>NW_027362764.1:765714247-766925676 GCF_046119375.1 Phyllobates terribilis
TTAGTGCCGCTGGGGGAATTATAACAGATAAGCGCACTCGCCTGTCAAATGACAATGCTGACAAGCTGACCCTTATCAAAATGAACAAGGGCTGGATTGGGCCAGACTTCTCATCACCACCAAATGACAGCAGAGTAACATAAAGTCAAATCCACTGTGTTATTTCGGGAGGTGTATTCCCATGCACCGCTTAACACCCACACATGGGTATACGCTTCCTCATTTTGGCTGTATTTTGCTCTTCTTATCCTCAGCCTCCACCACCACTATACCACCAGGGTGATGTTGGTCCGTGTTGCCAGCATTGCAAGTTCCTCCGTCCTAATTTTTGTCAGCTTTTGCTTGGAAGGCATAGGCAAAGACTGTGGGAGACCCACTCCCCAATAATGGGAATAATATTTTTAAGATGCTGTACTGCATGGCTCTTGTTTGCCAGCATTGCAAGTTCCTCCGTCCTAATTTTTGGCAGCTTTTGCTTGAAAGGCATAGGCAAAGACTATGGGAGACCCACTCCCCAATAATGGGAATAATGTTTTTAAGATGCTGTACTGCATGGCTCTTCCAAGGGGCATTTAAACTTTCTTGTTAAGCTACTGCAACCTCCACGTCTCTTCCAAGGGGCATTTAAACCATCTTGTTAAGCTACTGCGACCTCCACCACATTTTCAAGGGGCATTGATATTGTCTTTTTATTCCACTGCGACCTCCACGTCTCATCCAAGGGGCATTAAAACCATCTTGTTAAGCTACTGCGGCCTCCACCACTTCTCCAAGGGGCATTAAAACTGTCTTGTTAAGCTACTGGGACCTCCACCACTTTTCCAAGGGGCATTAAAGCCGTCTTGTTAACCTACTGCGACCTCCACCACATTTTCAAGGTGCATTGTTATTGTCTTTTTAGTACACTGCGACCTCCACGTCTCTTCCAAGGGGCATTAAAACCATCTTGTTAAGCTACTGCAACCTCCACCACTCTTCCACGGGCATGGATATTGTCTTTTTATTCCACTGCGACCTCCACGTTCCTTCCAAGGGGCATTAAAACCATCTTATTAAGCTACTGCGACCTCAATCACATTTTCAAGGGGCATTATTATTGTCTTTTTATTCCACTGCGACCTCCACGTCTCTTCCAAGGGGCATTAAAACCATCTTTTTAAATTACTGTGACCTCCACCACTTCTCCAAGGGGCATTGATATTGTCTTTTTATTAAACTGCGACCTCCACGTCTCTTCCAAGGGGCATTAAACCATCTTGTTAAGTTACTGCGACCTCCACCACATTTTCAAGGTGCATTGATATTGTCTTTTTATTTCACTGCGACCTCCATGTCTCTTCCAAGGGGCATTAAAACAGTCTTGTTAAGCTACTGCGACCTCTACCACTTCTCCAAGGGGCATTAAAACCATCTTGTTAAGCTACTGCTACCTCCAGCACTTTTCCAAGGGGCATTAAAACTGTCTTGATAAGCTACTGAGACCTCCAGCACTTTTCCAAGGGGCATTAAAACCGTCTTGTTAAGCTACTGCGACCTCCACCACATTTTCATGGGGCATTGATATTGTCTTTATATTCCACTGCGACCTCCATGTCTCTTCCAAGTGGCATTAAAACCGTCTTGTTAAGCTACTGCGACCTCCACCACATTTTCAAGGGGCATTGATATTGTCTTTTTATTCCACTGCGACCTCCACGTCTCTTCCAAGGGGCATTAAAACTGTCTTGTTAAGCTACTGCGACCTCCACCACTTCTCCAAGGGGCATTAAAACCGTCTTGTTAAGCTACTGCGACCTCCACCACTTTTACAAGGGGCATTAAAACCATCTTGTTAAGCAACTGCGACCTCCACCACTTTTCCAAGGGGCATTAAAACAGTCTTGCTAAGCTACTGCGACCTCCACCACTCTTCCAAGGAGCATTGATATTGTCTTTTTATTCCACTGCGACCTCTGCCATTCTTCCAAAGGGCATTGCATTTCCTCTTAATTTTAGTCAGCTGTTGCTTTTCAATGCGTAGGTGAACACTAAGGGAGACCCACTCCCCAATAATGGGTAGAAGGTTTTTAGTATGTTGTAACCCATGTCTGTTTCCAGGGGCATTGCAGTTCCTCTTAATTTTTGGAAAGCCTTCCATTCACTGCTTAGGCCAACAGTGCACAGGAGACCCAGTTGCTATAAATGGAAAAAATGGTTTAGTTAAGGCCCCCTGACCTCCATGTCACTTCCAAGGGGCATTGGAGTGCCTCGAAATTTTTGGTAGGCATTGCACTCACTGCATGCCCTATAACTGTGTAGCCAAACTGCTCCTTTTGGTACAGAAACATATCCTACAAGACATGTGTGGTTGACTGGCCTGATATTGATGGGAATGGTCCCTTTTCCTCTTGCTCTTTCTCCTTTGCCACCACCTCATCTATCATTCATCACCTGAAGCTTTGTTTTAACAGGAGTCAAAGAACTGGGATAGTAGCAGGAAAACATCCAGCAATCCTCGGAGGAGGTAGGATATGCACCAAAACGCTGACCACCTCAGGCCTAGCCGCTACTACATACATGCGCTTGCATTCCAAGAAAACAAAGCAGACGCTAACTTCTATCATCATCATCATGCTCCTCACCTTGGCACTCTCAACTCCCCTGATGGAGAAGCCAGGGCCCACCGGAGAAGTCTGGCTCTCTGGTGGGCTCGTCCAATGCTGCCCTAAAGCAGGCCGGGCTAAGAAAATTGTGTGGGGGGATGTTCCAAGGAGAAATATGGGCGGCTGGGGACCGTTTATGGACACCCGGCCACCCCCAGGCGGCTGGGGACCGTGTGTGGACACTCGACCGCGGGGCGGCTGGGGACCGAGTATGGACACCCGGCTGCCCCCTGGCGGCTGGGGACCGAGCGTGGACACCCGGCCGTCGGGCGGTTGGGGACTGAGTATGGATACCTCGCTGCCGAAGCAGCCATGAGGTAGTGGCCAGCTTCGGCCTCTTCCAAACTAAAAGGCCCCATTTCAAGTGCAAGCAAGCTAGCAGTATGGTATTGCATCCTGGGGGTGGGTGGGTGGCAGGCTGCATACTTGCCCTTGCATTGCAAGGAATGGGGGAGGTACAATTGAACACTGCCCTGGGACAAGGACTTGCACGGGGATAGTTGCAAGTCTGCATCTTCTGATGCGGAAAGTATCACTTATGATGGGCACACTTTTAGGCAGTGACCTGGGTGTCAGAGATGCTTCCAGGGGTCTTCCCCATGCTGTTCTCATGTCTTTTCAGCACTGTATGCCTGTGTCACACAGCACATGGCCAGATAAGATTGTAAAATGTTAAAATGACATTTCCCGGTGAATGCATTTGTCACGGTTGAAAGCAATACAAAAGTGCAAAAATGCATAAAAAATGCTACTTGTGAACATAGTCCAAGGTGTGGAGGAGTATTTTTGTTTTTGGTTATTTATTTTACCTTATACACAAGTCTTTACCCTGGAAAGGAAGTTACTTAACATATTTCACACGAAAACCGTTTCATTTTCGTTTTTGAACGTTTTATTGTGAGCCCGTAAAAGTGGCTTAATACCTCTGACCATGTTGTTGACAGCAGTGACCTGGGGGTCAGAAATGCTTCCTGGGGCAATGCCCATGCTGTCCCCATGTCTTTTGAACACTGTCACTATCGTTTTGGGCACTTTTTAGGCTTTCTACAGACTGCCGGGGGTGCCGCCGCAAAAATGCTCGGGTCTCCCATAGACTAACATTGGGCTCGTTGCTCGGGTCGAGCACCCGAGTATCACGGCGAGCTTGGCCCGAGCTTCGAGCACCCGAGCATTTTAGTGCTCACTCAACACTAGTTACTACTGCTAACTTTTAAAATAACACATTTGCTGAGGGTTTTCACAATTGTTCAATCATAGGACAATGACTAATGCCTTTACATAAGCAATTACCAAAAATGTCAATGATAGATGTAAGAATATATTACCTGTAATTCATAGCTCTGACATTTCTCAGAATGTAGTCCATTATATAGCAATTTATATATGAAAAACAATTCTGATTTTCATGTCATTATAGAAATGTGGTTTAAAACTTAGTACGTTCAGCAAAGTCTTTCTAGAATAAACATGGTGATCCTTGTATTCACTATTACAGTAAAGTTTGTGCCTGGAGTCCTAAAACAAAATGTATCATTGGGTGCTTTCCAGGTGTTTGTCTATGGCATCACAATTTCCCCATTTTTAGACTTCCCTCCACCCACTGGGGAAAACATGATAAACCCTTCCACTCGTTCTTACAGCAGCCATATGGGCTGTCTTCATGGTGCATTGGCTTGCTGATGGTGTCTAGAGTAGTGATGAGCGAGCACTAAAATGCTCGGGTACTCGTTGCTCGGGTCGAGTAATTTGGAATACTCGGGTGCTCAACCCGAGCAACGAGCCCAATGTAAGTCTATGGGAAACTCGAGCATTTTTCAGGCGGCACCCCCTGGCGGTCTGCAGAGGGCGTAAAAATTGCCCAAATCGATAGGAACAGTGCTCAAATGACATGGGGACAGCATGGGGAAGACCCCTGAAAGCATCTCTGACTCCCAGATCACTGCTGTCAACAAACGTTGTCAGAGTATTACACCACTTTTACGGACTCACAATAAAACATACAAAAACGTAACCAAAATGGATTTTCCTGGGAAATATGTTAAGGAACATCCTTTCCAGGGTAATGACTTGTATAGAAGGCAAAATAAATAACCAAAAACAAAAATACTCCTCCACACCTTGGGCTATGTTCACACGTAGCGTTTTTGATGTGTTTTTGCACTTTTGCATTGCTTTCAACCAAGACAAATGCATTGACTAGGAAATGTAATTTTAACATTTTACAACCTTATCTGGCCATGTGGTGTGTGACACATCATCAGACACATGCATACAGTGCTGAAAAGTCATGGAAACAGCATGGGCAAGACCACTGGAAGCATCTCTGACTCCCAGGTCACTGCCTAAAAGTGTGCCCATCATAAGTGATCCTTGGCGCATGCGAAGATGCCTCCCGCAACAATCATCATCCACGTCTTTGTCCCACTGCAGCGTTCAGTTGTCCTTACCCCATTCCTTGGAATGCAAGCGCAAGTATGCAGGCAGCCACGCAACCACCCACAGGCTGCAATACTATACTGCTAATTTTTGACAGCTGCTTGCACTTGAAATGTGGCCTTTTAGGCTCATGGAAGCAGAAGATTTTCACAACCTCATGCCGGCGGCGGCCTGGTGTCCATACTCGGTCCCCAGCCGGCACTATATTTCCGGGTATCGCCTCCGCCTTCCACAAGCACGGGTCCCACAACATTACCCATGCCCTCCCCAGTGCACTTACTGGGAAGGACCGCCTAACCACAAACACGTGGACAGGTGAATGTGGCCAGGTGAATGTGGCCAGGGATGGTACGGAGCTAGTCCACAACTTTTTTTGCTGACAGTTGTATTTAGCTCGGTGAAAGGACTGGCATAGAGGGAAACCCTATCTACCCTGTATGTCATTTCTCCCAGGAAGTCCTGTAACGCAGCTTGTTGCAGAAGCAATGGCAGCCCGTCCAATATCAACTTGCCCTTGTCGGTGGTGCTTTGACACACACTTCTTTCTTTGCGCATTTAATTTCTTGAATACAGAGTTGGACAATGGCCTGATCTGTAATGTGGTTTGAGAAATAACATGCATAAGCATGGCCAATCCACATTAAAAAAGCAGCCAAAGAGTGTCCGGGATCCTTCCCCCACACTTTTCTTAGCCAGGGCTGCTTCTCGGCAGGGTTGGACGGGCCCACCAGAGAACCGGAGACTCCTCCGGCGAGCCCTGGCTTCTCCTTCAGGAGACTTCATTGTGCCAAGGTGAGGCCATGATGATGATAGAGGCCACCATCTGCTTAGTTTTCTGTTACTTGGAATGCAAGTATAAGTATGCAGCCAGCCACCCACCGACCCACAGGCCGCAACACTAAATTGCCAGATTTCTGAGCAGCTTTTTGCACTTGAAATATGGCCTTTTAAGCTCAAGGAGGCAGAAGCTTTTCACAACCTCATGCCGGCGGCGGCCGGGTGTCCATACTCGGTCCCCAGTCGCCACTACATTTCCCGTTAATGCCTCCGCCTTCCACAAACACGGGTCCCATAACATTACCCGTGCCCTCCCCAGTGCACTTACTGGGAAGGACCGCCTAACCACAAACACGTGGACAGGTGAATGTGGCCAGGGACGGTACGGAGCCAGTCCACAACTTTTTTTGCTGACAGTTGTAATTAGCTCGGTGAAAGGACTGGCACAGAGGTAAACCCTATCTATCCTGCGTGTCATTAATCATCAGGAAGTCCTGTAAAGTTGCTTTCCCTTGAAATGTGGCCTTTTAGGCTCGTGGAGGTGGAAGCTTTTCATAACCACATGCCTCATGCCTCGTGTCCATACTCGGTCCCCAGCCGTCACTATTTCTCCCGGTATTGTCTACGTCTTCTACAAGCGCAGGTCCCTGAACATTACTGCTGGTACTTTTCTGTGGGAATTTGCTTGCCTCCTACCTGCCTGGAATATTTCCAGCAAACTATGGTACGACGCCATGGTATTAGCACTGCCCCCAGTACCAGTAGCGAAGCCATCCCCAATTTCCTTCTCAGAAATTTTATTTGGTAGACTGAGTGGCTGCCCAAATACATTTTCTCACAAAGGAACTGAAGATAGAGTGGCAGAAGGTGCAAGTTTCTCCAGCCTGTTAGATATTAGAGGGTGAACGGCAGAACATTGGATCAGTGGTTAGCACTGAAGACTTGCAGCACTGGGATCCTGGGTTCAAATCCCAGCAAGGACAACATCTGCAAGAACTTTGTATGTTCTCCCTATGTTTGCATGTGTTTCCTCCTCAGTAAAAAAGCAGCCATAGAGTGTCCAAGAACCTTTCCACACACTTTTCTTAGTCAGGACTGCTTTTTGGCAGGGTTGGACCGTCCCACCAGAGAATCCTATGGTGTGCCTTGGCTTCTACCTCTGGAGAGTTCATGATAGCACTAACTTTGCAGCTGCTATGGGGCTCTTGAGCGGGGGAGAAAGGTTAGCCCTCAGAATCAAATCCTCTGGAGGTCACAATGTTTTTCAATCTGAAACAACTTCTCAGTGGGAGTTGTATTTCACCCCAGCCATAGTCTTTAGCTCGGTGAAAGGATTGGCATAGAGGGAAAAAGTATTTACCCCTGCTGTCATTTCTCCGTCACCAGGTTCCGCCCATTGTCACACATGACCATTCCTGGCTGTACGTTCAGAGGTGAGAGCCTCAGATCAGGCTGCTGTGTTACAGCTTTCAACAACTCTGCAGCGCTGGGCGGTTTGTTAATTAAGCATTAAACAAGTTATCTTCAGCACAGCCTGTTGCCGCTTGGCCAAGGCAGTGCTGCAGTGCTGTCAGCTTGTGACTGATGTGGTCATTTCGGAGATGGAGGAGGAGTTGCATGAGCTGAACAACATGATTACATTGTTGTTAGATTGGTGACGCTACTTTTAAACTAAAGGAAGATACTTTTTTTTTTTTTTTTTTTTTTACGGTTTTTTTTAAGACAAATGCATTCACCGGGAAATGTCATTTTAACATTTTACAACCTTATCTGGCAATGTGGTGTGTGACACATCATCAGACACATCCTGTTTTATTTATGATGGAGGGACTCTGAAAGCTATAAAGCCTATTTTTATAGGGACATCAGACGTCCCTTACTATTCTTAAAAGGCCAGCAGTCGGCCCTAGCTATTGTTAGAGAGCCATCAGCTGGCTATGCTTTGTTGTTCCCATTATTAACAAGTGGGTCTCCTATACTGTTATTGCGTATCCAGTGACTGCAAGGGCTGCCAAAAATTTGGACGCGAACCAATACCCCTTTGAAGAGATATAGAGGAGGGTCTCAGTAAAAAAAATGTTCCCATTCTAAAGGAGCGGGTCTCCTATAGTGGTAATGCCCATGCTGTGACTGCAAGGGCTTGCCAAAATTTGGAAAAACCACCACTAAGAATTTAAAGACACATAGAGCAGGGCCACAGTAACAAGGTACGACATGTTCCCATTAGAAAGGAGAGGGTCTGCTATACAGTTATAGGGTATGCAGTGAGTCCAACGGCTGACCAATTTTAGGAAAAACCTACTCAAATTTTAAAGACACATGGAGCAGGGCCACAGTAACAAGGTACAATATGTTCCCATTAGAGAGGAGAGAGTCTGCTATACAGTTATAGGGTATGCAGTGAGTCAAACGGCTGACAATTTTAGGAAAAACCCCACTAAGAATTTAAAGACACATGGAGCAGGCCACAGTAACAAGGTACGACATGTTCCCATTAGAAAGGAGTCTGCTATACAGTTATAGGGTATGCAGTGAGTCCAACGGCTGACAATTTTAGGAAAAACCCCACTAAGAATTTAAAGACACACAGAGCAGGGCCACAGTAACAAAGTACGACATGTTCCCATTAGAAAGGAGAGGGTCTACTATACAGTTATAGGGAATGCAGTGAGTCCAATGGCTGACAATTTTAGGAAAAACCCCACTAAGAATTTAAAGACATACAGAGCCGGGCCACAGTAACGACAAATTCCCATTAGAAAGGAGAGAGTCTCCCATAGTGTTGTCCTATGCAGTGAATGCAAGGGCTGCCAAAAATTTGGAGGCACTTCAATGCCCCTTGGAAGAGACATAGGAGGGCCTCATAAAAAAATGTTCCCATTAGAAAGGAGTGGGCCTCCTATACTTGTAATGCCTATGCACTAAGTGTATGGGCTGACAAACATTTACCCCTGGGGAGGTATACGTGAAGATACTGTATAAAAATTTATTTTACGGGCATCATAAACACCCTTTAAAAAAATTATGTGGATGTTGCATCACGGACCACGGTCACCCTGGTGATATGGCAGTGGAGGATGAGGAGAAGTAGGAGGACAAGAGCAAATAGCCAAAATCAGGAAGCGTATACCCATGTGTGGGTGTGAAAAGGTGCATCGGAATACACCTCCCAAAAAAAGACACTGGTTTGGAGTTTATGTTACGCTGCTATCATTCGGGGGTGTTGAGAAGTCTGGCCCAATCCAGCCCTTGTTCATTTTTATAAGAGTCAGCCTGTCAGCATTTTCAGTTGACAGGCGGATGCGCTTATCAGTTATAATTCCACTAGCGGCACTAAAAACCCGCTCTGATAAAATGCTGTCGGCAGGGCAGGCCAGGACCTCCAAGGCATAGAGAGCCAGTTCATTCCACGTATCCAGCTTGGATACCCAATAATTATAAGGCACAGAGGAATCACGGAGGATGTTGGTACGGTTGGCAAGGTACTCCCTCAGCATCTTTCCAAACTTTGCTCTCCTTGTGAAAGTACCCCGCGCCTCAGGGCCTATGCGATGGGAGGGTCTGAGAAAACCCTCCCAGAACTTTGACAGTGTTCCCCTGACTCTGCTGGATTGAAGTTGTGTTTCTCTCAGCTGTACTCCTTGGTTGTCCAATGAAGTGTGCCCTCTGCCGCCAGCGTTTTAAGATGGGAATTTTTTAATAGTTCCGCAACAAGGGCCTTCTGGTACTGCCCCATTTTTGTAGACCTGTCCGCCTCAGGAATAAGAGATATAAAGTTCTCCTTGTAGCGTGGGTCTAGAAGTGTCACCAACCAGTAATGACTGTCACCCAAAATTTTGAGAACGCGGGGGTCATGGGAAAGGCAGTGTAACATAATCTTGGCCATGCGTGCCAGACTACTAACAGGCAAGACTTCCGTGTCCTCACCAAGAGGATGACTGACCATGCTCTCGTCCTCCTCCTCTCTGTCATCTGGCCATCCACGCTGAACAGACGGTATGACAGCTGTGCAGGTAGTACCGACAATAGTGCATGAAACTAGCTCCTGTCCTTCCTCCTCCTCCTCTTCCTCATTGTCACCCAATCCATGTTGGGATGAGATGAGGCTTGGCTGTGTGTAATCACCCTGTATGGTTCCTTGCTCCATCTCATCGTGCTCCGCCTGCAATGCACCCTCTTTGATTGTGAGCAGAGAGCGTTTCAGAAGACAGAGAAGAGGGATGGTGACGCTAATTATAGCGTCATCGCTGCTCACCATCTTGGTGGAGTCCTCAAAGTTTTGGAGGATGGTACAAATGTCTGACATCCATGTCCACTCCTGAGGTCTTATGTGTGGAGTGAGAACTAAATACAGATGGCCTTGTTGATGCTGGTACTCAACAACTGCCCTCTTCGGCTCACAAATCCTTCCCAACATCTGCAGTGTAGAGTTCCAATGCGTGGGGACATCACACACCAGTCTGTGAGCCGGAAGCTGCAAACGGTGCTGAATGACTGCAAGGGCGGCGGAAGCTGTAGCTGACTTTCTAAAATGGGCACACAGGCGGCGTACTTTAACAAGCAGATCTGTCAGATTCTGTTAGGATTTGGGAAACCATTGAACCACAAGGTTAAGCACATGGGCCAGGCATGGTACGTGTATGAGCTCGCCTCGTCTCAGAGCCGCCACCAGGTTACGGCCATTGTCACACATGACCATGCCTGGCTGTAGGTTCATCGGTGTGAGCCACAGATCTGCCTGCTCTTTCAAAGCTGTCCACAACTCTTCAGCATTGTGTGGTTTTTCACCTAAGCATATTAGCTTCAGCACAGCCTGTTGCTGCTTGGCCGAGGCAGTGCTGCAGTGCTTCCAGCTTGTGACTGATGTGGTCATTTCGGAGATGGAGGCTGAAGAGGAGGAGGAGGCTGAGGAGGATGAGGTGCAGGAGCTGTAGACAGTGGGGGCAATCCTGATTAACCTAGGGCCCGCAATCCTTGGCATCGGGAGGACGTGTTCCATCCCAAGGTCCGACTGGGTCCCAGCTTCCACTATGTTAACCCAGTGTGCCATCAGCGAGATGTACCGTTCTTGCCCCCAAGCACTTGTCCACGTGTCGGTGGTTAGGTGGACTTTACCGGTAACTGCGTTGTTGAGAGCACGGCTAATGTTTTGGGACACGTGCTTGTGTAATGCGGGGACGGCACACCGGGAGAAATAGTGGCAGCTGGGGACCGAGTACCGAGGGACAGCCGCCGCCATCAGGTTGCGGAATGCTTCCGCTTCCACGCGCCTAAAAGTCATCCTTTTGAGCGCAAGCAGTCGTGAAATGTGAGAATTTAGTAGTGTGGCCTGTGGGGCGTTGGCTGCATATTTGCACTTACGTTTTAAGGACTGGGGTATGGACAACTGAACACTGCGCTGGGACAAGGACATAGTCGTGCTTCCAGATGCTGCTACTTGAGAGTGTGCAACGACAGGTGCAGGAGACATCTTCGCATGCACCATGGACAGGGGATTGGCTTGCAAGCAAAACAGCGGAAGAAGCAATGGTGCCACCCGGAGACACTGTTCCTGGACCCTGGGGTTTGGCCCACAAAGTCGGGTGCTTTGTTTCCATGTGTCTGATCATGCTGGTGGTGGTCAGACTGGTCGTTTTGCCACCCCTGCTGATGCTGGACTGGAAGGTGTTGCAAATGACCTTTTTGGAGTTATCGGCAGAGTCTTTAAAAAACAACCCGACTGGGGAAGACCTAACAGTTGTACTGGCAACTTCCTTCGTGTTGGTGTTACGGCGAATGGTTGCCTGCCTTCTGTCTGCAGCCACCACACTGCTTCTTCCTGCCTGTTGGGGTGCTCTGCCTCCCTCCCCCTGTGTGTTGCTGTCCTTGCTCTGAATGTCCTCCTGCCAGGTTGGGTCTGTTACTATATCATCCACCACCTCTTCTTCCACTTCCGCACCATGGTCCTCCTCCTGACTTTCTGGCAATTGTGTCTCATCATCGTCCACCTCTTGTGACACTTTCCTACCGTCACCTTCCTGCTACAGTGGCTGCTCAAATATTTGGGCATCGCTAGACGCGATCTCCTCTTGCCCAGCTTCAAGTCGACCGGGCGAGAGGCCCGAAACTATAAATGGAAAAGTGAACAGCTCTTCAGAGTGTCCAAGTGTGGGATCAGTTGTCTCTGGGTACTCGGCATGGTGGGAGGAAGGAGGATCAGGATGAGGAATATGCAGTCCAGACTCACGGCTACTGAGACTTGACCGTTTGGAAGACAGGGTGGTGGTGGTGGTGGCTAAGTGACTGGAAGCATTATCCGCTATCCAACCAACAACCTTTTGACACTGCTCTGGGTTCAATAGTGTTGTGCTGCAGTCCCCTAGAAATTGGGACAGGAAGGTCAGGCGAGAAGATGTGGGTGTTTGTTGTGGCACAATTTTGGCTTGCCACGGCCTTGTCCTCGGCCTCTGCATGGACCATTACCATCACGTCCAGTTCCCCGTCCCTTGCCACGTGCCTTGCCCATTTTAAATGGAGGACAGTATCTTCCACGCTCACTACAAATGACTAAGTTTGGATCGAATTTATATGTGATCCGTGTGATGGAGAAAACAGAGTTTTAAATACCTGGCCTGTAAGTAAGTAGTTTGACCAGCAAATTCCTGTGAATTGCTTCACTGACACACTGAAATTTTTTTTTAATGGAGGCCAGAAATGGCAGTATTTTCTGAAAACGTATATGTGATCCCTTTGACGGAGAAAACAGATTTTAAATACCTGGCCTGTAGGTAACTGATTTGAACAGCAAACCTGTGTCAAAAACTTTGCTGATACACTGAAATTGTTTTTTAATGGAGACCAGAAATGGCAGTATTTTCTGACAACGTATATGTGATCCGTGTGACGGAGAAAACACAGTTTTATATAGATGGACTTTTAGTGCTGTAATATGGAAAGGACCTGTCTGTATTTTGCAGTGCCAACAAGCAAATGGCGCAGAAAAATTGTGTTCTCTGGATTGCTTTTTTAGCAAATAATGAGGATTAAGATGCAAAAAAAATTTTTTCTGGCCCCTGAGACCTAGGCCTGTTTCCAGTAATATCTAACAGCAGCAGCAGACAGAACTGGAATGGAGCCTCTTGTGCTATATGCACTGCAGTCTGCTATATACACTGCCTGCATGCCTATATACACCCTTCCTGCCTGATATCTCTGCAGATGGATTAGTTAGTCCTCAAAAGGACTGTTTAAGATGGATTTGTGTAATGTACGGTTTTTCTCCCTATACTACCTAATACACAAGCAAATCTCTCCCTGACACAGCAGCAGCTCTCCCTACACTGTCTGATCCGGAGTGACTGTGACAAGCATGGCGGTGTCAGGTCTGATATACACCTGATGACTCTGTGCGGCCAGCCAATCACTGTAATGCCCACAACCAACATGGCTATGGCACTAAAGTGCATGGCAGACAATCCCTGCATGTTCATTGGCTCTCTAAAGAGCGCCAAACATGCAGGAAGGGGACCCGAGTTCCCGCCCGAGCAGCCCGGAAATACTTGCCGATCTTGTCGAGCACTATGATGCCCAGGCGAGTACCGAGTAGTGGCGAGCATGTTCGCTCATCACTAGTCTAGACCACTTTGGTACCTTCTTCTGATACTTGTGCAGATGATGGAGAAACAAATGGGTTAATTCTGCACTGCCATGTAAGACGGATGAAGGATGGCAATCCGAGTAAAAGTGGTTTATTAAGTCAACATGTTTCGAAGTATACAAACTTCTTCAGAACAACCATCTTTTAACTTTGTTGCCCAGATTAGACCCTATGTTGCTTTGTGTCTTTCCAGTCCTTCTCTTATTTGGTTCTTATGATACTTAAAATACACAGTAGACATTTTTTAGTAAAGGCTCCAATGCAAATTAGATTAAAGTTGACCAGACCTGCCAATTTTGGTGGGACTGGACGATTATCTGATGTGTATTGGGCCCTCTGACTCTCCACCAATAGATGATGCCAGAGGAGAAAAAGATCGGGCTGTTGTCAAATTAAAGCCCAACTCTTTGGTTTTGCAGGCCAGATCACGTTTTCGGCAAGTAATGTAGCTTGCTAAATCCTGCGTGTGCTTACTGATTCGATGGGTCATTACGTGACCCTAAGCGTGCGATATGTATCCTTATAGTCATATGCCGACTAGCTTCTCTTCCAGCTTCTCTCAAAGAAAGTAGAGCCAAGCCCTAACAGTCAACGCAAACAGAGCCAAATTGGTATTTTACACATAGTTAGGATTCAGAAAGCTATACTGTTTGTCGAAAGTATGATCTAGCATTGAAGACCAAGACTCGCAGTGAAATTTATTTCACTGTATGGCTTGTACAATTTTTGGATAATTGGGGTTAGTGCTATTTTTGGAATGATTGTGCATGACGTATGTGTCAGATAGGTCATCCATGTCAAATCAGTGAAGCTCTTCCTCCTGGTACCCCAATTGATAGTACACGAGAAGTGACACAGCTCTGTACAGAGTGTAGACACATCTCTCTCTCATTCAACTGAATGATAGTGGGATTGCAGTACCATTTATGACCGCAACACCATGATCACTGAGGGTGCTCGGATTTGGAACCCACTGGTCTAATACTGATGACCTATTAAGACATATAGAATTCATAGAAGCGTTCCATGTCTACATACAGTATAAAATTACACAGGCGTGGAATTAAGGGAAGGGGCTACAAATGTAGGAACCAGTAAAAACAAACCCATACCCAAAATAGTTCAAAGGAAGAAGACGAAAACTCCATAGAACACAGACTACATCTTCCCAGGAATAATCTCTATCCACGTGAGATATAATAATTTTTACAATTTTCCATTATACTAAAATGGCATTCATTGTGAATTGAGGAAAGGTGATTCTGGCAGCTAAATAAGAAAGGGTTCTTTGCAGTTAGAGCAGTCAGACTCTGGAATACCTGACCACAAGAGGTAGTAGTGGCCGATACTGTATCAGAATTTATGACAGGATTAGATACTTTTCTCAAAACAAATGACATTGTGGGTTATATATAATATAGTGATAGAGATGTAGAACTTGTGGAGAAAGGTGGAACTTAATTAAGCTAGGTCTCTTTTCAAACAATATATTAATATACCAAAATCAATGTTGAAAAAACCCCCCAGAAATGTTGTAGTTTCCACACTGATCACTGAGCGTGACACTTCCTATTTAATAGAGGTCACTTCTCAGCAGTCATGTTTATCATCATAGGCAGTATTACAATGAAATGTACACCTATTTATATAGAAAACACTGGATTTACCATTCATAATAGATGAGGTCACATCTGCTTTTCCTCCCCCTCCCTGCACAGTGCCCACTGCACAGGTCACAGAGCATGCCTATAATACTCATGCATAAAAGTCACAGCATATTATGGTGCATTCAACTACTGGAAAGGAGAACAACTGCTCACACAAGATAGCTGCCCTTAAAATTATGCATAGAAAAAAATATTGAAAGAAAGGTATAACCTCAAAATCTGCCCATCGCTTACATGCTGAAGTCATTTGCCGGCTTCTGCAACGGTAATGGAAAAGGACGAGGCACATTGTGGGAATGTGGGAAGGTGAGTAAACTTATTTTTTTTTATATATATTTGTTTAAGAAGATTCACAAAACAGGGACACTGTTACTGGAAGAAACCCAGGATGGGGCACATGTTACCAGGATGTGAGTGATATATGACTGGAAGAAACCCAGGTTCAAGGGAATTATACGAGGAAGGGGGACATATATTACTGGAAAGGGCCCAGGATGGGGACATCATACCAGGATGGGGGACATATATAACTGCAAGGTGCCCAGGGTGGAGGGGGGGATTATACCAGGAAGTGACCCAGGGTGGTGGACATTATACTAGCAAAGGGAGACATTCTACCAGGAAGGGACCCAGGATGGAGGACATTATACCAGGAAATAGAGACATTATACCAATAAGGGGCTCAGAATGGAGGGCACTATAACCAGAAAAGGGAGACATTCTACCAGAAAGAGACCCAGGATGGAGGACATTATACCAGGAAATGGAGACATTATACCAATAAGGGGCCCAGAATGGAGGGCACTATAACCAAAAAAAGGGAGACATTCTACCAGGAAGGGACCCAGGATGGAAGACATTATACCAGGAAATGGAGACATTAAACCAGTAAGGGGCCCAGAATGGAGGACATTAGAACCAGGAAAGGGAGACATTATACCAGGAAGGGGCCCAGGATGGAGACATTATACCAGGATGGGGGACTTTATAACTGGAGGGGGGTCAAGAATGGGGACATTATACGAGGAAATGGATAGATTATATGAGGAAGGGGCCAGGGTGGAGACATTATATCAGGATGGGGGACATTATTAAAGGGGGGGGGCAGGAGGGGGTGACAATATAATAGGAAAAGGCTCAGGATGGAGGACAGTATACCTGTACCAGGATGGGAGACATTATTACAGGAAGGAGCCAGGATCGGGGAACTTATTGCAGGATGGGGGATATTGTTACATGAGAGGTTGAACACATATATCTTCACAGGTTCTGGAAAGCTACAAGGGCTTATACATCTGATGAACATGCAGTTTACGGGCCCCAAGTCCTAATATTGCACAGCGGCCCAACAGACTGTAGTTACACCACTTCCTGTACTGGTCTTCATACAACAATGTCAATTATACCTGTTTTGTAGTAATCTGATGTTCCAGCTCTGGAACATCAAGCATCGAAGCCGCAAAGGGGGGGCGTGTCAATATACTCTAACACGCCCCCAATACACATCCACTCAAATTTACATGTAGCTTTAAAGTTAAATTTCTCAATCATGTCATGCATCTTCCAGAGGCACCTGTCAGAGCAATCTAAATAAAAATATATACATTAAAGTATATTTTTTAACATGGGAGCCAGTAGGTGACAAATTTTCATAATTTTGTACCATACATGTCAGGATATGCTATGGTTAGGGAAAAATTAAGGTGAAATACGTCTGTACTAAACAATCTGCAATGGGTATGCAAAGCCTAGTGAAATCTACAGAACTCCCTTTTTTAATAATGAGCTAACTCTGCTGACTCTGTCCCAGTCTACACAGCAAAGCTAAAATAAAAAAAGACAAAAGGCTTAGAAAGAAAACTTGATTTCAATAATAATAATCATTTTCTTGTGATACATTCCCTGAAATAAAAAAAAAATGTAGTAAATTAATTCAAATCACGGAATAATTTGAATCAATAATTCAATCGCTTAATTTTACCGTTTGGAAGATATTTCATTTAATAAAATGAAGCAGATGACAAATTATAATAAATGATTTTCCAGCAGACCACCTAAGTATGCAAATCAGTTCTATATGTCAAATCATACTGGTGATTAACCCGTGACTTGTCTATCATTGTTCTATCATTATTTTTTTTAAAGACTCCGTAATTAGAAACCAATTTCTGATTTATTTCAGATTGCCAACTCCATGCTAAGTCAAGTTGCACATTAGTTCATAAAAGGTAATATTCTCAAAGATAATTCTCACATTAAAAATATCAACCTACACATTAAACAGTAATAAATTGAATTTAGATGACTGAACACAACATAATTACATAATTTGATTTTGCAAAAAGAGTTTCAATTTCATGCATGTTGAGATGATTGATTGAAGACTATGAGCAATATACTGTATGGAAATTAACTGAAATGACATGCTAAATTGCCAGTGTGATATATTACACCATTACTTAAATTATAGTTCAGAAAGTGAGTATAGATGGAAATATTTAATTTTGCAGCTAATTGTAATAGTAATTGTTTTTAGATGTCAGAACTTTGGGGAAATTAGAAAAATGATAAAGGGCATTTATTAGATGTGAATACCTTGTGGAAAAGTCCGCTCTCCATACCGGTAGAAATACAGCTGAAAGGAGAAGGAGAATACGTTGCAACGTACTCTGAGAATCAAGAATGATGGGGCAAGTAAGTGTTCCATTTTTTGAGGGTGAAATTTAAAAAGTGATGAAAAACTAGTTGTGTTACTTAATAATTAGGGAAAAGGGCAAAATTTACTGTATATCTGTCCCAAGCACACATAAAAAGTTTTTTTGTCAGTCTGGCAGAGCTGAAAGACATGCAAGGACATCCATGTCCTCAATATTGAAGCAGGGCAGAATATTTAAACTCCTCTTATGGTGGCCTCAGTGATGGTCGTAAGGTCATATATTCCAGTGCATCCCCAAACTGATATGACAATTTTTTTACCTGTGTTATTTTTTTTATTTCCCTTTGCTTCACCATCTGAATCATTCCACACGCTTTTCAATATTATATTGAATAGAAAGGAGTAAATTTGCCGAAACTCGAATTTGGTAAATTTTCTCAAATTTGATTGGGAAATTCAACTAGTAGAGAAAAAATCCAGTGCCAATTAAATCAGCTGGGAAGAGTTAAAAAAATATGGTTATACTTACCACTCCTCGAGCCTGCCTATACCTATCCAGCGGCAGCAGGTCCTCCGAGCGCCAACTCTGTCTTCTCTTTTCTATAAAGGATCCATGTAAGATCTAGCAATTGTTGCCTTTAAAAAAAATGAAATGCTTCTTTTGTTCCTGTTAAAAAACATAGGTGGTAAGAAAAGCAATATTAAAACTGAATATAATGGCAGAGAAAGAATGTGAACCTATCTAGGCAACATGGTTCTCATCAATGCTGTCCTTAGTCTGAGCCACTTCTTTTCTTTCTTCTCTCTGGCATCTTGTGCCATTGTCCTTCACTAGGTTCCACATGATCACATGGAGAATAGTAGCATTTGCCGACCAGGGTGATAAGGCAGAAGAGAGAAATCAGAGGAAATTACAAATCAATTCACTCATGTCAGCTATTGAATTCGGTCTCACCTGACTACCTGTCAGATTCTGTTGTCAGATTATTTGAGGTCAAGGACTCCTGCCCTGTCCCTAATGATAGGGGCATACTAGCTATTCCTGCTCCCCAGATTACTTCTGATGGTGAAGATGCTGGGGCCACATACCTTGCTGAACTCCTGAATCAGCCCTATATCTGTTCCCCTCCCCCACCCAGGGAAGTGAGGAGGAATAGTGTATGGCAGTACACAAACCAGACTAACAAGGAAGGACATACAGGGATAAATGAAAATACCAGTCATACAAATATGCAGTCACAGACAACTGAGACGAGCACCAGGGAGAAAAGGAAGGGAAACTAAATAAGAGAGGAAGAGGATTTGCACACAGCCAAAACACCTAGCAACAGTCAAAGATAAACACTCCTAATGCCTCTACCAACAACCGACTTTTCCACTCCTCACCAGGCAGTACAAGACTTAAGCTTCATGTGCTGCTATACTATCATTGTATATCTTGTTTTTGCAGGTTTCTTTTTTTCCCCTCTCCTTATTTCTACGATATATTTATATTCGGTGGCCCTGAAATTCGCGGGGCAGAATGATAACTACGGACATAGACATTTTGTGATGACATTTACTAATTCTTGCTATCCGGTCTTGTGCTTCTGCCTGCCGTCTTTAGCAATGGCTGTGGGTGCCGTTGTGCACCGCCTGCGCATGCGTGTGTTGTGCTTTCACCCTTGCTGTGGTGACGCTGACTCTTTGAATTGCGACATGCGTTACACTTTGATGATGTGCTTCTGGCAGCGATGGTGATGGTGGACTGCATGCATGTGTTTGCGAGGCCCACGATTACAGGACAGCCCTGATTGTGAGTCAGATCAGCTGTTGTGCCCCTATTTAAAACACCCACTTCCTCTCCACCTTACTCCCTGAGGAAGCGGAAGCGAAACTCGCGTTGGAGTATGTGGAGGGAAATGTGGTGTGCTCCATAAGTTGGTATTTCACCGGACATGATGCTGGTATAGCATCTTGATCAACCTTTCATGCATATTTGATCACAAATCAGCAATGATGACACACTTTGACTGTGGAATATATGGCTCAATCTCCTTGTTTGAAATGATCTATCATGTATTAATATTATTTTGATTGTTTTTGGCTTTGGGCTTGTGCAATATCTAATTGACCCTAGATAAGATGGTTTGCATGATTATATTACCCTTGTGGGGGATATTTAATTGGTATTGGCCAATAATACATTTTTCTTAGGACATCTTGCAAACCTATTGGTTTGATCAATGAAATTTTGCACTCAGCACTCTGCCACTCTTAAGACAGACAATTCTCTCTAGTCCCTTTATTGTGGTTTGGATTTCCTATTATCCATAGTGTGCATTAATTATTCTTGTTGATCAGATGTCTATGTATATGAATTGGTACACATCCATTCTCCTCCCCCTCTCTTTTTTGATGATTATAACTCTCCTTGTCCCTTTTTCCCTTTTCTTCCCCTTTTTTATGGTATTATGTGTTCTGTATTCTCAATTTACAATAAAGTATATGGTTTTAATCAATGGTTATTTGCCTAATTTCAAATAATATCTATAGGTTCTATATTTTGTTTGAGTCATGGGCTTTTGTAACATTATTGATTATATTTTTTTATTTCCTTCGATATCGGTTGTATAGTACAAGACTTAACACTTGCCAGAGGCGAGTATACAGTTTTGCTCAAAAGTTTACATACCTCGGCAGAATTTTTCCCTTCTTGGCGTTGTTTCAGAGAATATGAATGATAACAAAAAAAACCTTTTCTCCACTCATGGTTATTGGTTGGGTGAAGCCATTTATTGTCAAACTACTGTGTTTTCTCTTTTTAAATCTTAATGACAACTAAAAACATCCAAATGACCCTGATCAAAAGTTCACATACCCCATTTCTTAATACTGTGTATTGCCCCCACTAACATCAATGACAGCTTGAAGTCTTTTTGTGGTAGTTGTGGATGAGGTTCTTTAATTTCTCAGATGGTTAAGCTGCCCATTCTTCTTAGAAAAAAGCCTCCAGTTCCTGTAAATTCCTGGGCTGTCTAGCATAAACTGCGCGCTTGAGATCTCCCCAGAGTGGCTCAATGATATTGAGGTCAGGAGACTGAGATGGCCACTACAGAACCTTCACTTTGTTCTGCTGTAGCCAATGACAAGTCGACTTGGCCATGTGTTTTGCATCATTGTCATGTTGGAACGTTCAAGTACGTCCCATGCGCAGCTTCCAGGCTGATGATGCAAATTTGCCTCCAGTATTTGCTGATAACGTGTTGCATTCATATTTCCTTCAACTTTTACCAAGTTTCCTGTGCCTTTGTAGCTCACACATCCCCAAAACATCAGCGATCCACCTCCATGCTTTACTGTAGGAATGGTGTTCTTTTCATCATAGGCCTTGTTGACCTCTCTTCAAATGTAACATTTATGCTTGTGGCCAAAAAGTTCAATTTTGGTCTCATCACTCCAAATTACCTTGTACCAGAAGTTTTGAGGCTTGTCTCTGTGCTTTTTGGTGCATTGTAGGAGAGATACTTTGTGGCCTTTGCGCCGTAATGGCTTTCTTCTGGCGACTCGACCATGCAGCCCATTTTTCTTCAAGTGCCTCCTTATTGTGCACCTAGAAACAGCCACACCGCTAGTTTTCAGAGAGTCTTGAATTTCAGCTGATGTTATTTGTGGGTTTTTCTTTGCATCGCAAACAATTTTCCTGGCAGTTATGGCTGAAATTTTTGTTGGTCTACCTGACCGTGGTTTGGTTTTAACAGAGCCCCTGATTCTCCATTTGTTCATCACAGTTTGAAGGCAGCTGACTGCCATTATCAATTCCTTGAATATTTTTTTGTATCCCTTTCCTTTGTTATACAGTTCAACTACCTTTTCCAGTAGATCCGTTGACAATTCTTTGGCTTTCCCCATGACTCACAATCCAGAAACGTCAATGGCTGGATAAAAGATGCAAGAGTCTGTCTGGATCCCAGAAATTCAGCATTTAATCACACACACTGATTACAAGCAAACAGGTCACAGGTGAGGATTAGTGATGAGCGAGCACTAAAATGCTTGGGTACTCATTGCTTGGGTCGAGCAAATTGGAATACTCATATGCTTGACCCGAGCAATGAGCCCAATGCAAGTCTATGGGGAACTCGAGCATTTTTCAGGTGGCTCCACCCGGCGGTCTGCAGAGGGCCTAAAAATTGCCCAAATCGATGTGAACAGTGCTCAAATGACATGGGGACAGCATGGGGAAGACCCCTGGAAGCATCTCTGACTCCCAGATCACTGCTGTCAGCAATGTGGTCAGCGTATTACACCACTTTTACGGAATCGCAATAAAACATACAAAAACGAAACCAAAATGGATTTTCCTGGGAAATATGTTAAGGAACATCCTTTTCAGGGTAATGACATGTATATAAGGCAAAATAAATAACCAAAAACAAAAATACTCCTCCACAACTTGAGCTATGTTCACACGGAGCATTTTTGATGCGTTTTTGCACTTTTGAAGTGCTTTCAACCAAGACAAATGCATTCACCAGGAAATGTAATTTTAACAATTTACAACCTTATCTGGCCATGTGGTGTGTGACACATCATGAGACACATGCATACTGTGCTGAAAAGACATGGGAACAGCATGGGGAAGACCCCTGGAAGCATCTCTGATTCCCAGGTCACTGAATAAAAGTGTGCCCATCATAAGTGATGCTTGGCGCATGCGAAGATGCCTCCCGCCATGCACCTGTTGCTGCAGACTTGCAACAATCACCGTCCACGTCCTTGTCCCACTGCAGCATTCAATTGTCAATACCCCATTCCTTGGAATGCAAGCGCAAGTATGCAGGCAGCCACCCACCCACAGGCTGAAATACTATCCTGACAAATGTTTGACAGCTGCTTGCACTTGAAATGTGGCCTTTTAGGCTCGAGGAGGCGGAAGCTTTCCACAACCTCATACCGGTGGCGGCTGAGTGTCCATAATCGGTCCCCAGCCACCACTATATTTCCCGGTATCGCCTCCGCCTTCCACAAGCACGGGTCCCACAACATTACCCGTGCCCTCCTCAGTGCATTTACTGGGAAGGACCGCCTAACCACAAACACGTGGACAGGGGAATGTGGCCAGGGATGGTACGGAGCCAGTCCACAACTTTTTTTGCTAAGAGTTGTATTTAGCTCGGTGAAAGGACTGGCATAGAGGGAAACCGCATGTACCCTGTGTGTCATTTCTCCCTGGTAGTCCTGTAATTGAGCTTGTTGCAGAAGCAATGGCAGCCCATCCAACATCAACTCGCCCTTGTCGGTGGTGCTTTATCACACACACATCTTTCTTTGCGCATTTAATTTCTTGAATACAGAGTTGGACAATGCCCTGATCTGAAATGCGTTTTGACAAATAACATGCATAAGCATGGCCGATCCACTTTAAAAAAGCAGCCATAGAGTGTCCGGGAACCTTCCCCCACACTTTTCTTAGCCAGGGCTGCTTTTCGGCAGGGTTGGACGGGCCCAACAGAGAACCAGAGACTCCTCCGGCGGGCCCTGGCTTCTCCTTGAGGAGAGTTCATAGTGTCGAGGTGAGGCCATGATGATGATAGAGGCCACCATCTGCTTAGTTTTCTGTTACTTGGAATGCAAGTGCAAGCATGGAGCCAGCCACCCACCCACAGGCCGCAACACTAAACTGCCAGATTTCTGGGCAGCTTTTTGCACTTGAAATATGGCCTTTTAAGCTCAAGGAGGCGGAAGCTTTTCACAACCTCATGCCAGCGGCGGCCAGGTGTCCATGCTCGGTCCCCAGCCGCCACTATATTTCCCGGTATAGCCTCCGCCTTCCTCAAGCACGGGTCCAACAACATTACCCGTGCCCTCCCCAGTGCACTTACTGGGAAGGACCGCCTAACCACAAACACGTGGACAGGTGAATGTGGCCAGGGACGGTACGGAGCCAGTCCACAACTTTTTTGGCTGAGAGTTGTATTTAGCTCGGTGAAAGGACTGGCATAGAGGGAAACCGTATCTACCCTGCGTGTTATTTCTCCCAGGAAGTCCTCTAAAGCTGCTTGCACTTGAATTGTGGGCTGAACATTACTTGGGGGAATTTGCTTGCCTCCTACAAGCCTGGAATATTTCCAGCAAACTATGGTACGACGCCATGGTATTAGCTCTGCCCCCAGTACCAGTAGCAAAGCCATCCCCAATTTCCTTCTCAGGAATTTTTTTTGGTAGACTGAGTGGCTGCCCAAATACATTTTCTCACAAAGGAGCTGAAGATAGAGTGGCAGTAGGTGCAAGTTTCTCCAGCCTGTTAGATATTAGAGGGTGAACGGCAGCACATTGGATCAGTGGTTAGCACTGAAGCCTTGAAGCACTGGGATCCTGGGTTCAAAGCCCAGCAAGGACAACATCTGCAAGGACTTTGTATGTTCTCCCCGTGTTTGCGTGTGTTTCCTCCTCAGTAAAAAAGCAGCCATAGAGTGTCCGGGAACCTTCCCACACACTTTTCTTAGCCAGGACTGCTTCTCAGCGGAGTTGGACGGTCCCACTAGAATATCCTCTGGTGTGGCTTGGCTTCTACCTCAGGAGAGTTTATGATAGCGCTAACTTTGCAGCTGTTATGGGGCTCTTGAGCGGGTGAGAAAGGTTAGCCCTCAGAATAAAATCCTCTGGTGGGCACAATGTTTTTCAATCTGAAACAGCTTCTCAGTGGGAGTTGTATTTCACCACAGCCATATTCTTTAGCTTGGTGAAAGGGCTGGCATAGAGGGAAACCATATCTACCCCGGCTGTTATTTCTCCGTCACCAGGTTCCGCCCAGTGTCACACATGACCACGCCTGGCTGTATGTTCACGGTGAGAGCCACAGATCAGGCTGCTGTGTTATAGCTTTCAACAACTCTGCCGCGCTGGGCGGTTTGTCAATTAAGCATTAAGCATGTTATCTTCAGCACAGCCTTGTAACGCTTGGCCAAGGCAGTGCTGCAGTGCTGTCAGCTTGTGACTGATGTGGTCATTTCAGAGATGGAGGAGGAGGTGCATGAGCTAAACAATGTGATTACATTGAGGTTAAATTGGTGACGCTGTTTTTTATACTAAAGAAACATCCTATTGTTTTGTTTTTTTTATGTTATTTTTTAAGACAAATGCATTCACCGGGAAATGTCATTTTAACATTTTACAACCTTATCTGGCAATGTGGTGTGTGACACATCATCAGACACATCCTTTTTTATTTATGATGGAGGGAAACTCTGAAAGTCATAAAACCTATTTTTATAGGGACATAAGACGGCCCTTACTATTCTTAAAAGGCCAGCAGTCGGCCCTAGCTATTGTTAGAGAGCCATCAGCCGGCTATGCTTTGTTGTTCCCATTTTTAACAAGTGGGTCTCCTATACTGTTATTGCGTATTCAGTGACTGCAAGGGCTGCCAAAAATTTGGACGCAACCCAATACACCTTTGAAGAGACATAGAGGAGGGTCTCAGCAAAAGAAATGTTCCCATTATAAAGGAGCGTGTCTCCAATAGTGGTAATGCCCATGCTGTGACTGCAAGGGCTGCCAAAATTTGGTAAAAACCCCACTAAGAATTTAAAGACACATAGAGCAGGGCCACAGTAACAAGGTATGACATGTTCCCATTAGAAAGGAGAGGGTCTCCTATACAGTTATATGGTATGCAGTGAGTCCAACGGCTGACCAATTTTAGGAAAAACCACACTAAGAATTTAAAGACACACAGAGCAGGGCCACAGTAACAAGTACGACATGTTCCCATTAGAAAGAGAGGGTCTGCTATACAGTTATAGGATATGCAGTGAATCCAACGGCTGACCAATTTTAGGAAAAACCCCAACAAGAATTTAAAGACACACAGAGCAGGGCCACAGTAACGACAAATTCCCATTAGAAAGGAGAGAGTCTCCCATAATGTTGGCCTATGCAGTGAATGCAAGGGCTGCCAAAAATTTGTAGGCACTACAATGCCCCTTGGAAGAGACGTGGAGAAGGGCCTCATAATATAATGTTCCCATTAGAAAGGAGTGGGCCTCCTATACTTGTAATGCCCATGCACTAAGTGTATGGACTGACAAACATTTACCCCTGGGGGGTATACATGAACATGCTGTATAAAAAAATGTTCACGGGCATCATAAACACCCTTTAAAATAATTATGTGGGTGTTGCATCTCAGACCACGGTGACCGTGGTGATATGGTGGTGGAGGATGAGGAGAAGGAGGAGTACAAGAGCAAATAGCCAAAATCAGGAAGCGTATACCCATGTGTGGGTGTGAAAAGGTGCATGGGAATACACCTTCTAAGAGAAGACACTGGATTTGAGTTTATGTTATGCTGCTATCATTCGGTGATGTTGAGAAATTTGGCCCAATCCAGCCCTTGTTCATTTTTATAAGAGTCAGCCTGTCAGCATTTTCAGTTGACAGGCGGATGCGCTTATCAGTTATAATTCCACCAGCGGCACTAAAAACCCGCTCTGATAAAACGCTGGCAGCAGGGCAGGCCAAGACCTCCAAGGCATAGAGAGCCAGTTCATTCCACGTTTCCAGCTTGGATACCCAATAATTATAAGGCACAGAGCAATCACGGAGGACGTTGGTACCGTCGGCAAGGTACTCCCTCAGCATCTTCCCAAACTTTGCACGCCTTGTGAGAGTACTTTGCGTCACAGGGCCTGTGCGATGGGAGGGTCTGAGAAAACTCTCCCAGAACTTTGACAGTGTTCCCCTGCCTCTGCTGGATTGAAGTTATGTCTCTCTCGCCTGTACTCCTTGGTTGTCCAACGAAGTGTGCCCTCTGCCGCCAGCGTTTTCAGATGGGAAATTTTTTAATAGTTCCGCAACAAGGGCCTTCTGGTACTGCCCCATTTTTGTAGACCTGTCCGCCTCAGGAATAAGAGATATAAAGTTCTCCTTGTAGCGTGGGTCTAGAAGTGTCACCAACCAGTAATGACCATCACCCAAAATTTAGAGAACGCGAGGGTCATGGGAAAGGCAGCGTAAAATAAACTCAGCCATGCGTGCCAGACTACTAACAGTCAAGACTTCTGTGTCCTCACCAAGAGGATGACTGACCCTGCTCTCCTCCTCCTCCTCATCTCTGTTCTCTGGCCATCCACGCTGAACAGACGGTATGACAGCTGTGCAGGTAGTACCATCTATAGTGCATGAAACTTGCTCCTGTCCTTCCTCCTCCTCTTCCTCATTGTCACCCAATCCACGTTGGGATGAGATGAGGCTTGGCTGTGTATAATCACCCTGTATGGTTCCTTGTTCCATCTCATCGTGCTCCGCCTTCAATGCATCCTCTTTGATTGTGAGCAGAGAGCGTTTCAGAAGACAGAGAAGCAGGATGGTGACGCTAATTATGGCATCATCGCCGCTCACCATCTTGGTGGAGTCCTCAAAGTTTTGGAGGATGGTACATATGTCTGACATCCATGTCCACTCCTGAGGTCTTATGTGTGGAGTCTGAACTGAATACCGACTGCCTTGTTGATGCTGGTACTCAACAACTGCCCTCTTCTGCTCACAAATCCTTCCCAAGATCTGCAGTGTAGAGTTCCAACGCGTGGGGACATCACACACCAGTCTGTGAGCCGGAAGTTGCAAACTCTGCTGAAACACTGCAAGGGCGGCGGAAGCTGTAACTGTCTTTCCAAAGTGGGCACACAGGCGGCGTACTTTAACAAGCAGATGCGGCAGCTCTGGGTAGGTTTTCAGAAACCGCTGAACCACGAGGTCAAGCACATGGGCCAGGCATGGTATGTGTATGAGTTCGCCTCGCCTCAGAGCCGCCACCAGGTTCCGGCCATTGTCACACACAACCATGCCTGGCTGTAGGTTCAGAGGTGTGAGCCACAGAACTACCTGCTCTTTCAGAGCTGTCCACAACTCTTCAGCATTGTGCGGTTTTTCACCTAAGCATATTAGCTTCAGCACAGCATGATGCCGCTTGGCCGAGGCAATGCTGCAGTGCTTCGGGAGGACGTGTTTCGTCGCAAGGTCCGACTGGATCCCGACTTCCAATATCTTAACCCAGTGTGCCGTCAGCGAGATGTACCATCCCTGCCCACAAGCACTGGTCCACATGTCCGTGGTTATGTGAACTTTACCGGTAACTGCGTTGTTGAGAGCAAGGCTAATATTTTTGGACACGTGCTTGTGTAATGCGGGGATGTCATACCGGGAGAAATAGTGGCGGCTGGGGACCGAGTACCGAGGGACGGCCGCCGCCATAAGGTTGTGGAATGCTTCCGTCTCCATGAGCCTAAAAGGCAGCACTTTGAGCGCAAGCAGTCGTGAAATGTGGGAATTTAGTAGTGTGGCCTGTGGGGCTTTGACTGCATATTTGCGCTCGCGTTCCAAGGACTGGGGTATGGACCAATGAACTCTGAGCTGGGACAAGGACATGGACGTGCTTTCTGATGCTGCTACTAGAGAGTATGCAGCGACATGTGCAGGGCAGAAGGCATCTTCGCATGCACCATGGACAGGGGATTGGCTTGCATGCACAACAGTGGAAGAAGCAATGGTGCCACCCGCAGACACTGTATATGGACACTGGGGTTCGACCCACAAAGTCGGGTGCTTTACTGCCATGTGCCTGATCATGCTGGTGGTGGTCAGGCTGGTCGTTTTGCCACCCCTGCTAATGCTGGCCTGGCAGGTGGTGCAAATGGCCTTTTTGGGGTTATAAGCAGAGTCTTTAAAAAAAAAAAAAACTCGAGAAGACCTAACAGTTGTACTGGCAACTTCTTTTGTGTTGGTGTTACGGGGAACGGTTGCCTGCCTACTGTCTACCGTCACCACAATGCTTCTTCCTGCCTGTTGGGGTGCTCTGCCTCCCTCCCCCTGTGTGCTGCTGTCCTCGCTCTGCATGTCCTCCTGCCAGGTTGAGTCTGTTACTATATCATCCACCACCTTGTTTTCCACTGCCGCACCCTGGTTCTCCTCCTGACTTTCTGGCAATTGTGTCTCGTCATCGTCCACCTCTTGTGACACTTTCCCACCGTCGCCTTCGTGTGACCGTGGCTGCTCAAATATTTGGGCATCTCTACATGCGATCTCCTCTTGCCCCGCTTCAAGTCGACTGGGCGAGAGGCCCGAATCTATAAATGGAAAAGTGAACAGCTCTTCAGAGTGTCCAAGTGTGGTATCAGTTGTCTCTGGGTACTCGGCATGGTGGGAGGAAGGAGGATCAGGGTGAGGAATATGCTGTCCAGACTCACGGCTGCTGAGACTTGACCGTGTGGAAAACAGGGTTGTGGTGGTGGTGGCTAAGTGACTGGAAGCATTATCCGCTATCCAACCAACATCCTTTTTACACTGCTCTGGGTACAATAGTGGTGTGCTGCGGTACCCTAGAATTTGGGACAAGAAGGTCAGGCGAGAAGATGTGGGTGTTTGTTGTGGCACAATTTTGGCTTGCCCATGGCCTTGTCCTCGGCCTCTACATGCACCATTACCATCACATCCAGTTCCCCATCCATTGCCACGTGCCTTGCCCATTTTAAATGGAGGACAGTATCTTCCACGCTCACTACAAATGACTGAGTTTGGAGCGAACTTATATGTTATCCGTGTGATAGAGAAAACAGAATTTTATATACCTGGCCTGTAGGTAAGTAGTTTGAATAGCAAAGTGCGGTGAATTGCTTCACTGACACACTAAAGGAAATTTTTTTGGAGGCCAGAAATTGCTGTATTTCCTGACAACGTATATGTGATCCGATAGACGGAGAAAACACAGTTTTAAATAGCTGGATTTCTAGCGCTCTAATATCGAAAGGACCTGGCTGTATTCTGCAGTGCCAACAAGCAAATGGCGCAGAAAAAATGGTGTTCTCTGGATTGCTTTTTAAGCAAATAATGAGTATTAAGATCCAAAGAAAAGCATTCCTGACCCCTGAGACCTGGGCCTTTGTATAGAAATATCTAACAGCAGCAGATGGCAGAATTGGAATGGAGCCTCTTGTGCTATATGCACTGCAGTCTGCTACACTGCCTGCCTATATACACTGCCTGCCTGCCTATACACCATGCCTGCCTGATATCTCTGCAGATAGATTAGTCCTCAGAAGGACTGTTTGTTAAGATGGATATGGGTAATGTATGGTTTTTCTCCCTACACTATCTAATGCACGATCAAATCTCTCCCTGACACAGCAGCAGCTCTCCCTACACTGTCTGATCCGGAATGACTGTGACGAGCATGGCGGCGCCAGGTCTGATATAGACCTCATGACTCTGTGCGGCCAGCCAATCACTGTAATGCCCACAACCAACATGGCTACGGCATTACCGTGCATGGCAGGCAATCCCTGCATGTTCATTGGCTCTCTAAAGAGCGCCAAACATGCAGGGAGGGGACCCGAGTTCCCGCTCGAGCAACCTGGATATACTCGGTGAGCGCCGAGCATCTCGAGCAATGAGATGCTCGGGCGAGCACCGAGCAGTAGCGAGCATGCTTGCTCATCACTAGTGAGGATGTTAACTTTAGTAGCCATTCAAACCCATTTGTGTCAAATCACCAGGGTACGTGAACTTTTGATCAGGGTCATTTGGATGTTTTTGGTTGTCATTAAGATTTAAAAAGGGAAAACACGATAGTTTGACAAAAATGGCTACACCCAACCAATAACCATGAGTGGAGAAAAAGTTTTTTTCCTATCATTCATATTCTCTGAAAAAAGGCAAAGAAAGGAAAAATTCTGCCGGGGTATGTAAACTTTTGAGCACAACTGTATATAGGAGAGTGGAGTGGCCAGTACTGAACAGCTGACATCATCCAAGCTGGAAAGCTTCAGAGACAACAAACTGCTAGCAGAAACCTGCACCATTTAATATGAAGGAGAAGTGCTTCTGATCAGTGCAGGAGTATGTGAAATCAGACGCTGCAGTCTTCTGGCTCCTCTCTGTCGTGGCAAACCCGTGACACTACCCTTGTGACTACTGCTGCTCTACCACAGACTGTTATGCCACATTAGCATTACTAATCCATGATTTTTTAAAGAATGGACTTCACAAGACATCACTAGGTATGCAGCAAAGCTCTTGAATGCTCCATAAGACCACCCAACATCAGCTTTTTCTGAAATCCGTGCTACACTGTTGTATCTCTTCAGTGATTGAGCAAAACAGGATAACCTTGGCTCCCAATGGGAATCAATGATGCTTGGGCAATCCATTTTTCTTTCTCCAGATCACTGGTTGTCCTCTTTCGACCACTTTTAGTAGGTACTAATCACTGCATACTTGAAACACCGCCACAAATGCCTTTTGGAGATGCTCTGACCCAGTCATCTCGTCAACGAGATTCAGATCCTTCCACATGCTAACTTTAAAAACTGACTGTTCTCTTGAAGTGAAAAGCAGCAGTACCTGTCCACCTAAATCGTTGCCAACTCCTCCACTATACCTCCTCATACCAGTCTGTCTGTCTCGCCATCACACATGCATAGATTTGCATCTGGTTGATTCCTTCTTCATTGCTACGAGCTGTTTGTTATCCCATATGGCCCAAATCATCAGCTTGTCTTTGGCTGCAAGTCTTGCTGGGAGATGTTCCAAGAATACCTTGGCTTCCAATGGATCCGGCGTGTAAATGTAGTGTTTATACATTCTTGAGGGCCAGTATTCTGGCATGTTAGTGATGTCTTCTTTTTCCAATTCAGTATAGTACTACATAAACGGATGGCAGTTTAGAATTATTTGAAGAAAGATTTTAATTAGTTCCCAATTTTTGCAGACTATTAATGCTGACTACTTTGCAAATAGGACTTAGTTTTCATTAGAAAATACAAAAATAAGAGGAAGACTTTAGTAAAACTGATAGATTGTGTTGTTTCTAGGGCAAAGCCTGAGGGCAGAACATGACACAGTGATTGAAAGACCAAAAAAGTGAGAATCCCCTTGTCGTTCTTCACTCCATCTGGCCTTGCATTAGGATCGAGCACGCTGTATAAGCTTTACCTGACATTGTTTCTTTAAAACCGCTCACAATATAGCTCTAAAATGTATATATAAAAAAAAGATTCAGAGATCTCCTGTTTAGATTAATCCCTTCCAAACGTGGCAATTTTCCATTTTTGCACTTTTGTTTCTTCCTCTCCTTCTCCCAAGAATGATAACTTTTTTTTTTGTTTATTTCATAAAGCTGTATAAGGGATTGTTTTTTGCAGGATAAGTTGTACTTTTGAATGACACCACCCATTTTATCATGTGAGGGACTGGAAAGCAGAGAAAAAATTCCAAGTGCGGTGAAATTAAGAAAAAATATTTTTTGGTTTTTGCAACATTTATTATACAATAAAAGTTAGGCGGTAATATGATTTTGCAGGTCAGTATGATTATGGCATCACAAAACATGCAAACTTTTTTTATTAATTGGAGGGAAAAAAATTGTAATTTTCCGAGGCCCATAAGGTTTTCTATTTTTGATCGATGTGCATGTGTGGTAGCTTACTTTTTGTGCACCGAGCTGATGCTTCTATTGATATCATTTTGGGATAGATGCGATGTTTGGATCGTCCCTTATTAATTTTTTTTGTGATGTTACAGCAGTCGAGAAAACATTTACCAGGTTACTTAATTTGTAATAGATCAGACTGTTTAGTATGTGGAGATATCACATTTTTGCATTTTTTTTAAATTTCTTTATGGCGTAAAAGAAAATTTTAGATTTTTAGATTTTTTTTCCACATTTTTAAAAACATTTTTTTTTTAACTTTTTATTATATTTTGTAGTTTCACTAGGAGATTTAAACTGGGATTGATCGATCGGTTGTACAACTCCAATTCCTCAAAACATTGTGCCACTGTAAAATGTAATGAATAGAGATGAGCGTTGTTCTACTCGAACTGTTCGCCAATCTCAAATTCGAGCTGTTTTGGGCGGTGTTCGAGCCGTTCGGCGAACACGAACAATTTGAGAAAAATTCGGCTGTTCGAGGTTATGTTCGATAACTGTTCGTGCACCAAAATCATAACTGGATTTTTTCTCAGTAATGATGAAAATTAATGTTAATACGCAGTTTGAGTGTACAGCGGGGTGGGGGGAGGGGCAGGGGATGGATCTCTGCAGGAATAATGAAGATCTCCATTTTTTTTTTCTCTTTCCCGCATTTGCAGTGGGGAGGTGCAATCTGTCAGCCTATCAGCAGCGCACACACGGAGCGAAGTGCTTTTTTTCACACAAGCAAGGGCATGTGTCATTGGCAGTGTATGTCACATGTCCTTGCCCTATAAGACCAAGCCATTTTCCCCGTCGCCACCATTTTCTCACTGCTGCAGCTGCGTGTTAGACGGCACCGCTGTTGCTGTGTGCGCTATACCTTGTTAATTTCAAGCCAATTTTCGCACAAATCTACAGATAGCTTGGGAGTAGGGAATAGTTGTGATTGCAGTCCTTTTAAGGACTAGGTTACAGCATTTCCTATGACTTTTATCAGGGAGGTCTGTGCTCTTAAATAGATAGGTTGTGGGAGTAAAGACTAATTGTAATTGGAGTCCTTTTCAGGACTAGGTTACATCAGTTCCTATCAGTTTTTGCGAGGCAGGTCTGTGCCAGTGCTGTGCAAGTTTTTTTCACAGCATTTGGCTGAATCTAGCAAAGCTAATCCTTTTTGGCCTATTGCAGAGTGTGTTAGTCAGTAGAGTAGCCTATCTGTGTTGCAAGATATACCACCTGTGTATAGAATACCAATTTTTTTACTGCACCTAGTGAAGTAAAATCTTTTGGGCATAGCATCATTCTATTAGTCCATCTATACTGACCTCCATCAGGTTGCAAATTAAAACTAATTTTTATCTGCATCTACAGTACCTCTGAAAAAATATTTGGGCTTCTACCTGTGTGTGGGACTTGTTGTATTAGTCCATCTATACTGACCTCCATCAGGTTGCAAACTGAAAATATTTTTTTCCTGCATCTACCTCTGAAAAAATATTGGGCTTCTAGCTGTGTGTGGGTCTTGTTCTATTAATCCATCTATACTGACCTCCATCAGGTTGCAAACTGAATATAATTTTTTTCTGCATCTAGCTCTGAAAAAATATTTGGCCTTCTAGTAGTGTGTCGGACTTTCTCTATTAGTCCATCTATACTGACCTCCATCAGGTTGCAAACTGAATATAATTTTTTTCTGCATCTAGCTCTGAAAAAATATTTGGCCTTCTAGTAGTGTGTCGGACTTTCTCTATTAGTCCATCTATACTGACCTCCATCAGGTTGCAAATTAAAACTAATTTTTTTCTGCATCTACCTCTGAAAAAATATTTGGGCTTCTAGCTGTGTGTGGGACTTGTTGTATTAGTCCATCTATACTGACCTCCATCAGGTTGCAAACTGAATATATTTTTTTCTGCATCTACCTCTGAAAAAATATTTGGCCTTCTAGTAGTGTGTCGGACTTTCTCTATTAGTCCATCTATACTGACCTCCATCAGGTTGCAAATTAAAACTAATTTTTATCTGCATCTACAGTACCTCTGAAAAAATATTTGGGCTTCTAGCTGTGTGTGGGACTATTTGTATTAGTCCATCTATACTGACCTCCATCAGGTTGCAAATTCAAAATAATTTTTTTCTGCATCTAACCCAGCCAATAGTTTTGGCCTAATACCACAGTTTGGCCACTCAGCTCTGCTCGGTTACCATCCATTGTTTTTTTGTGCAAACAACTCCAGAGTTGTGAATTAGTTAACCACCAAAATGAGTGGAAAAAGGCCTGCTGCTGGTGGAAAGGGGAATAGGCGTGTTGGGAAGGGGAAAAAAGGTTGTGTCCGTGGGGTAGGTGTTAAAGCAACAGTAACATCTGCAGAAGAAAGACCATCTTCCAGCCAAACTAAAATGTCTACTTCTTTTAGCGGACAATGTGATAAGATCCCTTTCTTACGGCCACGCCAATCGCTACAAATTCCAGATGAGGCACAAAAACAGCAGGTGCTTCAACGGATATCAAGTGCTCCTTTAAGTGGGCTCTCCTCCACATCAACTTCAACATCACAAATACTCCAGTCCTCAAAGGTGTCACCCAAATCGCACTTGCTTCCTCACAGCTCCCAAATCTCCAGCTGCCCGTCTGAGTATGAGGTAGAACAGATGGTTGAGTCTGCAGAGCTGTTTACTCATACTATAGCCTGGGAATCAGAGGTCGACTCCAGCGCTTCTGTGAATCCAGACGAGGAAATGATCTGCACTGATGCCCAGAATCTTTATGAGTCGGATCCAGGACCAGACGCAGAAGGTTCTGACCATAATGTAGACCCTCATTCCCAAACTGTAACTCCTGTTGGTGGAGACAATGAGGAAGACGATGATAAGACTCAAATACCTGATTGGAGCGACAACTTTAGTTTTTTGTCAGGGCAGGAACAGGTTGGCTCTGAGGACGACGGGTGTGATAACGCACAGGGTGATGATGATGAGGTCGGAGATCCCACTTACTGTCAACCCACAGTCAGCCAAGAGATGAGGTCAGCAGAGGAGGTGGAGGAAGATGCTAGTGACGACGAGGTCAGGTTGCGCCTTCCTGGACAGAGACGTAGTACTGGAAGCACGTCAACAACTGCATCCTCAAACACAACTCTGCCTCTCACCACAAGTCGTGGTGGCTCTTCAGGTCGCATGGGTGCTAAGCCTTGCATAGCCTGGGCATTTTTTCAGATCGATAAAGATGACCCAACTCGTGTTATCTGTAACATTTGTCAGCAAAAGCTAAGTAGAGGCCAAAAAATACATAGTTTGAGTACTTCATGCATGAACCAGCACATGGACATGAAGCATAAGTTGCAGTGGGAAGCTCAGTGTGCTACAATGCGGCCTAGCCGGCCGGGCCAACCACCGTCTGCCATATCTTGTGCATCCGCGGCCTCTTCATCCTCTGTGACTGGGGGGACAGCAGTCACACCTGTTTTGGGGCGCAGACCTGCCACCTCTTTACCCGCAACAGCCAGCGTGATTGGCAGGTCATCATTTTCTTTGGAGGTGGTAACACCAGCTGGTGTTGAGCGCTGTCCGACATCGATAGCACCACCTTTGGATCAAGGCAACCTAACATGTCCGCCTGCATCTTCCTCACAGACCGGCAGTTTGCCGGGGACACCCTTATCAACCCCGTCTAAGCACAATAGCCAGCCCTCGGTCCCTCAGATGTGGACAAGTAAAAGACCATTTCCTCCTAGCCATGAGAAAGCTAAGAGGTTGAATTTCACCATCTGCAAGCTCTTGGCTACAGAAATGCTGCCTATCCGCCTGGTGGACACAGAGGATTTTCGAGACCTTATGTCCGTCGCAGTGCCCCAGTACCAGATGCCCAGTCGGCACTACTTCTCAAAGAAAGGTGTGCCTGCGCTCCACCAGCATGTCGCACATAACATCACCGCTTCTTTGAGAAACTCTGTGTGTGACAGGGTGCATTTCACCACAGACACTTGGACGAGTAGGCATGGACAGGGGCGTTACATGTCGCTGACTGGGCACTGGGTAACTATGGTGACAGCAGGACAAGGGGCTGCTGTCCAAGTCTTGCCGTCCCCACGAGTTGTGCGTCAATCCTCTTTATGTCAAAGTTCCTCCACTGCTTCTGCCTCCCCAACCTCCTCTCGGTCTTCCACCTGCACCCAAAGCCTGTCTGGTCATGCCACAAGCTTTCTAACTGCGCAGAAGGGATCCTGCACACCTCCTTACTATGCTGGCAGTAGGGCTCAACGTCATCAGGCGGTTTTTACATTGAAATGTCTGGGAAATGTGAGTCACACAGCTGAGGAGTTGTGGTCAGCTCTGGAGAACCAATTTCATGAATGGTTGTCTCCACTGGACCTGAAACCAGGGAAGGCCGTGTGCGACAATGCTGCAAACCTGGGTGCGGCCCTTCGCCGGGGCAATGTCACACACGTGCCTTGTATGGCTCACGTGTTGAACCTGGTTGTCCAGCAATTTTTAGCCCACTATCCCAGACTAGATGGCCTTCTGCAGAGGGCACGGTCGCTGTGTGCTCACTTCCGCCGTTCGCATCCCGCAGCTCAGCGACTTACATCTCTACAGAAGTCGTTGGGCCTGCCACTTCACCGGCTAAAATGCGATGTGCCTACCCGGTGGAATTCAACTCTGCACATGTTGCAGCGACTGTGGCAGCACCGACAAGCCCTGGTGCAATACGTTCTGACGTATAGCCTGGGCCAACGAGATTCAGAGGTGGGGCAAATCACGCTGGAGGAGTGGTCTCAGATCAGGGACCTATGCACCCTTCTGCACAGTTTTGAAATGGCGACGAAGATGTTTAGTGCTGACGATGCCATTATCAGCATGACTATTCCGGTGATTTACATGCTGGAGCACATGTTAAACAGAATTCGGAGTCAGGTGGTGGCACAAGAGGAGGTGGAGGAAGTAGAGGAGGAGGAGTTGTATGCGGAAGGGCTAACATCTGCAAGGTCCAGACGGTCGGCAGCACCAAGGCGGCAGGCATGTGAGGGTGGGGGAGATGGTTTTACTAGGGCGCATGGTAGCAGCCAAACTAGTGAGGAAGGTGCAGGAGCCCAGGAAGAAGTGGAGGACGAACTGATGGAAGACTCATCAGATGAGGGAGACCTTGATCACATTTCTGTTGTGCGAGGTTGGGGGGAGAGGACAGAGGAAGGAAGCATGATTGTTACCTCGCCACCAACACAACAGGGACTTGGTGCTCCTGGATGCGCAACACACATGAGTGCCTTCTTGCTGCACTACCTGCAACATGACCCTCGAATTGTGAGAATTAGAAATAATCCTGACTACTGGGTTGCCACACTGTTAGATCCCCGGTACAAAAGTAAATTTGCAGAAATTATTCCTGCCATAGAAAGGGATGCACGCATGCAGGAGTATCAGCAGAGACTGTTGCAGAATCTTACATGTGCTTTTCCACAAAATACCAGTGGTGTACGTAGTGAATCTCACAGTTCCAACTTGCCAACCGTGGGACCGTCAAGTGTTCAGCACTCAAACCGTAACAGAACCACAGTATCTGCTGGTAACATCAATTTTGCGGAATCATTTCACCACTTTTTTAGCCCATCCTTTGCAAGGCCACAGGAGACAAGAAGTCTGACACATAGTCAACGCCTAGAGACGATGGTACAGGAGTATCTCCAAGTAAACATTGAAGCCATGACTGTGTCACTGGACCCTTGCTCTTTTTGGGCTTCCAATCTGGATAAATGGCCGGAGCTAGCCACTTACGCCTTGGAGATCTTGTCATGCCCCGCAGCCAGCGTTCTGTCTGAACGTGTGTTCAGCGCTGCTGGTGGTGTGCTGACAGATAAGCGCACGCGGCTCTCCACTGATAATGTAGACAGACTCACGTTCATAAAGATGAACAAATCATGGATCCGAAACGACTTTTCTACCCCTGTGTCATCCTGGGGAGAGTAAAAGCTTGATGATTGGTTAAAATCACCCTACCAACCGTTTTAAGCTTTCAAATTACTAATCATGTTTATCTGTATCTTGACTGGAAAATAATTTGGGCTTTGTAGCAGTGTGCAGCACTGATCCTATTAGGCCATCTATACTAAAGCTTCACCAGATTTAAAATTAAAAATAATTTTTAGCTGCATCTAGCCCGGAAAATAATTTTGGGGCTCCGAGATGCGCAAGGCACATAAGTGCCTTCTTGCTGCACTACCTGCAGCATGACCCTCATATTGTCAGAATTCGAAGTAATCATGACTACTGGGTTGCCACACTCTTAGATCCCCCAAACTTTTCGATCAACCTTTTCATTTTAATAAAGACCAAAAAAATGGTCATTTTTGAAATTATAAGCATTAGCAGGTTGTTAGAAACTGAAATCAAACAGTTTTCAACTCAAAACTTTATTCTAGGTGATGTTACATTTTCACATAGGACCCCTTGTTCGAAAGGAGCTTCTGAACTCTCTCGTCCATTGAATTTGTCAGGTTTTGGATGGTTTCTGCTTCAATTGTTTTGCATGAGGACAGAATACCCTCCCAGAGCTGTTGCTTAGATGTGAACTGCCTCCCGCCATCATAGACACTCCTTTTAATGATGCTCCAAAGGTTCTGAATGGGGTAGAGGTCAGGGGAGCATGGGGGTCACACCATAAGTTTGTCCCCTTTTATGCCCATATCAGCCAGAGATGCAGATGTTTTATGTGCAGCATGAGATGGTGCATTATCATGCAGAAAAATGATCTTGCTGTGAAATACACGGTTCTTCTTCTTGAACCATGGCAGGAAGTGCTGTTTGAGAAAATCCACATACATTATGGAGTTCATCTATAGCGCCTTCAGGGATCCTAAAGGGGCCGACAATCTCTCTCCCCATGATTCCAGCACAAAACATTACTCCACCTCCTCCTTGTTGGCGCTGTAGCCGTGTTTGCGTGGGGTGTCCATCAACCAGCCATCCTCCACTCCATCCATCTGGACCATCGAGCGCTGCACGGCACTCATCCGTGAACAAAACAGTTTTGAAATCAGTCTTCATGTAATGTTTGGCCCACTGGAGCCGTTTCTGCTTGTGTGAAGTGGATAGAGGAGGTCGACAGGATGGCGCATGCACAGCTGCAAACCTCTGAAGGACCCTGCATCTTGTTGTTCGGGGGACGTTGGAGGCACAAGCAGCTTCAAAAACTTGTCTGCTGCTATGACAAGGCTTTTTTGCCGCTGCTCTTTCAACCTGACGTAATTGCCTGTAGGAAAGAGTCCTCAATTTGCCCTTATCAGCACGCACACGTGTGTACTGTGAATCAGCTACATACTTCTTGATTGCCAAGACACTTCATCCTGATCATCGCACAATGTTGATTGTAGTCATGCCTTGACCTAAACACTCCACAATTTGTTGCTTCTCAGCAGCCGACACATCCTTTTTCTTTCCCATTTTGGCAGAAAATGTAGGCTGCTTAATAATGTGAGAGAGCCTTCTTAAGTAGTCTTGCCTTTCATTGGACACACCTGCCAAACTAATTAGCACAGGTGTCTGCAATTGCTTACAGTGATATAAAGAGCCCTGACACACATCACCATCAATGAGTTTAACTGACAAACAAACAAATTCTTCCCTTATCACTCCTAAACATTTTTTGCATAATAATTTGGAACGCAGTGTACATGTGCTTTTCCACAAAACACCAGTGGTTCACGTAGTGAATCTTACAGTTCTAACTTGCCAACCGTGGTCTGTATGGAGTTGTTCAATAAAGGGCCCAAAATTAAGATAACATAGATGGGAGAGGTCTCTATGAATAGGAATTCCTAAGTATTTGATACCCTGTGAGGGCCAGGCAAAGGGAAAGTTGGACTGGATGGAATCCTATATGGATTTGGGGAGGGAGCCATCGAGGGCCTCAGACTTCGCTGCATTGATTTTAAAATTTTACCATGTAACAAAGTGATCTATTTCAGCCATAACAGCATGGATGGATATATGTGATTGAGTGATATATACTAGGACATCATCAGCAAATAGAGAGCACTTGTACTCGGTGCCTCCCACCTCAATCCACCTAATATTGGGGTTATGGCAAATTGATGAGAGCAGGTGCTCCGTCACTAGGATGTATAAGAGAGGGGACAGAGGACATCACTGCCTTGTCCCATTGGTGATTGTGAAAGGTGATGAAAATGTTCTGACGCACCCCCTGGGCCTTGGGACACCCGGAGCCGGACCCGTTTTGGTGGATGCTGGTGGTTGTAGTCTTCGTGGCGGCGACCCGGTTCCGTGGCTCAGGGCGGTCAAACCAGTGGCGGAACTATTTATGTGGTTTTGATGTTTAAATGTCCGACTACGCCACCCGTGGATTGCGGTCAGAGTGAACCGCCGCTACAGGGCAGACCGCTGAGGCTGGTGTTGTGGGTGCAGCAGAGCGTAGCATAACTCCCCACGGGAGGAGTATAGCCTCAGGGCAGTGTATGCGGAGGATGGGGGTGATGGTGCAGGGCAGCAGCAGTAACAACACGGAGTCAGTGATGCAGTTCAGGGCCTTTACTCACAGTTCTTATTATCCAGACCACGTTTGCAGGTAACGGCTGCCCACGTCGTACTGTGCTCACCAGGTGAGGGGCTCAGACAACTCCCAGATAACTTTGAAGCACTTCACAGGACCCCCTTTGTGTGTCCTTTGTCTGGCCTTTCTTACCAACCCTTCTGTCCGGCTGCCTCGGGCCTCCTCTTGGTAAACTTGGCGCCAGTTTCCCTGACCCTATGTGGTGCCTTCCTAGCGGGTGTAGCGAGGGGCTGCGCCACATAAAATGTCAGAGCCTCCGGTTTCTAGCTGAGGGTCGTTTCCTGCCTCCACTAGTTCGGGGACCGGTCTCCCCCTTTGGCCTGACCCCTCCACGCAGGTGGATTCGGGCGTGCGTGGCGACTCGCCCGTCCGCACCCCTGGGATCCCTTCATTCCTCGTTCCTGGAGCCTTCTCCACTCCTCTTCCTTCCTTCTCCCTCTTCCAGGCCTGGGCCTCTGTTACTAGGCCCGCCTCCGGAGCAGAGCTCATGCAGAGCCCCTGCTCCCTGCCACTTCTGCTCAGACTTCTCTGCACTGAACTAAGATGGTGCCCACCTTTTATACTCCCTTCTCAATGCACCCAGGAACTGCTTCCTCCCTGCTCCTGCACTACAGGGTTCCCCTTCCTCAGTGTTCCCTCCCCCCACTCCAGCCAGGGACAGGGACTGTCGTGCCCATCTCAGGGGCATATTGGTCGCCCTGCCCCACGGCAATGTGGTGTAATGCATGCAGGTGTCGGGTCCTGATCCACACTCCATCCTTACCTGAGAGTGAGATATCACACCTCTGGGTGAGGTGCAATACGTCTGTAGCAACCGAGCCCTCAGGGTGCTACAGTTCCAATTATCTTCAGCCTAGGTGACGTATTGCGATACAGGGCCGTGATTTTGGCTATAAAAGGATCCCCTAGACCCCTACCCCAAGCTTTTTAAGAGAATCATATATGGCGTGCCAGGAGACTCTATGGAATACTTTCTCAGCATCCAACGAGAGTATCGAATTACAAATTTTTAACTGCATCTAGCCCAGGAAATACTTTGTGCCTAGTAGCAGTGTCTGCTAGTCAGCGGATTATCCCGGCTGTTAAGCAAGCTGCACCACCTGTAGTTTAGACACTTAATTTTTTCAAAGGAAATGCTTCGGGACCATGGGATACTTAGTGAAGAGCATCCGGAGTAGTGTTGAGCCACCCCCGTAGTGTTCGGGTTCGGTTCGGTTCGTCGAACACGGGGATGTTCGAGGAACTGTTCGTCGAACTGTTCGTCGAACACCTTAGAACACCGTCGAACACCGTTAAAACCAATGGCAGGCAAACAAAAACACATAGAAACACATAGAAAACACCTTCAAAGGTGTCCAAAAGCTGACAAACTGCTCAGAAGACGCTTTCTTTAAAAAAGCCGGCCGGCAATTTAGCAGCGGCATACACCGGTACCCGACAATTTAGACAAGAAGGTGTGATGAACCTGTAGCCGCCATCTTGGTAATGATAAATCATATCCAGGGATGGCCACACTTCAGCAGCCCCCACCCTTGGGACCTTCTGTTAAAACGTCAACTAGATAGTTTCCCCCCATCCAGGCTCCTGTAAGATAAGAAGCCTACTTAACACTTGAATGCTAGGAGCTTCAAAGACTTCGAGAGGAAACACAGCCAGCAGGGGGGGGTGCTTCGTCTATCTGTACCTGACCATTTGTCCCATAGGACTAGTTTCTTTGTCTGTCACAAGCATGGAGGCATAAGATATAGAAACATGAAAAGTACACGCATGTTGCATGGGATGGGCCAATAAAAAAATATCACGGCGTCCCGGAGCCATTGCGCACACAAGCCTCCGCGGTAGACGTTTGTACGTGCTCTGGAAGCCAAGATATAGCGCGGAGCCATTCCTGAGGACCGTATGGTATCATAATTGATATCAAAAGGTCGGTTACGGCGGCCCGAATCCATGGGAACCCCTGGGGGTATCATGAGACCATCCCAGAAGAAGTTATTGGGTTCCATAGAATTTGGGCTTCTGATCGAAGTTAGACCTGAGGGTGGAGACTGAGCCAGCTGACCTCACCAGCAGTGGGCGGGACGGGGCAGGTAAGATAGCAGGACAGACAAGAGACAAGTCAGTCTTGACCCAAGAGTGGTGTGCTGAACATCTGAGCACCAGCTGAGGCCACCAAGGGGAGGAGCAGTTTGACCATGCGGTGGTAGGCCTCAGCCTGTAACAAAGAACCGTGCCTGCGACCGCAGAATCCTCTCCCTGCGTCACAAGAAAATCAAGAAACCGGTAACTGATATGCTGTGGTGATTCTGTGTGTTGTATTCCATTGTTGTATAGTTTAGCCTGACCTTATACCTGTGTATATTTAGTTGTATATCGTGTATCTAGTGTATTATTATAATCAATTACCTCAAGTAATTGTGGGCCTGCCTTTTATTCTGCATAACGAACGCACGTCCGTGTGAGCTCGGCTCAAGCCAAAAACGCTACCCAGGGTTGGTTCCTGACCCGATATAGGCCCATTCACGGACTGGGCGTATATCTAAAATAGGGACTGGTGGCAGCATACCAACTGGGGATTGGGGAAGGCTAGTAGTGACGGTCGGAGGTTCAGATATATATATTCCTGGCGCGGCCAAGGAAGATATATATACCGCCCTCACTACAGAGGGCCCCGATACCCAGTAGGTTACAGGACAGTCTCCCTGGCGACCGCTTATCCTAGGTGCAGTTCCTTGACTGACCTGAGGCTAAGAGGGCGCTAGCGAGTTGTGCTGTGTAGTGACGTTGAAGGGATAACACACTACCGTGTTCCCTGCGCTGGTTGCAGCTTCCTGGCACTACTTTCTCTAGGTGCAGTACCTTGACTGACCTGAGAGGTAAGGGGGCGCCAGAGAGCTGCACCCACCGGCCGGCTTTCGTCACATTGGTGGCAGAGCGGTGGGATTGCAGAATAATAGTGTTGTGGGACCCCTACTCCCAGGCACTAAAGACTGCCAGTGGTAACTTCCACTGCTGGAGTCTTAAGGTCAGCCCAACGTTAGACGGTCAGGCTAAAAGTATAACAAGGTGTGTGCAAACTCAGGGTTGCAGCGGTGTCGGTTACCAAGATGGCAGACGGCACCAGGAGCAAGACCCTGCAGGAGGCTAATGCTACGGTCCGTGTGGCAGGAGGGGAGGACATTGTTACTCATGGCGAGGAGGAGTCCAGCCCGGGCACCTCAGGGAGCCAGTCCCCAGTATACGGTCCCGCAGTGGCTGCCCACCACCTACCCAGCCCAGCCTGTCCAGATCACAAGCCCTTTTACAAGCGGCTATGGCAAGTCTCCAGTCTCATGGCGATGCCGTCTACAAAACCCTCCTGGCAGCATCAGAGAAGGCAGCGGAGGAGGAGCGCGAAGCTGCGGAGCGCCGGGAGGCTGCGGAGCGTGAAGCTGCAGAGCGCCGGGAGGCTGCGGAGCGTGCAGAGCGAGCTGCGGAGCGCCAGCACCAACTGGACCTGGCCCAGCGGGGGCTTCCGCTAGAGCAACCAACCCATCAGGAGACCAAGTCGTCCAAAGTCCGAGCTGAGGACTTCCCTCTACTGGAGAAGGATGGGGACCTGGACTCCTTTCTGGTGGCATTTGAACGGACCTGTCTTCAGCACCATCTGGCCCGGGATCAGTGGGCCAGATACCTGACCCCCCGTTTGAGGGGTAAGTCCCTGGATGCCTTGGGGGACTTACCTGCCGGGGAGGTACAGAACTACGACTGCATCAAGCGGGCCCTGATCCGGCAGTACAACCTCACTCCTGAGTCGTACCGCCAGAAGTTCCGGAGCCTGCTGCGTGGCCCCAAGGACACCTGGACCGATCATATGCGGGCGCTGTTGAGAGCCGCAGAGCACTGGACCTCGGGTCTAGCGCTTACTACCCGCCAGGAGGTCCAGGAACTGTTCGTCACGGAGCAGTTCTTGTGGAACTGCCCAGAGGACCTCCGACAGTTCCTCCGTGACCGAAAACCAACAGGGGCTTCTGCTACAGCCGCCCTGGCAGACGAGTATGCCAATAACAGGGCGCCTGAGCTGAAGAAGTCTGCCAGCAGCACCTGGAGAGGGGGTAAGCCCAGTCATGCCCCTGTTTCCCCGGCCCCTAGAACACAAGGGGTGTATCCCCCTGTTGCCCTCTCCAGGCAAGGACCAGACGTAAGACGTTGTCATCTATGCAACAAACCAGGACACTTTAGGGCTGAGTGTCCCCAGCGCCAAAAGACCCCATCCCAGTCCCAGAGAGCGCCCAATGTTTTGTGTGTGGGAGGGGGTGGTGGTAGGTCCCTGGACAACATCCAACCCGTCACCATAGGCCGTTCTGCGGTCATGGGACTGCGGGACACGGGCGCTGAACGAACACTGGTACGGCCTGAGGTGGTGTCCCCCCAGGACTTGGTACCAGGAAAGACTCTTTCCGTCTCCGGGGTTGGAGGCGTGGAGCCGGCACTTCCCGTTGCCATGGTGTATTTGGACTGGGGTGCCGGAAGGGGGATGCGGGAGGTGGGAGTAACGCCAAATATTCCCGCAAATGTTTTATTAGGGACCGACTTGGGGCGTCTAGTATCGCAGTATGTACCCTCTGAACCCCCAAGTTCGGCCCCCCAAGAGTGTATTGATTTGTCTGCTGCTAATGCCAACCATGTTGTATGTAGTGTGTGTCCTGCTGAGGAGGAGGGAGTGAAACCTGAGGGTAACACCTGCACAGACACAACACAAACAGGGTTAGTGAAAACAGGTGGGGAGTGTGGGGATGCCCGCAGAGGTGCTCAGCCGGCGTGCCGTGACCTCTTGTCCTCCGGTGAGGGAGGGGGCGGGCAGGATTCTGTAGAGGGAAGCTCAGGGATGGAGAGGGGGGCAGCTACCGGCAGTGTAGGGCTCCCAGGGGTATCCAGGCTGCTGAGTATAGGCCCACTGCAGGGGGAGGAACAGGCCATGGGAGGTGGGGGTGTCCCAAGAGAGGAGCCGCCAGGTAAGACCCCAGGGCAGGAGTTCCCCACATCCGAGATGTCCAAAGGCCTAGGAAGCCTGCCTGATCGGGCGGCTTGGTCAGAAACAGAGGGGAAGCAGGCACTACCCACGGTCACAGCGGTCATAGCCGCTGTCACCAGGAGTGGGAGCGCCGGAGCCCAAGGAGCCTTGCAGAGGTCCGACGGCTTCCCCACTTCTGACCAAGTGTCTGCCGGGTCAGACAGCGGCCAGGTGACATGCCCGGAGGGGCTGACAGAGGATGTGGCAGTTTCGTCGATTCTGGCCACATCAAGTCAGGAATTTCAGGCTGCGTTGGAAGCAGACGACAGCCTGAAAGCTCTCAAGGAACAGGCGGCACAGCCTCCCATGGAGTCAGACTGCGAGCGGGTGGTCTGGGACCAGGGACGGCTGTACCGGGTAACGGTCCAGCAGGGTTCACCGGAGGCGTGGCCCAGGGACCGACAGTTAGTGGTACCCTATCCGTTCAGGGCGGAATTGTTGCGGATCGCACACGAGATTCCGATGGCCGGACACCTAGGGATCGCTAAAACCAAGGCCAGGATAGCTCAGCATTTCTACTGGCCTGGGATGGGAGCCGCGGTGGGTGCCTACTGCCGTTCGTGTGACACCTGTCAGAGGGTGGGGAAGGCGGGGCCGCGCCCCAAAGCCCCACTGGTAACTCTGCCAATCATCGAAGAGCCTTTCTCGAGGGTTGCTGTGGATCTTATTGGACCTCTGTCCACTCCCAGCCACTCCGGGAAATGCTTCATACTCACGGTAGTGGACTATGCCACCCGGTACCCGGAAGCGGTAGCTTTGTCGTCCATTCGGGCCGACAAGGTGGCTACCGCCTTACTGGAGATCTTCTCCAGAGTGGGTTTCCCCCAAGAAATGCTCACCGACCGAGGGACCCAGTTCATGTCGCGGCTGATGGAGTCCCTCTGTAAGCAAATGCAGGTGCAACATCTGGTGGCCAGCCCGTATCACCCACAGACTAATGGCCTGTGTGAGCGGTTCAATGGCACCTTAAAGCAGATGCTTAAGATGTTGGTCGACTCCCACGGGAGAGACTGGGAGCGTTACCTCCCACACCTCCTATTTGCTTACCGGGAGGTTCCGCAGGCCTCAACGGGGTTCTCCCCCTTTGAGCTCCTGTACGGGCGACGGGTACGGGGCCCCCTGGCTCTGGTGAAGGAAGCATGGGAAGGGGATTTGGCCACCCCCGAGGTGTCGGTCATCGAGTATGTCGTGCGCCACCGGGACAGGATGATGGCCTTGGCAAAGCTGGTGCAGGACAATATGGCCCAGGCCCAGGCCGACCAGAAGCGGTGGTACGACCAGAATGCTTGTGAGAGGACCTACCAGGTGGGTCAAAAGGTGTGGGTACTGGTCCCCGTACCACAGAACAAGCTTCAGGCAGCCTGGGAAGGTCCCTACTTCGTGCACCAGAAACTCAATGCCGTCACCTATCTGGTCACCCTGGATCACGCCCGTGGAAGGAGGAAGGCCTTCCACGTGAACATGATGAAGGCTCATCATGAGCGGGAAGCGACTGCCCACCCAGTGTGCAACCTTCCCGAGGAAGGAGAGGTAGAAACCCTCCTGGATCTGCTCACCCAAGCCAAGGCGGGTGGGTCCATCGAGGATGTGGGGGTTGGCCACCAGCTCACGGAGGACCAACGGTCCCAGCTTGGGACCACCCTGCACCCCTTCCGGGGGCTGTTCAGCAGCCTGCCCGGAAGGACTGAGATGGCTGTCCACGACGTGGACACTGGCGATCACCCGCCGATCCGGCGTTCAGCATATCGGGTCTCTTTCGAGGTGCAGGGAAACATGCGCCAAGAGATAGACGAGATGCTGAAGCTGGGGGTGATCCAGGCATCCAGCAGCGCGTGGGCCTCGCCTGTAGTCCTCGTACCAAAGAAGGACCGAACTACACGGTTCTGCGTGGACTACCGGGGGCTCAACGCTGTAACGGCCACCGATGCGTTCCCCATACCACGCATCGATGACCTGCTCGATCGGATGGCCGGGGCTAAGTACCTGACCATCATGGATCTGAGCCGGGGGTACTGGCAGATTCCTCTGACCCCCGCGGCAAGGGAACGCTCTGCCTTTATCACCCCTTTTGGACTGTACGAGTCCACAGTGATGCCATTCGGCATGAAGAATGCCCCTGCCACTTTTCAGCGGATGGTCAATACGCTGCTTGAGGGACTTGAAGGGTACGCGGCTGCGTACTTGGACGATATTGCAGTCTTCAGTCCCACTTGGGAGGATCACCTAGAGCACCTGCGGCAGGTGCTCGGTCGGATCCACCGGGCAGGCTTGACCATCAAGCCGGAAAAGTGCCAGCTGGGCATGAGTGAGGTCCTCTACCTGGGTCACCGGGTAGGCGGGGGGGTTCTGAAGCCAGAACCTGGGAAAGTGGATGCCATCGCATCCTGGCCCACTCCTAGGACCAAAAAGCAGGTGATGTCCTTCTTGGGGACCGCCGGGTACTATAGGAGGTTCGTCCCACACTATAGCATCCTGGCCAAGCCCCTGACGGACCTCACCAAGAAGAAGCTGCCCGTCGCAGTCGACTGGACAGTCGCCTGCGAGACAGCTTTCGGGGCACTCAAGGCCGCCCTAAGTAGCTCCCCTGTACTGCAAGCTGCCGACTTCGACCGGCCGTTTGTGGTACAGACCGACGCCAGTGACTTTGGCCTCGGTGCTGTGCTAAGTCAGGTCAACACGACAGGCCAGGAACATCCTGTCTTGTACCTGAGCAGGAAGCTACTGCCCCGGGAGGTGGCTTACTCCACGGTGGAAAAAGAATGCCTGGCAATTGTATGGGCCCTGCAGCGTCTGCAGCCCTACTTGTACGGGAGCCATTTCACCGTGGAGACGGACCACAACCCCCTCAGCTGGTTACACACGGTCTCTGGGTCGAATGGCAGGTTGCTACGCTGGAGCCTCGCTCTCCAGCAGTACCACTTCTCCATTCGCCACAGAAGAGGCCGTGACCACGGTAACGCTGACGGGTTATCCCGGCAAGGGGAGGGTGCAGAAGGACGCACGGGGGAACACAGGAATGTGCTACCCCCTCGCGCCCTCGTATAGGGGGAGGTGTGATGAACCTGTAGCCGCCATCTTGGTAATGATAAATCATATCCAGGGATGGCCACACTTCAGCAGCCCCCACCCTTGGGACCTTCTGTTAAAACGTCAACTAGATAGTTTCCCCCCATCCAGGCTCCTGTAAGATAAGAAGCCTACTTAACACTTGAATGCTAGGAGCTTCAAAGACTTCGAGAGGAAACACAGCCAGCAGGGGGGGGTGCTTCGTCTATCTGTACCTGACCATTTGTCCCATAGGACTAGTTTCTTTGTCTGTCACAAGCATGGAGGCATAAGATATAGAAACATGAAAAGTACACGCATGTTGCATGGGATGGGCCAATAAAAAAATATCACGGCGTCCCGGAGCCATTGCGCACACAAGCCTCCGCGGTAGACGTTTGTACGTGCTCTGGAAGCCAAGATATAGCGCGGAGCCATTCCTGAGGACCGTATGGTATCATAATTGATATCAAAAGGTCGGTTACGGCGGCCCGAATCCATGGGAACCCCTGGGGGTATCATGAGACCATCCCAGAAGAAGTTATTGGGTTCCATAGAATTTGGGCTTCTGATCGAAGTTAGACCTGAGGGTGGAGACTGAGCCAGCTGACCTCACCAGCAGTGGGCGGGACGGGGCAGGTAAGATAGCAGGACAGACAAGAGACAAGTCAGTCTTGACCCAAGAGTGGTGTGCTGAACATCTGAGCACCAGCTGAGGCCACCAAGGGGAGGAGCAGTTTGACCATGCGGTGGTAGGCCTCAGCCTGTAACAAAGAACCGTGCCTGCGACCGCAGAATCCTCTCCCTGCGTCACAAGAAAATCAAGAAACCGGTAACTGATATGCTGTGGTGATTCTGTGTGTTGTATTCCATTGTTGTATAGTTTAGCCTGACCTTATACCTGTGTATATTTAGTTGTATATCGTGTATCTAGTGTATTATTATAATCAATTACCTCAAGTAATTGTGGGCCTGCCTTTTATTCTGCATAACGAACGCACGTCCGTGTGAGCTCGGCTCAAGCCAAAAACGCTACCCAGGGTTGGTTCCTGACCCGATATAGGCCCATTCACGGACTGGGCGTATATCTAAAATAGGGACTGGTGGCAGCATACCAACTGGGGATTGGGGAAGGCTAGTAGTGACGGTCGGAGGTTCAGATATATATATTCCTGGCGCGGCCAAGGAAGATATATATACCGCCCTCACTACAGAGGGCCCCGATACCCAGTAGGTTACAGGACAGTCTCCCTGGCGACCGCTTATCCTAGGTGCAGTTCCTTGACTGACCTGAGGCTAAGAGGGCGCTAGCGAGTTGTGCTGTGTAGTGACGTTGAAGGGATAACACACTACCGTGTTCCCTGCGCTGGTTGCAGCTTCCTGGCACTACTTTCTCTAGGTGCAGTACCTTGACTGACCTGAGAGGTAAGGGGGCGCCAGAGAGCTGCACCCACCGGCCGGCTTTCATCACAGAAGGAATAGAGCTTCACACATAGATTAGATAGATAGAAACATGTCAGTCACATATATATGAAGTACAGTGATAGTGTTGCTTACTGTACTTGTCATTTAGTGTAAAGGATTTATTAAAAAATATAATAGTGTTTTCATGCACCGTCTCTTTAAAAAAGCCGGCCGGCAATTCAGCATCTGTACCCGACAATTTATAAGACAGAATAGAGAATCACACATAGATTAGACAGATAGAAACATGTCAGTCACATATATATGAAGTACAGTGACAATGTTGCTTACTGTACTTGTCATTTAGTGTAAAGGATTTATTAAAAAAAATAATAGTGTTTTCATGCACCGTCTCTTTAAGAAAGCCAGCCGGCAATTCAGCATCTGTACCCGACAATTTATAACAGACAGAATAGAGAATCACACATAGATTAGATAGATAGAAACATGTCAGTCACATATATATGAAGTACAGTGACAATGTTGCTTACTGTACTTGTCATTTAGTGTAAAGGATTTATTAAAAAAAATAATAGTGTTTTCATGCACCGTCTCTTTAAGAAAGCCGGCCGGCAATTCAGCATCTGTACCCGACAATTTATAACAGACAGAATAGAGCTTCACACATAGATTAGATAGATAGAAACATGTCAGTCACATATATATGAAGTACAGTGATAGTGTTGGTTACTGTACTTGTCATTTAGTATTAAAATAAAGGATTTATTATTAAAAAAAATTGGCGTGGGGTTCCCCTTAATTTTTGTCTCTAGCGGAGGTTAAGCAGACAGCTGGGGCAGATGTTTGAAGCCTGGGAAGGGGGTAATACCCACGGAGCTTCCCAGGCTACTAATATCAGCCCCCAACTGAATATATTGCCTTTACTAGCTATTAAAATGGGGGACCCCCCAAAAAAATGACGTGGGGTCCCCCTAATTTAATAGCTAGCAAAGGCTAGGCAGACAGCTGGGGGCTGATATTAATAGCCCAGGAAGGGAGCCATGAATATTGGCCCCCTCCCAGGCTAGAAACACCAGCCGTCAGCCGCCCCAGAAATGGCGCATACATAGGATGCGCCAATTCTGGCACTTAGCCTCGCTCTTCCACGCTGCCCTGTAGCGGTGGCAGGGGGTAATAGGGCTGGGGTTGATGTCAGCTTATAATGCCAGCTGACATCAAGCCCAGGTTAGTAATGGAGAGGCGTCTAGAAGACACCCCCATTACTAACCCCATAGTCAAAGTTAAAAGAAAATACAAACACCCAGAATAAAGTCCTTTAATTGAAATAAACACAAAATTCTTTATTGTTCTAAATTAAACCATACTTACCGTCACGCCCATTCCAGCTGAAGCCAACGATCTCCTGCAATAAAAGAAAAATAATAAAGCAACATCATCCTTACCTTTCCATGGTTCCCACGACAGCTTCAGCTCTGCTACATCGAGATGACAGGCTGGACCGCAGCAGAACGCCGCCATCCAGCCTGTCATCCCGCAGACACTGAGAAGCGCAGGCTTGCTTGCGCTCTGCAGTGTCTGGCTGTGACGGCATAAAGATGAGACGAGTTCATGTCCAATGAACTCAGCTGACCTCATGCACGTCACTGACAGCGTGGGAAAATTCTCACGCTGAAGCGCTGAGTGCAGGAGAATTCTCCCACGCTGTCAGTGACGTGCATAAGGTGAGCTCATGTCCAATGAACTCAGCTCACCTCCTGCACGTCACTGACAGCGTGGGAGAATTCTCCTGCACTCAGCGCTTCAGTGTGAGAATTCTCCCACGCTGAAGCGCTGAGTGCAGGAGAATTTTCCCACGCTGTCAGTGACGTGCATGAGGTGAGCTGAGTTCATTGGACATGACCTCACCTCATTCACGTCACTGACAGAGTGGGAAAATTCTCACGCTGAAGCGCTGAGTGCAGGAGAATTTTCCCACGCTGTCAGTGATGTGCATGAGGTGCGCCGAGTTCATTGGACATTAACTCGGCTCATCTGGATGCCCTCACAGAGAGACACTGTGGAGCGCAAGCAAGCCTGCGCTTCTCAGTGTCTGTGGGATGACAGGCTGGATGGCAGCGTTCTGCTGCGGTCCAGCCTGTCATCTCGATGTAGCAGAGCTGAAGCTGTCATGGGAACCATGGAAAGGTAAGGATGATGTTGCTTTATTATTTTTCTTTTATTTCAGGAGATCGTTGGCTTCAGCTGGAATGGGCGTGACGGTAAGTATGGTTTAATTTAGAACAATAAAGAATTGTGTGTTTATTTCAATTAAAGGACTTTTTTCTGGGTGTTGTGTTTTTTTTAAATACTTTACTAGAAATTCATGGTGGTCATGTCTAATATTGGCGTGACCCCATGAATTTTGGGCTTAGGGCCAGCTGATAATGCCAAGCTGGCCCTAACCCCTTTATTACCCAGTGAGCCACCGCATCAGGGCCCTGGATGAGTTGGGTACAGCGCCAGAAGATGGCGCTTCTATGAACGCGCCATTTTCCGGGGTGGCTGCGGACTGCAATTTGCAGCGGGGGTGGCCCAGAAAGCTTGGGCCTCCCTGCGCTGCAGATTCCAGCCCCCAGCTGTCTAGTTGTACCTGGCTGGACACAAAAACAGGGCGAAGCCCCACGTCAATTTTCTTTAAATTATTTCATGAAATAATTAAGAAAAAAAGGGCTTCCCTATATTGTTGTGTCCGGCCAGGTACAAATAGGCAGCTGGTGGTTGGGGGCAGCCCGTTCCTGCCTGCTGCACCTGACTGGACACAAATATAGTGCGAAGCCCCACTTCAATTTTTTTTAATTATTTCATGAAATTCATGAAATAATTAAGAAAAATAGGGCTTCCCTATATTGTTGTGTCCGGCCAGGTACAAATAGGCAGCTGGTGGTTGGGGGCAGCCTGTTCCTGCCTGCTGCACCTGACTGGACACAAATATAGTGCGAAGCCCCACGTCAATTTTTTTTAATTATTTCATGAATTTCCTGAAATAATTTTAAAAAATTTAAGTGGGGCTTAGCACTATATTTGTGTCCAGCCAGGTACAGCAGGCAGGAACGGGCTGCCCCCAACCACCAGCTGACTATTTGTACCTGGCCGGACACAACAATATAGGGAAGGCCTTTTTTTCTTAATTATTTCATGAATTTCATGAAATAATTAAAAAAAAAAATACGTGGGGCTTCGCACTATATTTGTGTCCAGCCAGGTACAACTAGGCAGCTGGGGGCTGGAATCTGCAGCGCAGGGAGGCCCAAGCTTTCTGGGCCCCCCCCGCTGCAAATTGCAGTCCGCAACCACCCCGGAAAATGGCGCGTTCATAGAAGCGCCATCTTCTGGCGCTGTACCCAACTCATCCAGGGCCCTGGTGCGGTGGCTCACTGGGTAATAAAGGGGTTAGGGCCAGCTTGGTATTATCAGCTGGCCCCAAGCCCAAAATTCATGGGGTCACGCCAGTATTAGACATGACCGCCATGAATTTCTAGTAAAGTATTTAAAAAAAACACAACACCCAGAATAAAGTCCTTTAATTGAAATAAACACACAATTCTTTATTGTTCTAAATTAAACTATACTTACCATCACGCCCATTCCAGCTGAAGCCAACGATCTCCTGCAATAAAAGAAAAATAATAAACCAACCTCATCCTTACCTTTCCATGGTTCCCACGACAGCTTCAGCTCTGCTACATCGAGATGACAGGCTGGACCGCAGCAGAACGCTGCCATCCAGCCTGTCATCCCGCAGACACTGAGAAGCGCAGGCATGCTTGCGCTCCTCAGTGTCTCGCTGTGACGGCATCCAGATGAGCCGAGGTCATGTCCAATGAACTCGGCGCACCTCATGCACCTCACTGACAGCGTGGGAAAATTCTCCTGCACTCAGCGCTTCAGCGTGAGAATTCTCCCACGCTGTAAGTGACGTGCATGAGGTGAGCCGAGTTCATTGGACATGACCTCGGCTCATCTTTATGCCGTCACAGAGAGACAATGTGGAGCGCAAGCATGCCTGCTCTTCTCAGTCTCTGCGGGATGACAGGCTGGATGGCGGCGTTCTGCTGCGGTCCAGCCTGTCATCTCGATGTAGCAGAGCTGAAGCTGTCGTGGGAACCATGGAAAGGTAAGGATGAGGTTGCTTTATTATTTTATTTTTATTACAGGAGATCGTTGGCTTCAGCTGGAATGGGCGTGACGGTAAGTATGGTTTAATTTAGAACAATAAAGAATTGTGTCTTTATTTCAATTAAAGGACTTTATTCTGGGTGTTTGTGTTTTTTTTAACTTTGACTATGGGGTTAGTAATGGGGGTGTCTTATAGACGCCTCTCCATTACTAACCTGGGCTTGATGTCAGCTGGCTTTATAAGCTGACATCAACCCCAGCCCTATTACCCCCTGCCACCGCACCAGGGCAGCGTGGAAGAGCGAGGCTAAGTGCCAGAATTGGCGCATCCTATGAATGCGCCATTTCTGGGGCGGCTGACGGCTGGTGTTTCTAGCCTGGGAGGGGGCCAATATTCATGGCTCCCTTCCTGGGCTATTAATATCAGCCCCCAGCTGTCTGCCTAGCCTTTGCTAGCTATTAAATTAGGGGGGACCCCACGTCATTTTTTTTGGGGGGGTCCCCCATTTTAATAGCTAGTAAAGGCTATGTATTCAGCTGGGGGCTGATATTAGTAGCCTGGGAAGCTCCGTGGGTATTACCCCCTTCCCAGGCTTAAAAACATCTGCCCCAGCTGTCTGCTTAACCTCCGCTAGAGCCTAAAATTAAGGGGAACCCCACGCCAATTTTTTTAATAATAAATCCTTTATTTTAATACTAAATGACAAGTACAGTAACCAACACTATCACTGTACTTCATATATATGTGACTGACATGTTTCTATCTATCTAATCTATGTGTGATTCTCTATTCCTTCTATTCTAAATTGTTGGGTACAGATGCTGAATTGCCGGCCGGCTTTTTTAAAGAGACGGTGCATGAAAACACTATTATTTTTTTTGATAAATCCTTTACGCTAAATGACAAGTACAGTAAGCAACACTGTCACTGTACTTCATATATATGTGACTGACATGTTTCTATCTATCTAATCTATGTGTGAAGCTCTATTCTGTCTGTTATAAATTGTTGGGTACAGATGCTGAATTGCCGGCCGGCTTTTTTAAAGAGACGGTGCATGAAAACACTATTATTTTTTTTGATAAATCCTTTACACTAAATGACAAGTACAGTAAGCAACACTGTCACTGTACTTCATATATATGTGACTGACATGTTTCTATCTATCTAATCTATGTGTGATTCTCTATTCCTTCTATTCTAAATTGTTGGGTACAGATGCTGAATTGCCGGCCGGCTTTTTTAAAGAGACAGTGCATGGAAACACTATTATTTTTTTTGATAAATCCTTTACGCTAAATGACAACTACAGTAAGCAGCACTTTCACTGTACTTCGTATATATGTGGCTGACATGTTTATATCTATCTAATATATGTGTGAAGCTCTATTCTTTCGGTTCTAAATTGTCGGGTACCGGTGTATGCCGCTGCTGAATTGCCGGCTTTTCGTGTTTCACTGTGAGCACTGTTCCCATCGATTTGGGCAATCACTGTAATGCCACAACCACCATGGCTGTGGCATTACAGTGAGTGGCAGACAATCCCTGCATGATTGGTGCTCTAAATAGCGCCAGACATGCAGGACACGCTTTTGGTGCACGAACAGTTATCGAACATAACCTCGAACAGCCGAATTTTTTGCAAATCGTTCGGGTTCGTCGAACAACTCGAACACTGCCCAAAACAGCTCGAATTTGAGATTGGCGAACAGTTCTAGTCGAACACCGCTCAACTCTAATCAGGAGGCACCCCAAGGCATAGGGGCTGGGACTGGCAGTAGGATGCCTTGCGGTGGACAGCCGAGCTCGATCCTTATAAAAGCTTTTTAACTGCAGCAGCTTTAGTGGACGCTACTGGAGCTGGAATTACCGCGGCTGCTGGCATGAGACTTGCCCTCCAATAGATCCTTGTAAATGGATTTAAAGTGTATTCATTCAAATTAGAGAGACAATTTAAATTAAAAAGCTTAGAGCTGCCTCCACCACAGGGGGGCTCGCTCGACCCACCAGCGGACAGGCACCAGTATTGGGAGAGGGGCCCTGGCCATCAGGGTTCACCGCGGCTCTGGCACAAACCCGGCGACACGGAGGTGGCACGGGCAGGAGCGGACTGGCCATGTCGGCTTCTCACTTTTTGGATTTTAGAAGGGCATGACATGCCTATATCTGTGTCTCCCCCTCCTTTTACTCCACCTCTTTTATTTTCGCATGACTATATGTACTTGTCACTTTTCCATGTGTTAGTTGTGTCTTCTGAGCAGTTTGTCAGCTTTTGGACACCTTTGAAGGTGTTTTCTATGTGTTTCTATGTGTTTTTGTTTGCCTGCCATTGGTTTTAACGGTGTTCGAAGGTGTTCGACGAACAGTTCGACGAACAGTTCGGCGAACACACGGGTGTTCGACGAACCGAACCGAACTCGAACACTACGGGGGTGGCTCAACACTAGTAATGAATCCAAGAATACAATGATTTGGAAATTTCTTATCACCATATTTTATTTGTAACAGAACATAGAACAGATCAGAAGATGAAAGTTACACATGTTTATATTTCTTTTGAAGAAAATGATTTATTTTTACTCATTTATAAACTGATGAAATTAATACACATGACCGTGTATAAGAGGAGCATGTTAGAGAGGCAGAGTCTCTCAGAAGCAAAGATGGTCGTAAGTCACCAATCTGTGAAAAACTGCATGAAACAATTTCAGAAAAATGCTCCTCATTGTAAAATTGCAAAAACTTTGAATATCCTCCATCTAGAGGACATAATATCATCAAATGATTCAGGAATTCTGAAGAAATCCATGTGCACAAGGGACTAGGTTGATGGTCAATATTGGATGCTTGCAATCTATGGGCCCTAAAATGGTGCTGCATTAAATACAGGCATGATTCATTTGTGAAAATCATTGAATGGGCTCAGGAGAAACACTTCCAGAAATCACTGTCTGTCAACACAGTTTGTCGAGCAATACACAAATGCAAAGTGAATGCTCCATCCTGGAAAGAAGAAGCCGTATATCAGCACAATCCAGAAACGCTGCTGTCTTCTCTGGGACTTAGCTCATTTATAATGGACGGAGGCAAAGTTTAAAATTGTTCTGTGGTCAGATGAAATACAATGTGAAATTTTTTATGGAATCCATGGATAGCATGTTATGCGGATTCAACATGAGAAGGACCATCCAGCTTGTTATCAGCATACAATTCTGCATCTCAGATGGTTGGGGCTGCATTAGTGCCTATGGCAGGGGCAGCTTAGACATGAAATGTGCCGTCAGTGCTGAGATTTGATATAAAAACATCTGCTCCATCCAAGCAACTTCTATTTCAGAGAAGATCTTGTATATTTCATCAGAACAATGGTAAACTTCATACTGCTTCCAATCACAGCAACATGGCTCTGCAGATGAGTTCTGATGATGACCTGGCCGTCTGCAGTCTGGATTCTTTTGCCAATACAAAACTTTTGGCGCATTGTGAAAATAAAAATCCGGCAAAGATTCTTGACAGTGGAGCAGCGAGAATCCGACATCAGACCAGAACAGGAATACATTCCTCACCCAAAACTCCAGCTATTGTCTCCTAAGTTCCTCGACATTTACAGACTGAAGAGCAGAAGCTAAACCATGCTGGACACGGCCTGGGCAGAACTTTTTTAAGATGTGTCGCTGCCATCAATTTCTAAATGAGTTAATTTTTTTTCAAATGAAATGGAAAAATGTCCAACGTTCAACTTCTGATCTGTTCTATATTGTGCTGTGAATAAAATGTGGCGATAAGAGATTTCCAAATCATAGTATTATTGTTTTCTTTACATTTTATACAGGAGCCCAACTTTTTTTGCAATTTTGATTGTACTACACAGTAGTACTGCTTTGCATAGCAAAACTCAAGGTCTTCTATGAATGCCACCCATATGCTGGCTTTCATATGAATACTGTCATGACATGTTTGGAGGGCATTGTGGGAGGCAATTATATAGTTTGGAGGGTTATGTGTGGGCCATTATATTGTTTAGAGAGCTATGTGGGGGCCATTATACTGTGTATAAGCCATTATAAAGGGTGGAGGGTTGTGTTGGGGCGATTATACAGTGTAAAGGCCATTATACGGTTTAGATGGTTATGTGGGTAGCCAATATTACTTGATGATGGCTATATGGGGAGCCATTATACTGATTGAAAGGCTAGTGGGGGCCATAATACTGTGTATGAGCCATTATAAAGTGTGGAGGGTTGTGTTGAGGCCATCATATTGTATGGAGGCCATGATACTATTTGGAGGGCTATGTGGGGGCCATTATACTATTTAGATGACTATGTGCAGCCATTAGGCTATCTTAAGGGCTATGTGAGGGCCGACATATTGTGTGGTGCCATTATACTTTTTTGAATGGCTTAGTGGGGGTCAATATACTGTATGGAGGGCTATGTGGGGGTCATTATACTGTTTGGAGGGCTATGTGGGGCCACTTATACTGTTTGAAGGACTGTGTGGAGAGCTAATTATACTGTTTGGAGGGTTATGCGGGTCCATTTACATTGTTTGTAGGACTATGTTGGGGGTACTATACTGTTTGAAGGATTATGTGAGGGCCATTATACTGTTTGGAGGGCAATATGGGGCCATTATATTGTTTGAAGGGATATTTGGGGATCATTATACTGTTTGGAAGGCTAGTGGTGGCCATTATACTGTGTTAGGGCCATCGTATTGTGTGAAGGGTTGTGTGGGGGCCATTATAGGATTTGGAGGGCTATGTGGGGGCCATTATACTGTGTGTGGGTCTTTATACAATGTGGTGGGTTGGGTGAGGTCCATCATACTGAGACCTGTAGAAGCATTTTTATAAGCGAAACAACCATCGGCCACAGCATATCCTGCTTCCTCCCCAGTTTGTTTTTAATCACATGAAAATAAAGAGACTTTTTATGTATGGTGAGTGCCATTTTTTAAAATTTTTGAAAGAACCTATTACAATTGACTTTTAACAAGTTGAGCACCGCAATCACCATTTGTCATATAGTGTTTCCCATGTGTCGTGTTGGAGGTGCTCTGAAAGTGCTGAACCTGTTTCTTTTTTGCCATACTCTGTAGAGGGTTGTGTTGGGACCATCATAATATGTGGAGGGTTATGTGGGGGTCATCACACTGCGTGGAAGGGTGTGGGGACCATAATGCACAGCCCAGAAAGGGGGAGCCACACCCCTGTATATACAAAGTACAAAAAACTGAAGCTAAGCTGTTCATAAGTTTACATAGCTTTCCATGGGCAGGTGTTTGGCCTGGGTTCTGCTCTGCCCCGTCTATTAAGGCCTTCGGGCACTTAGTTGATCACTAGAGATAGACATATTGTCGTGTTTCCCCTTGAAGACATCAGTGCCGTGTATAATGTAAAGTGTAGTGTGAATAATGTCATGTGTTATGGTGATGTGTAGTGTGGATGGCGATGTGGTACATTGTAATGTTTTGCACTGTACTGTTAGGAAGCTGAGTTCGGCCCAGCAACAGACAGTAAGTAGGCTAATACATAGTTAAGTGTTGTGACTAGCCCAGAGAGGGAGGGGCTGTGTAGCAAGATCAGATTTGACTTTAATAGGAACAAAATTACATTGTAAGGGCTGAAAAGTTGTGAGATATGGTTGTGACCCCCGCCCCCCAAATATTTTTTTTTGTGGGGGGCCCAATTAGAACTTCTGTTATAGGGACCCATGGTCCTGAATCCTGGGAAATCAGTCTCTACAGAGCTCCATCTTGAATAAATTGGAGGCAGGCATGTTCAATCTCTCCATCTCTGCTGTTAATTGTGTGTAGGGCGGCCAGAAAAAAGCAAGTACAGCACTCGATTCATTCTGACAGTCCTACAGTCAATGAATGTAGCAGAGGTAGAGCATGTCCACCATTGTTTTATTCAAGATGGGGTCTGCAAAAGCCAAAACTCAAGATTTAGTGTTCCTTTCATGCTTTTAAAACTTTTTCTTTTAAAAAAAAGTATGCAGCAGGCTCTAAAAATACTAATTCACATTGTACCTTTGCTAATACTGCCCTGGTCGATCTCTGATCTCTGGGCTGTTATTCCAGTGCATACTGCATGTGTGTGCAACCGGTGCAGTCAATTAATGGCTACAGTAATGACCAAGACATCACGACTGGAGCCAAATATTGGCTGCAGTAGACAATATGTCCTTACAGCAATGGCAGGGTATGCAGAGATCATCTCTGTACATCCTCTTTCGGTTACAGAGACATGTGACCCTTGCAGACAATTCAGGGGTTTCCTCATCTTCTACCTTTCAGAATGTAACCCTCACTTGCTTCTAGGTGGAGATGCACTTCTCATAATTGACAATTCAGGTTAGTAGCATGGCCGTACAAATGACCCAAACTGTGGCCTCTCTGATGCAGCAAGAAGAGACAACTTTGACTCATAGCATCATAGGGACACAGAAGATGGTTGGATTCAGCAATCTGGTCAGCTTTAGGGCAGCGCTTGCAAACAACATAGCAAAGAGCTTGCAAGCCCTCCTCTCTTTGTTTAGGAGATCGGCCACCACTGATTGACTGCAGAGGTGGTTGGCAACCGAAGAAACGAGAAAGAGTAAAAAATACCTCTATACCTAAGAATGGAAAGGATTTCTAATAAGTTGTAAATTGCAAAGTTGCTTGTTTTTCCAATCATTTGCAACCATTTACGACCCAAGATGACGAGTACTAATTCTAAAAATTTGCTTGGAGGAACTATAATATATATATACACACATCGTACATCCTACAGAAACCCTCCTACTCGTAGAACAATGTAACCACTTTATTATATTAGAAATCTTCCTATGTTACAGTGAGGAACAAATCATCGGTTGATATCTCCTCCTATACGTTGTAAAGCCAACCAAAAAAGGTGCGTTATAGGTGGAAATGTGGACCATTAAGTTGATTTACCTCTGCAGTCCCCGGGTAAGATAAAATACAGTGCCCTTGTTGACATGAACGTGTTAATCTGTTCAATCGCAGTGAATGTTTGCTCATCAGTAAAAGCCATATCCATAAATTTAGGTATATGAAAGTGACACTTGGGCGATGCCACATACTAAATTGCAAACTCGTTGAATAATTTAGTGAATGCAGACATAATATTTAATAGCACCATTAGAATGTGTCTGCAGACATTAGAACATAAGTAGAATGGACACATTAGGCTTTTTGTAAGCACAGTACTTTTGTTCTTCTTCGATACATTTTATTGTGCTTGAGATTGAGAACTTACATTAGATGTGAATTGTGTCCACCATGCAGTTATTTCTATTTGTGTCAGATGCATTTAAGGAGACAGGAATCTGGAGCTTGTTCTATTAAATGTTAAAACCTTCAGCCATGCTGGCCAAAAACAGAGAATCAAATTCTTTACATTGATGTAATTGCAGTGATGTTCGAAATGAGAATATCTATGAGCAGAAGAGAGGACCACATAATCTAACAGAATTGGACAGCTTAAAGGGAATCAGAAGGATTCCCCAAAACTTTCAAAGAGAAGTCCAGTAATACCTTTACATGACCAGTCCGTTCCTCTCTTACTGAGAAATCAGCATTTGAATTGATATGCAAATGAGGCTGAAGAGCTATGGTAGATCTGAAGACTCTATCTCTCCAGCTCTATTCCCTGGCTAGCACCGCCTCCTCCTGCTTGATTGACAGCCTCCATGCTGAGTGACTCCAGGCAAAGGAGCTGTCAGTTAAGCAGAAGGAGGTGGCGTTGGACAAGGGAATAGATCTTGAGTGACAGAGGCTTCAGATCTACCATAGTTCTTCAGTCTCATTTGCATATCAATTCACACGCTAATTTCTCAGTAACAAAATAATTGACTGACCATATAAAGGTATTGCTGGACTTGTCTATGAAAGACGTACATGTGCATAAAAATTGCTTGGGCACTAAAAATCTGCTGACAAATTCCCTTTAAAGCATATCTGATATTTCAGGTAATTATTCATAACAAACTGTCCTGAGAAATAACACTATTTCTGGTCATTATATGACTTATATATTGGACTTTTTACCAGTTTTCTGTCTGTGCAAGCTCTTTCTCTAATTTTCAGTTGTTTCTGAGCTAGTGGGTGGAGGTTAGTTATAATGTCTTCCATATGCAGCAGGTTTGGTTTTCAGTGCCATCTGTATGGTATACTGATGACACCAAGTTATACTCATCTACTCCTGACAACACCAAAGCATTATTACAAAACACATGTGATTGTCTGCCCACCTGTCTTTAACATCAGATCCTTCCAGTATCTGAATCTTTCCAAAACTTAACTCATGCTTCCTCCCTATACTAACCTGCTTAAACTTAAATGAGTTGTCCACTACTCGTGTTGTTTGAATAGTGGACAATCTCTTTAATAGTTCCATTTCCATGTGTAGTGCTACCACAACTCAAAGCCAGCATGTCTGTTACCTTTGGATTTTATTTGGCTTAGACCTTTCCTTCACTCCCTACATCCAATCACTCACGCGCTCATGTCATCTGCACCTCTAAAACAGTTCCAGAATCTGATCTTTTATTACCTTCGAAGCTGCAAAATCTCTTGCTGATGCTTTAATTAATTCTCATCTGGATTACGGCAACTCTCTTGGTGTTTGTGAGAAACTGCCCATTTACTAAAGACTTTTCCCACACAGAGCACTGATTTTCGTAGATCTTATTGTTGTGTTTTATTAGTGATAACTTGCTGTGTTTTATTGTTCTGCTTGCTCAACAGTATGTGCACTAATTTCACTGGTAAAGTGTCCAACATTCCAGTAATCTCATTAGTATCTCAGGAGCCTCTAACCATTGTTCAAACAGCAACTAGGCCCATTGTGAGAGTGTTGAAAGTAGATCCGGCAGAGCCGTCATCACAGGGAGCCTCACCTGCAGACCCAGGTGATGGGTTCGACCTGAACAATCGCGAAATGTGTGAATTTAGTAGTGTGGTCTTTGAGGCGTTGACTGCGTATTTGTGCTTGTGTTCCAAGGACTGGGGTAGGGACAACTGAACGCTTCGCTGGGTCAAGGACGTGGACGTGGTTGCTGATGGTGCTAATTGAGAGTGTGCAATGACACATGCAGAGTGGGAGGCATCTTGGCATGCGCCATGGACAGGGGATTGGTCCAAATAAAAAAAAATAATAAAAAGAGGTCTATAGGGCGCTAAAAGAATGAACACTAGAGGTGAAAAATTTTTTTAGGGCTAAAAAATAAATTTAATGAGCCCTTTCCACAACGCGTTTCGATAGTGACCTATCATCCTCAGGCACCTGAGGAAGATAGTTCACTATCGAAACACGTTGTAGTACACCTGAGGAAGATAGTTCACTATCGAAACGCGTAGTGGAAAGGGCTCATTAAATTTATTTTTTAGCCCTAAAATTTTTTTTCACCTCTAGTGTTCATTCTTTTAGCGCCCTATAGACCGCTTTTTTATTATTTTTTTTAATTTGGACCACTTTCAGTCCCCCTTTGGGGGTTAGCGACAGGAGCAGCTTCTAGTTAATCATTCTTAAATCCTGCCCACTATAAAATCCCCCTTGGCTGCTCAACTCAGGACCTGCAGTTAGGGGCTGCACTCTCCTAACCTTCAGGACCTGTGATGATGCACAGCTGATCCTGAGTCACATGATCTGTGGGCGGACATGTGGCCTGTAATTTTGGAACCTGGATGCGGTGAGCATGAGCGGCGGTCTGCAGCACACGGCACGTGGTGTGCCAAGCTACCTGTACCTTGCGGTGAGATGTGCCTGCTACTTCCATCCTCACACTAACGCCGGAGTTGTGCAGGGGTGCACAACTCCAATAGGTGAGTGGCCTTTTGGCTGTTTCCGTCACATCTACCTATCAGGTCCCTCACATAGCATGCTTTTTCTCCCTTTCTCTTCCATGGACAGGGGATTGGCGTGCACGCACAACAGCAGAAGAAGCAATGGTGTCACCCGCAGACACTGTTCAGGTTTGCTACCCCTGTTGATGCTCGCATGGCAGATGGTGTAAATGACCATTTTAGGGTTATCTGCAGAGTCTTTAAAAAACAACCAGACCGACTGAGGTGAGGCGGATGCTGGACACACTAGGAGAGCAGGCCATGGAGATAGAGTGGGCGGCAGTGTTAAGCGAATATCTGGCTGTGCATGTAGCAGTACGTCTACCCGCCACAACGCAGAGGACAATGGATAACAGGAGAGAGGGGCCTGCATCTTTAAGGTACCAGCATATACCACAGTTCAATGAGGACACCTTGGATATTGATGAACATCTCTAGTTATTTGTGAACCTCTGCCTTCTGCATGAGGTATCAGTCAGTGACTGGTCCAGACTTTTGAATGTTGGCCTGACTAGAAAATCAAGAGAAGCATTTAATAACTTGTCTTCTGGGAATCAGAGATGTTACTCTACCATTCACAGTGCATTACTAGAGAGGTATGCCAAAATGCCTGAAACCTACCGGAGGAGGTTTCGGGAGACTGACAAGCCCATTGCACACACGCATTGAGAGTTTGCCAACACACTACATATGTCATGCACTTCATGAATAGAAGGGCTGAGGGCTCAGGAAGCAGAAGATGTCATGGACATCTTCATGCAGGAACAATATATGTTCAAGCTCCCAGGTGACTTAAAAGAATGGGTAGCGGATAAAAAAACACTCAGTCTGGATGAGGCTGCAAGATTGGCTGATGATTGGTCTGCTAATCGACCAGGGCTATGTGGAAGTATAGCCCCAGCAAGTGAGGAACAGGAGCTTACAGGGAGGTCAATGAGACCCATGGACCAGCCAGAGAAGGAACTGTGGGGATTTCGAAATTCACAAAGAGATTACCTAAGCCCCCAAGTATGGCTCACATCAGGGCAAGGACGGTTAAAAAGTCATAAATGTGGACACATGGGACATTTTGCCAGGAAATTCCAGGAACGTTCTAGCCCACATCACAACTTAGGAGCAGAATTGTTGTGCCACTGGGCCAATTTTGTAACCCGAAGCAAAGGACCGGTTCACACTGTGTCAGCCGAGAGGGAAAGGAGCAATCTCAACATGCCGACTAATTGGTGAGTAATACACAAAATGAAATGACTGTTACCATGAAGGAATATGACCTGGGGGAGGTAAACTACATCAGGGAGGAGACCAGGGACTTCGGAACACTGGGTCTACCATCACCCTGGTCAGCCCAGATGTTGTCCCCCCAGAACACCATTTAGCAGACTGCCAAGTGACCATCCCCCTAGCTGGGGGTCAGCACTCTGGGGTTGGTTGCAATAGATACAAGTTTGGTTCTCATTGGGTACATGTATAGTTTCCCTGGATAAACTGGAGATCAGGAGGAGGATATGGAGGACCCAGCGAAAGGGACAGACCCCTGTCCCAGAAAAATAAATACAAAGTCCTCGTCTCAGGGCTTCCCCCATTAGGGAATGGCAGGATCGAAAGATCATATGAGAGAAGTTGGAGATGTCTACTATGCTGATGTACACCAGGATGGAATGGGGACTGTGGAGTTTATTCACAACTGTGACATGGAATGTGCTATGAGGAATCTGGATGATACAAAGTTTCATTCTCACAAAGGTGAGACCTCTTACATTTGTGTCTGTGCTGAAAAAGTGGGGGAGGACTGTGAGGAGCTGCCCATTTACTAAAGACTTTTCCAGCATGGAGCACTGATTTTTGTCTATCTTATTGTTGTGTTTTACTAGTGATTTATTGCTGTGTTTTATTGTTCTGCTTGCTCATCAGTATGTGCTCTAATTTCACTGGTAAAGTGTCCAGCATTTCAGTAATCTCATTAGTATCTCAGTAGCCTCTAACATTGTTCAAACAGCGACTAGGCCAATTGTGAGAGTGATGAAAGTAGATCTGGTGAAGCCATCATCACAAGAGTCTCACCTGCAGACCCAGGTGATTGGTTAGACCTGAGAAAAATACCTCCAATAATGCACACTTAGCTTTAGGGGGGAGAGTGAGAGGAGTTCTGACCATTCAGGGGGCTGCTCTCAGTGAAGGAGAAAAGAAGCCACATGTTTAGTGAGGAGTAGGTAGAATGTCGTCGAAGGGATAGGATCTAGTCTGATGACGTAGACCATGGATGGATCGATGGCTTATGGAGTAGAGATCGGCTGCCGACTGGGCTGGATAAATGTGCTACAGTTGAGGGATCTGTCATCTGGATTTGATAAACTTTCTTAAAGGACTGCTGCTATTGGATACCTTTGCTTCCATCGTTTTATCTATCGTCTGGAGGATCATGGACTATGACTACAGATTATACTAGCTAGAGATGCGAAATCAGTGGGCCAGCCAAAAGTTGGGGGACAGTGAGTATCGCTTGGCACAAAGGCAGTGGAACTACCACCCGGGGGAGGGGATCTTGTGGACTGAGACAATTCTATTTTGGACATTTACCTGGAATTGTTGTATTGCCATGGAGGTAAGGAATAAAATATTGTTGCATCATTAACCTGCATAGGTGATTATTAAAACCCACGATCTCAAATCTCTACAGTGTTTCTTTCACTAAACTAGCACCGCCCCCCTCAATTTAACCATAATGCAACATCCAGCTGAATTCTTGACTTATGTGTTACTCTGTGATGTCTGATATGTCATTTCTACATATACACACGTCAAAATCCACAATAGACAACCTCAAAAGGTGCAAGCTAAAGGTTTTACAATGGCCCTCACAGTCCCCTGATCTGAACATCATTGAAAGCCATGGCTAGGTCTCAAAATAGCAGTACATGCAAGACAACCCAGGAATCTCACAGAACTGGAAGAATTTTCCAGGGAAGAATGGATGAAAATCCTTCAAATAAGAATTGAAAGACTTTAGTCTGGCTACAAAAAGCGTTTACAGACTGTGATACTTTCAAAAGGGGGCGCTACTAGGTACTAACCATGCAGGGTGCCCATACTTTTGCATCAGCACATTTTCCATTTTGTAATTTTTAAAATGTAAAAGATGAAAACATATATATATATTTTTTGCCTAAAATACAAAGGAAATCTGTCATCTGTAACTTTAGGCCTTTTAGAGATCATTTAATCTTCAACTTGCTTTACTGTTCACAATAACTTTAGCTTTGACCAGGAGTGCACAAATTTTTACACGCCACTGTAGTATATCCTCTGAATTGCAAAGTACAGAAGAATATGGTGGCTCTGTATATTTTTAAAAAATATTATTATTATTATTATTCATAAGGGATAGCTGTCTACTATCAAATACCCACCGAAAGCCTATCTGCCAAGTGGAGGTCAGTCAAGCTCCTTCATGATTATAATAGACTAATAACTATGACTTTACCGTATTGTGACTTTGATAATATTAAACAAACTGTACAATCGTTTCTGCGCCCTTTGGTCAAAAATTACAATGGACTGTGCCCTGCAATATGAGGGTAGGTGCCGGTGATGGATCCATTTTAGCCATAATCTCTAAATGAAAATTGCATTGATAAAATTGCCATGAATTTCGGATAAAAACCTTTCTCGATACAATGTAATATTAGGAGCTCTGGTTTGTCTCTTGTGTTCATGATTATCATTTTTTTCTGTATTATCTTGTTACAAAAACTAATAAAATCCAGTGTAATAATGTGTCATTGTTTTAGAATAGGAAGATCCATTTACAGTGTACGGCTATGGGCATCCTCAGAATATCAATGAACCTCGACTTGAGTCATATTCTGTTATTTTGTATTGTACGAGGCAGAATCCTTCACTTAAAGGAAGATGAGCATTTCACCATGACATGTTTAGTTTCATTACAAACCGGCTTTTTGGATGTGCAAGTGAATAAGAGAAGCAAATACTAACTGAGAGTTCATGATGTGTTCTGGAGTATTGTCTAGAGAGTAATAAATGTCTACCTATCTGCACTGATCTGAATATATTACACCTCCAGGAGCTTTTCTGACCTCCCATTATACATCCAGAGATATTGGTACGGAGTCGGCCCCTCTGCAGATATAATGGCTCCCACTCTTCTGTGAAGGTTTTATACAGGATTTTGGAGGTGTCTGTTGGACCTTTTTTATAATCATCCAGAAGAGCATTTGTGAGGTTAGATACTGGTGGTGGAGGATGGGCCAGGTTCACAATCACCTTCTAATCCAACCCAAAGGTTTTGGACGGGGTTGAAGTTGAGGCTCTGTGTGGTCGGTCATGTTTTTCCTCACAAAACTCCCCCAACCATGTCTTTTTGGACTGTGTACAGTGGGCACAATCATGGAGAGCAGGAAAGGGCCTTCCCCAAACTGTTCCCCCAAAGTTAGAAGCTAGAATTGTTCAAAATGTCTTGTGTGCTGAAGCCTTAAAAGAAACTTATCATCTGATTCGCTCTCACATTTAAGAGAAAATTTACTGTAAAGAGGACCTGTCACCAGTTTTAGCATGTTAAAATGGTCACATCATAGAATCGTGGCTGCAGAGCTGAATAAAATGTAGTTTTTATTTGCCAATATTCTAACTTCCATTGCAGAGATATTACCTTGCAAAGTTTATGTTATAATTTATGATAACTCCAAGGAGGCTTTACCAGAGATTTCCAGAACATTAGAAAAACATATCTTCTCCTGCGAGACGTAATGATAGACAGCCTTGATCTCTGCAGCTGCAGAGCGGAATGCGATTACAAACACCTCCAGCTTTCATCTCACAGCAGTCAGTGTGGAGAATAGGGGGATGCAGCAGATTATAAACAAGTCTGCAGCTGCAGCTCTCCTCTCACAGACCTGTCAGCTCTGCCCCTTTCCTCTCACTGACTTCTATGTGATGAAAGCTGATGACGTAATCACACTCATCTCTGCACTATACTACATTGTAGTTGCAAAGATGAGGGCTGAGAGCATGGCTGTATTTTATTACTTATCTCACAGGAGAAGGCACCTTCTGGGGCATGTCATTCATTCCCCTGCATGATGCCTCCTGCTTATGATTGGTCAATGCCATTCAGGGGAAAAAGTACATACCACGAGATAAAAATGTCTGGTTATGCCCCACTGGATCTATCATAAATTATAACCCAAACTTTGCAGGTTAATATCTCTGTTACAGAGAGTAGAAATAAAAAAATAAAAAATATGTTTTCTTCAGCTCTGTAGCCACTAATCCATGATGTGGCCAGTTTAGCAGGTTCAAACAAGCGAATGGTCTTCTTTAAAGATCCTTATGGGGATCGTAGCCTGAGAGAAGAATAGTTCAGCTACGCCCATGGCCAGAATTTCCCAGTGTTGCTCTAGGTGATTGACAGGACTCTCGCCATAGGAGACACCTGAAGAGGTACAAGGAGAAGGCAGCTACGGGCTGAGCTGGACGAGTCTCGTCTCTAGCTATGATCTTCATCCAGAACTTTAAAGTATATTTTTTTGGAAATGTAAGATCATTTTAGAGGAAAATATGTCTAGCTGGCTACCAGCCAGGCTCTGATTTATGCAGCCCACGATTTGGGCAGTTTGAGTCAGGTGACAGGTTCCCTTTGAAATTTCCTTTCATTGGAAGTTTGGCCAGAGGTCGACCCCTGGAAAAAAACTCATAGCGTTATCCCTTCTCCACCAACCTTTCCAGTGGGTGTAATGTCAGGTAGGTAACATTGTCACCAAATCCAGACTCAGATAGAGAAATGCAATCATCACTACACAGAACGCATTTCCTCCAGAATCCAGTGATGATGACTTTACACCACTTGGTGATGTAAGGCTACATGCAGCTGCTCTGCCATAAAGCTCCTGGTGGTGGGGCACAGTGCATGTTTTGATATTAATTTCATAGGAGGTCTGGACTCTGCAGTTATGGGGTCAGCAGAGCGGTGGTGACTTTTCTGCCCTCTGCTCCTCAGCACTCGGCCCCCTTGCTCTGTAACATTACGGGGTCTCCACTTCATGGCTGAGATTCTGCGGTGCCTTTTACTTCTCACTAATATCACTCTAAGGTGATGGGGGAAGATTTAGGAAGGAGAGATGTTATGAATGGACTTGTTACCCCGGTGGCTCCTATTACAGGACCGCGCTGGTATCAGTGAGCTCCGCACCACCGGCCGCTCTGTCACATGTCAGTAAATGCTGACGGCATGGTGGGGGGCCAGATGTTAGACACCAGGGGAAGGGGGGCGAGGGGCTGAATTTTATACTCCGGGGATAATGGGGTTGGATGTTATACACCGGGGGCAATAGTACTGAATACAAAACCTTAATTCGGTGATTAAAATGTGGTCCCAATACTTTTTTGACCATATAGCATGTCTTTGCTGAATAAGTCAATCCAGCCTAGTATTAGGCTTAGAGGACATTGTGAAATTTCAAGATTTTTTTTTTTAATATTTAATATCGATCCTAATATAGAAAAATTTAAAAAAAAAACGTAAAATGCTACATAATAAAAATATACAACTTAATAACTTGCTTTTAACCGTAGGTAATTTTCTGATGACATATTCCTTTCATTTTATAGGACAGAAGAATTATGTAAGGGAGGAAATATCTTGCTTCTCCTGCTTCATGGCTTTCAATAGAAATCAATATAACTGCTGCTTGAAACAAATGTAGCATTTTTATTGCCTCTCTTATATTCACTTTCCCCAACACAGGGACCCTAAGCAGCCCTTACCATATCTAAAATAGTGGACTCCAATACATTCAGAAGATTTTTATATTCTCTTGATGTGGGAACCACAATAATTCCAAGGTTACTCGCTATACTTCTATAGGTGATTTTAAAACTGAAAAGTTTCCAACTTTTAGATGAATTTTATAACTGTATACATGTTTTAGTTAATTATCTTAACATTCTGTGACGCTCTGTGTTGTCTCTTGCTGGATGACCCTAACTAATTTACACAGCTCGGAGGCAGCACATGTATCATTTGTCCAGAATTTTGCATCAGATCCGTCACATTTTCCTTTTGATCAGGTGAATTTAGATTTGGACGGCTGTGATTTTCCGAGCTCCATAGAGTAATGCCAACCTATTAATGACTTTGAACGGCAAAATTTGGCGTTGTTTCCATTGAGAACATTCAAAAATGAGTTACATCCTGAAACAGTACTCCATGATTACTTCTGATTAGCACTATTTCTAATATTGTCAAAAATAACTGATATAAACGTCTTCATTATTCATGTCTGTGCCCTAAAAATTCTGACTTCATCTGTTGCACTGAAAGGAACGCCGCTCTAGAGGTTCATCAAATAATTCTTACATGTCAAAGAGGAAAAGAGTGGTGTTCAGTAGATGACATAGTTGAATATTAGAATTTAAAGAGGAGCAGATCTTTTGAAAATGAAAGTAACTGACTTTGCCAAGTTTTCCCCAAAAATTAGATTTTCGGCGAATAAATTTGCATGGATTTCAATACTGCAAGGGTTGTAATTGCTTGTAAAAAACAATGGAAGAGAATAGAGAGAGTGAACCCTCCTTAAGAATTTACACTTCATAGGAGAAAGAGAGAGCAAGAGGACCCTGCTGATCACAAGGGTTTTCAATCTACAGGAGAGAGAGAAAGAGAAAGAGGACCCTACTGACCATAAGAGCTTAAACTCTGCAGGAGAAAGAGAGAGGACCCCACTGACCATAAGAGATTACACTCTACAGGATAGAGAAGTGGTAACTGATAGTCCACTGTTCGAAGTTGGTTCTCGGCCCGTGCACCACTTCACCGTAGCTGTTGTGAGGTCCTTGAACTTTTTTTTGGTACACTTCTGGGGTTATCTAATATTCGCTTATCAGGGCCTGCTTGATGGCCTCATAGTCTCCATCTTGCTCTTGAGAGAGAGTGGCGAACATTTCCAGAGCTTTGCCTTGTATCCTTTGGGTGAAGTATTGAGCCCACAGGTCATTGGGCAAGTGGAATTGTCTACAGGTCTTTTCAAACCCCTCTCAAAAATTTGTCAAGGTCTACGTCCTATTTTATGACAAGGAAATACTCAGGATGGGGTTTAAAGGTGTTGGAATTACTGAACTCACTGTTCGATGGGTAGAGTGCTCCTTCTGGAGTCAGGTTAAGTTCAGCTGGTGGTCTCTGGTAGCTCATCGCTCTCTTTGTCTCTTGCTCAGCCCGGTCCTGTTGCTCAGCAGCCTCTCGCTCAGCCCGCCACTCCGCAGCTTCTCGCTCGACTCTCTCAGGATCGCGGTATTTCTGAATCGGCCTCAGTCTTCCCTCATGATCATTTACATCAAGTTGCAGTAAGGCCATCTGCGGGTGGAGTTCCATGCTACCTTTGTTGTCAATGTGACTTACATGCACAGGTAGGACCTCTGTAGCAGACCTTGGCTTGCCTCCCCTTCATCAGGGATCGGGTGACAGATTTGCTGTACATCGTGCTGCACCAGCTCAGTGATCATTTGCTGCCTGTTTTTGTCAGTGGATTCAATCTGTCTGATCATACAGACATCAGCAAAAGTGTCCTTCTTCAGCTAGCTGACCATGTCTTCCCAACTGCAGCTATGAATGCCAAGCAAAAAACAGGACAGAAAGACAAGAGAGGAGGGAAAGGATGTAATTTCTTCACCTACAGTATTATCCTTGGTATAGTTAAACACCGAGTATGATCCTCAAAACTCTGCACAAAATCCGCACAGGGACCGTGCAAGTTTTTAATGACAGGAATGATTGATCAATACAGATCACTAATGCTCTATTTCCCAGCACCGTCACTAATTTGTCAAGGAGAAACCAATATGTCTGTTAACAAGAGTAACTATATGCAACCACCAATCATTTATACAGGCTGATTGGACACCTGTTGAGATAGAGCAAGAGGAACAAAGCTATTAAAATTTATATATTTAATCTGCAAATTAGGCAGTGTTTATAAAAATATACAAAAGATGTTACAAAATGGACAAAATAATACAGTATAAGCAATTAAATTAAAAGAATAAACAGAAGAAATGTAATAAACCTGATGTCGCAGGGTTGGCTTTGGCTTTATGAAGGGGGGCGCTTTGTTTCTGGGGGCAATGGACAGAACTGCATCTCCAATGACTGACAAATACTATAATTTGGCATCTGCTTTTATTAACACAAGTTATGCCCACATAACTCCTCTCTGGTGACTCATAATAGGGCAGGTCATGAAATGTGGCCCAGTCTTTAACAAATTATGTGATTCCTAAATTCCATGATATTTTCATCCCTGGAGGTTCCAGGCGGGAGATAACACTATGTCACGGGTGTGTCAGATGTGAAAGACAGTCGCTCTGCATCTGGCTGCAGAAGGTCACTGCGTTTGGCATGGCAGACATCTTCTTAAATCCCTCTCACTTTTGGACCCAGCGGCAACCTCCCTCCTGCTCTGACTGACACACCCTGGCCTAGGTGTTTATAAACTCTCAGTCTGCTGCAGGGAGTCACCGGTGATATTCATATTTTCTCTTGTGAAGGCTTGGAGCTATAGCAGTCGGCTCACTTCCTCTCTGGTGCCCTTGAAGAAAGTAAAGTGTTAGCTCTCTGCTGTTTGCTCAAGCTAAGTTTCCCCCCTTTGTTTGTCTCCCTTGTTGTCTTTAGTTTAATGGGGACTGACCAGTGCTCACCCCCTCCCTATCAAGGGCCTAGCTCTAGGGATATACAGGGCTTAGGTTTCCTACTCTGTGATTGGTGTGGAACTAATATAAGGACGGTAGGGTAGGCAGGGTGTTATTAGATCAGCCTAGGGGTCTCCACTCCCCCTTTCCCTAGTGTCTGGGCTACCTTCCCCTCTTCCCGTCGTGTTGCACTTAGTCTTTCCCACACTGTGCGTGACACAGTATCATGTTTCCTTTCACAGTTTTACCTTTATATGGATAGGAAACATGGCATGGATAGCATCATCCATCTGAATGTTATTAACTTGAAAGGTTATGTTTGCCACTCCGTCACAACTCCGAAAATATTAGTTTCATATCTATCATGTTTATGCTGCTCATAAAAAGCGAAAACCTAAATATTCATAATTTAAATGGATCAAAGGAGCTCATATCAGTCTGTTCGCAGTTCTGTGATACATGCAGGCAAGGGCCATAAATCTGTCACCTTCTGCATTCTTAGGCAATCTGGAGATGGGGCTCACATCTGCTATCCATTAGATAATCCTCTAATTACATGTTGACATCAGGGGGGTCTCTTCGCACCGGGGTCATCTGGAGGTCATGTAGAGTTTAATAGAGTGCTAGCTTTGCTTCAATACTCACTATGATAACTATGAGAACTTGATAGATTTTTACAATCATATCTATAACAGGTGTGAAGATATATATTTTTTTATGGGGGTATGACTATAACTGTTATGGAGAACATTGTATGACTGCCACTTTTATGGGGGAAATTATAATTTGCACATTTTTTGGGGAACACAGTATGATTACAATGGTTATGGGGTCACAGTGTGGCCAGTACTGTCATGAGGGACACTGTGAGGATGACACTGTTGCAATGGCCTGACTTATACTGTTATAGGTGTGATATCAGGTGAGTTTGTTTTGGGAGTACTGGATGGCTATCATTGTTATGGAGAACACTGTGCTGCTGCCACTCTGACTAGCACCATTATGGGATGGCTAAGAGGATGGTTCTGGTATGATGGGCACTGTGCGGCTGTCATCGTTATTGAGAAAACTGTGTTGCTGCCACTGTTATGGGGGGCAGTGTGACTGGCTCCATTTTGGGGGTACTAGGAGGGTGGTTCTGGTATGATTGGCACGTGTGGCTGGCATTGTTTTGGGAGAAATTACTGATTGTGAAAGGTTCTAGATGCCAAAATCCATTTGCCTTCAGGATCCATGAGCGTGCATCAAGCCCACTGGGATTTCAAATTTTTGGAAAAAAATCCGAAAGCTAGAAACTTTTTACATTTTTTGTAACTAAGGAACTTTTCAGTATTTAGGGACGGAGTGTTGTTTAGAAAAATTTTGTTTTTCTAAATTTTTCTCTTTTCCAGAAAAAGATGTTCCCATTGTAAGGAAATCTTAGCGTTATGATAATTTTTGCCTCTAATTCTTGTACCTCAAATGTGTTTAATCTATTTTCTCTCATCTGTGAATTTGTTTAACCAAGCAATTAAAATGTAACAATGAGTCACGCTGGTGAAAAGTTGTTAATTTGATTTTTCATTATTAAAGAAATGTACATGCACCATAAAAAAAAAATATCACATATTAATATTCCATAATTTTTGTCAGTGTTCCAAGGAAGAGAGACTTGAGATCTGTCTTAATTAAGACCAAATGATATCCGGATATATATTTTTTTCTTTTAGTCTCACCTTTATTTAATGATTTATATTTTCGTAGCTTTTCATACAAAAATGTGGCTGCAACTGTCGGAAATCACGCGGGACATATTAGGTTCTTGGATAATTAGGTGTTACATGGTAAAGAGACATTAATTATTATACAGGATCAGATCGTAAAAATAAAATCCCTTTAGAGTGAGGTTAATGTGGTTGTGTTTGTAGCCAATGATCATTTCTTATTATTTTATATGACACTCTTGACCTTCTGTTGAACAAGTCACATCGGGCAAAGTCAACCTTGTGAAATTATGATCTACTGTAAATGGAGAGAGTATTTTTTTCCTTCTTTTTTAACCACGGATAGCACACACTGTACTTTAGATTTTTGTCCAGCCCTTAGTAAATACAGGTTGTCATGGTAATTTGTAGAATTTTGGTGCCTTCAGTGAGAACATGGTGTTCTCAGATTTGTCCATCCATACCTTTTTGAGAATTTTCTCAACCAATTTAAGACCAGGCCAATTACCCCCATTCCTGACTGGGCATATACAGTGGCATGTAAAAGTTTGGGCACCCCTGGTCAAAGTTAGTGTTATTGTAAACAGTTAAGCAAGTTGAAGATGAAATGATCTCTAAAAGGCCTGAAGTTAAACATAACAGATTTCTTTTGTATTTTAGGCAAAAAATATATATTTTTTAATCTTTTACATTTTAAAAATGACGAAAAAGGAAATTGGACCAATGCAAAAGTTTTGGCATCCTGCATGGTTAGTACATAGTTGCGCCCCCTTTTGAAAGTATCACAGCTTGTAAAAGCTTTTTGTAGCAAGACAAGAGTCTTTCAATTCTTGTTTGAGGGATTTTCATCCATTCTTCCTTGGAAAATCCTTCCAGTTCTGTGAGATTCCTGGGTCATCTTGCATGCACTGCTATTTTGAGGTCTAGCCACAGATTTTCATTGATGTTCAGAAGAGGGGACTGTGAGGGCCATTGTAAAACCTTCAGCTTGAGCCTTTTGAGGTAGGCTATTGTGGATTTTGATGTTTGTTTATGATCATTAACCATTTGTAGAAGCCATCCTCTTTTCAACTTCAGCTTTTTTACAGATGGTGTTATGTTTGCATTAAGAATTTGTTGAAATTTCATTGAATCCATTGTTCCCTCTACCCGTGAAATGTCCCCTGTACCATCGGCTGCAACACAACCTCAAAGCATGACTGATCCACCCCCATGCTTAATAGTTGGCGAGATGTTATTTTCCTGAAATTTGGTGGCCTTTTTTCTCCACACATACCTTTGATCATTGTGGCCAAAGACTTCTATTTTAACCTTTTCGGTCGACAGAACTTGTTTCCAAAATGTATCAGGCTTGTTTAGATGTTCTTTTGCATACTTCTGATGCTGAATTTTATGGTGAGGCTGCAGGAGAGGTTTTCTTCTGATGACTCTTCCATGAAGGTCATATTTGTGCAGGTGTCTCTGAACAGTAGAACAATGAACCACAAAGCTAGAGTCTGCTAAATCTTTCTGTAGGTTTTTTGAGGTTAAGCAGGGGTTCTGATTTGCCTCTCTAGCAATCGCACGAACAGCTCTCACTGAAATTTTGCTTGGTCTTCCAGACCTTATCTTGACCTTCACTGTTTCTGTTAACTGCCATTTCTTAATTACATTTCAAACTGAGGAAAGGGCAACTTGAAAACACTTTGCTATCTTCTTTTAGCCTTCTCCTACTTTATGGTCCTCCACCATTTTCATTTTCAGAGTGCTAGGCAGCTGCTTAGAATAACCCATGGCTGCTGTTTTTATGGCATAAAGTTAGAGGATGCTGGGTTTTTATAAAGCTGGGAAATTTTCATCACCTGGCATTTCCTAACGATGGTAGTGAACAAGCCATAACCCTAACAGGCTAATTAAGGTCAGAAAATTATCAAAGCGCACAAATCTCCAAGGGTGCCCAAACTTTTGCATAGGCCCATTTCCCTTATTGTAATTTTTTTTAAATGAAAAAAAAAGACAATATATATATTTATTTGCCTAAAATATAACTGAAATATGTCATCTTTAACAATATGCCTTTTAGAGATCATTTCATCTTCAACTTGCTTAACTGTTCACAATAACAGTGATTTTGACCAGGGGTGCCCAAACTTTTACATGCCACTGTAAACATACATAAAGTATAAAAAGTTATAGTATTTTTTCTCGTTCGGATATTCAATCATTTTTGTACTTTTTGGGGGATAATTCCTTTTTATATCATTCTCATATTCTCACTTTTTTTTGCTGTTATCAGGCAATATCAGTGGAAAAATAAGGGAAAAAAAGGTCTGTTTTTCCAATTTTTTTTCTTTATTTTTTTTTTCTTTAGACTACACAGGGTCACTAAGATACATTTAAAAATGTGTTCACCATTCTATAACAAATATTTTTATAGATTGGACACTTTTTTTTTTTTTACAGGGGTGGGGCTGGTAACAATTGTTTGGCTTAACAGTGGTATTCATCTATTAATTTATTTTTCACCTGTTATTTTTTATTTACTTTTCTTTTCTTTTACACTTTGTCCCCCCCCCCTCAATAAGGTCATGAAATAATTTTGAGGAGGCATTTAAATACTGAAATAGTTTTATTTTAATTTTATTTCCCTTGTAACTAGGGCTGGTATATTGGTCCCAGTTACATGGGAAATTCTGCCTCCTGATTGCATAGTAGAGCTATCTGGGTCTCTTATGACCCTGCAACTCCTGCTACCCCATCATTCACAGCGATCAGATGACCACTGTGTATGGAGCATGATTACTGCATATACTGCATGCTTGTTTAGCGCTGTGTATACAGCAATGGAGAAGACAGAGATGGTAATAAACCAAAGGAAGAGGATGTGGGGCTGCAGGCACATGAACAAATGGTGGACACTGCGTTCCAGCCCCACATCCACTTCCTTTTGGTGACACAGGTCCAGGACCCTCACCATTAGAGGCACAGCATCCATCTTCCCCCTCCACTCCTGATCTCCCCAGCGGTCAGATTGCACTGATGAAGACCATTGTGATTTAAATATCATTGTGATAAAGGATCTGTGCGTCTGAAACGCGTCTGTCACCTATACCTCCCCCCAAAAGGTTGTGACTATTCATGTGATTTATTATACGTTCACATTTTAAATATTTTCTAAGCAAAGGATTTTTGGATTTTATGGAGACGTCTGGTGCTGGATTTTCCTCACCTGGTTGCATTGTACATAATACATGTTTAATAAAATGAGTTTTATTCACCAAAAATGCTTTAAAATGCAGTAGAAAATATTTGTGCAGCGTTTTTTCACACTTTCTCATCTCTATCTATGGGTGGGAAAACACTGCAAAGAAGACAAAGGAATTGCAGATTTAAAATTCGCTCCAGTTCTCACATTTAGTTGGGGATGGGGGAATAAAAAATAAGAGGGTGGATAAGATTTCGGAAATATCAAAGCTTTTGCTGGTACTGTAAAGCACAGCTTTTGATTTGCATAAAAAAAAAAACTAAGTAAAAAAATGCTGAAAAAACAATGACTTTAAGGTTAAGCTCAGACGATGGGTTTTTGATGAGTTTTTTGGCTGCGTATATTCGCTACACACAAAAAAATGCAACATTATAAAGGACTGGCATATGACTTATTCCTTCCCAAGACCATACTAAGGACGAGGGGGCACTCATTATGGGGGAAGAAAGGCGATTCTGGCAGCTAAACAGGAAAGGGTTCTTTACAGTCAGAGCAGTCAGACTGTGGAATGCCGACCTTTTGAAGCTCATCGAGAGAATGCCAAGAGTGTGCAAAGCAGTCATCAAAGCAAAAGGTGGCTACTTTGAAGAACCTAGAATATAAGACATATTTTCAGTTGTTTCACACTTTTTTGTTAAGTATATAATTCCACATGTGTTAATTCATAGTTTTGATGCCTTCAGTGTGAATGTACAATTTTCATAGTCATGAAAATACAGAAAAATCTTTAAATGAGAAGGTGTGTCCAAACTTTTGGTCTGTACTGTATATGCTATGTATATATGCTATGTAAATTTCTCTTGTATGTTGAGTTTTATCTGCAGATTTTGCCCACATAATTGCAATAGATACAGAAAATCCACAGGTAAAAAACGCATATGCACTTTTAGTGTGCTTCCGCTGCGGAATGACTAAAAACACATGTACATAATCTTCAATTTACTGTATCAAAAAAGTTTTGTTAATGCCAAATACCAGCAAGTATCAAAAACAAAGTTGCCTTATTTAAAACATGACAAACCAAAAAGAGACAAAACGTCAAAAACATATTAAAAATGCATGAAAAAAAAAGGTACACGAAAATGCAATGAAAAACCCTAATTAATCTAATTGATACAGAAAATCTGCAACATCAAAAACTCTCCAAATACTAAGAAGCATAGGCCATGGCCCCACTATCAGTATTCGGTCAGTATTTTTTCTCAGGAGTGGGAGACAAAACCAGGAGTGGGTGATAAATGCAGAATTGGTGACTTGTTTCTATTATACCTTTTCTCTGATTGTTCCTCACCTGGTTTTGGCTTCCACTATTGAGAAAAAATACTGACCGAATACTGACCAAATACTGGTAATGGGGCTGTGGCCTTAGAGTGAGGATTAGGATTTTCAAATGCCATCAAATATGAAGCTTAACAGAGGCTGAAATAAACAGCAGAGTTTTACAAGCCTCAATAAAATTGAAGAACGTTGGTGCAAAAGGTACAGAAAGTCGTAAAAATCGAGTAATATAATCATTTAATAATGTCAACAATGGTAAAGCCTCACAATAAAACTTTCAACGATAATAATACAAAGAGGTGCAAAAAATGAAACAGAAAGGATGGAGATAAAGTAGGAGAAGAAAGAAAGGGAAGGAAGGAAGAAGAGATGAAAGAAAAGATGGAAGAAAGGAAGGAAATAAATTGAGGAGTAGTGTTGAGCCACCCCCGTAGTGTTCGGGTTCGGTTCGTCGAACACCGGGATGTTCGAGGAACTGTTCGTCGAACTGTTCGTCGAACACCTTAGAACACCGTCGAGCACCGTTAAAACCAATGGCAGGCAAACAAAAACACATAGAAACACATAGAAAACACCTTCAAAGGTGTCCAAAAGCTGACAAACTGCTCAGAAGACACTCTCTTTAAAAAAGCCGGCAGGCAATTCAGCAGCGGCATACACCGGTACCCGACAATTTAGACAAGAAGGAATAGAGCATCACACATAGATTAGATAGATAGAAACATGTCAGTCACATATATAAGAAGTACAGGGACAGTGTTGCTTACTGTACTTGTCATTTAGTGTAAAGGATTTATTAAAAAAAATAATAGTGTTTTCATGCACCGTCTCTTTAAAAAAGCCGGCCGGAAATTCAGCAGCGGTACCCGACAATTTAGAACAGAAAGTATAGAGCAGCACACATAGATTAGATAGATAGAAACATGTCAGTCACATATATATGAAGTACAGTGACAGTGTTGATTACTGTACTTGTCATTTAGTGTTAAAATAAAGGATTTATTAAAAAAAAAATTGGCGTGGGGTTCCCCGTAATTTTAGTCTCTAGCGGAGTTTAAACAGACGGCTGGGGCAGATATTTGAAGCCTGGGAAGGGGGAAATACCCACGGAGCTTCCCAGGCTACTAATATCAGCCCCCAGCTGAATACCTAGCCTTTACTAGCTATTAAAATGGGGGACCCTCCCAAAAAAATGACGTGGGGTCCCCCCTATTTTAATAGCTAGCAAAGGCTAGGCAGACAGCTGGGGGCTGATATTAATAGCCCAGGAAGGGTGCCAGGAATATTGGCCCCCTCCCAGGCTAGAAAAACCAGCCGTCAGCCGCCCCAGAAATGGCGCATCCATAGGATGCGCCAATTCTGGCACTTAGCCTCGCTCTTCCCACTGCCCTGTAGCGGTGGCAGTGGGGTAATAGGGCAGGGGTTGATGTCAGCTTATAATGCCAGCTGACATCAAGCCCAGGTTAGTAATGGAGAGGCGTCTATAAGACACCCCCATTACGAACCCCATAGTGAAAGTTAAAAAAAACACAAACACCCAGAATAAAGTCCTTTAATTGAAATAAACACACAATTCTTTATTGTTCTAAATTAAACGATACTTACCATCACGCCCATTCCAGCTGAAGCCAACGATCTCCTGTAATAAAAGAAAAATAATAAAGCAACATCATCCTTACCTTTCGATGGTTCCCAGGACAGCTCCAGCTCTGCTACATCGAGATGACAGGCTGGACCGCAGCAGAACGCTGCCATCCAGCCTGTCATCCCGCAGACACTGAGAAGCGCAGGCATGCTTGCGCTCCTCAGTGTCAGGCTGTGACGGCATCCAGATGAGCCGAGGTCATGTCCAATGAACTCAGCTCACCTAATGCACGTCACTGACAGCGTGGGAAAATTCTCCTGCACTCAGCGCTTCAGCGTGAGAATTCTCCCACGCTGTCAGTGACGTACATGAGGTGAGCTGAGATCATTGGACATTAACTCACCTCATGCACGTCAATGACAGGGTGGGAAAATTCTCACGCTGAAGCGCTGAGTGCAGGAGAATTTTCCCATCTTTATGCCATCAAAGCGAGACACTGAGGAGCGCAAGCATGCCTTCGCTTCTCAGTGTGTGCGGCGTGGCAAGCTGGATGGCAGCGTTCTGCTGCGATCCAGCCTATTATGTGAATGTAGCAGAGCTGAAGCCGTCGTGGGAACCATGGAAAGGTAAGGATGATGTTGGTTTATTATTTTTCTTTTATTGTAGGAGATCGTTGGCTTCAGCTGGAATGGGCGTGACGGTAAGTATCGTTTAATTTAGAACAATAAAGAATTGTGTGTTTATTTCAATTAAAGGACTTTATTCTGGGTGTTTGTGTTATTTTTTAACTTTGACTATGGGGTTAGTAATGGGGGTGTCTTATAGACGCCTCTCCATTACTAACCTGGGCTTGATGTCAGCTGGCATTATAAGCTTACATCAACCCCAGCCCTATTACCCCACTGCCACCGCTACAGGGCAGTGGGAAGAGCGAGGCTAAGTGCCAGAATTGGTGCATCCTACGGATGCGCCATTTCTGGGGTGGCTGACGACTGGTGTTTCTAGCCTGGGAGGGGGCCAATATTCATGGCACCCTTCCTGGGCTATTAATATCAGCCCCCAGCTATCTGCCTAGCCTTTGCTAGCTATTAAAATAGGGGGGACCCCACGTCATTTTTTTGAGGGGTCCCCCATTTTAATAGCTAGTAAAGGCTAGGTATTCAGCTGGGGGCTGATATTAGTAGCCTGGGAAGCTCCGTGGGTATTACCCCCTTCCCAGGCTTCAAACACCTGCCCCAGCCGTCTGCTTAACCTCCGCTAGAGGCTAAATTTATGGGGAACCCCACGTCAATTTTTTTTTAAATAAATCCTTTATTTTAACACTAACTGACAAGTACGGTAATCAACACTGTCACTGTACTTCTTATATAAGTGACTGACATGTTTCTATCTATCTAATCTATGTGTGATTCTCTATTCCTTCTATTCTAAATTGTCTTGTACCGCTGCTGAATTGCCGGCCGGCTTTTTTAAAGAGACGGTGCATGAAAACACTAATATTTTTTTTAATAAATCCTTTATACTAAATGACAAGTACAGTAAGCAACACTGTCACTGTACTTCATATATATGCGACTGACATGTTTCTATCTATCTAATCTATGTGTGATTCTCTATTCCTTCTATTCTAAATTGTCGGGTACCGCTGCTGAATTGCCGGCCGGCTTTTTTAAAGAGACGGTGCATGAAAACACTAATATTTTTTTTAATAAATCCTTTATACTAAATGACAAGTACAGTAAGCAACACTGTCACTGTACTTCATATATATGCGACTGACATGTTTCTATCTATCTAATCTATGTGTGATTCTCTATTCCTTCTATTCTAAATTGTCTTGTACCGCTGCTGAATTGCCGGCCGGCTTTTTTTAAAGAGACGGTGCATGAAAACGCTATTATTTTTTTTAATAAATCCTTTACACTAAATGACAAGTACAGTAAGCAACACTATCACTGTACTTCATATATATGTGACTGACATGTTTCTATCTATCTAATCTATGTGTGATGCTCTATTCTTTCTGTTCTAAATTGTCGGGTACCGCTGCTGAAATGCCGGCTGTTTTTTTTTAAAGAGACGGTGCATGAAAACACTATTATTTTTTTTAATAAATCCTTTACACTAAATGACAAGTACAGTAAGCAACACTGTCACTGTACTTCATATATATGTGACTGACATGTTTCTATCTATCTAATCTATGTGTGATTCTCTATTCTTTCGGTTCTAAATTGTCGGGTGCCGGTGTATGCCGCTGCTGAATTGCCGGCTTTTCATGTTTCACTGTGAGCACAGTTCCCATCGATTTGGGTAATCAATGTAATGCCACAACCACCATGGCTGTGGCATTACAGTGAGTGGCAGACAATCCCTGCATGATTGGTGCTCTAAATAGCACCAGACATGCAGGACACGCTTTTGGTGCACGAACAGTTATCGAACATAACCTCGAACAGCCGAATTTTTTGCAAATCGTTCGGGTTCGTCGAACAACTCGAACACCGCCCAAAACAGCTTGAATTTGAGATTGGTGAACAGTTCTAGTCGAACACCGCTCATCTCTATTGAGGAGCCTTCAGTGAGACGGTGTATTCAGATGTTATTAAGGAGTTCAGCTTGGGATAGAAGTTCAATCCATTCTTTCTCACACAGACACATATACCAGAAGTAACACCTAAAAAAGTAACGCGATATTTCGAGGTGCTGATCTTGAGATATTAAGCTAAGTAGAAAAGTAAGGAACGACACATTTGTAATAGTGTGGAACAGCTTGATTCGAGTAACTTCATTTCATGAATTAGTTCCCCAAGACGATTCCCAGGTTAAGAAGCTCCGATGTAGACCTATGATCTAGAGCCTGAGCCTTCTGATGCAAAACTGGGACACATGCAACCAACCTTTCTTATTAAAAAACTGAGGAGCTGTGAGAGACGGTCAGCTGAGTCATAATCCCAATATGTCTTGAAGGACTAGATAACAGTGTTATTGGAAATTGTGCAAACTCCCAGTCAGAAGCCAACAGATCTGGCCAAGACAGTGTTTAATATGGCCGAGGAAATGAACTTGTTCAGGATTCTTCACTCTTTTCCATGTGTGTTTTAAAAATTAGAAGTAGATTTTCCACTTTTTTTTTTTGGCCAAGAGACCTCAACCAAGCAGCCTGTCTGATGCCCTATATATAATGCCTATTAGAGAATATCGAAAGGAGTTGTCTTTATTAGAGATGAGTGAGCCTGAACCTTAAAGTGTTCGTGTGGGAGAGAGCAAATTCTATGGAGGTACTCTGCTTCCTTTTGCAGCCCCCTAGCCTTAACTATGACCATTTTACAGCACCAAAGTTTGGGACCCCATTGACTTCTATGGGGTTCGGGTACCAGTTCGGGTAGAATTCTGGTACTCGAACAGAACTTTGGACTAAAGTTCGGTCGAACCCGACGAACCTAAACTTCCATCGGTCCGCTCATCCCTAGTCTTTATGGAATGAAGTAGAACACCCTAAATTCATGTAGTTTATACTCAAAACTACAGTATGTACTATGGGCCTTTTATATGGATACACCTTAATTAAATGGGAATGGTTGATGATATCAACTTCCTGTTTGTGGCACATTAGTATATGGGAGGAGGAAAACTTTTCCAGATGGGTGGTGACCGTGGCGGCCATTTTGAAGTCGGCCATTTTGGATCTAACTTAATTTTTTTCAATGGGAAGAGGGTCATGTGACACATCAAACTTATTGAGAATTTCATAAGAAAAACAATGGTGTGCTTGGTTTTAATGTAACTTTATTCTTTCAAGAGCTATTTACAAGTTTATGACCACTTATAAAATGTGTTCAAAGTGCTGCCCGCTGTGTTGGATTGTCAATGCAACCCTCTTCTCCCACTCTTGACACACTGATAACAACACCGCAGAAGAAATGCTAGCACAGGCTTCCAGTGGCCGTACAAAGATAGTGGGGCCATTCTTCATCAATGGAAACCTCAATGCCACTGGATATCTGAAATTGCTGCATGATGATGTGTTGCCCTCTTTATGCACTGAAGATGGCACATTCCCTGAGTTTTTCCAACAAGATGGTGCACCACCACATTATGGGTGTCAGGTCCGAGCATTCCTACATGAACAGTTTCCTGGAAAGTGGATTGGTTGTCATGAGCCAGTTGAATGGCCACCAAGGTCTCCCGATCTAACCCCCTTAGACTTTTATCTTTGGGGTCATCTGAAGGCATTTGTCTATGCTGTGAAGATACGAGATGTGCAGCACCAGGTGCTTCACAGAAGTTTATAACATTGAGCTGTAAAAATAAAATTTTCTAATTTTTCCAACAAAAATGTTTTTCAGCCTCCAATTTTGCATTTTCATAAGGGTAACAAGAGAAATTGCACCATGCAATTTGTTGTGCAATTTCTCCTGAGTAAGAAGATACCCCATATGTGGGGGAAAACCAGTGTTTGGGTGCATGGCAGGGTTTGAAAGGGAAGGAGAACTGTGTGACTTTTTGAATGTAAAATTTGCTTGAATAATTAGTGGACGCCATGTTGCGTTTGGAGAGCCCCTGATGTGCCTAAACAGTGGAAACCCCCCACAAGTGACACCATTTTGGAAATTACACCCCTCAAGGATTTTATCAAGGGGTATAGTGAACATTTTGAACCCAGAGGTACGACACAGAATTTGATAACATTAGGTCATCATATTGAATAAGCTGTCATTATTCTTGAGTGCAAGTGCTCGCTACTTGATTTTGCATCGGGTACTCGGGTATGCACCATGTATCACGGGTGCTCGAGTCCCCGCCCATATGTTTCACGGTTTTTAGACACCCAAAAAAAAAACATGCGGGGATCGCTCGTGCATGGCAGGCAATCCCCGCAAGGTATTTTTGGCTGTATATCAGCTGCAAAACATATGAGGCGGAGACTCGAGCATGTCACTCGAGCACCCGCTATACTCGGTACATACCCGATGCAAACTCAAGTAGCGAGCACTTGCGCTCACTAGTCGCCATATCATCATCTTTTCTTTTCTTTATTTCGGAAAAAATCCCAACCCCAACCCTAACCTTAGCCCAACCCTAACCCTAACCCAACCCTAACCCTAGCACAACCCTAACCCTAACCCTAGAGTTTATTTTTTACACAGTTCCTTGATCGCAGCATTTCGGGGGTTAATGTGCAGGGAGCAGTGCGGGACCGCTCCCTGCACATAGCACCGGGTGTCAGCTGTGACAATCAGCTGACACCCGGCGGCGATTGCTCCCGCACAGCCTGTGTGAGGGCAAAATTGCCGAGACTTACTAATACGTATCAGGCCAATAAGGCCCAGGACGCAGATACGTATTAGTACATCTTGGGCTGGAAAGGGGTTAAAGGAAATCTGTCAGCAGGTTTTTGCTGTGTAATATTAGGGCAGCAAGGGGTAGGGGCTGAGACACAGATATCATGGATGTGTCACTTTTTATGCTGTGTGCTGTTGCTTCCACACAGTAAATGTTTTATCACCAGGAGATTATCACAGCCTGGACTAGCTCCCCTCTGCCTCCTAGTCCAACCACGCCCCAAACACTGATAAGCATCTCACTGTCAATAGAAAATGTACATAGAAAGGTGTGGTGTGGGTGGGATAGCTTAAAGAGCTCTACTAGTAAAAACTCTGATTGTATCACAACTAGCTTCACCCAGTAAACTAAGTGACACATTGCTGGAATAGAGGTATCTTCCCCTGCTTTATGCTGCTATCAGATGAGGTAGCAAAAGCCTGGTGACAGATTCCCTTTAAATGCATGAATTTGTGGCTAAAAAAATGTTGTGAAATCGAGTTTCATTAAAAATGTTACACCATTTGTCTTTTCCAGGCTCTTTGTTTCCGGGATATTCAACTTTGAAATGTTCTGTGGTGGTAAATCAGCTGAAAGAAGCTTAGAAAAGGGGCAGATAAAACAGTTACAAACTTCCTATCAGATTGTGTATCAGACTGGCTGATAAATTCTCTGTTAACTCATTCTGTAGCCAATAATACACAGTGCAGCACGGAGACTGTAGAAGGCTAATAATGCAACACTTTTAATGAAACCCAATTGCAAAAAAAGATTTTTAGCCCAAAATACATGTACTTAATTTAAAAAAATTGTCCAAAAAGATGTACAACCCCTTAATCTTTAAATCAAATTAGACTGGTCTTCAGAATAGTCTGACATATCATATTCTGTAGAGATCACTTCTCAGCAGTCTCATTATCATCACAGGCATGATTACAAAGACAGATAACACCTCTATATAGATAAAACAGGATCCACCATTTATAATAGGTTATGTCACAGCATGCCTCCTCCCCCTCCTTGCACATTGACCTCGGCAAATGTAAGGGGAAAGACCGGGGTGTAAGTACTTTCAGAACAAGGGATCCGGAACCACCGGGGCCATGTCTCTTGTTGCAGGGGGAAGACAGACTGCGAGACAGGAGTCAGGTGACCGGGAAGTTGGGGGTGTGTCCAGAGAGAGAGCTGAGGAGTCAGGTGACCGGGAGCTGAGCTCGTGTCTAGGAAGAGGGTGGAAAAGGAGTTTTTGCGTGAGAAAAGCGGCAGTGGACAGTGGGAGTCAAGCCCGACTAGAGGGAGAAGAGACGCAGGATCCCTTGAGCCGAGCAAGTGAGGTGCACTGTTATAGACTAGGGGCTCAGCGGGTCAAACCGGAGACCGCCCGCTGCCGCCAGAAGATGGAGCATTGTTTAGGCGGGGAAGCCGGAAGAAAGCAACACCGGCACCAGCCGGCAACTGCCTTGTGAGGAGCAAGAGTCAGCTAAGTGAAAAAACTGCCGATTACAACCGTGTCAACTCTGCTACATCTAGCCCAACTGTGGATTGTCAGTTATAGCATATTACCTGCTAATTCCCTTGTTGTCCCAATATTTCTCCTGTTACTCCCTGCGTGGAGATTGACCCTGTTACAGTAAATCCCCCCTGTTTATTAACCCTGTACAGGCCGCTCTGTGTTTCTGTGTCACTGCATCTAAAGTACCTGTGTTACACACATAAAATATTAAAAAATTACAAAATGATCATACTAAAATTCTTGAATCCATCCAATTTTTATAATTCATCTGATAACTCATTCATTTTAAGCAAGCAAATGTTTAAATTAAGTTAAAAAAAAGTTTAATGAATTTTTGTTAATTTTTGGAATGTATCAAATCCTTGTTATCTATATCATGAACTCTAACAAAAATTCTTGAAATCTTCTATTCTGAGCCTCACAATAGGCTGATACATATAGGTCATAGCTCACCTCCCTGCACAATAATCTCTGCACATATGAAGTATAAAACAATAGGAACATTATTGTTCCAAACTGCTTGAATTTCCCCATTCAATTTTTCTCATTCAGCCATTTTTAAGCACGTTCGTTAACCCACGTACCTGGCACCAGACTTCTTACAGGCGTCAGATTATATTGCGCTTTGTGATAAAGGTCGCTTTTGCTAAACTCCAGGCCATGTCCCAAAAATCATTATGAAGTCAGCGGCACATGACAACTCTGGCACATGTTATTCAATAGTCAACGTTTCCTCTTGTTTTGCTTTTCTTACATTTAGCTCAAGTATTGAGTAAGTGCATTCAAGCAAAGTAGATCTAGTAGGACTTTAAAAACTATTGGATTTATGTTCGGTGATAGGTGACAACTAGAGATGAGCGGACACGAACTTAAAAGTTTGGGGTTCATACGGGGCAGTTTGGGTCCGGTGCTAAACACCAAACACGGACTTCTCCTCGGAAGTCCATTGTAATGTTCGGAGTTCTGGAGGAAGTTCAAGAGAGAGAGAATGAGAGAGAACCTTGGACTAAAGTTCGGGTTGGGTACCAGAACCCGAACTTCTACGGTTCCTCTCATCCCTAGTGACAACTTTCCAAGGTACGAATAACCCAAGTTATCTCCAGATATCAGTTCCCTGTAGTCCATGTGGCTACCATAGAACAAATATCGCTGTCAATGGAGCTGACCCAATGCTCAGGCAAGATGGCAACATACAGAAAACAGAATAAAATAAAAATAAAAAAAGAATAAAAATCTGAAATCTGGAAATAAAACCAGTTAAGAATGAAAAAATATTAATATTTGTTTTTAATTAGTTGAAATATAGGTGATTTATTACCTTGAAAATCAAATCATATTTGGACTCGTGTTCTAAGGTGATACTTTCAATTGCAATTTTATCATTTTGAAAAAATCTGCAACCAACAACACAAATATTAATATGTTTTAATTCACAATCCTGACATCTCTACAATACGATAAGGATTAGATTTGGCTTCAAAAATAATCCTGACATGTTTCCTTCGTGATGCATTCTCATCCCTGCCTGCACCAAAAAGTGACATCTGACCTTCTCCTATAATTAAAAACTCCAACTTCCAAGATTTGTAAGCAATGATTGAAACATTCATTCTCATGAATGTCCTTGGTGCTGGTACCAAATTTTGGCTGCTTTCCAAACTCCAAAGAACACACTTAGCTTCCTGCGCTGTACATTTTTCATTGGGCTTCTACAATCCTGCTGATGCCATAAAATATGTGAAGTATGTTGATGTAGCTTTGATTGATGAGTGTAAGGCTAATGCTCAACCTTTTCGTATTGTTTGGAGAATCTTCCTGACGGTGGAGAATTCTCACTTTCTATTATGAGCTCTTCAATCAACATTACAATAAAAAACTTGGCTTCACGAAACTTGGACCATTTCTGTTTTTTACTGTTCAGATGGGCACAGCTAAGAAAACAATCATCGGCACACAATGGACCATTGTTTCGTCTTTCCATGTTTTTTCTGACTTTCAATTAATGATTAATAATAATTTGAACTCAGGGGTTTCGAGATGTTTTAGGAGCAATTTGGCATTTCTGGAAATGGAAACTAAATATATAACCAGCTTTGATGGTTACTCACATAAAGATGCACTAAAACACTACGTCTCATAGTACCAGAGTTTGAAGAAAACCCAAGGAATAATGTCCATTTACTAGACTTTTTCCTCTATCATTTTACAGTTTGTAAAACTGTTTGTATGTTAAAAAAAATACTAATTAGAGATGAACGTATCTGGCAAAATTCAAGTTCTCTTGTTTGCAAGTTTATTACCGTAAAATTCTTGTCCCTTTTTATGCTCGGGAGTCTCTCTAGTACCCAGAGCATAATGAACATAATATATTAAAAAATAAAAAAAAATCCTTATATTCAATTCACCGCTCACCTCTCCGGCTCCTCCGATACTCACCACCACTCATCTGGTCCTCGCCGCAACTTCTGATCCCCCACCACTCATGGTCAGCTTGGACTTCCATGTTTTATGAGTCCCTGGGAGGATTCTGCTCAAGTGCATGGTGTTCATGGTGTGATGACATCACGACGTGCGCCATGACCTTCCGCGTGCATGTTCAGAAACCTCCCCACACTAGATAATACCATTAGTTTTTGATCTGGCCACCTTCAGTACAATTAAGCTCCTCCGATGTTGCAGAGGAAAAGCTGCCTCATATAGCAGCATCGGGAGAAAATAGTTTAGACCAGAGGCACAATAATGCTGCAGGCTCTAACTATCAATCTGCCCCAAAGCAAGCAAAAGACGGGAGATTTCGGAAAGTTGCACTTCTGTTCAAGAAAATGGAACACCTAAGTACTAAAAAAGGAACATCTAAGAAAGTTTACAGAAGGAGGAACGCCCCCCATCTGTCAGTCCATCACCCCACAATATGATTGTAGGTTACCGATGGGTTGACTTGTCATGTTTTCTGGGGACCTAACTATGGCCTCCGGGTCTGCTCTCTTTCTACATCTATAAGGATGTCTGCATTTTGCAGTGTATTATATGACCAATTAAGATCTTAAACATTCAAATTCCAAAAGGGACTATTAAAAAAAAATAAAAGTTTTTTTTTAAGTTTTAAACTTTACAAAAGAACAAAACCAAAACTATTTCCCCAGAAAAAGTTTTTATCACAAAATATGATCAAGAAAAATATATATCGCTTGTATTGCCATGACATTAAAGGGGTTTTCTGACCAGAACACCTCTGTCTCCCAACTGCAGTTAGTTTTAAAATAAACAAACTGTGCTTTACTCATCCTACCTGCTGTAGTTTTGATAAAATCACTTTTTTATCAGCAGGAGATTAACACTAGAGAACTAGTGACCTACTGCCAAGTAGTCCTCCACATTCATGTGCTCTGTGTAACCCCACCTCCACCATTGATTGGCAGCTTTCTGCCTATTCACAGTGTACACAGAAAGCTGCCAATCAGTGGTGTGGGCGAGGTTATACAGAGCTCAGCATTCAGAGAACTGCTTGATCTGCAGCAGAGAAAACATTGATTTTGCAGCCCAGTAAGTGATACGTCGCTGAAATCAGGGTTTCTGCCCCTTTATAATGTTGCTCTCAGATAGGTAACAAAAACCTGATGACAGATTAAATTTTGAGCAAAATTCCACCCTCCCTGTTGCCTTTTTTTGAGTCCACTAACAAAGTCCCTATAGGATCACAATGTCGGTATTATGGAATGTCTGATTTTAGCAGGGGATGATACACACAGTGGAAAAGTATGTGGACCCTTTGTTATCCAACAACCAATTTGTCAGGAATGATGTGCTCATTATAGAGCTCTTCTCCTAGAAATCCCTTCTTTGGTGTTCCAGTTCATTTAATTGTGAGCCGAGGGGATCAAGACAGTAGTTTAATAGACAATATGGATCACTTTTAGGTTTTTACTAAGGTGGAACGAAAGCTTTCATGATTGAGGATCAAATGGAAAAAAAAGTCTCCATATTTTGGTCTACCGTAAAGAATAGACATTCTACAAAAATGGAAAAATGGGCATGACTCAAGATAAGTCTACCAAAGACAAAGAGTCAAATCAATTCTGCTAACCAGACAATTTGCTAAAAAGCAATCCCAGACAACAAGCACTTAGTTCAGGGCAGACAACGGTATCTACATTTAACTGATTGACCTGAATTATAAAGAACATCACAGTACATCATCATACAAAGAGCCCCCGGAGAGTTCAGCCGACACATGGCTTCAACACATGGCTGAGAAAGCCAAGAACATGGCAGAAACAGAGTTGTGTTGAGTTACTCAACATATAAGATATAGTTTCTGCTGCTGAAAATCCTATGACTTCTGTTAGGAATATGGTCAATGATCTTCTCAATATTTCTCAAATAATTTAAATCTACCAACAAAAGGAGGCTCGGACCACAGATTTTGATATTTTGCATTCCGGGATAGATTTTTACGTACGTCAAACTGAAACCTTTAATCTACACTAGACAAAAGCCTTACTTTTATTCTCTTACATTTCAACTCTACCTCTCTTATTAATATTATTTTTTAATTCGTTTTTTTTAACGGCAACTGTCTTAAAAGTGAAGAGGTTGATAATGTACAGCTACTTTAAACTTTAGGATTTACGTCTGAGATGTTGATGAATGAGTGGGGAACAGAATCTGCAATACTAATAGCCAAATATTAACCCCTTTACCCTCGAGAGTGGTTTGCATGTTAATGACCAGGACAATTTTTACAAATCTGACCACTGTCACTTTATGAGGTAATACCTCTGGAACGCTTCAACGGATCTCCCAGATTCTGAGATTGTTTTTTCGTGACATATTGTACTTCATGATAGTGGTAAAATTTATTCGATATCACTTGCGCTTATTTGTGAAAAATTGGAAATTTGGCGAAAATTTTAAAAATTTTGCAATTTTCAAAATTTTAATTTTCATGCCCTTAAATCAGAGAGATATGTCACATAAAATAGTTAATACATAACATTTCCCACATGTATACTTTACATCAGCACAATTTTGGAACCAAATGTCATTTTTTATTACGGAGCTATAAGGGTTAAAAGTTGACCAGTGATTTCTCATTTTTACAGCAAAATTTCCAAAACCATTTTTTTAGGGACCACATCACATTTGAAGTCACTTTGAGGGGCCTTTATGACAGAAAATACCCCAAACTGACACAATTCTAAAAACTGCACTCCTCAAGGTGCTCAAAACCACATACAAAAAGTTTATTATCCCTTCAGGTGCTTCACAGGAAATTTTGGAATGGGGGAAAAAAATGAACATTTAACTTTTTCAACAAAAATGTTACTTTAGACCCCAATTTTATTATTTTTGCAGGGGTAACAGGAAAAAATGGACCCCAAAAATTAGTTGTGCAATTTCCCCTGAGCGCACTGATACCCAAAACGTGGGGAAAACCACTGTTTGGGCGCATGGCAGGGCTCAGAAGGGAAGGAGCACCATTTGACTTTTTGAATGTAAAATTTGCTTGAAAATGCAACATTATGTTGCATTTGGAGAGCTCCTGATGTGCCTAAACAGTGAAAACCCCCCACAAGTGACACCATTTTAGAAGCTAGACCCCTCAGGGAACTTATCTAGTTGTGTGCTGAGCCCACAAAAATGTTTTTCAGCCCCCAGTTTTTCATATTCATAAGGGTAACAGGAGAAATTGCACCATGCAACTTGTGCAATTTCTCTTGAGTAAGATAATACCCCATATGTTGGGGAAAACCAATGTTTGGGCGCACGGCAGGGTTGGGAATGAAAGGAGGGCCATTTGACTTTTTGAATGTAAAATTTGCTTGAATAATTAGCGGACACCATGTTGCGTCTGGAGAGCCCCTGATGTGCTTAAATAGTAGAAACCCCCCACAAGTGACACCATTTTAGAAACTAGACCCCTCAGGGAACTTATCTAGATGTGTGGTGAGCACCTTGAACCCCCCAGGTGCTTCACAGAAGTTTATAACATGGAGCCCTGAAAATTAAAAAATCTAACTTTTTCCACAAAAATTATTTTTTAGCCCCAAAGTTTTTATTTTCTCAAGGGTAAGAGGAGAAAATGGAACCTAAAAACTGTTGTTCAATTTCTCCTGAGTACGCCAATACCCCATATATGGGTAAAATACAGAGTTCAGAAGGGAAGGAGCACTGTGAAACTTTTTGAACGCAGAATTGTCTGGAATCAAGAGTGGACGCCATGTTGCATTTCGGGAGCCCCTGATGTGCCTAAATAGTGGAAACCCCCAACAATTGACTCCATTTTGGAAACTAGACCCTTCAAGGATTTTATCAAGGGGTATAGTGTACATTTTGAACCCAGAGGTACGACAGAATTTGATAACATTAGGTCATCATATTGAATAAGTTGTCATTTGTCTTGAGTGCAAGTGCTCGCTACTTGAGTTTGCATCGGGTGCTTAGGTATGCACCATGTATCATTCGTGCTCAAGAGACATGTTCGAGTCCCCGCCCCGCATTTTTCGCAGTTGTTAGACACCAAAAAAACATGCGGGGATCGTTCGTGCATGGCAGGCGATCCCAGCAACGTTTTTTTTGGCCGTGAAGCATATGGGGCAGAGACTTGAGCATGTCACTCTAACACCCGCGATACTCAGTGCATACCCGAGAACTCAATGCAAATTCAAGTAGCGAGCACTTGAGCTCAACACTGGTCGCCATATCATAATTTTTTTTTTTCTTTACTTTTGAAAAAATCCGAACCCTAGCACAACCCTAACCCAAACCTTAACCCTATCCCAACCCTAACCCTAGCCAAACCCTAACCCAAGCTTAACCCTAACCCTAGCCCAACCCTAACCCTAGCACAACCCTAACCCCAACCCTAATACAACCCCAACCCTAAGCCAAGCCCAACCCTAACCCTAGTCCAACTCTAACCCTAGCCCAACTCTAACCCTAGCCCAACCCTAACCCTAGCACAACCTTAACCCTAGCACAACTCTAACCCTAGCACAACCCTAACCCTAGCACAACCCTAACCCTAGCACAACCCTCACCCTACAGCTTATTTTTTACGCCGTTCCTCGTGCGGTATAAGTGATTAGAGGACTTTATTCTTTGGGTCGGTGCAATTACAGCAATGTCAGATTCATATCGTTTTTTTATGATTGACAGCTTTCATATACTAAAAGACACTTTTTTTGCAAAGACTAGTTTTTGCATGCCATATTTTGAGAGCTATAATTTTTCCATATTTTAGCTGACAGAGTCATGTGATGGCTTGTTTTTTGCGGGAGAAGTTGATGTTTTTATTTGTACCATTTTTGGGCATGTGATATTTTTTGATCACTTTCTATTCCGATTTTTGGGAGGCAAAATAAACAAAAAACAGCAATTCCTGAATTCTTTATTTTTTTATGCCGTTCCGCATGTGGTAAAATTGATAAGGCAGCTTTATTCTTTGGGTCAGTACGTTTACAGTGGTACCACATTTATATTTTTTTTATGTTTTGCCGCTTTTACACAATAAAAGCTATTTTCTAGAAAAAGTTTTTTTTTGTATCTCTTTATTCTGAGAGCTATAACATTTTTATTTTTCCGATGATGGAGATGTATGGTGGCTTGTTTTTTGCGGGACAAGATGACGTTTTCAGCGGTACCATTTTTATTTACATTCATCTTTTTGATCGCATGTTACTCCATTTTTTGTTTGGCGGTATGATGATAAAACATTGTTTTTTGCTTTGTTTTTTATTCATTTTTTTTATCGTGTTCACTAAAGGGATTAACTAGTATGATAGTTTTATAGGTCAGGTTGTTCCAGACATGGCAATACCTAATATGTGTAATTTTATTGGTTTATGTTTTTTTTTCATAATAAATACATATTATGGGTACAATATATTTTTATTTTATGGGGATTATTTTTTTCATTTTTTTTTATATTTTTACATTTTTTTTAAAAAAATTGTTCAGTTTATTACACTTTTTTTTTTACTTTTACACTATGTCACACTATGGGACTTTCACTTTTTGCAGCCTGATCGGCAGTATAGCATAGAGAGTTGCAGCTCCCTTGGCCATGCAGCCTGTCACAGGGAGACGTTACTTTGGTCATGCACTGCGCATGACCAAAGTAACTTCCTGCCTCCTGGTGACGCGAATGTTGTCATGACAACATCCGTGAGCCACCGCAGATATCACTGGACGCCGGAGAGGAGGTAAGTATCGGCGCTTACCTCCCCTCTTGCCTCTGTAATGCTGCGATCAACTTCGATTGCAGCATTTCAGGGGTTAATGTGCTGGGAGCGGTGCGGGACCACTCCCGGCACATAGCATCGGGTGTCAGCTGTGACAATCAGCTGACACCCGGTGGCGATCGCCCCTCACTGCTTGAGTGCGGGCGCTATCGCAGCGCATGTAATAATATGTAGGTCTTCCATAAGTGCCAGGGCGCAGCTACATACTATTACTGACTTGGTCGTAAAGGGGTTAAAGATGAGCTGAATTCGGCTCCAATTTTACTAAAATTTTAAATCTCTCAAGAATTCAAATTTTTGGGGGATTTTAAGTAATTGTATTGAACAAAATAGTGGCCAGGGAGTGGACTTTTTGCTAAATAGCAGTGAGCAATAAAGTGAAAAAAAAATCAAACTACTCACTTCACCGCCTACCTTTCCTGCCACCTCAGCCTGCCGTTCGGCACTCCTCATCTTCCGTTCCATCTTCTTTCACAATCCGGGCCCTGTGTAAGCCTCAGACACAGGCCCGGCATCAGCACCCAGTGCACTTTGGCAAGTCGCCCTGAGCGGTGCGGTGCCAGCGCCCGCCACCTCCCCACTTGCTCAGGGCCCCTGCAGCTGGCGGCACAATACTTACCTCTTCCCGTGCCTCCGCAGCAGCTCCGGTGTTTTCCGCGTCCTCTGACTGTGACGTCTCAGGTCAGAGGGTGCGATGACATCTTTACACAGCGCCCTCAGCTGAGCCGTCACAGCGAAGAGTGGGAAGACGCCGGCGACACGTCTGAGGAGTCTGGAGCAGCAGCAGAAGGTGAGAGGATGTGAGGTGAGTATTTGATTTTTTTCTTTATATGAATGGAGGCATGGGGCATTATATGGGGGGGGGACAAGTGACATCCTGAATGGGGTATTATATGGGGGGGGACAAGTGACATCCTGAATGGGGCATTATATGGGGAGGGAACAAGTGAAATCCTGCATGGGGCATTATATAGGGGGAACAAGGGACATCCTGCATGGGGCATTATATGGGGGGGAAACAAGTGACATTCAGTATGGGGCATTATATAGGGTGGAGTGACATTTTGAATGGGGCATTATATGGGGGGGGTGACATCCTGAATAGGGCATTATATGGGGGGAGGTGACATCCTGCATAGGGCATTATATGGGGGGAGTGACATCCTGCATAGGGCATTATATGGGGGGAAATGACATCCTGCATAGGGCATTATATGGGGGGGGAGTGACATCCTGCATGGGGCATTATGTGGGGGCACAGCCTGCATGGGGAATTATGTGGGGGCCAGTATTCTGTATGGAGCGCTATAAGGGGGTCAGTAGCCTCTATGGAGCATTATATGGGGGCCAGTGTACTGTATGGAGCGTTATATGGGAACCAGTATCCTGTATGGGCGTTATATGGGCCATTATACTGTATGGAGGACTATATGGGGCCATTATGCTGTGCAGAGGACTATGTGGGTCCATTATAATGTATGGAGGACTATGTGGGGCCATTATACTGCATGGAGGTCTATATGGGGCCATTATACTATATGGAGGACTATGTGGGGCCATTATACTGTATGGACAACTATGTGGTGCCCATTATACTGTATGGAGGACTATGTGGGGCCATTATACTGTATGGAGGACTATGTAGGGCCCATAATATTGTATGGAGGACTATGTGGGGCCCATTATACTGTATGGAGGTCTATGTGGGGCCATTATACTGTATGGAGGACTATACTGTCTGGTATGCACTGTGCCGTATCTGTGTATGAATGGGTGGTATGTGTTAAAGGGGCCCACTGGGACTCTTTCGCCCAGGGCCCACGAAAACCTTGAGCCTGACCCTGCTCAGACATTATGACACAGACGGCGCTAGCCAGGTCTTGGTTAAAGCGCATCATAACATCAGGCTGTAGTGATGTCTGAGGTCTACTTTGCGCCAGAAGCCCAATGTCAAGTGAAGACAGCAAAAGAAGATGAAACAGGACGCATGGAGTATCCGATGGTGAACAGGTAAGTGGCAAGATGTTTTTTTTTTCATGCCATATTTATTATGCTGTTGTGTCTAATTAGTAGTGTTGAGCCACCCCCGTAGTGTTCGAGTTCGGTTCGGTTCGTCGAACACCCGTGTGTTCGCCGAACTGTTCGTCGAACACCTTCGAACACCATTAAAACCAATGGCAGGCAAACAAAAACACATAGAAACACATAGAAAACACCTTCAAAGGTGTCCAAAAGCTGACAAACTGCTCAGAAGACATAACTAACACATGGAAAAGTGACAAGTACATATAGTCATGCGAAAATAAAAGAGGTGGAGGAGTAAAAGGAGGGGGAGACACAGATATAGGCATGTCATGCCCTTCTAAAATCCAAAAAGTGAGAAGCCGACACGTTCAGTCCGCTCCTGCCCGTGCCACCTCCGTGTCGCCGGGTTTGTGCCAGAGCCGCGGTGAACCCTGACGGCCAGTCCCCCTCTCCCAATACTGGTGCCTGTCCGCTGGTGGGTCGAGCGAGCCCCCCTGTGGTGGAGGCAGCTCTAAGCTTTTTAATTTAAATTGTCTCTCTAATTTGAATGAATACACTTTAAATCCATTTACAAGGATCTATTGGAGGGCAAGTCTCATGCCAGCAGCCGCGGTAATTCCAGCTCCAGTAGCGTCCACTAAAGCTGCTGCAGTTAAAAAGCTTTTATAAGGATCGAGCTCGGCTGTCCACCGCAAGGCATCCTACTGCCAGTCCCAGCCCCTATGCCTTGGGGTGCCTCCTGATGCTCTTCACTAAGTATCCCATGGTCCCGAAGCATTTCCTTTGAAAAAATTAAGTGTCTAAACTACAGGTGGTGCAGCTTGCTTAACAGCCGGGATAATCCGCTCACTAGCAGACACTGCTACTAGGCACAAAGTATTTCCTGGGCTAGATGCAGTTAAAAATTTTTAATTAGATACTCTCGTTGGATGCTGAGAAAGCATTCCATAGAGTCTCCTGGCACGCCATATATGATTCTCTTAAAAAGCTTGGGGTAGGGGTCTAGGGGACCCTTTTATAGCCAAAATCACGGCCCTGTATCGCAATACGTCACCTAGGCTGAAGAAAAATGGAACTGTAGCACCCTGAGGGCTCGGTTGCTACAGACGTATTGCACCTCACCCAGAGGTGTGATATCTCACTCTCAGGTAAGGATGGAGTGTGGATCAGGACCCGACACCTGCATGCATTACACCACATTGCCGTGGGGCAGGGCGACCAATATGCCCCTGAGATGGGCACGACAGTCCCTGTCCCTGGCTGGAGTGGGGGAAGGGAACACTGAGGAAGGGGAACCCTGTAGTGCAGGAGCAGGGAGGAAGCAGTTCCTGGGTGCATTGAGAAGGGAGTATAAAAGGTGGGCACCATCTTAGTTCAGTGCAGAGAAGTCTGAGCAGAAGTGGCAGGGAGCAGGGGCTCTGCATGAGCTCTGCTCCGGAGGCGGGCCTAGTAACAGAGGCCCAGGCCTGGAAGAGGGAGAAGGAAGGAAGAGGAGCGGAGAAGGCTCCAGGAACGAGGAATGAAGGGATCCCAGGGGTGCGGACGGGCGAGTCGCCACCACACGCCCGAATCCACCTGCGTGGAGGGGTCAGGCCAAAGGGGGAGACCGGTCCCCGAACTAGTGGAGGCAGGAAACGACCCTCAGCTAGAAACCGGAGGCTCTGACATTTTATGTGGCGCAGCCCCTCGCTACACCTGCTAGGAAGGCACCACATAGGGTCAGGGAAACTGGCGCCAAGTTTACCAAGAGGAGGCCCGAGGCAGCCGGACAGAAGTGTAGGTAAGAAAGGCCAGGCAAAGGACACACAAAGGGGGTCCTGTGAAGCGCTCCAAAGTTATCTGGGAGTTGTCTGAGCCCCTCACCTGGTGAGCACAGTACGACGTGGGCAGCCGTTACCTGCAGACGTGGTCTGGATAATAAGAACTGTGAGTAAAGGCCCTGAACTGCATCACTGACTCCGTGTCGTTACTGCTGCTGCCCTGCACCATCACCCCCATCCTCCGCATACACTGCCCTGAGGCTATACTCCTCCCGTGGGGAGTTATGCTACGCTCTGCTGCACCCACAACACCAGCCTTAGCGGTCTGCCCTGTAGCGGCGGTTCACTCTGACCGCAATCCACGGGTGGCGTAGTCGGACATTTAAACATGAAAACCACATAAATAGTTCCGCCACTGGTTTGACCGCCCTGAGCCACGGAACTGGGTCGCCGCCACGAAGACTACAACCACCAGCATCCACCAAAAAGGGTCCGGCTCCGGGTGTCCCAAGGCCCAGGGGGTGCGTCAGAACATTTTCATCACCTTTCACAATCACCAATGGGACAAGGCAGTGATGTCCTCTGTCCCCTCTCTTATACATCCTAGTGACGGAGCACCTGCTCTCATCAATTCGCCATAACCCCAATATTAGGTGGATTGAGGTGGGAGGCACCGAGTACAAGTGCTCTCTATTTGCTGATGATGTCCTAGTATATATCACTCAATCACATATATCCATCCATGCTGTTATGGCTGAAATAGATCACTTTGTTACATGGTAAAATTTTAAAATCAATGCAGCGAAGTCTGAGGCCCTCGATGTCTCCCTCCCCAAATCCATATAGGATTCCATCCAGTCCAACTTTCCCTTTGCCTGGCCCTCACAGGGTATCAAATACTTAGGAATTCCTATTCATAGAGACCTCTCCCATCTATGTTATCTTAATTTTGGGCCCTTTATTGAACAACTCCATACAGACCACGGTTGGCAAGTTAGAACTGTAAGATTCACTACGTGAACCACTGGTGTTTTGTGGAAAAGCACATGTACACTGCGTTCCAAATTATTATACAAAAAGTGTTTAGGAGTGATAAGGGAAGAATTTGTTTGTTTGCCAGCTAAACTCATTGATGGTGATGTGTGTCAGGGCTCTTTATATCACTGTAAGCAATTGCAGACACCTGTGCTAATTAGTTTGGCAGGTGTGTCCAATGAAAGGCAAGACTACTTAAGAAGGCTCTCTCACATTATTAAGCAGCCTACATTTTCTGCCAAAATGGGAAAGAAAAAGGATGTGTCGGCTGCTGAGAAGCAACAAATTGTGGAGTGTTTAGGTCAAGGCATGACTACAATCAACATTGTGCGATGATCAGGATGAAGTGTCTTGGCAATCAAGAAGTATGTAGCTGATTCACAGTACACACGTGTGCGTGCTGATAAGGGCAAATTGAGGACTCTTTCCTACAGGCAATTACGTCAGGTTGAAAGAGCAGCGGCAAAAAAGCCTTGTCATAGCAGCAGACAAGTTTTTGAAGCTGCTTGTGCCTCCAACATCCCCCGAACAACAAGATGCAGGGTCCTTCAGAGGTTTGCAGCTGTGCATGCGCCATCCTGTCGACCTCCTCTATCCACTTCACACAAGCAGAAACGGCTCCAGTGGGCCAAACATTACATGAAGACTGATTTCAAAACTGTTTTGTTCACGGATGAGTGCCGTGCAGCGCTCGATGGTCCAGATGGATGGAGTGGAGGATGGCTGGTTGATGGACACCCCACGCAAACATGGCTACAGCGCCAACAAGGAGGAGGTGGAGTAATGTTTTGGGCTGGAATCATGGGGAGAGAGATTGTCGGCCCCTTTAGGATCCCTGAAGGCGCTAAAGATGAACTCCATAATGTATGTGGATTTTCTCAAACAGCACTTCCTGCCATGGTTCAAGAAGAAGAACCGTGTATTTCACAGCAAGATCATTTTTCTGCATGATAATGCACCATCTCATGCTGCACATAAAACATCTGCATCTCTGGCTGATATGGGCATAAAAGGGGACAAACTTATGGTGTGACCCCCATGCTCCCCTGACCTCTACCCCATTCAGAACCTTTGGAGCATCATTAAAAGGAGTGTCTATGATGGCGGGAGGCAGTTCACATCTAAGCAACAGCTCTGGGAGGGTATTCTGTCCTCATGCAAAACAATTGAAGCAGAAACCATCCAAAACCTGACAAATTCAATGGACGAGAGAGTTCAGAAGCTCCTTTCGAACAAGGGGTCCTATGTGAAAATGTAACATCACCTAGAATAAAGTTTTGAGTTGAAAACTGTTTGATTTCAGTTTCTAACAACCTGCTAATGCTTATAATTTCAAAAATGACCATTTTTTTGGTCTTTATTAAAATGAAAAGGTTGATCGAAAAGTTTGGGGGATCTAAGAGTGTGGCAACCCAGTAGTCATGATTACTTCGAATTCTGACAATATGAGGGTCATGCTGCAGGTAGTGCAGCAAGAAGGCACTTATGTGCCTTGCGCATCTCGGAGCCCCAAAATTATTTTCCGGGCTAGATGCAGCTAAAAATTATTTTTAATTTTAAATCTGGTGAAGCTTTAGTATAGATGGCCTAATAGGATCAGTGCTGCACACTGCTACAAAGCCCAAATTATTTTCCAGTCAAGATACAGATAAACATGATTAGTAATTTGAAAGCTTAAAATGGTTGGTAGGGTGATTTTAACCAATCATCAAGCTTTTACTCTCCCCAGGATGACACAGGGGTAGAAAAGTCGTTTCGGATCCATGATTTGTTCATCTTTATGAACGTGAGTCTGTCTACATTATCAGTGGAGAGCCGCGTGCGCTTATCTGTCAGCACACCACCAGCAGCGCTGAACACACGTTCAGACAGAACGCTGGCTGCGGGGCATGACAAGATCTCCAAGGCGTAAGTGGCTAGCTCCGGCCATTTATCCAGATTGGAAGCCCAAAAAGAGCAAGGGTCCAGTGACACAGTCGTGGCTTCAATGTTTACTTGGAGATACTCCTGTACCATCGTCTCTAGGCGTTGACTATGTGTCAGACTTCTTGTCTCCTGTGGCCTTGCAAAGGATGGGCTAAAAAAGTGGTGAAATGATTCCGCAAAATTGATGTTACCAGCAGATACTGTGGTTCTGTTACGGTTTGAGTGCTGAACACTTGACGGTCCCACGGTTGGCAAGTTGGAACTGTGAGATTCACTACGTGCACCACTGGTATTTTGTGGAAAAGCACATGTAAGATTCTGCAACAGTCTCTGCTGATACTCCTGCATGCGTGCATCCCTTTCTATGGCAGGAATAATTTCTGCAAATTTACTTTTGTACCGGGGATCTAACAGTGTGGCAACCCAGTAGTCAGGATTATTTCTAATTCTCACAATTCGAGGGTCATGTTGCAGGTAGTGCAGCAAGAAGGCACTCATGTGTGTTGCGCATCCAGGAGCACCAAGTCCCTGTTGTGTTGGTGGCGAGGTAACAATCATGCTTCCTTCCTCTGTCCTCTCCCCCCAACCTCGCACAACAGAAATGTGATCAAGGTCTCCCTCATCTGATGAGTCTTCCATCAGTTCGTCCTCCACTTCTTCCTGGGCTCCTGCACCTTCCTCACTAGTTTGGCTGCTACCATGCGCCCTGGTAAAACCATCTCCCCCACCCTCACATGCCTGCCGCCTTGGTGCTGCCGACCGTCTGGACCTTGCAGATGTTAGCCCTTCCGCATACAACTCCTCCTCCTCTACTTCCTCCACCTCCTCTTGTGCCACCACCTGACTCCGAATTCTGTTTAACATGTGCTCCAGCATGTAAATCACCGGAATAGTCATGCTGATAATGGCATCGTCAGCACTAAACATCTTCGTCGCCATTTCAAAACTGTGCAGAAGGGTGCATAGGTCCCTGATCTGAGACCACTCCTCCAGCGTGATTTGCCCCACCTCTGAATCTCGTTGGCCCAGGCTATACGTCAGAACGTATTGCACCAGGGCTTGTCGGTGCTGCCACAGTCGCTGCAACATGTGCAGAGTTGAATTCCACCGGGTAGGCACATCGCATTTTAGCCGGTGAAGTGGCAGGCCCAACGACTTCTGTAGAGATGTAAGTCGCTGAGCTGCGGGATGCGAACGGCGGAAGTGAGCACACAGCGACCGTGCCCTCTGCAGAAGGCCATCTAGTCTGGGATAGTGGGCTAAAAATTGCTGGACAACCAGGTTCAACACGTGAGCCATACAAGGCACGTGTGTGACATTGCCCCGGCGAAGGGCCGCACCCAGGTTTGCAGCATTGTCGCACACGGCCTTCCCTGGTTTCAGGTCCAGTGGAGACAACCATTCATGAAATTGGTTCTCCAGAGCTGACCACAACTCCTCAGCTGTGTGACTCACATTTCCCAGACATTTCAATGTAAAAACCGCCTGATGACGTTGAGCCCTACTGCCAGCATAGTAAGGAGGTGTGCAGGATCCCTTCTGCGCAGTTAGAAAGCTTGTGGCATGACCAGACAGGCTTTGGGTGCAGGTGGAAGACCGAGAGGAGGTTGAGGAGGCAGAAGCAGTGGAGGAACTTTGACATAAAGAGGATTGACGCACAACTCGTGGGGACGGCAAGACTTGGACAGCAGCCCCTTGTCCTGCTGTCACCATAGTTACCCACTGCCCAGTCAGCGACATGTAACGCCCCTGTCCATGCCTACTCGTCCAAGTGTCTGTGGTGAAATGCACCCTGTCACACACAGAGTTTCTCAAAGAAGCGGTGATGTTGTGTGCGACATGCTGGTGGAGCGCAGGCACACCTTTCTTTGAGAAGTAGTGCCGACTGGGCATCTGGTACTGGGGCACTGCGACGGACATAAGGTCTCGAAAATCCTCTGTGTCCACCAGGCGGAAAGGCAGCATTTCTGTAGCCAAGAGCTTGCAGATGGTGAAATTCAACCTCTTAGCTTTCTCATGGCTAGGAGGAAATGGTCTTTTACTTGTCCACATCTGAGGGACCGAGGGCTGGCTATTGTGCTTAGACGGGGTTGATAAGGGTGTCCCCGGCAAACTGCCGGTCTGTGAGGAAGATGCAGGCGGACATGTTAGGTTGCCTTGATCCAAAGGTGGTGCTATCGATGTCGGACAGCGCTCAACACCAGCTGGTGTTACCACCTCCAAAGAAAATGATGACCTGCCAATCACGCTGGCTGTTGCGGGTAAAGAGGTGGCAGGTCTGCGCCCCAAAACAGGTGTGACTGCTGTCCCCCCAGTCACAGAGGATGAAGAGGCCGCGGATGCACAAGATATGGCAGACGGTGATTGGCCTAGCCGGCTAGGCCGCATTGTAGCACACTGAGCTTCCCACTGCAACTTATGCTTCATGTCCATGTGCCGGTTCATGCATGAAGTACTCAAACTATGTATTTTTTGGCCTCTACTTAGCTTTTGCTGACAAATGTTACAGATAACACGAGTTGGGTCATCTTTATCGATCTGAAAAAATGCCCAGGCTATGCAAGGCTTAGCACCCATGCGACCTGAAGAGCCACCACGACTTGTGGTGAGAGGCAGAGTTGTGTTTGAGGATGCAGTTGTTGACGTGCTTCCAGTACTACGTCTCTGTCCAGGAAGGCGCAACCTGACCTCGTCGTCACTAGCATCTTCCTCCACCTCCTCTGCTGACCTCATCTCTTGGCTGACTGTGGGTTGACAGTAAGTGGGATCTCCGACCTCATCATCATCACCCTGTGCGTTATCACACCCGTCGTCCTCAGAGCCAACCTGTTCCTGCCCTGACAAAAAACTAAAGTTGTCGCTCCAATCAGATATTTGAGTCTTATCATCGTCTTCCTCTTTGTCTCCACCAACAGGAGTTACAGTTTGGGAATGAGGGTCTACATTATGGTCAGAACCTTCTGCGTCTGGTCCTGGATCCGACTCATAAAGATTCTGGGCATCAGTGCAGATCATTTCCTCGTCTGGATTCACAGAAGCGCTGGAGTCGACCTCTGATTCCCAGGCTATAGTATGAGTAAACAGCTCTGCAGACTCAACCATCTGTTCTACCTCATACTCAGACGGGCAGCTGGAGATTTGGGAGCTGTGAGGAAGCAAGTGCGATTTGGGTGACACCTTTGAGGACTGGAGTATTTGTGATGTTGAAGTTGATGTGGAGGAGAGCCCACTTAAAGGAGCACTTGATATCCGTTGAAGCACCTGCTGTTTTTGTGCCTCATCTGGAATTTGTAGCGATTGGCGTGGCCGTAAGAAAGGGATCTTATCACATTGTCCGCTAAAAGAAGTAGACATTTTAGTTTGGCTGGAAGATGGTCTTTCTTCTGCAGATGTTACTGTTGCTTTAACACCTACCCCACGGACACAACCTTTTTTCCCCTTCCCAACACGCCTATTCCCCTTTCCACCAGCAGCAGGCCTTTTTTCACTCATTTTGGTGGTTAACTAATTCACAACTCTGGAGTTGTTTGCACAAAAAAACAATGGATGGTAACCGAGCAGAGCTGAGTGGCCAAACTGTGGTATTAGGCGAAAACTATTGGCTGGGTTAGATGCAGAAAAAAATTATTTTGAATTTGCAACCTGATGGAGGTCAGTATAGATGGACTAATACAAATAGTCCCACACACTGCTAGAAGCCCAAATATTTTTTCAGAGGTACTGTAGATGCAGATAAAAATTATTTTTAATTTGCAACCTGATGGAGGTCAGTATAGATGGACTAATAGACCAAGTCCCACACACCGCTAGAAGCCCAACTATTTTTTCAGAGCTAGATGCAGAAAAAAATTATATTCAATTTGCAACCTGCTGGAGGTCAGTATAGAAGGACTAATACAACAAGTCCCACACACTGCTAGAAGCCCAAATATTTTTTCAGAGCTAAATGAAGAAAAAAATTATTTTTAATTTGCAACCTGATGGAGGTCAGTATAGATGGACTAATAGACCAAGTCCCACACACCGCTAGAAGCCCAAATATTTTTTCAGAGCTAGATGCAGAAAAAAATTATTTTTAATTTGCAACCTGATGGAGGTCAGTATAGATGGACTAATAGACCAAGTCCCACACACTGCTAGAAGCCCAATTATTTTTTCAGAGCTAGATGCAGAAAAAAATTATTTTTAATTTGCAACCTGATGGAGGTCAGTATAGATGGACTAATAGACCAAGTCCCACACACCGCTAGAAGCCCAAATATTTTTTCAGAGCTAGATGCAGAAAAAAATTATTTTTAATTTGCAACCTGATGGAGGTCAGTATAGATGGACTAATAGACCAAGTCCCACACACTGCTAGAAGCCCAAATATTTTTTCAGAGCTAGATGCAGAAAAAAATTATTTTTAATTTGCAACCTGATGGAGGTCAGTATAGATGGACTAATAGACCAAGTCCCACACACCGCTAGAAGCCCAACTATTTTTTCAGAGCTAGATGCAGAAAAAAATTATATTCAGTTTGCAACCTGCTGGAGGTCAGTATAGAAGGACTAATAGATCAAGTCCCACACACTGCTAGAAGCCCAAATATTTTTTCAGAGCTAGATGCAGAAAAAAATTATTTTTAATTTGCAACCTGATGGAGGTCAGTATAGATGGACTAATAGACCAAGTCCCACACACCGCTAGAAGCCCAACTATTTTTTCAGAGCTAGATGCAGAAAATAATTATATTCAATTTGCAACCTGCTGGAGGTCAGTATAGAAGGACTAATAGAACAAGTCCCACACACTGCTAGAAGCCCAAAGATTTTTTCAGAGCTAAATAAAGAAAAAAATTATTTTTAATTTGCAACCTGATGGAGGTCAGTATAGATGGACTAATAGACCAAGTCCCACACACTGCTAGAAGCCCAAATATTTTTTCAGAGCTAGATGCAGAAAAAAATTATATTCAGTTTGCAACCTGATGGAGGTCAGTATAGATGGACTAATAGAATGATGCTATGCCCAAAAGATTTTTCTTCACTAGGTGCAGTAAAAAAATTGGTATTCTATACACAGGTGTTATAGCTTGCAACACAGATAGGCTACTCCACTGACTAACACACTCTGCAATAGGCCAAAAAGGATTAGCTTTGCTAGATTCAGCCAAATGCTGTGAAAAAATCTTGCACAGCACTGGCACAGACCTGCCTGGCAAAAACTGATAGGAACTCATGTAACCTAGTCCTGAAAAGGACTCCAATTACAATTAGTCTTTACTCCCACAACCTATCTATTTAAGAGCACAGACCTCCCTGATAAAAGTCGTAGGAAATGCTGTAACCTAGTCCTTAAAAGGACTGCAATCACAACTATTCCCTACTCCCAAGCTATCTGTATATTTGTGCGAAAATTGGCTTGAAATTAACAAGGTATAGCGCACACAGCAACAGCGGTGCCGTCTAACACGCAGCTGCAGCAGTGAGAAAATGGTGGCGACGGGGAAAATGGCTTGGTCTTATAGGGCAAGGACATGTGACATACACTGCCAATGACACATGCCCTTGCTTGTGTGAAAAAAAGCACTTCGCTCCGTGTGTGCGCTGCTGATAGGCTGACAGATTGCACCTCCCCACTGCAAATGCGGGAAAGAGAAAAAAAAATGGAGATCTTCATTGTTCCTGCAGAGATCCATCCCCTGCCCCTCCCCCCACCCCGCTGTACACTCAAACTGCGTATTAACATTAATTTTCATGATTACTGAGAAAAAATCCAGTTATGATTTTGGTGCACGAACAGTTATCGAACATAACCTCGAACAGCCGAATTTTTCTCAAATTGTTCGTGTTCGCCGAACGGCTCGAACACCGCCCAAAACAGCTCGAATTTGAGATTGGCGAACAGTTCGAGTAGAACAACGCTCATCTCTACTAATTAGACCCCAGAGCATAGTAACATTCGATGCAAATCACATTTCCCTGCGAAGTTCATGCGAACGCTTTGACATTATTTAGAATGCTCACTGGTGGACACAAATAGAAAAGGGCCCATGTTCAAGATCAGTATATCCCTATCAGGCTTACAGCTCATCATAATGCACAATTTCACCTTCTGTGGAAGTGGAAAAGGGCCACCTTACCTCTTGAGCCCCAGTGGTTGCACCAATGGTGTGTCCGTCCCAAGAAAGTACTGGTCAGCATGCCTGATCCAATAGCATGGGGGTGCCAGCCAGTGTGGTGCAGTATTGATGTGTGACTGCCATAGTGTGCAAGCCTTATCTCTGCAGTTAGCATACTAATACTCTTATGAATTACATATCATTTTAATCACGTTTTATTCTTTTTAATTATACTCTCCACATTATGAGACTACCCAAACAATTATCTTCCAGATTTAATACTAAAAAAATCACAAAAGGCTGGTATTTTCTTTGCTTTTTTTCTTCTTTGCAGCCTTTTTTGTCAGCTTTGCTGTGTAGACTTTGACAGAGTCAGTACAGTATAAGAAATGTAATTTAATTGTTCATGATTATAGAAACAAGGTTTCTTTCTTCCTGAATTAGTACCTCAGCTGTACATGGGTTGTGCCTGATGTTGCAGCTCAGTAAGTGATTTGACCCCAGCATTAGATACCCTTCATAATGACGGCATTAATATGAAGGCTATTAACACACTGTACACATACATGAGGCTTTCAGTTTGTCTCCTTTATCATCTCCTAGTTTGGGTGACGACTGACGCCCATTCATTGCAGCCGCCATAAAGCAATCACCCTACACCACTATCTATTCAGATTCTACAGAAAAGAGGTATGTTTCTTTCATATGTGAAACACCTCCTACACCTCCTAGGAAATGTTATTAAAAAAAAAAAAAAAAATTTATTAAAAAGAACAAACACATTATTTTTCTTCTGCAGTCCAAAATCAAATTTATAAAAGAAAAAAATATGTTTACATTTATTAATAATAATATTAATAATAGTAATAATAATAATATAATAAGAAGAATATTTTATTATTATTATGTTAATAAATGAAAACATTATTTTTTTTTATAAATTCGCTTTTGGACTGCAGAAGAGAAATAATGTGTTTGCTCTTTTTAATAAAATATATATATTTTTTATTTTTTTAATAACATTTCCTAGGAGGTGTTTCACATATGAAATTATTATTATTATCATCATCATTATTATTATTGTTATTATTATTATTATTATTGCCTCCAGGGTTGCTGAGCGTAGGTGGAAAAGGTCCCACTCCAATGAGCACTTCATCGTATTCAAACAGTCCCTCACTACCTTCAAGTCCACATTCACTGCAGCAAAACAAACATACTTCTCATCTTTCATATCCTCCCTGTCTCACAACCCCAAACAACTATTCAACACCTTCAATTCTCTCCTCCGTCCCCCAGTGCCTCCTTCCTCTCCTCTTATTTCAGCTGAAGACGTTGCCTCATTCTTCAAACAGAAGATTGACACCATCAGGCAAAGCTTTTGCCTATAGCCCCAACAGCCCCTCCCCACACCTACTCAATCCTCCTCCTCCAAAACCACATTCTCCACCATTGCGGAAGATCAACTTTCCTCTTTACTCTCCAAATCACACCTCACCACCTGTAAACTTGACCCAATCCCGTCCCACCTCATCCCAAACCTTACCACTATCTTCATCCCAGCCCTAGCCCACCTCTTCAACTTGTCACTAACAACTGGTGTCTTCCCCTCATGCTTCAAACATGCCTCAATCACACCCATCCTCAAAAAGCCCTCCCTTGACCAATCCTCTCTGTCTAGCTATCGCCCCATATCACTTCTCCCCTATGCCTCAAAATGACTGGAACAACATGTCCATTCTGAGCTGTCCTCCCACCTCTCCTCCTGCTCCCTCTTCGACCGCCTACAATCTGGTTTCCGACCGCACCATTCTACTGAAACTGCACTGACCAAAGTTACCAACGACCTACTAACCGCCAAATCTAAGCGACACTATTCTGTCCTCCTCCTCCTAGACCGGTCATCTGCCTTCGACACAGTGGACCTTACTAAAAACTCTCTCATCTCTCGGCATCACAGACTTGGCCCTATCCTGGATCTCCTCATATCTAACAGTCCGGACATTCAGTGTCTCTCACTCACAGACCACCTCCTCATCTCACCCCCTATCTGTCGGTGTCCCCCAAGGTTCAGTTCTAGGACCCCTGCTCTTCTCCATCTACACCTTAGGCCTGGGACAGCTCATAGAGTCTCATGGCTTTCAATATCACCTCTATGCTGACGAGACACAGATCTACCTCTCTGGACCTGATATCACCTCCTTACTAACCAAAATCCCACAATGTCTGTCTGCTATTTCATCCTTCTTCTCTGCTAGATTTCTAAAACTTAACATGGACAAAACAGAATTCATCATCTTTCCGCCATCTCATTCAACCCCCTCAACTGACCTATCCATCATAGTCAATGGCTGCCCACTCTACCCAGTCCATCAAGCTCGCTGCCTTGGGGTAACCCTCGACTCTGAACTCTCCTTCAAACCACATATCCAAGCCCTTTCCACTTCCTGTCGACTCCAACTCAAAAATATCTCCCGGATCCGCACATTCCTCAACCATGAATCTGCAAAAACACTAGTGCACACCCTAATCATCTCCCGCCTTGACTACTGCAACCTCCTGCTCTGTGGCCTCCCTTCCTACACTCTCGCACCCCTCCAATCCATCCTAAACTCTGCTGCCTGACTAATCCACCTGTCCCCCCGCTATTCCCCGGCCTCTCCTCTCTGTCAATCTCTTCACTGGCTCCCCATTGCCCAGAGACTCCAGTTCAAAACCCTAACCATGACCTACAAAGCCATTCACAACCTGTTTCCTCCATATATCTCTGACCTAGTCGCCCGCTACATACCCGCACGCAACCTCCGATCCTCACCAGATCTCCTTCTCTACTCCCCTCTAATCTCCTCCTCCCACAATCGCATACAAGATTTCTCCCGTGCATCTCCCCTACTCTGGAACTCTCTACCCCAACACATCAGACTCTCGTCGACCGTGGAAACCTTCAAAAAGAGCCTGAAGACCCACCTCTTCCGACAAGCCTACAACCTGCAGTAACCACCACTCCACAAATAATGCTGCACGACCAGCTCTACCCTAACCTACTGTATCCTCACCCATCCCTTGTAGACTGTGAGCCCTCGCGGGCAGGGTCCTCGCTCCTCCTATACCAGTCGCGGTCACATTGTGTTCAAGATTATTGTAATTGTTCTTGTATGTATACCCGTTCTTCACATGTAAAGTGCCATGGAATAAATGGTGCTATAATAACAAAATAATAATAATAATAGTAGTAGCAGTAATAGTAGTAGTAGTAGAAGTAGTATTAAAATAAAAAAGTAGATTTCTTCTATGAAGAATGGACAATTATTTTTTTATGTGGAAGATTGAAATATATTATGACTTTATCTTAAAGAGAGTTCCATCCATTAAGTGTGACACGTGCAAAAAAAGAAAAACTTAATGAAGGTAATACTTTTTCTCTCGCACTCTACATAGTTATTAAAATTTTTGTCAAATTTTTCAAAATTTAGGATTTCTTTCCTAAACCTTTATATCTTTCTGAAACCTTTTTTATATGTTATAAATCAGATTTTTCACATTCCAGTTCCTAGTCTTTTTTATTCTGTCGACCTCATCTGTCCCTGTCATTGCTTTTCATCCTAAGTGTGAGCAAAGCTGCGAGCACGTAGCCCAAGCCAGCCCCTGTCAGGTCATGTCATCTTTTGGCAGGTTTTCTAGGAGACCTCTGCCAGAATCCCCTGGACATCCACCAGGGTAAAGAGCAAGACTTGGAAAACTACAGAGCATAGTGCTCAATTCACGAAACATGCTATTTCCACATTAAAATGCAACGTTGCTGTTTCCAATCTGCTTAAAAATGTCAAGTGTAATTCAGCCCGGACCAGTTATCCTTCCTTTATGCTTTGTCTGGAGAACTAGTTGACTTTGACATCCGGTTTTCCTTTTTTCATCACTTTTCAATAAACTTGGTGAGATTGGAGGATATTGTCTTCTGTGGGGAAGAGATTTATATTTCTTTTGTGAATCATGTTGAAAGCTGCGGTGCCATTAAATGTCAATAGCTTTTGGGAAAGTAAGGGAAACATGTCATGTGTTTGGCGTAACAAGGTGAGCAGATGTGTTTTTCATCTATCCACTGCCGTTTTACCGACAACAAGACATTTATCTACATTTTACATTTTTTTTGTACTTTGAACAACACTCGAGACCTTAAATTTAATTTCTGTCCTGAAACGCCATTCAACATTGATTAAAAAAAAAGCTAACAAAACTTTAATAAAATGTAAAAAATGTTTTGTTTTTTTAATGTCATAGCCCTTGTTGATCGATGTGGGTCTCGATCCTGAGACCTCCACTGATTGTTCAAGAAGGGTCAAGAGTGCTTTGCTTGTACTCGAGAGTGAGAAGTGTGTTGTACAGACTCATGGACTTTCCATTGAGCATGTACACTGCTCTTCTTTCAGTTGGAGGTCCAGTTTTTTATTAAGACCCCCTAAAACACAACATTATGACTGGCAGCAGCCAACACAAGATGGAGCTTTTGAACTTATTGCATATTGTTATAGACAGTACTCATAAGAGCTGAAAACTGGAGTCTTGTGGTTACTTGGAAGAGAAGACACCAATGTCACCATTCTAACAACCAGTGGTGGTTCCATCAGTTGTATCCCTATCAATCCAGATGATTAAAGTTTATGGCTGGAATCCTCCTATAATAATTACATCTAAACAGAGCTAGAACAAAGAGACAGAAAACCAGGCTATAAGCGCTTCCACTTAGATGCATCAAAGATCCAGAGGTATGAATGGATTGAGATTTTTAATTTTAAAAACCTAGCAAAAGTTACTAGATAATATATGCCATGTTATTCACCTGATGAAGGCTAGACAGCCGAAACGCATTGTGTTTATGTTTTATTAAGTTTTTTAAATTTGTCACATGTTATCTAGCAACTTTTTTCATGATTTTAAAATTAAAAATCTCAATCCATCTATACCCCTGGATCCTCGATGCATCTGAGTGTAAGCGCCTTATCTGGTCTTCTGTTTCTTTGTTCTAACCCTCACGTTGGAACCATTCCCAGGAACCATCTGACGCGCCCCCTGGGCCATGGGGTACTCGGCAGCCGGGCCTTTGTGGATGCCGGTGGAGGATATCACGGTGGCTGGCCCAGTCCGTGACCCAGGCCGGTCAGTAAAAGGGGGGGGGAATATTTATAGGGGATTTGGAAAGTGTTTGTGACGCCACCTGTGGATTGCGGCTAAAGGGTGCCGCCGCTGTGGAGCAGTCCTCTGAAGCTGGTGTTACGGCAGCAGGGATGGTGTGGCTCTCCACAGGTAGAGCTAGCTCCAGGGCAGTGTAGGGGTAGATGGTGGATGCTGGGGAGAGACGGCAGGATGGTCCCGGAGGAAAGACGGACACTCACACGGGGGTAAGCTTCAGTACCTTTATTGGTGATGATGCAGGCATGGTCCAGGGTATTCCGGACGAAGGGCGCACTTTTGGACTCTCCCCAGTGATTCTTCAGGAGGGTTTCCAGCTTCTTCCAGCCAAAGTGCCCTGCTTGATCGTGGTAGGCCTCTAATACCATCTGGATGTCTGTCCTGGGCACTACGATCTGCCATACCATCTCATGGGTCCTGGGGTTAACATACCTTTGGCACAGCTTCTCTCTATAGATGAACAGCCAGCTTCTCTCATTCCACAGTTGCTTGGCTTGTGGAGAAGCGTCCTTCTCCAGGGAGGAACCTTCCTGGGTTATCAGTTCCTTGATACGGCTGACAACCGGGTCGCTGTCCTGGGTCTCCTTCCAACTGTGGTGAGGTAAAGGGTTTAGTGTCTTACCACGATACCTCCTGGAGGTGCGCTGCTCATGGACTATTCCATTTCTGTGGAAGGCAGGTAGCTCAATCTCCTCCAGGTCATCCACTTCTTCTTCAGTGTCCGACTGGTGAGGCATTCTGAATAGGGCATCGGCGTTGGCGTTCCTGTGGCCTGCCCAGTATTTGATGGTGAACTCATAGTTTGACAGTCGGGCCATCCAACGCTGTTCCATGGCTCCCAACTTGGCTGTCTCTAGATGTGTCAAGGGGTTGTTGTCAGTATAGGCCGTGAACTTAGTGGAGGCCAGTTAGTGCTTGAATCGTTCAGTGATGGCCCAGACCAAGGCCAGGAGCTCCAACTTGAAGGAGCTATAGTTTTCTGGATTCCTCTCGGTAGGAAGGAGCTTCCTGCTGGCATAGGCAATCACCTTCTCTTTGCCATACTGCTTCTGGCTTAACACAGCTCCTAGTCCCTCGTTGCTGGCATCAGTGTACAGCAGGAATGGTTGGCTGTAGTCTGGGTAGGCCAGGATTTCTTCGCCAGTCAGGATCTCTTTCATCACTGCAAAGGACTCAGCCTGCTCTTTACCCAACTGGAAGGGGGGGGTTTTGCCTCTGTGGGACTGTCCTACCAGTAGGTCTTGTAGAGGTGCTGCCTTCTTGGTGTAGTCCCTTTCAAATCTCCGGTAATACCTGATCAGTCCCAGGAACTGATGTACCTCCTTGAGATTCTTCGGTTCTGGCCATTTCTGGATGGCAGTGACCTTCTCCGGGTCTGGTGCTACGCCTTCTGGACTGACGATGTGCCCCAGGTACTGAACCTTCCGTTTGAGCAGGTGGCACTTGGAAGGCTTCAATTTCATCCCATACCGGGACAACCACTCAAATACCTCTGCCAGGTGCTTCAAATAGTCCTCATACGTCTTGGAGTACACTATCACGTCATCCAGGTATAACAGCACGGTCTCGAAGTTACGGTGACCCAAACAGCACTCCATCAATCTCTGGAACGTTCCAGGGGCTTTGTAGAGTCCGAACGGCATACTGTTGAACTCGCAGAGTCCCATCGGGATAGTGAAGGCCGTTTTCTCACGGTCCTCTTCCGCAACAGCTACTTGCCAGTACCCACTAGTGAGGTCAAGGGTAGAGAAGTAATTTGCAGACTTTAGTGCAGCCAGGGATTCCTCTATACGGGGCAAAGGGTATGCATCTTTATGTGTTATGCGATTTACCTGTCTGTAATCTACACACATTCTCATGCTTCCATCCTTTTTCCTGACCAGGACCAGGGGAGCTGCCCAGGGGCTACAGCTATCTCTTATTACCCCTGCTTTCTTCATGTCATGTAACATTTCCTTCGCTTTCTGGTAGTATGCTGGTGGAATGGGCCTGTAACATTCTTTGATGGGTGGATGGTCACTTGTGGGTATATGGTGTTTTACCCCTTTAATCCTCCCAAAATCAAGTGGGTGTTTGCTGAATACCTGTTTGTATTCCTGAACCACCTTGTATACCCCTTGTTTTTGATGGACAGGAGTGGCATCACTCCCAACATGGAGCTGTTGACACCAATCCTCCACCTGGGTTTCTGAGTCATTGTCCTCCACGGTGTCTGGTGGGGTCAAGGATTCCACTGTGTGTATGGCATCATCATTCACAGTATACAACCTGGCAATAGTGGCGTATCTTGGTAATTTAAATTCATCCTCCCCACAATTTAGGAGACGTCTGGGTACCCTCCCATTGCGTACATCAACCACCCCCCTGGCAGTTAAGAGTGTAGGTGTGTGCTCTGAGCTAATGGGCTCCACTACCACCTGGTAGTTCTGTCCTTTGAGGCCTATTGCTGCCCTACACTAAATCAGCATTTCACTCATCGGGGGAATCACAATGGGTATCGTGTCTGTCACCCGTACCTTACCAATCTCACCACCGGTTAGCTTTACCTGTTGCTGGTACCGGAGGGCTCGTATCTCTCTCTGGAGCACCTTCCTCTGCCCTGGTTTGGCGGTGTCAGCAATCTGTTGGAGCAAAAACAACACTTCTCCCAAACAGTTACTGACAATATTTGGACCAAGTATCATATACAAGTCTGTATCACCAGGGTTAGACTCCACTACAATCAGTCCTTGGTCCTTTAGTACCGTTCTCCCCACCTTCACTGTCACATCATTAACCCCTTCTAGGTTAAGAGGAAGGCCGTTAGAGGCATACACGGAGAGGTTCGGGGCTGGCGGCTGAAGTTCATCTATGGACCAGTACCTTTTGTAGAGGACATCAGGTATGATGGTTACCTGCGAGCCGGTGTCCAGTAATGCAGGTGTTGCTAGCCCGTCCAGCACGATGGACAGGAAAGGCTTTCCTCCTACGAATCGGTGATACCAGCTTGATGGGCCTGCTTGATCTACTCCTGGGTGTCGGCCCTCGGCCCCAGGGTTTGCTCGTTTAAAGGGCAGTTCCGCGCTGTGTGGCCTGCCTTGTGGCAGCGGTGGCAGATAAATTCTCCTGGAGGGTGACGCTGGTCGTTGATCTTCCCACAGGGTGGCGGTGTCCTCCTCCGGGGCGGCGTTGTCCTCCTACGGGGTGGCACTGTCCTCCTTTTTCTCCTCATCCACGGGACGTCCTCAGGGCTGTCGGCCAGTAGGATCCTTCCTTCCAGCTCAGGCTCCGTCTGTAGCTGCATGGTGCTCAGGACAGTGGCCAGGGTTTTACTTAACTGGCGCACTTCAGAGCGTAGGCTGTCCAGCTCGCTAGGAGGCACTGTTTGCAGCTTTGTTTCAGCCGTTAATGAAGGAGCAGTGGGTGCTGCGGGCACCACTCTGTTAACGCTGGATAGCAGTATCTGTTGTTTCCAGGGGCTGCAGCCCCTTTATAGCCATGTCCTTAAGGGTGTCAAAGGTGGCATCTGGATGGTCTAAGGCCCACCACCGTACAGTTCTGCTCTCCTCCTGGGACCTCAACCACCGGATGAACTGTTCCGTCAGCATTTTATTTTCATTTTCTATGCTGGCTGGACTAACCTGTTTCAGGGCACGCAGGGCTTCCTGTAAATGCCAGGCGTAGTCCCGGACACTGTCCTCAGGTTTCTGGACACAATGGTAGAACCTCATCCGGAGATCTGTCTCAGTGCGGTTTTCAAACACAGTTTGCAGTCTCTTAAAGATGATGTATACTGATTCCTGGTCTGCGGCTGGCCAGGTTTCAACTTCCCGCTCTGCAGCACCAGTCAATTGTCCCAGCACCACAGCAGCTCTCTGTTAACCAGTCATACAATACATGTCTAGCACACCACATATTTTTCTCTTGAATCCGGACAGGGTGTCTGGTTTGCCATTATACTGGGGAAGCCATTTCACTCCAGGGATATGCGGCAGGGCCATGGGTATCAACGGAGTCACGACCCCTGCTGCTGGAGCGGCCGCTCCAGCCTGTGCAGCGTTGGGCACAGGTTGGGCATCAGGAGCGTTAACCGGTGCTCCGGCGGCTTGCTGGTCGTCGGCCATGGTTGCACCCCCCCTAGTGAACCGGAGCCTACCTTCTTCAATTCTTATCAGGTAGGCCGCAGCTCCACGGGTGATGGTCTTCATCCAGGACCTTGCGTCGCTCGCATCTGACGTCAGGGCTCCTTCCAGGGCCTGACGCTTCCTGGTTCGACGTCAGGGGCGGGGCGTGTCCTAGGCTCCGTGCGCTTCCAGCGGTTACGCCTCTCCGATTCCCGCGGTTATGCCCCTCTTCTTCCCGTGCGGCGACAGGAAAAATTGCAGACAATGGCGGGAAATCTCGGGAATGGCGGGAAACCTTCACCAAAGTGAGTATTACAGTCCTTTAAGGCGCACAGTACCCGGTGACAACGGGCACGGTATCCTGTTTGCGACGCCCAGACTGACGTGCCCCCTGGGCCGTGGGGTACTCGGCAGCCAGGTCTCTGTGGATGCCGGTGGGGGATATCACGGTGGCTGACCTGGTCCGTGACCCAGGGTGGTCAGTAAAAGGGAGGGAATATTTATAGGGGATTTGGAAAGTGTTCGTGACGCCACCTGTGGATTGCGGCTAAAGGGTGCCGCTGCTGCGGAGCAGTCCTCTGGAGCTGGTGTTACGGCAGCAGGGATGGTGTGGCAGAGCTAGCTCCAGGGCAGTGTAGGGGTAGATGGTGGATGCTGGGGAGAGACGGCAGGACGGTCCCGGAGGAAAGACGGACACTCAAACGGGGCTAAGCTTCAGTACCTTTACTAGTGATGATGTAGGCACCGTCCAGGGTACTTCGGACGAAGGGTGCACTTTTGGACTTTCCCCAGTGAGCGGGTATAGGGCCTCTTGATCCGTGGCTTTACTCGCTAAGCTACTGGCCTGCCTGGAACTAGGCCTAGCTTGGTTACGGTCTCTCTCTTCCTTGCACCTGCTGACCTGGTGGTAGGGCCTTCTCCTGGAGATCACTCTCCCTGGACTCTGGGGCCTCCGTGACTCCTAGCCCTGGTACTGTAGTCAGCGTTTGGAAAACCTGGGACCTGTAGTCCTCCAGGGGTTCCGGTGGTCCCTACTGGGCATAAAGGGGCCCCGTAGGCGTGGACCCGGTGTCCAGTATATATCTCGGGGTGAGCCTGGTATGCTCTTTTGCCCCCTCGCTACTTCTTCCTTCTCCTCTCACCTTCTGCCACACTCAGGGCCCTCACATGTGCTGTAGACCTTGACTCGCCTAAGCACAGCAGCCAGCGTGCTGCCTCTTCGCTGCTCTCTAAGCATCAGCACGCTCTCAGCTCACTACTCACTGAGCTAACTTCTTGACTGAACTCTAAACATCAACTAACTACTAACTGAGCTGCCTGGCTCCACCCTCCCTTTATATATCCCTATCAGGGCTCCCTCTGGTGGTCTGAGGTGGTAGGGTGGAGGTGTGTGAATGTGTGAGGGCCTCTTGTGGAGAAGTCCATCCATGCACCCTTCTGGGTTCTGTGGCACCAGTGCACAGCAGGGTGCCACACATCCATGGACACTACGCTGGCAGCATACCACCATCGGGGATCCATATTGGAGACATGTGCTTTTCAGGGTTGTGCCTGTTTGCACAACCCCATGGGGTGAGTTTAATCACTCACACCCTACTTTGATGTTCCACTTTTAATATTACGCTTAGATAGCGCTCCCTTTTTCCCCCTTTTCTTCCCACGAATTTTCCTTATCTAAAAAGAGCTAAAAAGAGAGAAGGTCCCTATCTCGATACATTTTAAAGGGTATCTGCACCAGGTTTTTGCCACCTAATCTGAGATCAGCATAATGAAGGGGGGGGGACCCTGATTTCTATGATGTGTCACTTACTGGGCTACTTTGTGTTTTATCAGCAGGAGACAGCACAATTAGACCTTGCCTCCATATAGTTCTCAATATTAATGAGCTCTATATAACCCAACCCCACCACTGATTGGCAGATTTCTGTCTATGAACAGGGCACACAGAAAGCTGCCAATCAGTGGTGTGGGTGGGGTTGCACAGAGCTCAGCATTCAGAGAACTGCAGCAGAGAAAACAGGGATTTTATAAAAATTAAAGCAAGCAGCCCAGTAAGTGACACATCACTGGTCTCTGCCCCTACATCATGCTTCAAAAACTGGCTTTTAGATTACATTGAAGCCTTTTTTTGCTCATAGATGGTCCTAAAAGCTTACTATTCAATGAAAAGTACAGAAATCTCTTTTGTTGTGCCATATGGGACATTCACATGAAACTCAGAACTTTTGGACATAAGCAAATTACACCATCAATTCAACCTCATGCCATCCCTACAATATATTCTCGTCATTCAAAGACCTACCTTGAAATTCATCCTGGTCAATTCATATGTAAAAGCGCCTCCTACTACTTTGTTACATTAATACTAGTGTTTACTTAGGTGATAGAAAGCTTCTTGGAGACTTCATCACCATGGTAGGGTCTTATAGCTCCACTTCTCGCCAATCTGCTTTGATCACCTAAATTAATGGAAACTTGCCTTATCCTTTTCTTACACTTATTATAACACCATAACTCAAGCTAAGTGTCATTCAAAAGACATTACTATATGTTGTGTTCTACTTTTACTTAACTTGTCTTGCTACAGCTCTATGTTCCCGCTCCCGCTCGTGGACCCGACATTCTACACTCAGCCCTATCTTGCCCAATGACTTCAGTACTTGGTTGGGTTATCTTACTTGTGAATAATGTACTCTCTGCCCGAGATGGTTTACTGTATTTCAGTTATTACTAGAAATGAGCAAAAAAAATCGAAAGAGCAGAACTACCATAAGAAAAAGAAAACAGTTTATTATGTTCTGAGACCTCCTGACCCAAATAATAAGATATCATACTCAAAAATGTAGACAAATTTTTAAAAATTGAAATATATTTCAAATTGTGTATCTTTAGTTATACACAATTTGAGTCCTGACTAGTGTTGAGCATTCCGATACTGAAATATCGGGTATCGGCCGATATTCGCGGTATCAGAATTCCGATACTTAATTCCGATACTTTTGCAACATCGTATACCAGAATCAGAAGTTCCCATAATGCAATGAGCCAGTTTCATTTTATTCAGACAATGAGGATCCTAAGAAGTGTGGGCACATCCTGTTAGGCATGTAGGCATGTTGACTAATGGCATGGCTGTGATTGGCTGCTGAAATGATGTCATGATGCACTATAAAAGCCGCCGCTGCCATTTTGAGCTCACCCTGCTGTGATTTCAGTTAGGGATAGGACGCTGTTGTTCTGAGGGACAGTTTTAGCTACCTATTTGCTCTATGCTGCTTTACCCAAGCTACTTTATAAATAGCTGTGCCTTGCAGTGCTAGTGCACAGTTCTCTGTGCTGTTCACCGCTGTCTGCAAGGTCTCTGTGTGTGAGTGCAGCTCACGCTGTAGTGTGTGCTTCAGCCAAGTCTTTTTGTAGTGCGCTCAGCGTGCGTCATTGCCTCATACATTGTCCTTTTTTGCTAATTGATAATTTTTCCTGATTTCTCCTATTAGTGTGGTGGTTCCATCCGTATTCAGCTAAATTGGTTCCAAACACACTATATAGTAGATAGAGAATTTTTTTTTGTCTTGCAGCGCTAGTGCACAGTGCTCTGCATCTGCACTGTTCACCGCTGTCTGCAAGGTCTCTGTGTGTGAATGCAGCTCACGCTGTAGTGTGTGCTTCAGCCACGTCTGATTGTAGTGCGCTCAGCGTGCGTCACTGCCTCATACATTATCCTTTTTTGCTAATTGAAAATTTTTCCTGATTTCTCCTATTAGTGTGGTGGTTCCATCCGTATTCAGCTAAATTGGTTCCAAACACACTATATAGGAGTAGATAGAGAATTTTTTTTTGTCTTGCGGCGCTAGTGCATAGTGCTCTGCATCTGCACTGTTCACCGCTGTCTGCAAGGTCTGTGTGTGTGACTGCAGCTCACACTGTAGTGTGTGCTTCAGCCACGTCTGGTTGTAGTGCACTCAGCGTGCCTCACTGCCTCATACATTATCCTTTTTTGCTAATTGATAATTTTTCCTGATATCTCCTATTAGTGTGGTGGTTCCATCCGTATTCAGCTAAATTGGTTCCAAACACACTATATAGGAGTAGATAGAGAATTTTTTTTCGTCTTGCAGCTCTAGTGCACAGTGCTCTGCATCTGCACTCTTCACGCCTGTCTGCAAGGTCTCTGTGTGTGAGTGCAGCTCACGCTGTAGTGTGTGCTTCAGCCACGTCTGGTTGTAGTGCCCTCAGCGTGCGTCACTGCCTCATACATTGTCCTTTTTTGCGAACTTATCATTTTTCCTGATTTCTCCTATTAGTGTGGTGGTTCCATCCGTATTCAGCTAAATTGGTTCCAAACACACTATATAGGAGTAGATAGAGGAGCCTTTCTGCAGTATTGTGCCCTGCAGCCCCAGCCAGATTAGTATTAGCCTATTTTTTGTAGCCTCATCTATTGCATTGTAGGTTACCTTCCTACATTGTAATAGCTACAAAAAGTTTGTGATACTATCGGTATTACATCTTTGGGCACATCCAGTGTCTTTTTGTGACAAAAAAACTTAAATAAAGTTCACCAAACACTCCACTTTACAGTTGTGTAGGCCACATTAGCTCATATTAAAGTCTAGTCCACACTTTATAAAATTAGTGTTTCTTATACCTGTTAGCAGCTGTTCAGGAATAAGCACACTAAGCCCTTAGTACTTTTCTTCCTATCTTTATCAGTCTACCAAGATGAAGAAGGCAGGGAGTAAGGCATGAGGTCGTGGTCGTGGGCGTCGAGTTTCTGCAGGGAGGGGACGTGAGGATTCTGTGCCTGCAAGGAGAGGACGTGGGGATTCTGTGCCTGCTGTGGGCACCAGTGACTCAGCATCCCCCAGTTTTACCAGCGAACAGTCCTTTTTGCACAGGTTTGTAGGAGCTAGCCGTACCCCACTGCTGCGGGAGGACCAAATTGAAGCCGTTGTCGGATGGATGGCAGCTAACGCATCGACTTCAATTGGTTCCAGATCCTCTCAGGTCCTGAGCACTGAAGAGCACCCATCTGTCTCTTCACCACCTGTCAAATTGCCCAGGCAGTCAGAGAGCCCTGGACAGGAGCCATCTCTACTTCTGTTCTCTGAATCTCTTGGCTTGGAAAGAGGGGGCCAGCCAAGCAGAATTCGAAAATTTGAAGAAGAGATAGTATGCAGTGATGCACAACCGTTTTGTCTCTCTGAATCTGAAGAGGCGGGTGGGCCAGTGCCTATGGTCAGAAGCACACCTCAGTACGCATCTGATGATGAGACTCAGGTGCCACTTTCTGGTGCATACTGTGCTGTCGAGACTACCCAGGAGAAGCAGTTGTTTGAAGAGGGTGGTGTAGATGATGAGGTCCTTGACCCATCATGGCGTGAGGGACAGGAAGGTGGTGGGAGCAGCGCTGAGGAAGAGATTCCCCGAATGGCCCAAAAAGGAGGGAGAGGGAGGGGGCAGACTTGTTTGCCTGTAGTCTCCACTTCGGCACCCATTAGGAGCATGGCTCTTCCAAAATCCAAAGCGGGCTCTCCCAAGACTTGCAGTGACTGGTCCTTTTTTGACACAGTTGCAGATGACATTTGCTTTGTCAAATGCAAGCTGTGTAATCAGAAGGTAAAAAGAGGGAAAAGTCTCAGCAACCTCAATACCACAAATATGTGGAAACATGTGTGGACCAAGCACGTGGTGGAGTTACAAAAACACACAGAAGACCTAGGCCAACCTACAGCGCCACCTACCACCTCTTCAGCTCGTGTTGTAGCCTCTTCCTCCAGCTCACACACAGCTGGTTCGGCTTCCTCACAGGATCGCCATGGAAGAATCTCTGGCACTGTTGTACAGAGACACAGTGTTATTCCACCCACAGCACCACTTTCCCTGTCATCCTCACACTCCCAGGCCAGTCTACAGCCATAGTTAGCACAGGCATGGGAGAAAAGGCACCCATAATCGGCAAACCACCCCCGAGCACAGGCTCTGAATGCTGGCATTGCAAAACTACTGGCCCTTGAAATGCTATCATTCAGGCTGGTGGAGACTGACACCTTCCGTAACTTTATGGCATTGGCAGTCCCACAATACAACGTGCCCAGCCACTTTTATATCAGCAGGCATGCCGTCCCTGCCCTGCAACAGCATGTGAAGGGAAAAATTAAACATGTGCTACAAAACGCCATCAGTAGCAAGGTCCACTTGACCACCGATGCGTGGACCAGTAAGCATGGACAGGGACGATTCCTTTCCCTCACTGCCCATTGGGTAAATGTTGTGGAGCCGGGTACAGATCTTGAGAGTGGCGCTGTACGTGTTCTGCCAACTCCAAGGATTGCAGGAATCCAGTCTGTACACATTGACTCCTCCTCATACTCTAGTTCCTCTGAATCAGCGCTGCAGGAGCCGTCACGGTCTACCTCCACATCGACCCGTGAACGGTTACCTGTTATGATGACCGATATGAGCACAGCCGTGGCCAAACGTCAACAAGCCGTATTAAAATTAATTTCTTTGGGGAATCAAAGCCACACAGCGCAGGAGCTCTGGAATGCCATCAAGCAGCAGAGCGACGTGTGGTTTGTGCCAACGAATCTCCAGCCAGGCAAGGTAGTGTGTGACAATGGCCGAAATCTGGTGGCAGCTCAGGGCCTAGGCAACCTCACTCACATCCCATGTCTGGCACATGTGCTCAACTTGGTCGTGCAGAGTTTTTTGAGGGACAATCTGGATCTTGATGCACTGCTTCACAAGGTCCGCATAGAGTGCGCTCACTTGCGGCGTTCCAGCAACGCAAGATCGCGCATTGCAGCTCTGCAGCGCCGATTACGTCTTCCGGAACATCGCATTATATGTGACCTACCCACCAGGTGGAATTCAACATTACATATGTTGGAGAGGTTGTGTGAGCAGCAGGCAGCAGTAATGGAGTACCAGCTGCAGCAGGCGCAAACAAGTCGCAGTGCGCGCCGTTCACCACCACTGAGTGGGCCTCTATGAAGGACATTTGCCACGTTTTGCGTGCCTTCGATTATTCCATGCGGATGGCGAGTGCAGATGATGCACTAGTCAGCATGACTATCCACCTTATCTGCCTGCTTGAAAAAACACTGCAAGCACTAAGGGACGAGGTTTTGGAAGAGGTGGAGGATGAGGAGTCACAAATGCCATCTGCTTCTTTACACTCTGCGCAACATGGTTCCTCACAAAGGCCTAGGCAGGGGACACTTTGTGAGGAGGATGAGGAGGAGTCAATGGAGGAGGAAGACATCTGTCCTGAGGAGGGAGGTACACAATGCTCTAGTAGTCAGTATCTAGAGCGAGGGTGGGGTGATGCAGAGCAGGCAGAGATCACGCCTCAAGCAGGGGACAGCGTTTCTTGGCCAGTTGGCAGTCTGCAGCACATGATTGATTTCATGCTGCAGTGCCTGAGAAACGACCGCCACGTCGCCCACATTCTCAACACGGCTGATTATTGGGTGTCCACCCTCCTAGATCCTCGCTACCGGGACAACTTACAAAGCCTCATAACACCGTTGAACCGGGAGCGTAAAATGCGGGAGTACCAAGACGCACTGGTGCATTCCATCATGTTCTCCATTTCAACCGAGAGCAGTGCTGCTAGTGCTTTACAAAGCAGCTCAGTGCGTCGAGGCAGTGGAGGAAGCTCTGCACAAAGAGGGAGCAGAAGCAGCGCCTCAGCCCAAGGCAAGACCAGTATGGCCCAAATGTGGCAAAGTTTTGTGTCCCCACCGCCACAAATGTCTACACCATCACAGACGACTCCAGTCAGCAGGAGGCAACGTTTCCGTCAGATGGTGACAGACTACATGCCCTCTCAGTGTAATCCCAGACGGCTCTTCCCACTTCAAGTTTTGGGTCTCTAAGCTGTATACATGGCCAGAGCTTAGCCATTATGCATTGGAGGTGCTAGCTTGCCCTGCTGCTAGTGTATTATCGGAACGCGTCTTTTGTGCCGCAGGTGGTGTACTAACAGACCGTCGCATGCGACTATCCTCCGATAACGTTGACCGGCTTACTTTTCTCAAAATGAACAAGGCCTGGATCTCGCATGAATTTGCCAGTCCTCTTCCAGAAAAAATAATTGGTTGGCAACAGTATCCAGGTCTCCTGTTGTGTTCATGTTTCTACCACCTGAACTGTAATCCCTGAGCTCAAACACTGCCAGTTGCTGCTCAGAAGTGGCGTCTGCACAGTCAACGCTTGCTGCCGTGTTATTGGGGATCAGTAATGTCAGCTGATCTCCAGCTGTGTGTCCGGCAAATTCTCCTGCTCTGTCCACATCCACTGTACTACATATTTAAAACTTGCTCCAATTACACCTCTGGCTCCTCTGTTTTTAGTATTTACCCTGGGCTCCAACACCGCTAGTTGCTGCTCAGAAGTGCCGTCTGCACAGTCAATGCTTGCTCCAGTGTTATTGGGGTTCAGTAACATCAGCTGATCCCCAGCTGCGTGTCCGGCAAATTCCCCTGGTCTGTCCACATTCACACTACTACAGATTTAAAACTTGCTCCAATTGCACCTCTGGCTCCTGTTTTCAGTATTATCCCTGAGCTCCAACACCGCCAGTTGGCGCTCAGAAGTGCTGTCTGCACAGTCAACACTTCCTGCCGTGTTATGGGGGTTCAGTAACGTCAGCTGTTCCCCTGCTGTGCGTACGGCAATTTCTCCTGCTCTGTCCACATTCACACTACTACAGATTTAAAACTTGCTCCAATTACACCTCTGGCTCCTCTGTTTTCAGTATTATCCCTGAGCTCCAACACCGCCAGTTGGCACTCAGAAGTGTTGTCTGCACAGTCAACACTTCCTGCCGTGTTATTGGGGTTCAGTAACGTCAGCTGTTCCCCTGCTGTGCGTACGGCAATTTCTCCTGCTCTGTCGACATTCACACTACTACAGATTTTAAAGTTGCTCCAATTATGCCTCTGGCTCCTCTGTTTTCAGTATTATCCCTGAGCTCTAACTCGGCTAGTTGGTGCTCAGAAGTGCTGTCTGCACAGTCAACACTTGCTGCCATGTTATTGTGGTTCAGTAACGTTAGCTGCTCCCCTGCTGCGTGTGCGGCAAATTCTCCTGCTCTGTCCACATTCACACTACTACAGATTTAAAACTTGCTCCAATTACACCTCTGGCTCCTCTGTTTTCAGTATTATCCCTGAGCTCCAACACCGCCAGTTGGCACTCATAAGTTCTGTCTGCACAGTCAACACTTGCTGCCATGTTTTTGGGGTTCAGTAACGTCAGCTGTTCCCCTGCTGTGCGTACGGCAATTTCTCCTGCTCTGTCCACATTCACTCTACTACAGATTTTAAAGTTGCTCCAATGACGCCTCTGGCTTCTCTGTTTTCAGTATTATCCCTGAGCTCCAACACCGCCAGTTGGTGCTCAGAAGTGCCGTCTGCACAGTCAACACTTGCTCCAGTGTTATTGGGGTTCAGTAACGTCAGCTTTCCCCTGCTGTGCGTATGGCAATTTCTCCTGCTCTGTCCACATTTACGCTACTACAGATTTTAAAATTGCTCCAATTACACCTCTGGCTCCTCTGTTTTCAGTATTATCCCTGAGCTCCAACACCGCCAGTTGGTGCTCAGAAGTGCCGTCTGCACAGTCAACACTTGCTCCAGTGTTATTGGGGTTCAGTAACGTCAGCTTTCCCCTGCTGTGCGTATGGCAATTTCTCCTGCTCTGTCCACATTTACGCTACTACAGATTTTAAAGTTGCTCCAATTACACCTCTGGCTCCTCTGTTTTCAGTATTATCCCTGAGCTCCAACACCGCCAGTTGGTGCTCAGAAGTGCCGTCTGCACAGTCAACACTTGCTGCCGTATTATTGTGGTTCAGTAACGTCAGCTGTTCCCCTGCTGTGTGTCCGTCAAATTCTCCTGCTCTGTCCACATTCACACTACTACAGATTTAAACTTGCTCCAATTACACCTCTGACTCCTCTGTTTTCAGTATTATCCCTGAGCTCCAATACCACCAGTTGGCGCTCAGAAGTGCTGTCTGCACAGTCAACACTTCCTCCCGTGTTATTGGGGTTCAGCAATGTCAGCAGTTCCCCTGCTGTGCATATTGCAATTTCTCCTGCTCTGTCCACATTCACACTACTGCAGATTTTAAAGTTGCTCCAATTACGCCTCTGGCTCCTCTGTTTTCATTATTATCACTGAGCTCCAACACTGCCATTTGGCGCTCAGAAGTGCCGTCTGCACAGTCAACACTTGCTGCCGTGTTATTGTGGTTCAGTAACGTCAGCTGTTCCCCTGCTGTGTGACCGGCAAATTCTCCTGCTCTGACCACATTGACACTACTACAGATTTAAAACTTGCTCCAATTACACATCTGGCTACTCTGTTTTCAGTATTATCCCTGAGCTCCAACACCGCCAGCTGTTTCTCAGCATTATCTTTTGCACGGGTACTCCCTCCTGCCGAGCCTGGTTTCAGCATGCCAGCTGTTTCCGGGTAGTGTCAACGTCACTTTGCCTCCAATGCGTTGTCCTGTCGTGTTGCGGTCGGGTTAGCCGACTCTATGGTGCCTGCAGTTTAGGTGACTCTTATGTGGGCTGTGGGATCTGGCAATGAAGGCTGGTTCCATAGTGCCAATAAGACAAGCACCACCTGTTGGACTGTGGGTTTTGGTAATTGCGGCCGGCTCGCGGCCTTGCAACTTTTTATTACATGGGTACTTTCTGCTACTCATCCGGGTTCCAGTACCGTCAGCTGGTTCTCGGCAGTGCCTTTGTTTTAGGTGCCTCCTTCTCAGTATCCAAGTTCCACCAATGTCTGCTGGTCCTTGGTAGTGCTTTCTGGCACAGGTACCTCCTGCTTAGTAACCGAGTTCCAGTACCGTCAGCTGGTCCTCGGTAGTTCCATTGGCTCTTGTACCTTCTGCTACCCATCCGGGTTCCAGTACCATCAGCTGGTCCTCGGTAGTTCCTTTGGCTCTTGTACCTTCTGCTACCCATCCGGGTTCCAGTACCGTCAGCTGGTCCTCGGTAGTTCCATTTGCTCTTGTACGTTCTATTACCCATCCGGGTTCCAGTACCGTCAGCTGGTCCTCGGTAGTTCCATTTGCTCTTGTACCTTCTACTACCCATCCGGGTTCCAGTACCGTCAGCTCGTCCTCGGTAGTTCCATTTGCTCTTGTACCTTCTACTACCCATCCGGGTACCAGTACCGTCAGCTGGTTCTCGGCAGTGTCTTTAGCACGGGTACTCCCTCCTGCCTAGCCTGGTTCTGGCACGCCAGCTGTTTCCGGGTAGTGTCAACATCACTTTGCCTCCAATGCATTGTCCAGTCGTGTTGCGGTCGGGTTAGCCGACTCTATGGTGCCTACAGTTTAGGTGACTCTTATGTGGGCTGTGGGATCTGGCAATGAAGGCTGGTTCCATAGTGCCAATAAGACAAGCACCCCCTGTTGGACTGTGGGTTTTGGTAACTGCGGCCGGCTCGCGGCCTTGCAACTTTTTTTTACATGGGTACTTTCTGCTACTCATCCGGGTTCCAGTACCGTCAGCTGGTTCTCGGCAGTGCCTTTGGCTTAGGTGCCTACTTCTCAGTATCCAAGTTCCACCAACGTCTGCTGGTCCTTGGTAGTGCTTTCTGGCACAGGTACCTCCTGCTTAGTAACCGAGTTCCAGTACCGTCAGCTGGTCCTCGGTAGTTCCATTGGCTCTTGTACCTTCTGCTACCCATCCGGGTTCCAGTACCGTCAGCTGGTCCTCGGTAGTTCCTTTGGCTCTTGTACCTTCTGCTACCCATCCGGGTTCCAGTACCGTCAGCTGGTCCTCGGTAGTTCCATTTGCTCTTGTACGTTCTATTACCTATCTGGGTTCCATTACCGTCAGCTGGTCCTCGGTAGTTCCATTTGCTCTTGTACCTTCTACTACCCATCCGGGTTCCAGTACCGTCAGCTGGTCCTCGGTAGTTCCATTTGCTCTTGTACCTTCTACTACCCATCCGGGTACCAGTACCGTCAGCTGGTTCTCGGCAGTGTCTTTAGCACGGGTACTCCCTCCTGCCCAGCCTGGTTCCGGCACGCCAGCTGTTTCCAGGTAGTGTCAACATCACTTTGCCTCCAATGCATTGTCCAGTCGTGTTGCGGTCGGGTTAGCCGACTCTATGGTGCCTGCAGTTTAGGTGACTCCTTTGTGGGCTGTGGGATCTGGCAATGAAGGCTGGTTCCATAGTGCCAATAAGAAAAGCACCCCCCGTAGGACTGTGGGTTTCGGTAACTGCGGCTGGCTCGCGGCCTTGCAACTTTTTTTTACATGGGTACCTTCTGCTACTCATCCTGGTTCCAGTACCGTCAGCTGGTTCTCGGCAGTGCCTTTGGCTTAGGTGCCTCGTTCTCGGTATCCAAGTTCCACCAACGTCTGCTGGTCCTTGGTAGTGCTTTCTGGCACAGGTACCTCCTGCTTAGTAACCAAGTTCCAATACCGTCAGCTGGTCCTCGATAGTTCCATTAGCTCTTGTACCTTCTGCTACCCATCCGGGTTCCAGTACCATCAGCTGGTTCTCGGCAGTTCCTCACCCTTCTTGTACCTTCTACTACATTTCCAATTTCAAGCTTTTTGAAATGGTTCTTGGTAATCTCTCTGGATCTCCCTGACGAGGACCCTGAAGACCACCCCGAAGAAGACGACTACCCCGAAGATGAGGACCCTGAAGACGAGGACCCTGAAGACCAACCCGAAGTAGACGAGGACCCCGAAGACGAGGACCCTGAAGATGACGACCCTGAAGACCACCCCGAAGGAAATGAGGACCCCGAAGATGACGACCCTGAAGATGATGACCCTGATGACCTCCCCGAAGAAGACGACGACCCTGAAGATGACGACCCTGAAGACGACGACCCTGAAGACCAGCCCGAAGAAGACGAGGACCCCGAAGACGAGGACCCTGAAGACGACGACCCCGAAGACGAGGACCCCGAAGACGACAACCCTGAAGACGACGACCCTGAAGACCACCCCGAAGAAGACCAAGAAGATGACCCTGAAGAAGTTGACCAAGAGGACAAAGAACAAGAAGACAACCACCAAGATACAGAAGAACAAGAGACAGAAAACCAAGAAGCAGAAGTACAAGAAGCTGCAGAACAAAAAGCGGAAGAACATTAAGCATAAGACTAAAAATCAGAGCAAAAGATATTATCTAAATTATAAGCAGAATATGACTAAGCAGTGTATGGGGGTGAGTCCGTTCCTCCTCGTGGTGCCCCTGGAAAAGACCTGCTGCTGCTGGCCAAACTGAACGCGGACAAATTCTGTTGTAAATCTTTTGTGACGGGGTGAACGAAAGGTGTAATGTTCAAACTTTTATAGATAACAACTACAGGAATGCCTGTCACAAATAAGAATATGATGAAGAAGAAGAATATGAAGAAGATGAAGAAGTAGAATATGAAGAAGAATAATAGTTGAATAAGAAAAATATGAAGAATGTAAAAAAAAAGAATAATACGAAGAAGGTAAAGAAGAAGAAGATGTTGATGAAAAAGATGCTGATGCTGAGGATGATGAAGGAGAAAGTGTGGGAGAAGTAAAAAAGAAGGTGAAGAGCATGGAAGTAGTGAAACATAAAAATCTGACAAAATATAAAAAAACTTAACATAGTCAATATTTCCGTAACTCAGAACGTCTTAAAAAAAACATTAATTCCTGCTATTCCATTTGATTGGGCTAAACCTCTATTCCTTTATTGTCTCCCCCACCTCCCCCAATACATTCTACATTATTCTTAGTTGTTTTCCTTCATGTAAAATTAACCTACAAGGAAAGAAAGGGTTTATTTTTATTCCGATATTTCTGTCCCATTGACTTGCATTGGGTTCCGGTATCGGAATCGGCGATATCCGATACTTTTTGGGTATCGGTCCGATCCAATCTGATCCGATATTTCCCGATATCGGAAGGTATCGCTCAACACTAGTCCTGACTAGTATTGAGCCACCCCCGTAGTGTTCGAGTTCGGTTCGGTTCGTCGAACACCCGTGTGTTCGCCGAACTGTTCGTCGAACTGTTCGTCGAACACCTTCGAACACCGTTAAAACCAATGGCAGGCAAACAAAAACACATAGAAACACATAGAAAACACCTTCAAAGGTGTCCAAAAGCTGACAAACTGCTCAGAAGACACAACTAACACATGGAAAAGTGACAATTACATATAGTCATGCGAAAAGAAAAGAGGTGGAGGAGTAAAAGGAGGGGGAGACACAGATATAGGCATGTCATGCCCTTCTAAAATCCAAAAAGTGAGAAGCCGAGACGGCCAGTCCGCTCCTGCCCGTGCCACCTCCGTGTCGCCGGGTTTGTGCCAGAGCCGCGGTGAACCCTGACGGCCAGCCCCCCTCTCCCAATACTGGTGCCTGTCCGCTGGTGGGTCGAGAGAGCCCCCCTGTGGTGGAGGCAGCTCTAAGCTTTTTAATTTAAATTGTCCCTCTAATTTGAATGAATACACTTTAAATCCATTTACAAGGATCTATTGGAGGGCAAGTCTCATGCCAGCAGCCGCGTAATTCCAGCTCCAGTAGCGTCCACTAAAGCTGCTGCAGTTAAAAAGCTTTTATAAGGATCGAGCTCGGCTGTCCACCGCAAGGCATCCTAGTGCCAGTCCCAGCCCCTATGCCTTGGGGTGCCTCCTGATGCTCTTCACTAAGTATCCCGTGGTCCCGAAGCATTTCCTTTGAAAAAATTAAGTGTCCAAACTACAGGTGGTGTAGCTTGCTTAACAGCCGGGATAATCCGCTGACTAGCAGACACTGCTACTAGGCACAAAGTATTTCCTGGGCTAGATGCAGTTAAAAATTTGTAAGTAGATACTCTCGTTGGATGCTGAGAAAGCATTCCATAGAGTCTCCTGGCACGCCATATATGATTCTCTTAAAAAGCTTGGGGTAGGGGTCTAGGGGACCCTTTTATAGCCAAAATCACGGCCCTGTATCACAATACGTCACCTAGGCTGAAGATAAATGGAACTGTAGCACCGAGGGCTCGGTTGCTACAGACGTATTGCACCTCACCCAGAGGTGTGATATCTCACTCTCAGATAAGGATGGAGTGTGGATCAGGACCCGACACCTGCATGCATTACACCACATTGCCGTGGGGCAGGGCGACCAATATGCCCCTGAGATGGGCACGACAGTCCCTGTCCCTGGCTGGAGTGGGGGGAGGGAACACTGAGGAAGGGGAACCCTGCAGTGCAGGAGCAGGGAGGAAGCAGTTCCTGGGTGCATTGAGAAGGGAGTATAAAAGGTGGGCACCATCTTAGTTCAGTGCAGAGAAGTCTGAGCAGAAGTGGCAGGGAGCAGGGGCTCTGCATGAGCTCTGCTCCGGAGGCGGGCCTAGTAACAGAGGCCCAGGCCTGGAAGAGGGAGAAGGAAGGAAGAGGAGCGGAGAAGGCTCCAGGAACGAGGAATGAAGGGATCCCAGGGGTGCGGACGGGCGAGTCGCCACCGCACGCCCGAATCCACCTGCGTGGAGGGGTCAGGCCAAAGGGGGAGACCGGTCCCCGAACTAGTGGAGGCAGGAAACGACCCTCAGCTAGAAACCGGAGGCTCTGACATTTTATGTGGCGCAGCCCCTTGCTCCACCCGCTAGGAAGGCACCACATAGGGTCAGGGAAACTGGCGCCAAGTTTACCAAGAGGAGGCCCGAGGCAGCCGGACAGAAGTGTTGGTAAGAAAGGCCAGACAAAGGACACACAAAGGGGGTCCTGTGAAGCGCTCCAAAGTTATCTGGGAGTTGTCTGAGCCCCTCACCTGGTGAGCACAGTACGACGTGGGCAGCCGTTACCTGCAGACGTGGTCTGGATAATAAGAACTGTGAGTAAAGGCCCTGAACTGCATCACTGACTCCGTGTCGTTACTGCTGCTGCCCTGCACCATCACCCCCATCCTCCGCATACACTGCCCTGAGGCTATACTCCTCCCGTGGGGAGTTATGCTACGCTCTGCTGCACCCACAACACCAGCCTTAGCGGTCTGCCCTGTAGCGGCGGTTCACTCTGACCGCAATCCACGGGTGGGGTAGTCGGACATTTAAACATCAAAACCACATAAATAGTTCCGCCACTGGTTTGACCGCCCTGAGCCACGGAACCGGATCGCCGCCACGAAGACTACAACCACCAGCATCCACCAAAAAGGGTCCGGCTCCGGGTGTCCCAAGGCCCAGGGGGTGCGTCAGAACATTTTCATCACCTTTCACAATCACCAATGGGACAAGGCAGGGATGTCCTCTGTCCCCTCTCTTATACATCCTAGTGACGGAGCACCTGCTCTCATCAATTCGCCATAACCCCAATATTAGGTGGATTGAGGTGGGAGGCACCGAGTACAAGTGCTCTCTATTTGCTGATGATGTCCTAGTATATATCACTCAATCACATATATCCATCCCTGCTGTTATGGCTGAAATAGATCACTTTGTTACATGGTAAAATTTTAAAATCAATGCAGCGAAGTCTGAGGCCCTCGATGTCTCCCTCCCTAAATCCATATAGGATTCCATCCCGTCCAACTTTCCCTTTTCCTGGCCCTCACAGGGTATCAAATACTTAAGAATTCCTATTCATAGAGACCTCTCCCATCTATGTTATCTTAATTTTGGGCCCTTTATTGAACAATTCCATACAGACCACGGTTGGCAAGTTGGAACTGTGAGATTCACTACGTGCACCACTGGTATTTTGTGGAAAAGCACATGTAAGATTCTGCAACAGTCTCTGCTGATACTCCTGCATGCGTGCATCCCTTTCTATGGCAGGAATAATTTCTGCAAATTTACTTTTGTACCGGGGATCTAACAGTGTGGCAACCCAGTAGTCAGGATTATTTCTAATTCTCACAATTCGAGGGTCATGTTGCAGGTAGTGCAGCAAGAAGGCACTCATGTGTGTTGCGCATCCAGGAGCACCAAGTCCCTGTTGTGTTGGTGGCGAGGTAACAATCATGCTTCCTTCCTCTGTCCTCTCCCCCCAACCTCGCACAACAGAAATGTGATCAAGGTCTCCCTCATCTGATGAGTCTTCCATCAGTTCGTCCTCCACTTCTTCCTGGGCTCCTGCACCTTCCTCACTAGTTTGGCTGCTACCATGCGCCCTGGTAAAATCATCTCCCCCACCCTCACATGCCTGCCGCCCTGGTGCTGCCGACCGTCTGGACCTTGCAGATGTTAGCCCTTCCGCATACAACTCCTCCTCCTCTACTTCCTCCACCTCCTCTTGTGCCACCACCTGACTCCGAATTCTGTTTAACATGTGCTCCAGCATGTAAATCACCGGAATAGTCATGCTGATAATGGCATCGTCAGCACTAAACATCTTCGTCGCCATTTCAAAACTGTGCAGAAGGGTGCATAGGTCCCTGATCTGAGACCACTCCTCCAGCGTGATTTGCCCCACCTCTGAATCTCGTTGGCCCAGGCTATACGTCAGAACGTATTGCACCAGGGCTTGTCGGTGCTGCCACAGTCGCTGCAACATGTGCAGAGTTGAATTCCACCGGGTAGGCACATCGCATTTTAGCCGGTGAAGTGGCAGGCCCAACGACTTCTGTAGAGATGTAAGTCGCTGAGCTGCGGGATGCGAACGGCGGAAGTGAGCACACAGCGACCGTGCCCTCTGCAGAAGGCCATCTAGTCTGGGATAGTGGGCTAAAAATTGCTGGACAACCAGGTTCAACACGTGAGCCATACAAGGCACGTGTGTGACATTGCCCCGGCGAAGGGCCGCACCCAGGTTTGCAGCATTGTCGCACACGGCCTTCCCTGGTTTCAGGTCCAGTGGAGACAACCATTCATGAAATTGGTTCTCCAGAGCTGACCACAACTCCTCAGCTGTGTGACTCACATTTCCCAGACATTTCAATGTAAAAACCACCTGATGACGTTGAGCCCTACTGCCAGCATAGTAAGGAGGTGTGCAGGATCCCTTCTGCGCAGTTAGAAAGCTTGTGGCATGACCAGACAGGCTTTGGGTGCAGGTGGAAGACCGAGCGGAGGTTGAGGAGGCAGAAGCAGTGGAGGAAAAATGACATAAAGAGGATTGACGCACAACTCGTGGGGACGGCAAGACTTGGACAGCAGCCCCTTGTCCTGCTGTCACCATAGTTACCCAGTGCCCAGTCAGCGACATGTAACGCCCCTGTCCATGCCTACTCGTCCAAGTGTCTGTGGTGAAATGCACCCTGTCACACACAGAGTTTCTCAAAGAAGCGGTGATGTTGTGTGCGACATGCTGGTGGAGCGCAGGCACACCTTTCTTTGAGAAGTAGTGCCGACTGGGCATCTGGTACTGGGGCACTGCGACGGACATAAGGTCTCGAAAATCCTCTGTGTCCACCAGGCGGAAAGGCAGCATTTCTGTAGCCAAGAGCTTGCAGATGGTGAAATTCAACCTCTTAGCTTTCTCATGGCTAGGAGGAAATGGTCTTTTACTTGTCCACATCTGAGGGACCGAGGGCTGGCTATTGTGCTTAGACGGGGTTGATAAGGGTGTCCCCGGCAAACTGCCGGTCTGTGAGGAAGATGCAGGCGGACATGTTAGGTTGCCTTGATCCAAAGGTGGTGCTATCGATGTCGGACAGCGCTCAAGACCAGCTGGTGTTACCACCTCCAAAGAAAATGATGACCTGCCAATCACGCTGGCTGTTGCGGGTAAAGAGGTGGCAGGTCTGCGCCCCAAAACAGGTGTGACTGCTGTCCCCCCAGTCACAGAGGATGAAGAGGCCGCGGATGCACAAGATATGGCAGACGGTGGTTGGCCCGGCCGGCTAGGCCGCATTGTAGCACACTGAGCTTCACACTGCAACTTATGCTTCATGTCCATGTGCCGGTTCATGCATGAAGTACTCAAACTATGTATTTTTTGGCCTCTACTTAGCTTTTGCTGACAAATGTTACAGATAACACGAGTTGGGTCATCTTTATCGATCTGAAAAAATGCCCAGGCTATGCAAGGCTTAGCACCCATGCGACCTGAAGAGCCACCACGACTTGTGGTGAGAGGCAGAGTTGTGTTTGAGGATGCAGTTGTTGACGTGCTTCCAGTACTACGTCTCTGTCCAGGAAGGCGCAACCTGACCTCGTCGTCACTAGCATCTTCCTCCACCTCCTCTGCTGACCTCATCTCTTGGCTGACTGTGGGTTGACAGTAAGTGGGATCTCCGACCTCATCATCATCACCCTGTGCGTTATCACACCCGTCGTCCTCAGAGCCAACCTGTTCCTGCCCTGACAAAAAACTAAAGTTGTCGCTCCAATCAGGTATTTGAGTCTTATCATCGTCTTCCTCATTGTCTCCACCAACAGGAGTTACAGTTTGGGAATGAGGGTCTACATTATGGTCAGAACCTTCTGCGTCTGGTCCTGGATCCGACTCATAAAGATTCTGGGCATCAGTGCAGATCATTTCCTCATCTGGATTCACAGAAGCGCTGGAGTCGACCTCTGATTCCCAGGCTATAGTATGAGTAAACAGCTCTGCAGACTCAACCATCTGTTCTACCTCATACTCAGACGGGCAGCTGGAGATTTGGTAGCTGTGAGGAAGCAAGTGCGATTTGGGTGACACCTTTGAGGACTGGAGTATTTGTGATGTTGAAGTTGATGTGGAGGAGAGCCCACTTAAAGGAGCACTTGATATCCGTTGAAGCACCTGCTGTTTTTGTGCCTCATCTGGAATTTGTAGCGATTGGCGTGGCCGTAAGAAAGGGATCTTATCACATTGTCCGCTAAAAGAAGTAGACATTTTAGTTTGGCTGGAAGATGGTCTTTCTTCTGCACCTACCCCACGGACACAACCTTTTTTCCCCTTCCCAACACGCCTATTCCCCTTTCCACCAGCAGCAGGCCTTTTTCCACTCATTTTGGTGGTTAACTAATTCACAACTCTGGAGTTGTTTGCACAAAAAAACAATGGATGGTAACCGAGCAGAGCTGAGTGGCCAAACTGTGGTATTAGGCCAAAACTATTGGCTGGGTTAGATGCAGAAAAAAATTATTTTTAATTTGCAACCTGATGGAGGTCAGTATAGATGGACTAATAGACCAAGTCCCACACACCGCTAGAAGCCCAAATATTTTTTCAGAGCTAGATGCAGAAAATTGTTTTATTCAATTTGCAACCTGATGGAGGTCAGTATAGACGGACTAATAGACCAAGTCCCACACACTGCTAGAAGCCCAAATATTTTTTCAAAGCTAGATGCAGAAAAAAATTATTTTTAATTTGCAACCTGATGGAGGTCAGTATAGATGGATTAATAGACCAAGTCCCACACACCGCTAGAAGCCCAAATATTTTTTCAGAGCTAGATGCAGAAAAAAATTATTTTTAATTTGCAACCTGATGGAGGTCAGTATAGATGGACTAATAGACCAAGTCCCACACACCGCTAGAAGCCCAAATATTTTTTCAGAGCTAGATGCAGAAAAAAATTATATTCAATTTGCAACCTGCTGGAGGTCAGTATAGAAGGACTAATAGAACAAGTCCCACACACTGCTAGAAGCCCAAATATTTTTTCAGAGCTAAATGAAGAAAAAAATTATTTTTAATTTGCAACCTGATGGAGGTCAGTATAGATGGACTAATAGACCAAGTCCCACACACTGCTAGAAGCCCAAATATTTTTTCAGAGCTAGATGCAGAAAAAAATTATTTTTAATTTGCAACCTGATGGAGGTCAGTATAGATGGACTAATAGACCAAGTCCCACACACTGCTAGAAGCCCAAATATTTTTTCAGAGCTAGATGCAGAAAAAAATTATTTTTAATTTGCAACCTGATGGAGGTCAGTATAGATGGACTAATAGACCAAGTCCCACACACTGCTAGAAGCCCAAATATTTTTTCAGAGCTAGATGCAGAAAAAAATTATTTTTAATTTGCAACCTGATGGAGGTCAGTATAGATGGACTAATAGAACAAGTCCCACACGCTGCTAGAAGCCCAAATATTTTTTCAGAGATAAATGAAGAAAAAAATTATTTTTAATTTGCAACCTGATGGAGGTCAGTATAGATGGACTAATAGACCAAGTCCCACACACTGCTAGAAGCCCAAATATTTTTTCAGAGCTAGATGCAGAAAAAAATTATTTTTAATTTGCAACCTGATGGAGGTCAGTATAGATGGACTAATAGACCAAGTCCCACACACCGCTAGAAGCCCAAATATTTTTTCAGAGCTAGATGCAGAAAAAAATTATATTCAATTTGCAACCTGCTGGAGGTCAGTATAGAAGGACTAATAGAACAAGTCCCACACACTGCTAGAAGCCCAAATATTTTTTCAGAGCTAAATGAAGAAAAAAATTATTTTTAATTTGCAACCTGATGGAGGTCAGTATAGATGGACTAATAGACCAAGTCCCACACACTGCTAGAAGCCCAAATATTTTTTCAGAGCTAGATGCAGAAAAAAATTATATTCAGTTTGCAACCTGATGGAGGTCAGTATAGATGGACTAATAGAATGATGCTATGCCCAAAAGATTTTACTTCACTAGGTGCAGTAAAAAAATTGGTATTCTATACACAGGTGGTATATCTTGCAACACAGATAGGCTACTCCACTGACTAACAAACTCTGCAATAGGCCAAAAAGGATTAGCTTTGCTAGATTCAGCCAAATGCTGTGAAAAAAACTTGCACAGCACTGGCACAGACCTGCCTGGCAAAAACTGATAGGAACTCATGTAACCTAGTCCTGAAAAGGACTCCAATTACAATTAGTCTTTACTCCCACAATCTATCTATTTAAGAGCACAGACCTGCCTGATAAAAGTCGTAGGAAATGCTGTAACCTAGTCCTTAAAAGGACTGCAATCACAACTATTCCCTACTCCCAAGCTATCTGTATATTTGTGCGAAAATTGGCTTGAAATTAACAAGGTATAGCACACACAGCAACAGCGGTGCCGTCTAACACGCAGCTGCAGCAGTGAGAAAATGGTGGCGACGGGGAAAATGGCTTGGTCTTATAGGGCAAGGACATGTGACATACACTGCCAATCACACATGCCCTTGCTTGTGTGAAAAAAAGCACTTCGCTCCGTGTGTGCGCTGCTGATAGGCTGACAGATTGCACCTCCCCACTGCAAATGCGGGAAAGAGAAAAAAAAATGGAGATCTTCATTGTTCCTGCAGAGATCCATCCCCTGCCCCTCCCCCCGCCCCGCTGTACACTCAAACTGCGTATTAACATTAATTTTCATCATTACTGAGAAAAAATCCAGTTATGATTTTGGTGCACGAACAGTTATCGAACATAACCTCGAACAGCCGAATTTTTCTCAAATTGTTCGTGTTCGCCGACCGGCTCGAACACCGCCCAAAACAGCTCGAATTTGAGATTGGCGAACAGTTCGAGTAGAACAACGCTCATCTCTAGTCCTGACTGCTTTGACCTTAAAGGGGTTGTCCAGTCTAAAATGAAAAGTTTGCAGTAACTCTGTGTGAATGTAGACTTTTGAATCCTCCCAGCGCACACACTGTGTGCTGCCAAGATTTGCCCCAAGATTTGCCCGGTTTCTGAGCTGGGAATGTCGGTGATGTATGCGATATGCATACTCCGGGGCTGAAGCCATCTAGTGGGTTAGGCCTCTCTGCATACACTTGTTGACTGTAGTCGTCTAGTGGGCACAGCCATCTAGTGAGCGCAGCCTCACTCAATAAACTTGTATAGAGTGAGGCTGCGCCCACTAGAAAAGCTTCCACCCGGAAGAATGCATAATGCAAATTCTTGCAGTGCATAGTGCGTACATTGGGGGATTCAGAAGTCTACAGTCACACGGTGTGAAGAATATTGGAGATATAATTCCATGTCAGTCATTGTATCCTATTTGGCAGAGGATTATAAAGCCCCCTTCAGTGTGAAGTTGAAACAGGACATTGGGCAGCTGCAGGGGGGGTCAAGAGACTGTGAATGACAAATATCCCACCTCTAGTCGGCTCTTGGGACAAAAGGGCCCGCTGCCATGTGGTCCCAAACCTTGTCAGTTTCCTTTAGTTAGATAGATAGGGATTCCGTATCAACTTATGGAAATACTATATGTCTTAGCCATACATTGAATAGATTTTTGAAATCCCAAGGACATGGTGAATGTCCGCCTGGGTCTCAACCCAATCTAGCACATAGAGATTGGGAGATACATGGCACAGCCATTCGGAAACCTCTAGGGCCACTGGTTTTAGTCTCCATGTGTAGCAGGGGCCCAGATGGATCCGATGACACCAGAACCGGCTCCCTAGGACCATCCATTAAGGAGTTATGACCCATCTTAGTTTATAGAGATTCTAGCTGCTCTAAGCCAGGGGTGGAGTTTTCGGTACAGCCCAGGGGGCAGAAGGGGGGCGACCCAGAGGGGTTAAAAAGCTCCTGCAGCTTTTGGCTTATGGTTTTTTCTCTGGGAGGCTAAAATGACACATCATGTGGGAGAAGTCACCCAACAGAGGGAACAACAAGCCTCCCATGTGGCAGCCCCTCCCCCGCAAGCCAGGCCTTTCATCTGACTTGTAACTGACTCTTAATATCTGCATACTTTTGTACCACTACTATGGTGTTTGCATCATGTATGTTTAACCCTTATGTGTATAGTGTATTGGGTTGTCTAGTGTGCTTTTAAGGCAATTAAATATATCATTAACCTTGGGCTGCTCTTTTATCTCGATCCACGAAATCCACACATCCGTTGTTCGGTTCAACTCACATGCTATCGGGGCTGGTTTCTGGCCCAATATAATACACATTACAGTCCGGGGCTTATGTCTAATAGCAACTGGTGGCAGCTCCACCGGGCTGATAAGGTTCTGTTTTAATGGGGTCAGTGAGAGTGACCTCTCAGCCTGTAAGGGGTGTGAGCAAGTGTGGTGCCAAGTCAGTGAATGAGTGGGCCCCTTCTTCTCACTCCCGGTACCTTCCTGAACCTGTGAGGTCAAGGGTGTCTGTCTAGAACTGTACCAATCTGACCTTATGTGTCCCCAAGAGGGTGCGGAATGTCATGTTGGAGCAAAGTGCGAATCCATATCATGTGATCCGTCTGACGTAAAAGCGACATCAGGTGGAAGGCTCAGCACGGATCCTTCACATGTAGTGGCAGTGGTGGGATTCTGCGTGATCTCACTGGTGCCATTTTTCACACACAGAGTGACTGCAGACTTTTCATTTTAGACTGAACGACTCCTTTAACTTTGAGTCTGGATTCTGTCTTTGTCTTGAGCCTTTGAGTTTTCCTCCATGAGACTAATCTAACTCCTGGTGTAGATGCCTTACCCATCTTTTGATTATATGATCAGACCAGGAGAATGTCTAATGAGAATAAAAGCAACCTATTAATACATGATCTTCAAAAGTACTGCGCCCTTCTATTTCCTTCTAAAGCCAAGAACCTTACCATTCAATTATTTTCAGGCAACACCACCAAGCCATTGATAGAGGGGCATGTGATACCAGCATTTCCAATTGAAACAAACGCAGGGACAAGTTCTTTATTTAATTAGCACCTGTTCTTTGTCTACTTTTTAGGGTTTTCCACTAGTTTTTCATTTTTCATTTAGTCTTTTCTTTTAATTTGTGCCTTTTTAAAAGTCTGTTGGTCTGTTTCATAAAGATTGACGTTGTTCATACCGGTCTTGATGAGGGGGCATGTTGGAGTCCTACTGTCCTATTCATGAAGAGGTGCATGCATCAAAAGAAATTAAAGCCAAAACATAAAAAACAAGTTTTGAATTTGTGGAAAATTCTTGAACTCCGGGCGCCATTTTGAAGAATTTGGTGCAAAATATCAGCAAAGAATTCCACAAGACAAAAAAGAAAAGTTACTTAAGAAAACACATATGATGAACTTGGGCCATAGTGTCTGCAACGGTTATCCACTTAGTTATCTGGATCAGGAAGGAATCTGGTACAGATTCATGTACACAGGATGGAAACTGGTGCCAGTAGAGTGAGTTTCAGTTGGAGTTGTTGATGGGTGGGGTCACTTTATATGATCCTCCATCTGTGGACAAATTAACACCTGGCATAACTGTTATTGGAGAAGTTACCTATGTCACCATTATCTACTCTGCAGCACCAATTTTCTATAAATTGGCCAAAGCCATGACTTCTCTTTTTTGATATATCACATCCTTCGATAACTCCTATCTTTGCTCCCAACTTTTCCCCTGCCCCTACTTTATATTTTATTAACAAGACATCTTCTGCCAATACAAGACTATTCTTGGGACCCTGGGATTCAGATGTCGAAAGTTTGTACTTTCTTGCGATCATTATTTACAAATCTTCCATCACAAAAATCCCAACGTTTTTGAATTTCTTTATTTCACCCAGTCGGTAAATTTTGCTTCCACCATCATAAAAAACAATAAGCAATGATTATAATAGATGAAAAAGACCTTTTGTCTAACTTTAGATGGATGCTTAGGGAGTAGATTTAATTAGTAACATATACATGCATAATGTGTGTTTTCAATCTTTCAATGCGTGCAGAAATTATGGATTGTTTGCTTATTATAATAATTGGGCCCAAGAAAGTATTTAATATATTTTGCCAGGAACAGCCATCTGCCTTAGCATGGCAGTGAGATATTTTACAAGGAGTGTAAATCCTCTGCATAAACAATTCAATTCCCTCCGTGCTCCAGCGGTATGTCTTGGTAAGTACTGATAATCTCAAACATCTAAATAAAACATCTCGAAGGCTAGCACCACCAGAGAACTTCTAGAAAAAAAAACAGTAACTGTTTAATGGTTTATATAAAGAAGCACTGGGGAACTTCTCGCTGTTAAGGTGGGAGACGCGTTCCTTACAACAAATAGAGGTCGGGTCTAATAACTCTCCCTCGTATCATACCCCGAAGCATTCCATCTGGCCGCCGAACAGGAAAACAAATAAACCACCTGACAAATTTCTGCTTTATAGAAAAAAAAAATATCAGTTTTCATAGTTTTCAATTTGAAAAAAATAAATAAATTAATAAAAATTAGATTCTTAAAGTAACCGTCTTCCTCAGCTTCATGGGTCAAAAATTGGTGCCTAAAACTTGACAAAAGAAAGCAACTAGATAAGAAATATTTTTACGCTAGACATAAAAATTACAGCGATTTAAAATTTTTCATTTTTTCTTCCCCTTTTTTACGAAAAGCATAACTTTTTTACTTTTTTGCCAACATAACCATGTGAGGAAAGCACGAGTTGCAGTTTTAAACGACACCATTCATTGTACCATACAATGTACTAAAAAATGGGGAAACAATGGTAAAATGGTGAAAAAAAATGTGATTCTTGCATTGGTTTTTTGGATTTTGTTTTTATGACATTCATTGTGATCTGGCAACATAATTCTTCATGTCAGTATGATTACCAATACTGGCTGATACTAATGCTAAAAATGACAAAAATTTGTTTATGTCGCCATTTTTTCTGTGATCCGTAACTTTATTTTTTAGGTTCTTTGGTTCGATTGAGCTGCGTGAGAACTTGTTTTATGCTTGGCACGGTGACGTTTTTATTTAAGTAATTTTTTTTGCATTTTTTTTAGAGTGGAGCTGTGACCATAAAATGGCAATTCTGGTCTTTCGTTTTTTTTCTTTAAGGGATAATTAATTAATTAAAAAATGTTATAGTTTGGATGTTTATGGATGTGGCAAAAGCAAAAAGCAAATATATTTATGTATTTCTTTTTTTTTTTAATAGGAAAAAGTAGGTCATTAAATCTTAAGTGATTTTTATTTTTTTTAGATTTTTTAAAAGTTTTTAATTTTTTTTACTTTATTAGGGGAGTTGAACCTAAAATTGTTTAATCATATGCTGACATATTATTCTACTGCAGTGTATAGTAAACTTACTGATCTCCTATGAAGTACCAAGATAGTAGTGTAATCCTATGCGGTGTGGGGAGCGGTGGGCGCCGGGAATGGATCGGGATCGCACCATTTAAATACAACTATCAGTGATTAAAAGAAGCTGTTAAGGGGTTAAACAGCAGTAATCAGAGTTTGCTCTCATCACAGCCCTTAGATGTGGATGTTGGCTGTATAACACAGCTGGAACCCTCTCTATGTAGAGCAGACACAGTTTCTGAACTGCCCCATACACCTGTACTTTACATACGACATAATAATTAGTGTTGAGCCACCCCCGTAGTGTTCGAGTTCGGTTCGGTTCGTCGAACACCCGTGTGTTCGCCGAACTGTTCGTCGAACTGTTCGTCGAACACCTTCGAACACCGTTAAAACCAATGGCAGGCAAACAAAAACACATAGAAACACATAGAAAACACCTTCAAAGGTGTCCAAAAGCTGACAAACTGCTCTGAAGACACAACTAACACATGGAAAAGTGACAAGTACATATAGTCATGCGAAAAGAAAAGAGGTGGAGGAGTAAAAGGAGGGGGAGACACAGATATAGGCATGTCATGCCCTTCTAAAATCCAAAAAGTGAGAAGCCGACACGTTCAGTCCGCTCCTGCCCGTGCCACCTCCGTGTTGCCGGGTTTGTGCCAGAGCCGCGGTGAACCCTGACGGCCAGCCCCCCTCTGCCAATACTGGTGCCTGTCCGCTGGTGGGTCGAGCAAGCCCCCCTGTGGTGGAGGCAGCTCTAAGCTTTTTAATTTAAATTGTCTCTCTAATTTGAATGAATACACTTTAAATCCATTTACAAGGGTCTATTGGAAGGCAAGTCTCATGCCAGCAGCCGCGTAATTCCAGCTCCAGTAGCGTCCACTAAAGCTGCTGCAGTTAAAAAGCTTTTATAAGGATCGAGCTCGGCTGTCCACCGCAAGGCATCCTACTGCCAGTCCCAGCCCCTATGCCTTGGGGTGCCTCCTGATGCTCTTCACTGAGTATCCCGTGGTCCCGAAGCATTTCCTTTGAAAAAATTAAGCGTCAAAACTACAGGTGGTGTAGCTTGCTTAACAGCCGGGATAATCCGCTGACTAGCAGACACTGCTACTAGGCACAAAGTATTTCCTGGGCTAGATGCAGTTAAAAATTTGTAATTAGATACTCTCGTTGGATGCTGAGAAAGCATTCCATAGAGTCTCCTGGCACGCCATATATGATTCTCTTAAAAAGATTGGGGTAGGGGTCTAGGGGACCCTTTTATAGCCAAAATCACGGCCCTGTATCGCAATACGTCACCTAGGCTGAAGATAAATGGAACTGTATTACCCTGAGGGCTCGGTTGCTACAGAGGTATTGCACCTCACCCAGAGGTGTGATATCTCACTCTCAGGTAAGGATGGAGTGTGGATCAGGACCCGACACCTGCATGCATTACACCACATTGCCGTGGGGCAGGGCGACCAATATGCCCCTGAGATGGGCACGACAGTCCCTGTCCCTGGCTGGAGTGGGGGGAGGGAACACTGAGGAAGGGGAACCCTGTAGTGCAGGAGCAGGGAGGAAGCAGTTCCTGGGTGCATTGAGAAGGGAGTATAAAAGGTGGGCACCATCTTAGTTCAGTGCAGAGAAGTCTGAGCAGAAGTGGCAGGGAGCAGGGGCTCTGCATGAGCTCTGCTCCGGAGGCGGGCCTAGTAACAGAGGCCCAGGCCTGGAAGAGGGAGAAGGAAGGAAGAGGAGCGGAGAAGGCTCCAGGAACGAGGAATGAAGGGATCCCAGGGGTGCGGACGGGCGAGTCGCCACCGCACGCCCGAATCCACCTGCGTGGAGGGGTTAGGCCAAAGGGGGAGATCGGTCCCCGAAACTAGTGGAGGCAGGAAACGACCCTCAGCTAGAAACCGGAGGCTGTGACATTTTATGTGGTGCAGCCCCTCGCTACACCCGCTAGGAAGGCACCACATAGGGTCAGGAAAACTGACGCCAAGTTTACCAAGAGGAGGCCCGAGGCAGCCGGACAGAAGGGTTGGTAAGAAAGGCCAGACAAAGGACACACAAAGGGGGTCCTGTGAAGCGCTCCAAAGTTATCTGGGAGTTGTCTGAGCCCCTCACCTGGTGAGCACAGTACGATGTGGGCAGCCGTTACCTGCAGACGTGGTCTGGATAATAAGAACTGTGAGTAAAGGCCCTGGACTGCATCACTGACTCCGTGTCGTTACTGCTGCTGCCCTGCACCATCACCCCCATCCTCCGCATACACTGCCCTGAGGCTATACTCCTCCCGTGGGGAGTTATGCTACGCTCTGCTGCACCCACAACACCAGCCTCAGCGGTCTGCCCTGGAGCGGCGGTTCACTCTGACCGCAATACACGGGTGGCGTAGTCGGACATTTAAACATCAAAACCACATAAATAGTTCCGCCACTGGTTTGACCACCCTGAGCCACGGAACCGGGTCGCCGCTACGGAGACTACAACCACCAGCATCCACCAAAAAGGGTCCGGCTCCGGGTGTCCAAACGCCCAGGGGGCGCGTCAGAACATTTTCATCACCTTTCACAATCACCAATGGGACAAGGCAGGGATGTTCTCTGTCCCCTCTCTTATACATCCTAGTGACGGAGCACCTGCTCTCATCAATTCGCCATAACCCCAATATTAGGTGGATTGAGGTGGGAGGCACCGAGTACAAGTGCTCTCTATTTGCTGATGATGTCCTAGTATATATCACTCAATCACACATATCCATCCATGCTGTTATGGCTGAAATTGATCACTTTGTTGCATGGTCAAATTTTAAAATCAATGCAGCGAAGTCTGAGGCCCTCGATGTCTCCCTCCCCAAATCCATATAGGATTCCATCCAGTCCAACTTTCCCTTTGCCTGGCCCTCACAGGGTATCAAATACTTAGGAATTCCTATTCATAGAGACCTCTCCCATCTATGTTATCTTAATTTTGGGCCCTTTATTGAACAACTCCATACAGACCACGGTTGGCAAGTTAGAACTGTAAGATTCATTACGTGAACCACTGGTGTTTTGTGGAAAAGCACATGCACACTGTGTTCCAAATTATTATGCAAAAAGTGTTTAGGAGTGATAAGGGAAGAATTTGTTTGTTTGTCAGTTAAACTCATTGATGGTGATGTGTGTCAGGGCTCTTTATATCACTGTAAGCAATTGCAGACACCTGTGCTAATTAGTTTGGCAGGTGTGTCCAATGAAAGGCAAGACTACTTAAGAAAGCTGTCTCACATTATTAAGCAGCCTACATTTTCTGCCAAAATGGGAAAGAAAAAGGATGTGTCGGCTGCTGAGAAGCAACAAATTGTGGAGTGTTTAGGTCAAGGCATGACTACAATCAACATTGTGCGATGATCAGGATGAAGTGTCTTGGCAATCAAGAAATATGTAGCTGATTCACAGTACACACGTGTGCATGCTGATAAAGGCAAATTGAGGACCCTTTCCTACAAGCAATTACGTCAGGTTAAAAGAGCAGCGGCAAAAAAGCCTTGTCATAGCAGCAGACAAGTTTTTGAAGCTGCTGGTGCCTCCAACGTCCCCCGAACAACAAGATGCAGGGTCCTTCAGAGGTTTGCAGCTGTGCATACGCCATCCTGTCGACCTCCTCTATCCACTTCACACAAGCAGAAACGGCTCCAGTGGGCCAAGCATTACATGAAGACTGATTTCAAAACTGTTTTGTTCACGGATGAGTGCCGTGCAGTGCTCGATGGTCCAGATGGATGGAGTGGAGGATGGCTGGTTGATGGACACCCCACGCAAACACGGCTACAGTGCCAACAAGGAGGAGGTGGAGTAATGTTTTGGGCTGGAATCATGGGGAGAGAGATTGTCGGCCCCTTTAGGATCCCTGAAGGCGCTAAAGATGAACTCCATAATGTATGTGGATTTTCTCAAACAGTACTTCCTGCCATGGTTCAAGAAGAAGAACCGTGTATTTCACAGGAAGATCATTTTTTTGCATGATAATGCACCATCTCATGCTGCACATAAAACATCTGCATCTCTGGCTGATATGGGCATAAAAGGGGACAAACTTATGGTGTGACCCCCATGCTCCCCTGACCTCTACCCCATTCAGAACCTCTGGAGCATCATCAAAAGGAGTGTCTATGATGGCGGGAGGCAGTTCACATCTAAGCAACAGCTCTGGGAGGGTATTCTGTCCTCATGCAAAACAATTGAAGCAGAAACCATCCAAAACCTGACAAATTCAATGGACGAGAGAGTTCAGAAGCTCCTTTCGAACAAGGGGTCCTATGTGAAAATGTAACATCACCTAGAATAAAGTTTTGAGTTGAAAACTGTTTGATTTCAGTTTCTAATAACCTGCTAATGCTTATAATTTCAAAAATGACCATTTTTTTGGTCTTTATTAAAATGAAAAGGTTGATCGAAAAGTTTGGCGGATCTAAGAGTGTGACAACCCAGTAGTCATGTTTACTTCGAATTCTGACAATATGAGGGTCATGTTGCAGGTAGTGCAGCAAGAAGGCACTTATGTGTCTTGCGCATCTCGGAGCCCCAAAATTATTTTCCGGGCTAGATGCAGCTAAAAATTATTATTCATTTTAAATCTGGTGGAGCTTAGTATAGATGGCCTAATAGGATCAGTGCTGCACACTGCTACAAAGCCCAAATTATTTTCCAGCCAAGATACAGATAAACATGATTAGTAATTTTAAATCTGGTGGAGCTTATTATAGATGGCCTAATAGAATCAGTGCTGCACACTGCTACAAAGCCCAAATTATTTTCCAGCCAAGATACAGATAAACATGATTAGTAATTTGAAAGCTTAAAACGGTTGGTAGGGTGATTTTAACCAATCATCCATCTTTTACTCTCCTCAGGATGACACAGGGGTAGAAAAGTCATTTCGGATCCATGATTTGCTCATCTTTATGAACGTGAGTCTGTCTACATTATCAGTGGAGAGCCGCGTGCGCTTATCTGTCAGCATACCACCAGCAGCGCTGAACACACGTTCAGACAGAACGCTGGCTGGGGGCATGACAAGATCTCCAAGGCGTAAGTGGCTAGCTCCGGCCATTTATCCAGATTGGAAGCCCAAAAAGAGCAAGGGTCCAGTGACACAGTCATGGCTTCAATGTTTACTTGGAGATACTCCTGTACCATCGTCTCTAGGCGTTAACTATGTGTCAGACTTCTTGTCTCCTGTGACCTTGCAAAGGATGGGCTAAAAAAGTGGTGAAATGATTGCGCAAAATTGATGTTACCAGCAGATACTGTGGTTCTGTTATGGTTTGAGTGCTGAACACTTGACGGTCCCACGGTTGGCAAGTTGGAACTGTGAGATTCACTACGTGCACCACTGGTGTTTTGTGGAAAAGCACATGTAAGATTCTGCAACAGTCTCTGCTGATACTCCTGCATGCGTGCATCTCTTTCTATGGCAGGAATAATTTCTGCAAATTTACTTTTGTACCGGGGATCTAACAGTGTGGCAACCCAGTAGTCAGGATTATTTCTAATTCTCACAATTCGAGGGTCATGTTGCAGGTAGTGCAGCAAGAAGGCACTCATGTGTGTTGCGCATCCAGGAGCACCAAGTCCCTGTTGTGTTGGTGGCGAGGTAACAATCATGCTTCCTTCCTCTGTCCTCTCCCCCCAACCTCGCACAACAGAAATGTGATCAAGGTCTCCCTCATCTGATGAGTCTTCCATCAGTTCGTCCTCCACTTCTTCCTGGGCTCCTGCACCTTCCTCACTAGTTTGGCTGCTACCATGCGCCCTGGTAAAACCATCTCCCCCACCCTCACATGCCTGCCGCCTTGGTGCTGCCGACCGTCTGGACCTTGCAGATGTTAGCCCTTCCGCATACAACTCCTTCTCCTCTACTTCCTCCACCTCCTCTTGTGCCACCACCTGACTCCGAATTCTGTTTAACATGTGCTCCAGCATGTAAATCACCGGAATAGTCATGCTGATAATGGCATTGTCAGCACTAAACATCTTCGTCGTAATTTCAAAACTGTGCAGAAGGGTGCATAGGTCCCTGATCTGAGACCACTCCTCCAGCGTGATTTGCCCCACGTCTGGATCTCGTTGGCCCAGGCTATACGTCAGAACATATTGCACCAGGGCTTGTCGGTGCTGCCACAGTCGCTGCAACATGTGCAGAGTTGAATTCCACCGGGTAGGCACATCGCATTTTAGCCGGTGAAGTGGCAGGCCCAACGACTTCTGTAGAGATGTAAGTCGCTGAGCTGCGGGATGCGAACGGCGGAAGTGAGCACACAGCGACCCTGCCCTCTGCAGAAGGCCATCTAGTCTGAGATAGTGGGCTTAAAATTGCTGGACAACCAGGTTCAACACGTGAGCCATACAAGGCACGTGTGTGACATTGCCTCGGCGAAGGGCCGCACCCAGGTTTGCAGCATTGTCGCACACGGCCTTCCCTGGTTTCAGGTCCAGTGGAGACAACCATTCATGAAATTGGTTCTCCAGAGCTGACCACAACTCCTTAGCTGTGTGACTCACATTTCCCAGACATTTCAAAGTAAAAACCGCCTGATGACGTTGAGCCCTAATGTCAGCATAGTAAGGAGGTGTGCAGGATCCCTTCTGCGCAGTTAGAAAGCTTGTGGCATGACCAGACAGGCTTTGGGTGCAGGTGGAAGACCGAGAGGAGGTTGAGGAGGCAGAAGCAGTGGAGGAACTTTGACATAAAGAGGATTGACGCACAACTCGTGGGGACGGCAAGACTTGGACAGCAGCCCCTTGTCCTGCTGTCACCATAGTTACCCAATGCCCAGTCAGCGACATGTAACGCCCCTGTCCATGCCTACTCGTCCAAGTGTCTGTGGTGAAATGCACCCTGTCACACACAGAGTTTCTCAAAGAAGCGGTGATGTTGTGTGCGACATGCTGGTGGAGCGCAGGCACACCTTTCTTTGAGAAGTAGTGCCGACTGGGCATCTGGTACTGGGGCACTGCAGCGGACATAAGGTCTCAAAAATCCTCCGTGTCCACCAGGCGGAAAGGCAGCATTTCTGTAGCCAAGAGCTTGCAGATGGTGAAATTCAACCTCTTAGCTTTCTCATGGCTAGGAGGAAATGGTCTTTTACTTGTCCACATCTGAGGGACCGAGGGCTGGCTATTGTGCTTAGACAGGGTTGATAAGGGTGTCCCCGGCAAACTGCCGGTCTGTGAGGAAGATGCAGGCGGACATGTTAGGTTGCCTTGATCCAAAGGTGGTGCTATCGATGTCGGACAGCGCTCAACACCAGCTGGTGTTACCACCTCCAAAGAAAATGATGACCTGCCAATCACGCTGGCTGTTGCGGGTAAAGAGGTGGCAGGTCTGCGCCCCAAAACAGGTGTGACTGCTGTCCCCCCAGTCACAGAGGATGAAGAGGCCGCGGATGCACAAGACATGGCAGACGGTGGTTGGCCCGGCCAGCTAGGCCGCATTGTAGCACACTGAGCTTCCCACTGCAACTTATGCTTCATGTCCATGTACCGGTTCATGCATGAAGTACTCAAACTACGTATTTTTTCACTTCTACTTAGCTTTTGCTGACAAATGTTACAGATAACACGAGTTGGGTCATCTTTATCGATCTGAAAAAATGCTCAGGCTATGCAAGGCTTAGCACCCATGCGACGTGAAGAGCCACCACGACTTGTGGTGAGAGGCAGAGTTGTGTTTGAGGCTGCAGTTGTTGACGTGCTTCCAGTACTACGTCTCTGTCCAGGAAGGCGCAACCTGACCTCGTCGTCACTAGCATCTTCCTCCACCTCCTCTGCTGACCTCATCTCTTGGCTGACTGTGGGTTGACAGTAAGTGGGATCTCCAACCTCATCATCATCACCCTGTGCGTTATCACACCCGTAGTCCTCAGAGCCAACCTGTTCCTGCCCTGACAAAAAACTAAAGTTGTCGCTCCAATCAGGTATTTGAGTCTCATCATCGTCTTCCTCATTGTCTCCACCAACAGGAGTTACAGTTTGGGAATGAGGGTCTACATTATAGTCAGAACCTTCTGCGTCTGGTCCTGGATCCGACTCATAAAGATTCTGGGCATCAGTGCAGATCATTTCCTCGTCTGGATTCACAGAAGCGCTGGAGTCGACCTCTGATTCCCAGGCTATAGTATGAGTAAACAGCTCTGCAGACTCAACCATCTGTTCTACCTCATACTCAGACGGGCAGCTGGAGATTTGGGAGCTGTGAGGAAGCAAGTGCGATTGGGGTGACACCTTTGAGGACTGGAGTATTTGTGATGCTGAAGTTGATGTGGAGGAGAGCCCACTTAAAGGAGCACTTGATATCCGTTGAAGCACCTGCTGTTTTTGTGCCTCATCTGGAATTTGTAGCGATTGGCGTGGCCGTAAGAAACGGATCTTTTCACATTGTCCGCTAAAAGAAGTAGACATTTTAGTTTGGCTGGAAGATGGTCTTTCTTCTGCAGATGTTACTGTTGCTTTAACACCTACCCCACGGACACAACCTTTTTTCCCCTTCCCAACATGCCTATTCCCCTTTCCACCAGCAGCAGGCCTTTTTCCACTCATTTTGGTGGTTAACTAATTAACAACTCTGGAGTTGTTTGCACAAAAAAACAATGGATGGTAACCGAGCAGAGCTGAGTGGCCAAACTGTGGTATTAGGCCAAAACTATTGGCTGGGTTAGATGCAGAAAAAAATTATATTCAATTTGCAACCTGATGGAGGTCAGTATAGATGGACTAATAGAACAAGTCCCACACACAGCTAGAAGCCCAAATATTTTTTCAGAGGTAGATGCAGAAAAAAAAATATTCAGTTTGCAACCTGATGGAGGTCAGTATAGATGGACTAATAGAGAAAGTCCCACACACTGCTAGAAGGCCAAATATTTTTTCAGAGCTAGATGCAGAAAAAAATTATATTCAGTTTGCAACCTGATGGAGGTCAGTATAGATGGACTAATAGAGAAAGTCCCACACACTGCTAGAAGGCCAAATATTTTTTCAGAGCTAGATGCAGAAAAAAATTATATTCAGTTTGCAACCTGATGGAGGTCTGTATAGATGGATTAATAGAACAAGTCCCACACACAGCTAGAAGCCCAATATTTTTTCAGAGGTAGATGCAGAAAAAAATATATTCAGTTTGCAACCTGATGGAGGTCAGTATAGATGGACTAATACAACAAGTCCCACACACAGCTAGAAGCCCAATATTTTTTCAGAGCTAGATGCAGAAAAAAATTATATTCAATTTGCAACCTGATGGAGGTCAGTATAGATGGAGTAAAAGAACAAGTCCCACACACAGCTAGAAGCCCAAATATTTTTTCAGAGCTAGATGCAGATAAAAATTATTTTTAATTTGCAACCTGATGGAGGTCAGTATAGATGGACTAATAGAGAAAGTCCCACACACTGCTAGAAGGCCAAATATTTTTTCAGAGCTAGATGCAGAAAAATATTATATTCAGTTTGCAACCTGATGGAGGTCTATATAGATGGATTAATAGAACAAGTCCCACACACAGCTAGAAGCCCAATATTTTTTCAGAGGTAGATGCAGAAAAAAATATATTCAGTTTGCAACCTGATGAAGGTCAGTATAGATGGACTAATACAACAAGTCCCACACACAGCTAGAAGCCCAATATTTTTTCAGAGCTAGATGCAGAAAAAATTATATTCAATTTTCAACCTTATGGAGGTCAGTATAGATGGACTAATAGAACAAGTCCCACACACAGCTAGAAGCCCAAATATTTTTTCAGAGGTAGATGCAGAAAAAAATTATTTTCAGTTTGCAACCTGATGGAGATCTGTATAGATGGATTAATAGAACAAGTCCCACACACAGCTACAAGCCCAATATTTTTTCAGAGGTAGATGTAGAAAAAAATATATTCAGTTTGCAACCTGATGGAGGTCAGTATAGATGGACTAATAGAGAAAGTCCCACACACGGCTAGAAGGCCAAATATTTTTTCAGAGCTAGATGCAGAAAAAAATTATATTCAATTTGCAACCTGATGGAGGTCAGTATAGATGGACTAATAGAATGATGCTATGCCCAAAAGATTTTACTTCACTAGGTGCAGTAAAAAAATTGGTATTCTATACATAGGTGGCATATCTTGCAACACAGATAGGCTACTCCACTGATAACACACTCTGCAATAGGCCAAAAAGGGTTAGCTTTGCTAGATTCAGCCAAATGCTGTGAAAAAAACTTGCACAGCACTGGCACAGACCTGCCTGGCAAAAACTGATAGGAACTGATGTAACCTAGTCCTGAAAAGGACTCCAATTACAATTAGTCTTTACTCCCACAACCTATCTATTTAAGAGCACAGACCTGCCTGATAAAAGTCGTAGGAAATGCTGTAACCTAGTCCTTAAAAGGACTGCAATCACAACTATTCCCTACTCCCAAGCTATCTGTAGATTTGTGCGAAAATTGGCTTGAAATTAACAAGGTATAGCGCACACAGCAACAGCGGTGCCGTCTAACACGCAGCTGCAGCAGTGAGAAAATGGTAGCGACGGGGAAAATGGCTTGGTCTTATAGGGCAAGGACATGTGACATACACTGCCAATGACACATGCCCTTGCTTGTGTGAAAAAAAGCACTTCGCTCCGTGTGTGCGCTGCTGATAGGCTGACAGATTGCACCTCCCCACTGTAAATGCGGGATAGAGAAAAAAAAATGGAGATCTTCATTATTCCTGCAGAGATCCATCCCCTGCCCCTCCCCCACCCCGCTGTACACTCAAACTGCGTATTAACATTAATTTTCATCATTACTGAGAAAAAATCCAGTTATGATTTTGGTGCACGAACAGTTATCGAACATAACCTCGAACAGCCGAATTTTTCTCAAATCGTTCGTGTTCGCCGAACGGCTCGAACACCGCCCAAAACAGCTCGAATTTGAGATTGGCGAACAGTTCGAGTAGAACAACGCTCATCTCTAATAATAATATGTCTTATGTCGAGAATTAGTTAATTACTTCTGATTTCCGTCAACCATCTAGGTACAAATTTTACCCCATATCTCAGTTTTTAGTTTCTTATAAAATACGTCCCTCTGTAACCTTATTTAACCATTTAATATATTTAAAACATATTTACCCAGGGGAAGCTCCAGAAAAAGGAGGAGACCTTCAGGAAGAGTTGCCAGATGTTCTCCAGAGAAGCCTTTTGGAAACTAGCGTTTTTGGGAGTCTTTCTTGAGCTCTGGAGCTCCGACGTCTAAACACACTTTTAGAGGTGGTAACAGAGATGGAAGGTTGAGAAGAGGCATAAAAGTAGTGAGATAGGAACAGCCTGGGAAAATATGTAACAGAAAACAACTCTACTGTAGACAGAACATTCAGAGCCGCCGAGTTCACTGATTGATTGACATCAACGGGACGTTAGCTCCCCAGCTAATACCAGTCAGCGGGAGTAACAGCAGCGATGGACCCGGGGAAGGTGAGTACAGCATGGTTTGTTTCCTTAAAAAACATGCAGCAGGAGACATTCAACTACTGAAATGGAACAACCCCTTTAATGATAATTATTCCCATCAAGGTGTTGATAATAACATTGAAAACATTGTTTTTTGCCTTTGCGGAATGACTTGTTCTTTTATGCTTGGTGTTCTTCCTGTTAGAACAAAATATAAAATGTGTTTGTAAATCTATGAAGACCTTTTCTCACTCCAAGGTGAAAATTTATCCTACGGATGAAGCTTAAAATATAATATATAAATATTCAAGCCTGTCATTTTTAGAGATGGCGAGAAGCAGACAACATCATTCTAATCTGTGCCATGCTCTCTTAAAAATACCCAGCAAAATATCCTTCAATAAGGGAAAAGTCAGAGGACCGTATAACTCAGACGAGGATCGCAATGCAATGCTTGGACTGGCCGTCAGCTCTCCCTACCCTAGCGTAACAGCTGCATAGAAACACATGCTGTCATGCTCCTGACGGGAGAGCCGAAGGCCAGTCTGAAGATTGTGTTACGATCCTCTTCCGAGTTATACGGCCAAGGGACTCTCCCCTGATTGAGATAATAGGAGCAGTTTAGTGGAAACACATCATGTTATAGGTGTTATTATGCATCCATTGGCTAATAAATTTTGAAGCCATGCATTAAAGGGTCATCCTGCTAACAAGTGATCACACATACAGTATTCACAGGCATTAGCCCAGTGCCGAGCTTGGCTATCTCAATCAGTCTCATGAGTAGAGCTGCAGTGAGCATGCTCAATTACTGCTCCAGTTCATCGAAGTTGTCCCCTACCGATCATGCGTGTATCATCTAAACATGTTGCTAATTGAATACTCCTTTACGGTATGTGTAGTGTGCACTAATTCTAAAGGCGAATTTGAGTATCTTTTTAACTCACTGAGCTTTTCAAGCAGAAGACTCTTCATTAAGCTCGTTTTTTGGTTGTTTGTAAATTTTTTGGTTGTTTCTGGTTTTTTGATGGTTTTGTCCAATGGTGGTTTTTCGGAGGTCTTTCTCATAATTTTTGTGACATCTTTTTAAGTGTCGTTTTTCAGTCATGTTTTCCCACCCCTTTGAATAATGCAACAAGTGTTTGTGGTTATTTAAAACAAAATAAGTCAAAAAGCTCCAAAATATGTCTGGGCATCTTTTGAGCTTTTCCATTGACTTGCAATTATACAGTGTCTTTAGAGTGGAAAATGCTAGAAGAATGGACTTGTTATCGCTTCAGGTTTCTAAAAACTCCAAGTAGTTAAAAGACTTAAAAAAGTATGAAAATTTTCCACACGTCACTTCTACATAAAAATGCAGATTTTCTTTCCTTTGTGCATTTTCTAATAAGTTTTTCAGGCAGTTTCCGCAGTGGAATCCACCTGAAAAAGACATTGTTTGCACATACCTTTGAGGTGGCCATACATGTGACCAAAGTTGCCCATTTGGCAGGATACGACGGTCATCCAAAATTAATTGAATCATCCTAATGGTCTTTACTTTTGGGCTTTCCTGCACTCTGTCACCCCTATACTTCATGCATTTTGACAGGATGCATTTACAATGTGTAGTTGGCGATAAAAACTTCACAATCGAGATGTAGAGTGTAAGCCTAGCTTTATTCAGTCCAAGTAGCACAGTCCTACAGTGTTAAAATATGGTCGTATCACCCCAGCTTATCTCATCCAAGAGAATTGGGCGAATTATACTACTCAAACAAATCGATAACACAAAAATTATGAAAAACGTATGGTGAAGGGATGAAGTAAATATATGTAGCTGCAATGAATGTTAAAATAATATAAAAAATGGTAGAATAATCACAAAGGCTGTCATGTCTGTGTAGTACTTGGTTTATAAAATTCTATAGTGTCCAGACTCTTGACCAATAAATAAATAGTCACTCAGTAAATCTAAGTGGTAATAATATACTGCATAGATGAGCAGGTATACAGGGCTGATCAACATTATTGTCACCCCTTCATTTTTTTCATAGACTGTACAATATCTTCAGAAATAAATGGAAATGTGCCAAAGTTATATCCCCAGGATTTTATAATTAGTGGTCCAAAGTAATGCAACAATAAAACATTGATTTTCAACTTCCATGTTGCAATATAAAAGAAAAAACAGAATAAACCACATGTGCAGCAATAAAGCCACCCCTATTTAATACTTGTTGCACACCCTTTGGCATTGCTGACAGCCTCCAAACATTTCTTGTAGACATCTATAAGCTTCTTGCACTTCTCAGCTGGAATATTCAAGCTCTTGAATGTTTGCCGGGTTCTTTTTCCCAATGGCAGATTTCAACTCACCCCAAATTTTCAATGGGATTGAGGTCAGGACTCATGGCTGGCCATTTTAAATCGGTCCATTTTTTCTTTTTCAACCATTCCTGTGTACTTTTGGATGTGTGGTTTGGGTCATTGTCTTGCTGGAGGGCCCATGATCTTCGACTTAAACCACGTTTTCTTATACTGGGTAGGACATGTCACTCTAAAATCTCTTGATAATTCTCTGATTTCATGATTCCTGTGATACAGTCAAAGCCTCCAGTACCAGACACAGCAAAGCAACACCACAACATTATGGATCCTCCACTATGCTTAACTGTTGGTAAGGTGTTCTTTTCTTTATAAGCTTCATAGCGCCATCTGTAAACAAACTGTTGCTTTGCATTGCCAAAAAGTTCTATGTTTGTTTCTTCTGTCCACAGAACATTTTCCCAGAAGGATTGTGGTTTGTCAAGGTACTCTTTGGCAAAGATCAGTCGTTCCTTTTTATGTCTTTTCTTCAGCAATGGTTTCTATCTTGGCCTTCGCCTATAAAGCTCTGCTTGGTTTAGTGCTCGGCATATGGTACGTGTTGAAACCATGACCCCAGACTGTTCCAGGTTGGCATTCAGGTCTTTGGATCTTTCACATGGTGTTTTTGGAACTTTCATACCAACCTTTGAAGACATCTCTTGTCAATTTTCCTTTTTCCCCCATGTCCAAGGAGGTTCTTGATTAGTGATGAGCAAATGCGCTCGCCACTACTCGGTACTCGCCCAAGTATCATGGAGCTTGGGTCCCCGAAACCAGGCCTTCTGGTGTACAGTGTTGATGGGGGTAGTAGTGGCAAGCCGGTCCCGTGGCTCAGGGCGGTCAGACCAATGTTGTGGCAGTCTATTTATAGATTTGTGAATATCCGACTACGCCACCCGTGGATTGCGGTCAGGGATAACCGCCGCTGCGAGGTAGACCACTGAGGCTGGTGTTGGTGTGTAGCACAGGGGTAGGATAACTCCCCACGGGAAGAGTGTAGCCTCAGGGCAGTGTAGGTGGATGTTGGGGGTGATAGTGGAGGCTGCAATAGTAAGAGTTCAGAGTCCGCTTTAAACAGTCCAGGGTCTTTATTGTAGGAATTATTAATGACCCAACAGTAGTACCGGTTAGGAATAGGCCTGGGTGTCTGAGAGCATTTGGGCGAGCCCCACTGGTCAGGTTGAGTGTGTAGACCTACCGTTCTCTCTATGCTCTTTCTGACTATCCCCCTCTTCGTGGTGTAATAGCCCACGTCCCTGAGCTGGCCGCGTACTTCTCGCCTGTATGGCTTGCGACTCGGGCCTTGGGTACCTTTTGCTTTCTCCTCGCTGTACTGGTCCCTCTGTGTGGCGGAGCCTCCAGGCTTCTTAGGCCAAGGGACCTGAAATCCCTCGCGGGTTGGTTCTCTGCTGCTGGGCTTATAACCCTCGTAAAAATTAATTCATCGCACACTCATAGGAAGTTTTGCTTTTTAGTGCCAATTTATTTATACAAATGAAATGTAGGAAAAATAACAGTGGTGAAGGCGACAATAGGTAGACATTTCGGCCACACTGGCCTTATTCATTAAGTCGCTATTGTATCAAGTTTTTTTTAGTAGGAAGGCACCATAGAATGTAGAGAGAAGTTCCAGTCAGAAGCTTAACAAAAGACAGGGGTTCATCAGCCTGTGGAGAGCTGCAGATCCTGTATCAGGGGTGTCTCTAGATGGGGTGTCCCATAAATGGTAGAAGTGGAGGGTACAGGCAGCTGGGAACAGCCTAACCTGGGAACGCTGACTGTACCCTCCACTTCTACCATTTATGGGACTCCCCATCTAGAGACACCCCTGATACAGGATCTGCAGCTCTCCACAGGCTGATGAACCCCTGTCTTTTGTTTAGCTACTGACTGGAACTTCTCTCTACATTCTATGGTGCCTTCCTACTAAAACAAACTTGATACAATAGCGATTTAATGAATAAGGCCAGTGTGGCCGAAACGTCTGCCTATTGTCGCCTTCACCATTGTTATTTTTCCTACATTTCATTTGTATAAATAAATTGGCACTAAAAAGCAAAACTTCCTATGAGTGTGCGATGAATTAATTTTTACGTGATTTGAGGACATTTCCAGTCCATTGCATCTGCACCTCAACTCTATTTGACAGTGTGCACGCTAATTTTCTATTTACTGGGCTTATAACCCTGACAGCCTCGGACCCCAATGTCCGGTTGTGTGCTTCTCTCAGCCAGGACCGGCTCTCGTCGCCTCTGTCCCTGGCTTGCAGTTTCTCCTCTGCCTCACGGACTCCTCAGCTGCTGCTGACCTGTCCCTTCCTCTAAGAAACCCTGCCCCAGTTCCAGCTTTTATAGGGCAGCCAGCTCCCCCTACTGGCCTGGGACAGGAGGTGCTGCATGCTAATGGTCTCTAACCAGGGAACCTCCCTCCTGCTCTCAAACACAGCCTTTATTATTTGTGGCATCCAGGCCTGGGGTGACACATTCACCCCTAGTAAAATTTAGTACTCCGGGACTAAGCCTTTTTGGCCAAAAACAACCGGGTAACATATGCACGACCATAAACACAACATTAATACATGGCAACAAACAAAACACAATTGAGTTCTTTAGGTCACAGTGTGGTCTGTGACCGAGTGTCCATATCACCAGCAAAAGGGAGCTTATACCAGGTGGGGGTCTGTCCTAGCCCCGAGTCCTTGACAGTATTTATTCATTCCTCGGTCAAGCTTCAAAAGGAGGCACTTTGTGCAATTATTTACAAACAGTCCCGGTTACTCAAAGTTCTTAACCTGTTAGTCCATTGGGTTAACTGAAAGAAACTGAGACTCATAATCACTGGTCATGCAATTAACTTTTCAAACATTTGACAATTATTTACAAGGGTTATTTACAGTTCTTAATACACCCTATATTTTCCAGCGAGCGGTATCTGCCCCCTAGTGCTCCTGGTTGACCTGCGTAACCCACTGTCTGGTGGTGGTCTAACCTGGCTTTCCCCACTAGCATTAAGGGTACAGCTACTAGCTGGGTCTACAGTCAGTGCAGGCAGCTGTCTGCGGGTCCTTTGGCTTACCGCAGGCATGGCAGGCTCACTGTCAGCAGAGGGTTGACTCTCCTGGGCTGCTGGCATGGGTTCTTCTGCCTCTGGGGCTGCTTGTTCTTCTGACTCTTTCTGCTCTCCTGTAGGTTCTTGCTGGGTTGGTTGAAGGAAGTGTAGGACGGGTACCACTATTGTGTCGTTTATCCGAGTCCAGGACCGGGGAAAATCCCCGAGGACGGTGCTGACTGTTTCTTCCTTGTCCTCTGCAGGTTCAAGGTCATCTTTATCTTCTCCTGCACTCTGTAATTGCTCGGGGCACCTTTTTAGGCGGTCTCTGGAGACGGTGCTAGTGGTTTCTCCTCCATGCTTGGTAATTACACATACCTTCGGGTTGTTGTGGTCGGACTGCAGTACTGTGTACGGGTCGCTCTCCCACTGGTCATCTAGCTTGTGAAGCCTTCTCTTCCACTTCAGGACCTGCTCACCAGGTTCCAGGGGACCAGGTTGAAGAGCTCTAGCTTGTGAAGCCTTCTCTTCCACTTCAGGACCTGCTCACCAGGTTCCAGGGGACCAGGTTGAAGAGCCTCTCTTGCTTTTCTCTCGCTTGAGCCAGACTCCTCTCCACTCTCTCCTGTACCTTCTTGGACTGTAGCCGCCGTTCCGTATCCCAGTCCGCATCTGGGGAGGTGTCCTCGGGTGTCAGGACTCCCATCTCCAGGTCTACCGGCAGCTTACCTGGTCTTGCTCGCATCAGGTAAGCCGGGGTGCAATTTGTAGCATTCACCGGGATATGGTTGTATAAGTCTATCAGGTCTGGCAGCTTCTCCGGCCAGAGGCTGCGTTCTTCCAGGGGCAACATCTTGAGGAGATCAATGACGATATTATTCATTTTCTCACACAGCCCGTTGGTTTGCGGGTGGAAAGGCGTTGTCCGAATCTTCTTACAGCCGTAGAGGTTGCAGAACTCCTGGAAGATTTCCTTCTCGAACGCTGAACCTTGATCTGTCAAGGCCTGTTCTGGATACCCGGGTGGATGGCAGAAGTGTTGTTGGAAGGCTCTGGCAGCTGTTTGGGTTGTCAAGTCTTTAACAGGAACCACCACCAGGAACCGGGAATAGTGATCCACTATTGTCAGGGCATAGACGTAGCCCGACCGTCTTGGAGCCAATTTTACATGGTCTAGAGCTACCAGCTCAAGAGGCTGCCTGGTGATGATGGGCCTCAAGGGTGTCTTCTGGCTGGTACGGTCCTTCCTTCTGAGGTTACATGGGCCGCAGTCCCTGCACCACTTCTCTATGGCCCCTCTCATACTGATCCAGAAGAACCGCTCTCTCAGTAGGAACTCCAGTTTCTTCCACCCGAAGTGTCCCGCTCTGTCATGGTAGGCCTCCAGGACCATTGCTGCATCTCGTCTTGGGACCACTACTTGCCAGGTCAGCTCGTGCGTCCGGTGGTTGACAAGCCTTCTGCACAGCTTACCTTAGTAGAGGAATAGCCTGCTTTTCTCCTTCCATAACTGATTGGCTTCCTCTGGAGCATCCGGGCCAGGGCTATCATCTGCGTGGGTTAACATGTCTTTCACCAGGTGAATTGCAGGGTCACTATCTTGCTTTTCAGCCCAGCCGTGGTGGGGTAAGGGGTTGAACATGACGGTGGTTAGGTCTTTGTCTCTTACTCGGTGAGAATACTGAGTGGCCCCATACCGGTGGAACGCAGGGAGCTCTACTGCCTCCAGCTCTTCTGAGTCTTCATCTCCTTCGGGTAGGTGGGGCATTCTTGATAGGGAATCTGCATTGGCGTTGGTTCTGCCTGCCCGGTATTTGATTGTGAAGTCATAATTTGATAGCCGGTCCATCCACCGCTGTTCTAGGGCACCTAGTCTTGCATTGTCCAGGTGTGTCAACGGGTTGTTGTCCGTGTACACAGTGAACTTTGCGGAGGCCAGGTAATGTTTAAACCGTTCTGTGACGGCCCACACCACTGCCAAGAATTCTAGATTGAAGGAGCTGTAATTCTCCGGGTTTCTTTCAGTGGGCCTCAGCTTCCGGCTGGCATACGCTATCACTCGTTCCCTGCCCTGTTGATTTTGGGACAGTACAGCTCCTAGCCCCACATTACTGGCATCGGTGTGGAGGATAAAAGGCTGGCCATAATCAGGGTAGGCCAGAATTTCATCCCCCGTGATGGCCATCTTCAGCTGGCGGAAGGAATCCTCTTCCAACTTATCCCACTTGAAGGGTGGCTTCTGACTTCAGGATTTAGACTGACCTATCAGGAGGTCCTGCATTGGAGCTTCCATCTTAGTGAACCCGGGGATGAACCTTGGGTAGTAGCCTACCAACCCGAGGAATTGCCTCACTTCTTTGATGTTAGAGGGGCTTGGCCAGCTCTTGATTACTGTAACCTTGTCGGGGTCAGGGGCTACTCCCTCTGCACTCACCACGTGTCCTAGGTACTGTACCTTCGGTTTCTACAGGTGACACTTTGAGGGCTTCACCTTCAGGCCAAAGCCTGTCAGGGCTTTGAACACCTCTGCCAGGTGTTTCAGATGGTCCTCGTAGGTCTTTGAATATACAATCACGTCGTCTAAGTAAAGTAGGATCGTCTCAAAGTTTCGGTGCCCTAGACAGCTTTCCATCAGCCTCTGGAAGGTCCCGGGTGCATTGCAGAGCCCGAAGGGCATACAGTTGAATTCACTTAATCCCATCGGGGTGGTGAAGGCGGTCTTCTCCTTGTCAGCCTCTGCCACAGGAACCTGCCAGTACCCGCTAGTAAGGTCCAAAGTAGAGAAGAAATTAGCTGATTTTAGTGTGGCCAAAGACTCCTCTATTCTAGGCAACGGGTATGCGTCTTTATGGGTGATACAATTGACTTGTCTATAGTCCACGCACATTCTCATAGTACCGTCTTTCTTTTTTACCAAAACTATGGAAGCTGCCCAGGGGCTACAGCTATCTCTAATGACCCCAGCTTCTTTCATTTCTCTCAGCATGCCCTTTGCCTTCTGATAATGTGCAGGAGGTACAGGTCTGTGTCTCTCTTTTATTGGTGGGTGGCTCCCCATGGGGATGTGGTGTTCCACTCGCTTTACTCGGCCGAAGTCTAGCGGGTGCTTACTAAAGATTCTCTCGTACTCCTGAACCACCCGGTAGACTCCTTGTTTTTGGTGCAGGGGAGTGGAGTCAGCACCCACATGGAGTTTCTGGCACCAGTCCTCCTTGTGTTTCTGGGAGCTATTATCCTCCACCTTGTGGAGATGGAGGCCAGGGTTCCATGACCCTGATTGCATTGTGTTCAACACCAAACAATTTGGCTAATGTAGCGTACCGGGGCAAGTGTACTTCCCTTTCCCCAATGTTTTGAATGAGGACGGGCACCCTCCCATGGCGGACATCAACCACCCCCCGGGCTGTCAAAATGGTGGGCCTGCTGTCTGAGTACACGGGTTCTACCATGGCTTGGTAGTCTCTTCCTCTTAACCCGATTGCAGTCCGACACCAGATCATCATTTCGCTCTTGGGAGGCATGGCGATGGGGAATGGGTCGCTCATCCTTATGCTACCGATCTCACCACCAGACAGTTCTACCTGTTGCCGTCTCATCAGGGCTCTTATCTCTTTCTGGAGGACCCTCTGTTGGCTGGAGCTAGCATTCATCGCCACCTGCTGTAAAATTACAATTACTTCTGAAAGACAATTTTCAATCACGTTAGTACCCACAGTTATTTTAGGGTGACTTTCACGCCGATCAATGTCCACAATAATCACTCCCTGTGCCGGCAGTTCAACTTTACCAATCTTAAGGGTCATCTCTTTGAACCCCATCTGCGGCACGGGCAAGCCATTACTGGCGACGATGCTCAAGTCATTGTCTGGATAGTGGGTGATATCAGCGTCACTCCAATACTGCTTAAAAAGTACATAGGGGATGGTAGTTACTTGTGACCCAGTATCCAGCAGTGCACTCATGGGGATACCGTCCAGCACTACGGGTAAAACCGGGCGTCCCCCCACGTACTTATCACGCCAATTAGACGGGCCTGATGACCTTATGCCTGGGGGTTGGTCCTCTGCCCCAGGTCGGACCAGTTTAAAGTACAGTACCTGGCTATGTGTCCCGGCTGGCTGCAACGGTGGCAAATCGGCTGTCCATCCTCAGTGTAACGGTCGGTGGGCCTCCCTCTGAACGACGGGATCCTCCTCTGTCGACGCCACGGGACATCCTCCGGACTTGAAGCCAGCTTGATTGGTCCTGACGGGTCCATCTGTAACGGCTGTACGGTCCTGGTCAATGCAGCAACACTCTTTGTTAGTTCTTGGACCTGATGGTGCAGGTTTGCAGGCGGGGATGGGTTTAGGGCCTGCGCATCAGCCCCCACAACGTCTGCAGGGTAGGGCGTCGCCTCCTGGTGGTACATAATGGCAGGACGCCGGGAAGCTACAGCGCCACCTGGTGCGGGTTCTCGGAGCACCCGGATGGCCCTATCTTTGAACTGTGCAAAAGTCAAATCGGGGTTCTGTAGGGCCATGAGGCGCAGCTGGGTTCTGTGGGCGCTGGACAGCAGACCTTCTATGAACTGGTCAGTCAATAGTTTTTGTGTATCCTGCACGCTGCCAGGGTCAGCTTGTTTGATTGCTCTCAGGGCTTCTTGCAAGTTTAAGGCATAGTCTCTGATACTATCTTGGCCTCGCTGCTTACATCCATAGAACCGCATTTTGATTTCTACTGAGGTACGGGTATCAAATGTGTCCCGTAGACGGGTCAGAACCCCCCTTACAGTCCTTTTCTCCTCATCTGTCAGACTTTACCTCCCGCTGGGCCACACCAGTTAACTGCCCTATCAGTATGCTTACTTTCTGTTCTTCTGTCAGGGGATAAACTTTGAACAGGCTATACAGCCTTTCTTTAAAGTCGCCCAAGGTATGCGACTCGCTGGCATACTGTGGCAGCCAGGCCACTCCGGGGATATAGGGTATGGAAAACGGCATCACAGCTGCAGCGGCTACACTGGCGGTAGAAGGTCCCTCCGCGTCTGACATCTTCCTCCCCCCTAGTTAACCGTGGCCTACCTTCCGGCGATCCTCTTCTGTAGGCCGCGGCTCCGCTCGCGATGCTCTGGGCGAGGACCTTGCGTCGCTCGGTGATGACGTCAGCGTCCACTGGATCTCCTTCCAGGACCTTGCGCAGCGTCTCAGCGTAGGGCGGGGCTTCAGGTCTCGCGCGTTTTTGACGTCCACGCCCCTCTTCTTCCCGCGCGGCGTCCCGAAGATGGCGCCCGATGGCGGGAAATGGCCCCGAATGGCGGGAAACTTCACTCATGTAAGTATAAAGTCTTTTTCAGGCACGCAATACCCGTTTGTGGCGGGTTGGTCACAATCCTGCCGACTACGCCAAAGCTGACTCCGGGCCTTCTGGTGTACGGTGCTGATGGGGGTAGTAGTGGCAACCCGGTCCCATGGCTCAGGGCGGTCAGACCAATGTTGTGACAGTCTATTTATAGATTTGTGAATATCCGACTACGCCACCCGTGAATTGCGGACAGGGATAACCGCCGCTGCGAGGCAGACCGCTGAGGCTGGTGTTGGTGTGCAGCACAGGGGTAGGATAACTCCCCACGGGAAGAGTGTAGCCGCAGGGCAGTGTAGGTGGATGCTGGGGGTGATAGTGCAGGCTGCAATAGTAAGAGTTCAGAGTCCGCTTCAAACAGTCCAGGGTCTTTATTGTAGGAATTATTAATGACCCAACAGTAGTACCGGTTAGGAATGGACCTGGGTGTCTGAGAGCATTCGGGCGAGCCCCACTGGTCAGTGTGAGTGTGTAGGCCTACAGTTCTCTCTATGCTCTTTCTGACTATCCCCCTCTTCGTGGTGTAATAGCCCACGTCCCTGAGCTGGCCGTGTACTTCTCGCCTGTATGGCTTGCGACTCGGGCCTTGGGAACCTTTTGCTTTCTCCTCACTGTACTGGTCCCTCTGTGTGGCGGAGCCTCCAGGCTTCTTAGGCCAAGGGACCTGAAATCCCTCGCGGGTTGGTTCTCTGCTGCTGGGCTTATAACCCTGACAGCCTCGGACCCCAATGTCCGGTTGTGTGCTTCTCTCAGCCAGGACCGGCTCTCGTCGCCTCTGTCCTTGGCTTGCAGTTTCTCCTCTGCCTCCTGGACTCCTCAGCTGCTGCTGACCTGTCCCTTCCTCTAAGAAACCCTTCTGGTCACTTCAGAAGTGGGTTCTGGTCTCCCTAACCCTGCCCCAGTTCCAGCTTTTATATGGCAGCCAGCTCCCCCTACTGACCTGGGACAGGAGGTGCTGCATGCTAATGATCCCTAACCAGGGAACCTCCCTCCTGCTCTCAGACACAACTTTTATTATTTGTGGCATCCAGGCCTGGGGTGACACACATGCAGGGATTGCTTGCCATGCACTGTAATGTCGTAGCCATGTTGGTTGTGGGCATTACAGTGATTGGCTGGCCACACAGTGTTATCAGGTCTATATAAGACCTGGCGCCACCATGCTTGTCACAGTTACTCCGGATCAGACAGTGTAGGGAGAGCAGCTGATGTGTCAGGGAGAGATTTAATCGTGTATTAGGTAGTGTAGGGAGAAAAAACGTACATTACACATATCCATCTTAACAAACTGTCCTTTTGAGGACTAACTAATCCATCTGCAGAGATATCAGGCAGGCAGTGTATATAGGCAGGCAGTGTATATACGCAGGCAGGGTATATAACAGACTGCAGTGCACATAGGACAAGAGGCTCCATTCCAGTTCTGCCTTCTGCTGCTGTTATATTTCTAGAAATAGGCCCACGTCTCAGGGGCCAGGAATAATTTTTTTTGCATCTTAATCCTCATAATTTGCCTAAAAAGCAATCCAGAGAACACGGTTTTTCTGCGCCATTTGCTTGTTGGCACTGCAGAATACAACCAGATCCTTTCCATATTACAGCGCTAAAAATACAGGTATTTAAAACTGTGTTTTCTCCATCACACGGCTCACATATACGTTGTCAGAAAATACTGCCCTTTCTGGCCTCCATTAAAAATTTCTTTCAGTGTGTCAGCAAAGTTTTTGACACTGGTTTGCTGTTCAAAACAGTTACCTACAGGCCATGTATTTAAAACTGTGTTTTCTCCGTCACACGGATTACATATATGCTTTCAGAAAATACTGCCATTTCTGGCCTCCATTAAAAAAAATTTCAGTTTGTCAGTGAAGCAATTCACACCAGTTTGCTGTTCAAACTACTTACCTACAGGCCAGGTATTTAAAACTGTGTTTTCTCCGTCAAACGGCTCACATATAAGTTCGCTCCAAACTCAGTCATTTGTAGTGAGCGTGGAAGATACTGTCCTCCATTTAAAATGGGCAAGGCACATGGCAAGGGATGGGGATCTGGACGTGATGATAATGGTGCATGCAGAGGCCAAGGACAAGGCCGTGGGCAAGCCGAAATTGTGCCACAACAAAAACCCACATCTTCTTGCCTGACCTTCCTGTCCCAATTTCTAGGCGTCCGCAGCACACCACTATTGAACCCAGAGCAGTGTCAAAAGGTGGTTGGTTGGATAGCGGATAATGCTTCCAGTCACTTCGCCACCACCACCACCACCACCCTGTCTTCCACACGGTCAAGTCTCAGTAGCCGTGAGTCTGGACCGCATATTCCTCACCCTGATCCTCCTTCCTCCCACCATGCCGAGTGCCCGGGGACAACTGATCCCACACTTGGAAACTCTGAAGAGCTGTTCACTTTTCCATTTATAGATTCGGGCCTCTTGCCTGGTCCACTTGAAACGGGGCAAGAGGAGATCGCGTGTAGTGTTGAGCCACCCCCGTAGTGTTCGAGTTCGGTTCGGTTCGTCGAACACCCGTGTGTTCGCCGAACTGTTCGTCGAACTGTTCGTCGAACACCTTCGAACACCGTTAAAACCAATGGCAGGCAAACAAAAACACATAGAAACACATAGAAAACACCTTCAAAGGTGTCCAAAAGCTGACAAACTGCTCAGAAGACATAACTAACACATGGAAAAGTGACAAGTACATATAGTCATGCGAAAATAAAAGAGGTGGAGGAGTAAAAGGAGGGGGAGACACAGATATAGGCATGTCATGCCCTTCTAAAATCCAAAAAGTGAGAAGCCGACACGGCAAGTCCGCTCCTGCCCGTGCCACCTCCGTGTCGCCGGGTTTGTGCCAGAGCCGCGGTGAACCCTGACGGCCAGCCCCCCTCTCCCAATACTGGTGCCTGTCCGCTGGTGGGTCGAGCGAGCCCCCTTGTGGTGGAGGCAGCTCTAAGCTTTTTAATTTAAATTGTCTCTCTAATTTGAATGAATACACTTTAAATCCATTTACAAGGATCTATTGGAGGGCAAGTCTCATGCCAGCAGCCGCGGTAATTCCAGCTCCAGTAGCGTCCACTAAAGCTGCTGCAGTTAAAAAGCTTTTATAAGGATCGAGCTCGGCTGTCCACCGCAAGGCATCCTACTGCCAGTCCCAGCCCCTATGCCTTGGGGTGCCTCCTGATGCTCTTCACTAAGAATCCCATGGTCCCGAAGCATTTCCTTTGAAAAAATTAAGTGTCTAAACTACAGGTGGTGCAGCTTGCTTAACAGCCGGGATAATCCGCTTACTAGCAGACACTGCTACTAGGCACAAAGTATTTCCTGGGCTAGATGCAGTTAAAAATTTGTAATTAGATACTCTCGTTGGATGCTGAGAAAGCATTCCATAGAGTCTCCTGGCACGCCATATATGATTCTCTTAAAAAGCTTGGGGTAGGGGTCTAGGGGACCCTTTTATAGCCAAAATCACGGCCCTGTATCGCAATACGTCACCTAGGCTGAAGATAAATGGAACTGTAGCACCCTGAGGGCTCGGTTGCTAAAGACGTATTGCACCTCACCCAGAGGTGTGATATCTCACTCTCAGGTAAGGATGGAGTGTGGATCAGGACCCGACACCTGCATGCATTACACCACATTGCCGTGGGGCAGGGCGACCAATATGCCCCTGAGATGGGCACGACAGTCCCTGTCCCTGGCTGGAGTGGGGGGAGGGAACACTGAGGAAGGGGAACCCTGTAGTGCAGGAGCAGGGAGGAAGCAGTTCCTGGGTGCATTGAGAAGGGAGTATAAAAGGTGGGCACCATCTTAGTTCAGTGCAGAGAAGTCTGAGCAGAAGTGGCAGGGAGCAGGGGCTCTGCATGAGCTCTGCTCCGGAGGCGGGCCTAGTAACAGAGGCCCAGGCCTGGAAGAGGGAGAAGGAAGGAAGAGGAGCGGAGAAGGCTCCAGGAACGAGGAATGAAGGGATCCCAGGGGTGCGGACGGGCGAGTCGCCACCGCACGCCCGAATCCACCTGCGTGGAGGGGTCAGGCCAAAGGGGGAGACCGGTCCCCGAACTAGTGGAGGCAGGAAACGACCCTCAGCTAGAAACCGGAGGCTCTGACATTTTATGTGGCGCAGCCCCTCGCTACACCCGCTAGGAAGGCACCACATAGGGTCAGGGAAACTGGCGCCAAGTTTACCAAGAGGAGGCCCGAGGCAGCCGGACAGAAGTGTTGGTAAGAAAGGCCAGACAAAGGACACACAAAGGGGGTCCTGTGAAGTGCTCCAAAGTTATCTGGGAGTTGTCTGAGCCCCTCACCTGGTGAGCACAGTACGACGTGGGCAGCCGTTACCTGCAGACGTGGTCTGGATAATAAGAACTGTGAGTAAAGGCCCTGAACTGCATCACTGACTCAGTGTCGTTACTGCTGCTGCCCTGCACCATCACCCCCATCCTCCGCATACACTGCCCTGAGGCTATACTCCTCCCGTGGGGAGTTATGCTACGCTCTGCTGCACCCACAACACCAGCCTCAGTGGTCTGCCCTGTAGCGGCGGTTCACTCTGACCGCAATCCACGGGTGGCGTAGTCGGAGATTTAAACATCAAAACCACATAAATAGTTCCGCCACTGGTTTGACCGCCCTGAGCCACGGAACTGGGTCGCCGCCACGAAGACTACAACCACCAGCATCCACCAAAAAGGGTCCGGCTCCGGGTGTCCCAAGGCCCAGGGGGTGCGTCAAAACATTTTCATCACCTTTCACAATCACCAATGGGACAAGGCAGTGATGTCCTCTGTCCCCTCTCTTATACATCCTAGTGACGGAGCACCTGCTCTCATCAATTCGCCATAACCCCAAAATAAGGTGGATTGAGGTGGGAGGCACCGAGTACAAGTGCTCTCTATTTGCTGATGATGTCCTAGTATATATCACTCAATCACATATATCCATCCATGCTGTTATGGCTGAAATAGATCACTTTGTTACATGGTAAAATTTTAAAATCAATGCAGCGAAGTCTGAGGCCCTCGATGTCTCCCTCCCCAAATCCATATAGGATTCCATCCAGTCCAACTTTCCCTTTACCTGCCCCTCACAGGGTATCAAATACTTAGGAATTCCTATTCATAGAGACCTCTCCCATCTATGTTATCTTAATTTTGGGCCCTTTATTGAACAACTCCATACAGACCACGGTTGGCAAGTTAGAACTGTAAGATTCACTACGTGAACCACTGGTGTTTTGTGGAAAAGCACATGTACACTGCGTTCCAAATTATTATACAAAAAGTGTTTAGGAGTGATAAGGGAAGAATTTGTTTGTTTGTCAGTTAAACTCATTGATGGTGATGTGTGTCAGGGCTCTTTATATCACTGTAAGCAATTGCAGACACCTGTGCTAATTAGTTTGGCAGGTGTGTCCAATGAAAGGCAAGACTACTTAAGAAGGCTCTCTCACATTATTAAGCAGCCTACATTTTCTGCCAAAATGGGAAAGAAAAAGGATGTGTCGGCTGCTGAGAAGCAACAAATTGTGGAGTGTTTAGGTCAAGGCATGACTACAATCAACATTGTGCGATGATCAGGATGAAGTGTCTTGGCAATCAAGAAGTATGTAGCTGATTCACAGTACACACGTGTGCGTGCTGATAAGGGCAAATTGAGGACTCTTTCCTACAGGAAATTACGTCAGGTTGAAAGAGCAGCGGCAAAAAAGCCTTGTCATAGCAGCAGACAAGTTTTTGAAGCTGCTTGTGCCTCCAACGTCCCCCGAACAACAAGATGCAGGGTCCTTCAGAGGTTTGCAGCTGTGCATGCGCCATCCTGTCGACCTCCTCTATCCACTTCACACAAGCAGAAACGGCTCCAGTGGGCCAAACATTACATGAAGACTGATTTCAAAACTGTTTTGTTCACGGATGAGTGCCGTGCAGCGCTCGATGGTCCAGATGGATGGAGTGGAGGATGGCTGGTTGATGGACACCCCACGCAAACACGGCTACAGCGCCAACAAGGAGGAGGTGGAGTAATGTTTTGGGCTGGAATCATGGGGAGAGAGATTGTCGGCCCCTTTAGGATCCCTGAAGGCGCTAAAGATGAACTCCATAATGTATGTGGATTTTCTCAAACAGCACTTCCTGCCATGGTTCAAGAAGAAGAACCGTGTATTTCACAGCAAGATCATTTTTCTGCATGATAATGCACCATCTCATGCTGCACATAAAACATCTGCATCTCTGGCTGATATGGGCATAAAAGGGGACAAACTTATGGTGTGACCCCCATGCTCCCCTGACCTCTACCCCATTCAGAACCTTTGGAGCATCATTAAAAGGAGTGTCTATGATGGCGGGAGGCAGTTCACATCTAAGCAACAGCTCTGGGAGGGTATTCTGTCCTCATGCAAAACAATTGAAGCAGAAACCATCCAAAACCTGACAAATTCAATGGACGAGAGAGTTCAGAAGCTCCTTTCGAACAAGGGGTCCTATGTGAAAATGTAACATCACCTAGAATAAAGTTTTGAGTTGAAAACTGTTTGATTTCAGTTTCTAACAACCTGCTAATGCTTATAATTTCAAAAATGACCATTTTTTTGGTCTTTATTAAAATGAAAAGGTTGATCGAAAAGTTTGGGGGATCTAAGAGTGTGGCAACCCAGTAGTCATGATTACTTCGAATTCTGACAATATGAGGGTCATGCTGCAGGTAGTGCAGCATGAAGGAACTTATGTGCCTTGCGCATCTCGGAGCCCCAAAATTATTTTCCGGGCTAGATGCAGCTAAAAATTATTTTTAATTTTAAATCTGGTGAAGCTTTAGTATAGATGGCCTAATAGGATCAGTGCTGCACACTGCTACAAATCCCAAATTATTTTCCAGTCAAGATACAGATAAACATGATTAGTAATTTGAAAGCTTAAAACGGTTGGTAGGGTGATTTTAACCAATCATCAAGCTTTTACTCTCCCCAGGATGACACAGGGGTAGAAAAGTCGTTTCGGATCCATGATTTGTTCATCTTTATGAACGTGAGTCTGTCTACATTATCAGTGGAGAACCGCATGCGCTTATCTGTCAGCACACCACCAGCAGCGCTGAACACACGTTCAGACAGAACGCTGGCTGCGGGGCATGACAAGATCTCCAAGGCGTAAGTGGCTAGCTCCGGCCATTTATCCAGATTGGAAGCCCAAAAAGAGCAAGGGTCCAGTGACACAGTCGTGGCTTCAATGTTTACTTGGAGATACTCCTGTACCATCGTCTCTAGGCGTTGACTATGTGTCAGACTTCTTGTCTCCTGTGGCCTTGCAAAGGATGGGCTAAAAAAGTGGTGAAATGATTCCGCAAAATTGATGTTACCAGCAGATACTGTGGTTCTGTCACGGTTTGAGTGCTGAACACTTGACGGTCCCACGGTTGGCAAGTTGGAACTGTGAGATTCACTACGTGCACCACTGGTATTTTGTGGAAAAGCACATGTAAGATTCTGCAACAGTCTCTGCTGATACTCCTGCATGCGTGCATCCCTTTCTATGGCAGGAATAATTTCTGCAAATTTACTTTTGTACCGGGGATCTAACAGTGTGGCAACCCAGTAGTCAGGATTATTTCTAATTCTCACAATTCGAGGGTCATGTTGCAGGTAGTGCAGCAAGAAGGCACTCATGTGTGTTGCGCATCCAGGAGCACCAAGTCCCTGTTGTGTTGGTGGTGAGGTAACAATCATGCTTCCTTCCTCTGTCCTCTCCCCCCAACCTCGCACAACAGAAATGTGATCAAGGTCTCCCTCATCTGATGAGTCTTCCATCAGTTCGTCCTCCACTTCTTCCTGGGCTCCTGCACCTTCCTCACTAGTTTGGCTGCTACCATGCGCCCTGGTAAAACCATCTCCCCCACCCTCACATGCCTGCCGCCTTGGTGCTGCCGACCGTCTGGACCTTGCAGATGTTAGCCCTTCCGCATACAACTCCTCCTCCTCTACTTCCTCCACCTCCTCTTGTGCCACCACCTGACTCCGAATTCTGTTTAACATGTGCTCCAGCATGTAAATCACCGGAATAGTCATGCTGATAATGGCATCGTCAGCACTAAACATCTTCGTCGCCATTTCAAAACTGTGCAGAAGGGTGCATAGGTCCCTGATCTGAGACCACTCCTCCAGCGTGATTTGCCCCACCTCTGAATCTCGTTGGCCCAGGCTATACGTCAGAACGTATTGCACCAGGGCTTGTCGGTGCTGCCACAGTCGCTGCAACATGTGCAGAGTTGAATTCCACCGGGTAGGCACATCGCATTTTAGCCGGTGAAGTGGCAGGCCCAACGACTTCTGTAGAGATGTAAGTCGCTGAGCTGCGGGATGCGAACGGCGGAAGTGAGCACACAGCGACCGTGCCCTCTGCAGAAGGCCATCTAGTCTGGGATAGTGGGCTAAAAATTGCTGGACAACCAGGTTCAACACGTGAGCCACACAAGGCACGTGTGTGACATTGCCCCGGCGAAGGGCCGCACCCAGGTTTGCAGCATTGTCGCACACGGCCTTCCCTGGTTTCAGGTCCAGTGGAGACAACCATTCATGAAATTGGTTCTCCAGAGCTGACCACAACTCCTCAGCTGTGTGACTCACATTTCCCAGACATTTCAATGTAAAAACCGCCTGATGACGTTGAGCCCTACTGCCAGCATAGTAAGGAGGTGTGCAGGATCCCTTCTGCGCAGTTAGAAAGCTTGTGGCATGACCAGACAGGCTTTGGGTGCAGGTGGAAGACCGAGAGGAGGTTGAGGAGGCAGAAGCAGTGGTGGAAAAATTGTTAGAACCTTGCTGTTAGGTTTTTTTTCCTTTGCTGGTCACATGACCTTGTTGGCCTATTTAATCCTGCTCCGCCCTTCTGGCTTTGCTGGACTTCATTGTATATCTACTTTCTAGCTAGCCTGTGCTCTGTGTCTTGCTCTGTTAGTTTGCTTGGTTTACTGACCTCTATGTTCTTTATATTTTGTTTGTTCGTCTGTCTGCTACTATTTCTGTTAGGAGGTGTCCCATATTCCTCCCAGTCCTTAGTACTTGTAGGGATTCCTCCCCCACATCTATAGGTCTTCGTACAGACTAGCTTAGGACTTTAGCAGGTCTGATCGCAGGATCAGGTTCCCTGTTACATCGTAGGGATTTAGCTGAGTTCTATCGTAGGGACAGATCTCCTCTCTTTCCTTAGCTCTGGTAGCAGAACATAACAGTAAGTCCAGCCAGCAAATTCTCTAAGGAAAGATTTTTCTGTTCCATCATGGTGTCGGTTCAGGATTTGGCTCATCGCCTGCAGGGACTCTCTCTGGAAGTGGCCGAGCTCCGTCAGCACGTGAGTAACTGTTCTGGAGCACATTTCTTGGAGCCTAAGGTATGTTTGCCGGATTTATTTTTTGGTGAACATTGAGAATTTTTTTCATTTAAAAATGCTTGCTTATTGTATTTTCGTTTGAGACCCAAGTCCTCTGGGGATGAATCCCAGCGCGTAGGGTTCATAATGTCACTTTTGCGGAAAGAGCCTCAGGAGTGGGCCTTTTCTTTGCAACCTAGTGATACATGCTTCAGATCAGTGGATAGTTTTTTTTCTGCTTTAGGACTATTATATGATGATCCTGACCGTGTCGCATCAGCTGAGACTGAGTTGAGACGTTTAAAACAAGGATCAGGTAATGTCGAAAAATATTGTACACATTTTCGTCGTTGGTCCACTCAAACAGGGTGGAACGATTCTGCTCTGAAAAGTCTATTTCTTGCTGGGCTCAGTGAAAGGGTTAAAGACCTGCTAATTGCTTATCCTACACCTGAGGATTTGCAACAGGCTATGCAATTAGCTATACGGGTGGATAGAAGACTGCGTGCTAGGGTTAATGAGAGCAAATCCTCTGCTATGTCAGTTTCTGGTTATGATAATGTGTGTACTAACAGTGGTGAACCGATGGAGATTGGATCGGTGGCACCTCGCTCTCAAGAAAAAGACCGTCGTTTTTCGAAAGGCTTGTGTTTCTATTGCGGAAAATCTGGTCATTTGATTAAAGGCTGTGAGCTTCGTATGAAGAAAGAAAAAAAAATGGTCAGTCACGCCCGTATTGCCTGTTTAAATTCCAAGGGTATATTTTTAGCTGCTTCCACGATCGCTCAGGAAAAATTAATGGAATTTCGGGTGTTTGTTGATTGCGGGTCTACACTGAATGTAATTGATGGGGGATTCGTGGAAAAACTCAATTTAAAACCTGAACCTTTATCATCCCCCATTGCTGTGGTTTCTGTGGATGGCTCCCCTTTGAAGAATATTACTCTCAAGGTCTGTGAATTTCCTCTCACTATTAATGGTGTTCACCATGAGAAATTGGATTTGGCAGTGTTGAATAACTTGCCTTCTCCAGTAATATTGGGATTGCCTTGGTTAAAATGTCACAATCCTGTACTGGATTGGTCTACCAGTGAAATTAAATCCTGGAGCCATAAATGTTATGACAAGTGTTGTAACGGGCGTATTGCAGCTTTGGATAGGGGAGAATTGCCTGTTCCTATTCAGGATTTTTGGAGAGTTTTTTCTGAGAAGGAATCGCAGGTTTTGCCTCCCCATAGAGACTATGATTGTTCTATTGAATTTGTCCCTGGAGCGACTCTTCCTAAAAGTCGTTTATTTAACCTTACTATTCCTGAGAGGAAGGCTTTGGAGGAATACATACAGACAAGTTTGGCCGCCGGTCACATTAGGCCCTCTAAGTCTCCTGTGGCGGTTGGATTTTTTTTTGTAAAAAAAAAAGACGGCGGTTTACGTCCTTGTCTGGATTTTCGTGAGATTAACAAAATTACGGTACGCAATCCTTACCCACTGCCATTGATTCCTGATCTGTTTAACCAGTTATTGGGGGCCAAGTGGTTCTCTAAAATTGATCTTAAGGGGGCATACAATCTGTTGCGCATGAAGGAGGGTGATGAATGGAAGACTGCTTTTAACACTCCTGTGGGTCATTTTGAGAATCTGGTTATGCCTTTTGGTCTTACTAATGCTCCTGCATTTTTTCAGAATCTGATTAATGACATCCTTAGACCTTTGATCGGTAAAAATGTGGTTGTGTATTTGGATGACATTTTGATTTATTCGCCAGATCTGGAGTCTCATTGGCGGAGCGTGCGTGAGGTATTACAGTTATTAATGGACAATTCGCTTTTTGCTAAGCTGGAGAAATGTGAGTTCGCTGTACAGAGAATTAGTTTTTTGGGCTACATTATCTCCAGCAAAGGTTTTGAGATGGATCCGGTTAAGGTTCAGGCTGTGCAGGAATGGCCTAGGCCTATTGGTTTGAAATCGATACAGAGGTTTTTGGGTTTCGCCAATTACTATAGAAAATTCATAAAAAATTTTTCTAGTATTGTCAAACCTCTGACTGATCTCACCAGGAAAGGTGCTGATGCGGTTCAGTGGTCTTCTGAGGCCATTGAAGCTTTTGTGTATCTCAAGGAGAGGTTCACCTCTGCTCCCATCCTTATGCAGCCTGATGTTACTAGGCCGTTTTTGGTTGAGGTTGATGCTTCCTCTGTGGGGGTTGGCGCAGTATTGTCTCAGGATAACGGGGATGGATTACATCCCTGTGCCTTTTTTTCAAAAAAATTTTCGGAGACTGAATTGAATTACGATATTGGTAATCGGGAATTATTGGCTATTAAACTCGCATTTGAACACTGGCGCCACTTCTTGGAAGGTGCGAAATTTCCCGTTCAGGTTCTTACGGATCATAAAAATCTGATATATCTTGACGCTGCCAAGCGCCTGAATGCCCGTCAGGCTAGGTGGGCACTGTTTTTCTCGCGGTTTAATTTCTCCGTTACTTACATCCCTGGTACTAAGAATGTTAAGGCGGATGCCTTGTCTCGCAGTTTTTCTCCCATAGTCGGTGCTGAGAAAGAGGAAAACATTTTACAAGAAGGTGTTGTGATAGCTGCTTTAGACTCCGTTTTGGAAGATGAGATTCTTAAAGCTCAGGAGAATGCCCCATCTAACACTCCTCATGGGAGGTTGTTTGTGCCTGGGACCTTTAGGAGAGATTTGTTTGTTGAGTGTCACGAATCTCGGTTGGCAGGTCATCCCGGAATCTCTGAGACCAAGAGACTGGTGGGTCGCAGTTTTTGGTGGCCTGGATGGCAGAAGGAAGTCATTAAGTGGGTACGCCAATGTACTGTATGTGCTAGATCTAAGTCCTCACATACTCCTGCTGCGGGGTTGCTTTGTCCTTTGGAGGTCCCCAGTGCTCCTTGGACACATTTGGCTATGGACTTTATAACTGACCTTCCCCCCTCTGAGGGTTTTACTGTCATCTGGGTGGTCGTGGACCGTTTTAGTAAGATGTGTCACTTGGTTCCCTTCATCAAACTGCCCTGCGCTAAAACTCTCGCTAAGGCCTTTGTCAAGGAAATTGTCAGACTTCATGGCGTTCCTACTGACATTGTTTCTGATAGGGGTCCTCAGTTCGTGGCTCGTTTTTGGCGTGCCTTTTGTGACAGGTTGGGAATTCATTTGTCGTTTTCGTCCGGATATCATCCTGAATCTAATGGCAAGACAGAAAGGAAAAACCAGGATGTTGAGCAGTTCTTGCGTTGTTTTGTGGCAGACAATCAAGAGGGGTGGTCTGAGTTTCTGCCACTTGCCGAATTTGCTCTGAACAATCATACATCTTCTTCTGCTGGTTGTTCGCCTTTTTTTTGTTGTTCTGGGAGACATCCGTCGTTTGGGTCGTTCTCCAAGTTGGGATCTGCCGTGCCTGAGGAGGAGAATTTTTCTGGTGATTTGGAAAGAGTTTGGACGGATGTGCGTGGTAATCTTCAGGAGGCCAACAGAAAATCTAAAGACTACTTTGATAGGAAACGACAGGAGGTTTTGTTCGCTGTTGGTGACATGGTTTGGTTGTCCTCTAGGATTCTGCGGTTGAGGATTCCTTCTAAGAAATTGGGTCCCAAGTTTGTAGGGCCCTTTAAGGTGCTTCAGGTTGTCAACCAATCTGCTGTTAGGTTGGAGGTTCCTACCTCCTGGAGAATTAATCCGGTCTTTCATGTCTCTCTGTTAAAAAAAGCTGTTGTGTCGGATGGTGACGCCTCTGCCTCTGTTCCTCCGGTGGTGGAGGACGGGGAATATGAAATTTCTCGCATCCTTGACTCTAGACGGTATAGAGATAGTTTGCAGTATCTTGTGGCCTGGAAAGGTTTCGGACCCGAGGATAACTCTTGGGTGAGGTCAGATGATGTTTCCGCGTCCAGACTTATCAGAGCGTTTCACAGGAGATTTCCTGATAAGCCTGGTCCTAGGGGATCCGGAGGATCCTCTTAGAAGGGGGGGTACTGTTGGAACCTTGCTGTTAGGTTTTTTTTCCTTTGCTGGTCACATGACCTTGTTGGCCTATTTAATCCTGCTCCGCCCTTCTGGCTTTGCTGGACTTCATTGTATATCTACTTTCTAGCTAGCCTGTGCTCTGTGTCTTGCTCTGTTAGTTTGCTTGGTTTACTGACCTCTATGTTCTTTATATTTTGTTTGTTCGTCTGTCTGCTACTATTTCTGTTAGGAGGTGTCCCATATTCCTCCCAGTCCTTAGTACTTGTAGGGATTCCTCCCCCACATCTATAGGTCTTCGTACAGACTAGCTTAGGACTTTAGCAGGTCTGATCGCAGGATCAGGTTCCCTGTTACATCGTAGGGATTTAGCTGAGTTCTATCGTAGGGACAGATCTCCTCTCTTTCCTTAGCTCTGGTAGCAGAACATAACAAAAATGACATAAAGAGGATTGACGCACAACTCGTGGGGACGGCAAGACTTGGACAGCAGCCCTTTGTCCTGCTGTCACCATAGTTACCCAGTGCCCAGTCAGCGACATGTAACGCCCCTGTCCATGCCTACTCGTCCAAGTGTCTGTGGTGAAATGCACCCTGTCACACACAGAGTTTCTCAAAGAAGCGGTGATGTTGTGTGCGACATGCTGGTGGAGCGCAGGCACACCTTTCTTTGAGAAGTAGTGCCGACTGGGCATCTGGTACTGGGGCACTGCGACGGACATAAGGTCTCGAAAATCCTCTGTGTCCACCAGGCGGAAAGGCAGCATTTCTGTAGCCAAGAGCTTGCAGATGGTGAAATTCAACCTCTTAGCTTTCTCATGGCTAGGAGGAAATGGTCTTTTACTTGTCCACATCTGAGGGACCGAGGGCTGGCTATTGTGCTTAGACGGGGTTGATAAGGGTGTCCCCGGCAAACTGCCGGTCTGTGAGGAAGATGCAGGCGGACATGTTAGGTTGCCTTGATCCAAAGGTGGTGCTATCGATGTCGGACAGCGCTCAAGACCAGCTGGTGTTACCACCTCCAAAGAAAATGATGACCTGCCAATCACGCTGGCTGTTGCGGGTAAAGAGGTGGCAGGTCTGCGCCCCAAAACAGGTGTGACTGCTGTCCCCCCAGTCACAGAGGATGAAGAGGCCGCGGATGCACAAGATATGGCAGACGGTGGTTGGCCCGGCCGGCTAGACCGCATTGTAGCACACTGAGCTTCCCACTGCAACTTATGCTTCATGTCCATGTGCCGGTTCATGCATGAAGTACTCAAACTATGTATTTTTTGGCCTCTACTTAGCTTTTGCTGACAAATGTTACAGATAACACGAGTTGGGTCATCTTTATCGATCTGAAAAAATGCCCAGGCTATGCAAGGCTTAGCACCCATGCGACCTGAAGAGCCACCACGACTTGTGGTGAGAGGCAGAGTTGTGTTTGAGGATGCAGTTGTTGACGTGCTTCCAGTACTACGTCTCTGTCCAGGAAGGCGCAACCTGACCTCGTCGTCACTAGCATCTTCCTCCACCTCCTCTGCTGACCTCATCTCTTGGCTGACTGTGGGTTGACAGTAAGTGGGATCTCCGACCTCATCATCATCACCCTGTGCGTTATCACACCCGTCGTCCTCAGAGCCAACCTGTTCCTGCCCTGACAAAAAACTAAAGTTGTCGCTCCAATCAGGTATTTGAGTCTTATCATCGTCTTCCTCATTGTCTCCACCAACAGGAGTTACAGTTTGGGAATGAGGGTCTACATTATGGTCAGAACCTTCTGCGTCTGGTCCTGGATCAGACTCATAAAGATTCTGGGCATCAGTGGAGATCATTTCCTCGTCTGGATTCACAGAAGCGCTGGAGTCGACCTCTGATTCCCAGGCTATAGTATGAGTAAACAGCTCTGCAGACTCAACCATCTGTTCTACCTCATACTCAGACGGGCAGCTGGAGATTTGGGAGCTGTGAGGAAGCAAGTGCGATTTGGGTGAAACCTTTGAGGACTGGAGTATTTGTGATGTTGAAGTTGATGTGGAGGAGAGCCCACTTAAAGGAGCACTTGATATCCGTTGAAGCACCTGCTGTTTTTGTGCCTCATCTGGAATTTGTAGCGATTGGCGTGGCCGTAAGAAAGGGATCTTATCACATTGTCCGCTAAAAGAAGTAGACATTTTAGTTTGGCTGGAAGATGGTCTTTCTTCTGCACCTACCCCACGGACACAACCTTTTTTCCCCTTCCCAACACGCCTATTCCCCTTTCCACCAGCAGCAGGCCTTTTTCCACTCATTTTGGTGGTTAACTAATTCACAACTCTGGAGTTGTTTGCACAAAAAAACAATGGATGGTAACCGAGCAGAGCTGAGTGGCCAAACTGTGTTATTAGGCCAAAACTATTGGCTGGGTTAGATGCAGAAAAAAAATATTTTTAATTTGCAACCTGATGGAGGTCAGTATAGATGGACTAATAGACCAAGTCCCACACACCGCTAGAAGCCCAAATATTTTTTCAGAGCTAGATGCAGAAAAAAATTATTTTTAATTTACAACCTGATGGAGGTCAGTATAGATGGACTAATAGACCAAGTCCCACACACCGCTAGAAGCCCAAATATTTTTTCAGAGCTAGATGCAGAAAAAAATTATATTCAATTTGCAACCTGCTGGAGGTCAGTACAGAAGGACTAATAGAACAAGTCTCACACACTGCTAGAAGCCCAAATATTTTTTCAGAGCTAAATGAAGAAAAAAATTATTTTTAATTTGCAACCTGATGGAGGTCAGTATAGATGGACTAATAGACCAAGTCCCACACACCGCTAGAAGCCCAAATATTTTTTCAGAGCTAGATGCAGAAAATTTTTTTATTCAATTTGCAACCTGATGGAGGTCAGTATAGATGGACTAATAGACCAAGTCCCACACACTGCTAGAAGCCCAAATATTTTTTCAGAGCTAGATGCAGAAAAAAATTATTTTTAATTTGCAACCTGATGGAGGTCAGTATAGATGGACTAATAGACCAAGTCCCACACACTGCTAGAAGCCCAAATATTTTTTCAGAGCTAGATGCAGAAAAAAATTATTTTTAATTTGCAACCTGATGAAGGTCAGTATAGATGGACTAATAGACCAAGTCCCACACACCGCTAGAAGCCCAAATATTTTTTCAGAGCTAGATGCAGAAAAAAATTATTTTTAATTTGCAACCTGATGGAGGTCAGTAAAGATGGACTAATAGACCAAGTCCCACACACTGCTAGAAGCCCAAATATTTTTTCAGAGCTAGATGCAGAAAAAAATTATTTTTAATTTGCAACCTGATGGAGGTCAGTATAGATGGACTAATAGACCAAGTCCCACACACCGCTAGAAGCCCAAATATTTTTTCAGAGCTAGATGCAGAAAAAAATTATTTTTAATTTGCAACCTGATGTAGGTCAGTATAGATGGACTAATAGACCAAGTCCCACACACTGCTAGAAGCCCAAATATTTTTTCAGAGCTAGATGCAGAAAAAAATTATTTTTAATTTGCAACCTGATGGAGGTCAGTATAGATGGACTAACAGACCAAGTCCCACACACCGCTAGAAGCCCAAATATTTTTTCAGAGCTAGATGCAGAAAAAAATTATATTCAGTTTGCAACCTGATGGAGGTCAGTATAGATGGACTAATAGAATGTTGCTATGCCCAAAAGATATTACTTCACTAGGTGCAGTAAAAAAATTGGTATTCTATACACAGGTGTTATATCTTGCAACACAGATAGGCTACTCCACTGACTAACACACTCTGCAATAGGCCAAAAAGGATTAGCTTTGCTAGATTCAGCCAAATGCTGTGAAAAAAACTTGCACAGCACTGGCACAGACCTACCTGGCAAAAACTGATAGGAACTCATGTAACCTAGTCCTGAAAAGGACTCCAATTACAATTAGTCTTTACTCCCACAACCTATCTATTTAAGAGCACAGACCTCCCTGATAAAAGTCGTAGGAAATGCTGTAACCTAGTCCTTAAAAGGACTGCAATCACAACTATTCCCTACTCCCAAGCTATCTGTAGATTTCAGAGAAAATTGGCTTGAAATTAACAAGGTATAGCGCACACAGCAACAGCGGTGCCGTCTAACACGCAGCTGCAGCAGTGAGAAAATGGTGGCGACGGGGAAAATGGCTTGGTCTTATAGGGCAAGGACATGTGACATACACTGCCAATCACACATGCCCTTGCTTGTGTGAAAAAAAGCACTTCGCTCCGTGTGTGCGCTGCTGATAGGCTGACAGATTGCACCTCCCCACTGCAAATGCGGGAAAGAGAAAAAAAAATGGAGATCTTCATTGTTCCTGCAGAGATCCATCCCCTGCCCCTCCCCCCGCCCCGCTGTACACTCAAACTGCGTATTAACATTAATTTTCATCATTACTGAGAAAAAATCCAGTTATGATTTTGGTGCACGAACAGTTATCGAACATAACCTCGAACAGCCGAATTTTTCTCAAATTGTTCGTGTTCGCCGACCGGCTCGAACACCGCCCAAAACAGCTCGAATTTGAGATTGGCGAACAGTTAGAGTAGAACAACGCTCATCTCTAATCGCGTGTAGCGATGCCCAAATATTTGAGCAGCCACAGTCACACGAAGGCGACAGTGGGAAAGTGTCACAAGAGGTAGACAATGATGAGACACAATTGCCAGAAAGTAAGGAGAAGGACCAGGGTGCGGAAGTGGAAGACGAGGTGGTAGACGATATTGTAACTGACCCAACCTGGCAGGGGGAAATGCAGAGCGAGGACAGCAGCACATAGGGGGAGGGTGGCAGAGCACTCCAACAGGCAGGAAAAAGCAGTGTGGTGGCCACAAACAGAAGGCATGCAACCGTTCCCTGTAACACCAACACGAAGAAAGTTGCCAGTAAAACTGTTAAGTCTTCCCGAGTCTGGTTGTTTTTTAAAGATTCTGCTGATAACCCCAAAAAGGCCATTTGCACCACCTGCCAGGCCATCATCAGCAGGGGTGGCAAAATGACCAGCCTGACCACCATCAGCATGATCAGGCACGTGGCAACAAAGCACCCGATTTTGTGGGCCAAACCCCAGGGTCCAGGAACAGTGTCTGCGGGTGGCACCATTGCTTCTTCCGCTGTTGTGGATGCAAGCCAATCCCCTGTCCATGGTGCATGCGAAGTTGCCTCCTGCCCTGCACCTGTCATTGCACACTCTCAAGTAGCAGCATCAGGAAGCACGTCCATATCCTTGTCCCAGTGCAGCGTTCAGTTGTCCATACCCCAGTCATTGGAACGCAAGTGCAAATATGCAGCCAACGCCCCACAGGCCACACTACTAAATTCTCACATTTCACGACTGCTTACGCTCGAAATGTTGCCTTTTAGGCTCGTGGAAACGGAAGCATTCCGCAACCTGATGGCGGCGGCCGTCCCTCGGTACTCGGTCCCCAGCCGCCACTATTTCTCCCAGTGTGCCGTCCCCGCATTACACAAGCACGTGTCCCAAAACATTAGCCGTGCTCTCAACAACGCAGTTACCGGTAAAGTTCACCTAACCACAGAGATGTGGACAAGTGCTAGTGGGCAGGGAGGGTACATCTCACAGACGTCACACTGGGAAGCCGGGACCCAGTCGGACCTTGGGACAGAACACGTCCTCCTGACACCTAGGATCACAGGCCCTAGGTCAATCATGGTTGCCCCCACAGTCTAGAGCTCCTGCACCTCATCCTCCTCCTCCTCCCTCTCCAAAATTACCACATCAGTCACAAGCTGGAAGCACTGCAGCACTGCCTCGTGGCAGCAGGCTGTGCTGAAGCTAATATGCTTAGGTGACAAGCCACACAATGCTGAAGAATTGTGGACAGCTCAAAAAGAGCAGGTAGATCTGTGGCTCACACCACTGAACCTACAGCCAGGCATGGTCATGTGTGACAATGGCCGGAACCTGGTGGCAGTTCTGAGGCAAGGCGAGCTCACACACATACCATGCCTGGCCCATGTGCTTAATCTCGTGGTTCAGCAGTTTCTCAAATCCTACCGGATCTGCTTGTTAAAGTACACCACCTGTGTGTGCATTTTAGAAAGTCAGCTATAGCTTCCACTGCCCTTGCAGTGTTTCAGCAGCATTTGCAGCTTCCAGCTCACAGACTGGTGTGTGATGTCCCCACATGTTGGAACTCTAGACTGCAGATGTTGTGAGCAGAAGAGGGCAGTGTTAGGCATCAGGCATTTGCTGGATTTGAAATGGGTCCAGAACCTTCTGTGGTCTCCCATTCCAGTCCAGCCAGGGCTGATACTGCATAAGCATCGTCGTCAGTCCCAACGCCTAGCTGGTCCACGAGACGTACAGGTTGTCTCTCAGGTCTTTGTTCCTAGCAACATGAAGGATAGGTTGCGGAGGGAGACAGGGCTGTTAAAGCCTAAGTCCAGGATTCTCTGTACTGAGCATGCCCGTGACATGGCGGACCGTGATTGGTGGTTGGGAGTCAGCTAATCCGGTGACCTGGCACTGCCTGATTGGTCGTGGGTGACGTCACCAATGGTGCGACGATGGGCAGGGATTAATCTTTCAAAAGCTCGCCCACAAACATGGCGGCGCGCTCTGATCATTGAGCTGTGATGGTGTTGTGTGGACGCTTGGTCTCTTGGGCTCCACGTGTGCTTTAGTTTCTGGCAGGCAGGTTTAGTGGAAATAGGCAGGCTTAGATGAAATAGGCAGGTAGCTTCATCTGACAGTCTAGCTCCGACAAAGGGGTCGCCTTACACCCCGAGCAGTCTGCAGACACCCTATTCTCGGTACCACCTGTAAGCCACGTGGAGAGATTCTCCTCCGTACGGTAGCACGCCGGCTGGGAGCACGTATTTGCCGGCGTGAGTCTCACACGCATCCTAGCGCCAACTGTGTAGTCCCTGTGCTACAACAGGACTACAGATACATTATTTATCGCACATCTCTCGTGCAGTTAACGGAGATAGTGCGAATCCCTATTCCCGCTCCGGTGTGCTGTAACACAGAGGGGATTGTTATTTAAGTTGGTTGTTTTACCTTCTCAACCGGAAGATGTTCGGCCGCAGTCCACCAGGCTGCATCGCAGACCCCGGGTTCGTTTGCTTTCCATTATTTAATAAAGTTGTTTGCAACCGTCCCCTTAACAGGCAGTTGTTGAGCACCAGCATCAACAAGGCCGTCGGTATTCAGTTCAGACTCCACACATAAGACCTCAGGAGTGGACATGGATGTCAGACATATGTACCATCCTCCAAAACTTTGAGGACTCCACCAAGATGGTGAGCGGCAATGATGCCATAATTAGCGTCACCATATCGCTTCTCTGTCTTCTGAAACGCTCTCTGCTCACAATCAAAGAGGATGCATTGCAGGCGGAGCATGATGAGATGGAGCAAGGAATGATACAGGGTGATTACACACAGCCAAACCTCATCTCATCCCAACGTGGATTGGGTGACAATGAGGAAGAGGAGGAGGAGGAAGGACAGGATCTAGTTTCTTGCACTATAGACAGTACTACCTGCACAGCTGTCATACTGTCTGTTCAGCGTGGATGGCCAGAGAACAGAGAGGCGGAGGAGGATGAGGAGATGAGCATGGTCCGTTGTCCTCTTGGTGAGGACACAAAGTCTTGCCTGTTAGTAGTCTGGCATGCATGGCTGAGTTTATGTTACGCTGCCTTTCCCATGACCCTCGCGTTCTCAAAATTTTGGGTGACAGCCATTACTGGTTTGTGACACTTCTAGACCCACGCTACAAGGAGAACTTTATATCTCTTATCCCTGAGGCGGACAGGTCTACAAAAATGGGGCTGTACCAGACAGCCCTTGTTGCGGAACTATTAAAAAAATTCCCATCTGAAAATGCTGGCGGCAGAGGGCATACTTCGTTGGACAACCAAGGAGTACAGGCGAGAGAGACACAACTTCAATCCAGCAGAGGCAGGGGAACACTGTCAAAGTTCTGGGAGAGTTTTTTCAGACCCTCTCATCGGACAGGCCCTGAGGCGCGGGGTAATCTCACAAGGAGTGCAAAGTTTGGGAAGATGCTGAGGGAGTACCTTGCCGACCGTACCAATGTTCTCCGTGATTCCGCTGTGCCTTATAATTATTATGTATCCAAGCTGGATACGTGGAATGAACTGGCTCTCTATGCCTTGGAGGTCCTGGCCTGCCCTGCCGCCAGCGTTTTATCAGGGCAGGTTTTTAGTGCCGCTGGTGGAATTATAACTGATAAGCGCATCCGCCTGTCAACTGAAAATGCTGACAGGCTAACTCTTATAAAAATGAACAAGGGCTGGATTGGGCCAGACTTCTCAACACCACCGAATGATAGCAGCGTAACATAAACTCTAATCCAGTGTCTTTTCTTGGGAGGTTTATTCCCATGCACCTTTTCACACCCACACTAGGGTATACGCTTCCTGATTTTGGCTATTTGCTCTTGTCCTCCTCCTTCTCCTCATCCTCCACCACCATATCACCAGGGTGCCGGTGGTCCGTGATGCAACACCCACCTAATTTTTTTAAAGGGTGTTTATGATGCCCGTAAAAAATTTTTTTGATACAGTATGTTCATGTATACCCCCCAGGGGTAAATGTTTGTCAGCCTATACACTTAGTGCATGGGCATTAAAAGTATAGGAGGCCCGCTCCTTTCTAATGGGAACATTTTTTATGAGGCCCTCCTCCACATCTCTTCCAAGGGCCATTGAAGTGCCTCCAAATTTTTGGCAGCACTTGAATTCACTGCATAGGCCAACACTATGGGAGACTCTCTCATTTCTAATAGGAATTTGTCATTACTGTGGCCCTGCTCTATGTGTCTTTAAATTCTTAGTGGGGTTTTTCCTAAAATGTCAGCCGTTGGAATCACTGCATACCCTATAACTGTATATCAGACTCTCTCCGTTCTAATGGGAACATGTCATACCTTGTTACTGTGGCTCTGCTCCATGTGTCTTTAAATTCTTAGTGGGGTTTTTCCTAAATTTGTTAGCCATTGGACTCACTACATACCCTATAACTGTATAGCAGACCCTCTCCTTTCTAATGGGAACATGTCGTACCTTGTTACTGTGGCCTTGCTCTGTGTGTCTTTAAATTCTTAGTGGGGTTTTTCCTAAAATTGTCAGCCGTTGGACTCACTGCATACCCTATAACTGTATAGCAGACTCTCTCCTTTCTAATGGGAACATGTTGTACCTTGTTACTGTGGCCCTGCTCTATGTGTCTTTAAATTCTTAGTGGGGTTTTTCCCAAATTTTGGCAGCTCTTGCAGTCACAGCATGGGCATTACCACTTATAGGAGACCCGCTCCTTTATAAAGGGAAATTTTTTTTTACTGAGACCTTCCTCTATGTCTCTTCAAAGGGGTATTGGGTTGCGTCCAAGTTTTTGGGAGCCCTTGCAGTCACTGGATACGCAATAACAGTATAGGAGACCCACTTGTTAATAATGGAATCAACAAAGCATAACCATCTGATAGCTCTGTAACAATAGCTAGGGCTGACTGTTGGCCTTTTAAGATTAGTAAGGGCCGTCTGATGTCCCTATAAAAATAGGCTTTATGACTTTCAGAGTCCCTCCATCATAAATAAAACAGGAAGTGTCTGATGATGTGTCACACACCACATTGCCAGCTAAGGTTGTAAAATGTTAAAATGACATTTCCCGGTGAATGCATTTGTCTTAAAAAAAAAACTTAAAAAAAACAAAACAATAAGATCTTTCTTTAGTATAAAAAACAGCGTCACCAATTTAACAACAATGTAATCACATTGTTCAGCTTATGCGCCTCCTCCTCCATCTCCAAAATGACCACATCAGTCAAAATCTGACAGCACTGCAGCACTGCCTTGGCCAAGCAGCAACAGGCTGTGCTGAAGATAACATGCTTAATGCTTAATTGACAAACCGCCCAGCGCTGCAGAGTTGTTGAAAGCTGTAACACAGCAGCCTGATCTGTGGCTCTCACCACTAAACATACAGCCAGGTATGGTTGTGTGTGACAATGGGCGGAACCTGGTGACGGAGAAATGACAGCCTGGGTAGATGTTGTGGCACTCGTGCTTGTGTAAGGCGGAGGCGATACCGGGAAATATAGTGGCAGCTGGGGACCGAGTATGGACACCCGGCCGCCGCCGGCATGAGGTTGTGAAAAGCTTCGGCCGCCACAAGCCAAGGCCATATTTCAAGTGCAAAAAACTGCCCAGAAATCTGTCAGTTTAGTGTTGCAGCCTGTGGGTGGGTGGCTGCATACTTGCACTTGCATTCCAAGTAACAGAAAACTAAGCAGATGGTGGCCTCTATCATCATCATGGCCTAACCTCGGTACTATGAACTCTCCTGAAGGAGAAGCCAGGGCCCGCCGGAGGATTCTCCTGTTCTCTGGTGGGCCCGTCCAACCCTGCCGAAAAGCAGACCTGGCTAAGAAAAGTGTGGGGGGGGGGTTCCCAGACACTCTATGGCTGCTTTTTTAATGTGGATCGGCCATGCTTATGCATGTTATTTCTCAAACTGCATTACAGATGAGGACATTGTCCAACTCTGTATTCAAGAAATTAAATGCGCAAAGAAAGATGTGTGTGTGTGTCAAACCACCACCGACAAGGGCGAGTTGATGTTGGATGGGCAGCCATTGCTTCTGCAACAAACTGCAATACAGGACTTCCTGTGAGAAATGACATGCAGGGTAGATAGGGTTTCCCTCTATGCCAGTCCTTTCACCGAGCTAAATACAACTGTCAGCTAAAAAAAGTTGTGGACTGGCTCCGTACCGTCCATAGCCACATTCACCTGTCCACGTGTTTGTGGTTAGGCAGTCCTTCCCAGTAAGTGCACTGGGGAGGGCACGGGTAATGTTGTGGGATCCGTGCTTGTGGAAGGCAGAGGCGATACCGGGAAATATAGTGGCGGCTGGGGACCGAGTATGGACACCCGGCCGCCGCCGGCATAAGGTTCTGAAAAGCTTCCGCCTCCACGAGCTTAATAGGCCACATTTCAAGTGCAAGCAGCTGCCAAAAATTTGGCAGTTTAGTATTGCAGATTGTGGGTGTGTGGGTGGCTGACTGCCTGCATACTTGCGCTTGCATTCCAAGGAATGGGGTAGGGACAACTGAACGCTGCAGTGGGACAAGCACGTGGACGGTGATTGTTGCAAGTCTGCAATGACAGGTGCATGGCGGGAGGCATCTTCGCATGCGCCAAGGATCACTTATGATGGGCACACTTATAGGCAGTGACCTGGAAGTCAGAGATGCTTCCAGAGATCTTCCCCATGCTGTTCTCATGTCTTTTCAGCACTGTATGCATGTGTCTGAAGATGTGTCACACACCCCATGGCCAGATAAGGTTGTAAAATGTTAAAATGACATTTCGCGGTGAATGCATTTGTCATGGTTGAAAGCAATGCAAAAGTGCAAAAACGCATCAAAAATGCAACGTGTGAACATAGCCCAAGGTGAGGAGGAGTATTTTTGGTTTTGGTTATTTATTTTGCCTTCTATACAAGTCATTATCCTGGAAAGGATGTTCCTGAACATATTTCCCAGGAAAATCCATTTTGGTTTCGTTTTTGTATGTTTTATTGTGAGTCTGTAAAAGTGGCGTAATACTCTGACAACGTTTTTAACAGCAGTGACCTGGGAGTCAGAGATGCTTCCAGGGGTCTTCCCCATGCTGTTCCCATGTCATTTGAGCACTGTTCCCATCGATTTGGGCAATTTTTAGGCCCTCTGCAGACCGCCGGGGGAAGCCGCCTGAAAAATGCTCGAGTTTCCCATAGACTTACATTGGGCTCGTTGTTCGGGTCGAGCACCCGCGTATTCCAATTTTCTCGACCCGAGCATCGAGCACCCGAGCATTTTAGTGCTCGCTCATCACTATTCTTGATGGTAACATTCCTGGCAAACATCTTAATAACATTGCACACTGTTGAAACTGGGATACCAAGGTATTTGGAGATGACCTTATACCCTTTGGAAGTCTTGTGTTTGCTAATAATAGCAGTCCTAATGTCCTCGGACAGCTCCTTTGTCTACATTATTATGACAAAGTAACAGGGCCTATCATGTGGCTTTTTAAAACACTCAAGTCATCATTCATTGGCTAATTCATGTCACATGGTCACTGACAATTAATCTCTTGTGAATCTCTCTTGTGATTTACCCCAGGAGAGTCAAAATGTGTTTCCATCAGTGTTGAGCGAGTATGTTCTATTAACCCTTTCGCCGAGTATGCACGGGCTGAGCTCCGAGTATTTACAGCTGCTCGGTGATATGGTTGAATCGCTCCCGTGTGCATGATGTGCAACTGTTTGACAGTTTTATTACATGTGAGGAGTGTCTATTTCTTACACATTCCTCACATGTATTAAAGCTGTCAAACAGTTGCAAATCATGCACACGGGAGCGATTCAACCATATCACCGAGCAGCTGTAAATACTCGGAGCTCGGCCCGAGCATACTCGGACAGAACATACTCGCTCAACCCTAGTTTCCATACTAAATTAATGTAAAGGGTGCCATTACCAGTGGCACACCAAGCTTTAGTTTTTTTTAATTTTCCCTCCCATTGTTCTTTGTTTTAAATGATTGTTTATCATTTGCTCTTTTGTATTTAGCACGAGTGCCCTATAGAAAAAACTTTCACTTGATTAATTTTTTTCAGTAGATATTCCACATTATGTACTTAAACTTCATGGGTGCCGATAATGATGAGCAGGACTGTATGCTATGAAATTAATAAAGTGACATGTGCCTTTAAGTAAATGTGCCTCAACAAGAGTACTAATATATAAATAAATAAAAATAAAATAGTGATAAAATGATGACATTATCAAAAAATGATTGTGGCTCAATAGTAAAATTCCAAATCAATAAACAAATAAACAATATGATCATGAGGACATTATTATACCAAGAACATGCAATGAATAAATACATGCAGAGTAATGAAACATGTTGTCAAATAAGTTCCAAGTGGATACAAACCCCGCACATTGAGTAAGAGACCTGCCGCGCGTTTCGCAGGTGGGTTTGATGAGGTTACTCTAATGTGTTTCTCCCAGTCTCTGGGCTTTTCATCCATTATATATCTCCTGGTGCTATGGGTGATTGCGTCTACAAAGTGGTCTCCTGATGAACCCTGGATATCAATAGGGGGAAACGGGTCTGGACTCTTTGTGAAACTTAAGTGAATGGAGAGGTCTACATTGATGGAACAAGAGAAAGATGCATAAGCTAAATACCTATTGTTTACATGCGCTCTTTCCTATTTGATTATGTATCAATCTCTTATTTGATATCCTGTTGTTAGTACATTTATCAGGGAATTCCATTATGGATAGCCGTCATTGAGTGGGGGCGACATATCGACATGTAGGATGCTAACCTCCGTGGCCAGGTAGGGACTGATTAATTGAGGGCCCAATAGGCAATTATTAGATTGTCACCCTATATCCTATATGTGGGTACTGTCCCTTGCCTATATTTGCTCCTCTTTTTCTTAGTTGCCTTTTGGTCCTCTGGTTCTTTCTCCTCAAACTGGTTTATTGAGGTCCACTTGTTGGAGTAAATTAGACAGTGGATTTCTATTTGATCACAGGTTTATGTTTGTCAATTGATAAAATTACTCTGTTGAGTAGTAATTTTAATATGGATTAAATTAAAAATATATAATTTTTTAACCCCTTTCTGACGTGATCAATAATAGTACATCGCACTGGCACACAAGCGATGTGGGGCGGTTGGCGCCCTGATGTACTCAGGAGAAATTGCTCAACAATTTTTGGGGTCCATTTTCTCCTCTTACAATTGTGAAAATAAAAAAATTGGGGCTAAAATTCATTTTTGTGGAATAAGTTTGATTTTTTTATTTTCACGGCTCTATGTTATAAACTTCTTTGAAGCACCTGGGGGTTCAGGGTGCTTACCACACATCTAGATAAGTTCCCTGAGGGGTGTAGTTTCCAAAATGGTGTCACGTGGGGTTTTCCGCTGTTTAGGCACAACAGGAGCTCTCCAAACGCAACATGGCATCCGCTAATTATTCAAGCAAATTATACATTCAAAAGGTCAAAAGATGCTCCTTCCCTTCCAAACCTTGCTGCGCACCCAATCAGTGGTTTTCCTCCACATATGGGGTATCGGCTTGCTCAGGAGAAATTGCACAATAAACTGCATGGTGCAATTTCTCCTCATAAAAATGCAAAATTGGAGGCTGAAAAAGATTTTTGTGGGAAAAATGTGAAAATTTTAGTTTTACGGATCAATGTTATAACCTTCTGTGAAGCACCTTGGGGTTCAAGGTGCTCACCACACATCTAGATAAGTTCCCTGAGGGGTCTAGTTTCCAAAATGGTGTCACTTCTGGAGGGGGGGTTTACTGTTTAGGCACATCAGGGGCTCCCCAAACGCAACATGGCGTTGGCTAATTATTCAAGCAAATTTTACACTCAAAAAGTCAAATAGCGCCCCTTCATTTCCGAACCCTGACGTGCGCCTAAACAGTGGTTTTCCCCAACATATGGGGTATCGGTATGCTCAAGAGGAATTGCACAACAAATTTTGGGGTCTATTTTTTCCTGATACGCTTGCTAAAATAAAAAAATTGGGGTCTAAAATAACATTTTTGTGAAAAAAGTTAAATGCTCATATTTTTCTTCCACATTCCAAAAACTCCTGTGAAGCACCTGAAATGTAAATAAACTTCTTGAATGTGGTTTTGAGCACCTTGAGGAGTGCAGTTTTTAGAATGGTGTCACTTTTGGGTATATTCTGTCATATAGACCCCTCAAAGTCACTTCAAATGTGATGTGGTCCCTAAAAAATGGTTTTGTAAATTTTGTTGGAAAAATGAGAAATTGCTGGTCAACTTTTAACCCTTATAACTTCCTAACAAAAAAAAATTTGGGCTCCAAAATTGTGCTGATGTAAAGTAGACATGTGGGAAATGTTATTTATTAACTATTTTGTGTGACATATCTCTCTGATTTAAGGGCATGAAAACTCAAAGTTTGAAAATTGCAAAATTTTCAACATTTTTGCCAAATTTCTGATTTTTCACAAATAAATACAAGAGTTATTGAAGAAATTTTACCACAATCATGAAGTACAATATGTCATGAAAAAAAAAATCTCAGAATCAGTGGAATCCGTAGAAGCGTTCCAGAGTTATTACCTCATAAAGTGACAGTGGTCAGAATTGTAAAAATTGGCCTGGTCATTAACGTGCAAACCACCCTCGGGGGTAGAGGGGTAAAAACAATTAGGGTTTTTTCTTTGTTAAGCACATTTTGATTTTTGTACACTATCTGTAAGCCGAGCAGAAATCTTTGTTAATATAATCCTTCTCCGGGCATAAGGATTATATTCTCCGGGCATAAAATATTATCGCTCTCGGCAGCACATTTCCTGTTTACATCGGAGAACGTGCTGCCGATAACAACGATTTTCATGCAGGCATGTACAAACTAATTACCCAATCAAGGGACATTTTGTTTTTTCATTGGGTGATTGCCATCATGATTACACAAGCCAATAATTGGCAAACAAGTCTTCTACAGAAAGCTCTTTCCCAATTATCAGCTTATCTAAATGGACTTCTAACAATTTTTCTTGCAAAAAAAAAAAAGTTTTCCAAACTTTTCAATGCGTATATTAAGAGTATGTCAGTAGCTATACTATACATTTATGCTGATATCACCAGATTCGTTATATTTTTTTTGTACAAGTGTAACATTTCTTAATAAATTTTTTTGCCATGGAAACAGATTGATGAAACTTGATACAGTGAGTTGCATCAAGCCAAATGAAGACAGAGACATGAGGTGGAAGCCCTTAATGTCACCTCCAGGATACTTCAGTTCCGCGTTGCCATAGCAACGATATAAGCACGAGTGTAAGTACAAATTTAGTAAATGGGGTGGTTGATGGCAAGAGGAAGGTAAAAGGTTCTGTAGAAAAAATACATCGTCATTTAACATAACGTAATTTCAGACCTTTACAGTTTTCATGCATTTGGTAAAATTAAAATATGTTGTATCTGTAGAACTAGGCACTAAAATAAACAGTATCATGTGTAAGTCTTTAACATGGGGATCCCGTTAAAAATAAAGACATACATTATAACTAATATTGAAGGACTAAGGTGAATTTAAAATTCAACAGTTTGCTTGAATTTGGCAGGTGAATTCAGATTGCAATAAAGTTATATGGGGTCTTTTGAGACCCTAGAGTGTAATAAAAAATAGTCACCTCGTCACTCATCCGTCTCACTAGCATAGCCCTATGTCCGTTCCTCCGCACATCCTCTTTAACTCTCACATCTTTGCTCAGTGCTGTGTAAGCTTCCGATGTAACAAAGTGTATTAACCAAGCCCTCGTCGGGTGTCTTAATGTCTGAGGTCTACATGGAGTAAAAATTATGGAAACCCTGAAGAGGACACATGGAGCACCAGACGGTGGCCTTAACAGGGCCTAACCACCTTACGCTATGGCCGCTGCCCTTTGCCGTGCTCCACGCCAGGTTTTATAAGTGGCCTGATGTGCCTCCATGATGTGCCTCCATGATGTAATTTACCTAGGCCTATTTAAAACTCACTAAGACACAAACCTGTATCTTGGTATTAAGACTCCTAGTCTTGTGTTATGTTTGTTTACTGTGCTCTTCCATCAGCTCCTGCTCTGCCTCTGCCTTGTGACCCTCCGTGTCTGCTGCCTTTGATGTTTCAGACTTTCCTGTGTCCTCTCTGCACCTATACACTTGTGGCCTCCAGTGTTCCAAATCCTCCCTCCACACGTGCCTTCCTGCCTGCTACACCAACGTCTGAGGTCCATGCGTCTACCATGACCAGATGCTTCCACCCCTAACAGAATACCAAGACAATGGATTTCAAGGGTGCAATGGCTGTTGCTGTTGGATATGGAGGAAATCTATGAAAGCATGTCCACGCTATGCAGAATCTCACAGCTGTTGGACACTTCCAGCTTCATTATTAGATTTCGAATACCTGCCACTGTCTATTTATCACATGGGAAGATCTCTTCATGTTGATGGTGACATTAAGGCTTTGTAAACCAATGTACTGTGTATTTTGAGTTATGACCTGAGCAATTTTTTTTCTGATCGGTCCAAAGTGGTCTACATTTTTATTTACTATCTGGGGGTGCTTTGGCATAAGCTGTACCATTGTGGGTGTTGGATGACCCTATGATGCATTCCCTAACATCTTTCCTGTCTGTCTTTCATAAAGCATTGGATGAACTGTGTCATGTCCACTCCACCACTGACTCCATCCTATGGCTCAGACAGGGGACATTGATGCTCTCCTAGCTGTTTTCTATGCCGGCTTGTCTGGTCTGATCAAAGATGACCTTGCAGGCAGAAATTTATCTTGCACCATCGATGACCTGATTTCTCTTTTCATCCAAGTTGACTTGCATTTTAAATAACAATCTAAGGAAAAATGCTTGATCCCGTGTCTCACATCCCAAAAATGTCTTCAAAATCTCCTCTCAGAATGGCTGCACGGGAACCAATGAAGTCTTATTGGCAGACTCTGTATTGAGGTGACGAGATCATTATCGCACAAATTGTTCCAAACTGAAGGCCAAACATGGAAAACTTCAGACCCTAGGCAAAGAGTGATGTATTTCTCCGGGATTAATGCTTTTATCCACTAAAGATAAATTTCTCCGACCTATGTCCTCTGTTTTCACGGGACAATCGCTTATTGATTCCGGAGCAGCAGAAAATTTGATAGACTTCTCTCTGACGTAAAGGCTGAAAATTCCTTTAATTTCTTTATAGACGGCCCCTTGAAGCTAACCTTGATGAATTGCTCAACAATTCAAGGTGGTTGTATTGAATTTCGAACATTGAAAGTAACTCTTCAGATCAGTGCACTACCCATTAAGGACATTTATTTTTTAGTTTTGCCACTTTGTGATGCACCGGTGCTTTTGGAACTTCCGTGACTACGGCTACACACTCTGGTGATGGTCTGCTTGTCCTACTAGATCGCCCATTTGGGATCATCTTGTTTTTATCACTAATTCAAAATTCTGCCTCGACCACTCTCTCAAAAAGTGTGCACTGCACCTGTAATCTGACAGCAGCATGATGTAGGGACAAAAATCCTGATTCCAGCAATGTGTCACTTAGGTTACTGGGTGCATCACTTGTGATAGAATCACAGTTTTCTCAGCTGCAGATCTAGCAGAGCTCAGAATGCTGAGCTGTATATAACCCCGCCCACAGCACAGCTTTCTGTGTACATTGTATGGTGACAGAAAGCTACTAATCAGTAGTGGGAGTGTGGTTGGACTAGCATGCACAAGGTTAGCTGTCCAGTAGTGATAATCACCTCCTGAAAAAAAACTAATTGTATTGTAACAGCAAAACACCCTCTAGTAAGTGACACATTTCTGAAATCAGGCTCTTTTTGATCGCAACATGTGCCAAGGGCGATGGAAGTATTTCTGCGCTGCTGATTAAATGACAAGCCACGATGAAATGAAGAAATGCTGGTTTAATGTCAATGCGTTTCGAAGCCATTCACTCCAAAAAAAAATGTTTGCGGTTTGTCCTGAATGATTCTGACTCCAAAATGCGTTAATTTTTTCATTTCATCCTGACTTGTCATTTAATCAGCAGCTCAGGATACTTCCATCGCCCTTTGCACAGCGGCTGTGATTTATGCATTTCTATGGGTTGTGCCTCACACAATTCCTTAAGGTGAGCACCCACTACCTTTAATACTCGGATAAGACCCTATTGCGCTTTTACATTGTTTATCTAGTTCCACTGCAACATGGAGCTGTCAGATTACACAGTAAAATCCTGCTGACACTAAGATTAAGAGTTTAAGACACTATTAAGAGTTTAATAACTTGACTTTGGGAGCTAGAGATTTGAGTCATGTCACTGGGTTCTTGATGGGTACAATTACTGTGTAGTCAGCTAAAAAAAACTCTCTTTCTTCATTCCTTAGATTTCCCTACTATGAGATTCAGCTCCTTGAGACCAAGCTGTTGGCAGCCTGACATTAATATATATTGTAAGTCCACAGTGGGAAACAATATTAACAAACTAACAATTAACACAGCATCCTCTACGGTCTGCTCAACTCAGTCCCTCGAAAGAAGACCTAGGCAAAGTTTTGCCAGCTGACTGAGACAGCCAAGAGGCTAAATACTGTGGTATAACCGCACTGTACATTCATTTATTTCCCACCCGGTGTCTCAATTTCCCCCGAATCTGCATCGTCAGGATTCAGATACCGGTGAACCCAATGATGGAATAGGAAGCCTCAAGTTCCCTTTTCTATCATTTAGTCAGTATGACTGAGTCTATGCTCATCATGCGCGATGATGTCACCAGATCTCACCTGCTGTGCAGGGATTATTGGTCAGTACTTCTGTGGGTGCAATGTGGGGGGCCGTAATACTGTGAGGAGCTGAGGAGACATCATATTTGCGGGGGGCAATAATACCAGATATGTACATACAGATACCATTTCTGGAGCTGTGGGGACATCTTACTTGTTTGGGGGGGGCATTATACCAAGTGAGGGGCTGTGGAAGGGCCAATAATAGTGTGTGATGAGCTGAAGGGAGCTTCTTCAGTGACCTGACTCCTCTGGCCAATATCTCATGCGCCATCACTGTCGGAGAATTGGCATTGTGGTAAAGCGGCTTGGTCAGCTGTACACGGAGGTAGACACGAAACACTATTTCTTTAAATTTCGAGTTGGTTTATTAAAAGCGTTTCATAAACCACCCTGGAGTCCATAAAGTAAATACAGCCCATTCGGCATAATGGCGAAACAAAAACAAGAATAAAAGATACAGCACAGTCTATATATCAGCCGGGGTCTGGCCACTCAGGGTTAACCACACACGGTTCAGGTTTAGCCCAACACATGCAAGCTCCTCTCTGGAGCAAGCCTCTCCAGATACTCAACCACACATGAGTCAAAAGGCTGGGTATTTATAGCCCAGACCACACCCTGGGGTGGAGATATGGAGAACAACCTCCAGCCCGCTCTATGGTCATTGTCATAAAACAAGCCCTTTAAACATGGCTGATTAACCCTCTCTGCACCTACCATGCAGGAGAAAAACTTACATGTTTCGCATCACTGAAGCTAATAGCTTCAGTGAAACATATCTCTCCTCTGGTATTCTGCCAGTGACTTTGTCACAGCATGCACAGATTGATTTTTCAGCTCAAGGATGCCATTTGGAAATTACTGCACAGGGCCAGTCCCCGGCAATGACGGTACCAATGTGAGATTACTTGTCAGCTTTGAAAAAATACTAAACCATGATTTTGGGATACTAGGTTGGGAGATCTTTTTACTACATGTAGCCACTCAATGGTTGTGATGTGGATTGCAGTCTGTCGGAATTATATATGGAGTTTGTATCTTGAAGATGTATTTCCCTTAATAAAATTTGTAACGTGGACACATCTGTAAATTGATCCATTATAACCAGTATGTATCTAACGTTCTATATATGGGGCAATTTTAGATCTAAAAGTGTGAGTAGATCAGGAGTGTCTCAGTAAAGGAAAAAGTTTGGCATTCTCTATCTCAAGCCATGTTACAAAGATATTCTCTACTTGAAGTATTGGTAGCGAACTTTCTGAGTGCCTACAGGTCCAGGAGATAGGTCCCAATGGTACAACACCATATATAATCCATGGTACAATACAAGGTAATGCATTTAATCTGTGGATATTTCTACAGGTTGGGACTATAAGAGCTGTGAACATATCAGTTGCATCCAATCAGAGGTGCCTATGGGACCTAACATCTTCTCTGCCATTTAAGAAGGTACCAATATGGCAGATGGCACATGGTAATGGCCCTAGTAGACATTTTTTTCCAGGGGTGGTCCAGGACTTCTAGCTTTGGCTATGACATCACTAATTTATTGGCGGTCTAGGATTTGATAGTTAATTCTGCCACCATTTTGAACAATGATCCCGAGAACTGGGCTGATGCAGAATTCTTCTGTCAGCTGCACAGAACAATTTAATGATTTTCTATGTCGCCCTACTTAATTATTTACCCTTTTTCCCTGACAAGAGAGAAAGAGATCCCTGCATTGTTTGTTAGAGATGAGACATAAACTCCGTTACAAATGAGATCTGCCAGATGTGCTTTTATACAGAGGGAATCAGATCTCGGGGAGGTTCGCACTTGAATAATGCATCCCATGAATTAACCATTAGATACTCTAGATTTTTTCCCTAATAAGATGTTTGTTTACCTTGTCCTATACATTTCGGCAAGATGTGTCTCAGATTTCGGAGAATCAGCAAGTATCTCTTTTTCTCTTCAGATTACATTGTTCGAGCTTTTACAGATTAATGCAGGATATTCTGTTAAGGTTACATAATACAGCATTTATTTGAAAGATAGGTCATCCATAGAAGAGGTGATAAATATCTGATCGGTAGGGAGCGACTAATGAGACTCCTACTGACTATTCACCATGTAAAGGACGTGGGTATTTACATGATAGACCATTACTCCATTCACTCGCATGGCTCTGTTGGAACAGTAGTGTGCATGTATGACCACCGCTCTCACAAACAGTTAGAAGGGCGGGCCACGTTAATGTCCACCATACCAATATAACAGTAGTGGCCATGTAAGATCACCACTCCATTCACTCACATGGCTCTGTTGGATCGGTACTGTGCATGCATGACTCATAGACAATAAGTAGAGGGGTGGTCACTCATGTGCACTACTGTTCAATTCATATTGGGGAGAAGTGAATGTCCATCATGCTAATGGAACATTGTTGGCCATGTGTGGTCACCACTCCACTCACTTCTATCGGTTGACCACCTGCACTAAATGGGTCTATAGAAGTGGTAATGTGCATGTGTGATCACAACTTCCATAGACAGTGAAAATTGATGTGGTCACTAGTGATGGGCGAGCACTAAAATGCTTGGGTGCTCATTACTCGGGTCTAGCACATTGGAATGCTCGAGTGCTCGATCTGAGCAACGAGCCCAATGTAAGTCTATGAGAAACTTGAGCATTTTTCAGGCTGCTCCACCTGGCGGTCTTCAGAGGGCCTAAAAATTGCCCAAATCGATGGGAACAGTGCTCAAATGACATGGCAACAGCATGGGGAAGACCCCTGGAAGCATTTCTGACTTTCAGGTCACTGCTGTCAACAACGTTGTCAAAGGTATTCCGCCACTTTTACGGACTCACAATAAAACATACAAAAATGAAACCAAAATGGATTTTCCTGGGAAATATGTTAAGGAACATCCTTTCCAGGGTAATGACTTGCATATAAAGCAAAATAAATAACTAAAAACAAAACTGCTCCTCCACACCTTGGGCTATGGTCACACGTAGCGTTTTTGATGCGTTTTTGCACTTTTGCATTGCTTTCAACCGTGACAACCTTATCTGGCCATGTGGTGTGTGAGATATCATCAGACACATCGTGTTTCATTTATGAAGGAGGCACTCTGAAAGTCACAAAGCCTATTTTTATAGGACCATCAAGCGACCTTTACTATTCTTAAAGGGCCAGCAGTCAGCCCTCATTATTCTTAGGGAGCCATCAGCCGGCTATGTTTTATTGTTCCCATTACTAAAGAGTGGGTCTCCTATACTGTTATTGCATATGCAGTGAGTGGCAGGGCTGCCCAAAATTTGGACACACCCCAATACTACTTTGAAAATTTGGAAGCGCCCCAGTACCCCTTTGAAGAGACTAAGAGGAGGGCCTCCTGAAAACAATGTTCCCATTATTAGGAAGTAGGTCTCCCATTGTGTTTGCCTATGCAGTGAAGGCAAGGGCTGCCAAAAATTTGGAGGCACTCCAATGCCCCTTGGAAGAGACGTGGAGGAGGGCCTCATCATTCCCATTAGAAAGGAGAGAGTCTGCTATACAGCTATAGGTACTAAAAAGAGAACCTAAAGATGATGAGGGAGATCCCCTCCAGTTAGGACATAATTACTTATAGAGGCAAGGAGGGAGCAATAGATCACAGTATTTTATATATCAAAGAAAGTTTATTTTATCAAAAATTTAAAATATGTTGTGGTATAAATATTCTCATACATATGAATACAGGACATAAACTTTAGTACAAGAGGTTTTTAAATGAGACCTATGAGCCAGACCACTATGTTGTTTCTACCCTAGATCTATAGTTCAAAATAGAAGGTTGTTTTTTTTAGTATAAAAAAGATATAAATACCTTCCTTATCTCTATATTAGGTCCAATAAAGATGATACCATTATTAATATTCTAAGGGCAATGCCAGAGTGTACAGTTTAGATAGGTATATTACCTGTAGACATAGGGATGTGGACTTGGATGGCTCACTTGTTACCTCGACCCGCGTTTCACCGCTGTTGCAGTTTTGTCAGGAGGTGTTGAATGCATTAAGGTGTCGGGGTTTTATATGTGCTGTTCTGTTATGATAGGTCCGATGTAAGCGGCGCACCTCCGCCATGCTGCCGCGTGACCCAGGGGGACCGCGCGCCCTACTCGCGTCACCACCTCCACGTGATCCGGCCACATGACTGGAGCCGTAGCCATGGTGACGCGCCGTACTTTCGGAGCACTCCCTCCCGGAGGACGCCGCAGCGCATGCGCGGTATGCGCTCCATCGGACTGGTGATAGATATAGTTGTTTATGAGTTTTTCTATCAAATATATATATGATTCTTATTCTCCCAAAATGTTATAAACCATTAATACAAGTATATGTTATAATTAGTGTTGAGCGATACCTTCCGATATCGGGAAATATCAGATCGGATTGGATCGGACCGATACCGAAAAAGTATCGGATATCGCCGATTCCGATACCGGAAACCAATGCAAGTCAATGGGACAGAAATATCGGAATGAAAATAAACCCTTTCTTTCCTTGTAGGTTAATTCTACATGAAGGAAAGCAACTAAGAATAATGTAGAATGTATTGGGGGAGGTGAGGGAGACAATAAAGGCATAGAGGTTTAGCCCAATCAAATGGAGTAGCAGGAATTAATATTTTTTTTATGATGTTCTGAGTTACGGAAATATTGACTATGTTAAGTATTTTTATATTTTGTCAGATATTTATGTTTCACTACTTCCATGCTCTTCACCTTCTTTTTTACTTCTCCCACACTTTCTCCTTCATCATCCTCAGCATCAGCATCTTTTTCATCCACTTCTTCTTCACCTTCTTCATCTTCTTCTTCACCTTCTTCGTATTATTCTTTTTTTTTACATTCTTCATATTCTACTTCTTCATCTTCTTCTTCTTCTTCATCATATTCTTATTTGTGACAGGCATTCCTGTAGTTGTCATCTTTAAAAGTTTGGACATTACACCTTTCGTTCTGCCCATCACAAAAGATTTACAACAGGATTTGTCCGCGTTCAGTTTGGCCTGCAGCAGCAGGTCTTTTCCAGGGGCACCACGAGGAGGAACGGACTCACCCCCATACACTGCTTAGTCATCTTCTGCTTATAATTTAGATATTATCTTTTGCTCTGATTTTTAGTCTTATGCTTAATGTTCTTCCGCTTTTTGTTCTGCAGCTTCTTGTACTTCTGCTTCTTGGTTTTCTGTCTCTTGTTCTTCTGTATCTTGGTGGTTGTCTTCTCTTCTTTGTCCTCTTGGTCAACTTCTTCAGGGTCATCTTCTTGGTCTTCTTCGGGGTGGTCTTCAGGGTCGTCGTCTTCGGGGGTCCTCGTCTTCGGGGTCCTCGTCTTCGGGGTCCTCATCTTCTTCGGGGTCCTCATCTTCTTCGGGGTCCTCGTCTTCTTCGGGTTGGTCTTCAGGGTCCTCGTCTTCGGGGTCCTCGTCTTCTTCGGGGTGGTCTTCAGGGTCCTCGTCTTCTTCGGGGTGGTCTTCAGGGTCCTCGTCTTCTTCGGGTTGGTCTTCAGGGTCCTCGTCTTCAGGGTCCTCGTCAGGGAGATCCAGAGTGATTACCAAGAACCATTTCAAAAAGCTTGAACTTGGAAGTGTAGTAGAAGGTAGAAGAAGGCTGAGGAACTACCGAGGACCAGCTGACGGTACTGGAACCCGGATGGGTAGCAGAAGGTACAAGAGCCAATGGAACTACCGAGGACCAGCTGATGGTACTGGAACTCGGTTACTAAGCAGGAGGTACCTGTGCCAGAAAGAACTACCAAGGACCAGCAGACGTTGGTGGAACTTGGATACCGAGAAGGAGGCACCTAATCCAAAGGCACTGCCGAGAACCAGCTGAGGGTACTGGAACCCGGATGGGTATCAGAAGGTACCCATGTAAAAAATAGTTTCAAGGCCGCGAGCCGGCCACAGTTACCAAAACCCACAGTCCTACAGGGGGTGCTTGTCCTATTGGCACTATGGAACCAGCCTTCATTGCCAGATCCCGCAGCCCAGATAGGAGTCACCTAAACTGCAGGCACCATAGAGTCGGCTAACCCGACCACAACACGACAGGATAACGCATTGGAGGCAAAGTGACGTTGACACTACCCGGAAACAGTTGGCGTGCTGGAACCAGGCTGGGCAGGAGGGAGTACCCGTGCCAAAGACACTGCTGGGAAACAGCTGGCGATGCTGGAACCCAGGGTAAATACTAAAAACAGAGTGGAGCCAGAGGCGTAATTGGAGCAACTTTAAAATCTGTAGTAGTGTGAATGTGGACAGAGCAGGAGAATTTGCCAGACACACAGCAGGGGAACAGCTGACGTTACTGAACCCCAATAACACTGGAGCAAGCGTTGACTGTGCAGATGGCACTTCTGAGCAGCAACTAGCGGTATTGGAGCCCAGGGTAAATACTAAAAACAGAGGAGCCAAAGGTGTATTTGGAGGAGGTTTTAAATCAGTAGTACAGTGGATGTGGACAAAGCAGGAGAATTTGCCGGACACACAGCTGGGGATCAGCTGACGTTAATGTACCCCAATAACACTGGAGCAAGCATTGACTGTGCAGACGGCACTTCTGAGCAGCAACTAGCAGTATTGGAACCCAGGGTAAATACTAAAAACAGAGGAGCCAGAGGTGTATTTGGAGGAGGTTTTAAATCAGTAGTACAGTGGATGTGGACAAAGCAGGAGAATTTGCCGGACACACAGCTGGGGATCAGCTGACGTTAATGTACCCCAATAACACTGGAGCAAGCATTGACTGTGCAGACGGCACTTCTGAGCAGCAACTGGCGGTATTGGAACCCAGGGTAAATACTAAAAACCGAGGAGCCAGAGGTGCATTTGGAGGAGGTTTTAAATCAGTAGTACAGTGGATGTGGACAAAGCAGAAGAATTTGCCGGACACACAGCTGGGGATCAGCTGACGTTGCTGAACCCCAATAACACTGGAGCAAGCGTTGACTGTGCAGATGGCACTTCTGAGCAGCAACTAGCGGTATTGGAGCCCAGGGTAAATACTAAAAACAGAGGAGCCAGAGGTGTATTTGGAGGAGGGTTTAAATCAGTAGTACAGTGGATGTGGACAAAGCAGGAGAATTTGCTGGACACACAGCTGGGGATCAGCTGACGTTACTGAACCCCAATAACACTGGAGCAAGCGTTGACTGTGCAGACGGCACTTCTGAGCAGCAACTAGCGGTATTGGACCCCAGGGTAAATACTAAAAACAGAGGAGCCAGAGGTGTATTTGGAGGAGGTTTTAAATCAGTAGTACAGTGGATATGGACAAAGCAGGAGAATTTGCCGGACACGCAGCTGGGGATCAGCTAACGTTACTGAACCCCAATAACACTGGAGCAAGCGTTGACTGTGCAGACGGCACTTCTGAGCAGCAACTAGCGGTATTGGAGCCCAGGGTAAATACTAAAAACAGAGGAGCCAGAGGTGTATTTGGAGGAGGTTTTAAATCAGTAGTACAGTGGATGTGGACAAAGCAGGAGAATTTGCCGGAAACACAGCTGGGGATCAGCTGAAGTTAATGAACCCCAATAACACTGGAGCAAGCGTTGACTGTGCAGATGGCACTTCTGAGCAGCAACTAGCGGTATTGGAGCCCAGGGTAAATACTAAAAACAGAGGAGCCAAAGGTGTATTTGGAGGAGGTTTTAAATCAGTAGTACAGTGGATGTGGACAAAGCAGGAGAATTTGCCGGACACACAGCTGGGGATCAGCTGACGTTACTGAACCCCAATAACACTGGAGCAAGCGTTGACTGTGCAGACGGCACTTCTGAGCAGCAACTGGCGGTGTTGGAGCTCAGGGATAATACTGAAAACAGAGGAGCCAGAGGTGTAATTGGAGCAACTTTAAAATCTGTAGTAGTGAGAAGGTGGACAGAGCAGGAGAAATTGCCGTCCGCACAGCAGGGGAACAGCTGACGTTACTGAAGCCCAATAACACGGCAACAAGTGTTCACTGTGCAGACGGCACTTCCGAGCGCCAACTGGCAGTGTTGGAGCTCAGGGATAATACTGAAAACAGAGGAGCCAGAGGTGTAATTGGAGCAACTTTAAAATCTGTAGTAGTGAGAAGGTGGACAGAGCAGGAGAAATTGCCGTCCGCACAGCAGGGGTACAGCTGACGTTACTGAACCCCAATAACACGGCAGCAAGTGTTGACTGTGCAGACGGCACTTCCGAGCGCCAACTGGCGGTGTTGGAGCTCAGGGATAATACTGAAAACAGAGGAGCCAGAGGTGTAATTGGAGCAACTTTAAAATCTGTAGTAGTGAGAAGGTGGACAGAGCAGGAGAAATTGCCGTCCGCACAGCAGGGGAACAGCTGACGTTACTGAACCCCAATAACACGGCAGCAAGTGTTGACTGTGCAGACGGCACTTCCGAGCGCCAACTGGCGGTGTTGGAGCTCATGGATAATACTGAAAACAGAGGAGCCAGAGGTGTAATTGGAGCAACTTTAAAATCTGTAGTAGTGAGAAGGTGGACAGAGCAGGAGAAATTGCCGTCCGCACAGCAGGGGAACAGCTGACGTTACTGAACCCCAATAACACGGCAGCAAGTGTTGACTGTGCAGACGACACTTCCGAGCGCCAACTGGCGGTGTTGGAGCTCAGGGATAATACTGAAAACAGAGGAGCCAGAGGTGTAATTGGAGCAACTTTAAAATCTGTAGTATTGAGAATGTGGACAGAGCAGGAGAAATTGCCGTCCGCACAGCAGGGGAACACCTGACGTTACTGAACCCCAATAACACGGCAGCAAGTGTTGACTGTGCAGACGGCACTTCCGAGCGCCAACTGGCGGTGTTGGAGCTCATGGATTACAGTTCAGGTGGTAGAAACATGAACACAACAGGAGACCTGGATACTGTTGCCAACCAATTATTTATTCTGGAAGAGGACTGGCAAATTCATGAGAGATCCAGGCCTTGTTCATTTTGAGAAAAGTAAGCCGGTCAACGTTATCGGAGGATAGTCGCATGCGACGGTCTGTTAGTACACCACCTGCGGCACTAAAGACGCCGTCCGATAATACACTAGCAGAAGGGCAAGCTAGCACCTCCAATGCATACTGACTAAGCTCTGGCCATGTATCCAGCTTACAGACCCAAAACTTGAAGGGAGAAGAGCATTCTGGGAGTACATTAAGAGGGCAAGACATGTAGTCTGTCACCATCTGACGGAAACGTTGCCTCCTGCTGACTGGAGCCGTCTGTGATGGTGTAGACATTTGTGGCGGCGGGGACACAAAACTTTGCTACATTTCGGCCATACTGGTCTTGCCTTGTGCTGAGGCGCTGCTTCTGCTCTCTCTTTGTGCAGAGCTTCCTCCACTGCCTCGACGCACTGAGCTGCTTTGTAAAGCACTAGCAGCACTGCTCTCGGTTGGAATGGAGAAAAAATGATGGAATGCACCAGTGCGTCTTGGTACTCCTGCATTTTACGCTCCCGGTTCAACTGTGTTATGAGGCTTTGTAAGTTGTCCCAGTAGCGAGGATCTAGGAGAGTGGACACCCAATAATCAGCCGTGTTGGGAATGTGGGCGATGCGGCGGTCGTTTCTCAGGCACTGCAGCATGAAATCAACCATGTGCTGCAGACTGCCAACTGGCCAAGAAACGCTGTCCCCTGCTTGAGGCGTGATCTCTACCTGCTCTGCATCACCCCACCCTCGCTCTAGATACTGACTACTAGAGTATTGTGTACCTCCCTCCTCTGGACAGATGTCTTCCTCATCCATTGACTCCTCCTCATCCTCCTCACAAAGTGTCCCCTGCCTAGGCCTTTGTGAGAAACCACGTTGCGCAGACTGTAGAGAAGCAGATGGCATTTGTGACTCCTCATCCTCCACCTCTTCCAAAACCTCGTCCCTTAGTGCTTGCAGTGTTTTTTCAAGCAGGCAGATAAAGGGGATAGTCATGCTGACTAGTGCATCATCTGCACTCGCCATCCGCGTGGAATAATCGAAGTCACGCAAAACGTGGCAAATGTCCTTCATAGAGGCCCACTCATTGGTGAAGTGTGAACGGCGTGCACTGCGACTTGTTTGCGCCTGCTGCAGCTGGTACTCCATTACTGCTGCCTGCTGCTCACCCAACCTCTCCAACATATGTAACGTTGAATTCCACCTGGTGGGTAGGTCACATATGATGCGATGTTCCGGAAGACGTAATCGGCGCTGCAGAGCTGCAATGCGTGATCTTGCGTTGCTGGATCGCCGCAAGTGAGCGCACTCTATGCGGACCTTGTGAAGCAGTGCATCAAGGTCCGGATAGTCCCTCAAAAAACTCTGCATGACCAAGTTGAGCACATGTGCCAGACATGGGATGTGAGTGAGGTTGCCTAGGCCCAGAACTGCCACAAGATTTCGGCCATTGTCACACACTACCATGCCTGGCTGGAGATTCGCTGGCACAAACCACACGTCGCTCTGCTGCTTGATGGCATTCCAGAGCTCCTGCGCTGTGTGGCTTTGATTCCCCAAATAAATTAATTTTAATACGGCCTGTTGACGTTTGGCCACGGCTGTGCTCATATCGGTCATCATAACAGGTAACTGTTCACGGGTCGATGTGGAGGTAGACCGTGACGGCTCCTGCAGCGCTGATTCAGAGGAACTGGAGTATGAGGAGGAGTCAATGTGTACAGACGGGATTCCTGCAAACCTTGGAGTTGGCAGAACACGTACAGCGCCACTCTCAAGATCTGTACCAGGCTCCACAACATTTACCCAATGGGCAGTGAGGGAAAGGTATCGTCCCTGTCCATGCTTACTGGTCCACGCATCGGTGGTCAGGTGGACCTTGCTACTGACGGCGTTTTGTAGCGCATGTTTAATTTTTCCCTTCACATGATGTTGCAGGGCAGGGACGGCTTGCCTGCTGAAATAAAAGCGGCTGGGCACGTTGTATTGTGGGACTGCCAATGCCATAAAGTTACGGAAGGTGTCAGTCTCCACCAGCCTGAATAATAGCATTTCAAGGGCCAGTAGTTTTGCAATGCCAGCATTCAGAACCTGTGCTCGGGGGTGGTTTGCCGAGTATGGGCGCCTTTTCTCCCACGCCTGTGCTAAAGATGGCTGTAGACTGGCCTGGGAGTGTCAGGATGACTGGGAAAGTGGTGCTGTGGGTGGAATTACACTGTGTCTCTGTACAACAGTGCCAGAGATTCTTCCATGGCGATCCTGTGAGGAAGCCGAACCAGCTGTGTGTGAGCTGGAGGAAGAGGCTACAACACGAGCTGAAGGGGTGGTAGGTGGCGCTGTAGGTTGGCCTTGGTCTTCAGTGTCTTTTTGTAACTCCACCACGTGCTTGGTCCGCACATGTTTCCACATATTTGTGGTATTGAGGTTGCTGACACTTTTCCCTCTTTTCACCTTCTGATTACACAGCTTGCATTTGACAAAGCAAATGTCATCTGCAACTGTGTCAAAAAAGGACCAGGCACTGCAAGTCTTGGGAGCGCCCGCTTTGGATTTGGGAAGAGCCATGCTCCTAATGGGTGCCGAAGTGGAGGCTACAGGCAACCTAGTCTGCCCCCTCCCTCTCCCTCCTTTTTGGGCTGTTCGGGGAATCTCTTCCTCAGAGCTGCTCCCACCACCTTCCTGTCCCTCACGCCATGATGGGTCAAGGACCTCATCATCTACACCACCCTCTTCAAACAACTGCTTCTCCTGGGTAGTCTCGACAGCACAGTACGCACCAGAAAGTGGCACCTGAGTCTCAACATCAGATGCGTGCTGAGGTGTGCTGCTGACCATAGGCACTGGCCCACCCGCCTCTTCAGATTCAGAGAGACAAAACGGTTGTTCATCACTGCATACTACCTCTTCTTCAAATTCTCGAATTCTGCTTGGCTGGCCCCCTCTTTCCAAGCCAAGAGTTTCAGAGAACAGAAGTAGAGATGGCTCCTGTCCAGGGCTCTCTGACAGCCTGGGCAATTTGGCAGGTGGTGAAGAGACAGATGGGTGCTCTTCAGTGCTCAGGACCTGAGAGGATCTGGAACTAATTGAAGTCGATGCGTTAGCTGCCATCCATCCGACAACGGCTTCAATTTGGTCCTCTCGCAGCAGTGGGGTACGGCTAGCTCCTACAAAGCTGCGCATAAAGGACTGTTCCCTGGTAAAACTGGGGGATGCTGAGTCACTGGTGCCCGCAGCAGGCACAGAATCCCCACGTCCTCTCCCTGCAGGCACAGAATCCTCACATCCTCTCCCTGCAGAAACTCCACGCCCACGCCCACGACCACATGCCTTACTCCCTGCCTTCTTCATCTTGGTAGACTGATAAAGATAGGCAGAAAAGTACTAAGGGCTTAGTGTGCTTATTCCTGAACAGCTGCTAACAGGTATAAGAAACACTAATTTTATAAAGTGTGGACTAGACTTTAATATGAGCTAATGTGGCCTACACAACTGTAAAGTGGAGTGTTTGGTGAACTTTATTTAGGTTTTTTTTGTCACAAAAAGACACTGGATGTGCCTAAAGATGTAATACCGATAGCATCACAAACTTTTTGTAGCTATTACAATGTAGGAAGGTAACCTACAATGCAATAGATGAGGCTACAAAAAATAGGCTAATACTAATCTGACTGGGGCTGCAGGGCCCAATGCTGCAGAAAGGCTTCTCTAACTACTCCTATATAGTGTGTTTGGAACCAATTTAGCTGAATACGGATGGAACCACCACACTAATAGGAGAAATCAGGAAAAATTATGAATTGGCAAAAAAGGACAATGTATGAGGCAGTGACACACACTGAGTGCACTACAACCAGACGTGGCTGAAGCACACACTACAGGGTGAGCTGCACTCACACACAGAGACCTTGCAGAGAGCGGTGAACAGCACAGAGAACTGTGCACTAGCGCTGCAAGGCACAGCGATTTATAAAGTAGCTTGGGTAAAGCAGAATAGACCAAATAGGTAGCTAAAACTGTCCCTCAGAACAACAGCGTCCTATCCCTAACTGAATTCACAGCAGAGTGAGCTCAAAATGGCGGCGGCGGCTTTTATAGTGCATCGTGACATCATTTCAGCAGCCAATCACAGCCATGCCATTTGTTAAGATGCCTACATGCCTAACAGGATGTGCCCACACTTCTTAGGATCCTCATTGGCTGAATAAAATGAAAATGGCTCATTGCATTATGGGAGCTTCCGATTCCGGTATACGATATTGCAAAAGTATCGGAATTAAGTATCGGAATTCCGATACCGCGAATATCGGCCGATACCCGATATTTCAGTATCGTAATGCTCAACACTAGTTATAACGATCTAATTCTTGGAAAAAATATTAGTGTTGTATTAGTTAGTTGTATATATGTCTATGGGGATCTGTATCAGTATATGTCTGTACTATTATTTGGCATAATAAAGTATTTCTCAGATTTTTCAAATTTATGAGAGCAGAAATATATTAGATATGGAAATATATGTTTGTTGTATATATGTAATTCCATTAATAGGTCTTAGTTCCTCTAAGGGAAATGAATATCCAGCTGGTGCAAAATGTATCTATGGACCAGATAGTATGTCAATAAAATTAAGTCATTTAAGAGTAATAGATCTTTTGATATTGCCATAGAATTACATTTACAGTGGTGGCCAAAAGTATTGGCACCCCTGCAATTCTGTCAGATAATACTCAGTTTCTTCCTGAAAATGATTGCAATTACAAATTCTTTGGTCTTATTATCTTCATTTAATTTGTTTGCAAGGAAAGAACACAAAATAGAATGAAGCAAAAATCAAATCATTGATCATTTCACAAAAAACTCCAAAAATGGGCCAGACAAAAGTATTGACACCCTCAGCCTAATACTTGGTTGCACAACCTTTAGCCAAAATAACTGCGAACAACCGCTTCCGGTAACCATCAATGAGTTTCTTACAATGCTCTGCTGGAATTGTAGACCATTCTTCTTTGGCAAACTGCTCCAGGTCCCTAATATTTGAAGGGTGCCTTTTCCAAACTGCCATTTTGAGATCTCTCCACAGGTTTTCTATGGGATTCAGGTCTGGACTAATTGCTGGCCACCTTAGAAGTCTCCAGTGCTTTCTCTAAAACCATTTTATAGTGCTTTTGGAAGTGTGTTTTGGGTCATTGTCCTGCTGGAAGACCCATGACCTCTGAGGGAGACCCAGCTTTCTCACACTGGGCACTACATTATGCTGCAAAATTTGTTGGTAGTCTTCAGATTTCATAATGCCATGCACACGGTCAAGCAGTCCAGTGCCAGAGGCAGCAAAGCAACCTCAAAACATCAGTTAACCTCCGCCATGTTTGACTGTAGGGACCGTGTTCTTTTCTTTGAATGCCTCTTTTTTTTTTCCTGTACAATCTATGTTGATGCTTTTTCCCAAAAAGCTCTACTTTTGTCTCATCTGACCAGAGAACATTCTTCCAAAACGTTTCAGGCTTTCTCAGGTAAGTTTTGGAAAACTTCAGCCTGGCTTTTTTATGCCTCGGGGTAAGAAGTGGGGTCTTCCTGGGCATCCTACCATACAGTCCCTTTTCATTCAGATGCCGACAGATAGTACGGGTTGACACTGTTGTACCCTCGGACTACAGGGCAGCTTGAACTTGTTTGGATGCTAGTCGAGGTTCTTTATCCACCATCCGCACAATCTTGCATTGAAATCTCTCGTCAATTTTTCTTTTCCGTCCACATCTAGGGAGGTTAGCCACAGTGCCATGGGCTTTAAACTTCTTGATGACACTGCACACGGAAGACACAGGAACATTCAGGTCTTTGGAAATGGACTTGTAGCCTTGAGATTGCTCAAGCTTCCTCACAATTTGGTTTCTCAAGTCCTCAGACAGTTCTTTGGTCTTCTTTCTTTTCTCCATGCTCAATGTGGTACACACAAGGACACAGGACAGAGGTTGAGTCAACTTTAATCCATGTTAACTGGCTGCAAGTGTGATTTAGTTATTGCCAACACCTGTTAGGTGCCACAGGTAAGTTACAGGTGCTGTTAATTACACGAATTAGAGAACCATCACATGATTTTTCAAACAGTGCCAATACTTTTGTCCACCCCCTTTTTTAAGTTTGGTGTGGAATTGTATCCAATTTGGCTTTAGGACAATTCTTTTTGTGTTTTTTCATTGAAGACAAATTAAATGAAGATAATAATACCAAAGAATTTGTGATTGCAATCATTTTCAGGAAGAAACTGAGTATTATCTGACAGAATTGCAGGGGTGCCAATACTTTTGGCCACCACTGTATATATATCACCCAAATGGTCCTTCATAGATGTTTCATCTCTGTAATTTCAGTCTCTCATATATATTTTAGATAAAGGGATAAAACTTGGACTACCCAACTAGGGACTTTTGTTTGGAGAAAGTACAACAGGAATTTCAGAGACCAATGATAGTAGGGAATTGAAACGTAACATTAAAGATCTCTTATACAAACGCACCAAACTGTGGTGGAACAAGGCCTCTCTGGAGAATTATCTCCAGAAAGATATCATTTCAAGGGGTTTACGAATACAACTATACCCGACCACCAATAATAACGATTCCACATTTACTGGAAAATGGGAAGAAACCATTAACAAGTGCTCACGTACATTATTAGAGCTACTTATAGGAATTACATATATATAACAAACATATATTTCCATATCTAATATATTTCTGCTCTCATAAATTTGAAAAATCTGAGAAATACTTTATTATGCCAAATAATAGTACAGACATATACTGATACAGATCCCCATAGACATATATACAACTAACTAATACAACACTAATAATTTTTCCAAGAATTAGATCATTATAACATATACTTGTATTAATAGTTTATAACATTTTGGGAGAATAAGAATAATATATATATTTGATAGAAAAAACTCATAAACAACTATATCTATCACCAGTCCGATGGAGCGCATACCGCGCATGCGCTGCGGCGTCCTCTGGGAGGGAGTGCTCCGAAACTACGGCGCGTCACCATGGCTACGGCTCCGGTCATGTGACCGGATCACGTGGAGGTGGTGAAGCGAGTAGGGCGCGCGGCCCCCTCGAATGACGCAGCAGCATGGCGGAGGTGCGCCGCTTACATAGGACCTATCATAACAGAACAGCACATATAAAACCCCGACACCTTAATGCATTCAACACCTCCTGACGAAACTGCAGCAACGGTGTAACGCGCGTCGAGGTAACAAGTGAGCCATCCAAGACCACATCCCTATGTCTACAGGTAATATACCTTTCTAAACTGTACACTGGCATTGCCCTTAGAATAGTATTAATGGTATCATCTTTATTGGACCTAATATAGAGATTATAAGGAAGTTATTTATATCTTTTTTATACTAAAAAAAAAACCTATTTTGAACAATAGATCTAGGGTAGAAACAACATAGTGGTCTGGCTCATAGGTCTCATTTAAAAATCTCTTGTACTAAAGTTTATGTCCTGTATCCATATGTATGAGAATATTTATACCACAACATATTTTACATTTTTGATAAAGTAAACTTTCTTTGATATATAAAATACTGTGATCAATTGCTCCCTCCTTGCCTCTATAAGTAATTATATACAGTTATAGGGTATGCAGTGAGTCCAATGGATGACCAATTTTAGGAAAAACCCCACTAAGAATTTAAAGACACATAGAGCAGGGCCACAGAAACAAGGTGCGACATGTTCCCATTAGAAAGGAGAGGGTCTGCTACACAGTTATAAGGTATGCAGTGAGTCCAATGGCTGACGAATTTTAGGAAAAACCCCACTAAGAATTTAAAGACACATAGAGCAGGGCCACAGTAACAAAAAATTCCCATAAGAAAGGAGAGAGTCTGCTATACAGTTATAGGGTATGTGTAGCGCCCCGAGGGTTTGGCCGCTACAGGGGCATTGCACCTCTGCCAGAGGTGTGGTATTCCTCTCCCGGGTAAGGATGAAGTATGGACCAGGGCTCAGTTAGCTGCATGCATCACACACACCCCATTTCCGGGGGACAGCTCAACGGTGCTCCCATTTAAATAGTAATGCAGGCACGACAGACCATGTCCCTGGCTGGAGTGGGGAGGGGGGAGGAAAACCCAGTGATGTAGGAGCAGAAGGGGACGGTTTCTGAGCATAGGTAGGAGCTCATTGGTTGCTGCTCACCTGAGCTCACACTCTAGGGGAAGGTATAAAAGGTGGGCATCATCTTAGTTCAGGGTCGAGTCTGGTCAGTGAGAGGAGAAGACAGGGAGCGGAGGCTCTGTAGAAGCCCTGCTCAAAGGCAGGCCTAGGGTGAAGGAGCCAGGAGAAAGGAACAGAAACAGAAAGGAACGGAAAAGGAAGAGAAGTACCCAAAGTGTAGAAGGGCTCAGAAACAAAAAGGCAGAAGGGACCCTAAGGACCCAGGAAATTACGGGTGACGGGTCAGGCAAGAAAAGGGTATCGGATCCCAAGTTGGTGGAGGCAAATAATCCTCAGCCAAGAACTGGAGGTCGTGATTGGTGCGACCCCCTGCTAAACCTTGCTAGGAAGGCACCATATAGGATAGCGGGAAACGGGGCCCACGTTTACCTGCATAGATCCGCAGCAGCTGGACAAAAGATTGGTCACTGGTGGGGCACGAGCCAGAGGAAGGATAGAAGGGAGTCCTGTGCCATACTCCTGAATTGCCTGGGGGTTGACCGAGCCCCTCGCCTGGTGGACACGGCACGGCTTGGGCAGTCACTACTGGTACCGAAGTGGCTTGGAGTATACTAACTGTGAGTAAAAGACCCTGGACTGCAACACGTTGTCTTTGTGCTTCTTACTTCGCCGGCACTAACGGTACTGGGACTCCCTGCACCATCACCCCCACCATCTACTACACTGCCCTTGGGCTACACTCTCCCCGTGGGGAGTTATACAATCTCAGCTGCACACACCATCAGCCTCAGGGAACTGCCTTGCAGCGGCGGTTCATAATAGCCGCAATCCACGGGTGGCGTAGTCGGACATTGCAAAGCACATAGTAGACTACCACTGGTCTGACCACCCTGAGCCACGGGACCGGGTCGCCACTACTACTCCCAGCATTGCCCTAAAGTCCCGGTTCCGAGTATCCACGGCCCAGGGGGCGCGTCAGCTTTGGCGTAGTCGGCAGGATCGTGGCCAACCCGCCACAAACGGGTATTGCGTGCCTGAAAAGAGACTGTTTCACTGTACTAAAGATGGCGCCCGCCCCAGAAGAACGAGCGCCATAATGTGCGTGCCAAAAGACAACAGGTAGCCACCTCCCATCGTGGGCAAGGTCCCAGAATGGCACCAAAGAAGGAGCCAACCCCCAACAGCCATGAGCGCGGCTGTGGAGATGTCCATCAAGGTGGGGGGGCTGCCCCTGAAAGTGATTGTCAACAGATGGCCCCAAGACCACCCCCAGTGGGGGCGGAAAGAGAAGAAAACTGTGGGGCAGGGTGCGGTCTGGATCAGTCTGTATGGACCGCACCCGGGAATGGAAGAAGGGAACAGCACCAGCACCCTGGCGCGTAGCCTGCTGCAGGCCGAGCCACCCTGCAGCTTCACAGAGCTGCTAGCACAGCTCCCCAAGATCCCGGAGCGTGCACAAGCTTCGTTAGAAGATCTGGACCGGAGGATGGTCCGGGCGCAGTGGGATGTGATCGTCGGGTGGAAGAAGGAGTTGGCCCGGCAAGCCGTGACCCGACCGCAGGAGGTGCTACCACCACCCAGCAGCAAGCCTGCCTCCGAGGGCAGTGAAGGTGGACCGGAATCCGGGGACGTCACCGCGGAGGAGACCGCAACGACTGAGGCAGGTAACGGGGACGTCACCACCCCCAGCCCTGAAGCCGCGAGCCTGCCTCAGCCTCCCGTTGCGAGGCCCGAAGTCCCGGGAACCGTACATGTCACCACACATCCGCCGCTACCAGCTAGGCCTCAGGCTGCAAGCACTGCGGTCACGCCCCACCCCTGTCATGCCCTTTAACCCCAGGAGCGATTAAGAAACAGATGCCACAGGCCGGGTCGCAAGGCCTAGTACTTCTGGGTGCCGTTACCCCGCCAGCGCCCCTTGCCTCAGCTGTGCCACTTCTGGGCACGACCGGAAGACGACTACCGGCCTGGTCGCAAGGTCAAGTGCCCCCGGGTGCCGCTCCCCCACCGGTGCCCCCTGCCATACAGCTCCTGGGCGCGGACTTGTTCGCCCAGCACACCGGTCAGGACGGGCAACCCTTCATCTGGCCGCCCGAGTATGTCAACCCAGGCCTCCAAAGAAGCCTGTCTGCGGAGGCCGGAGCCGCACCTGAACCCCTAATACCTGTTCCGGAGCCTATAGACGTTGCCCAGCCCCCGCTCGAGGACGCTCAGTTCGAATGGGACCCCACCAGAGAAAATCTGATGGGGTTCACCCAAGAAACCCGGGCGGACACAGCCCGTCGACAAGAGTCCTGCCGTCAGCAGTTGGCAATGTTTGAGAGAGAACGGCGGGAGCGGCGTGTCCGGCAAGAGACGGCTCCAAGTGCAAAGTGCGGAGCAGAAAAGGAGAGCCCGACAGAACCCCCGAGCTGCCAGCGGTCCCAGAGTCACCGGGACCATAGTGAAATTTCAAATGGAGCATGGCTGGGGCTTCATCAAAGATCCTGCGACCATCAGCGACGTCTTTGTGACCCGGAGGGACGTCGAGAGTCACCTGCCAGAGTGACATCGAGGATGAGACCTATACCCGGGTGACGTGGTGACCTACACCCGGCATAAGGGTGTAAAAGGATGGTACGCCCTTCACGTCCACCGGCTAACAGAGGAAGAGCTGCAGTACCATCATGGAGGGAGTCAAGAGGGCCCGATGGGCCTGAAGATGACCACGAGGAGTAAGGCGCCTCAGGAGGACACCGTTACCAGTAAACGGTAAAGTGTGACTGTACATAGTTACCCGTCAGGGTAGAAAGAACTGTTGTGGGACGGTTTCCACTGAGTGTGTGGTCCCCGTTGGGACTATTATGGGACTGCTACCTGTTGCCCCTTTCATTAATCTGGTGGGGACTGAGAACAGCCATCCCCTTCCCTACCTGGCCAAGGACTGAGAGCGGACATCCTGTAAATAGTTGCGCTTCCTAAAGTGCCCCCTATTGGTTTTATAAAAGAACTGCAACGTCTACCTCAGGACAAATTTGCTGGACTGTTGCACCTTTAAGAAGAATGAACACCTGGTCGCAAGTTGCACTGCGGCCAGTACACAAGAATATGTGTTACTTAAAAATGTTTTATATGAAAAAGTTTTATATGCTGCTATATATGATAATGAGAATGTTTTATATGATAAAAGAGTTCCGGTAGTATTAACAGTGACAAAGAAAAGTGTTTCCCATAAAGGGAATTGAACAATGTCGTCCGTTTTCTAATGTAAAAAGTTATTGAAAAAGTTTTGCATGTCTTGTAATCAAATGTCTTTACTCTTTTCCAGCCCGAGGACGTGCTGTGGTTTACCAGGGGGGAATGTAGCGCCCCGAGGGTTCGGATGCTACAGGGGTATTGCACCTCCGTCAGAGGTGTGGTATTCCACTCCCGGGTAAGGATGAAGTATGGACCAGGGCTCAGTTAGCTGAATGCATCACACACACCCCATTTCTGGGGGACAGCTCAGCGGTGCTCCCATTTAAATAGAAATGCAGGCACGACAGACCATGTCCCTGGCTGGAGTGGGGAGGGGGGAGGAAAACCCAGTGATGTAGGAGCAGAAGGGGACGGTTTCTGAGCATAGGTAGGAGCTCATTGGTTGCTGCTCACCTGAGCTCACACTCTAGGGGAAGGTATAAAAGGTGGGCACCATCTTAGTTCAGGGTCGAGTCTGGTCAGTGAGAGGAGAAGACAGGGAGCGAAGGCTCTGTAGGAGCCCTGCTCAAAGGCAGGCCTAGGGTGAAGGCCGGAGCCAGGAGGAAGGAACAGAAACAGAAAGGAACAGAAACAGAAAGGAACGGAAAAGGAAGAGAAGTACCCAAAGTGTAGAAGGGCTCAGAAACAAGAAGGCAGAAGGGACCCTAAGGACCCAGGAAATTACGGGTGACGGGTCAGGCAAGAAAAGGGTACCGGATCCAAAGTTGGTGGAGGCAAATTATCCTCAGCCAAGAACCGGAGGTCGAGATCATTACTTGGTGCGACCCCCTGCTAAACCTTGCTAGGAAGGCACCATATAGGATAGTGGGAAACGGGGCCCACGTTTACCCGCATAGATCCGCAGCAGCTGGACAAAAGCTTGGTCACTGGTGGGGCACGAGCCAGAGGAAGGATAGAAGGGAGTCCTGTGCCATACTCCTGAATTGCCTGGGGGTTGACCGAGCCCCTCGCCTGGTGGACACGGCACGGCTTGGGCAGTCACTACTGGTACCGAAGTGGCTTGGAGTATACTAACAGTGAGTAAAAGACCCTGGACTGCAACACGTTGTCTTTGTGCTTCTTACCTCGCCGGCAGTAACAGTATTGAGACTCCCTGCACCATCACCCCAACCGTCTACTACACTGCCCTTGGGCTACACTCTCCCCGTGCGGAGTTATACGATCTCAGCTGCACACACCATCAGCCTCAGGGGACTGCCTTGCAGCGGCGGTTCATAATAGCCGCCATCCATGGGTGCCGTAGTCGGACATTGCAAAGCACATAGTAGACTACCACTGGTCTGACCACCCTGAGCCACGGGACCGGGTCACCACTACTACTCCCAGCGTTGCCCTAAAGGCCTGGTTCCGAGTACCCCACGGCCCAGGGGGCGCGTCATATGCAGTGAGTCCAACGGCTGACCAATTTTAGGATAAACCCCACTAAGAATTTAAAGACACATAGAGCAGGGCCACAGAACGACAAACTCCCATTATAAAGGAGAGGGTCTGCTATACAGTTATAGGGTATGCAGTGTGTCCAACGGCTGACCAATTTTAGGAAAAACCCCGCTAAGAATTTAAAGACAAATTGAGCAGGGCCACAGTAACAAGGTATGACATGTTCCCATTAGAAAGGATAGGGTCTGCTACACAGTTATAAGGTATGCAGTGAGTCCAATGGCTGACCAATTTTAGGAAAAACCCCACTAAGAATTTAAAGGCGCATAGAGCAGGGCCACAGTAACGACAAATTCCCATTAGAAAGGAGAGAGTCTGCTATACAGTTATAGGGTATGCAGTGAGTCCAACGGCTGATCAATTTTAGGAAAAACCCCACTAAAAATTTAAAGACACATAGAGCAGGGCCACAGTAATGACAAATTCTCATTAGAAAGGAGAGGGTCTCCCATAGTGTTGGCCTATGCAGTGAATGCAAGGGCTGCCAAAAATTGGGGGGCACTCCAATGCCCCTTGCAAGAGACTTAGAGGGCCTCATAAAAAAATGTTCCTATTAGAAAGGAGCGGGTCTCCTATACTTGTAATGCCCATGCACTAAGTGTATGGGCTGACAAACATTTTACCCCTGGGGGATATACATGAACATACTGTATAAAAATACATTTTTATGGGCATCATAAACACCCTTTAAAAAAATTATGTGGATGTTGCATCACGGACCACAGTCACCCTGCTGATATGGTGGTGGAGGATGAGGATGAGGAGAAGGAGGAGGACAAGAGCAAATAGCCAAAATCAGGAAGCGTATACCCATGTGTGGGTGAGAAGAGGTGCATGGGAATACACCTCCCAAAAAAAGACACTGGATTTGAGTTTATGTTACGCTGCTATCATTCGGTGGTGTTGAGAAGTCTGGCCCAATCCAGACCTTGTTCATTTTTATAAGAGCTTATCAGTTATAATTCCACCAGCGGCACTAAAAACCCGCTCTGATAAAATGCTGGCGGTAGGGCAGGCCAGGACCTCCAAGGCATAGAGAGCCAGTTCATTCCACGTATTCAGCTTGGATACCCAATAATTATAAGGCACAGAGGAATCACGAAGGATGTTTGTACGGTCGGCAAGGTACTCCCTCAGCATCTTCCCAAACTTTGCACTCCTTGTGAGAGTACCCCGCCATGCGTGCCAAACTGCTAACAGGCAAGACATCCATGTCCTCATCAAGAGGATGACTGACCGTGCTCTCCTCCTCCTCCTCCTCTCTGTCCTCTGGCCATCCACGTTGAACAGACGGTTTGACAGCTGTGCAGGTAGTACCGTCTATAGCGCATGAAACTAGCTCCTGTTCCTCCTCCTCCTCCTCCTCTTCCCCATTGTCACCCAATCCACGTTGGGATGAGATGAGGCGGGGCTATGTGTAATCACCCTGTATGGTTCCTTGCTCCATCTCATCGTGCTCCGCCTGAAATGCATCCTCTTTGATTGTGAGCAGAGAACATTTCAGAAGAAAGAGAAGCGGGATGGTGACGCTAATTATGGCATCATCACCACTCACCATCTTGGTGGAGTCTTCAAAGTTTTGGAGGATGGTACATATGTCTGACATCCATGTCCACTCCTGAGGTCTTATATGTGGAGTCTCAACTGAATACCGACGGCTTTGTTGATGCTGGTACTCAACAACTGCTCTCTTCTGCTCAAAAATCCTTCCCAACATCTTCAGTGTAGAGTTCCAACGCATGGGGACATCACACAACAGTCTGTGAGCCAGAAACTGCAAACGCTGCCAAAACACTGCAAAGGCGGTGGATGCTGTAGCTCACTTTCTAAAATGGGCACACAGGTGGCGTACTTTAACAAGCAGATCCGGCAGTTCCGGGTAGGATTTGAGAAACCGCTGAACCACAAGGTTAAGCACATGGGCCAGGCATGGTACGTGTGTGAGCTCAACTTGCCTCAGAGCCACCACCAGGTTCCGGCCATTGTCACACACAACCATGCCTGGCTGTAGGTTCAGCGGTGTGAGCCACAGATCTGCCTGCTCTTTCAGAGCTGTCCACAACTCTTCAGCATTATGCAGTTTGTTACCTAAGCATATTAGCTTCAGCACAGCCTGTTGACGCTTGGCCAAGCCAGTGCTGCAATGCTTCCAGCTTGTGACTGATGTGGTCATTTCGGAGATGGAGGCTGAAGAGGAGGAGGAGCCTGAGGAGGATGAGGCGCAGGAGCTGTAGACTTTTGGGGGCAGACTGGGTCCTGGCTTCCACTATGTTAACCCAGTGTGCCGTCAGCAAGATGTACCGTCCCTGTGCACAAGCACTTGTCCATGTGTCCGTGGTTAGGTGGACTTTCCCGGTAACTATGTTGTTGAGAGCACGGCTAATGTTTTGGGACACGTGCTTGTGTAATGCGGGGACGGCACACCAGGAGAAATAGTGGCGGCTGGGGACCGAGTACCGAGGGATGGCCACCGCAAATCAAGTTGCGGAATGCTTCTATGTCCACGAGCCAAAAAGGAAACATATCGAGTGCAAGCAGTGGTGAAATGTGAGAATAATTTAGTAGTGTGGCCTGTGGTGCATTGGCTGCGTATTTACGCTTGCGTTCCAAGGACAACTGAACTCTGCGCAGGGACAAAGACGTGGACGTGCTTCCTGATGCTGCTACTTGAGAGTGTGCAACGACAGGTGCTGGGCAGGAGGCATCTTCGCATGCACCATGGACAGGGGATTGGCTTGCATGCACAACAGCGGAAGAAGCAATGGTGCCATCCGCAGATACTTTTCCTGGACCCTGGGGTTCGGCCCACAAAGTGGGGTGCTTTGCTGCCATGAAACTGATCATGATGGTGGTGGTCAGGCTGGTCGTTTTGCCACCCCTACTAATGCTGGCATGGCAGAAAGTGCAAATGGCCTTTTTGTGGTTATCAGCAGAGTCTTTAAAAAACAACCAGACTCGTGAAGACCTAACAGTTGTACTGGCAACTTCCTTCATGTTGGTGTTACGGGGAATGGTTGCCTGCCTTCTGACTGCAGCCACCACACTGCCTCTTCTTCCCTGTTGGGGTGCTTTGCCTCCCTCCCGCTGTGTGTTGCTGTCCTCGATCTGCATGTCCTCCTGCCAGGTTGGATCCGTTGCTATATCATCCATCACCTTGTCTTCCACTTTTCACCCTGGTCCTCCTGCTGACTTTCTGGCAATTGTGTCTCATCGTCGTCCACCTCTTGTGACACTTTCCCACAGTCGCCTTCATGTGACCATGGCTGCTCAAATATTTGGGCATTGCTACATGCGATTACTTGCCCCGCTTCAAGTGGACCGGGCAAAAGACCCGAATCTATAAATGGAAAAGTGAACAGCTCTTCAGAGTGTCCAAGTGTGGGATCAGTTGTCTCCGGGCACTCGGCATGGTGGGAGGAAGGAGGAACAGGGTGAGGAATATGCGGTCCTGACTCACGACTACTGAGACTTGACCATGTGGAAGACAGGGTGGTGGTGGCTAAGTGACTGAAAGCATTATCCGCTATCCAACCAGCAACCTTTTGACACTGCTCTGGGTTCAATAGTGGTGTACTGCGGTCCCCTAGGAATTGGGACCGGAAGGTCGGGTGAGAAGTTGTGGGTGTTTGTTGTGGCACAATTTCAGCTTGCTCACGGCCTCGGCCTCGGCCTCTGCATGCACCATCACCATCATGTCCAGTTCCCCATCCCTTGCCACGCACCTTGCCCATTTTAAATAGAGGACAAGTGTTAGAACCTTGTTCTTAGTTTTTTTCCTTTGCTGGTCACGTGACCTTGTTGGCCTGTTTAGTCCTGCTCCGCCCTTCTGGCTTTGCTGGACTTCATTGTTTAACTACTTTCAAGCTAGCCTGTGCCCTGTATCTAACTCTGTTAGTTTGCTTGGTCTACGGACCTCTATGTTCTATTTATTTTGTTTGTTCGTCTGTCTGCTACTATTTCTGTTAGGAGGTGTCCCATTTTCCTCCCAGTCCTTAGTACTTGTAGGGATTCCTTCCCCAGATCTATAGGTCTCCGTACAGACTAGCTTAGGACTTTAGCAGGTCTGATCGCAGGATCAGGTCCCCTGTTACATCGTAGGGATTAAGCTGAGTTCTATCGTAGGGACAGATCTCCTCTCTTTCCTTAGCTCTGGTAGCAGAACATAACAGTAAGTCCAGCCCAGCAAATGCTCTAAGGAAAGATTTTTTTTTTCTCTTCCATCATGGTGTCGGTTCTGGATTTTGCTAAACACCTGCAGGGACTCTCTTTGGAGGTGACTGAGCTCCGTCAGCACGTGAGTAACTGTCCTGGAGCACATTTCTTGGAGCCTAAGGTACGTTTGCCGGATTTAATTTTTGGTGAACACCGAGAATTTTTTTCATTTAAAAATGCCTGCTTATTGTATTTTCGTTTGAGACCCATGTCCTCTGGGGATGATTCCCAGCGCAAAGGGTTTATAATGTCACTTTTGCGCAAAGAGCCTCAGGAGTGGGCCTTTTCTTTGCAACCTAGTGATACATGCTTCAGATCAGTGGATAGTTTTTTTTCTGCTTTGGGACTATTATATGATGATCCTGACCGTGTCGCATCAGCTGAGACTGAGTTAAGACGTTTGAGACAGGGATCAGGTAATGTGGAAAAATATTGTACTCATTTCCGTCGATGGTCTACTCAAACAGGGTGGAACGATTCTGCTCTGAAAAGTCTATTTCTTGCTGGGCTCAGTGAAAGGGTTAAAGACCTGCTAATTGCTTATCCTACACCTGAAGATTTGCAACAGGCTATGCAATTAGCTATACGGGTGGATAGGAGACTGCGTGCAAGGGTTAATGAGAGCAAATCCTCTGCTATGTCAGTTTCTGGTTATGAGAATGTGTGTACTAACAGTGGTGAATCGATGGAGATTGGAGCGATGGCACCTCGCTCTCAAGAAAAAGATCGCAGATTTTCTGAAGGCTTGTGTTTCTATTGCGGAAAATCTGGTCATTTGATTAAAGACTGTGAGCTTCGTATCAAGAAAGAAAAAAAAATGGTCAGTCATGCCCGTATTGCCTGTTTAAATTCCAAGGGTGTATTTTTAGCTGCTTCCACGATTGCTCAGGAAAAATTAATGGAATTTCGGGTGTTTGTTGATTGTGGGTTTACTCTGAATGTAATTGATGGGGGATTCTTGGAAAGACTCAATTTAAAACCCGAACCTTTATCATCCCCCATTGCTGTGGTCTCTGTGGATGGTTCCCCTTTGAAGAATATTACTCTCAAGGTCTGTGAATTTCCTCTCACTATTAATGGTGTTCACCATGAGAAATTGGATTTGGTAGTGTTGAATAACTTGCCTTCTCCAGTAATATTGGGATTGCCCTGGTTAAAATTTCACAATCCTGTACTGGATTGGTCTACCAGTGAAATTAAAACCTGGAGCCATAAATGTTATGACAAGTGTTGTAACGGGCGTATTGCAGCTTTGGATAGGGGAGAATTGCCTGTTCCTATTCAGGATTTTTGGAGAGTTTTTTCTGAGAAGGAATCGCAGGTTTTGCCTCCCCATAGAGACTATGATTGTTCTATTGAATTTGTCCCTGGAGCGACTCTTCCTAAAAGTCGTTTATTTAACCTTACTATTCCTGAGAGAAAGGCTTTGGAGGAATACATACAGACAAGTTTGGCCGCCGGTCACATTAGGCCCTCTAAGTCTCCTGTGGCGGTTGGATTTTTTTTTGTAAAAAAAAAGGACGGCGGTTTACGTCCTTGTCTGGATTTTCGTGAGATTAACAAAATTACTGTACGCAATCCTTACCCACTGCCATTGATTCCTGATCTGTTCAACCAGTTAATGGGGGCCAAGTGGTTCTCTAAAATTGACCTTAAGGGGGCATACAATCTGTTGCGCATGAAGGAGGGTGACAAATGGAAGACTGCTTTTAACACTCCTGTGGGTCATTTTGAGAATCTGGTTATGCCTTTTGGTCTTACTAATGCTCCTGCATTTTTTCAGAATCTTATTAATGACATCCTTAGACCTTTGATCGGCAAAAATGTGGTTGTGTATTTGGATGACATTTTGATTTATTCGCCGGATCTGGAGTCTCATTGGCGGAGCGTACGTGAGGTATTACAGTTGTTAATGGACAATTCGCTTTTTGCTAAGCTGGAGAAATGTGAGTTCGCTGTACAGAGAATTAGTTTTTTGGGCTACATTATCTCCAGCGAAGGTTTTGAGATGGACCTGGTTAAAGTTCAAGCTGTACAGGAATGGCCTAGGCCTATTGGTTTGAAATCGATACAGAGGTTTTTGGGTTTCGCCAATTATTACAGAAAATTCATAAAAATTTTTTCTAGTATTGTCAAACCTCTGACCGATCTCACCAGGAAAGGTGCTGATGCGGTTCAGTGGTCTTCTGAGGCCATTGAAGCTTTTGTGTATCTCAAGGAGAGGTTCACCTCTGCTCCCATCCTTATGCAGCCTGATGTGACTAAGCCGTTTTTGGTTGAGGTTGATGCTTCCTCTGTGGGGGTTGGCGCAGTATTGTCTCAGGATAACGGGGATGGATTACATCCCTGTGCCTTTTTTTCAAAAAATTTTTCGGAGACTGAACTGAATTACGATATTGGTAATCGGGAATTATTGGCTATTAAACTCGCATTTGAACACTGGCGCCACTTCTTGGAAGGTGCGGAATTTCCCGTTCAGGTTCTTACGGATCATAAAAATCTGATATATCTTGATGCTGCCAAGCGCCTGAATGCCCGTCAGGCTAGGTGGGCACTGTTTTTCTCGCGGTTTAATTTCTCCGTTACTTACATCCCTGGTACTAAGAATGTTAAGGCGGATGCCTTGTCTCGCAGTTTTTCTCCCATAGTCGGTGCTGAGAAAGAGGAGAACATTTTACAAGAAGGTGTTGTGATAGCTGCTTTGGACTCCGTTTTGGAAGATGAGATTCTTAAAGCGCAGGAGAATGCCCCATCTAACACTCCTCATGGGAGGTTGTTTGTGCCTGGGACCTTTAGGAGAGATTTGTTTGTTGAGTGTCACGAATCTCGGTTGGCAGGTCATCCCGGAATCTCTGAGACCAAGAGACTGGTGGGTCGCAGTTTTTGGTGGCCTGGATGGCAGAAGGAAGTCATTAAGTGAGTGCGCCAATGTACTATTTGTGCTAGATCTAAGTCCTCACATACTCCTGCTGCGGGGTTGCTTTGTCCTTTGGAGGTTCCCAGTGCTCCTTGGACACATTTGGCTATGGACTTTATAACTGACCTCCCCCCCTCTGAGGGTTTTACTGTCATCTGGGTGGTCGTGGACCGTTTTAGCAAGATGTGTCACTTGGTTCCCTTCGTCAAACTGCCCTGCGCTAAAACTCTCGCTAAGGCCTTTGTCAAGGAAATTGTCAGACTTCATGGCGTTCCTACTGACATTGATTTTTGATAGAGGTCCTCAGTTCATGGCTCGTTTTTGGCGTGCCTTTTGTGACAGGTTGGGAGTTCATTTGTCGTTCTCGTCCGGATATCATCCTGAATCTAATGGCCAGACAGAAAGGAAAAACCAGGATGTTGAGCAGTTCTTGCGTTGTTTTGTGGCAGACAATCAAGAGGGGTGGTCTGAGTTTCTGCCACTTGCTGAATTTGCTCTGAACAATCATACATCTTCTTCTGCTGGTTGTTCGCCTTTTTTTTGTTGTTCTGGGAGACATCCGTCGTTTGGGTCGTTCTCCAAGTTGGGATCTGCCGTGCCTGAGGAGGAGAATTTTTCCGGTGATTTGGAGAGAGTTTGGATGGATGTGCGTGGTAATCTTCAGGAGGCCAACAGAAAATCTAAAGACTACTTTGATAGGAAACGACAGAAGGTTTTGTTCGCTGTTGGTGACATGGTTTGGTTGTCCTCTAGGAATCTGCGGTTGAGGATTCCTTCTAAGAAATTGGGTCCCAAGTTTGTAGGGCCCTTTAAGGTGCTTCAGGTTGTCAACCAATCTGCTGTTAGGTTGGAGGTTCCTACCTCCTGGAGAATTAATCCGGTATTTCATGTCTCTCTGTTGAAAAAAGCTGTTGTATCGGATTGTGACTAGTGTTGAGCCACCCCCGTAGTGTTCGAGTTCGGTTCGGTTCGTCGAACACCCGTGTGTTCGCCGAACTGTTCGTCGAACTGTTCGTCGAATACCTTCGAACACCGTTAAAACCAATGGCAGGCAAACAAGAACACATAGAAACACATACAAAACACCTTCAAAGGTGTCCAAAAGCTGACAAACTGCTCACAAGACATAACTAACACATGGAAAAGTGACAAGTACATATAGTCATGCGAAAATAAAAGAGGTGGAGGAGTAAAAGGAGGGGGAGACACAGATATAGGCATGTCATGCCCTTCTAAAATCCAAAAAGTGAGAAGCCGACACGGCCAGTCCGCTCCTGCCCGTGCCACCTCCGTGTCGCCGGGTTTGTGCCAGAGCCGCGGTGAACCCTGACGGCCAGCCCACCTCTCCCAATACTGGTGCCTGTCCGCTGGTGGGTCGAGCGAGCCCCCCTGTGGTGGAGGCAGCTCTAAGCTTTTTAATTTAAATTGTCTCTCTAATTTGAATGAATACACTTTAAATCCATTTACAAGGATCTATTGGAGGGCAAGTCTCATGCCAGCAGCCGCGGTAATTCCAGCTCCAGTAGCGTCCACTAAAGCTGCTGCAGTTAAAAAGCTTTTATAAGGATCGAGCTCGGCTGTCCACCGCAAGGCATCCTACTGCCAGTCCCAGCCCCTATGCCTTGGGGTGCCTCCTGATGCTCTTCACTAAGAATCCCATGGTCCCGAAGCATTTCCTTTGAAAAAATTAAGTGTCTAAACTACAGGTGGTGCAGCTTGCTTAACAGCCGGGATAATCCGCTGACTAGCAGACACTGCTACTAGGCACAAAGTATTTCCTGGGCTAGATGCAGTTAAAAATTTGTAATTAGATACTCTCGTTGGATGCTGAGAAAGCATTCCATAGAGTCTCCTGGCACGCCATAAATGATTCTCTTAAAAAGCTTGGGGTAGGGGTCTAGGGGACCCTTTTATAGCCAAAATCACGGCCCTGTATCGCAATACGTCACCTAGGCTGAAGATAAATGGAACTGTAGCACCCTGAGGGCTCGGTTGCTAAAGACGTATTGCACCTCACCCAGAGGTGTGATATCTCACTCTCAGGTAAGGATGGAGTGTGGATCAGGACCCGACACCTGCATGCATTACACCACATTGCCGTGGGGCAGGGCGACCAATATGCCCCTGAGATGGGCACGACAGTCCCTGTCCCTGGCTGGAGTGGGGGGAGGGAACACTGAGGAAGGGGAACCCTGTAGTGCAGGAGCAGGGAGGAAGCAGTTCCTGGGTGCATTGAGAAGGGAGTATAAAAGGTGGGCACCATCTTAGTTCAGTGCAGAGAAGTCTGAGCAGAAGTGGCAGGGAGCAGGGGCTCTGCATGAGCTCTGCTCCGGAGGCGGGCCTAGTAACAGAGGCCCAGGCCTGGAAGAGGGAGAAGGAAGGAAGAGGAGCGGAGAAGGCTCCAGGAACGAGGAATGAAGGGATCCCAGGGGTGCGGACGGGCGAGTCGCCACCGCACGCCCGAATCCACCTGCGTGGAGGGGTCAGGCCAAAGGGGGAGACCGGTCCCCGAACTAGTGGAGGCAGGAAACGACCCTCAGCTAGAAACCGGAGGCTCTGACATTTTATGTGGCGCAGCCCCTCGCTACACCCGCTAGGAAGGCACCACATAGGGTCAGGGAAACTGGCGCCAAGTTTACCAAGAGGAGGCCCGAGGCAGCCGGACAGAAGTGTTGGTAAGAAAGGCCAGACAAAGGACACACAAAGGGGGTCCTGTGAAGTGCTCCAAAGTTATCTGGGAGTTGTCTGAGCCCCTCACCTGGTGAGCACAGTACGACGTGGGCAGCCGTTACCTGCAGACGTGGTCTGGATAATAAGAACTGTGAGTAAAGGCCCTGAACTGCATCACTGACTCCGTGTCGTTACTGCTGCTGCCCTGCACCATCACCCCCATCCTCCGCATACACTGCCCTGAGGCTATACTCCTCCCGTGGGGAGTTATGCTACGCTCTGCTGCACCCACAACACCAGCCTCAGTGGTCTGCCCTGTAGCGGCGGTTCACTCTGACCGCAATCCACGGGTGGCGTAGTCGGACATTTAAACATGAAAACCACATAAATAGTTCCGCCACTGGTTTGACCGCCCTGAGCCACGGAACTGGGTCGCCGCCACGAAGACTACAACCACCAGCATCCACCAAAAAGGGTCCGGCTCCGGGTGTCCCAAGGCCCAGGGGGTGCGTCAGAACATTTTCATCACCTTTCACAATCACCAATGGGACAAGGCAGTGATGTCCTCTGTCCCCTCTCTTATACATCCTAGTGACGGAGCACCTGCTCTCATCAATTCGCCATAACCCCAATATTAGGTGGATTGAGGTGGGAGGCACCGAGTACAAGTGCTCTCTATTTGCTGATGATGTCCTAGTATATATCACTCAATCACATATATCCATCCATGCTGTTATGGCTGAAATAGATCACTTTGTTACATGGTAAAATTTTAAAATCAATGCAGCGAAGTCTGAGGCCCTCGATGTCTCCCTCCCCAAATCCATATAGGATTCCATCCAGTCCAACTTTCCCTTTGCCTGGCCCTCACAGGGTATCAAATACTTAGGAATTCCTATTCATAGAGACCTCTCCCATCTATGTTATCTTAATTTTGGGCCCTTTATTGAACAACTCCATACAGACCACGGTTGGCAAGTTAGAACTGTAAGATTCACTACGTGAACCACTGGTGTTTTGTGGAAAAGCACATGTACACTGCGTTCCAAATTATTATACAAAAAGTGTTTAGGAGTGATAAGGGAAGAATTTGTTTGTTTGTCAGTTAAACTCATTGATGGTGATGTGTGTCAGGGCTCTTTATATCACTGTAAGCAATTGCAGACACCTGTGCTAATTAGTTTGGCAGGTGTGTCCAATGAAAGGCAAGACTACTTAAGAAGGCTCTCTCACATTATTAAGCAGCCTACATTTTCTGCCAAAATGGGAAAGAAAAAGGATGTGTCGGCTGCTGAGAAGCAACAAATTGTGGAGTGTTTAGGTCAAGGCATGACTACAATCAACATTGTGCGATGATCAGGATGAAGTGTCTTGGCAATCAAGAAGTATGTAGCTGATTCACAGTACACACGTGTGCGTGCTGATAAGGGCAAATTGAGGACTCTTTCCTACAGGCAATTACGTCAGGTTGAAAGAGCAGCGGCAAAAAAGCCTTGTCATAGCAGCAGACAAGTTTTTGAAGCTGCTTGTGCCTCCAACGTCCCCCGAACAACAAGATGCAGGGTCCTTCAGAGGTTTGCAGCTGTGCATGCGCCATCCTGTCGACCTCCTCTATCCACTTCACACAAGCAGAAACGGCTCCAGTGGGCCAAACATTACATGAAGACTGATTTCAAAACTGTTTTGTTCACGGATGAGTGCCGTGCAGCGCTCGATGGTCCAGATGGATGGAGTGGAGGATGGCTGGTTGATGGACACCCCACGCAAACACGGCTACAGCGCCAACAAGGAGGAGGTGGAGTAATGTTTTGGGCTGGAATCATGGGGAGAGAGATTGTCGGCCCCTTTAGGATCCCTGAAGGCGCTAAAGATGAACTCCATAATGTATGTGGATTTTCTCAAACAGCACTTCCTGCCATGGTTCAAGAAGAAGAACCGTGTATTTCACAGCAAGATCATTTTTCTGCATGATAATGCACCATCTCATGCTGCACATAAAACATCTGCATCTCTGGCTGATATGGGCATAAAAGGGGACAAACTTATGGTGTGACCCCCATGCTCCCCTGACCTCTACCCCATTCAGAACCTTTGGAGCATCATTAAAAGGAGTGTCTATGATGGCGGGAGGCAGTTCACATCTAAGCAACAGCTCTGGGAGGGTATTCTGTCCTCATGCAAAACAATTGAAGCAGAAACCATCCAAAACCTGACAAATTCAATGGACGAGAGAGTTCAGAAGCTCCTTTCGAACAAGGGGTCCTATGTGAAAATGTAACATCACCTAGAATAAAGTTTTGAGTTGAAAACTGTTTGATTTCAGTTTCTAACAACCTGCTAATGCTTATAATTTCAAAAATGACCATTTTTTTGGTCTTTATTAAAATGAAAAGGTTGATCGAAAAGTTTGGGGGATCTAAGAGTGTGGCAACCCAGTAGTCATGATTACTTCGAATTCTGACAATATGAGGGTCATGCTGCAGGTAGTGCAGCAAGAAGGCACTTATGTGCCTTGCGCATCTCGGAGCCCCAAAATTATTTTCCGGGCTAGATGCAGCTAAAAATTATTTTTAATTTTAAATCTGGTGAAGCTTTAGTATAGATGGCCTAATAGGATCAGTGCTGCACACTGCTACAAAGCCCAAATTATTTTCCAGTCAAGATACAGATAAACATGATTAGTAATTTGAAAGTTTAAAACGGTTGGTAGGGTGATTTTAACCAATCATCAAGCTTTTACTCTCCCCAGGATGACACAGGGGTAGAAAAGTCGTTTCGGATCCATGATTTGTTCATCTTTATGAACGTGAGTCTGTCTACATTATCAGTGGAGAGCCGCGTGCGCTTATCTGTCAGCACACCACCAGCAGCGCTGAACACACGTTCAGACAGAACGCTGGCTGCGGGGCATGACAAGATCTCCAAGGCGTAAGTGGCTAGCTCCGGCCATTTATCCAGATTGGAAGCCCAAAAAGAGCAAGGGTCCAGTGACACAGTCGTGGCTTCAATGTTTACTTGGAGATACTCCTGTACCATCGTCTCTAGGCGTTGACTATGTGTCAGACTTCTTGTCTCCTGTGGCCTTGCAAAGGATGGGCTAAAAAAGTGGTGAAATGATTCCGCAAAATTGATGTTACCAGCAGATACTGTGGTTCTGTCACGGTTTGAGTGCTGAACACTTGACGGTCCCACGGTTGGCAAGTTGGAACTGTGAGATTCACTACGTGCACCACTGGTATTTTGTGGAAAAGCACATGTAAGATTCTGCAACAGTCTCTGCTGATACTCCTGCATGCATGCATCCCTTTCTATGGCAGGAATAATTTCTGCAAATTTACTTTTGTACCGGGGATCTAACAGTGTGGCAACCCAGTAGTCAGGATTATTTCTAATTCTCACAATTCGAGGGTCATGTTGCAGGTAGTGCAGCAAGAAGGCACTCATGTGTGTTGCGCATCCAGGAGCACCAAGTCCCTGTTGTGTTGGTGGCGAGGTAACAATCATGCTTCCTTCCTCTGTCCTCTCCCCCCAACCTCGCACAACAGAAATGTGATCAAGGTCTCCCTCATCTGATGAGTCTTCCATCAGTTCGTCCTCCACTTCTTCCTGGGCTCCTGCACCTTCCTCACTAGTTTGGCTGCTACCATGCGCCCTGGTAAAACCATCTCCCCCACCCTCACATGCCTGCCGCCTTGGTGCTGCCGACCGTCTGGACCTTGCAGATGTTAGCCCTTCCGCATACAACTCCTCCTCCTCTACTTCCTCCACCTCCTCTTGTGCCACCACCTGACTCCGAATTCTGTTTAACATGTGCTCCAGCATGTAAATCACCGGAATAGTCATGCTGATAATGGCATCGTCAGCACTAAACATCTTCGTCGCCATTTCAAAACTGTGCAGAAGGGTGCATAGGTCCCTGATCTGAGACCACTCCTCCAGCGTGATTTGCCCCACCTCTGAATCTCGTTGGCCCAGGCTATACGTCAGAACGTATTGCACCAGGGCTTGTCGGTGCTGCCACAGTCGCTGCAACATGTGCAGAGTTGAATTCCACCGGGTAGGCACATCGCATTTTAGCCGGTGAAGTGGCAGGCCCAACGACTTCTGTAGAGATGTAAGTCGCTGAGCTGCGGGATGCGAACGGCGGAAGTGAGCACACAGCGACCGTGCCCTCTGCAGAAGGCCATCTAGTCTGGGATAGTGGGCTAAAAATTGCTGGACAACCAGGTTCAACACGTGAGCCATACAAGGCACGTGTGTGACATTGCCCCGGCGAAGGGCCGCACCCAGGTTTGCAGCATTGTCACACATGGCCTTCCCTGGTTTCAGGTCCAGTGGAGACAACCATTCATGAAATTGGTTCTCCAGAGCTGACCACAACTCCTCAGCTGTGTGACTCACATTTCCCAGACATTTCAATGTAAAAACCGCCTGATGACGTTGAGCCCTACTGCCAGCATAGTAAGGAGGTGTGCAGGATCCCTTCTGCGCAGTTAGAAAGCTTGTGGCATGACCAGACAGGCTTTGGGTGCAGGTGGAAGACCGAGAGGATGTTGAGGAGGCAGAAGCAGTGGTGGAACTTTGACATAAAGAGGATTGACGCACAACTCGTGGGGACGGCAAGACTTGGACAGCAGCCCCTTGTCCTGCTGTCACCATAGTTACCCAGTGCCCAGTCAGCGACATGTAACGCCCCTGTCCATGCCTACTCGTCCAAGTGTCTGTGGTGAAATGCACCCTGTCACACACAGAGTTTCTCAAAGAAGCGGTGATGTTGTGTGCGACATGCTGGTGGAGCGCAGGCACACCTTTCTTTGAGAAGTAGTGCCGACTGGGCATCTGGTACTGGGGCACTGCGACGGACATAAGGTCTCGAAAATCCTCTGTGTCCACCAGGCGGAAAGGCAGCATTTCTGTAGCCAAGAGCTTGCAGATGGTGAAATTCAACCTCTTAGCTTTCTCATGGCTAGGAGGAAATGGTCTTTTACTTGTCCACATCTGAGGGACCGAGGGCTGGCTATTGTGCTTAGACGGGGTTGATAAGGGTGTCCCCGGCAAACTGCCGGTCTGTGAGGAAGATGCAGGCGGACATGTTAGGTTGCCTTGATCCAAAGGTGGTGCTATCGATGTCGGACAGCGCTCAAGACCAGCTGGTGTTACCACCTCCAAAGAAAATGATAACCTGCCAATCACGCTGGCTGTTGCGGGTAAAGAGGTGGCAGGTCTGTGCCCCAAAACAGGTGTGACTGCTGTCCCCCCAGTCACAGAGGATGAAGAGGCCGCGGATGCACAAGATATGGCAGACGGTGGTTGGCCCGGCCGGCTAGACCGCATTGTAGCACACTGAGCTTCCCACTGCAACTTATGCTTCATGTCCATGTGCCGGTTCATGCATGAAGTACTCAAACTATGTATTTTTTGGCCTCTACTTAGCTTTTGCTGACAAATGTTACAGATAACACGAGTTGGGTCATCTTTATCGATCTGAAAAAATGCCCAGGCAGTGCAAGGCTTAGCACCCATGCGACCTGAATAGCCACCACAACTTGTGGTGAGAGGCAGAGTTGTGTTTGAGGATGCAGTTGTTGACGTGCTTCCAGTACTACGTCTCTGTCCAGGAAGGCGCAACCTGACCTCGTCGTCACTAGCATCTTCCTCCACCTCCTCTGCTGACCTCATCTCTTGGCTGACTGTGGGTTGACAGTAAGTGGGATCTCCGACCTCATCATCATCACCCTGTGCGTTATCACACCCGTCGTCCTCAGAGCCAACCTGTTCCTGCCCTGACAAAAAACTAAAGTTGTCGCTCCAATCAGGTATTTGAGTCTTATCATCGTCTTCCTCATTGTCTCCACCAACAGGAGTTACAGTTTGGGAATGAGGGTCTACATTATGGTCAGAACCTTCTGCGTCTGGTCCTGGATCCGACTCATAAAGATTCTGGGCATCAGTGCAGATCATTTCCTCGTCTGGATTCACAGAAGCGCTGGAGTCGACCTCTGATTCCCAGGCTATAGTATGAGTAAACAGCTCTGCAGACTCAACCATCTGTTCTACCTCATACTTAGACGGGCAGCTGGAGATTTGGGAGCTGTGAGGAAGCAAGTGCGATTTGGGTGACACCTTTGAGGACTGGAGTATTTGTGATGTTGAAGTTGATGTGGAGGAGAGCCCACTTAAAGGAGCACTTGATATCCGTTGAAGCACCTGCTGTTTTTGTGCCTCATCTGGAATTTGTAGCGATTGGCGTGGCGGTAAGAAAGGGATCTTATCACATTGTCCGCTAAAAGAAGTAGACATTTTAGTTTGGCTGGAAGATGGTCTTTCTTCTGCACCTACCCCACGGACACAACCTTTTTTCCCCTTCCCAACACGCCTATTCCCCTTTCCACCAGCAGCAGGCCTTTTTCCACTCATTTTGGTGGTTAACTAATTCACAACTCTGGAGTTGTTTGCACAAAAAAACAATGGATGGTAACCGAGCAGAGCTGAGTGGCCAAACTGTGGTATTAGGCCAAAACTATTGGCTGGGTTAGATGCAGAAAAAAATTATTTTTAATTTGCAACCTGATGGAGGTCAGTATAGATGGACTAATAGACCAAGTCCCACACACCGCTAGAAGCCCAAATATTTTTTCAGAGCTAGATGCAGAAAATTTTTTTATTCAATTTGCAACCTGATGGAGGTCAGTATAGATGGACTAATAGACCAAGTCCCACACACTGCTAGAAGCCCAAATATTTTTTCAGAGCTAGATGCAGAAAAAAATTATTTTTAATTTGCAACCTGATGGAGGTCAGTATAGATGGACTAATAGACCAAGTCCCACACACTGCTAGAAGCCCAAATATTTTTTCAGAGCTAGATGCAGAAAAAAATTATTTTTAATTTGCAACCTGATGGAGGTCAGTATAGATGGACTATTAGAAGAAGTCCCACACGCTGCTAGAAGCCCAAATATTTTTTCAGAGATAAATGAAGAAAAAAATTATTTTTAATTTGCAACCTGATGGAGGTCAGTATAGATGGACTAATAGACCAAGTCCCACACACTGCTAGAAGCCCAAATATTTTTTCAGAGCTAGATGCAGAAAAAAAATTATTTTTAATTTGCAACCTGATGGAGGTCAGTATAGATGGACTAATAGACCAAGTCCCACACACCGCTAGAAGCCCAAATATTTTTTCAGAGCTAGATGCAGAAAAAAATTATATTCAATTTGCAACCTGCTGGAGGTCAGTATAGAAGGACTAATAGAACAAGTCCCACACACTGCTAGAAGCCCAAATATTTTTTCAGAGCTAAATGAAGAAAAAAATTATTTTTAATTTGCAACCTGATGGAGGTCAGTATAGATGGACTAATAGACCAAGTCCCACACACCGCTAGAAGCCCAAATATTTTTTCAGAGCTAGATGCAGAAATTTTTTTTATTCAATTTGCAACCTGATGGAGGTCAGTATAGATGGACTAATAGACCAAGTCCCACACACTGCTAGAAGCCCAAATATTTTTTCAGAGCTAGATGCAGAAAAAAATTATTTTTAATTTGCAACCTGATGGAGGTCAGTATAGATGGACTAATAGACCAAGTCCCACACACTGCTAGAAGCCCAAATATTTTTTCAGAGCTAGATGCAGAAAAAAATTATTTTTAATTTGCAACCTGATGGAGGTCAGTATAGATGGACTAATAGAACAAGTCCCACACGCTGCTAGAAGCCCAAATATTTTTTCAGAGATAAATGAAGAAAAAAATTATTTTTAATTTGCAACCTGATGGAGGTCAGTATAGATGGACTAATAGACCAAGTCCCACACACTGCTAGAAGCCCAAATATTTTTTCAGAGCTAGATGCAGAAAAAAATTATATTCAGTTTGCAACCTGATGGAGATCAGTATAGATGGACTAATAGAATGATGCTATGCCCAAAAGATTTTACTTCACTAGGTGCAGTAAAAAAATTGGTATTCTATACACAGGTGGTATATCTTGCAACACAGATAGGCTACTCCACTGACTAACACACTCTGCAATAGGCCAAAAAGGATTAGCTTTGCTAGATTCAGCCAAATGCTGTGAAAAAAACTTGCACAGCACTGGCACAGACCTGCCTGGCAAAAACTGATAGGAACTGATGTAACCTAGTCCTGAAAAGGACTCCAATTACAATTAGTCTTTACTCCCACAATCTATCTATTTAAGAGCACAGACCTGCCTGATAAAAGTCGTAGGAAATGCTGTAACCTAGTCCTTAAAAGGACTGCAATCACAACTATTCCCTACTCCCAAGCTATCTGTATATTTGTGCGAAAATTGGCTTGAAATTAACAAGGTATAGCACACACAGCAACAGCGGTGCCGTCTAACACGCAGCTGCAGCAGTGAGAAAATGGTGGCGACGGGGAAAATGGCTTGGTCTTATAGGGCAAGGACATGTGACATACACTGCCAATCACACATGCCCTTGCTTGTGTGAAAAAAAGCACTTCGCTCCGTGTGTGCGCTACTGATAGGCTGACAGATTGCACCTCCCCACTGCAAATGCGGGAAAGAGAAAAAAAAATGGAGATCTTCATTGTTCCTGCAGAGATCCATCCCCTGCCCCTCCCCCCGCCCCGCTGTACACTCAAACTGCGTATTAACATTAATTTTCATCATTACTGAGAAAAAATCCAGTTATGATTTTGGTGCACGAACAGTTATCGAACATAACCTCGAACAGCCGAATTTTTCTCAAATTGTTCGTGTTCGCCGACCGGCTCGAACACCGCCCAAAACAGCTCGAATTTGAGATTGGCGAACAGTTCGAGTAGAACAATGCTCATCTCTAATTGTGACGCCTCTGCCTCTGTTCCTCCGGTGGTGGAGGACGGGGAATATGAAATTTCTCGCATCCTTAACTCTAGACAGTATAGAGGTAGTTTGCAGTATCTTGTGGCCTGGAAAGGTTTCGGACCCGAGGATAACTCTTGGGTGAGGTCGGATGATGTTTCCGCGTCCAGACTTATCAGAGCATTTCACAGGAGATTTCCTGATAAGCCTGGTCCTAGGGGATCCGGAGGATCCTCTTAGAAGGGGGGGTACTGTTAGAACCTTGTTCTTAGTTTTTTTTCTTTGCTGGTCACGTGACCTTGTTGGCCTGTTTAGTCCTGCTCCGCCCTTCTGGCTTTTGCTGGACTTCATTGTTTAACTACTTTCTAGCTAGCCTGTGCCCTGTATCTAACTCTGTTAGTTTGCTTGGTCTACGGACCTCTATGTTCTATTTATTTTGTTTGTTCGTCTGTCTGCTACTATTTCTGTTAGGAGGTGTCCCATTTTCCTCCCAGTCCTTAGTACTTGTAGGGATTCCTTCCCCACATCTATAGGTCTCCGTACAGACTAGCTTAGGACTTTAGCAGGTCTGATCGCAGGATCAGGTCCCCTGTTACATCGTAGGGATTAAGCTGAGTTCTATCGTAGGGACAGATCTCCTCTCTTTCCTTAGCTCTGGTAGCAGAACATAACAACAAGATCTTCTACGCTCACTACAAATGGCTGAATTTGGAGCGAAGTTATATGTAATCCGTGTGATGGAGTAACCACAGTTTTAAATACCGGGCTTGTAGGTAACTATTTTGAACAGCAAACCAGTGTCAAAAACTTTGCTGACACACTGAAAAAAAATTAGAATGGAGGCCAGAAATGGCAGTATTTTCAGCACAATTATATGTGAATGTGATCTGTGAGATGGAGAAAGCACAGTTTTAAATACCTTTCCTATAGGTAACTATTTTGAACAGCAAACCGGTGCCAAAAATTTTGCTGACACACTGAAAAAAATTTTGAATGGAGGCCAAAAATTGCAGTATTTTAAGCGCAATTATATATGATCCGTGTGACGGATAAACCACAGTTTTAAATAGCTGGATTTTTTGCGCTGTAATATGGAAAATATGGAAAGGACCTGGCTGTATTCTGCAGTGCCAACAAGCAAATGGCACAGAAAAGTGTTCTCTGGATTGCTTTTTAAGCAAATAATCCAGATCCAAAAAAAATGATTCCTGGCCATTGAGACCTGGATCTTTGTCTTGAAATATCTAACAGCAGCAGAAGGCAGAACTGGAATGGAGCCTCTTGTGCTGTATGCACTGCAGTGTGCTATATACCCTGCCTGCCTATACACCCTGCCTGCCTGATATCTCTGCAGATGGATTAGTCCTCAGAAGGACTGTTTGTTGAGATGGATATGTGTAATGTACTTGTTTTCCCCCTACACTACCTAATACACAACCAAATCTCTCCCTAGCTCAGCTGCACCTCTCCCTACACTGCCTGTTTGCGGAGTAGACTGACGAGCACAGCGGCGCCAGGTCGGATATCTGATATAGACCTGATGATGCTGTGCGGCCAGCCAATCACTATAATGCCACAACCAAAATGGCTACAGCATTACAGTGAGTGGCAGGCAATCCCTGCATGTTGATTGGCGCTCTAAAGAGTGACGAACAAACCACAGTTTTAAAACCTGAACTGTCTGGTGTCAGCAGTCAAACGGCAACTTGACAACTTGCATATGATATTCTGAACAACAGAAGCATAAAGTCACACAAGTTCAAGTACAGTGCAATTACAAAATGTAAAAACATTAGAATGGTGCAGAATCTAATTTATCTTTTGTATTAATGTTTATATATTCAGATCATTCTAATGTTTTTACATTTTGTCATTACACTGTACTTGAACTTGTGTGACTTTATGCTTCTGTTGTTCAGAATATCATATGCAAGTTGTCAAGTTGCCGTTTGGCAGCTGACTCCAGACAGTTTTCAGCACCTTTTGTAACTAGAGTGGTTCATTCCAACTTACTGACATCACCTTAAGGGGGATGGTTAATGGTGGAAGTGCAATGTGCTATTAATCATGCCCCTCCACTCTCACCCCCTCCCATTAATACTAATGAAAAGGTATAAATAGGCTGCATGGATCATAACAGATATACACCTGATGAAGGCTAGTCACCCGAAACACATTGTGTTTACATTTTATTAAGTTTTTTAAATTTATCATATTTTATCTTACAACCTTTTGTTAGGTTTTTAAAATTAAAAATCTCAAATCCATCTATACCTCTGGATCCTTAATGTATCTGAGTGGAAGCGCCTTATAGCCTGGTTCTCTGTTTTTTTGTTCTACCTCCAACATCATAGAAGAAGTGGCCAGTCCATTCTTCTGACAGCTTTTGCTTATTATTTGCAGAAATTAAGAAACAATAACCTCTGTGCTAAACCATCACAAAATACATCCAGAAAGACGTTGAAAAAGATGCTTCAGTGAAACTACAACTAGTGTTTTCCTGAAACATTTTCTGCCTATAAAACAATGTGGGTATGTTGGCATCTAAAAGATGGAGTGAGCTTTGGTGTTAGGACAGATGAGCCGTGAGGTGAGTATTTTTTTTTTTCTTAAATTCGAGGCAAATTAAATTTGCTTGAAACTGATTCAATCATCTCTATTTCACATAAGATAGCAATTATCTGCTCTGCGGCTGACTCTAGTGGTGATGCCAGCCCCAGTTACCATGCTGCCAGGGCTGATTGTGGCTGGTACAATGCAGCAATCAGGAATGATCTCAGTAGACAAAGGTTAATCTATGTCAGGAACAGCGTTTTCCCTGATCCCAGATATTGTCATGGGAGTGCTGCTTCATCTTGCGCACACAACGGCAGTACCTGTACAGTTACCTTGATGTGGTCTGGTCAAAGGAATTTCCAAGAAGGATTAAAGATGCCATATTGATGTGAGGAGGATTACAGTTTTTTGAGAAATAAAACCTGATGTCCTTACTGCGATAATAATGGAAGATCTAACTAGTTTAGAGCAAGACTTCTTAAGCTGTTGGCTTGTATTGAGCTAGGATATTGACTCTTCTGATAATTGTAAAGAAACCCATGTGTCTTTCCCAACCTCATCTGATGTTGTGAACTTAATTTCCTAAGAATAAGCTGTGAGCTATGCGCTACCTCAAAAGACAAAGCATTTATTAAAAAAGAATGTGAAGGAATGGCAACAGGGAGACCCCGCAGAACCTCTCTGCCGCCACCACTTGTGATGGATCCACACCTTGCCACCCGCCTGACGTCACACTACACCAGACGGATTTGGATCTACCCTTTGCTCCAAAGTGACATTCTGCACCCCACTCAAGGACGCGTAAGGTCAGATTGGGACAGTTCTACACAGTCACCCCCTGTCCACAAGGGTACAGAGAGGCACCAGGGAGTGAGCAAAGATGGTCCACTCAGTCACTGACATGGCACCACATTTGCTCACACCCCATGACAGGATGAGAGGCTCTTTCACTGACTCCAGTGAAGCAGAGCCTTGTCAGCCTGGTAGAGCCGCCACCAGTTTCTACTTGATATTACGGACTTATATCAAGCTAGAAACCAGCCCGGTAGCATGTTCATTGAACCGAACAACAGACGTGAGGTTCGTGGATCGAGATAAAAGAACAACCCAAAGTTAAATTTTATATTTAATCGCCATAAGGGCACACTAAACAATATGCTATATACATAAGGGTTATACATACACAGTGGTCAGAGTTACAAATACAAAAGTATGGTACAACAAGTATAAGCAGAACTTAAGAGTCAATTACCTGTGTAGATGGAAAGGCCTGGCTTGTAGGAGAGGGCTGCCACATGGGAGGCTGTGGGCCCTGGCTTGGTGGATGGACCTTTCCCACATGTCTTGATGTCATGACATCCCCAGGAAAAAGATAATAGGCACTGGCTACAGAGACCTTTAAACTCTCTGGGTCACTCCCCCTACTGCGCCCCTGGTCAAGCCCAAGTCTCCACCCCTGTTCTTTTCCAGCTAAAAGCTCCCAAAACTAAAATGGGCCATACGTCCTTACTGGATGGTCTTAGGCAGCGGGGCCTGGTGTCATTGGACCAAGCCGGGTCCCTGCTACATGTGGATACCAAAAATTGAGGTCCTAGGGGCCCCTGCAAGGTTGTGCTGGGTATCTCCTTTTCCTTACACGCTGGACTATTTTTAAAACTAGGGTTACATTCCCCATCCCCTCAGGTTTCCAACAATCTATTTAGTGTATCACTGAGATGAATAATTTTCCCATAACTTGCTGTTGAATCATGTTTCTTGAACAAAGAAGCACATGGCCTCGGGGGAAGGGACATCCTGTGCAGCTTGCAGCTGCTATGAGGAACCTCACTCTTCGTTTCACAGCCCCCTCCTTTGCAAGCTGCTGTGTCGAATTTGTATATGTAGAGCTCTGTAAAACCCTCCTGCCAGTGCACAGTGATCGACAGGGGATTACCTTGAATATCTTCACAAAGAAGCATAAGGGGAACAGATACTGTAGGTAAGTATTATATACATATATGTATATTTTTAGCCTGCTGCATTTCTTATTGCAGCCATTTTTTTAGGAAGTTTATCTATTTTCATAAACTTTAAAGTAGTTTGATAATTAACCATCCAGCTGCCTCACAACAGTCTACATATAGAGGTAGAGGTGGCTGAGCAATGCTCCTCCTTTTCGTCTGCATTTCGAGCACAGTAAGAGGAGCAGCAGTCAGAAGGAGCTTCTTTCAGCTGCTCCACCAATCAAAGATGCAGCACAAATATAGAAAGGAAAGTTCAAACTCTGAGGGAGGAAACACTGCTATCTTTATCTCTGAAGCTGGTGCTGCGTCATTTTCTTTATCTATCTATCTAGCTATCTATCTATCCATTTTATTGCATGAAATAAGTATTTGATACACTAGAAAAACAGAACTTAATATTTGGTACAGAAAGCTTTATTTGCAATTACAGAGGTCAGACATCTCCTGTAGTTCTTGACCAAGTTTGCACACACTGCAGCAGGGATTTTGGCCCACTACTTCATACAGATCTTCTACAGATCTTTCAGGTTTCGGGGCTGTTGCTGGGCAAGATTCAGCTCCCTCCAAAGATTTTCTATAGGGTTTAGGTCTGGAGACTGGCTTGGCCACTCCAAGACCTTGAAATGCTTCTGACGGAGCCACTCTTTAGTTGCCCTGGCTATGTGTTTCGAGTCATTGTCATGCTGGAAGACCCAGCCACAACCCATCTTCAATGCTCCTACTGAAGGAAGGAGGTTGTTGGCCAAAATCTTGTGATGCATGACCCCATCCATCCAGCCTTCAATACAATGCAGTTGTTCTGTCCCCTTTGCAGAATAGCACCCCCAAAGTATGATGTCTCCTCCACCATGCTACATGGTTGGGACAGTGTTCTTGGGGTTGTACTCATCATTCTTCTTCTTCCAAATACGGCGAGTGGAGGGGATACTAAAAAGTTCTATTTAGGTCTCATCTGACCAAATAACCTTCTCCAATGCGTCCTTTGGATCATCGAGATTGTCATTGGTGAACTTCAAATGGGCCTGGACATGTGCTGGCGTGAGCAGGGGGACCTTGCATGCCCTGCAGGATTTTAATCTATGAAGGTGTAGTGTGTTACTAATGGTTATGTTTGAGACTGTTGTCCAGCTCTCTTTAGGTCATTGACCAGGTCCTCCCATTTTGTTCTGGGCTGATTCCTGATCTTTCTTAGAGTCATCCTTACCCCACGAGGCAAGATCTTGCATGGAGCCCCAGACTGAGGAAGATTGACAGTCATCTTGTTTTTCTTCCATTTTCTAATAATTGTGCCAACAGCTGTTGCCTTCTCACCAAGCTGCTTGCCTTTTGTGCTGTAGCCCATCCCAGCCATGAGCAGGTTTACAATTTTTTCCCTGGTGTCCTTAGACAGCTCTTTGGTCTTGGCCATGGTGGAGACGCTAGAGTGTGATTGAGTGTGTGGACATGTGTCTTTTATATAGGTAACGAGTTTAAACGGTGCAATTAATATACGTAATGAGTGCAAAGTAGGAGGGCTTCTTAAAGAAAAACTAACAGGTCTGTGAAAGACAGAATTCTTGCCAGTTGGTAGGTAATCAAATACTTATTTCATGCAATAAAATGCAATTTAATTATATAAAAATCATGCAATGTGATTTTCTGTTTTTTCTTTTTCGATTCTGTCTTTCACAGGTGAAGTGTACCTACGATACAAATTACAGACCTCTCCATTCTTTGTAGGTGGGAACACTTGTGAAATAGGCAATGTATCAAATACTTATTTTCCCCACTATAGATAGATAGAGAGATAGAACAAATAATGGAAGAGCACCAAAGACGATGGTTTCAGGTGCAAGGCCTCCCAGACAAAATCCAACTGTATATAGCAATATAGGAAAAATAAAAATAGGCAGCACTACAAAATATTGTGCAAATTAGAAATGGACCTTAATTAACCAATGTATTTCGGTTCACAGAATCTTTCTCAAACCAATAAATAGCTAAGATGGATATATAGATAGATGTGATAGCTAGAGACTGTATGGATAAATGCCCATTAGGAAGCAAACAAGCCATTTTGCCTTTTCTGGGGTACTTTGATACAAGACCACGTACGGTGAACCAAACTTTTGCCCCAGATATGTTGGCCATGGCTCTGAGATACACGGACTAGTTAGACAGATTTTTTTCTTTCTTCTTTCTTTTACAAGGAAATGTTTGAAGACTCTGTAATAAAGGTCGTTCCTCTGCACATGTCCTAGAGCATTCAGCTCTTGAATGTCTGATACACAACCACACTATGCCAAGAATATCACTTGAGATGACAAACTGCGAGAACACTGCGTCTTCTCTGTGCTCACGCAGCTATTAATAACAGGACAGTAAGTATCGGCTCACATCACTTTCCACATTTTGAACAATTCAGTATAGATGTATATATTTTCGGAGCGCTCTGAATTCCACTTCCATCGATTTCTTCTTTTAAAAGTGATCTGATCAATTTTTATGACATTGAGGACAGAAAAAACATATGAGCCTCAGATCGTGTTCTCCTTTCCTCAGCCGATCCTTTCAAAATGGGATTTGACAACTTGTTTTAGTGAATCTGATGTTTTACTACAGAACGCTGGAGAATTATTCATTTTTGTTATGTTATTTATGGGTTTATTCACAGGGTAATAATGTGGAGCTCATCAATGTCGTTCTCTGTGACTGATAATCCACAAAGTCAGGTCTAGTCTTTGGATAAACCCCATTGGGACGGGGTAATTTTTCATTTTTGAACTTTTGTTTTTTAAATCCTTTTCATACCTTTTATACTTTTACATCAACACAGTCATGTGAGGGATTATTCTTTGCAAGTTGTATTGTTTAAAGAAATCATCATTTTACCATATTATGCACTAAAGATAGGAAACAAAAATTCCAAGCGAAATTGTGGGAAAAAAAAAAAATCACAATTTTTTTAGTTTTTTTTATTGCCTTTTTTTCACTGTGTTCAGTGTGCGGTAAAAATGATGTGGTAGCATGATTCTCTAGGCCAGTACAATGATGGAGATACTAAGCTCGTAGTGTTTCTTTTTTCATATTTTAGTAGTTATAAAAAATCGTATTGCAATTTTTTTTTATGTCACTCTTGTCTGAAGCTTGTAACTTTTTTGCTTTTTTTATTGGTGGAGCTGTGTTTGGGAAAGCTGCAGTTTTTATTTATAAAACTTTTGGGGTAGATATGACAATTTGATAACATTTTTTGTGGAGGTACAAGGTTAAACAATCCCAGAAATTCAGGCCTTCCAATTCATTTATTTTTACGTCATTTAACATATCAGTTATTTTTTTATTTTCATGCAGCTGACTTTTCTGGGTTAATTTATTTCTTTTTTTTTTCATTTTCTTTATTTTGGAATTGGGAAAAGACAGGTGATTTAAACTTTTATGTAACTTTTAAAAAATATATTTAAAACTTTTTTTTTAAAGATTTGCACCTTATTTTTTGTTCTTAAAATTGCAATGGCATTATATACTGCAATATTACAATGGCAAAATTACTTATCCCCTATAAAACCTGGTCTACGCTCGACTTTTTAGAAGTTGGCAGCGATGGGGCCATCAGTAGGGTCTCAAATTCTTTGGAAACACATTGGCCCCCACAAATGGCGCTATCAGTTAATGACAATGGAGCAAGCTGAAGTTGCTGGAGTAAGAGGCAGGTGACAGCTATATAACCGGTTCTGTATGGAAAGCCAGGCTCAGAGTGTGCAAAAGGCTTAAAGGAATTCTTTGTTTTGTTACCTTTTTATTCTATAGCTGTCCCTTTTATTTTTGCCATGCAAGTAGCTTCTTACCAGAGCAAGCCGCTTCAGGAAAACGCCGATGGCCGACCCTTTTCAGGGTTTCCAAACACTGAATCAAATAAATGAAGTCACATAAGACAGAACATGTGCACTTTAATGTTATTTTGACATTGCTGTTAACTATGTTCTTTTTTTCTGGGTGGTTTAGCAGCTCTCTTTCAGACATATTCTGGGTTGAATCTTCCTGAAAAAGATATTGTGTGTACATACCCTTAGATTAGTTTAATACGTTCCTAGTTTTTAAGGTTGAAAGTAGACACAAGTCTATTGAGTTCATCCTATAGCCCAACATGTTGATCCATAGGAAGGAAAAAGTCCATAATGCAGATGTTAATTGTCCCATTGTCCTTTTTTAGTGAATCAAACATTATGTGGCAGAGAGTTCCATAGTCTGACTGCTTTTACTGAAAAGAATTTGCGATTATGATTAAACTTCCTTTCCTCTAGAGGTAGAGGATGCCCCCTTTTCCCCGTTGCAAGCCTAGGTGTAAAAAAATCATTATACAGATCTCTGTACTGTTCCCTCATATTTTGTATATTGTAATAAGATCACCCTCAAGGCCTTCATTTTATCAAACTGGATAACCCCAAGTTTGATAACCTGTCTTCTCCAGTCCACCCATTCCCTTAAAAAAATTATCTTCTCTGCTTCCGCTCAGATTCAGCTATGTCCATCGTGTACATCGTAGACCAAAAATGTACACAATATTCTGAGTGTGGCCGTACTATTGACTTGTACAGAGGCAAAACTATGCTCTCGTTGTGAGCATCTCTGCCTCTTTTAATGCATCCCATTGTTTTATTAGCCTTAGCAGCAGCTGTCTGGCACTGGTCTCTAAAGTGGAGTTTGTCGACCACCCACACACCCAAGTCTTTTTCAGTGACAGTTTTAACCAGGGTTTTACCATATAGTACATAATTATACATTTTACTTCCACAGCCCAAGTGCATGACGTTACATTCATCTACATTAAACTTCAATTGCCATTTCTCAGCCCTAACCTCCAGTGTATGTAAATTCTTCTTCAATTGCAGATTTTAGTATTATATTCAAATTTTGTAATTCTACTCTGTATGCCCCCTACAAAATCATTAATAAATAAGTTAAAAAGTAGAGGGCCCACTACTGACCCCTGTGGTTACCCTCTGTTAACTGTGACCAAATCTGAGTGTGTTTCATTAATAATCACCCACTGAGCCAGTTGTTAATGGAGTTGTGCATATTTTCCCCTAGTCCCATTTTTCTCATTTTGTATACCAATCTTTTGAGTAGTGCTGTATCAAACACCATTGGAAAATCCATATAGACACCATCCACTGCATTTCCTTGATCCAGTCTGGAATTTACCTCCTCATTGAAGCTGATCAAATTAGTTTGACAAGCCTGATCCTTCATAAAACCACATTGATAGTGCGTCATTAAGCTATTCTTATTGAGATACTCCAAGATAGCATCACTTAGGACATCCTCAAAGACATTATCCACAGGAGAGGATACACTTACCAGCCTATAATTTCCAGTCAACAGATTTTGTACCTTTTTGTAATATTTGCACCACATTTGCTATGCACCAGTTCTGTGGTACCGATTGTGTTATTATGGATACTGTGAATATTATATTATATAAATAATGGTCTGTCTTTCATGATATTTAATTCCGGAAGTACTCTGGGGTGTATGCCATCTGGTCCCAGAGATTTGTTTACTTTAGTGATTTTGAGGCAACGCTGTACTTCCTGCTTATATACACTCCACAGGCGCTTTATACCTGCTGGCATAAATAGGATACCCTGGTCCAATTCTGAACATTACTCCACCTTCATAACGGGGATTCTCACATGATGCTGTTATGGAGCCCCCCCCATGTGTTGATGTCAACAAGATACTTTGGGTCTTATTTTGAGCATCGCGTTTTACTCTCTACATGTGGAGTTGCTATAGAATCATAGAATCATAGAATCATAGAATGGTAGAGTTGGAGGGGACCTCCTGGGTCATCTGGTCCAACCCCCTGCTCAAAGCAGGATTCACTAAATCATCTCAGACAGATGTCTGTCCAGCCTCTGTTTGAAGACGTCCATTGAAGGGGAACTCACCACCTCTCGTGGCAGCCTGTTCCACTCATTAATCACCCTAACTGTCAAAAAGTTTTTTTCTAATATCTAATCTGTGTCTCCTCCCATTTAGTTTCATCCCATTGCTTCTAGTCTTTCCTTGTGCAAATGAGAATAAAGATGATCCTTCTACAATGTGACAGCCCTTGACATATTTGTAGACAGCTATTAAGTCTCCTCTCAGTCTTCTTTTTTGCAAGCTAAACATTCCCAAATCCTGCAACCGTTCCTCATAGGACAGGGTTTGCAGACCAGTCACCATTCTGGTCGCTCTTCTCTGAACTTGCTCCAGTTTGTCTATGTCTTTTTTAAAATGTGGTGCCCAAAACTGTACACAGTATTCCAGATGAGGTCTGACCAAAGAGGAGTAAAGACCGATAATTACTTCACGTGATCTAGACTGTATGCTTCTGTTAATACATCCCAGAATTGTATTTGCCTTTTTTGCTGCTGCATCACACTGTTGACTCATGTTCAGTCTATGATCTATTAGTATACCTAAGTCTTTTTCACATGTACTGTTGCTTAGCTCTATTCCTCCCATTCTGTATATGCTTTTTTCATTTTTATTGCCCAGATGTAGTACTTTGCATTTTTCCCTGTTAAAAACCATTCTGTTGGTTGCTGCCCACTGCTCCAGTTTATTTAGGTCTTTTTGAATCCTCTCTCTCTCTTCTCTAGTATTAGCTATCCCTCCTAGCTTTGTGTCATCAGCAAATTTAATCAGTTTACCCTCAATTCCTTCATCTAAATCATTGATAAAGATGTTGAACAATACAGGTCCCAGGACGGAGCCCTGTGGTACCCCACTTGAGACATTCATCCAGCTGGATGTGAAGCCATTTACAACCACCCTTTGAGTCCGATCACTAAGCCAGTTATGAATCCACCTAACAGTTGCCTGGTCCATTGCATACTTGGTCATTTTTTCAATAAGGATGGTGTGAGATACTTTGTCAAATGCTTTGCTGAAGTCAAGATATACTATATCTACAGCATTTCCCTGATCCACCCAGTCAGTGATTCTGTCATAGAAGGAAATTAAGTTAGTCTGACATGACTTGTTAGTTACAAACCCATGCTGACTCTGGTTAATCACTTCATTCTTATCCATGTACTTACATACATGTTGTTTAATAATTTGTTCAAAGATCTTTCCTGGTATAGAAGTCAGACTCATCGGCCTATAGTTCCCTGGGTCCACCTTCTTCCCCTTTTTGAAGATAGGAACAACATTTGCTCTTCTCCAGTCTTCTGGGACTTCTCCTGTTCTCCAAGAATTTTCAAAGATTATGGAGAGTGGTTCTAAAATTTCTTCTACGATCTCCTTCAGTACTCTGGGGTGTAATTCATCTGGACCTGGAGACTTGAACTCATTTATGTTAGCTAAATATTCCCTCACAATCTTTCTGTTTACAGATAACTTGGATTCTTCTATTCCTTTAAAAGGACAGTGAAGATCAGTTGATGTTACATTTTCTTTCTGAGAGAAAACAGATGCAAAATTGGAATTAAAAAGTTCGGCCTTCTCAACATCCTCTCTTACCATTTCTCCATTTTCATCCTGTAAAAATCCTATAGCATCTTTGACTTTTCTTTTACTTTTGACATACCCCCAAAATCCTTTTTTATTGCTTTTGACATCTCTTGCAAGCCTTAATTCATTGTCAGCTTTAGCTAACCTGATACGTGACCTACAGGATATGCAGACTGCATTATAATCTTCTTTAGATATGCCTCCCTCTTTCCATTTAATAAACATTTCTTTCTTTCTTTTTAGCATGTGTTTAAGTTCTGTGTTCATCCATCCTGGTTTCCTTAAATGCTTCCCATTCTTCCTGCTTTTCGGGATTGTTAACGATTGTGCTTTGAGAATCTAATTTTTAAAAATTTCCCATCCTTCCTGGACATTTTTGTCCTTAAGGACATCCAGCCATTGGATCCCTCCTATTCTCTTTCTGAGTCTCTTAAAATCTGCCTTTCTAAAATCTAACCTTGAAGTTTGAGTCTTCACATGTCTTCCTCCTCTAGTTATCCAAAATTCTATAATAGCATGATCGCTGCCTCCTAGGGTCCCAGCCACCTTTACCTTCTCAACCATTTCCTCCCTGTTTATAAGGATTAGATCCAAAGTAGCAGATCCCCTTGTTTTCTCCCCTACCTTTTGGAAGATAAAGTTGTCAGCAAGAGAGGATAAGAATTTGCTTGACCTGTTAGTTTTACTTGAGAGAGATTCCCAACAAATGTCTGGATAGTTGAAATCTCCCATGACCACTACGTCATATTTTTTGGAGAACTTGGTCATTTGATGCATAAAGAGTTCATCCATATCTTCAGCTTGCGCAGGTGGCCTGTAGTAAATGCCTACAATGGTGTCCTTTCCGTTGTTCTCTCCTTGTATTCTTACCCAAACAGTTTCCACAGAACTCCCAGTCTCTGAAGCTTCAATCTCTGTGCAGATATACGCTTTTCTAACATACAATGCGACACCTCCTCCTCGTTTATCAAGTCTGTTTCTTGCAAATAAGTTATATCCTTTTAGCCTTTTATTCCAATCATGTGTATCGTCCCACCAAGTTTCAGTGATTCCAATGACATCATATTCCTTTTCCTGCTTTAGTAGTTCCAATTCTCCTTGTTTGTTGCCCATGCTTTGTGCATTTGTATAAAAACATTTTAGTTTGTGATTGGTTTCTCTTCCTCCCATATTTTTATTATTTAAATTGTTTTGTCTTTGTTCTTCCTTTCCACTTCCAGTAGCAGAGATCTCAATAGTATTTGTCAGCTGTATGGCTTTTTCTGGCCTTTTGCTTCCCTTCCCACATTGTTCTAGTTTAAAGCTCTCCTGATGAGTGTAGCAAGGCGACTTCCAAATGCATGTTTTCCAGTCTTCGTAAGGTGCACCCCATCTCTAGCAAGTAGTCCATCGTATAGGTAATTCATTCCGTGATCCAGAAATCCAAATCCTTGTTGACGGCACCATCGACGTAGCCAGTTGTTCACCTGTAGAATCTTATTCCACCTCATTGTTCCATGGTCATCCACTGGGAGGATGGATGAGAAGACCACCTGCGCTCCCAATTCTTTCACTTTCTTGCCTAAGTCTTCAAAGTCTCTGCAGATGGTTTCCAGGTCCTTTCTTGCGGTGTCATTTGTCCCAACATGTATTAGCAGGAATGGGTAGTGATCTGTAGGTCTGAAGAGTCTTGATATCCTGTCAGACACATCTTTAATTTTTGCTCCTGGAATTCAGCACATTTCTCTTGAGGTTATGTCTGGTCTGCAGATAGCGGCCTCTGTTCCTCTTAACAGGGAATCCCCCATGACCACCACTCTCCGTTTTTTCTTAACAAAATTCTTCTTTCTCCATCCAGGAGGATTCTGAGGGCTTACAAGGTTATTCATTGCTGGCAAAGTCTTATTTTGCTGTATTTCTTCATGGTTCTCCTGCGTGAGAGCCTGGTACTGGTTCCTGAGCAGTATGGGTGCTGACTGCCTCTCGATCCTCCAGCTTCTGTGGGTCACATGCTTCCATTCCTCTGTTTCCTCAGGTGCAGTTCGAATTTCTTCTCTTTCTGAATCATGAAGAGATAATTCTGCTCTGTCTAAGAACTCTTCACCTTCCTTAATGATTTTCAAGGTAGTTAACCTCTCTTCTAGATTTCGCAACTTTTCCTCCAACAGGGACACAAGCTTGCATTTCTGGCATGTGAAGTTTGGCTTTTCCACTGGCAAGTCTGTGAACATGTAGCAGGATATGCAGCTCACCAAATGGGTCCTGGACTCTTCCATGTTCTTATTGTTAATGTTCTGAAAACAGTGAAAAAAGCTTAAAAAAAAAGCTTCAAAATGCGTGCGCCTGCAGGCGCGCGGTTTACCGATGTCCTCTTTTCAGCTCCAACAGCCAAAATCCAGTGTTCCTTGAGCTCGCGGAGACTCTTCACTTACCCCAAAATGCAGTGGGAATATGCAAATTATCTCCTCAGGACTCCTCCCCTGGTTACTTACCGTATGATTTTCCTTACCCACTGTATAGTGGTGGAGCCTCCACTTTTTGGTAGTTACATTATGCCATTACTGATTACTGTGTGTTGCTTCTACTATATTATGGCTATAGAGATCTAAAATAACGTCGCTAGACCTCGTACCATGATTGATATCTTCCTTCTTTGCCCTTTAATAGGGCCATTGCAATACGTGTCTAAAACAACGTCTTTAGACACCTAATTGACTATATTATGTTATATGCTATTGGCACTAGGCTTTACAGATCATCGGTCAACAGGACCACTGTTACGTGTCTCTACAATAACGTCGCTAGACACCGTCCAGTGGCCATTGTTATCTAATACTAATAGTGTCTGTAATCAGGTCGCCAAGCACTTTATGCGACATATGGGCACAATAGGAACTGACTACTGCCTATCTCCGCTGATATATTTTCTGGAAATTTTGTATATTTTCTTTCCACCTTTGTTATAGTAGGTAGTGCTATCGTACGCACCATTCACATCTAGTGAGCCTTTCTAATATGAACAGACGAGGGAGCTCTTTCCGTTTCCCCACTCCCAACCATGCATTTGGATCACTACCCTTGTACGTAGACTACAGTCACTCCTACTTGATCACATGACCGTTCTGCCTCTTTGCTGTGTGTTCCAACGACATGCGCGCAGGTGCAATCGCTCCAACCATACAGGGATGGATGGCGGTCATCCTGTAAGTGCAGACGCATTGTCTGGGCAATGTTAGAACCTTCCCCCTTCCACACATACACTATGCAGTGCGCTGGCGCTGAACTTAATGCAGACTACGTGAGTGGTTTATTAAGATCACTTCCGGATCCAGATCGCACACCTTCCGACCGATATGTGCCTAATTAATCAATTAATTCTGACAATATGAACGGAACTAGATGACACATTTTACTAAACCGGTCCACAACAACCCAGATGACAGAAAAACCCTCCCATAAAGGCAGATAGGTGATAAAATCCATGGCAAGGTGCGTCCATGGCGAACTAGGAACTTCCAAGGGGCATAGCAACCCCGCAGCCGGAGTGTGTGAGGCCTTCGACCTAGCGCACACAGAACACTGACGAACCCACATGATGACTTCCCTTTGCCACCCTGGCCACCAGAAACTCCGACCGATAGACTTCCTAGTTTCCGAAATCCCTGGGTGACCCGCCTACCGAGACTCATGACATTCAACAAACAACGCTCTCCTCAAGGCTATAGGCACAAACAATTTACCACACGGAGAGTTAGTTGGTGCTGCACTCTGAGCTCCTAGTATGCTATTCTCCAACTCAGAATCCAATGCGGCCACCACCACCTCTCTCTGCAAAATACACTCCTCCCTTTCACCGCTGGAGAGAAACTATGGGACAAAGTGTCAGCCTTAACATTCTTTGTCCCCGAGATAAAGGTCACGGTAAAATTGAACTAGGCAAAAAACAATGCTCACTTAGCCTGACGGGCATTCAAACGTTTAGCTGCGTCCAGACAAATCAAATTCTTATGATCAGTGAAAACCTGTATAGGATGTTGAGCCCCCTCCAAAAAATGTTGCCAATGCTTGAACTTGAGTTTAATAGCCAACAACTCATGATTCCCAACATCATAGTTGAGCTCTGTCTCAGAAATTTTTTTTGAAAAGAAAGCACAGGATGCACCCCATCCTCACCCTCCTGGGACAGAACTGCCCATACGCCTATAGATGAGGCATCCACCTCAACCAAAAATGGCTTGGTCTCATCCGTCTGGATAAGAACAGGAGCAGAGCTGAACCTCTCCTTGAGATACTCAAAAGCTTCAATAGCCTCAGTGGACCATTGGACTGTATTAGCAACCTTCTTGGTGAGATCAGTGATGGGTTTAGCGATGACAGAGAAATTCTTTATGAATTTCCTGTAATAATTGGGAAACCCCAAAAACCTCTGTATGTACTTCAAACCCTCAGGCCTCGGCCACTCCAGCACAGCCTGAACTTTCACCGGGTCCATCTCAAAACCATCACAAGAGACAAAGTAACCCAGAAACCTAATTTTCTGGACAGCAAACTAACACTTCTCCAATTTAGCAAAGAGTGTGTTATCTCTCAGTATCTGAAGAACTTTGCGGACTCTCTGCCAATGAGACTCAAGATCCGATGAATAAATCAAAATATCATCCAGATAAACAATAACACTCCTACCGATCAAGGGTCTCAGAATGTCATTAATCAAATTTTGAAAACATGCAGGGGTGTTAGTTAGCCCAAAGGCATCACCAAACACTAAAAATGTACTTCTGGGGTGTTAAAACTGTCTTCCATTCATCTCCGTCCTTCACCCGCAGCAAACTATATGCCCCACGAAGGTCAATCTTAGAAAACCATTTAGCTCCGGTCAATTGGTTAAACAAATCCGGAATAAGTGGTAACGGGTAAGGTTTGCGCTCAGTGATCTCATTAATCTCCCGAAAATCCAGACATGGCCTAAGACCCCCATCCTTCTTTTTGACAAAAAAGAACCCAACCACCACAGGAGACTTAGAGGGTCTTATGTGACCTGCAGCTAAACTTGTCTGAAGGCACTCCTTCAAAGCCTCCCTCTCGGGAATTGTCAGATTAAACAGGCGGCTCTTAGGGATCTTAGCATCAGGAACGAAGTCAATAGCGCAATCGTAATCTCTATGAGGTGGTAAAGCTTTTGACTCCACCTCCAAAAAAAACCTCCAAAAATCCTTAATGGGTTCAGGTAACTCCCCCTTCACAACAGCCGCAATGTGAACATTACAACACTTACCATAACACCCCTGACCCCAGGATCTTATGGAACCAGATGACCAGTCCAGCAAAGGATTATGCACTTTCAACCAGGGCAACCCCAGGACGACCGGGGAAGGCAACTCAGCAAGTACAAATAAGTCAATCTGCTCCTGATGTTCCATATTTATAGTAAGCGGAAACTCAGTGACCTTTCGAATAATGCTCCCATGCTCCAGGGGAGTATTATCAATCGCCACCACAGGAAAAGGAGACGACAAAGGCTCAGAATCAAACTTATACTTTACAAGAAATTGTTGATCAATCAAATTAAGTGCAGAACCACAATCCATCATAACCTGAAACTCAATCAAATGACCCTGACAGGTGGTATTACCAGGAAAAAACACCCCAGCAGAACGTAAAACGCAATGCGAATGGGAGTGTTATTTCTATTGACCATTTTTTTGTCTTTCCTTAAGCGAAGCTCACATTGCTTTAAAAAATGATCAGCCTTACCGCAAAACGAGAACACACAAAAACACAGTAAAACAAACGTATAAAAATACTCTGTTGTAAAAAAAGTAACAGTAAACAGCAAGTTCTAGTAAAAAGGTGATAAAAAACAGGGTATTTAGTTGACATGTTTTTTGCAAAAAATGTATACCAAGCCACTCTACTAACGTCAAGGTAACCCAGATCAGAGCAGTCCCTATCTGATGTATTTAAAAACTGATCATGTGTATGGTACCTATATGAGAAGATTTAACAGGTAAAGTCCATGTGGACATGCTGCAGAGGACCTTTGGCCATGCACATAAAATGCCATCCGACCTGCATAGGTTCCCCGGTGTCGGCAGGAATATCGTGAGAAACAGAATCCAACAATATAGGAAACTTCTCCTCATTCGGTCTAGCCCTCAACCTTCTATCCACATGGATAGCTAACTGCATGGCAACTTGCAGAGTATCAGGTGCAGGTAATGCAATGAGCAAATCTTTAACCTTTTCATTCAAGCCTGCCAGAAACTGAAACTTGAATGCAGAGTCATTCCACCTGACTTCGGAAGACCATCGTCTGAACAGTGTGCAATAACTCTCAGCATCAAGACAAGAGAACCCTGTTTGAGAGGTCTGAGCTCTGCCTCAGCTGATGCAACCGGATCAGGATCATCATATAGCAAACCCATGGCATTAAAAAATGCCTCCACAGACCTCAGACAATGATCATAAGGAGACAAGGAAAACGCCCAGATTTGAGGTTCCTTACGCAATAGAGACATAATAATTCCTACAAGCTGTAGTTCACTCCCAGAAGATCTAGGTTTCAGCCGAAAATACAACAAGCAAGCATTTTTAAATGAAAAAAAATCCTGTCGTTTCCCTGAGAATCACTCAGGTAATCCTACCTTAGGTTCTTCATAGCGTTCTGCAGGGTATTTACTCATGTACTGCTGAAGATCGGCAACCTCCAAAGTTAAGCCTTGTAAGCGTTGAGCAAGCTCCTGGATGGTAACCATACTGAAGAAAATCCAGGAAGAGGAGAGGAAAAAAAAATTCTTTTTTTTTTAAACGTGGCTGGACGTACTGTTATATTCTGCAACTTAGAACTAAGGAATAGGAGGGAAAAGCTGTCCCTGCACTGAGACTCAGCTTTACCCTACGCTGAGGTGGGTGCTCTATTCCTTATGAATAGCCCCACCGAAACTCCTGCACTGAACTCAAACAAAGACCTGTAGGAAGGAGAAAAGGGGTCCCTAAAAGATCTAAGGACTGGGAGCAAAAGCAGGAGACCTCCTAATGGAAAAGCTAGTTGCAGAAATGAAAATTAAAGGAAACAAAACGGGTGGAACAAGAAGTCCCAGGATAACTATAGTCCAAATCAAGAAGAACTAAACAAGGCTACTTAGCAAGAGGATGAGCGTTACAACACTGATGTCCAGCAGGGAATGGGGGCCAGGTGCTGGGTAATAAAGAGTGCAGCGATCATGTGACCAAGAAACACAGCACCAGAGGAAAAGACTAGAAGCAAGCAAACCACAACAAGATGGCCGATAGTAAAACAGCATAGATTCTAACAGAAGCATCACTAAAGATGGGGACCAGGATGCCACGCTACTACAAGATAGGGACAATGATGGGACCACGCCCTCTTGGCTAACAAGTCAAGATTTATATACTGAGCAGAGGGCACAATATCTAAGGAATGGAGAGGAGTGTAAACAAATGAAAAACAACACCGGATGCAGGAGAACAGCGGTATTTACACCAAATAGAAAAATGACATATTTATAGAAAGGTCCTCTAAGTGGAATAGAGCACATACATCTCCTACATTGTTAATGGGGTTGGCAGCACATTTATTTTGTATGATAGCAAATTGTGCAATGTTGTGGCACAATATTCACAGAGCTATAGCTCTCTACCTGTACAGATAATGCTTACTACATCTCCAAATATTATTTCATGGAGATTTCAAAGATTTGAATCAAAGAGGGAGACGAATGGAAAACAGAGTTCAATACCCCAGAAGGACATTTCGAGAGTCTGGTTATGCCTTTTGGTTTGACCAATGCACCTGCGGTATTCCAGCATTTCATAAATGACATTTTCCATCATTTGGTCGGGAGGTTTGTGGTGGTCTATCTGGAAGATATTTTGGTTTACTCACCTGATTTTAAGAAACATTGGGGGCATGTTAAGCAGGTGCTCTGGATATTAAGAGATAACAAACTTTATGCCAAACTGGAAAAATGTGTTTTTGCTGTTCAGGAGGTGAAATTTTTGGTGTACTTGCTGTCATCTTCAGGTTTTCGGATGGATCTGGAGAAGATCCGTGCAGTCCTTGATTGGTAACATTCCAAGAACCTGAAGGCTCTACAACATTTTCTAGGCTTTACTAATTTTCACTGGAAATTCATCCAAAATTACTCTGTTATTGTAAAATCCCTTACTGACTTGACTAAGAAGGGGCCTGATTTTTCCAAATGGTTGGATGCTTCCCTCCAGGCTTTTTCTTCCTTAAAGAATCATTTTGTCACTGCATCTATACTCAGTCAACCCAATGTTTCCCAACTAGTGTTGAGAATTCCAATACTGAAATATCGGGTATCGACCGATATTCGCGGTATCGTAGTTCCGATACTGAGTTCCGATACTTTTAGAATATCGAACACCGGAATCGGAAGTTCCCATAATGCCTGCGCTCTGCAGTGTCTCTGAAGGATGACAAGCTGGATGGCAGCGCTCAGCTTACTGTACTTGTCATTTAGTGTTAAAGGATTTATTAAAAAAAAATAATAGTGTTTTCATGCACCGTCTCTTTAAAAAAGCCGGCCGGCAATTCAGCATCGGTACCCGACAATTTAAAATAGAAAGAATAGAGCATCACACATAGATTAGATACATAGAAACATGTCAGTCACATATATAAGAAGTACAGTAACAGTGTTGATTACTGTACTTGTCATTTAGTCTTAAAATAAAGGATTTCTTAAAAAAAAAATTGGCGTGGGGTTCCCCGTAATTTTAGTCTCTAGCGGAGGTTAAGCAGACAGCTGGGGCAGATGTTTGAAGCCTGGGAAGGGGGTAATACCCACGGAGCTTCCCAGGCTACTAATATCAGGCCCCAGCTGAAAGTGTCTATGAAAGATGGCATGCTGGATGGCAGCGCTCAGCTGCGATCCAGCCTGTCATCTCAATGCCATCCCAGCGTGGGAGAATTCTCCTGCTCAAGCGCTGAGAGCAGGAGAATTCTCCCACGCTGTCAGTGACGTGCATGAGGTGAGCTGAGTTCATTGGACATGACCTCGGCTCATCTGGATGCCGTCACAGCCAGACATTGAGGAGCGCAAGCATGCCTGCGCTTCTCAGTGTCTGCGGCATGGCAAGCTGGATGGCAGATTTCGGCTGCGATCCAGCCTGTCATGTGAATGTAGCAGAGCTGGAGCCGTCGTGGGAACCATGGAAAGGTAAGGATGATGTTGGTTTATTTATTTTTTTATTGCAGAAGACATTGGCGTCAGCTGGAATGGGTGTGATGGTAAGTATGGTTTAATTTAGAACAAAAAAGAATTGTGTGTTTATTTCAATTAAATGACTTTATTCTGGGTGTTTGTGTTTTTTTTAACTTTGACTATGGGATTAGTAATGGGGGTGTCTTATAGATGCCTCACCATTACTAACCTGGGCTTGATGTCAGCTGGCATTATAAGCTGACAACAACCCCAGCCCTATTACCCCACTGCCACCGCTACAGGGCAGTGGGAAGAGCGAGGCTAAGTGCCAGAATTGGCGTATCCTATGGATGCGCCATTTCTGGGGCGGCTGATGGCTGGTGTTTCTAGCCTGGGAGGGGGCCAATATTCATGGCACCCTTCCTGGGCTATTAATATCAGCCCCCAGCTGTCTGCCTAGCCTTTGCTAGCTATTAAAATAGGGGGGACCCCACGTCATTTTTTGGGGGGTCCCCCATTTTAATAGCTAGTAAAGGCTAGGTATTCAGCTGGGAACTGATATTAGTAGCCTGGGAAGCTCCGTGGGTATTACCCCCTTCCCAGGCTTCAAACATCTGCCCCAGCCATCTGCTTAACCTCTGCTAGAGCCTAAAATTACGGGGAACCCCACGCCAATTTTTTTTTTAAGAAATCCTTTATTTTAACACTAAATGACAAGTACAGTAATCAACACTATCACTGTACTTCTTATATATGTGACTGACATGTTTCTATCTATCTAATCTATGTGTGATGCTCTATTCTTTCTGTTCTAAATTGTCGGGTACCGATGCTGAATTGCCGGCCGGCTTTTTTAAAGAGACGGTGCATGAAAACACTATTATTTTTTTTAAATAAATCCTTTACACTAAATGACAAGTACAGTAAGCAACTCTGTCACTGTACTTCATATTTGTGTGACTGACATGTTTCTATCTATCTAATCTATGTGTGATGTTCTATTCTTTCTGTTCTAAATTGTCGGGTACCGGTCTCTGCCGCTGCAGAATTGCCGGCTTTTCGCGTAATACATTCTACATTATTCTTAGTTGCTTTTCTTCATGTAGAATTAACTTAGAAGGAAAGAAAGGGTTTATTTTCATTCCGATATTTGTGTCCCATTTACTTGCATTGGTTTCCGGTATCGGAATCGGCGATATCCGATATTTTTTGGGTATCGGTCCGATCCGATATTTCCCGATATCGGAAGGTATCGCTCAACACTATTCCCAACCCTTTATTGTGGAGGTTGGGAAAATGGTGTCCGCGAGCCTTCTTTTCTAAAATATTGTCTTCAGCTGAGAGAAATTATGACATGGGTAATAGGGAACTTTTGGCGATCAAATTGGCGTTCGAAGAATGACGACATTGGTTGGAGGGGGCTGCCCATCCTATTGCTGTTATTACTGACCATAAGAACCTGTCATACCTCCAGTCAGCTAAACGTCTCAACTCTAGGTAAGCCAGATGGTCCCTGTTTTTTACTAGGTTCAATTTTGTTGTCACTTTTCGTCCAGGGGTCAAAAATGTCAAGGCTGATGCTTTGTCCTGGAGCTTCCCTGGTGGTGGTGACCATGAGAAATCTGCCCCAATATTACAGAAAGGGGTAGTCATTTCAGCACTGTTTCCTGAACTGGAGCGTGAGGTGTTGGATTCACAGGGGGACGCCCCAGCCTCCTGCCCTTCAGGAAGGTTATTTGTACTATCTGATCTGCGCCGCAAAGTAATTAAGGAACATCATAACTCTGTGCTTGCTGGGCATTCAGGTGGTAAGGTAACCACGGACCTCTTCTCTCTTCGTTTTTGGTGGCCGGGGTTGCATCAGGATGTGATTGAACACGTAGTTGATAGTAGGATTTGCGAGCGTTCTAAGGTTTCGCATACCTATCCGTCTTCCGCTTCCTATCCCTAGTAGGCCATGGACACACTTGTCCATGGATTTTATTACTGACCTACCGGTTTCTGCAGGCAAAACAGTGCTTTTGGTGGTTGTAGATAGGTTCAGTAAAATGGTTCATTTTGTTCCATTGCCTGCACTTCCAAATGCCAAGGGACTTGCTCAGGTGTTTATAAATGAGATTATGAAGCTTCACAGGGTTTCCTCCGATGTGCTATCAGATTCTGGAAGGCATTCTGTTCTTGACTGGGGGTGCAGCTGTCCTTTTCATCTGCCTTCCACCCTCAGTGGAATGGACAGACCGAGAGTGTCAATCAGAATTTGGAAACCTACCTCAGGTGTTTTGTTTCCGAAAATCAGGAGGATTGGGCAACCTGCCTACTGCTGACAGAATTTGCCATTAATAATCATCGTCAAGAATCCACTGGCAGATCACCATTTTTCAGTGCATACGGTTATCACCCACAGTTTGGTACCTCTAGTGGGGGAGGAGCTTCAGGAGTTCCTGAGGAGGAACGGTTTGCTTTGTCACTTTCCTCTGTATGGCAGGGTGTGCTGAGTAATTTAAAGATCATGGGAGAAAGGTATAAACGTATAGCTGACAGAAAACGCTGTGAATGACTTTGTGTGGTTGTCTACCAGGAATATAAGATTGAAAGTTCCTTCTTGGAACTGGAACCTAGGTTTATTGGTCCCTATAAAATAACCGCCATCATTAATCCAGCAGCATTTCGTCTTGAACTTCCTCAGGCCCGTAAGGTCCACAACGTGTTCCATAGGTCCTTACTAAAAAAATATGTGGAACCTCTTGAGCCCTTGTCTCTACCACCGCCCCCAGTAATGGTTGATGGTAATCTGGAGTTCCAGATATTGAGGATTGTAGATTCACTGGAAAAGCTATGGTCCAGAGGAGAGGATGTGGGTTTCAGCATCAAAGGTGAATGCTCCCAGATTGGTTTGCTCATTTCACACCTCTTATCCTGAGAAACCTGGTCCTGAGTGTCCGGAGGCCACTCTGAGAAAGGGGTACTGTCACAGGTGTGTCAGAGGTAACAGACAGTCGCCCTACAGTTGGTTGCAGTAGATCTCTACGTTTGGCATTACAGACATCTTCTTAGAGGCTGTCTCTAGGACCCAGCGGCTGCCTCCCTCTGGCTAATTAACTCCCTTGCCTGGGTGTTTAAATACCTGGTGTGTTTTAGTGGAGGTGCTGGCGATATTCATTATTCCATGTCAAGCCTTAGCAAGAGCAGTACCTTTTCCTCTCTGGAGCTTGAGGACATGCTTGTGCATTTGTCTGGAGTAATCTAAAGATAAGCACTTTTCCCTGTTTGTCCTTCCTTGCTGTCTATAGTATTTAGTGGAGATCGACTAGTGCTCATCCACTCCCTTCCCTAGCTTGAACCAAATGCCAGAGAAAGACAGGGCAAGGTACGCATGCGGCGATTGGTTAAGAGCCAATACAGGGATGTTAGGGGAGACAGGGTGACGCTAGATCAACCTAGGAGGTCTCCATTTCCCCTCCCTTTCCCTAGAGTCTGGGCTCCCTTTCCCTTTTCCCTTTGTGTTCCACTAAGTCTTTCCCACACCTTGCATGACAGCAGGACTCTCCATTGACAAGTGCTTCCCGACACCCAGATATTTAGCTTTTGCGCTACATAAACTCTTTTGACTACAGATCAATGTTCATAATGTTGTTCAAGTTAACTTATTTCAATATTTTGTAATTCAATATTATCTAATTTTCAGAAACTTACATTTAGATGGCATTTGCTTGGAACTTTTGCTCACATAAGTGCAGTGAAGTAAAAAAAGCTATTTAAAGGCCAAGCAATTCACACAAGGAAACACTGTGTCAATATGAAAAAAATGATATTAAAATAAATGTGATGTTACTCACGGCTACATCTGTTGCTGTTTTTCCCAGGGCTGCTTCTGATTTACACAACTTTGCTGTACGAAACCTGCACAAATTAAATCAAAATAACTAGAAAAAGCCTAAAAACTGGTATTTTATGCATACAGATGTCTGACTATGGCATTATATTATTTGATTTTTCATATGTACTTTTAATTAAATATTGTTACATTTCACGACTGTATTAATAAGTTTGCACGTATTCAATAGAAGAATGTCTAAAGAAATTTGAATTACTTATTCTATACTGATCCTGAGTTAAATAATTTACCTTACTCCAGAGCTGCACTCACTATTCTGCTGGTGCAGTCACTGTGTACATACATTACATTACTGATCCTGTACTGATCCTGAGTTGCATCCTGTATTATACTCCAGAGCTGCACTCACTATTCTGCTGGTGCAGTCACTGTGTATATACATTACATTATTGATCCTGTACTGATCCTGAGTTACATCCTGTATTTTACTCCAGAGCTGCACTCACTATCCTGCTGGTGCAGTCACTGTGTACATACATTACATTACTGATTCTCAGTCACATCCTGTATTATACTCCAGAGCTTCACTCACTATTCTGCTGGTGGAGTCACTGTACATACATTATATTACTGATCCTGTACTGATCCTGAGTTATATCCTGTATTATACTCCAGAGCTGCACTCACTATTCTGCTGGTGCAGTCACAGTGTACATACATTACATTACTGATCCAGAGTTACATCCTGTATTATACTCCAGAGCTGCACTCACTATTCTGGTGGTGCAGTCACTGTGTACATACATTACATTACTGATCCTGAGTTACATCCAGTATTATACTCCAGAGCTGCACTCACTATTTTGCTGGTGCAGTCACTGTGTACATACATTGCATTACTGATCCTTTACTGATTCCACGTTACATCCTGTATTATCCTCCAGAGCTGCAGTCTCTATTCTGATGGTGCAGTCAATGTGTACATACATTACATTACTGATCCTGTACTGATCCTGATTTACATCCTGTATTTTACTCCAGAGCTGCACTCACTATTCTGCTGGTGCAGTCACTGTGTACATACATTGCATTACTGATCCTTTACTGATTCCACGTTATATCCTGTATTATCCTCCAGAGCTGCAGTCTCTATTCTGATGGTGCAGTCAATGTGTATATACATTACATTACCGATCCTGTACTGATCCTGAGTTACATCCTGTATTATAATCCAGAGCTGCACTCACTCATCCGCTGGTGTAGTCACTGTGTACATACATTACATTACTGATCCTGAGTTACATCCTGTATTATACTCCAGAGCTGCACTCACTATTCTGCTGGTGCAGTCACTGTGTATATACATTACTTTACTGATCCTGAGTTACATCCTGTATTATTCTCCAGAGCTGCACTCACTATTCTGCTGGTGCAGTCACTGTGTACATACATTACATTACTGATCCTGAGTCACATCCGGTATTATACTACAGAGCTGCACTCACTATTTTGCTGGTGCAGTCACTGTGTACATACATTACATTACTGATCCTGTACTGATTCTGAGTTACATCCTTAATAATTCTGCAGAGCTGCACTCACTATTCTGCTGGTGCAGTCACTGTACATAATTACATTACTGATCCTGAGTTACCTCCTGTATTATACTCCAGAGCTGCAATCACTATTCTGCTGGTGGAGTCACTGAAAAAACATTACATTACTGATCCTGCACTGATCCTGAGTTACATCCTGTATTTTACTCCAGAGCTGCACTCACTATTCTGCTGGTGCAGTCACTGTGTACATACATTACATTACTGATCCTGTACTGATCCTGAGTTACATCCTTAATAATTCTGCAGAGCTGCACTCACTATTCTGCTGGTGCAGTCACTGTACATAATTACATTACTGATCCTGAGTTACCTCCTGTATTATACTCCAGAGCTGCACTCACTATTCTGCTGGTGCAGTCACTGTGTACATGCATTACATTACTGATCCTATACTGATCCTGAGTTACATCATAAATTATTCTGCAGAGCTCCACTCACTATTCTGCTGGTGCAGTCACTGTACATACATTACATTCCTGATCTTGTACTGTTCCTGAGTCACCTCCTGTATTATACTCCAGAGCTGTACTCACTATTCTGATGGCACAGTCACTGTGTATATACATTACATTACTTATCCTGTACTGATCCTGAGTTACATCCTGTATTATCCTCCAGAGCTGCACTCACTATTCTGCTGGCACAGTCACTGTGTACATACATTACATTACTGATCCTGTAGTGATCCTGAGTTACATCCTGTATTATACTCCAGAGCTGCACTCACTATTCTGCTGGTGCAGTGACTGTCTACATACATTACATTACTGATCCTGTACTGTTCTCGAGCTATATCCTGTATTATACTCCAGGGCTGCACTCACTATTCTGCTGGTGAAGTCACTGTGTATATTCATTACATTACTGATCCTGAGTTACATCCTGTATTATACTCCAGAGCTGCACTCACTATTCTGCTGGTGCAGTCACTGTGTATATACATTATATTACTGATCCTGAATTACATTCTGTATTATTCTCCAGAGCTGCACTGACTATTCTGCTGGTGCAGTCACTGTGTACATACATTACATTACTGATCCTGAGTCACATCCGGTATTATACTCCAGAGCTGCACTCACTATTTTGCTGGTGCAGTCACTGTGTACATACATTACATTACTGATCCTGCACTGATCCTGCGTTACATCCTGTATTATACTCCAGAGCTGCACTCACTATTCTGCTGGTGCAGTCACTGTGTACATACATTACATTACTGATCCTGCACTGATCCTGAGTTACATCCTGTATTACCCTCCAGAGCTGCACTCTCTATTCTGCTGGTGCAGTCACTGTGTACATACATTACATTACTGATCCTGTACTGATCCTGACTTAAATCCTGTATTATACTCCAGAGCTGCACTCACTATTCTGCTGGTGCAGTCACTGTCTACATACATTACATTACTGATCCTGTACTGTTCTCGAGCTATATCCTGTATTATACTCCAGGGCTGCACTCACTATTCTGCTGGTGCAGTCACTGTGTATATTCATTACATTACTGATTCTGAGTTACATCCTGTATTATACTGCAGAGCTGCACTGACTATCCTGCTGGTGCAGTCACTGTGTACATACATTACATTACTGATCCTGAGTTACATCCTGTATTATACTCCAGAGCTGCACTCACTATTCTGCTGGTGCAGTCACTGTGTATATACATTATATTACTGATCCTGAGTTACATTCTGTATTATTCTCCAGAGCTGCACTCACTATTCTGCTGGTGCAGTCACTGTGTACATACATTACATTACCGATCCTTTACTGAGCCTGAGTTACATCCTGTATTATAATCCAGAGCTGCACTCACTCATCCGCTGGTGTAGTCACTGTGTACATACATTACATTACTGATCCTGAGTTACATCCTGTATTAAACTCCAGAGCTGCACTCACTATTCTGCTGGTGCAGTCACTGTGTACATACATTACATTACTGATCCTGAGTCACATCCGGTATTATACTCCAGAGCTGCACTCACTATTCTGCTGGTGCAGTCATTGTGCACATACATTACATTACTGATCCTGAGTTACATCCTGTATCATACTCCAGAGCTGCACTCACTATTCTGCTGGAGCAGTCACTGTGTACATACATTACATTACTCATCCAGTACTGATCCTGAGTTACATCTGTTATATACTCCAGAGCTGCACTATCTATTCTGCTGGTGCAGTCACTGTGTACATACATTACATTACTGATCCAGTACTGATCCTGAGTTACATCCTGTATTAAACTCCAGAGCTGCACTCACTATTCTGCTGGTGAAGTCACTGTGTACATACATTACATTACTGATCCTGAGTTACATCCTATATTATACTCCAGAGCTGCACTCAATATTCTGCTGGTGGAGTCGATGTATATACATTACGTTACTGATCCTGTACTGATCCTGAGTTACATCCTGTATTTTACTCCAGAGCTGCACTCACTGTTCTGCTGGTGGAGTCTCTGTGTACATACATTACATTACTGCTCCTGTACTGATCCTGAGTTACATCCTGTATTATACTCCAGAGCTGCACTCACTATTCTGCTTGTGCAGTCACTGTGTACATACATTACATTACTGATCCTGTACTGATCCTGACTTACATCCTGTATTATACTCCAGAGCTGCACTCACTATTCTGCTGGTGGAGTCACTGTACATACATTACATTACAGGTCCTGTACTGATCCTGAGTTACATCCTGTATTTTTCTCCAGAGCTGCACTCACTATTCTGCTGGTGCAGTCCCTGTGTAGATACATTACTTTACTGATCCTGTACTGATCCTGCGTTATATCCTGTGTTATACTCCAGAGCTGCACTCACTATTCTGCTGGTGGAGTCACTGTACATACATTACATTACTGATCCTGCACTGATCCTGAGTTACATCCTGTATTTTACTCCAGAGCTGCACTCACTATTCTGCTGGTGCAGTCACTGTGTACATACATTACATTACTGATCCTGTACTGATCCTGAGTTACATCCTTAATAATTCTGCAGAGCTGCACTCACTATTCTGCTGGTGCAGTCACTGTACATACATTACATTACTGATCTTGTACTGATCCTGAGTTACCTCCTGTATTATACTCCAGAGCTGCACTCACTATTCTGCTGGTGCAGTCACTGTGTACATACATTACATTACTGATCCTGAGTTACCTCCTGTATTATACTCCAGAGCTGCACTCACTATTCTGCTGGTGCAGTCACTGTGTACATACATTACATTACTTATCTTTTACTGATCCTGACTTACATCCTGTATTATACTCCAGAGTAGTGTTGAGCCACCACCGTAGTGTTCGGGTTCGGTTCGGTTCATCGAACACCTTAGAACACCATTGAACACCATTAAAACCAATGGCAGGCAAACAGAAACACATAGAAACACATAGAAAACACATTCAAAGGTGTCCAAAAGCTGACAAACTGCTCAGAAGACGCTCTCTTTAAAAAAGCCGGCCGGCAATTCAGCAGCGGCATACACAGGTACCCGACAATTTAGACAAGAAGGAATAAAGCATCACACATAGATTAGATAGATAGAAACATGTCAGTCACATATATAAGAAGTACATTGATAGTGTGGGTTACTGTACTTGTCATTTAGTGTAAAAGATTTATTAAAAAAAATAATAGTGTTTTCATCCACCATCTCTTTAAAAAAGCCGGCCGGCAATTCAGCAGCGGTACCCGACAATTTATAACAGAAAGAATAGAGCATTACACATAGATTAGATAGATAGAAACATGTCAGTCCCATATATAAGAAGTACAGTGACAGTGTTGGTTACTGTACTTGTCATTTAGTGTTAAAATAAAGGATTTATTTAAAAAAAAAATTGGCGTGGGGTTCCCCGTAATTTTAGTCTCTTGTGGAGGTTAAGCAGACGGCTGGGGCAGATGTTTGAAGCCTGGGAAGGGGGTAATACCCATGGAGCTTCCCAGGCTACTAATATCAGCCCCCAGCTGAATACCTAGCCCTTACTAGCTATTAAAATGGGGGTCCCCCCTATTTTAATAGCTAGCAAAGGCTAGGCAGACAGCTGGGGGCTGATATTAATAGCCCTGGAAGGGTGCCATGAATATTGGCCCCCTCCCAGGCTAGAAACACCAACCGTCAGCCGCCCCAGAAATGGTGCATCCATAGGATGTGCCAATTCTGGCACTTAGCCTCGCTCTTCCCACTGCCCTGTAGCGGTGGCAGTTGGGTGATAGGGCTGGGGTTGATGTCAGCTTATAATGCCAGCTGACATCAAGCCCAGGTTAGTAATGGACAGGAGTCTATAAGACACCCCCATTACTAACCCCATAGTAAAAGTTAAAAAAAAACACAAACACCCAGAATAAAGTCCTTTAATTGAAATAAACACACAATTCTTTATTGTTCTAAATTAAACCATACTTACCATCACGCCCATTCCAGCTGAAGCCAATATCTCCTGCAATAAAAGTAAAATAATAAACCAACCTCATCCTTACCTTTCCATGGTTCCCACGACAGCTTCAGCTCTGCTACATTCACTTGATAGGCTGGATCGCAGCAGAACGCTGCCATCCTGCTTGCCATGCCGCAGAGACTGAGAAGCGCAGGCATGCTTGCGCTCCTCAGTGTCTCGCTGTGACGGCATCAAGATGAGCCGAGGTCATGTCCAATGAACTCAGCTCACCTCATGCACGTCACTGACAGCGTGGGAAAATTCTCCAGCACTTAGCGCTTCAGCGTGAGAATTTTCCCACGCTGTCAGTGACGTGCATGAGGTGAGTTCATGCCCAATGAACTCAGCTCACCTCATGCACGTCACTGACAGCGTGGGAAAATTTTCCTGCTCTCAGCGCTTCAGCGTGAGATTTCTCCCATGCTGTCAGTGACGTGCATGAGGTGAGCTCATTTCCAATGAACTCAGCTCACCTCATGTACGTCACTGACAGCGTGGGAGAATTCTCACGCTGAAGCGCTGAGAGCAGGAGAATTTTCCCACGCTGTCAGTGACAAGCAAGAGGTGAGCTCATTTCCAATGAACTCAGCTCACCTCATGTACGTCACTGACAGCGTGGGAGAATTCTCACGCTGAAGCGCTGAGAGCAGGAGAATTTTCCCACGCTGTCAGTGACAAGCAAGAGGTGAGCTCATGTCCAATGAACTCAGCTCACCTCATGTACGTCACTGACAGCGTGGGAGAATTCTCACGCTGAAGCGCTGAGTGCAGGAGAATTTTCCCACTCTGTCAGTGACGGGCATGGGGTGAGCCGAGTTCATTGGACATGAACTCGGCTCATCTGGATGCCGTCACAGCGTGACACTGAGGAGCGCGAGCATGCCTGCGCTTCTCAATGTCTGCGGGATGACAGGTTGGATGGCAGCTTTCTGCTGCGGTCCAGCCTGTCATCTCGATGTAGCAGAGCTGAAGCTGTCGTGGGAACCATGGAAAGGTAAGGATGATGTTGCTTTATTATTTTTCTTTTATTGCAGGAGATCGTTGGCTTCAGCTGGAATGGGCGTGATGGTAAGAATGGTTTAATTTAGAACAATAAAGAATTGTGTGTTTCTTTCATTAAAGGACTTTATTCTGGGTGCTGTGTTTTTTTTAAATACTTTACTAGAAATTCATGGTGGTCATGTCTAATATTGGCGTGACCCCATGAATTTCAGGCTTAGGGCTAGCTGATAATACCAAGCTGGCCCTAACCCCTTTATTACCCAGTGAGCCTCCGCACCAGGGTCCTGGATGAGTTGGGTACAGCGCCAGAAGATGGCGCTTCTATGAACGCGCCATTTTCCGGGGTGGCTGCGGACTGCAATTTGCAGCAGGGGGGGCCCAGAAAGCTTGGGCCTCCCTGCGCTGCAGATTCCAGCCCCCAGCTGCCTAGTTGTACCTGGCTGGACTCAAAAATAGGGCGAAGCCCCACGTATTATTTTTTTTTTATTATTTCATGAAATTCATGAAATAATTAAGATAAAAAGGCCTTCCCTATATTGTTATGTCCAACCAGGTACAAATAGGCAGCTGGTGGTTGGGGGCAGCCCGTTCCTGCCTGCTGGACACAAATATAGTGCGAAGCCCCACGTCAATTTTTTTTAATTATTTCAGGAAATTCATGAAATAATTAAAAAAAAATTGACGTGGAGCTTCGCACTATATTTGTGTCCAGCCAGGTAAAGCAGGCAGGAACGGGCTGCCCCCAACCACCAGCTGCCTATTTGTGCCTGGCCGGACACAACAATATAGGGAAGCCCTTTTTATCTTAATTATTTCATGAATTTCATGAAATAATAAAAAAAAAATAATACGTGGGGCTTCGCCCTATTTTTGAGTCCAGCCAGGTACAACTAGGCAGCTGGGTGCTGGAATCCGCAGCGCAGGGAGGCCCAAGCTTTCTGGCCCCCCCACCCGCTGCAAATTGCAGTCCGCAGCCACCCGGAAAATGGCGCGTTCATAGAAGCGCCATCTTCTGGCACTGTACCCAACTCATCCAGGGCCCTGGTGCGGTGGCTCACTGGGTAATAAAGGGGTTAGGGCCAGCTTGGCATTATCAGCTGGCCCTAAGCCCGAAATTCAAGGGGTCACGCCAATATTAGACATGACCACCCTGAATTTCTAGTAAAGTATTTAAAAAATACACAACACCCAGAATAAAGTCCTTTAATTGAAATAAACACACAATTCTTTATTGTTCTAAATTAAACCATACGTACCATCACGCCCATTCCAGCTAAAGCCAACGATCTCCTGCAATAAAAGAAAAATAATAAAGCAACATCATCCTTACCTTTCCATGGTTCCCACGACAGCTTCAGCTCTGCTACATCGAGATGACAGGCTGGACCGCAGCCGAACGCTGCCATTCAGCCTGTCATCCCACAGACGCTGAGAAGCGCAGGCGTGCTTGCGCTCCTCAGTGTCTCACTGTGACTGCATCCAGATGAGCCGGGTTCATGTCCAGTGAACTCGGCTCACCTCATGCACGTCACTGTCAGCGTGGGAAAATTCTCCTGTACTCAGCGCTTCAGCGTGAGAATTCTCCCACGCTGTCAGTGACGTGCATGAGGTGAGCTCATGTCCAATGAACTCAGCTGACTTCATGCACGTCACTGACAGCGTGGGAAAATTCTCCTGCACTCAGCGCTTCAGCGTGAGAATTTTCCCACGCTGTCAGTGACGTGCATGAGGTGAGTTCATGTCCAATGAACGCGGCTCACCTCATGCACGTCACTGACAGCGTGGGAAAATTCTCCTGCACTCAGTGCTTCAGCCTGAGAATTCTCCCACGCTCTCAGTGACGTACTTGAGGTGAGCCGAGTTCATTGGACATGAGCTCACCTCATGCACGTCACTGACAGCGTGGGAGAATTCTCACGCTGAAGCGCTGAGTGCAGGAGAATTTTCCCACGCTGTCAGTGACGTGCATGAGGTGAGCTGAGTTCATTGGACATGAACTCACCTCATGCACGTCACTGACAGCGTGGGAAAATTCTCACGCTGAAGCTCTGAGTGCAGGAGAATTTTCCCACGCTGTCAGTGACGTGCATGAGGTGAGCCGAGTTCATTGGACATGAACTCGGCTCATCTGGATGCCGTCACAGTGAGACACTGAGGAGCGCAAGCATGCCTGCTCTTCTCAGTGTGTGAGGCATGGCAAGCAGGATGGCAGCGTTCTGCTGCGGTCCAGCCTGTTATGTGAATGTAGCAGAGCTGAAGCCGTCGTGGGAACCATGTAAAGGTAAGGATGATGTTTCGTTATTATTTTATTTTTATTGCAGAAGACATTGGCTTCAGCTGGAATGGGCGTGATGGTAAGTATGGTTTAATTTAGAACAATAAAGAATTGTGTCTTATTTCATTTAAAGGACTTTATTCTGGGTGTTTGTGCTTTTTTTTAACTTTGACTATGGGGTTAGTGATGGGGGTGTCTTATAGACGCCTCTCCATTACTAACCTGGGCTTGATATCAGCTGGCATTATAAGCTGACATCAACCCCAGCCCTATTACCCCACTGCCACCGCTACAGGGCAGTGGGAAGAGCGAGGCTAAGTGCCAGAATTGGTGCATCCTATGGATGCGCCATTTCTGGGGCGGCTGACGGCTGGTGTTTCTAGCCTGGGAGGGGGCCAATATTCATGGCACCCTTCCTGGGCTATTAATATCAGCCCGCAGCTGACTGCCTAGCCTTTGCTAGCTATTAAAATAGGGGGGACCCCACGTCATTTTTTTTGGGGGGTCCCCCATTTTAATAGCTAGTAAAGGCTAGGTATTCAGCTGGGGGCAGATATTTGTAGCCTGGGAAGCTCCGTGGATATTACCCCTTCCCAGGCTTCAAACATCTGCCCCAGCCATCTGCTTAACCTCCGCTAGAGCCTAAAATTACGGGGAACCCCACGCCAATTTTTTTTAAAATAAATCCTTTATTTTAACACTAAATGACAAGTACAGTAATCAACACTGTCACTGTACTTATTATATATGTGACTGACATGTTTCTATCTATCTAATCTATGTGTGATTCTATATTCCTTCGATTCTAAATTGTTGGGTACCGCTGCTGAATTGCCGGCCGGCTTTTTTAAAGAGATGGTGCATGAAAACACTAATATTTTTTTTAATAAATGTTTTACACTAAATGACAAGTACAGTAACCAACACTGTCACTGTGCTTCTTATATATGTGACTGACATGTTTCTATCTATCTAATCTATGTGTGACTCTCTATTCCTTCTATTCTAAATTGTCGGGTACCGCTGCTGAATTGTCAGCCGGCTTTTTTAAAGAGACGGTGCATGAAAACACTAATATTTTTTTAAATAAATCCTTTACACTAAATGAGAAGTACAGTAACCAACACTGTCACTGTACTTCTTATATATGTGACTGACATGTTTCTATCTATCTAATCTATGTGTGATACTCTATTCTTTCGGTTCTAAATTGTCGAGTACCAGTGTATGCCGCTGATGAATTGCCGGCTTTTCATGTTTCACTGTGAGTACTGTTCCCATCGATTTGGGCAATCACTGTAATGCCACAACCACCATGGCTGTGGCATTACAGTGAGTGGCAGACAATCCCTGCATGATTGGTGCTCTAAATAGCGCCAGACATGCAGGACACGCTTTTGGTGCACGAACAGTTATCGAACATAACCTCGAACAGCCGAATTTTTTGCAAATCGTTCGGGTTCGTCGAACAACTCGAACACCGCCCAAAACAGCTCGAATTTGAGATTGGCGAACAGTTCTAGTCGAACACCGCTCATCTCTACTCCTGAACTGCACTCACTATTCTGCTGGTGCAGTCACTGTGTACATACATTACATTACTGATCCTGTACTGATCCTGAGTTACATCCTGAATTATTCTGCAGAGCTGTACTCACTATTCTGCTGGTGGAATCACTGTACATACATTACAATACTGATCTTGTACTGATCCTGAGTTACCTCCTGTATTGTACTCCAGAGCTGCACTCACTATTCTGCTGGTGCAGTCACTGTGTACATACATGACATTACTGATCCTGAGTTACATCCTGTATTATACTCCAAAGCTGAGCTCCATATTCTGCTTACTTTCCATTATTAGTGATGAGCGAGCACTAAAATGCTCGGGTGCTCGTAGCTCGGGTCGAGCACATTGGAATACTCGGGTGCTCGACTCGAGCAACGAGCCCAATTTATAGTCTATGGGAAACTCGAGCATTTTTCTGGTGGTCCCCCCCGGCGGTCTGCAGAAGGTCAAAAAATGCCCAAATCGATGGGAACGGTGCTCAATTAAACATCAGGCAGGCAGAATATATAGGCAGACAGGCAGGCAGGGTATATAGGAGGGTGCTTGAAAAACATAGCAGGGCACTTGGAACACACGAGTGCCCTCCGATTTTCATGCACCCGTCTTTTTAAAAAAGCCAGCCGGCAATTCATCAGCGGCATACACTGGTACCCGACAATTTAGAACAGAAAGAATAGAGCATCACACTAGAGATGAGCGTTGTTCTACTCGAACTGTTCGCCAATCTCAAATTCGAGCTGTTTTGGGCGGTGTTCGAGCCGGTCGGCGAACACGAACAATTTGAGAAAAATTCGGCTGTTCGAGGTTATGTTCGATAACTGTTCGTGCACCAAAATCATAACTGGATTTTTTCTCAGTAATGATGAAAATGAATGTTAATACGCAGTTTGAGTGTACAGCGTGGCGGGGGGAGGGGCAGGGGATGGATCTCTGCAGGAACAATGAAGATCTCCATTTTTTTTTCTCTTTCCTGCATTTGCAGTGGGGAGGTGCAATCTGTCAGCCTATCAGCAGCGCACACACGGAGCGAAGTGCTTTTTTTCACACAAGCAAGGGCATGTGTGATTGGCAGTGTATGTCACATGTCCTTGCAATATAAGACCAAGCCATTTTCCCCGTCGCCACCATTTTCTCACTGCTGCAGCTGCGTGTTAGACGGCACCGCTGTTGCTGTGTGCGCTATACCTTGTTAATTTCAAGCCAATTTTCGCACAAATATACAGATAGCTTGGGAGTAGGGAATAGTTGTGATTGCAGTCCTTTTAAGGACTAGGTTACAGCATTTCCTACGACTTTTATCAAGCAGGTCTGTGCTCTTAAATAGATAGATTGTGGGAGTAAAGACTAATTGTAATTGCAGTCCTTTTCAGGACTAGGTTACATCAGTTCCTATGAGTTTTTGCCAGGCAGGTCTGTGCCAGTGCTGTGCAAGTTTTTTTCACAGCATTTGGCTGAATCTAGCAAAGCTAATCCTTTTTGGCCTATTGCAGAGTTTGTTAGTCAGTGGAGTAGCCTATCTGTGTTGCAAGATATACCACCTGTGTATAGAATACCAATTTTTTTACTGCACCTAGTGAAGTAAAATCTTTTGGGCATAGCATCATTCTATTAGTCCATCTATACTGACCTCCATCAGGTTGCAAACTGAATATAATTTTTTTCTGCATCTAGCTCTGAAAAAATATTTGGGCTTCTAGCAGTGTGTGGGACTTGGTCTATTAGTCCATCTATACTGACCTCCATCAGGTTGCAAATTAAAAATAATTTTTTTCTTCATTTAGCTCTGAAAAAATATTTGGGCTTCTAGCAGTGTGTGGGACTTGTTCTATTAGTCCTTCTATACTGACCTCCAGCAGGTTGCAAATTGAATATAATTTTTTTCTGCATCTAGCTCTGAAAAAATATTTGGGCTTCTAGCGGTGTGTGGGACTTGGTCTATTAGTCCATCTATACTGACCTCCATCAGGTTGCAAATTAAAAATATTTTTTTTCTGCATCTAGCTCTGAAAAAATATTTGGGCTTCTAGCAGTGTGTGGGACTTGGTCTATTAGTCCATCTATACTGACCTCCGTCAGGTTGCAAATTAAAAATAATTTTTTTCTTCATTTATCTCTGAAAAAATATTTGGGCTTCTAGCAGCATGTGGGACTTGTTCTATTAGTCCATCTATACTGACCTCCATCAGGTTGCAAATTAAAAATAATTTTTTTCTGCATCTAGCTCTGAAAAAATATTTGGGCTTCTAGCAGTGTGTGGGACTTGGTCTATTAGTCCATCTATACTGACCTCCATCAGGTTGCAAATTGAATAAAAAAAATTTCTGCATCTAGCTCTGAAAAAATATTTGGGCTTCTAGCGGTGTGTGGGACTTGGTCTATTAGTCCATCTATACTGACCTCCATCAGGTTGCAAATTAAAAATAATTTTTTTCTGCATCTAGCTCTGAAAAAATATTTGGGCTTCTAGCAGTGTGTGGGACTTGGTCTATTAGTCCATCTATACTGACCTCCATCAGGTTGCAAATTAAAAATAATTTTTTTCTTCATTTAGCTCTGAAAAAATATTTGGGCTTCTAGCAGTGTGTGGGACTTGTTCTATTAGTCCTTCTATACTGACCTCCAGCAGGTTGCAAATTGAATATAATTTTTTTCTGCATCTAGCTCTGAAAAAATATTTGGGCTTCTAGCGGTGTGTGGGACTTGGTCTATTAGTCCATCTATACTGACCTCCATCAGGTTGCAAATTAAAAATAATTTTTTTCTGCATCTAGCTCTGAAAAAATATTTGGGCTTCTAGCAGTGTGTGGGACTTGGTCTATTAGTCCATCTATACTGACCTCCATCAGGTTGCAAATTAAAAATAATTTTTTTCTGCATCTAGCTCTGAAAAAATATTTGGGCTTCTAGCAGTGTGTGGGACTTGGTCTATTAGTCCATCTACACTGACCTCCATCAGGTTGCAAATTGAATAAAAAAAATTTCTGCATCTAGCTCTGAAAAAATATTTGGGCTTCTAGCGGTGTGTGGGACTTGGTCTATTAGTCCATCTATACTGACCTCCATCAGGTTGCAAATTAAAAATAATTTTTTTCTGCATCTAACCCAGCCAATAGTTTTGGCCTAATACCACAGTTTGGCCACTCAGCTCTGCTTGGTTACCATCCATTGTTTTTTTGTGCAAACAACTCCAGAGTTGTGAATTAGTTAACCACCAAAATGTGTGGAAAAAGGCCTGCTGCTGGTGGAAAGGGGAATAGGCGTGTTGGGAAGGGGAAAAAAGGTTGTGTCCGTGGGGTAGGTGCAGAAGAAAGACCATCTTCCAGCCAAACTAAAATGTCTACTTCTTTTAGCGGACAATGTGATAAGATCCCTTTCTTACGGCCACGCCAATCGCTACAAATTCCAGATGAGGCACAAAAACAGCAGGTGCTTCAACGGATATCAAGTGCTCCTTTAAGTGGGCTCTCCTCCACATCAACTTCAACATCACAAATACTCCAGTCTTCAAAGGTGTCACCCAAATCGCACTTGCTTCCTCACAGCTCCCAAATCTCCAGCTGCCCGTCTGAGTATGAGGTAGAACAGATGGTTGAGTCTGCAGAGCTGTTTACTCATACTATAGCCTGGGAATCAGAGGTCGACTCCAGCGCTTCTGTGAATCCAGACGAGGAAATGATCTGCACTGATGCCCAGAATCTTTATGAGTCGGATCCAGGACCAGACGCAGAAGGTTCTGACCATAATGTAAACCCTCATTCCCAAACTGTAACTCCTGTTGGTGGAGACAATGAGGAAGACGATGATAAGACTCAAATACCTGATTGGAGCGACAACTTTAGTTTTTTGTCAGGGCAGGAACAGGTTGGCTCTGAGGACGACGGGTGTGATAACGCACAGGGTGATGATGATGAGGTCGGAGATCCCACTTACTGTCAACCCACAGTCAGCCAAGAGATGAGGTCAGCAGAGGAGGTGGAGGAAGATGCTAGTGACGACGAGGTCAGGTTGCGCCTTCCTGGACAGAGACGTAGTACTGGAAGCACGTCAACAACTGCATCCTCAAACACAACTCTGCCTCTCACCACAAGTCGTGGTGGCTCTTCAGGTCGCATGGGTGCTAAGCCTTGCATAGCCTGGGCATTTTTTCAGATCGATAAAGATGACCCAACTCGTGTTATCTGTAACATTTGTCAGCAAAAGCTAAGTAGAGGCCAAAAAATACATAGTTTGAGTACTTCATGCATGAACCGGCACATGGACATGAAGCATAAGTTGCAGTGGGAAGCTCAGTGTGCTACAATGCGGCCTAGCCGGCCGGGCCAACCACCGTCTGCCATATCTTGTGCATCCGCGGCCTCTTCATCCTCTGTGACTGGGGGGACAGCAGTCACACCTGTTTTGGGGCGCAGACCTGCCACCTCTTTACCCGCAACAGCCAGCGTGATTGGCAGGTCATCATTTTCTTTGGAGGTGGTAACACCAGCTGGACTTGAGCGCTGTCCGACATCGATAGCACCACCTTTGGATCAAGGCAACCTAACATGTCCGCCTGCATCTTCCTCACAGACCGGCAGTTTGCCGGGGACACCCTTATCAACCCCGTCTAAGCACAATAGCCAGCCCTCGGTCCTTCAGATGTGGACAAGTAAAAGACCATTTCCTCCTAGCCATGAGAAAGCTAAGAGGTTGAATTTCACCATCTGCAAGCTCTTGGCTACAGAAATGCTGCCTTTCCGCCTGGTGGACACAGAGGATTTTCGAGACCTTATGTCCGTCGCAGTGCCCCAGTACCAGATGCCCAGTCGGCACTACTTCTCAAAGAAAGGTGTGCCTGTGCTCTACCAGCATGTCGCACACAACATCACCGCTTCTTTGAGAAACTCTGTGTGTGACAGGGTGCATTTCACCACAGACACTTGGACGAGTAGGCATGGACAGGGGCATTACATGTCGCTGACTGGGCACTGGGTAACTATGGTGACAGCAGGACAAGGGGCTGCTGTCCAAGTCTTGCCGTCCCCACGAGTTGTGCGTCAATCCTCTTTATGTCAAAGTTCCTCCACTGCTTCTGCCTCCTCAACCTCCTCTCGGTCTTCCACCTGCACCCAAAGCCTGTCTGGTCATGCCACAAGCTTTCTAACTGCGCAGAAGGGATCCTGCACACCTCCTTACTATGCTGGCAGTAGGGCTCAACGTCATCAGGCGGTTTTTACATTGAAATGTCTGGGAAATGTGAGTCACACAGCTGAGGAGTTGTGGTCAGCTCTGGAGAACCAATTTCATGAATGGTTGTCTCCACTGGACCTGAAACCAGGGAAGGCCGTGTGCGACAATGCTGCAAACCTGGGTGCGGCCCTTCGCCGGGGCAATGTCACACACGTGCCTTGTATGGCTCACGTGTTGAACCTGGTTGTCCAGCAATTTTTAGCCCACTATCCCAGACTAGATGGCCTTCTGCAGAGGGCACGGTCGCTGTGTGCTCACTTCCGCCGTTCGCATCCCGCAGCTCAGCGACTTACATCTCTACAGAAGTCGTTGGGCCTGCCACTTCACTGGCTAAAATGCGATGTGCCTACCCGGTGGAATTCAACTCTGCACATGTTGCAGCGACTGTGGCAGCACCGACAAGCCCTGGTGCAATACGTTCTGACGTATAGCCTGGGCCAACGAGATTCAGAGGTGGGGCAAATCACGCTGGAGGAGTGGTCTCAGATCAGGGACCTATGCACCCTTCTGCACAGTTTTGAAATGGCGACGAAGATGTTTAGTGCTGACGATGCCATTATCAGCATGACTATTCCGGTGATTTACATGCTGGAGCACATGTTAAACAGAATTCGGAGTCAGGTGGTGGCACAAGAGGAGGTGGAGGAAGTAGAGGAGGAGGAGTTGTATGCGGAAGGGCTAACATCTGCAAGGTCCAGACGGTCGGCAGCACCAAGGCGGCAGGCATGTGAGGGTGGGGGAGATGGTTTTACCAGGGCGCATGGTAGCAGCCAAACTAGTGAGGAAGGTGCAGGAGCCCAGGAAGAAGTGGAGGACGAACTGATGGAAGACTCATCAGATGAGGGAGACCTTGATCACATTTCTGTTGTGCGAGGTTGGGGGGAGAGGACAGAGGAAGGAAGCATGATTGTTACCTCGCCACCAACACAACAGGGACTTGGTGCTCCTGGATGCGCAACACACATGAGTGCCTTCTTGCTGCACTACCTGCAACATAACCCTCGAATTGTGAGAATTAGAAATAATCCTGACTACTGGGTTGCCACACTGTTAGATCCCCGGTACAAAAGTAAATTTGCAGAAATTATTCCTGCCATAGAAAGGGATGCACGCATGCAGGAGTATCAGCAGAGACTGTTGCAGAATCTTACATGTGCTTTTCCACAAAATACCAGTGGTGCACGTAGTGAATCTCACAGTTCCAACTTGCCAACCGTGGGACCGTCAAGTGTTCAGCACTCAAACCGTAACAGAACCACAGTATCTGCTGGTAACATCAATTTTGCGGAATCATTTCACCACTTTTTTAGCCCATCCTTTGCAAGGCCACAGGAGACAAGAAGTCTGACACATAGTCAACGCCTAGAGACGATGGTACAGGAGTATCTCCAAGTAAACATTGAAGCCACGACTGTGTCACTGGACCCTTGCTCTTTTTGGGCTTCCAATCTGGATAAATGGCCGGAGCTAGCCACTTACGCCTTGGAGATCTTGTCATGCCCCGCAGCCAGCGTTCTGTCTGAACGTGTGTTCAGCGCTGCTGGTGGTGTGCTGACAGATAAGCGCACGCGGCTCTCCACTGATAATGTAGACAGACTCACGTTCATAAAGATGAACAAATCATGGATCCGAAACGACTTTTCTACCCCTGTGGCATCCTGGGGAGAGTAAAAGCTTGATGATTGGTTAAAATCACCCTACCAACCGTTTTAAGCTTTCAAATTACTAATCATGTTTATCTGTATCTTGACTGGAAAATAATTTGGGCTTTGTAGCAGTGTGCAGCACTGATCCTATTAGGCCATCTATAATAAGCTTCACCAGATTTAAAATTAATAATAATTTTTAGCTGCATCTAGCCCGGAAAATAATTTTGGGGCTCCGAGATGCGCAAGACACATAAGTGCCTTCTTGCTGCACTACCTGCAGCATGACCCTCATATTGTCAGAATTCGAAGTAATCATGACTACTGGGTTGCCACACTCTTAGATCCCCCAAACTTTTCGATCAACCTTTTCATTTTAATAAAGACCAAAAAAATGGTCATTTTTGAAATTATAAGCATTAGCAGGTTGTTAGAAACTGAAATCAAACAGTTTTCAACTCAAAACTTTATTCTAGGTGATGTTACATTTTCACATAGGACCCCTTGTTCGAAAGGAGCTTCTGAACTCTCTCGTCCATTGAATTTGTCAGGTTTTGGATGGTTTCTGCTTCAATTGTTTTGCATGAGGACAGAATACCCTCCCAGAGCTGTTGCTTAGATGTGAACTGCCTCCCGCCATCATAGACACTCCTTTTAATGATGCTCCAAAGGTTCTGAATGGGGTAGAGGTCAGGGGAGCATGGGGGTCACACCATAAGTTTGTCCCCTTTTATGCCCATATCAGCCAGAGATGCAGATGTTTTATGTGCAGCATGAGACGGTGCATTATCATGCAGAAAAATGATCTTGCTGTGAAATACACGGTTCTTCTTCTTGAACCATGGCAGGAAGTGCTGTTTGAGAAAATCCACATACATTATGGAGTTCATCTTTAGCGCCTTCAGGGATCCTAAAGGATCTCTCTCCCCATGATTCCAGCCCAAAACATTACTCCACCTCCTCCTTGTTGGCGCTGTAGCCGTGTTTGCGTGGGGTGTCCATCAACCAGCCATCCTCCACTCCATTCATCTGGACCATCGAGCGCTGCACGGCACTCATCCGTGAACAAAACAGTTTTGAAATCAGTCTTCATGTAATGTTTGGCCCACTGGAGCCGTTTCTGCTTGTGTGAAGTGGATAGAGGAGGTCGACAGGATGGCATATGCACAGCTGCAAACCTCTGAAGGACCCTGCATCTTGTTGTTCGGGGGACGTTGGAGGCACAAGCAGCTTCAAAAACTTGTCTGCTGCTATGACAAGGCTTTTTTGCCGCTGCTCTTTCAACCTGACGTAATTGCCTGTAGGAAAGAGTCCTCAATTTGCCCTTATCAGCACGCACACGTGTGTACTGTGAATCAGCTACATACTTCTTGATTGCCAAGACACTTCATCCTGATCATCGCACAATGTTGATTGTAGTCATGCCTTGACCTAAACACTCCACAATTTGTTGCTTCTCAGCAGCCGACACATCCTTTTTCTTTCCCATTTTGGCAGAAAATGTAGGCTGCTTAATAATGTGAGAGAGCCTTCTTAAGTAGTCTTGCCTTTCATTGGACACACCTGCCAAACTAATTAGCACAGGTGTCTGCAATTGCTTACAGTGATATAAAGAGCCCTGACACACATCACCATCAATGAGTTTAACTGACAAACAAACAAATTCTTCCCTTATCACTCCTAAACACTTTTTGCATAATAATTTGGAACGCGGTGTACATGTGCTTTTCCACAAAACACCAGTGGTTCACGTAGTGAATCTTACAGTTCTAACTTGCCAACCGTGGTCTGTATGGAATTGTTCAATAAAGGGCCCAAAATTAAGATAACATAGATGGGAGAGGTCTCTATGAATAGGAATTCCTAAGTATTTGATACCCTGTGAGGGCCAGGCAAAGGGAAAGTTGGACTGGATGGAATCCTATATGGATTTAGGGAGGGAGACATCGAGGGCCTCAGACTTCGCTGCATTGATTTTAAAATTTTACCATGTAACAAAGTGATCTATTTCAGCCATAACAGCAGGGATGGATATATGTGATTGAGTGATATATACTAGGACATCATCAGCAAATAGAGAGCACTTGTACTCGGTGCCTCCCACCTCAATCCACCTAATATTGGGGTTATGGCGAATTGATGAGAGCAGGTGCTCCGTCACTAGGATGTATAAGAGAGGGGACAGAGGACATCCCTGCCTTGTCCCATTGGTGATTGTGAAAGGTGATGAAAATGTTCTGACGCACCCCCTGGGCCTTGGGACACCCGGAGCCGGACCCTTTTTGGTGGATGCTGGTGGTTGTAGTCTTCGTGGCGGCGATCCGGTTCCATGGCTCAGGGCGGTCAAACCAGTGGCGGAACTATTTATGTGGTTTTGATGTTTAAATGTCCGACTACGCCACCCGTGGATTGCGGTCAGAGTGAACCGCCGCTACAGGGCAGACCGCTAAGGCTGGTGTTGTGGGTGCAGCAGAGCGTAGCATAACTCCCCACGGGAGGAGTATAGCCTCAGGGCAGTGTATGCGGAGGATGGGGGTGATGGTGCAGGGCAGCAGCAGTAACGACACGGAGTCAGTGATGCAGTTCAGGGTCTTTACTCACAGTTCTTATTATCCAGACCACGTCTGCAGGTAACGGCTGCCCACGTCGTACTGTGCTCACCAGGTGAGGGGCTCAGACAACTCCCAGATAACTTTGGAGCGCTTCACAGGACCCCCTTTGTGTGTCCTTTGTCTGGCCTTTCTTACCAACACTTCTGTCCGGCTGCCTCGGGCCTCCTCTTGGTAAACTTGGCGCCAGTTTCCCTGACCCTATGTGGTGCCTTCCTAGCGGGTGGAGCAAAGGGCTGCGCCACATAAAATGTCAGAGCCTCCGGTTTCTAGCTGAGGGTTGTTTCCTGCCTCCACTAGTTCGGGGACCGGTCTCCCCCTTTGGCCTGACCCCTCCACGCAGGTGGATTCGGGCGTGCGGTGGCGACTCGCCCGTCCGCACCCCTGGGATCCCTTCATTCCTCGTTCCTGGAGCTTTCTCCGCTCCTCTTCCTTCCTTCTCCCTCTTGCAGGCCTGGGCCTCTGTTACTAGGCCCGCCTCCGGAGCAGAGCTCATGCAGAGCCCCTGCTCCCTGCCACTTCTGCTCAGACTTCTCTGCACTGAACTAAGATGGTGCCCACCTTTTATACTCCCTTCTCAATGCACCCAGGAACTGCTTCCTCCCTGCTCCTGCACTGCAGGGTTCCCCTTCCTCAGTGTTCCCTCCCCCCACTCCAGCCAGGGACAGGGACTGTCGTGCCCATCTCAGGGGCATATTGGTCGCCCTGCCCCACGGCAATGTGGTGTAATGCATGCAGGTGTCGGGTCCTGATCCACACTCCATCCTTATCTGAGAGTGAGATATCACACCTCTGGGTGAGGTGCAATACGTCTGTAGCAACCGAGCCCTCGGTGCTACAGTTCCATTTATCTTCAGCCTAGGTGACGTATTGTGATACAGGGCCGTGATTTTGGCTATAAAAGGGTCCCCTAGACCCCTACCCCAAGCTTTTTAAGAGAATCATATATGGCGTGCCAGGAGACTCTATGGAATGCTTTCTCAGCATCCAACGAGAGTATCTACTTACAAATTTTTAACTGCATCTAGCCCAGGAAATACTTTGTGCCTAGTAGCAGTGTCTGCTAGTCAGCGGATTATCCCGGCTGTTAAGCAAGCTACACCACCTGTAGTTTGGACACTTAATTTTTTCAAAGGAAATGCTTCGGGACCACGGGATACTCAGTGAAGAGCATCAAGAGGCACCCCAAGGCATAGGGGCTGGGACTGGCACTAGGATGCCTTGCGGTGGACAGCCGAGCTCGATCCTTATAAAAGCTTTTTAACTGCAGCAGCTTTAGTGGACGCTACTGGAGCTGGAATTACGCGGCTGCTGGCATGAGACTTGCCCTCCAATAGATCCTTGTAAATGGATTTAAAGTGTATTCATTCAAATTAGAGGGACAATTTAAATTAAAAAGCTTAGAGCTGCCTCCACCACAGGGGGGCTCTCTCGACCCACCAGCGGACAGGCACCAGTATTGGGAGAGGGGGGCTGGCCGTCAGGGTTCACCGCGGCTCTGGCACAAACCCGGCGACACGGAGGTGGCACGGGCAGGAGCGGACTGGTCGTCTCGGCTTCTCACTTTTTGGATTTTAGAAGGGCATGACATGCCTATATCTGTGTCTCCCCCTCCTTTTACTCCTCCACCTCTTTTCTTTTCGCATGACTATATGTACTTGTCACTTTTCCATGTGTTAGTTGTGTCTTCTGAGCAGTTTGTCAGCTTTTGGACACCTTTGAAGGTGTTTTCTATGTGTTTCTATGTGTTTTTGTTTGCCTGCCATTGGTTTTAACGGTGTTCGAAGGTGTTCGACGAACAGTTCGACGAACAGTTCGGCGAACGCACGGGTGTTCGACGAACCGAACCGAACTCGAACACTACGGGGGTGGCTCAACACTACATCACACATTGATTAGATAGATAGAAACATGTCAGTCACATATATAAGAAGTACAGTGACCGTGTTGGTTACTGTACTTGTTATTTAGTGTTAAAATAAATGATTTATTAAAAAAAAAAATAATAGTGTTTTTGTCTCTTTAAAAAAGCCGGCCGGCAATTCATCAGCAGCATACACCGGAACCAGACAATTTAGAACAGAAAGAATAGAGCATCACACATAGATTAGATAGATAGAAACATGTCAGTCACATATATAATAAGTACAGTGACAGTGTTGATTACTGTACTTGTCATTTAGTGTTAAAATAAAAGATTTATTTAAAAAAAAATTGGCGTGGGGTTCCCCGTAATTTTAGTCTCTAGCGGAGGTTAAGCAGATGGCTGGGGCAGATGTTTGAAGCCTGGGAAGGGGGTAAAACCCACGGAGCTTCCCAGGCTACTAATATCAGCCCCCAGCAGAATACCTAGCCTTTACTAGCTATTAAAAAGGGGGACCCAAAAAAAAATGACGTGGGGTCCCCCCTATTTTAATAGCTAGCAAAGGCTAGGCAGACAGCTGGGGGCTGATATTAATAGCCCAGGAAGGGTGCCATGAATATTGTCCCCCTGCCAGGCTAGAAACACCAGCCGTCAGCCGCCCCAGAAATGGCGCATCCATAGGATGTGCCAATTCTGACACTTAGCCTTGCTCTACCCACTGCCCTGTAGCGGTCGCAGTGGGGTAATAGGGCTGGGGTTGATGTCAGCTTATAATGCCAGCTGACATCAAGCAGAGGTTAGTAATGGAGAGGCGTCTATAAGACACCCCCATTACTAACCCCATAATCAAAGTTAAAAAAAACACAAACACCAAGAATAAAGTCCTTTAATTGAAATAAACACACAATTCTTTAATGTTATAAATTAAACCATACTTACCTTCACGCCCATTCCAGCTGAAGCCAACGATGCTCTATTCTTTTCTGTTCTAAATTGTCCGGTACCGATATATGCTGCTGGAGAATTGCCGGCCGGCTTTTTTAATGAGACGGGTGCATGAAAACACTATTATTATTTTTTTTCATAAATCCTTTATTTTAACACTAAATAACAAGTACAGTAACCAACACTGTCACTGTACGTATTATATATGTGACTGACATGTTTCTATCTATCTAATCTATGTGTGATGCTCTATTCTTTCTGTTCTAAATTGTCAGGTACCGGTGTATGCCGCTGCTGAATTGCCGGCTTTTCATGTTTCACTGTGAGCATTGTTCCCATCGATTTGGGCAATCACTGTAATGCCACAACCACCATGGCTGTGACATTACAGTGAGTGGCAGACAATCCCTGCATGATTGGGCTCTAAATAGCGCCAAACATGGCGGACGGGGACCCTAGCTCCCGCCCGAGCATCTCGAAAGTACTCGACGAGCTCCGAGCATCTCGAGTACTGAGATGCTCGGGCGATTCCCGAGCAGTGGCGAGCATGCTCGCTCATCACTATCCATTATTTATTTTAGACTTCTTGGATTATTGACATTTCATGATGCAGTCATTGGATATTCATGTTTTCTATATACTTGATATTATTGATGTGTTAATATTCATTGATAGAGCCGTGGTCTTGCCAGCACCCAGAGCTTGGTAAGGATTTAGTACCCCCGAAGCCTAGGCTCATTACCATTCCATGTCTCTTACATAAGTGCAGAATTTAACGCCTATCCCCAAGTAAATGTGTTGTATTTGAAGAAAATTCTGATGTAAGTAAGTAAAGATAGAGCTATGAGCTAAGCGAACATACAACAAGGTAACAAACCCAGCTCTAGTGCTAGTGAAAGTCACTATTTTATTATACACAGTAAAAAAAGGTAAAAAATGTGTTAAATGAAATAACCAGGTCATAGGTAGCAATGCAAGCATATATAATGCGAAGGACAATGAGTATCCAAGTTGAGATGTGTTAAGAGAAAAAATAGTCTTTCACATACTGTAATTACGTGCACTGTGCAAAGTAGTAAAACAAAATGTGCCTCAACACACGTTTCGCTTAATCCATCTTGCTTCCTCAGGGGGGTGCAGAGTAAATATTTTGTATTTCCTATCTCACAAACTATTTACACTCAGTGTCCCTTTCAGCAGCCCCCAAGCAAAGGTGTTGTGTTTTAAGAAAATACTGATGTAATTTTAGCTTTTCCTTTCTTTTTTAGTCTTATACATTGCTATAATACATTACAAAGTTACATTTTTTATGTGTGTAACTATTTTTTTACCCTCAATAATCTTAAACTTAAAAAGGACTTTTCATCAAAATTTTTCATGTAGAAGTGGACAAATGATGTAGTTGCTGCAGAGTGGAATAAAACTTTTTTTTGTTTTATTTTGCCTCTCGGTTGCAAAGATTTTAGCAATCAAAGTATTTGCCACCTACTTAGTTAACTTTTGTTAACTCTAAGTAGGTGTTATCATTTAATAACTCGGGAAGGGAGAAGACATACATGTCCATAGGTAAAACTATTTAATAACACCCACTTGTGCTTAAATGCACCTCGTTAGGTGCCATTTACTTTGATTATTAATATCTCTGCAATGGAGAAGCCAAATAAAAAAAAGCAGCCATTATTACATCGCATCTTCTGTTCAACATGTACAATGTGGTGGTAGGTTCTCTTCAAGATTAGAAAAAGTGTCTCAAAACATAAAATGCTAAAATGAAAAATTGCAAGTAAGAGGAGAGGCAGAGAGTTGAGGAGAGCACAGAGCAGTGCATACGATTCAATGAGCGTTGTTATCTTGGTTTCTGCCTATGCAAAGCGCAGTAGCTGATTACAATCATACATCTTGATGGCTGCACTCTGCAAAGAAACTGTCGGCAATATCAGGATGCTAAAGCAGCTGCTTATTACCTTACTCATCCAGCCTGCCTTCGGAGACCATTTCAGACTCCCCAATGCTGTGTCTGCTGTATCATTTGACAGTGGGCAAGTGGGAGGGTGGGAAATATATTACTCCTGTTTGGAGAAAGTACCCTCATGGCTCCCACCATGCCATGTCACCGGGATGGAATATATTATACCCTTGTGCACACAGAGTACTAATGATTAGGGATGAGCGACCATGCTTGCTAATGCTCGGTGCTCGCCAGACCATCTCACTGCTCGAGATGCTCGACGCTCGGCGAGTATTTCCGGGGCTGCTCGGCGGGAGCCCAGGTCCCCTCCCTGCATGTTTGCTGCTCTTTACAGAGCCAATGAACATGCAGGGATTGCCTGCCACTCACTGTAATGCCGTAGCCATGTTGGTTGTGGCATTACAGTGATTGGCTGGCAGCACAGCGCCATCAGGTCTATATCAGACCTGGCGCCGCCATGCTCGTCACAGTCACTCCGGAATCAGACAGTGCAGGGAGAGCTGCTGGTGAGCTAGGGAGAGATTTGCTTGTTTCTAGTTAGTGTAGGTGTAACAGACTATATTAGAGACACATATCCATCTCACCAAACAGTCCTTCTGAGGACTAATCCATCTGCAGAGATATCAGGCAGGCAGTGTATATAGGCAGGCAGGGTATATAGCAGACTGTAGTGCATATAGCAAAAGAGGCTCCATTCCAATTCTGTCTGCTGCTGCTGTTAGATATTTCTAGAAATAGGCCCAGGTCTCAGGGGCCAGGAATCATTTTTTTTGGGATCTTAATCCTCATTATTTGCTTAAAAAGCAATCCAGAGAACACTATTTTTCTGTGCAATTTGCTTGTTGGCTCCGCAGAATACAGCCAGGTCCTTTCCATATTACAGCACTAAAAATCCTGCTATTTAAAACTGTGGTTTGTCCGTCACACGGATCACATATAATTGCGCTGAAAATACTGCCATTTCTGGCCTCCATTAAAAATTTGTTTCAGGGTGTCAGTGAAGCAATTGACACCAGTTTGCTGTTCAAAATAGTTACCTACAGGCCAGGTATTTAAAACTGTGGTTTGTCCGTCACACGGATCACAAACACGTTTTCAGAAAATACTGCCATTTCTGGCCTCCATTAAAAATTTGTTTCAGTGTGTCAGTGAAGCAATTGACACCAGTTTGCTCTTCAAAATAGTTACCTACAGGCCAGGTATTTAACCCTGCTGTTCTGATCGCAATTACTAAAAACTTGTACTGTTTCGGGTCAATATGACCCGACCTATAAAAATGTTGATTTTAGCTACTGTGTTTTATTTTGAATACCTATTTCATTATTAAACTGTATGAGAACATGGTTGATCATAAACAAATGAAAAATTAAATTAAAACTTAATTTGTATTTATTTTTTTCAGAAAAAGGTTACATGGGCTGTTTGCAATTATTTTCGCTTTATAGCATTCTGCACAAAAATAACAAACATGCTTTAGATTTCTATTATTATAACATGAAATCTAACTAAATATAACTTTGTGCTAAGATATTTTATAAAACAACAAATGAAAAAAAATGAAAAAAACAAGCTATATAAATAAATAACAATAAAAGAGAAAAAAATCTATAACCAGTTTCACAACAAAAAGAGCTTATATACTACAGCAAGGGCCCCATCGCTCTCCCAGCGATGAAGAAAGTGCAGTGTGATTGCTACGCTTGTGATGCTGGAGCCTCGCGTTTGTGATGTTGCAGCATCGCAATTGTAGGGTGCATCTGTGTGTGTGTGATGGGGTCCTAAAATAGACCCTATTCAAATCTGTACTGAATGCTCATCCATGCAATCAATATATCAAATCAGCCCCTTCTAGACAAACATTCAGTCTACACAAACCTAAGGCTGTTCGCCCACAATGCATTTTTAAGCATTTCCGCAGAGGCAAAAACATTGCAGAAACGCTTAAAAAATGCATGGTCAAAGGTCTGCCATGTTCCCCAATGATAATCCTCATGTGCTGTGCACATGCTGCGGAAATTTCCGCTGGGGGTTATCATTGTGGAAAAAAACTCAGCACTACCAATTATTTTGCGGAAGCGCTGCGTTTTCGCCGCCATTGACTTGCATTGGAACGCATAGATTACGCATCACTGGATCTGTAGATGTGGAATCCATGCGTTTCAATGTGCGGATGGTACCTGGGTGTGGAGGAGAGGAGACTCTCCTCCGGACCTGAGTACCATAGAACCTGTAAAAAAAAGAATAAAATAAAAAATAAATATTATGCTTACCTTCTGATGACCCCCGGTGTGCTTGTCTTCGCTTGCCGGCAGATCGCGGTGGACTGAAGGACCTGCACTGACGTTATTGTCATGTGACAGCAGGTCCTTCAGTGCAGTGTACCGCGAGCTGCCGGCAAGCCAGGACTGAGCGAAACAAAACTGCGGGGGCCATCAGAAGGTAAGTATAGATTTATTTTTTTATTTTTTACCATTCTTTCGGTCACACTATATAAATCCATGCTGTTTGCATGGATTTATATAGTATGACCCAGTTGTCAAGCACTTTCCAAGTAATGCTAAAATCGCTTGGAAAGTGCTTGTCAACCCGCATGCGGAAATGCAAGTGAAGAACGCTTCACATCCGCATGTCCCTGGCCGGAAACACGCATGTACAATCCGCATGTACAATCCGCATGTACAATCCGCATGTACAATCCGCATGTGTTCTTTCTGCCAGGGAGATGCAGAAATGCTCAGAAAAAAATCCGGAGCATTTCTGCATCGTGGGCACATAGCTTTACAATATGCAATCTAAAGAATAGAAATGAGAAATGAGAAGAAAAGCATAGCTTATATGCTACATTCCTGTAAAGATTTGTATTCACATCTCAGTGTCCTCACTCACACAAGTGAAAGAGAAATGACTGGATGAGTACTTGCTCACTGATAAGAACAGTGAAACCTCCACCCTTTTGAATAATGAGATGAAGTACACAGAAAAACAAAGTCATTTTGCAGGCAGAAATTAGTGACCTGTTGAACAGTATAAAATGTTATCGGGTCAAATTGACACGAACAGTACAAGTGTAACAATCAGCGTGTAGCAAAAAGTAAAGAAAAAAAACAACACTCACAGTAAGAACACCTCAAATGAGGAAAAGTCAATTAATCACATAATAAATAATCTGCAGGGTCTCAAATTTCATTTTGGGTCATATGGACCAGAACAGAGCAGCAGGGATAAAACTGTGGTTTGTCCGTCACACGGATCACACATACGTTTTCAGAAAATACTGCCATTTCTGACCTCTATTAAAAATTTGTTTCAATATGTCAGTGAAGCTATTGACACCAGTTTGCAGTTCAAAATAGTTATCTACAGGCCACGTATTTAAAACTGTGGTTTGTCCGTCACACGGACCATATATAAGTTTGCTCCAAATTCAGTCATTTGTAGTGAGCGTGGAAGATATTGTCCTCCATTTAAAATGGGCAAGGCACATGGCAAGGGACGGGGAACAGGACGTGATGGTGATGGTGCATGCAGAGGTCGAGGCCATGGGCAAGCTGAACTTGTGCCACAACAAACACCCACATCTTCTCGCTCGACCTTCCTGTCCCAATTAATAGGGGACCTCAGAACACCACTATTGAACCCAGGGCAGTTTCAAAAGGTTATTGGTTGGATAGCAGATAATGCTTCCAGTCACTTAGCCACCACCACCACCACCCTGTCTTCCAAACGGTCAAGTCTCAGTAGCTGTGATACTGGACCGCATATTCCTTACCCTGAACCTCCTTCCTCCCACCATGCAGAGTGCCCAGAGACAACTGATCCCACACTTGGATATTCTGAAGCGCTGTTCACATTTCCATTTATAGATTGGGGCCTCTCATCCGCTCCACTTGAAGCGGGGCAAGAGGGGATCGCATGTAGCAATGCTCAAATATTTGAACAGCCACAGTCACACAAAGGCGACGGTGGAAAAGTGTCACAAAAGGTGGACGATGATGAAACACAATTGCCAGAAAGTCAGGAGGAGGACCAGGGTGCAGAAGTGGAAGACAAGGTGGTGGATGATATAGTAACTGACCCAACCTGGCAGGAGGACATGCAGAGTGATGACAGCAGTACACAGGGGGAGGGAGGCAGAGCACCCCAACAGGCAGGAAGAAGCAGTGTGGTGGCCGCAGAAAGAAGGCAGGCAACCGTTCTCCGTAACACCAACACGAAGGAAGTTGCCAGTATGACTGTTAGGTCTTTCCGAGTCTAGTTGTTTTTAAAGACTCTGCTGAAAACCCCAAAAAGGCCATTTGCACCACCTGCCAGGCCATCATCAGCAGGGGTGGCAAAACTACCAGCCTGACCACCACCAGCATGATCAGGCACATGGCAGCAAAGCACCCGACTTTGTGGGCCGAACCCCAGGGTCCAGGAACAGTGTCTGCGGGTGGCACCACTGCTTTTTTTGCTATTGTGCATGCAAGCCAATCCCCTGTCCATGGTGCATATGAAGACGCCTCCTGCCCTGCACCTGTCGTTGAACACTCTCAAATAGCAGCATCAGGAAGCACGTCCATGTCCTTGTCCCAGCGCAGCGTTGAGTTGTCCATACCCCAGTTGTTGGAACGCAAGTGCAAATATGCAGCCAATGCCCCACAGGCCACACTACTAAATTCTCACATTTCACGACTGCTTGCGCTAGAAATGTTTCCTTTTAGGCTCGTGAAGATGGAAGCATTCCGCAACCTGATGGCGGCGGCCATCTCTCAATACTCGGTCCCCAGCCGCCACTATTTCTCCCGCTGTGCCGTCCCCGCATTACACAAGCACGTGTCCCAAAATATTAGCCGTGCTCTCAACAATGCAGTTACCGGTAAAGTCCACCTAACCTTGGACACGTGGACATGTGCTTGTGGGCAGGGACAGTAGATCTCGCTGACGGCACACTGGGTTAACATAGTGGAAGTCTGGACCCAGTCGGACCTTGGGACGGAACACGTACTCCCAACGCCAAGGATTGCGTGCCCTAAGTCAATCAGGGTTGCCCCCACGGTCTACAGCTCCTGCACCTCATCCTCCTCAGCCTCCTCCTCCTCTTCAGCCTCCATCTCCGAATTGACCACATCAGTCACAAGCTGGAAGCACTGCAGCACTGCCTCAGCCAAGCGGCAACAGGCTGTGCTGAAGCTAATATACTTAGATGAAAAACCGCACAATGCTGAAGAGTTGTGGACAGCTCTGAAAGAGCAGGCAGATCTGTGGCTCACACCGCTGAACCTACAGCCAAGCATGGTCGTGTGTGACATTGGCCGGAACCTGTTGGCGGTTCTGAGGCGAGGCGAGCTCACACACTTACCATGCCTGGCCCATGTGCTTAACCTCGTGGTTCAGCGGTTTCTCAAATCCTACCCGGAGCTGCCGGATCTGCTTGTTAAAGTACGCCGCCTGTGTGCCCATTTTAGAAAGTCAGCTACAGCTTTCGCCGCCCTTGCAGTGTTTCAGCAGCATTTGCAGCTTCCGGCTCACAGACTGGTGTGTGATGTCCCCACGCATTGGTACTTTACACTACAGATGTTGGGAAGGATTTGTGAGCAGAAGAGGGCAGTTGTTAAGTATCAGCATCAACAAGGCTGTCGGTATTCAGGTCAGACTCCCCACATAAGACCGCAGGAGTGGACATGGATGTCAGACATATGTACCATCCTTCAAAACTTTGAGGACTCCACCAAGATAGTGAGCGGCGATGACGCCATAATTAGCGTCACCATCCCGCTTCTCTGTCATCTGAATCACTCTTTGCTCACAATCAAAGAGGATGCATTGCAGGCGGAGCACGATGAGATGGAGCAAGGAACCATACAGGGTGATTACACACAGCCAAGCCTCATCTCATCCCAACGTGGATTGGGTGACAATGAGGAAGAGGAGGAGGAGGAGAAAGGACAGGAGCTAGTTTCATGCACTATAGTCGGTACTAGCTGCACAGCTGTCATACCATCTGTTTAGTTTGGATGGCCAGAGGACAGAGAGAAGGAGGAGGAGGAGAGCATGGTCAGTCATCCTCTTGGTGAGGACATGGAAGTCTTGCCTGTTAGCAGTCTGGCACGCATGGCTGAGTTTATGTTACGCTGCCTTTCCCTTGACCCTCGCATTCTCAAAATTTTGGGTGACAGTCATTACTGGTTTGTGACACTACTAGACCCACGCTACAAGGAGAACTTTATATCTCTTATTCCTGAGGCGGACAGGTCTACAAAAATGGGGCAGTACCAGAAGGCCCTTGTTGCGGAGCTATTAAAAAAATTACCATCTGAAAACGCTGGCGGCAGAGGGCACACTTCGCAGGACAACCAAGGAGTACAGGAGAGAGAGACACAACTTCAATCCAGCAGAGGCAGGGGAACACTGTCAAAGTTCTGGGAGAATTTTCTCAGACCCTCCCATCGCACAGGCCCTGAGGCGTGGATATTCTCACAAGGAGTGCAAAGTTTGGAAAGATGCTGAGGGAGTACCTTGCCAACCGTACCAATGTCCTCCGTGATTCCTCTGTGCCTTACAATTATTTAGTATCCAAGCTGGATACGTGGAATGAACTGGCTCTCTATGCCTTGGAGGTCCTAGCCTGCCCTGCCGCCAGCGTTTTATCAGAGAGGGTTTTTAGTGCCGCTGGTGGAATTATAACTGATAAGCGCATCCGCCTGTCAACTGAAAATGCTGACAGGCTGACTCTTATTAAAATGAACAAGGTCTGGATTGGTCCAGACTTCTGAACACCACAGAATGATAGCAGCGTAACATAAACTCCAATCCAGTGTCTTTTCTTGGGAGGTGTATTCCCATGCACCTTTTCACACCCACACATGGGTATATGCTTCCTGATTTTGTCTATTTGCTCTTGTCCTCCTGCTTCTCCTCATCCTCCACCATCATATCATCAGGGTGACCGTGGTCCATGATGCAACACCCACAAAATTTTTTTAAAGTGTGTTTATGATGCCCGTGAACATTTTTTTTTATACAGCATGTTCATGTATACCCCCCAGGGGTGAATGTTTGTCAGCCCAAACACTTAGTGCATGGGCATTACAAGTATAGGAGGCCCGCTCCTTTCTAAAGGGAACATTTTTTTATGAGGCCCTCTTCCACGTCTCTTCCAAGGGGCATTGAAGTGCCTCCAAATTTTTGTCAGTGTAGCGTTGGCGTCCCTGCCTCCTGCTAGGCAGGGACGCTGTTCCCCTCACCTCTCCGCTCCGTGCCCGGCGTCTTCCTCCCGCTCTGCTGGCAGCGCGCGCTCCTTCCCGGCCACTGTGCTTAGGGCGCGCACGCTCCCCCTCTCTTAAAGGGGCCGCGCATGCCATCCTAAGGAGTCCCCGGCCAATAGCCGGAGGATCTCTCCATATATAAGGCACCTCCTCCAAAATGGAGGTGCCCGAGCAATGTTGTTGCATAGCCTATCACTCTGCTTCAGCCCTCAGGTCCCGTTACCAGATACCTGCCAGTTACCTGCCAGTTACCTGCCAGATTCCTGCTTGATACCTGCCTGATACTTGTCTATCTACTTGCATTCCTGCGGTCCGACAGTCTGCCTACCAGGCCTGCCAGTCTGTCTATGGATCTGATTGCCCGCTCACCTGGGAGCGCTCATCTGCTACCTGCCTGCTAGCCTACCTGGAGGCTCTGCCGTCGCGTGCTGTGACCACCTGCCTGTCCAGAGACTCTTACCCGCTCACCTGGGAGCGCTCATCTGCTACCTGCCTGCTAGTGACTCGCCCCCTGGGCCGTGGGGCACTCGGATCCGGGCAGTAGGGGAATGATGGGAGTAGTAGGGGCAACCCGGTTCCGTGGCTCAGGGTGGTCAGGTCAGTGGTAGTCCGTTATGTGCTGATGATTATGTCCGACTACGCCACCCGTGGATTGCGGTTATTAGGAACCGCCGCTGCATGCAGACCGCTGGGGCTGATGAGGTGTGCAGCTAGGGTAGTGTGACTCCCCACGGGAAGAGTGCGGCCCCAGGGCAGTATAATGGATGGTGGGAGTGATGGTGGTGTGAGTCCCAGTACCGGTAGTGCTGGAGGCACGAAGGAGCACACAGACAACAGGTTGCAGTCCAGGGTCTTTACTGAAACAGGTAAACTGACCCATAAACAGTCCCGGCTAGGAGGGGACCTGGATGTCTGAGAGCCATGGTGAAATTGGCCCAGGTCAGGGTGAGGGTGTAGGCCTACCGTGCTTTCTGTGCTCCTTCTGGCTATCTCCTCCTTATAGGGTAACAGCCCACGTTTCCGAGCTTCCGTGTACTCTCGCCTGTATGGCCTGCGACATGGGTTCCTTTCTGCTCCCGGCCTGGTACGGCTTTGCTGGTCCATTCTGTTGTGGCAGAGCCTCCAGGCTTCTTAGGCCAAGGAATATACAGTCCCCTGCGGACTGGTTATCTGCTGTAGGATGTGGAATCCTCCCAGCCTCAGACACCAAAGTCTGGTAAATTAAGTCCTTTATCTGCCAGGACAGGCTCTCTTCGCCTCTTGTCTCTGGCTTGTGGCTCTCCTCCTGCCACACTTCCTCTTAGGTGCAATACAACTTTCTATCCCTGCACTGCTCCGGGACACGTCTCAGTACTGAGACAGGTCATCCAGTTCTCCCTAACCCTGCCCCCAGCACCAGCTTTTATAGGGGCAGCCTGCTCCCCCTACTGGCCTGAGACAGGAGGTACTGCATGCTAATGTTTCCCTGACTAGAGAACCTCCCCCTTGCTCTCAGACACAGCTTTATTGCATTTTGTGGCATCCAGGCCAGGGTGACACACTAGCCTACCTGGAGGCTCTGCCGTCACGTGCTGTGACCACCTGCCTGTCCAGAGACTCTACCCGCTCACCTGGGAGCGCTCATCTGCTACCTGCCTGCTAGCCTACCTGGAGGCTCTGCCGTCACGTGCTGTGACCACCTGCCTGTCCAGAGACTCTTACCCGTTCACCTGGGAGCGCTCATCTGCTACCTGCCTGCTAGCCTACCTGGAGGCTCTGCCGTCACGTGCTGTGACCACCTGCCTGTCCAGAGACTCTTACCAGCTCACCTGGGAGCGTCCGCCTGCTACCTGCCTGCTAGCCTACTGGGAGGCTCTGCCGTCACCTGCTGTGACCACCTGCCTGTCCAGAGACTCTTTCCCGCTCACCTGGGAGCGTCCACCTGCTACCCGCCTGCTAGCCTATCTGGAGGCTTAGCTGTCACTTGCTGTGACCACCCGCCTGTCAAGAGACTGTTCCCGTCACTTGCCGTGACATCCTACCCTTCTACCCAGAGACTGTCCCCGTCACTTGCCGTGACCTCCTGCCCTTCTACCCAGGGACTGTCCCCGTCACTTGCCGTGACTACCTGCCCTCCTACCCTGGGAGCCACCCGCTTCCTTACAAGGACTGCCCCTTTGTATCGTTGCTCAGAGGTTCCACCTCCCAGACCCGTTACAGTTTGCTCGGGCCATGGAACCCGGTGGCACCCAAGCTCCCTCGCTCTCGGACCTATGTCATGAACTGTCCCGTCAGAGGTCCCAACAGGAGTCCATCCTGAGTCATCTGCGGAATGTCAACTCTCGCCTGGACACTCTGACTGCTCCACCAGCAACCACCGCTAGTGTCAAGACTCGCAGCCCGGCAGCGCCGCTGCCCACCAATACCATGGCATCCTGCCCCGGACCCCGGCTTTCTGCACCTCCTCGCTTCGGAGGCGACCCCGCTCAAGCTCGGGGCTTCATAAACCAGTGCACCCTGCACTTTGAACTCCTGCCACACCAGTTTATCTTCGACCGGGCCAAAGTAGCCTTCATCATGTTCCATCTCACGGGGGAGGCACTGGCTTGGCTAAATCCTCTATGGGAGAGAGGAGACCCCCTGGTGTCCAACCTGCCAGCCTTTCTCACGGCTTTCCGGAAAGTCTTCGACGAACCTGGACGGAAGACCTCATCCGCATCATCTCTGCTATGCCTCCATCAAGGAAATCTCACCGTGGGCCAATATGCCATACGGTTCCGTACCCTTGCTTCGGAGCTGGCCTGGGATAACGACGCCCTGGTGTCTGTCTTTTGGGAGGGTCTGTCCGGCCGTATTAAAGATGAACTCGCCGGTCGGGACATTCCTACCACTCTCGACGACTTAATAACTCTTGCCACCCGGATTGACATCCGGTTCCAGGAACGCGCCAAAGAGGTCACCCGTGAGAGGAGGTTTCCACGTCTAGCCCCTACCTTTCAGAAACCCGTCACTTCTCCCGCTACTCCCCAGGTGCACTCACCTGAGCCTATGCAGGTCGACCAGACCAAGATGGTCAAGACCCGTCAAGAGTTACGCCGAGCCGAGGGGAGCTGCTTCTACTGTGGCAGTAAGGAGCACTGGATCCGTTCCTGCCCGGAGAGGTCGGGAAACGCCTGTGTCTAGGATCGCTCTGAGAGGTCGTCCTAGACAAGAGTAAACCCTCTCCATCTCTGTTGCTGTCGGTCTCTATCATCTGCGGGGAGAACCGTTATTTTGAACTAGCCCAACTTGACTCTGGAGCTGCCGGAAATCTCATTTCTCAGTCCCTGGTAGAGAAATACCGTATTCCCACCAATCCTCTGGCTGTACCCTTATCTGTCGCTGCCGTGGATGGGGGCCTCTTACCACGTCCCATCCAACTCATCACCGAATCCATAACTCTGCAGGTGGGAATGCTGCACTCTGAGAGCGTCTTCTTTCATGTTCTGCCTGGACTCTCTCACGCCCTCTTGCTAGGCCTACCTTGGCTTCAGAAACATGCACCCGTGCTTGATTGGCAGACCGGAGAAGTCCTTCGCTGGGGACAGGACTGCCATAAGACTTGTTTAGTTCCCATCCATCCTGTCCATCCTTCTCCTACCCCAGACAATCTACCTGGTCTTCCGGTTCCCTATTGGTCTTATGCGGACGTCTTTAATAAAATGGAGGCAGAGACATTACCCCCTCATAGACCATACGACTGCCCAATCAACCTGATACCCGGCGCTACTCCTCCCCGTGGGTGTATTTACCCCTTATCCGCTGCTGAGACCCGGTCCTTGTCTGAATATATTGAGGAGAATCTGGCTCGGGGATTTATCCGGAAATCTACCTCCCCGGCAGGAGCAGGCTTCTTCTTCGTTAAAAAGAAGGATGGCTCACTCCGTCCCTGTATAGACTATAGAGGCCTTAACCAGATCACGGTGAAGAATAAATACCCCCTTCCGCTCATTCCGGAATTATTTGACCGTCTCAGGGGGGCTAGGATCTTCACCAAGCTGGACCTCTGTGGGGCCTATAACCTGGTCCGTATCCGTCAGGGGGATGAATGGAAGACGGCATTCAACACTCGGGATGGCCACTATGAATACCTGGTAATGCCCTTCGGTCTCTGTAATGCTCCCGCCGTCTTTCAAGAGTTGGTCAAAGACATCTTCCGGGACCTTCTCTACTCCTGCGTAGTGGTGTTACTGGATGACATCTTGGTCTTCTCTCCGGATCTTCTCACTCACCGGAGGGATGTTCGTCAGGTTCTGCTCAGGCTCAGGCAGAACCACCTCTACGCTAAATATGAGATGTGCCTCTTTGAGCAGACCTCGCTTCCGTTTTTGGGCTACATAATCTCTCAGACCTGCCTACGAATGGATCCTGAGAAACTGTCTGCCATCCAGAAGTGGCCTCGACCAGAGGGGTTGAAGGCTATTCAGCGGTTCCTGGGCTTCGCCAACTACTACCGCCTCTTCATACCGCACTTCTCTTCCCGGACTGCCCCAATCTCTGCGCTCACCCGTAAGGGTACTAATCCCAGAGAATGGCCGCCCGAAGCAGAGGAAGCCTTTCTTTCCTTAAAACAGGCTTTCTCTTCCGCCCCGGTGCTGCATCGTCCGGACGGCAACAAACAATTCTTCCTGGAAGTTGACGCCTCCTCCTCTGGAGCCGGAGCGGGACTTACCCAAAAGTCGCCTTCCGGAAGAATGGTAACTTGCGGCTTCTTCTCCAAACTCTTCTTCTCTTCTGAGCGCAACTATTCTATAGGAGACCGAGAGTTATTGGTCATTAAGCTGGCACTGGAGGAGTGGCATTACCTGCTTGAGTGGGCTCTTCACCCGGTAATAATTTACACGGACCACAAGAACTTGGCTTACCTCCAGAGTGCCCAGAGACTTAACCCGCGCCAAGCCCGGTGGTCCTTGTTTTTTGCTCGTTTTGATTTCGTTCTTCATTTTCGCCCGGCAGACAAAAACATCAAAGCTGACGCCTTGTCCCGATCCTTCCTGGTGTCTGATCTAGAGGAGGAACCTAAGCACATCATTGATCCCGCCAGAGTAATGCAGGTGGCCCCCGTGAATCTAAATCGTCTCCCTCCCGGTAAGACGTTCGTAACTGTACCTGATCGGGAGAAGGTCCTACACTGGGGTCACTCATCTAGGCTAGCTGGCCAAGCCGGTCAGAAAAAGACCCTCCAGCTTATTACCCGGCACTACTGGTGGCCTACCCTGCATAAGGACGTAATAGACTTTGTTTCAGCCTGTGTGTCCTGCGCCCGCAACAAGGTTCCGAGACACCTGCCAGCCGGTCGCCTCCTTCCTCTTCCAGTACCTGCTGCCCCCTGGCAGCATATAGCTATGGACTTTATAACAGATCTCCCTGTCTCTGCCGGTTGTACGGTCATTTGGGTGGTCGCTGACCGCTTTTCCAAGATGGCTCACTTCATTCCCCTGCCGGGCCACCCGTCTGCACCCGAGCTGGCTAAAGACTTCATCCGCCACATCTTCCGTCTCCATGGCCTGCCCCTCCACATCGTGTCGGATCGTGGGGTTCAGTTCACCTCACGCTTCTGGAGAGCCACATGTAAGCTGCTAGACGTCACCCTGGACTTCTCCTCCGCTTACCACCCACAGTCCAATGGTCAAGTGGAGCGGATCAATCAGATCCTGACCAGTTACCTCCGGCACTTCGTTAATGCCCACCATTCAGACTGGGTGGATCTCCTACCATGGGCCGAATTCTCTTACAATAACCACGAGAGCGAATCTTCCTCCAAATCCCCGTTTTTTGTAGTCCTCGGTCAGCATCCTCAGATCCCATTTCCCGTCTCCACCTCGGTGGACAATCCGACTGCGGAATCTCTCGTTAGTGAATTTTCCTCCATTTGGGAGAGTACCCGATCCGTACACCTTCAGTCGTCCGAGCGGATGAATAAACACGCTGACAAAAAACGCCTGGATCCTCCACAATTCCATCCTGGAGATAAAGTCTGGCTCTCGTCTAAGTATGTCCGGCTCAAGGTTCGTTCCTACAAGTTAGGGCCTCGGTTCATTGGCCCACTGGAGGTTATCAAACAAATCAACCCGGTGGCCTATAAATTGAAACTCCCGGCCAACTTGCGGATCCCTAACTCCTTCCATGTATCTCATCTCAAACCCGTGGTACTTAACTCTTTTTCCAAGTCTACAGGTACGCCCCCTGCTCCGGTTTCTGCTGAAAACGAGTTTGAGGTAGAGAACATTCTGGCCACCAAAAGGGTAAGAGGAAAGACCTTTTTTCTAGTAGATGGGAAGGGGTTTGGTCCTGAGGAGAGAATGTGGGAGTAGAGATGAGCGTTGTTCTATTCGAACTGTTTGCCAATCTCAAATTCGAGCTGTTTTGGGCGGTGTTCGAGCCGTTCGGCGAACACGAACAATTTGAGAAAAATTCGGCTGTTCGAGGTTATGTTCGATAACTGTTCGTGCACCAAAATCATAACTGGATTTTTTCTCAGTAATGATGAAAATTAATGTTAATACGCAGTTTGAGTGTACAGTGGGGTGGGGGGAGGGGCAGGGGATGGATCTCTGCAGGAACAATGAAGATCTCCATTTTTTTTTTCTCTTTCCCGCATTTACAGTGGGGAGGTGCAATCTGTCAGCCTATCAGCAGCGCACACACGGAGCGAAGTGCTTTTTTTCACACAAGCAAGGGCATGTGTCATTGGCAGTGTATGTCACATGTCCTTGCCCTATAAGAACAAGCCATTTTCCCCATCGCCACCATTTTCTCACTGCTGCAGCTGCGTGTTAGACGGCACCGCTGTTGCTGTGTGCGCTATACCTTGTTAATTTCAAGCCAATTTTCGCACAAATCTACAGATAGCTTCAGAGTAGGGAATAGTTGTGATTGCAGTCCTTTTAAGGACTAGGTTACAGCATTTCCTACGACTTTTATCAGGCAGGTCTGTGCTCTTAAAAAGATAGATTGTGGGAGTAAAGACTAATTGTAATTGGAGTCCTTTTCAGGACTAGGTTACATCAGTTCCTATCAGTTTTTGCCAGGCAGGTCTGTGCCAGTGCTGTGCAAGTTTTTTTCACAGCATTTGGCTGAATCTAGCAAAGCTAATCCTTTTTGGCCTATTGCAGAGTGTGTTAGTCAGTGGAGTAGCCTATCTGTGTTGCAAGATATACCACCTGTGTATAGAATACCAATTTTTTTACTGCACCTAGTGAAGTAAAATCTTTTGGGCATAGCATCATTTTATTAGTCCATCTATACTGACCTCCATCAGGTTGCAAATTGAATATAATTTTTTTCTGCATCCAGCTCTGAAAAACTATTGGGCTTCTAGCTGTGTGTGGGACTTGTTCTATTAATCCATCTATACAGACCTCCATCAGGTTGCAAACTGAATATATTTTTTTCTGCATCTACCTCTGAAAAAATATTGGGCTTCTAGCTGTGTGTGGGACTTGTTGTATTAGTCCATCTATACTGACCTCCATCAGGTTGCAAACTGAATATATTTTTTTCTGCATCTAGCTCTGAAAAAATATTGGGCTTCTAGCTGTGTGTGGGACTTGTTCTATTAATCCATCTATACAGACCTCCATCAGGTTGCAAACTGAATATATTTTTTTCTGCATCTACCTCTGAAAAAATATGTGGCCTTCGAGCAGTGTGTGGGACTTTCTCTATTAGTCCATCTATACTGACCTCCATCAGGTTGCAAACTGAATATAATTTTTTTCTGCATCTAGCTCTGAAAAAATATTTGGCCTTCTAGCAGTGTGTGGGACTTTCTCTATTAGTCCATCTATACTGACCTCCATCAGGTTGCAAATTAAAAATAATTTTTATCTGCATCTACCGTACCTCTGAAAAAATATTTGGGCTTCTAGCTGTGTGTGGGACTTGTTCTATTAGTCCATCTATACTGACCTCCATCAGGTTGCAAATTAAAAATAATTTTTATCTGCATCTAGCTCTGAAAAAATATTTGGCCTTCTAGCAGTGTGTGGGACTTTCTCTATTAGTCCATCTATATTGACCTCCATCAGTTTGCAAATTAAAAATAATTTTTATCTGCATCTACCTCTGAAAAAATATTTGGGCTTCTAGCTGTGTGTGGGACTTGTTCTATTAATCCATCAATACAGACCTCCATCAGGTTGCAAACTGAATATATTTTTTTTCTGCATCTAGCTCTGAAAAAATATTTGGCCTTCTAGCAGTGTGTGGGACTTGTTCTATTAGTCCACCTATACTGACCTCCATCAGGTTGCAAATTCAAAATAATTTTTTGTCTGCATCTAGCTCTGAAAAAATATTTGGCCTTCTAGCAGTGTGTGGGACTTTCTCTAATAGTCCATCTATACTGACCTCCATCAGGTTGCAAACTGAATATATTTTTTTTCTGCATCTACCTCTGAAAAAATATTGGGCTTGTAGCTGTGTGTGGGACTTGTTCTATTAATCCATCTATACAGACCTCCATCAGGTTGCAAACTGAATAAAAATTTTTTCTGCATCTACCTCTGAAAAAATATTTGGGCCTCTAGCTGTGTGTGGGACTTGTTCTATTAGTCCATCTATACTGACCTCCATCAGGTTGCAAATTGAATATAATTTTTTTCTGCATCTAACCCAGCCAATAGTTTTGGCCTAATACCACAGTTTGGCGACTCAGCTCTGCTGGGTTCCCATCCTTTGTTTTTTTGTGCAAACAACTCCAGAGTTGTGAATTATTAACCACCAAAATGAGTGGAAAAAGGCCTGCTGCTGGTGGAAAGGGGAATAGGCGTGTTGGGAAGGAGTAAAAAGGTTGTGTCCGTGGGGTAGGTGTTAAAGCAACAGTAACATCTGCAGAAGAAAGACCATCTTCCAGCCAAACTAAAATGTCTACTTCTTTTAGCGGACAATGTGATAAGATCCCTTTCTTACGGACACGCCAATCGCTACAAATTCCAGATGAGGCACAAAAACAGCAGGTGCTTCAACGGATATCAAGTGCTCCTTTAAGTGGGCTCTCCACCACATCAACTTCAACATCACAAATACTCCAGTCCTCAAAGGTGTTACCCCAATCGCACTTGATTCCTCACAGCTCCCAAATCTCCAGCTGCCCGTCTGAGTATGAGGTAGAACAGATGGTTGAGTCTGCAGAGCTGTTTACTCATACTATAGCCTGGGAATCAGAGGTCGACTCCAGCGCTTCTGTTAATCCAGACGAGGAAATGATCTGCACTGATGCCCAGAATCTTTATGAGTCGGATCGAGGACCAGACGCAGAAGGTTCTGACCATAATGTAGACCCTCATTCCCAAACTGTAACTCCTGTTGGTGGAGACAATGAGGAAGACGATGATAAGACTCAAATACCTGATTGGAGCGACAACTTTAGTTTTTTGTCAGGGCAGGAACAGGTTGGCTCTGAGGACGACGGGTGTGATAACGCACAGGGTGATGATGATGAAGTTGGAGATCCCACTTACTGTCAACCCACAGTCAGCCAAGAGATGAGGTCAGCAGAGGAGGTGGAGAAAGATGCTAGTGACGACGAGGTCAGGTTGCACCTTCCTGGACAGAGACGTAGTACTGGAAGCACGTCAACAACTGCATCCTCAAACACAACTCTGCCTCTCACCACAAGTCGTGGTGGCTCTTCAGGTCGCATGGGTGCTAAGCCTTGCATAGCCTGGGCATTTTTTCAGATCGATAAAGATGACCCAACTCGTGTTATCTGTAACATTTGTCAGCAAAAGCTAAGTAGAGGCCAAAAAATACATAGTTTGAGTACTTCATGCATGAACCTGCACATGGACATGAAGCATAAGTTGCAGTGGGAAGCTCAGTGTGCTACAATGCGGCCTAGCCGGCCGGGCCAACCACCGTCTGCCATATCTTGTGCATCCGCGGCCTCTTCATCCTCTGTGACTGGGGGGACAGCAGTCACACCTGTTTTGGGGCGCAGACCTGCCACCTCTTTACCCGCAATAGCCAGCGTGATTGGCAGGTCATCATTTTCTTTGGAGGTGGTAACACCAGCTGGTGTTGAGCGCTGTCCGACATCGATAGCACCACCTTTGGATCAAGGCAACCTAACATGTCCGCCTGCATCTTCCTCACAGACCGGCAGTTTGCCGGGGACACCCTTATCAACCCCGTCTAAGCACAATAGCCAGCCCTCAGTCCCTCAGATGTGGACAAGTAAAAGACCATTTCCTCTTAGCCATGAGAAAGCTAAGAGGTTGAATTTCACCATCTGCAAGCTCTTGGCTACAGAAATGCTGCCTTTCCGCCTGGTGGACACAGAGGATTTTCGAGACCTTATGTCCGTCGCAGTGCCCCAGTACCAGATGCCCAGTCGGCACTACTTCTCAAAGAAAGGTGTGCCTGCGCTCCACCAGCATGTCGCACACAACATCACCGCTTCTTTGAGAAACTCTGTGTGTGACAGGGTGCATTTCACCACAGACACTTGGACGAGTAGGCATGGACAGGGGCGTTACATGTCGCTGACTGGGCACTGGGTAACTATGGTGACAGCAGGACAAGGGGCTGCTGTCCAAGTATTGCCGTCCCCACGAGTTGTGCGTCAATCCTCTTTATGTCAAAGTTCCTCCACTGCTTCTGCCTCCTCAACCTCCTCTCGGTCTTCCACCTGCACCCAAAGCCTGTCTGGTCATGCCACAAGCTTTCTAACTGCGCAGAAGGGATCCTGCACACCTCCTTACTATGCTGGCAGTAGGGCTCAACGTCATCAGGCAGTTTTTACATTGAAATGTCTGGGAAATGTGAGTCACACAGCTGAGGAGTTGTGGTCAGCTCTGGAGAACCAATTTCATGAATGGTTGTCTCCACTGGACCTGAAACCAGGGAAGGCCGTGTGCGACAATGCTGCAAACCTGGGTGCGGCCCTTCGCCGGGGCAATGTCACACACGTGCCTTGTATGGCTCACGTGTTGAACCTGGTTGTCCAGCAATTTTTAGCCCACTATCCCAGACTAGATGGCCTTCTGCAGAGGGCACGGTCGCTGTGTGCTCACTTCCGCCGTTCGCATCCCGCAGCTCAGCGACTTACATCTCTACAGAAGTCGTTGGGCCTGCCACTTCACCGGCTAAAATGCGATGTGCCTACCCGGTGGAATTCAACTCTGCACATGTTGCAGCGACTGTGGCAGCACCGACAAGTCCTGGTGCAATACGTTCTGACGTATAGCCTGGGCCAACGAGATCCAGAGGTGGGGCAAATCACGCTGGAGGAGTGGTCTCAGATCAGGGACCTATGCACCCTTCTGCACAGTTTTGAAATGGCGACGAAGATGTTTAGTGCTGACGATGCCATTATCAGCATGACTATTCCAGTGGTTTACATGCTGGAGCACATGTTAAACAGAATTCGGAGTCAGGTGGTGGCACAAGAGGAGGTGGAGGAAGTAGAGGAGGAGGAGATGTATGCGGAAGAGCTAACATCTGCAAGGTCCAGACGGTCGGCAGCACCAAGGCGGCAGGCATGTGAGGGTGGGGGAGATGGTTTTACCAGGGCGCATGGTAACAGCCAAACTAGTGAGGAAGGTGCAGGAGCCCAGGAAGAAGTGGAGGACGAACTGATGGAAGACTCATCAGATGAGGGAGACCTTGATCACATTTCTGTTGTGCGAGGTTGGGGGGAGAGTACAGAGGAAGGAAGCATGATTGTTACCTCGCCACCAACACAACAGGGACTTGGTGCTCCTGGATGCGCAACACACATGAGTGCCTTCTTGCTGCACTACCTGCAACATGACCCTCGAATTGTGAGAATTAGAAATAATCCTGACTACTGGGTTGCCACACTGTTAGATCCCCGGTACAAAAGTAAATTTGCAGAAATTATTCCTGCCATAGAAAGGAATGCACGCATGCAGGAGTATCAGCAGAGACTGTTGCAGAATCTTACATGTGCTTTTCCACAAAATACCAGTGGTGCACGTAGTGAATCTCACAGTTCCAACTTGCCAACCGTGGGACTGTCAAGTGTTCAGCACTCAAACCGTAACAGAACCACAGTATCTGCTGGTAACATCAATTTTGCGGAATCATTTCACCACTTTTTTAGCCCATCCTTTGCAAGGCCACAGGAGACAAGAAGTCTGACACATAGTCAACGCCTAGAGACGATGGTACAGGAGTATCTCCAAGTAAACATTGAAGACATGACTGTGTCACTGGACCCTTGCTCTTTTTGGGCTTCCAATCTGGATAAATGGCCGGAGCTAGCCACTTACGCCTTGGAGATCTTGTCATGCCCCGCAGCCAGCGTTCTGTCTGAACGTGTGTTCAGCGCTGCTGGTGGTGTGCTGACAGATAAGCGCACGCGGCTCTCCACTGATAATGTAGACAGACTCACGTTCATAAAGCTGAACAAATCATGGATCCGAAACGACTTTTCTACCCCTGTGTCATCCTGGGGAGAGTAAAAGCTTGATGATTGGTTAAAATCACCCTACCAACCGTTTTAAGCTTTCAAATTACTAATCATGTTTATCTGTATCTTGGCTGGAAAATAATTTGGGCTTTGTAGCAGTGTGCAGCACTGATTCTATTAGGCCATCTATAATAAGCTCCACCAGATTTAAAATTACTAATCATGTTTATCTGTATCTTGACTAGAGATGAGCGTTGTTCTACTCGAACTGTTCGCCAATCTCAAATTCGAGCTGTTTTGGGCGGTGTTCGAGCCGTTCGAACACGAACAATTTGAGAAAAATTCGGCTGTTCGAGGTTATGTTCGATAACTGTTCGTGCACCAAAATCATAACTGGATTTTTTCTCAGTAATGATGAAAATTAATGTTAATACGCAGTTTGAGTGTACAGCGGGGTGGGGGGAGGGGCAGGGGATGGATCTCTGCAGGAACAATGAAGATCTCCATTTTTTTTTCTCTTTCCCGCATTTGCAGTGGGGAGGTGCAATCTGTCAGCCTATCAGCAGCGCACACACGGAGCGAAGTGCTTTTTTTCACACAAGCAAGGGCATGTGTCATTGGCAGTGTATGTCACATGTCCTTGCCCTATAAGACCAAGCCATTTTCCCCGTCGCCACCATTTTCTCACTGCTGCAGCTGCGTGTTAGACGGCACCGCTGTTGCTGTGTGCGCTATACCTTGTTAATTTCAAGCCAATTTTCGCACAAATATACAGATAGCTTGGGAGTAGGGAATAGTTGTGATTGCAGTCCTTTTAAGGACTAGGTTACAGCATTTCCTACGACTTTTATCAGGGAGGTCTGTGCTCTTAAATAGATAGGTTGTGGGAGTAAAGACTAATTGTAATTGGAGTCCTTTTCAGGACTAGGTTACATGAGTTCCTATCAGTTTTTGCCAGGCAGGTCTGTGCCAGTGCTGTGCAAGTTTTTTTCACAGCATTTGGCTGAATCTAGCAAAGCTAATCCTTTTTGGCCTATTGCAGAGTGTGTTAGTCAGTGGAGTAGCCTATCTGTGTTGCAAGATATAACACCTGTGTATAGAATACCAATTTTTTTACTGCACCTAGTGAAGTAAAATCTTTTGGGCATAGCATCATTCTATTAGTCCATCTATACTGACCTCCATCAGGTTGCAAACTGAATATAATTTTTTTCTGCATCTAGCTCTGAAAAAATATTTGGGCTTCTAGCAGTGTGTGGGACTTGGTCTATTAGTCCATCTATACTGACCTCCATCAGGTTGCATATTAAAAATAATTTTTTTCTTCATTTAGCTCTGAAAAAATATTTGGGCTTCTAGCAGTGTGTGGGACTTGTTCTATTAGTCCTTCTATACTGACCTCCAGCAGGTTGCAAATTGAATATAATTTTTTTCTGCATCTAGCTCTGAAAAAATAGTTGGGCTTCTAGCGGTGTGTGGGACTTGGTCTATTAGTCCATCTATACTGACCTCCATCAGGTTGCAAATTAAAAATAATTTTTTTCTGCATCTAGCTCTGAAAAAATATTTGGGCTTCTAGCAGTGTATGGGACTTGGTCTATTAGTCCATCTATACTGACCTCCATCAGGTTGCAAATTAAAAATATTTTTTTTCTGCATCTAGCTCTGAAAAAATATTTGGGCTTCTAGCAGTGTGTGGGACTTGGTCTATTAGTCCATCTATACTGACCTCCATCAGGTTGCAAATTAAAAGTAATTTTTTTCTGCATCTAGCTCTGAAAAAATATTTGGGCTTCTAGCAGTGTGTGGGACTTGGTCTATTAGTCCATCTATACTGACCTCCATCAGGTTGCAAATTAAAAATAATTTTTTTCTTCATTTAGCTCTGAAAAAATATTTGGGCTTCTAGCAGTGTGTGGGACTTGTTCTATTAGTCCTTCTATACTGACCTCCAGCAGGTTGCAAATTGAATATAATTTTTTTCTGCATCTAGCTCTGAAAAAATAGTTGGGCTTCTAGCGGTGTGTGGGACTTGGTCTATTAGTCCATCTATACTGACCTCCATCAGGTTGCAAATTAAAAATAATTTTTTTCTGCATCTAGCTCTGAAAAAATATTTGGGCTTCTAGCAGTGTGTGGGACTTGGTCTATTAGTCCATCTATACTGACCTCCATCAGGTTGCAAATTAAAAATAATTTTTTTCTGCATCTAGCTCTGAAAAAATATTTGGGCTTCTAACGGTGTGTGGGACTTGGTCTATTAGTCCATCTATACTGACCTCCATCAGGTTGCAAATTAAAAATAATTTTTTTCTGCATCTAGCTCTGAAAAAATATTTGGGCTTCTAGCAGTGTGTGGGACTTGGTCTATTAGTCCATCTATACTGACCTCCATCAGGTTGCAAATTAAAAATAATTTTTTTCTGCATCTAGCTCTGAAAAAATATTTGGGCTTCTAGCGGTGTGTGGGACTTGGTCTATTAGTCCATCTATACTGACCTCCATCAGGTTGCAAATTAAAAATAATTTTTTTCTGCATCTAGCTCTGAAAAAATATTTGGGCTTCTAGCAGTGTGTGGGACTTGGTCTATTAGTCCATCTATACTGACCTCCATCAGGTTGCAAATTAAAAATAATTTTTATCTGCATCTACAGTACCTCTGAAAAAATATTTGGACTTCTAGCAGTGTGTGGGACTATTTGTATTAGTCCATCTATACTGACCTCCATCAGGTTGCAAATTCAAAATAATTTTTTTCTGCATCTAACCCAGCCAATAGTTTTGGTCTAATACCACAGTTTGGCCACTCAGCTCTGCTCGGTTACCATCCATTGTTTTTTTGTGCAAACAACTCCAGAGTTGTGAATTAGTTAACCACCAAAATGAGTGGAAAAAGTCCTGCTGCTGGTGGAAAGGGGAATAGGCGTGTTGGGAAGGGGAAAAAAGGTTGTGTCCGTGGGGTAGGTGTTAAAGCAACAGTAACATCTGCAGAAGAAAGACCATCTTCCAGCCAAACTAAAATGTCTACTTCTTTTAGCGGACAATGTGATAAGATCCCTTTCTTACGGCCACGCCAATCGCTACAAATTCCAGATGAGGCACAAAAACAGCAGGTGCTTCAACGGATATCAAGTGCTCCTTTAAGTGGGCTCTCCTCCACATCAACTTCAACATCACAAATACTCCAGTCCTCAAAGGTGTCACCCAAATCGCACTTGCTTCCTCACAGCTCCCAAATCTCCAGCTGCCCATCTGAGTATGAGGTAGAACAGATGGTTGAGTCTGCAGAGCTGTTTACTCATACTATAGCCTGGGAATCAGAGGTCGACTCCAGCGCTTCTGTGAATCCAGACGAGGAAATGATCTGCACTGATGCCCAGAATCTTTATGAGTCGGATCCAGGACCAGACGCAGAAGGTTCTGACCATAATGTAGACCCTCATTCCCAAACTGTAACTCCTGTTGGTGGAGACAATGAGGAAGACGATGATAAGACTCAAATACCTGATTGGAGCGACAACTTTAGTTTTTTGTCAGGGCAGGAACAGGTTGGCTCTGAGGACGACGGGTGTGATAACGCACAGGGTGATGATGATGAGGTCGGAGATCCCACTTACTGTCAACCCACAGTCAGCCAAGAGATGAGGTCAGCAGAGGAGGTGGAGGAAGATGCTAGTGACGACGAGGTCAGGTTGCGCCTTCCTGGACAGAGACGTAGTACTGGAAGCACGTCAACAACTGCATCCTCAAACACAAATCTGCCTCTCACCACAAGTCGTGGTGGCTCTTCAGGTCGCATGGGTGCTAAGCCTTGCATAGCCTGGGCATTTTTTCAGATCGATAAAGATGACCCAACTCGTGTTATCTGTAACATTTGTCAGCAAAAGTTAAGTAGAGGCCAAAAAATACATAGTTTGAGTACTTCATGCATGAACCGGCACATGGACATGAAGCATAAGTTGCAGTGGGAAGCTCAGTGTGCTACAATGCGGCCTAGCCGGCCGGGCCAATCACCGTCTGCCATATCTTGTGCATCCGCGGCCTCTTCATCCTCTGTGACTGGGGGGACAGCAGTCACACCTGTTTTGGGGCGCAGACCTGCCACCTCTTTACCCGCAACAGCCAGCGTGATTGGCAGGTCATCATTTTCTTTGGAGGTGGTAACACCAGCTGGTGTTGAGCGCTGTCCGACATCGATAGCACCACCTTTGGATCAAGGCAACCTAACATGTCCGCCTGCATCTTCCTCACAGACCGGCAGTTTGCCGGGGACACCCTTATCAACCCCGTCTAAGCACAATAGCCAGCCCTCGGTCCCTCAGATGTGGACAAGTAAAAGACCATTTCCTCCTAGCCATGAGAAAGCTAAGAGGTTGAATTTCACCATCTGCAAGCTCTTGGCTACAGAAATGCTGCCTTTCCGCCTGGTGGACACAGAGGATTTTCGAGACCTTATGTCCGTCGCAGTGCCCCAGTACCAGATGCCCAGTCGGCACTACTTCTCAAAGAAAGGTGTGCCTGCGCTCCACCAGCATGTCGCACACAACATCACCGCTTCTTTGAGAAACTCTGTGTGTGACAGGGTGCATTTCACCACAGACACTTGGACGAGTAGGCATGGACAGGGGCGTTACATGTCGCTGACTGGGCACTGGGTAACTATGGTGACAGCAGGACAAGGGGCTACTGTCCAAGTCTTGCCATCCCCACGAGTTGTGTGTCAATCCTCTTTATGTCAAAGTTCCTCCACTGCTTCTGCCTCCTCAACCTCCTCTCGGTCTTCCACCTGCACCCAAAGCCTGTCTGGTCATGCCACAAGCTTTCTAACTGCGCAGAAGGGATCCTGCACACCTCCTTACTATGCTGGCAGTAGGGCTCAACGTCATCAGGTGGTTTTTACATTGAAATGTCTGGGAAATGTGAGTCACACAGCTGAGGAGTTGTGGTCAGCTCTGGAGAACCAATTTCATGAATGGTTGTCTCCACTGGACCTGAAACCAGGGAAGGCCGTGTGCGACAATGCTGCAAACCTGGGTGCGGCCCTTCGCCGGGGCAATGTCACACACGTGCCTTGTATGGCTCACGTGTTGAACCTGGTTGTCCAGCAATTTTTAGCCCACTATCCCAGACTAGATGGCCTTCTGCAGAGGGCACGGTCGCTGTGTGCTCACTTCCGCCGTTCGCATCCCGCAGCTCAGCGACTTACATCTCTACAGAAGTCGTTGGGCCTGCCACTTCACCGGCTAAAATGCGATGTGCCTACCCGGTGGAATTCAACTCTGCACATGTTGCAGCGACTGTGGCAGCACCGACAAGCCCTGGTGCAATACGTTCTGACGTATAGCCTGGGCCAACGAGATTCAGAGGTGGGGCAAATCACGCTGGAGGAGTGGTCTCAGATCAGGGACCTATGCACCCTTCTGCACAGTTTTGAAATGGCGACGAAGATGTTTAGTGCTGACGATGCCATTATCAGCATGACTATTCCGGTGATTTACATGCTGGAGCACATGTTAAACAGAATTCGGAGTCAGGTGGTGGCACAAGAGGAGGTGGAGGAAGTAGAGGAGGAGGAGTTGTATGCGGAAGGGCTAACATCTGCAAGGTCCAGACGGTCGGCAGCACCAAGGCGGCAGGCATGTGAGGGTGGGGGAGATGGTTTTACCAGGGCGCATGGTAGCAGCCAAACTAGTGAGGAAGGTGCAGGAGCCCAGGAAGAAGTGGAGGACGAACTGATGGAAGACTCATCAGATGAGGGAGACCTTGATCACATTTCTGTTGTGCGAGGTTGGGGGGAGAGGACAGAGGAAGGAAGCATGATTGTTACCTCGCCACCAACACAACAGGGACTTGGTGCTCCTGGATGCGCAACACACATGAGTGCCTTCTTGCTGCACTACCTGCAACATGACCCTCGAATTGTGAGAATTAGAAATAATCCTGACTACTGGGTTGCCACACTGTTAGATCCCCGGTACAAAAGTAAATTTGCAGAAATTATTCCTGCCATAGAAAGGGATGCACGCATGCAGGAGTATCAGCAGAGACTGTTGCAGAATCTTACATGTGCTTTTCCACAAAATACCAGTGGTGCACGTAGTGAATCTCACAGTTCCAACTTGCCAACCGTGGGACCGTCAAGTGTTCAGCACTCAAACCGTAACAGAACCACAGTATCTGCTGGTAACATCAATTTTGCGGAATCATTTCACCACTTTTTTAGCCCATCCTTTGCAAGGCCACAGGAGACAAGAAGTCTGACACATAGTCAACGCCTAGAGACGATGGTACAGGAGTATCTCCAAGTAAACATTGAAGCCACGACTGTGTCACTGGACCCTTGCTCTTTTTGGGCTTCCAATCTGGATAAATGGCCGGAGCTAGCCACTTACGCCTTGGAGATCTTGTCATGCCCCGCAGCCAGCGTTCTGTCTGAACGTGTGTTCAGCGCTGCTGGTGGTGTGCTGACAGATAAGCGCACGCGGCTCTCCACTGATAATGTAGACAGACTCACGTTCATAAAGATGAACAAATCATGGATCCGAAACGACTTTTCTACCCCTGTGTCATCCTGGGGAGAGTAAAAGCTTGATGATTGGTTAAAATCACCCTACCAACCGTTTTAAGCTTTCAAATTACTAATCATGTTTATCTGTATCTTGACTGGAAAATAATTTGGGCTTTGTAGCAGTGTGCAGCACTGATCCTATTAGGCCATCTATACTAAAGCTTCACCAGATTTAAAATTAAAAATAATTTTTAGCTGCATCTAGCCCGGAAAATAATTTTGGGGCTCCGAGATGCGCAAGGCACATAAGTGCCTTCTTGCTGCACTACCTGCAGCATGACCCTCATATTGTCAGAATTCGAAGTAATCATGACTACTGGGTTGCCACACTCTTAGATCCCCCAAACTTTTCGATCAACCTTTTCATTTTAATAAAGACCAAAAAAATGGTCATTTTTGAAATTATAAGCATTAGCAGGTTGTTAGAAACTGAAATCAAACAGTTTTCAACTCAAAACTTTATTCTAGGTGATGTTACATTTTCACATAGGACCCCTTGTTCGAAAGGAGCTTCTGAACTCTCTCGTCCATTGAATTTGTCAGGTTTTGGATGGTTTCTGCTTCAATTGTTTTGCATGAGGACAGAATACCCTCCCAGAGCTGTTGCTTAGATGTGAACTGCCTCCCGCCATCATAGACACTCCTTTTAATGATGCTCCAAAGGTTCTGAATGGGGTAGAGGTCAGGGGAGCATGGGGGTCACACCATAAGTTTGTCCCCTTTTATGCCCATATCAGCCAGAGATGCAGATGTTTTATGTGCAGCATGAGATGGTGCATTATCATGCAGAAAAATGATCTTGCTGTGAAATACACGGTTCTTCTTCTTGAACCATGGCAGGAAGTGCTGTTTGAGAAAATCCACATACATTATGGAGTTCATCTTTAGCGCCTTCAGGGATCCTAAAGGGGCCGACAATCTCTCTCCCCATGATTCCAGCCCAAAACATTACTCCACCTCCTCCTTGTTGGCGCTGTAGCCGTGTTTGCGTGGGGTGTCCATCAACCAGCCATCCTCCACTCCATCCATCTGGACCATCGAGCGCTGCACGGCACTCATCCGTGAACAAAACAGTTTTGAAATCAGTCTTCATGTAATGTTTGGCCCACTGGAGCCGTTTCTGCTTGTGTGAAGTGGATAGAGGAGGTCGACAGGATGGCGCATGCACAGCTGCAAACCTCTGAAGGACCCTGCATCTTGTTGTTCGGGGGACGTTGGAGGCACAAGCAGCTTCAAAAACTTGTCTGCTGCTATGACAAGGCTTTTTTGCCGCTGCTCTTTCAACCTGACGTAATTGCCTGTAGGAAAGAGTCCTCAATTTGCCCTTATCAGCACGCACACGTGTGTACTGTGAATCAGCTACATACTTCTTGATTGCCAAGACACTTCATCCTGATCATCGCACAATGTTGATTGTAGTCATGCCTTGACCTAAACACTCCACAATTTGTTGCTTCTCAGCAGCCGACACATCCTTTTTCTTTCCCATTTTGGCAGAAAATGTAGGCTGCTTAATAATGTGAGAGAGCCTTCTTAAGTAGTCTTGCCTTTCATTGGACACACCTGCCAAACTAAATAGCACAGGTGTCTGCAATTGCTTACAGTGATATAAAGAGCCCTGACACACATCACCATCAATGAGTTTAACTGACAAACAAACAAATTCTTCCCTTATCACTCCTAAACACTTTTTGTATAATAATTTGGAACGCAGTGTACATGTGCTTTTCCACAAAACACCAGTGGTTCACGTAGTGAATCTTACAGTTCTAACTTGCCAACCGTGGTCTGTATGGAGTTGTTCAATAAAGGGCCCAAAATTAAGATAACATAGATGGGAGAGGTCTCTATGAATAGGAATTCCTAAGTATTTGATACCCTGTGAGGGCCAGGCAAAGGGAAAGTTGGACTGGATGGAATCCTATATGGATTTGGGGAGGGAGACATCGAGGGCCTCAGACTTCGCTGCATTGATTTTAAAATTTTACCATGTAACAAAGTGATCTATTTCAGCCATAACAGCATGGATGGATATATGTGATTGAGTGATATATACTAGGACATCATCAGCAAATAGAGAGCACTTGTACTCGGTGCCTCCCACCTCAATCCACCTAATATTGGGGTTATGGCGAATTGATGAGAGCAGGTGCTCCGTCACTAGGATGTATAAGAGAGGGGACAGAGGACATCACTGCCTTGTCCCATTGGTGATTGTGAAAGGTGATGAAAATGTTCTGACGCACCCCCTGGGCCTTGGGACACCCGGAGCCGGACCCTTTTTGGTGGATGCTGATGGTTGTAGTCTTCGTGGCGGCGACCCAGTTCCGTGGCTCAGGGCGGTCAAACCAGTGGCGGAACTATTTATGTGGTTTTGATGTTTAAATGTCCGACTACGCCACCCGTGGATTGCGGTCAGAGTGAACCGCCGCTACAGGGCAGACCACTGAGGCTGGTGTTGTGGGTGCAGCAGAGCGTAGCATAACTCCCCACGGGAGGAGTATAGCCTCAGGGCAGTGTATGCGGAGGATGGGGGTGATGGTGCAGGGCAGCAGCAGTAACGACACGGAGTCAGTGATGCAGTTCAGGGCCTTTACTCACAGTTCTTATTATCCAGACCACGTCTGCAGGTAACGGCTGCCCACATCGTACTGTGCTCACCAGGTGAGGGGCTCAGACAACTCCCAGATAACTTTGGAGCACTTCACAGGACCCCCTTTGTGTGTCCTTTGTCTGGCCTTTCTTACCAACACTTCTGTCCGGCTGCCTCGGGCCTCCTCTTGGTAAACTTGGTGCCAGTTTCCCTGACCCTATGTGGTGCCTTCCTAGCGGGTGTAGCGAGGGGCTGCGCCACATAAAATGTCAGAGCCTCCGGTTTCTAGCTGAGGGTCGTTTCCTGCCTCCACTAGTTCGGGGACCGGTCTCCCCCTTTAGCCTGACCCCTCCATGCAGGTGGATTCGGGCGTGCGGTGGCGACTCGCCCGTCCGCACCCCTGGGATCCCTTCATTCCTCGTTCCTGAAGCCTTCTCCGCTCCTCTTCCTTCCTTCTCCCTCTTCCAGGCCTGGGCCTCTGTTACTAGGCCCACCTCCGGAGCAGAGCTCATGCAGAGCCCCTGCTCCCTGCCACTTCTGCTCAGACTTCTCTGCACTGAACTAAGATGGTGCCCACCTTTTATACTCCCTTCTCAATGCACCCAGGAACTGCTTCCTCCCTGCTCCTGCACCACAGGGTTCCCCTTCCTCAGTGTTCCCTCCCCCCACTCCAGCCAGGGACAGGGACTGTCGTGCCCATCTCAGGGGCATATTGGTCGCCCTGCCCCACGGCAATGTGGTGTAATGCATGCAGGTGTCGGGTCCTGATCCACACTCCATCCTTACCTGAGAGTGAGATATCACACCTCTGGGTGAGGTGCAATACGTCTGTAGCAACCGAGCCCTCAGGGTGCAACAGTTCCATTTATCTTCAGCCTAGGTGACGTATTGCGATACAGGGCCGTGATTTTGGCTATAAAAGGGTCCCCTAGACCCCTACCCCAAGCTTTTTAAGAGAATCATATATGGCGTGCCAGGAGACTCTATGGAATGCTTTCTCAGCATCCAACGAGAGTATCTAATTACAAATTTTTAACTGCATCTAGCCCAGGAAATACTTTGTGCCTAGTAGCAGTGTCTGCTAGTGAGCGGATTATCCCGGCTGTTAAGCAAGCTGCACCACCTGTAGTTTAGACACTTAATTTTTTCAAAGGAAATGCTTCGGGACCATGGGATACTTAGTGAAGAGCATCAGGAGGCACCCCAAGGCATAGGGGCTGGGACTGGCAGTAGGATGCCTTGCGGTGGACAGCCGAGCTCGATCCTTATAAAAGCTTTTTAACTGCAGCAGCTTTAGTGGACACTACTGGAGCTGGAATTACCGCGGCTGCTGGCATGAGACTTGCCCTCCAATAGATCCTTGTAAATGGATTTAAAGTGTATTCATTCAAATTAGAGAGACAATTTAAATTAAAAAGCTTAGAGCTGCCTCCACCACAGGGGGGCTCGCTCGACCCACCAGCGGACAGGCACCAGTATTGGGAGAGGGGGGCTGGCCGTCAGGGTTCACCGCGGCTCTGGCACAAACCCGGCGACACGGAGGTGGCACGGGCAGGAGCGGACTGGCCGTGTCGGCTTCTCACTTTTTGGATTTTAGAAGGGCATGACATGCCTATATCTGTGTCTCCCCCTCCTTTTACTCCTCCACCTCTTTTATTTTCGCATGACTATATGTACTTGTCACTTTTCCATGTGTTAGTTATGTCTTCTGAGCAGTTTGTCAGCTTTTGGACACCTTTGAAGTTGTTTTCTATGTGTTTCTATGTGTTTTTGTTTGCCTGCCATTGGTTTTAACGGTGTTCGAAGGTGTTCGACGAACAGTTCGACGAACAGTTCGGCGAACACACGGGTGTTCGACGAACCGAACCGAACTCGAACACTACGGGGGTGGCTCAACACTAATCTTGACTGGAAAATAATTTGGGCTTTGTAGCAGTGTGCAGCACTGATCCTATTAGGCCATCTATACTAAAGCTTCACCAGATTTAAAATTAATAATAATTTTTAGCTGCATCTAGCCCGGAAAATAATTTTGGGGCTCCGAGATGCGCAAGACACATAAGTGCCTTCTTGTTGCACTACCTGCAGCATGACCCTCATATTGTCAGAATTCGAAGTAATCATGACTCCTGGGTTGCCACACTCTTAGATCCCCCAAACTTTTCGATCAACCTTTTCAATTTAATAAAGACCAAAAAAATGGTCATTTTTGAAATTATAAGCATTAGCAGGTTGTTAGAAACTGAAATCAAACAGTTTTCAACTCAAAACTTTATTCTAGGTGATGTTACATTTTCACATAGGACCCCTTGTTCGAAAGGAGCTTCTGAACTCTCTCGTCCATTGAATTTGTCAGGTTTTGGATGGTTTCTGCTTCAATTGTTTTGCATGAGGACAGAATACCCTCCCAGAGCTGTTGCTTAGATGTGAACTGCCTCCCGCCATCATAGACACTCCTTTTAATGATGCTCCAAAGGTTCTGAATGGGGTAGAGGTCAGGGGAGCATTGGGGTCACACCATAAGTTTGTCCCCTTTTATGCCCATATCAGCCAGAGATGCAGATGTTTTATGTGCAGCATGAGATGGTGCATTATCATGCAAAAAAATGATCTTGCTTTGAAATACACGGTTCTTCTTCTTGAACCATGGCAGGAAGTGCTGTTTGAGAAAATCCACATACATTATGGAGTTCATCTTTAGCGCCTTCAGGGATCCTAAAGGGGCTGACAATCTCTCTCCCCATGATTCCAGCCCAAAACATTACTCCACCTCCTCCTTGTTGGCGCTGTAGCCGTGTTTGCGTGGGGTGTCCATCAACCAGCCATCCTCCACTCCATCCATCTGGACCATCGAGCGCTGCACGGCACTCATCCGTGAACAAAACAGTTTTGAAATCAGTCTTCATGTAATGTTTGGCCCACTGGAGCCGTTTCTGCTTGTGTGAAGTGGATAGAGGAGGTCGACAGGATGGCGTATGCACAGCTGCAAACCTCTGAAGGACCCTGCATCTTGTTGTTCGGGGGAGGTTGGAGGCACCAGCAGCTTCAAAAACTTGTCTGCTGCTATGACAAGGCTTTTTTGCCGCTGCTCTTTCAACCTGACGTAATTGCCTGTAGGAAAGAGTCCTCAATTTGCCCTTATCAGCACGCACACGTGTGTACTGTGAATCAGCTACATACTTCTTGATTGCCAAGACACTTCATCCTGATCATCGCAAAATGTTGATTGTAGTCATGCCTTGACCTAAACACTCCACAATTTGTTGCTTCTCAGCAGTCGACACATCCTTTTTCTTTCCCATTTTGGCAGAAAATGTAGGCTGCTTAATAATGTGAGACAGCCTTCTTAAGTAGTCTTGCCTTTCATTGGACACACCTGCCAAACTAATTAGCACAGGTGTCTGCAATTGCTTACAGTGATATAAAGAGCCCTGACACACATCACCATCAATGAGTTTAACTGACAAACAAACAAATTCTTCCCTTATCACTCCTAAACACTTTTTACATAATAATTTGGAACACAGTGTACATGTGCTTTTCCACAAAACACCAGTGGTTCACGTAGTGAATCTTACAGTTCTAACTTGCCAACCGTGGTCTGTATGGAGTTGTTCAATAAAGGGACCAAAATTAAGATAACATAGATGGGAGTGGTCTCTATGAATAGGAATTCCTAAGTATTTGATACCCTGTGAGGGCCAGGCAAAGGGAAAGTTGGACTGGATGGAATCCTATATGGATTTGGGGAGGGAGACATCGAGGGCCTCAGACTTCGCTGCATTGATTTTAAAATTTGACCATGTAACAAAGTGATCTATTTCAGCCATAACAGCATGGATGGATATATGTGATTGAGTGATATATACTAGGACATCATCAGCAAATAGAGAGCACTTGTACTCGGTGCATCCCACCTCAATCCACCTAATATTGGGGTTATGGCGAATTGATGAGAGCAGGTGCTCCGTCACTATGATGTATAAGAGAGGGGACAGAGAACATCCCTGCCTTGTCCCATTGGTGATTGTGAAAGGTGATGAAAATGTTCTGACGCGCCCCCTGGGCCTTGGGACACCCGGAGCCGGACCCTTTTTGGTGGATGCTGGTGGTTGTAGTCTCCGTGGCGGCGACCCGGTTCCGTGGCTCAGGGCGGTCAAACCAGTGGCGGAACTATTTATGTGGTTTTGATGTTTAAATGTCCGACTACGCCACCCGTGGATTGCGGTCAGAGTGAACCGCCGCTCCAGGGCAGACCGCTGAGGCTGGTGTTGTGGGTGCAGCAGAGAGTAGCATAACTCCCCACGGGAGGAGTATAGCCTCAGGGCAGTGTATGCGGAGGATGGGGATGATGGTGCAGGGCAGCAGAAGTAACGACACGGAGTCAGTGATGCAGTCCAGGGCCTTTACTCACAGTTCTTATTATCCAGACCACGTCTGCAGGTAACGGCTGCCCACGTCGTACTGTGCTCACCAGGTGAGGGGCTCAGACAACTCCCAGATAACTTTGGAGTGCTTCACAGGACCCCCTTTGTGTGTCCTTTGTCTGGCCTTTCTTACCAACCCTTCTGTCCGGCTGCCTCGGGCCTCCTCTTGGTAAACTTGGCGCCAGTTTCCCTGACCCTATGTGGTGCCTTCCTAGCGGGTGTAGCGAGGGGCTGCACCACATAAAATGTCACAGCCTCCTGTTTCTAGCTGAGGGTCGTTTCCTGCCTCCACTAGTTTCGGGGACCGGTCTCCCCCTTTGGCCTGACCCCTCCACGCAGGTGGATTCGGGCGTGCGGTGGCGACTCGCCCGTCCGCACCCCTGGGATCCCTTCGTTCCTCGTTCCTGGAGCCTTCTCCGCTCCTCTTCCTTCCTTCTCCCTCTTCCAGGCCTGGGCCTCTGTTACTAGGCCCGCCTCCGGAGCAGAGCTCATGCAGAGCCCCTGCTCCCTGCCACTTCTGCTCAGACTTCTCTGCACTGAACTAAGATGGTGCCCACCTTTTATACTCCCTTCTCAATGCACCCAGGAACTGCTTCCTCCCTGCTCCTGCACTACAGGGTTCCCCTTCCTCAGTGTTCCCTCCCCCCACTCCAGCCAGGGACAGGGACTGTCGTGCCCATCTCAGGGGCATATTGGTCACCCTGCACCACGGCAATGTGGTGTAATGCATGCAGGTGTCGGGTCCTGATCCACACTACATCCTTACCTGAGAGTGAGATATCACACCTCTGGGTGAGTTGCAATACCTCTGTAGCATCCGAGCCCTCAGGGTGCTACAGTTCCATTTATCTGCAGCCTAGGTGACGTATTGCGATACAGGGCCGTGAGTTTGGCTATAAAAGGGTCCCCTAGACCCCTACTCCAAGCTTTTTAAGAGAATCATATATGGCGTGCCAGGAGACTCTATGGAATGCTTTCTCAGCATCCAACGAGAGTATCTAATTACAAATTTTTAACTGCATCTAGCCCAGGAAATACTTTGTGCCTAGTAGCAGTGTCTGCTAGTCAGCGGATTATCCCGGCTGTTAAGCAAGCTACACCACTTGTAGTTTGGACACTTAATTTTTTCAAAGGAAATGCTTCGGGACCACGGGATACTCAGTGAAGAGCATCAGGAGGCACCCCAAGGCATAGGGTCTGGGACTGGCAGTAGGATGCCTTGCGGTGGACAGCCGAGCTCGATCCTTATAAAAGCTTTTTAACTGCAGCAGCTTTAGTGGATGGTGCTGGAGCTGGAATTACGCGGCTGCTGGCATGAGACTTGCCCTCCAATAGATCCTTGTAAATGGATTTAAAGTGTATTCATTCAAATTAGAGAGACAATTTAAATTAAAAAGCTAAGAGCTGCCTCCACCACAGGGGGGCTCGCTCGACCCACCAGCGGACAGGCACCAGTATTGGGAGAGGGGGGCTGGCCGTCAGGGTTCACCGCGGCTCTGGCACAAACCCGGCGACGCGGAGGTGGCACGGGCAGGAGCGGACTGAACGTGTCGGCTTCTCACTTTTTGGATTTTAGAAGGGCATGACATGCCTATATCTGTGTCTCCCCCTCCTTTTACTCCTCCACCTCTTTTCTTTTCGCATGACTATATGTACTTGTCACTTTTCCATGTGTTAGTTGTGTTTTCTGAGCAGTTTGTCAGCTTTTGGACACCTTTGAAGGTGTTTTCTATGTGTTTCTATGTCTTTTTGTTTGCCTGCCATTGGTTTTAACGGTGTTCGAAGGTGTTCGACGAACAGTTCGACGAACAGTTCGGCGAACACACGGGTGTTCGACGAACCGAACCGAACTCGAACACTACGGGGGTGGCTCAACACTACGTGGGAGCCCTGGGAGAACATCCATGCCCCTCTCATCCTTGATAAATTTCTGTCTGGCCTAAAAAAGGGGGGCCTAAAAGGGGGGTACTGTAGCATCGGAGTCCCTGCCTCCTGCTAGGCAGGGACGCTGTTCCCCTCACCTCTCCGCTCCGTGCCCGGCGTCTTCCTCCCGCTCTGCTGTCCTAAGTAGTGTTGAGCCACCCCCGTAGTGTTCGAGTTCGGTTCGGTTCGTCGAACACCCGTGTGTTCGCCGAACTGTTCGTCAAACTGTTCGTCGAACACCTTCGAACACCGTTAAAACCAATGGCAGGCAAATAAAAACACATAGAAACACATAGAAAACACCTTCAAAGGTGTCCAAAAGCTGACAAACTGCTCAGAAGACATAACTAACACATGGAAAAGTGACAAGTACATATAGTCATGCGAAAATAAAAGAGGTGGAGGAGTAAAAGGAGGGGGAGACACAGATATAGGCATGTCATGCCCTTCTATAATCCAAAAAGTGAGAAGCCGACACGGCCAGTCCGCTCCTGCCCGTGCCACCTCCGTGTCGCCGGGTTTGTGCCAGAGCCGCGGTGAACCCTGACGGCCAGCCCCCCTCTCCCAATACTGGTGCCTGTCCGCTGGTGGGTCGAGCGAGCCCCCCTGTGGTGGAGGCAGCTCTAAGCTTTTTAATTTAAATTGTCTCTCTAATTTGAATGAATACACTTTAAATCCATTTACAAGGATCTATTGGAGGGCAAGTCTCATGCCAGCAGCCGCGGTAATTCCAGCTCCAGTAGCGTCCACTAAAGCTGCTGCAGTTAAAAAGCTTTTATAAGGATCGAGCTCGGCTGTCCACCGCAAGGCATCCTACTGCCAGTCCCAGCCCCTATGCCTTGGGGTGCCTCCTGATGCTCTTCACTAAGTATCCCATGGTCCCGAAGCATTTCCTTTGAAAAAATTAAGTGTCTAAACTACAGGTGGTGCAGCTTGCTTAACAGCCGGGATAATCCACTCACTAGCAGACACTGCTACTAGGCACAAAGTATTTCCTGGGCTAGATGCAGTTAAAAATTTGTAATTAGATACTCTCGTTGGATGCTGAGAAAGCATTCCATAGAGTCTCCTGGCACGCCATATATGATTCTCTTAAAAAGCTTGGGGTAGGGGTCTAGGGGACCCTTTTATAGCCAAAATCACGGCCCTGTATCGCAATACGTCACCTAGGCTGAAGATAAATGGAACTGTAGCACCCTGAGGGCTCGGTTGCTACAGACGTATTGCACCTCACCCAGAGGTGTGATATCTCACTCTCAGGTAAGGATGGTGTGTGGATCAGGACCCGACACCTGCATGCATTACACCACATTGCCGTGGGGCAGGGCGACCAATATGCCCCTGAGATGGGCACGACAGTCCCTGTCCCTGGCTGGAGTGGGGGGAGGGAACACTGAGGAAGGGGAACCCTGTAGTGCAGGAGCAGGGAGGAAGCAGTTCCTGGGTGCATTGAGAAGGGAGTATAAAAGGTGGGCACCATCTTAGTTCAGTGCAGAGAAGTCTGAGCAGAAGTGGCAGGGAGCAGGGGCTCTGCATGAGCTCTGCTCCGGAGGCGGGCCTAGTAACAGAGGCCCAGGCCTGGAAGAGGGAGAAGGAAGGAAGAGGAGCGGAGAAGGCTCCAGGAACGAGGAATGAAGGGATCCCAGGGGTGCGGACGGGCGAGTCGCCACCGCGCGCCCGAATCCACCTGCGTGGAGGGGTCAGGCCAAAGGGGGAGACCGGTCCCCGAACTAGTGGAGGCAGGAAACGACCCTCAGCTAGAAACCGGAGGCTCTGACATTTTATGTGGCGCAGCCCCTCGCTACACCCGTTAGGAAGGCACCACATAGGGTCAGGGAAACTGGCGCCAAGTTTACCAAGAGGAGGCCCGAGGCAGCCGGACAGAAGTGTTGGTAAGAAAGGCCAGACAAAGGACACACAAAGGGGGTCCTGTGAAGTGCTCCAAAGTTATCTGGGAGTTGTCTGAGCCCCTCACCTGGTGAGCACAGTACGACGTGGGCAGCCGTTACCTGCAGACGTGGTCTGGATAATAAGAACTGTGAGTAAAGGCCCTGAACTGCATCACTGACTCCGTGTCGTTACTGCTGCTGCCCTGCACCATCACCCCCATCCTCCGCATACACTGCCCTGAGGCTATACTCCTCCCGTGGGGAGTTATGCTACGCTCTGCTGCACCCACAACACCAGCCTCAGTGGTCTGCCCTGTAGCGGCGGTTCACTCTGACCGCAATCCACGGGTGGCGTAGTCGGACATTTAAACATGAAAACCACATAAATAGTTCCGCCACTGGTTTGACCGCCCTGAGCAACGGAACTGGGTCGCCGCCACGAAGACTACAACCACCAGCATCCACCAAAAAGGGTCTGGCTCCGGGTGTCCCAAGGCCCAGGGGGTGCGTCAGAACATTTTCATCACCTTTCACAATCACCAATGGGACAAGGCAGTGATGTCCTCTGTCCCCTCTCTTATACATCCTAGTGACGGAGCACCTGCTCTCATCAATTCGCCATAACCCCAATATTAGGTGGATTGAGGTGGGAGGCACCGAGTACAAGTGCTCTCTATTTGCTGATGATGTCCTAGTATATATCACTCAATCACATATATCCATCCATGCTGTTATGGCTGAAATAGATCACTTTGTTACATGGTAAAATTTTAAAATCAATGCAGCGAAGTCTGAGGCCCTCGATGTCTCCCTCCCCAAATCCATATAGGATTCCATCCAGTCCAACTTTCCCTTTGCCTGGCCCTCACAGGGTATCAAATACTTAGGAATTCCTTTTCATAGATACCTCTCCCATCTATGTTATCTTAATTTTGGGCCCTTTATTGAACAACTCCATACAGACCACGGTTGGCAAGTTAGAACTGTAAGATTCACTACGTGAACCACTGGTGTTTTGTGGAAAAGCACATGTACACTGCGTTCCAAATTATTATACAAAAAGTGTTTAGGAGTGATAAGGGAAGAATTTGTTTGTTTGTCAGTTAAACTCATTGATGGTGATGTGTGTCAGGGCTCTTTATATCACTGTAAGCAATTGCAGACACCTGTGCTAATTAGTTTGGCAGGTGTGTCCAATGAAAGGCAAGACTACTTAAGAAGGCTCTCTCACATTATTAAGCAGCCTACATTTTCTGCCAAAATGGGAAAGAAAAAGGATGTGTCGACTGCTGAGAAGCAACAAATTGTGGAGTGTTTAGGTCAAGGCATGACTACAATCAACATTGTGCGATGATCAGGATGAAGTGTCTTGGCAATCAAGAAGTATGTAGCTGATTCACAGTACACACGTGTGCGTGCTGATAAGGGCAAATTGAGGACTCTTTCCTACAGGCAATTACGTCAGGTTGAAAGAGCAGCGGCAAAAAAGCCTTGTCATAGCAGCAGACAAGTTTTTGAAGCTGCTTGTGCCTCCAACGTCCCCCGAACAACAAGATGCAGGGTCCTTCAGAGGTTTGCAGCTGTGCATGCGCCATCCTGTCGACCTCCTCTATCCACTTCACACAAGCAGAAACGGCTCCAGTGGGCCAAACATTACATGAAGACTGATTTCAAAACTGTTTTGTTCACGGATGAGTGCCGTGCAGCGCTCGATGGTCCAGATGGATGGAGTGGAGGATGGCTGGTTGATGGACACCCCACGCAAACACGGCTACAGCGCCAACAAGGAGGAGGTGGAGTAATGTTTTGGGCTGGAATCATGGGGAGAGAGATTGTCGGCCCCTTTAGGATCCCTGAAGGCGCTAAAGATGAACTCCATAATGTATGTGGATTTTCTCAAACAGCACTTCCTGCCATGGTTCAAGAAGAAGAACCGTGTATTTCACAGCAAGATCATTTTTCTGCATGATAATGCACCATCTCATGCTGCACATAAAACATCTGCATCTCTGGCTGATATGGGCATAAAAGGGGACAAACTTATGGTGTGACCCCCATGCTCCCCTGACCTCTACCCCATTCAGAACCTTTGGAGCATCATTAAAAGGAGTGTCTATGATGGCGGGAGGCAGTTCACATCTAAGCAACAGCTCTGGGAGGGTATTCTGTCCTCGTGCAAAACAATTGAAGCAGAAACCATCCAAAACCTGACAAATTCAATGGACGAGAGAGTTCAGAAGCTCCTTTCGAACAAGGGGTCCTATGTGAAAATGTAACATCACCTAGAATAAAGTTTTGAGTTGAAAACTGTTTGATTTCAGTTTCTAACAACCTGCTAATGCTTATAATTTCAAAAATGACCATTTTTTTGGTCTTTATTAAAATGAAAAGGTTGATCGAAAAGTTTGGGGGATCTAAGAGTGTGGCAACCCAGTAGTCATGATTACTTCGAATTCTGACAATATGAGGGTCATGCTGCAGGTAGTGCAGCAAGAAGGCACTTATGTGCCTTGCGCATCTCGGAGCCCCAAAATTATTTTCCGGGCTAGATGCAGCTAAAAATTATTTTTAATTTTAAATCTGGTGAAGCTTTAGTATAGATGGCCTAATAGGATCAGTGCTGCACACTGCTACAAAGCCCAAATTATTTTCCAGTCAAGATACAGATAAACATGATTAGTAATTTGAAGGCTTAAAACGGTTGGTAGGGTGATTTTAACCAATCATCAAGCTTTTACTCTCCCCAGGATGACACAGGGGTAGAAAGTGAGTCTGTCTACATTATCAGTGGAGAGCCGCGTGCGCTTATCTGTCAGCACACCACCAGCAGCGCTGAACACACGTTCAGACAGAACGCTGGCTGCGGGGCATGACAAGATCTCCAAGGCGTAAGTGGCTAGCTCCGGCCATTTATCCAGATTGGAAGCCCAAAAAGAGCAAGGGTCCAGTGACACAGTCGTTGCTTCAATGTTTACTTGGAGATACTCCTGTACCATCGTCTCTAGGCGTTGACTATGTGTCAGACTTCTTGTCTCCTGTGGCCTTGCAAAGGATGGGCTAAAAAAGTGGTGAAATGATTCCGCAAAATTGATGTTACCAGCAGATACTGTGGTTCTGTTACGGTTTGAGTGCTGAACACTTGAAGGTCCCACGGTTGGCAAGTTGGAACTGTGAGATTCACTACGTGCACCACTGGTATTTTGTGGAAAAGCACATGTAAGATTCTGCAACAGTCTCTGCTGATACTCCTGCATGCGTGCATCCCTTTCTATGGCAGGAATAATTTCTGCAAATTTACTTTTGTACCGGGGATCTAACAGTGTGGCAACCCAGTAGTCAGGATTATTTCTAATTCTCACAATTCGAGGGTCATGTTGCAGGTAGTGCAGCAAGAAGGCACTCATGTGTGTTGCGCATCCAGGAGCACCAAGTCCCTGTTGTGTTGGTGGCGAGGTAACAATCATGCTTCCTTCCTCTGTCCTCTCCCCCCAACCTCGCACAACAGAAATGTGATCAAGGTCTCCCTCATCTGATGAGTCTTCCATCAGTTCGTCCTCCACTTCTTCCTGGGCTCCTGCACCTTCCTCACTAGTTTGGCTGCTACCATGCGCCCTGGTAAAACCATCTCCCCCACCCTCACATGCCTGCCGCCTTGGTGCTGCCGACCGTCTGGACCTTGCAGATGTTAGCCCTTCCGCATACAACTCCTCCTCCTCTACTTCCTCCACCTCCTCTTGTGCCACCACCTGACTCCGAATTCTGTTTAACATGTGCTCCAGCATGTAAATCACCAGAATAGTCATGCTGATAATGGCATCGTCAGCACTAAACATCTTCGTCGCCATTTCAAAACTGTGCAGAAGGGTGCATAGGTCCCTGATCTGAGACCACTCCTCCAGCGTGATTTGCCCCACCTCTGAATCTCGTTGGCCCAGGCTATACGTCAGAACGTATTGCACCAGGGCTTGTCGGTGCTGCCACAGTCGCTGCAACATGTGCAGAGTTGAATTCCACCGGGTAGGCACATCGCATTTTAGCCGGTGAAGTGGCAGGCCCAACGACTTCTGTAGAGATGTAAGTCGCTGAGCTGCGGGATGCGAACGGCGGAAGTGAGCACACAGCGACCGTGCCCTCTGCAGAAGGCCATCTAGTCTGGGATAGTGGGCTAAAAATTGCTGGACAACCAGGTACAACACGTGAGCCATACAAGGCACGTGTGTGACATTGCCCCGGTGAAGGGCCGCACCCAGGTTTGCAGCATTGTCGCACACGGCCTTCCCTGGTTTCAGGTCCAGTGGAGACAACCATTCATGAAATTGGTTCTCCAGAGCTGACCACAACTCCTCAGCTGTGTGACTCACATTTCCCAGACATTTCAATGTAAAAACCGCCTGATGACGTTGAGCCCTACTGCCAGCATAGTAAGGAGGTGTGCAGGATCCCTTCTGCGCAGTTAGAAAGCTTGTGGCATGACCAGACAGGCTTTGGGTGCAGGTGGAAGACCGAGAGGAGGTTGAGGAGGCAGAAGCAGTGGAGGAACTTTGACATAAAGAGGATTGACGCACAACTCGTGGGGACGGCAAGACTTGGACAGCAGCCCCTTGTCCTGCTGTCACCATAGTTACCCAGTGCCCAGTCAGCGACATGTAACGCCCCTGTCCATGCCTACTCGTCCAAGTGTCTGTGGTGAAATGCACCCTGTCACACACAGAGTTTCTCAAAGAAGCGGTGATGTTGTGTGCGACATGCTGGTGGAGCGCAGGCACACCTTTCTTTGAGAAGTAGTGCCGACTGGGCATCTGGTACTGGGGCACTGCGACGGACATAAGGTCTCGAAAATCCTCTGTGTCCACCAGGCGGAAAGGCAGCATTTCTGTAGCCAAGAGCTTGCAGATGGTGAAATTCAACCTCTTAGCTTTCTCATGGCTAGGAGGAAATGGTCTTTTACTTGTCCACATCTGAGGGACCGAGGGCTGGCTATTGTGCTTAGACGGGGTTGATAAGGGTGTCCCCGGCAAACTGCCGGTCTGTGAGGAAGATGCAGGCGGACATGTTAGGTTGCCTTGATCCAAAGGTGGTGCTATCGATGTCGGACAGCGCTCAACACCAGCTGGTGTTACCACCTCCAAAGAAAATGATGACCTGCCAATCACGCTGGCTGTTGCGGGTAAAGAGGTGGCAGGTCTGCGCCCCAAAACAGGTGTGACTGCTGTCCCCCCAGTCACAGAGGATGAAGAGGCCGCGGATGCACAAGATATGGCAGACGGTGATTGGCCCGGCCGGCTAGGCCGCATTGTAGCACACTGAGCTTCCCACTGCAACTTATGCTTCATGTCCATGTGCCGGTTCATGCATGAAGTACTAAAACTATGTATTTTTTGGCCTCTACTTAGCTTTTGCTGACAAATGTTACAGATAGCACGAGTTGGGTCATCTTTATCGATCTGAAAAAATGCCCAGGCTATGCAAGGCTTAGCACCCATGCGACCTGAAGAGCCACCACGACTTGTGGTGAGAGGCAGAGTTGTGTTTGAGGATGCAGTTGTTGACGTGCTTCCAGTACTACGTCTCTGTCCAGGAAGGCGCAACCTGACCTCGTCGTCACTAGCATCTTCATCCACCTCCTCTGCTGACCTCATCTATTGGCTGACTGTGGGTTGACAGTAAGTGGGATCTCCGACCTCATCATCATCACCCTGTGCGTTATCACACCCGTCGTCCTCAGAGCCAACCTGTTCCTGCCCTGACAAAAAACTAAAGTTGTCGCTCCAATCAGGTATTTGAGTCTTATCATCGTCTTCCTCATTGTCTCCACCAACAGGAGTTACAGTTTGGGAATGAGGGTCTACATTATGGTCAGAACCTTCTGCGTCTGGTCCTGGATCCGACTCATAAAGATTCTGGGCATCAGTGCAGATCATTTCCTCGTCTGGATTCACAGAAGCGCTGGAGTCGACCTCTGATTCCCAGGCTATAGTATGAGTAAACAGCTCTGCAGACTCAACCATCTGTTCTACCTCATACTCAGACGGGCAGCTGGAGATTTGGGAGCTGTGAGGAAGCAAGTGCGATTTGGGTGACACCTTTGAGGACTGGAGTATTTGTGATGTTGAAGTTGATGTGGAGGAGAGCCCACTTAAAGGAGCACTTGATATCCGTTGAAGCACCTGCTGTTTTTGTGCCTCATCTGGAATTTGTAGCGATTGGCGTGGCCGTAAGAAAGGGATCTTATCACATTTTCCGCTAAAAGAAGTAGACATTTTAGTTTGGCTGGAAGATGGTCTTTCTTCTGCAGATGTTACTGTTGCTTTAACACCTACCCCACGGACACAACCTTTTTTCCCCTTCCCAACACGCCTATTCCCCTTTCCACCAGCAGCAGGCCTTTTTCCACTCATTTTGGTGGTTAACTAATTCACAACTCTGGAGTTGTTTGCACAAAAAAACAATGGATGGTAACCGAGCAGAGCTGAGTGGCCAAACTGTGGTATTAGGCCAAAACTATTGGCTGGGTTAGATGCAGAAAAAAATTATTTTGAATTTGCAACCTGATGGAGGTCAGTATAGATGGACTAATACAAATAGTCCCACACACTGCTAGAAGCCCAAATATTTTTTCAGAGGTACTGTAGATGCAGATAAAAATTATTTTTAATTTGCAACCTGATGGAGGTCAGTATAGATGGACTAATAGACCAAGTCCCACACACTGCTAGAAGCCCAAATATTTTTTCAGAGCTAGATGCAGAAAAAAATTATTTTTAATTTGCAACCTGATGGAGGTCAGTATAGATGGACTAATAGACCAAGTCCCACACACCGCTAGAAGCCCAACTATTTTTTCAGAGCTAGATGCAGAAAAAAATTATATTCAATTTGCAACCTGCTGGAGGTCAGTATAGAAGGACTAATAGAACAAGTCCCACACACTGCTAGAAGCCCAAATATTTTTTCAGAGCTAAATGAAGAAAAAAATTATTTTTAATTTGCAACCTGATGGAGGTCAGTATAGATGGACTAATAGACCAAGTCCCACACACTGCTAGAAGCCCAAATATTTTTTCAGAGCTAGATGCAGAAAAAAATTATTTTTAATTTGCAACCTGATGGAGGTCAGTATAGATGGACTAATAGACCAAGTCCCACACACCGCTAGAAGCCCAAATATTTTTTCAGAGCTAGATGCAGAAAAAAATTATTTTTAATTTGCAACCTGATGGAGGTCAGTATAGATGGACTAATAAACCAAGTCCCACACACTGCTAGAAGCCCAAATATTTTTTCAGAGCTAGATGCAGAAAAAAATTATTTTTAATTTGCAACCTGATGGAGGTCAGTATAGATGGACTAATAGACCAAGTCCCACACACCGCTAGAAGCCCAAATATTTTTTCAGAGCTAGATGCAGAAAAAAATTATTTTTAATTTGCAACCTGATGGAGGTCAGTATAGATGGACTAATAGACCCAGTCCCACACACTGCTAGAAGCCCAAATATTTTTTCAGAGCTAGATGCAGAAAAAAATTATTTTTAATTTGCAACCTGATGGAGGTCAGTATAGATGGACTAATAGACCAAGTCCCACACACTGCTAGAAGCCCAAATATTTTTTCAGAGCTAGATGCAGGAAAAAAATATTTTTAATTTGCAACCTGATGGAGGTCAGTATAGATGGACTAATAGACCAAGTCCCACACACTGCTAGAAGCCCAAATATTTTTTCAGAGCTAGATGCAGAAAAAAATTATTTTTAATTTGCAACCTGATGGAGGTCAGTATAGATGGACTAATAGACCAAGTCCCACACACCGCTAGAAGCCCAACTATTTTTTCAGAGCTAGATGCAGAAAAAAATTATATTCAATTTGCAACCTGCTGGAGGTCAGTATAGAAGGACTAATAGAACAAGTCCCACACACTGCTAGAAGCCCAAATATTTTTTCAGAGCTAAATGAAGAAAAAAATTATTTTTAATTTGCAACCTGATGGAGGTCAGTATAGATGGACTAATAGACCAAGTCCCACACACTGCTAGAAGCCCAAATATTTTTTCAGAGCTAGATGCAGAAAAAAATTATATTCAGTTTGCAACCTGATGGAGGTCAGTATAGATGGACTAATAGAATGATGCTATGCCCAAAAGATTTTACTTCACTAGGTGCTGTAAAAAAATTGGTATTCTATACACAGGTGTTATATCTTGCAACACAGATAGGCTACTCCACTGACTAACACACTCTGCAATAGGCCAAAAAGGATTAGCTTTGCTAGATTCAGCCAAATGCTGTGAAAAAAACTTGCACAGCACTGGCACAGACCTGCCTGGCAAAAACTGATAGGAACTCATGTAACCTAGTCCTGAAAAGGACTCCAATTACAATTAGTCTTTACTCCCACAACCTATCTATTTAAGAGCACAGACCTCCCTGATAAAAGTCGTAGGAAATGCTGTAACCTAGTCCTTAAAAGGACTGCAATCACAACTATTCCCTACTCCCAAGCTATCTGTATATTTGTGCGAAAATTGGCTTGAAATTAACAAGGTATAGCGCACACAGCAACAGCGGTGCCGTCTAACACGCAGCTGCAGCAGTGAGAAAATAGTGGCGACGGGGAAAATGGCTTGGTCTTATAGGGCAAGGACATGTGACATACACTGCCAATGACACATGCCCTTGCTTGTGTGAAAAAAAGCACTTCGCTCCGTGTGTGCGCTGCTGATAGGCTGACAGATTGCACCTCCCCACTGCAAATGCGGGAAAGAGAAAAAAAAATGGAGATCTTCATTGTTCCTGCAGAGATCCATCCCCTGCCCCTCCCCCACCCCGCTGTACACTCAAACTGCGTATTAACATTAATTTTCATCATTACTGAGAAAAAATCCAGTTATGATTTTGGTGCACGAACAGTTATCGAACATAACCTCGAACAGCTGAATTTTTCTCAAATTGTTCGTGTTCGCCGAACGGCTCGAACACCGCCCAAAACAGCTCGAATTTGAGATTGGCGAACAGTTCGAGTAGAACAACGCTCATCTCTACTAAGGAGTCCCCGGCCAATGGCCGGAGGATCTCTTCATATATAAGGCACCTCCTCCAAAATGGAGGTGCCCGAGCAATGTTGTTGCATAGCCTATCACTCTGCTTCAGCCCTCAGGTCCCGTTACCAGATACCTGCCAATTACCTGCCAGTTACCTGCCAGATTCCTGCCAGTTAGCTGCCAGTTACCTGCCAGATTCCTGCTTGATACCTGCCTGATACTTGTCTATCTACTTGCATTCCTGCGGTCCGACAGTCTGCCTACCAGGCCTGCCAGTCTGTCTATGGATTTGATTGCCCGCTCACCTGGGAGCGCTCATCTGCTACCTGCCTGCTAGCCTACCTGGAGGCTCTGCCGTCACGTGCTGTGACCACCTGCCTCTCCAGAGACTCTTACCCGCTCACCTGGGAGCGCTCATCTGCTACCTGCCTCCTAGCCTACCTGGAGGCTCTGCCATCATGTGCTGTGACCACCTCCCTGTCCAGAGACTCTACCCGCTCACCTGGGAGCGCTCATCTGCTACCTGCCTGCTAGCCTAGCTGGAGGCTCCACCGTCACGTGCTGTGACCACCTGCCTGTCCAGAGACTCTTACCCGTTCACCTGGGAGCGCTCATCTGCTACCTGCCTGCTAGCCTACCTGGAGGCTCTGCCGTCACGTGCTGTGACCACCTGCCTGTCCAGAAACTCTACCCGCTCACCTGGGAGCTTCCGCCTGCTACCTGCCTGCTAGCCTACCTGGAGGCTCTACCGTCACCTTCTGTGACCATCTGCCTGTCCAGAGACTCTTTCCCGCTCACCTGGGAGCGTCCACCTGCTACCCGCCTGCTAGCCTATCTGGAGGCTTAGCCGTCACTTGCCGTGACCACCCGCCTGTCAAGAGACTGTTCTTGTCACTTGCCGTGACCTCCTGCCCTTCTACCCAGAGACTGTCCCCGTCACTTGCCGTGACCTCCTGCCCTTCTACCCAGAGACTGTCCCCGTCACTTGCCGTGACCTCCTGCCCTTCTACCCAGAGACTGTCCCCGTCACTTGCCGTGACTACCTGCCCGCTTACCCTGGGAGCCACCCGCTTCCTTACAAGGACTGCCCCTTTGTATTGTTGCTCACAGGTTCCACCTCCCAGACCCGTTACAGTCAGCCCTTGCATTCACTGCATAGGCCAACACTATGAGAGACTCTCTCCTTTCTAATGGGAATTTGTCATTACTGTGGCCCTGCTCTGTGTGTCTTTAAATTCTTAGTAGGGTTTTTCCTAAAATTGGTCAGCCGTTGGACTCACTGCATACCCTATAACTGTAAAGCAGAACCTCTCCTTTCTAATGGGAACATGTTGTACCTTGCTACTGTGGCCCTGCTCTATATGTCTTTAAATTCTTAGTGGGGATTTTCCTAAAATTGGTCAGCCGTTGGACACACTGCATACCAAATAACTTTATAGCAGACCCTCTCCTTTCTAATGGGAACATGTCATACTTGTTACTGTGGCCCTGCTCTGTGTGTCTTTAAATTCTTTGTTTGTTTTTTTCTAAAATTTGTCAGCAATTGGACTAACTGCGTACCATATAACTTTATAGCAGACCCTCTCCTTTCTAATGGGAACATGTCATACCTTGCTACTGTGGCCCTGCTCTATGTGTATTTAAATTCCTAGCGGGGTTTTTCCAAAATTTTGGCAGCCCTTGCAGTCACAGCATGGGCATTACCACTATAGGAGACCCGCTCCTTTATAATGGGAACATTTCTTTTCTGAGACCCTCCTCTATGTATCTTCAAAGGGGTATTGGGTTGCGTCCAATTTTTTGGCAGCCCTTGCAGTCACTGGATACGCAATAACAGTATAGGAGACCCACTTGTTAATAATGGGAACAACAAAGCATAACCGGCTGATGGCTCTCTAACAATAGCTAGGTCCGACTGCTGGCATTTTAAGAATAGTAAGGGCCGTCTGATGTCCCTGTAAAAATAGGCTTTATGACTTTCAGAGTCCCTCCATCATAAATAAAAAAGGATGTGTCTGATGATGTGTCACACACCACATTGCCAGATAAGGTTGTAAAATGTTAAAATTACATTTCCCGGTGAATGCATTTGTCTTAAAAAATAAAGTAAAAAAAACAAAACAATAGGATCTTTCTTTAGTATAAAAAAACAGCGTCATCAATTTAACCTCAATGTAATCACATTGTTCAGCTCATGCACCTCTTCCTCCATCTCCGAAATGATCACATCAGTCACAAGCTGACAGCACTGCAGCACTGCCTTGGCCAAGCGGCAACAGGCTGTGCTGAAGATAACATGCTTAATGCTTAATTGACAAACCGCCCAGCACTGCAGAGTTGTTGAAAGCTGTAACACAGCAGCCTGATCTGTGGCTCTCACCGCTGAACATACAGTCAGTCATGGTCATGTGTGACAATGGGCGGAACCTGGTGACGGAGAAATGACAGCCGGGGTAGATATGGTTTCCCTCTATGCCAGTCCTTTCACCAAGCTAAAGAATATGGCTTGTGGTGAAATACAACTCCCACTGAGAAACTGTTTCAGATTGAAAAGCATTGTGCACACCAGAGTATTTGATTCTGAGGACTAACCTTTCTTACCCACCTAAGAGCCCCATAGCAGCTGCAAAGTTAGCGCTATCATGAACTCTCCTGAGGTAGAAGCCAAGGCACACCAGAGGATTCTCTGTGGGACCATCCAACCCTGCCGAGAAGCAGTCCTGGCTAAGAAAAGTGTGTGGGAAGGTTCCCGGACACTCTATGGCTGCTTTTTTACTGAGGATGAAACACACGCAAACACGGGGAGAACATGCAAAGTCCTTGCAGATGTTGTCCTTGCTGGGATTTGTACCCAGGATCCCAGCGCTGCAAGGCTTCAGTGCTAACCACTGATTCAATGTGCTGCCGTTCACCCTCTAATATATAACAGGCTGGAGAAACTTGCACCTACTGCCACTCTATCTTCAGCTCCTTTGTGAGAAAATGTATTTGGGCAGCCACTCAGTCTACCAAATAAAATTCCTGAACAGGAAATTGGGGATGGCTTCGTTACTGGTACCGGGGGCAGTGCTAATACCATGGCGTCATACCATAGTTTGCTGGAAATATTCCAGGCTGGTAGGAGGCAAGTAAATTCCCACAGAAAAGTACCAGCAGTAATGTTCAGGCCACATTTCAAGTGCAAGCAGCTTTAGAGGACTTCCTGGGAGAAATAACACGCAGGGTAGATACGGTTTCCCTCTATGCCAGTCCTTTCACCAAGCTAAATACAACTCTCAGCAAAAAAAGTTGTGGACTGGCTCCGTACCATCCCAGGCCACATTCACCTGTCCATGTGTTTGTGGTTAGGCGGTCCTTCCCAGTAAGTGCACTGGGGAGGGCACGGGTAATGTTTTGGGACCCGTGCTTGTGGAAGGCAGATCCGATACCGGGAAATATAGTGGCGGCTGGGGACCGAGTATGGACACCCAGCCGCCGCCGGCATGAGGTTGTGAAAAGCTTGCGCCTCCACGAGCCTAAAAGGCCATATTTCAAGTGCAAAGAGCTGCCCAGAAATCTGGCAGTTTAGTGTTGCGGCCTGTGGGTGGGTGGGAGGCTGGCTGCATACTTGCACTTGCATTCAAAGTAACAGAAAACTAAGCAGATGGTGGCCTCTATCATCATCATGGCCTCACCTCGGCACTATGAACTCTCCTGAAGGAGAAGCCAGGGCCCGCTGGAGGAGTCTCCGATTCTCTGGTGAGCCTGTCCAACCTTGCCGAAAAGCAGCCTTGGCTAAGAAAAGTGTGGGGGAAGGTTCCCGGACATTCTATGGCTGCTTTTTTAATGTGGATTGCCCATGCTTATGCATGTTATTTCTCAAAACGTATTACAGATTAGGCCATTGTCCATCTCTGTATTCAAGAAATTAAATGCGCAAAGAAAGATGTGTGTCAAAGCACCACCGACAAGTGCGAGTTGATGTTGGATAGGCTGCCATTGCTTCTGCAACAAGCTCAATTACAGGACTTCCTGGGAGAAATGACACGCAGGGTAGATATGGTTTCCCTCTATGCTAGTCCTTTCACCGAGCTAAATACAACTCTCAGCAAAAAAAGTTGTGGACTGGCTCCGTACAGTCCCTGGCCACATTCACCTGTCCATGTGTTTGTGGTTAGGCGGTCCTTCCAAGTAAGTGCACTGGGAAGGGCACGGGTAATGTTTTGGGACCCGTGCTTGTGGAAGGCGAAGGCGATACCGGGAAATATAGTGACGGCTGAGGACCGAGTATGGACACTCGGCCGCCGCCTGCATGAGGTTGTGAAAAGCTTGCGCCTCCACGAGACTAAAAGACCATATTTCAAGTGCAAAGAGCTGCTCAGAAATCTGGCAGTTTAGTTTTGCAGCCTGTGGGTGGGTGGCTAGCTGCATACTTGCGCTTGCATTCCAAGGAATGAGGTAGGGACAACTGAACGCTGCAGTGGCACAAGGACGTGGACGGTGATTGTTGCAAGTCTGCAATGACAGGTGCATGGCGGGAGGCATCTTTGCATGCGCCAAGGATCACTTATGATGGGCACACTTTTAGGCAGTGACCTGGGAGTCAGAGATGCTTCCAGAGGTCTTCCCCATGCTGTTCCCATGTCTTTTCAGCACTGTATGCATGAGTCTGATGATGTGTCACACACCACATGGCCAGATAAGGTTGTAAAATGTTAAAATTACATTTCCTGGTGAATGCATTTGTCTTGGTTGAAAGCAATGCAAAAGTGCAAAAATGCATCAAAAACGCTACGTGTGAACATAGCCCAAGTTGTGGAGGAGTATTTTTGTTTTTGGTTATTTATTTTGCCTTATATACAAGTCATTACCCTGGAAAGGATGTTCCTTAACATATTTCCCAGGAAAATCCATTTTGGTTTAGTTTTTGTATGTTTTATTGTGAGGCCATAAAAGTGGCGTAATACTCTGACCACGTTGCTGACAGCAGTGATCTGGGAGTCAGAGATGCTTCCAGGGGTTTTCCCCATGCTGTTCCAATGTCATTTGAGCACTGTTCCCATCGATTTGGGCAATTTTTAGGCCCTTTGCAGACCGCTGGGGGGAGCCGCCTGAAAAATGCTCGAGTTTCCCATAGACTTACATTGGGCTCATTGCTCCGGTCGAGCACCCGCGTATTCCAATTTGCTCAACCCGAGCAACGAGTACCCGAGCATTTTAGTGCTTGCTCATCCCTATATATTATCTTTGAGAATCAAAAGAACTTTTCATATGTTGATTATCCTCAGTCATGATTCTACAACACTAAAATCTTAAGGGTGTTGTCCTCTATTTAGACACTCCCTTCTGAATCCTTATGTTTCCCCCCAAGTAAAAGAATAACACCTAATAGCATCTCTGGTGCCATTCAATTTGTGTCGAAACTGTATATATATATATATATATATATATATATATATATATATATATATATACAGTTGAAACCAGAAGTTTACATACAATTTATAAAAAGATTCATGTGCATGTTTTTCTCAATATCTGACATGAAATCAGAATAAACCTTCCCTGTTTTAGGTGGATTAGGATTAACATAATTTTTAATATTTTGCCAGAATAATGAGAGATAGAATGTTCTAAGGAATTTTTATTACTTACTGCAAAGTTTGAAGTTTACATACATTTCATTAGTATTTGGTACCATTGCCCTTAAACTGATTGACTTGGGTCACACATTTGGGATATCCTTCCACAAGCTTCTCCCAATAGTTGGTTGGAATTTGGGCCCATTCCTCCTGACAAACTGGTGTAACTGATCCAGGTTTGTAGGTAGCCTTGCTCGCACCTGCCTTTTCAGCTTTGCCCATAAATTTTCAATAGGATTGAGATCAGTGCTTTGTGATGGCCTCTCCAAAACATTGACTTTGTTATCCTTAAGTCACTTTGTTACCATTTTGGCAGTATGCTTCGGTTCATTGTCCATTTAGAAGACCCATTTCCACCCAAGCTTTAACTTCCTGGCTGATGTCTTGAGATGTTGCTTCAGTATTGCCACAAAATCTTCTTTTCACATGATGCCATCTATTTTGTGAAGTGCACCAGTCCCTCCTGCAGCAAATCAATCCCACAACATGATGCTGCCACCTCCGTGTTTCACAGTTGGGATGGTGTTCTTAGGTTTCCAAGGTTCTTCCTTTTTCGTCCAAACTTAACGATGGTCATTATGCCTCAAAAGTTCAATTTTAGTTTCATCAGACAACAGGACATGTCTCCAAAATTTAATGTATTTGTTCCTGTGTGTATTTTCAAACATTAATCTTGCTTTTTTATGTTTCTTTTGGAGTAATGGCTTCTTCCTGGCAGAGTGGCCTTTCAGCCCATGTTGATACAATACTTGTTTCACTGTGGATATTGTCACAATCTTACCATCACCTTTACAAGGTCTTTTGCTTTTGTCCTTGGGTTGATATGCACATGTAGGACCAAAGCACGTTCATCTTTGGGACACAGAACCCGTCTCCTTCCTGAGCAGTATGATGGCTGGACATTCCCATATTGTTTGTACTTGCATATAATTGTTTGTACAGATGAACGAGTCTCCTTCAGGTGTCTTGAAATTGTACCCAAGGATGAGGCAGACTTGTGCAAGTCCACAATTCTCTTCCTGATATCTTGCCTGATTTCTTTAGACTTTCCCATGATGCTACACAAAGAAGAAGTGTATTTTAGGTGTGCATTAAAATACATCCACAGGTGTGTCTCTAATTAATCCAGATGTTGCCAAAAAACCTATCAGAAGATTCTACACACATGACATCATCATATGGGCAGTCCAGAATTGTTTAAGGCATAGTAATCTTAGAGTATGTAAACTTTTGACTTTTCAGTAAGTAATAAAAATGCCTTAAACATTCTCCCTCTCTCATTATTCTGGCATGTGGCAAACATTAAAAATTATTGTAATCCTAATTGACCGAAAACAGGAAAGGTTTATTCTGATTTCATATCAGATATTGAAAAAAACATTCATTTGTGTCTTTTTATGTAGTGTATGGATACTTCTGGTTTCAACTGTATACAACTATATCTTTCAACTATATATATATATATATATATATATATATATATATATACAGTACAGACCAAAAGTTTGGACACACCTTCTCATTTAAAGATTTTTCTGTATTTTCATGATTATGAAAATTGTACATTCACACTGAGGGCATCAAAAATATGAATTAACACATGTGGAATTATATACTTAACAAAAAAGTGTGAAACAACTGAAAATATGTCTTATATTCTAGGTTCTTCAAAGTAGCCACCTTTTGCTTTGATGACTGCTTTGCACACTCTTGGCATTCTCTTGATGAGCTTCAAGAGGTAGGCACCTGAAATGGTCTTACAACAATCTTGAAGGAGTTCCCAGAGATGCTTAGCACTTGTTGGCCCTTTTGCCTTCACTCTGCGGTCCAGCTCACCCCAAACCATCTCGATTGGGTTCAGGTCTGGTGACTGTGGAGGCCAGGTCCTCTGGCGTAGCACCTTGCTCATATAGCCCTTACACTGCCTGGAGGTGTGTTTGGGGTCATTGTCCTGTTGAAAAATAAATGATGGTCCAACTAAACGCAAACCGGATGGAATAGCATGCCGCTGAAAGATGCTGTGGTAGCCATGCTGGTTCAGTATGCCTTCAAATTTGAATAAATCCTCAACAGTGTCACCAGCAAAGCACCCCCACACCATCACACCTCCTCCTCCATGCTTCACGGAGGGAATCAGGCATGTAGAGTCCATCCGTTCATCTTTTCTGCGTCGCACAAAGACACGGTGGTTAGAACCAAAGATCTCAAATTTGGACTCATCAGACCAAAGCACAAATTTCTACTGGTCTAATGTCCATTCCTTGTGTTCTTTAGCCCAAACAAGTCACTTCTGCTTGTTGCCTGTCCTTAGCAGTTGTTTACTAGCAGCTGTTTTACTATGAAGGCCTGCTGCACAAAGTCTCCTCTTAACAGTTGTTGAAGAGATGTGTCTGCTGCTAGAACTCTGTGTGGCATTGACCTGGTCTCTAATCTGAGCTGCTGTTAACCTGCGATTTCTGAGGCTGGTGACTCGGATAAACTTATCCTCAGAAGCAGAGGTGACTCTTGGTCTTCCTTTCCTGGGGCGGTCCTCATGTGAGCCAGTTTCTTTGTAGCGCTTGATGGTTTTTGCAACTGCACTTGGGGACACTTTCAAAGTTTTCCCAATTTTTTTTGCACTGACTGACCTTCATTTCTTAAAGTAATGATTAGTGTTGAGCGATACCTTCCGATATCGGGAAATATCGGATCGGATTGGATCGGACCGATGCCGAAAAAGTATCGGATATCGCCGATTCCGATACCGGAAACCAATGCAAGTCAATGGGACATAAATATCGGAATTAAAATAAACCCTTTCTTTCCTTGTAGGTTAATTCTACATGAAGGAAAACAACTAAGAATAATGTAGAATGTATTGGGGGAGGTGGGGGAGACAATAAAGGCATAGAGGTTTAGCCCAGTCAAATGGAATAGCAGGAATTACTATTTTTTTAAGATGTTCTGAGTTACGGAAATATTAACTATGTTAAGTATTTTTATATTTTGTCAGATATTTATGTTTCACTACTTGCATGCTCTTCACCTTCTTTTTTACTTCTCCCACACTTTCGCCTTCATCATCCTCAGCATCTTTTTCATCCACTTCTTCTTCACCTTCTTCTTCTTCACCTTCTTCATATTATTCTTTTTTTTACATTCTTCATATTCTACTTCTTCATCTTCTTCATATTCTTCTTCTTCATCATATTCTTATTTGTGACAGGCATTCCTGTAGTTGTTATCTATAAAAGGTTGGACATTACACCTTTCGTTCTGCCCGTCACAAAAGATTCACAACAGGATTTGTCCGCGTTCAGTTTGGCCTGCAGCAGCAGGTCTTTTCCAGGGGCACCACGAGGAGGAACGGACTCACCCCCATACACTGCTTAGTCATATTCTGCTTATAATTTAGATATTATCTTTTGCTCTGAATTTTAATCTTATGCTTAATGTTCTTCCGCTTTTTGTTCTGCAGCTTCTTGTTTTTCTGCTTCTTGGTTTTCTGTCTCTTGTTCTTCTGTATCTTGGTACTTGTCTTCTCTTCTTTGTCCTCTTGGTCAACTTCTTCAGGGTCATCTTCTTGGTCTTCTTCAGGGTGGTCTTCAGGGTGGTCGTCTTCCGGGTCCTCGTCTTCGGGGTCCTCGTCTTCTTCGGGTTGGTCTTCTGGGTCCTCGTCTTCGGGGTCCTTGTCTTCTTCAGGGTGGTCTTCAGGGTCCTCGTCTTCTTCGGGGTGGTCTTCAGGGTCCTCGTCTTCTTCGGGGTGGTCTTCAGGGTCCTCGTCTTCAGGGTCCTCGTCTTCTTCGGGGTGGTCTTCAGGGTCCTCGTCTTCAGGGTCGTCGTCTTCGGGGTCCTCGTCTTCTTCGGGTTGGTCTTCAGGGTCCTCGTCTTCAGGGTCCTCGTCAGGGAGATCCAGAGTGATTACCAAGAACCATTTCAAAAAGCTTGAACTTGGAAATGTAGCAGAAAGTACAAGAAGGCTGAGGAACTACCGAGGACCAGCTGACAGTACTGGAACCCGGATGGGTAGCAGAAGGTACAAGAGCCAATGGAACTACGAAGGACCAGCTGATGTTACTGGAACTCGGTTACTAAGCAGGAGGTACCTGTGCCAGAAAGCACTACCAAGGACCAGCAGACGTTGGTGGAACTTGGATACCGAGAAGGAGGCACCTAATCCAAAGGCACTGCCGAGAACCAGCTGACGGTACTGGAACCCGGATGGGTAGCAGAAGGTACCCATGTAAAAAAAAGTTCAAGGCCGCGAGCCGGCCGCAGTTACCAAAACCCACAGTCCTACAGGGGGTGCTTGTCCTATTGGCACTATGGAACCAGCCTTCATTGCCAGATCCCGCAGCCCACATAGGAGTCACCTAAACTGCAGGCACCATAGAGTCGGCTAACCCGACCGCAACACGACAGGACAACGCATTGGAGGCAAAGTGACGTTGACACTAGTGTTGAGCCACCCCCGTAGTGTTCGAGTTCGGTTCGGTTCATCGAACACCCGTGTGTTCGCCGAACTGTTCGTCGAACTGTTCGTCGAACACCTTCGAACACCGTTAAAACCAATGGCAGGCAAACAAAAACACATAGAAACACATAGAAAACACCTTCAAAGGTGTCCAAAAGCTGACAAACTGCTCAGAAGACATAACTAACACATGGAAAAGTGACAAGTACATATAGTCATGCGAAAATAAAAGAGGTGGAGGAGTAAAAGGAGGGGGAGACACAGATATAGGCATGTCATGCCCTTCTAAAATCCAAAAAGTGAGAAGCCGACACGGCCAGTCCGCTCCTGCCCGTGCCACCTCCGTGTCGCCGGGTTTGTGCCAGAGCCGCGGTGAACCCTGACGGCCAGCCCCCCTCTCCCAATACTGGTGCCTGTCCGCTGGTGGGTCGAGCGAGCCCCCCTGTGGTGGAGGCAGCTCTAAGCTTTTTAATTTAAATTGTCTCTCTAATTTGAATGAATACACTTTAAATCCATTTACAAGGATCTATTGGAGGGCAAGTCTCATGCCAGCAGCCGCAGTAATTCCAGCTCCAGTAGCGTCCACTAAAGCTGCTGCAGTTAAAAAGCTTTTATAAGGATCGAGCTCGGCTGTCCACCGCAAGGCATCCTACTGCCAGTCCCAGCCCCTATGCCTTGGGGTGCCTCCTGATGCTCTTCACTAAGTATCCCATGGTCACGAAGCATTTCCTTTGAAAAAATTAAGTGTCTAAACTACAGGTGGTGCAGCTTGCTTAACAGCCGGGATAATCCGCTCACTAGCAGACACTGCTACTAGGCACAAAGTATTTCCTGGGCTAGATGCAGTTAAAAATTTGTAATTAGATACTCTCATTGGATGCTGAGAAAGCATTCCATAGAGTCTCCTGGCACGCCATATATGATTCTCTTAAAAAGCTTGGGGTAGGGGTCTAGGGGACCCTTTTATAGCCAAAATCATGGCCCTGTATCGCAATACGTCACCTAGGCTGAAGATAAATGGAACTCTAGCACCCTGAGGGCTCGGTTGCTACAGACGTATTGCACCTCACCCAGAGGTGTGATATCTCACTCTCAGGTAAGGATGGAGTGTGGATCAGGACCCGACACCTGCATGCATTACACCACATTGCCGTGGGGCAGGGCGACCAATATGCCCCTGAGATGGGCACGACAGTCCCTGTCCCTGGCTGGAGTGGGGGGAGGGAACACTGAGGAAGGGGAACCCTGTAGTGCAGGAGCAGGGAGGAAGCAGTTCCTGGGTGCATTGAGAAGGGAGTATAAAAGGTGGGCACCATCTTAGTTCAGTGCAGAGAAGTCTGAGCAGAAGTGGCAGGGAGCAGGGGCTCTGCATGAGCTCTGCTCCGGAGGCGGGCCTAGTAACAGAGGCCTAGGCCTGGAAGAGGGAGAAGGAAGGAAGAGGAGCGGAGAAGGCTCCAGGAATGAGGAATGAAGGTATCCCAGGGGTGCGGACGGGCGAGTCGCCACCGCACGCCCGAATCCACCTGCGTGGAGGGGTCAGGCCAAAGGGGGAGACCGGTCCCCGAACTAGTGGAGGCAGGAAACGACCCTCAGCTAGTAACCGGAGGCTCTGACATTTTATGTGGCGCAGCCGCTCGCTACACCCGCTAGGAAGGCACCACATAGGGTCAGGGAAACTGGCGCCAAGTTTACCAAGAGGAGGCCCGAGGCAGCCGGACAGAAGTGTTGGTAAGAAAGGCCAGACAAAGGACACACAAAGGGGGTCCTGTGAAGTGCTCCAAAGTTATCTGGGAGTTGTCTGAGCCCCTCACCTGGTGAGCACAGTACGACGTGGGCAGCCATTACCTGCAGACGTGGTCTGGATAATAAGAACTGTGAGTAAAGGCCCTGAACTGCATCACTGACTCCGTGTCGTTACTGCTGCTGCCCTGCACCATCACCCCCATCCTCCGCATACACTGCCCTGAGGCTATACTCCTCCCGTGGGGAGTTATGCTACGCTCTGCTGCACCCACAACACCAGCCTCAGTGGTCTGCCCTGTAGCGGTGGTTCACTCTGACCGCAATCCACGGGTGGCGTAGTCGGACATTTAAACATGAAAACCACATAAATAGTTCCGCCACTGGTTTGACCGCCCTGAGCCACGGAACTGGGTCGCCGCCACGAAGACTACAACCACCAGCATCCACCAAAAAGGGTCCGGCTCCGGGTGTCCCAAGGCCCAGGGGGTGCGTCAGAACATTTTCATCACCTTTCACAATCACCAATGGGACAAGGCAGTGATGTCCTCTGTCCCCTCTCTTATACATCCTAGTGACGGAGCACCTGCTCTCATCAATTCGCCATAACCCCAATATTAGGTGGATTGAGGTGGGAGGCACCGAGTACAAGTGCTCTCTATTTGCTGATGATGTCCTAGTATATATCACTCAATCACATATATCCATCCATGCTGTTATGGCTGAAATAGATCACTTTGTTACATGGTAAAATTTTAAAATCAATGCAGCGAAGTCTGAGGCCCTCGATGTCTCCCTCCCCAAATCCATATAGGATTCCATCCAGTCCAACTTTCCCTTTGCCTGGCCCTCACAGGGTATCAAATACTTAGGAATTCCTATTCATAGAGACCTCTCCCATCTATGTTATCTTAATTTTGGGCCCTTTATTGAACAACTCCATACAGACCACGGTTGGCAAGTTAGAACTGTAAGATTCACTACGTGAACCACTGGTGTTTTGTGGAAAAGCACATGTACACTGCGTTCCAAATTATTATACAAAAAGTGTTTAGGAGTGATAAGGGAAGAATTTGTTTGTTTGTCAGTTAAACTCATTGATGGTGATGTGTGTCAGGGCTCTTTATATCACTGTAAGCAATTGCAGACACCTGTGCTAATTAGTTTGGCAGGTGTGTCCAATGAAAGGCAAGACTACTTAAGAAGGCTCTCTCACATTATTAAGCAGCCTACATTTTCTGCCAAAATGGGAAAGAAAAAGGATGTGTCGGCTGCTGAGAAGCAACAAATTGTGGAGTGTTTAGGTCAAGGCATGACTACAATCAACATTGTGCGATGATCAGGATGAAGTGTCTTGGCAATCAAGAAGTATGTAGCTGATTCACAGTACACACGTGTGCGTGCTGATAAGGGCAAATTGAGGACTCTTTCCTACAGGCAATTACGTCAGGTTGAAAGAGCAGCGGCAAAAAAGCCTTGTCATAGCAGCAGACAAGTTTTTGAAGCTGCTTGTGCCTCCAACGTCCCCCGAACAACAAGATGCAGGGTCCTTCAGAGGTTTGCAGCTGTGCATGCGCCATCCTGTCGACCTCCTCTATCCACTTCACACAAGCAGAAACGGCTCCAGTGGGCCAAACATTACATGAAGACTGATTTCAAAACTGTTTTGTTCACTGATGAGTGCCGTGCAGCGCTCGATGGTCCAGATGGATGGAGTGGAGGATGGCTGGTTGATGGACACCCCACGCAAACACGGCTACAGCGCCAACAAGGAGGAGGTGGAGTAATGTTTTGGGCTGGAATCATGGGGAGAGAGATTGTCGGCCCCTTTAGGATCCCTGAAGGCGCTAAAGATGAACTCCATAATGTATGTGGATTTTCTCAAACAGCACTTCCTGCCATGGTTCAAGAAGAAGAACCGTGTATTTCACAGCAAGATCATTTTTCTGCATGATAATGCACCATCTCATGCTACACATAAAACATCTGCATCTCTGGCTGATATGGGCATAAAAGGGGACAAACTTATGGTGTGACCCCCATGCTCCCCTGACCTCTACCCCATTCAGAACCTTTGGAGCATCATTAAAAGGAGTGTCTATGATGGCGGGAGGCAGTTCACATCTAAGCAACAGCTCTGGGAGGGTATTCTGTCCTCATGCAAAACAATTGAAGCAGAAACCATCCAAAACCTGACAAATTCAATGGACGAGAGAGTTCAGAAGCTCCTTTCGAACAAGGGGTCCTATGTGAAAATGTAACATCACCTAGAATAAAGTTTTGAGTTGAAAACTGTTTGATTTCAGTTTCTAACAACCTGCTAATGCTTATAATTTCAAAAATGACCATTTTTTTGGTCTTTATTAAAATGAAAAGGTTGATCGAAAAGTTTGGGGGATCTAAGAGTGTGGCAACCCAGTAGTCATGATTACTTCGAATTCTGACAATATGAGGGTCATGCTGCAGGTAGTGCAGCAAGAAGGCACTTATGTGCCTTGCGCATCTCGGAGCCCCAAAATTATTTTCCGGGCTAGATGCAGCTAAAAATTATTTTTAATTTTAAATCTGGTGAAGCTTTAGTATAGATGGCCTAATAGGATCAGTGCTGCACACTGCTACAAAGCCCAAATTATTTTCCAGTCAAGATACAGATAAACATGATTAGTAATTTGAAGGCTTAAAACGGTTGGTAGGGTGATTTTAACCAATCATCAAGCTTTTACTCTCCCCAGGATGACACAGGGGTAGAAAAGTCGTTTCGGATCCATGATTTGTTCATCTTTATGAACGTGAGTCTGTCTACATTATCAGTGGAGAGCCGCGTGCGCTTATCTGTCAGCACACCACCAGCAGCGCTGAACACACGTTCAGACAGAACGCTGGCTGCGGGGCATGACAAGATCTCCAAGGCGTAAGTGGCTAGCTCCGGCCATTTATCCAGATTGGAAGCCCAAAAAGAGCAAGGGTCCAGTGACACAGTCGTGGCTTCAATGTTTACTTGGAGATACTCCTGTACCATCGTCTCTAGGCGTTGACTATGTGTCAGACTTCTTGTCTCCTGTGGCCTTGCAAAGGATGGGCTAAAAAAGTGGTGAAATGATTCCGCAAAATTGATGTTACCAGCAGATACTGTGGTTCTGTTACGGTTTGAGTGCTGAACACTTGACGGTCCCACGGTTGGCAAGTTGGAACTGTGAGATTCACTACGTGCACCACTGGTATTTTGTGGAAAAGCACATGTAAGATTCTGCAACAGTCTCTGCTGATACTCCTGCATGCGTGCATCCCTTTCTATGGCAGGAATAATTTCTGCAAATTTACTTTTGTACCGGGGATCTAACAGTGTGGCAACCCAGTAGTCAGGATTATTTCTAATTCTCACAATTCGAGGGTCATGTTGCAGGTAGTGCAGCAAGAAGGCACTCATGTGTGTTGCGCATCCAGGAGCACCAAGTCCCTGTTGTGTTGGTGGCGAGGTAACAATCATGCTTCCTTCCTCTGTCCTCTCCCCCCAACCTCGCACAACAGAAATGTGATCAAGGTCTCCCTCATCTGATGAGTCTTCCATCAGTTCGTCCTCCACTTCTTCCTGGGCTCCTGCACCTTCCTCACTAGTTTGGCTGCTACCATGCGCCCTGGTAAAACCATCTCCCCCACCCTCACATGCCTGCCGCCTTGGTGCTGCCGACCGTCTGGACCTTGCAGATGTTAGCCCTTCCGCATACAACTCCTCCTCCTCTACTTCCTCCACCTCCTCTTGTGCCACCACCTGACTCCGAATTCTGTTTAACATGTGCTCCAGCATGTAAATCACCGGAATAGTCATGCTGATAATGGCATCGTCAGCACTAAACATCTTCGTCGCCATTTCAAAACTATGCAGAAGGGTGCATAGGTCCCTGATCTGAGACCACTCCTCCAGCGTGATTTGCCCCACCTCTGAATCTCGTTGGCCCAGGCTATACGTCAGAACGTATTGCACCAGGGCTTGTCGGTGCTGCCACAGTCGCTGCAACATGTGCAGAGTTGAATTCCACCGGGTAGGCACATCGCATTTTAGCCGGTGAAGTGGCAGGCCCAACGACTTCTGTAGAGATGTAAGTCGCTGAGCTGCGGGATGCGAACGGCGGAAGTGAGCACACAGCGACCGTGCCCTCTGCAGAAGGCCATCTAGTCTGGGATAGTGGGCTAAAAATTGCTGGACAACCAGGTTCAACACGTGAGCCATACAAGGCACGTGTGTGACATTGCCCCGGCGAAGGGCCGCACCCAGGTTTGCAGCATTGTCGCACACAGCCTTCCCTGGTTTCAGGTCCAGTGGAGGCAACCGTTCATGAAATTGGTTCTCCAGAGCTGACCACAACTCCTCAGCTGTGTGACTCACATTTCCCAGACATTTCAATGTAAAAACCGCCTGATGACGTTGAGCCCTACTGCCAGCATAGTAAGGAGGTGTGCAGGATCCCTTCTGCGCAGTTAGAAAGCTTGTGGCATGACCAGACAGGCTTTGGGTGCAGGTGGAAGACCGAGAGGAGGTTGAGGAGGCAGAAGCAGTGGAGGAACTTTGACATAAAGAGGATTGACGCACAACTCGTGGGGACGGCAAGACTTGGACAGCAGCCCCTTGTCCTGCTGTCACCATAGTTACCCAGTGCCCAGTCAGCGACATGTAACGCCCCTGTCCATGCCTACTCGTCCAAGTGTCTGTGGTGAAATGCACCCTGTCACACACAGAGTTTCTCAAAGAAGCGGTGATGTTGTGTGCGACATGCTGGTGGAGCGCAGGCACACCTTTCTTTGAGAAGTAGTGCCGACTGGGCATCTGGTACTGGGGCACTGCGACGGACATAAGGTCTCGAAAATCCTCTGTGTCCACCAGGCGGAAAGGCAGCATTTCTGTAGCCAAGAGCTTGCAGATGGTGAAATTCAACCTCTTAGCTTTCTCATGGCTAGGAGGAAATGGTCTTTTACTTGTCCACATCTGAGGGACCGAGGGCTGGCTATTGTGCTTAGACGGGGTTGATAAGGGTGTCCCCGGCAAACTGCCGGTCTGTGAGGAAGATGCAGGCGGACATGTTAGGTTGCCTTGATCCAAAGGTGGTGCTATCGATGTCGGACAGCGCTCAACACCAGCTGGTGTTACCACCTCCAAAGAAAATGATGACCTGCCAATCACACTGGCTGTTGCGGGTAAAGAGGTGGCAGGTCTGCGCCCCAAAACAGGTGTGACTGCTGTCCCCCCAGTCACAGAGGATGAAGAGGCCGCGGATGCACAAGATATGGCAGACGGTGATTGGCCCGGCCGGCTAGGCCGCATTGTAGCACACTGAGCTTCCCACTGCAACTTATGCTTCATGTCCATGTGCCGGTTCATGCATGAAGTACTCAAACTATGTATTTTTTGGCCTCTACTTAGCTTTTGCTGACAAATGTTACAGATAACACGAGTTGGGTCATCTTTATCGATCTGAAAAAATGCCCAGGCTATGCAAGGCTTAGCACCCATGCGACCTGAAGAGCCACCACGACTTGTGGTGAGAGGCAGAGTTGTGTTTGAGGATGCAGTTGTTGACGTGCTTCCAGTACTACGTCTCTGTCCAGGAAGGCGCAACCTGACCTCGTCGTCACTAGCATCTTCCTCCACCTCCTCTGCTGACCTCATCTCTTGGCTGACTGTGGGTTGACAGTAAGTGGGATCTCCGACCTCATCATCATCACCCTGTGCGTTATCACACCCGTCGTCCTCAGAGCCAACCTGTTCCTGCCCTGACAAAAAACTAAAGTTGTCGCTCCAATCAGGTATTTGAGTCTTATCATCGTCTTCCTCATTGTCTCCACCAACAGGAGTTACAGTTTGGGAATGAGGGTCTACATTATGGTCAGAACCTTCTGCGTCTGGTCCTGGATCCGACTCATAAAGATTCTGGGCATCAGTGCAGATCATTTCCTCGTCTGGATTCACAGAAGCGCTGGAGTCGACCTCTGATTCCCAGGCTATAGTATGAGTAAACAGCTCTGCAGACTCAACCATCTGTTCTACCTCATACTCAGACGGGCAGCTGGAGATTTGGGAGCTGTGAGGAAGCAAGTGCGATTTGGGTGACACCTTTGAGGACTGGAGTATTTGTGATGTTGAAGTTGATGTGGAGGAGAGCCCACTTAAAGGAGCACTTGATATCCGTTGAAGCACCTGCTGTTTTTGTGCCTCATCTGGAATTTGTAGCGATTGGCGTGGCCGTAAGAAAGGGATCTTATCACATTGTCCGCTAAAAGAAGTAGACATTTTAGTTTGGCTGGAAGATGGTCTTTCTTCTGCAGATGTTACTGTTGCTTTAACACCTACCCCACGGACACAACCTTTTTTCCCCTTCCCAACACGCCTATTCCCCTTTCCACCAGCAGCAGGCCTTTTTCCACTCATTTTGGTGGTTAACTAATTCACAACTCTGGAGTTGTTTGCACAAAAAAACAATGGATGGTAACCGAGCAGAGCTGAGTGGCCAAACTGTGGTATTAGGCCAAAACTATTGGCTGGGTTAGATGCAGAAAAAAATTATTTTGAATTTGCAACCTGATGGAGGTCAGTATAGATGGACTAATACAAATAGTCCCACACACTGCTAGAAGCCCAAATATTTTTTCAGAGGTACTGTAGATGCAGATAAAAATTATTTTTAATTTGCAACCTGATGGAGGTCAGTATAGATGGACTAATAGACCAAGTCCCACACACTGCTAGAAGCCCAAATATTTTTTCAGAGCTAGATGCAGAAAAAAATTATTTTTAATTTGCAACCTGATGGAGGTCAGTATAGATGGACTAATAGACCAAGTCCCACACACCGCTAGAAGCCCAACTATTTTTTCAGAGCTAGATGCAGAAAAAAATTATATTCAATTTGCAACCTGCTGGAGGTCAGTATAGAAGGTCTAATAGAACAAGTCCCACACACTGCTAGAAGCCCAAATATTTTTTCAGAGCTAAATGAAGAAAAAAATTATTTTTAATTTGCAACCTGATGGAGGTCAGTATAGATGGACTAATAGACCAAGTCCCACACACTGCTAGAAGCCCAAATATTTTTTCAGAGCTAGATGCAGAAAAAAATTATTTTTAATTTGCAACCTGATGGAGGTCAGTATAGATGGACTAATAGACCAAGTTCCACACACCGCTAGAAGCCCAAATATTTTTTCAGAGCTAGATGCAGAAAAAAATTATTTTTAATTTGCAACCTGATGGAGGTCAGTATAGATGGACTAATAGACCAAGTCCCACACACCGCTAGAAGCCCAAATATTTTTTCAGAGCTAGATGCAGAAAAAAATTATTTTTAATTTGCAACCTGATGGAGGTCAGTATAGATGGACTAATAGACCAAGTCCCACACACTGCTAGAAGCCCAAATATTTTTTCAGAGCTAGATGCAGAAAAAAATTATTTTTAATTTGCAACCTGATGGAGGTCAGTATAGATGGACTAATAGACCAAGTCCCACACACTGCTAGAAGCCCAAATATTTTTTCAGAGCTAGATGCAGAAAAAAATTATTTTTAATTTGCAACCTGATGGAGGTCAGTATAGATGGACTAATAGACCAAGTCCCACACACCGCTAGAAGCCCAACTATTTTTTCAGAGCTAGATGCAGAAAAAAATTATATTCAATTTGCAACCTGCTGGAGGTCAGTATAGAAGGACTAATAGAACAAGTCCCACACACTGCTAGAAGCCCAAATATTTTTTCAGAGCTAAATGAAGAAAAAAATTATTTTTAATTTGCAACCTGATGGAGGTCAGTATAGATGGACTAATAGACCAAGTCCCACACACTGCTAGAAGCCCAAATATTTTTTCAGAGCTAGATGCAGAAAAAAATTATATTCAGTTTGCAACCTGATGGAGGTCAGTATAGATGGACTAATAGAATGATGCTATGCCCAAAAGATTTTACTTCACTAGGTGCAGTAAAAAAATTGGTATTCTATACACAGGTGTTATATCTTGCAACACAGATAGGCTACTCCACTGACTAACACACTCTGCAATAGGCCAAAAAGGATTAGCTTTGCTAGATTCAGCCAAATGCTGTGAAAAAAACTTGCACAGCACTGGCACAGACCTGCCTGGCAAAAACTGATAGGAACTCATGTAACCTAGTCCTGAAAAGGACTCCAATTACAATTAGTCTTTACTCCCACAACCTATCTATTTAAGAGCACAGACCTCCCTGATAAAAGTCGTAGGAAATGCTGTAACCTAGTCCTTAAAAGGACTGCAATCACAACTATTCCCTACTCCCAAGCTATCTGTATATTTGTGCGAAAATTGGCTTGAAATTAACAAGGTATAGCGCACACAGCAACAGCGGTGCCGTCTAACACGCAGCTGCAGCAGTGAGAAAATGGTGGCGACGGGGAAAATGGCTTGGTCTTATAGGGCAAGGACATGTGACATACACTGCCAATGACACATGCCCTTGCTTGTGTGAAAAAAAGCACTTCGCTCCGTGTGTGCGCTGCTGATAGGCTGACAGATTGCACCTCCCCACTGCAAATGCGGGAAAGAGAAAAAAAAATGGAGATCTTCATTGTTCCTGCAGAGATCCATCCCCTGCCCCTTCCCCCACCCCGCTGTACACTCAAACTGCGTATTAACATTAATTTTCATCATTACTGAGAAAAAATCCAGTTATGATTTTGGTGCACGAACAGTTATCGAACATAACCTCGAACAGCCAAATTTTTCTCAAATTGTTCGTGTTCGCCGAACGGCTCGAACACCGCCCAAAACAGCTTGAAATTGAGATTGGCGAACAGTTCGAGTAGAACAACGCTCATCTCTAGTTGACACTACCCGGAAACAGCTGGCGTGCTGGAACCATGCTGTGCAAGAGGGAGTACCCGTGCCAAAGACACTGCCGAGAACCAGCTGACGGTACTGGAACCCGGATGGGTAGCAGAAGATACAAGAGCAAATGGAACTACCGAGGACCAGCTGACGGTACTGGAACCCGGATGGGTAGCAGAAGGTACAAGAGCCAATGGAACTGCCGAGAACCAGCTGGCGGTGCTGGAGCCCAGGGTAAATACTAAAAACAGAGGAGCCAGAGGTGTATTTGGAGGAGGTTTTAAATCCGTAGTACAGTGGATGTGGACAAAGCAGGAGAATTTGCCGGACACACAGCTGGGGATCAGCTGACGTTACTGAACCCCAATAACACTGGAGCAAGCATTGACTGTGCAGACGGCACTTCTGAGCAGCAACTAGCGGTATTGGAGCCCAGGGTAAATACTAAAAACGGAGGAGCCAGAGGTGTATTTGGAGGAGGTTTTAAATCCGTAGTACAGTGGATGTGGACAAAGCAGGAGAATTTGCCGGACACACAGCTGGGGATCAGCTGACGTTACTGAACCCCAATAACACTGGAGCAAGCATTGACTGTGCAGACGGCACTTCTGAGCAGCAACTAGCGGTATTGGAGCCCAGGGTAAATACTAAAAACGGAGGAGCCAGAGGTGTATTTGGAGGAGGTTTTAAATCCGTAGTACAGTGGATGTGGACAAAGCAGGAGAATTTGCCGGACACACAGCTGGGGATCAGCTGACGTTACTGAACCCCAATAACACTGGAGCAAGCATTGACTGTGCAGACGGCACTTCTGAGCAGCAACTAGCGGTATTGAAGCCCAGGGTAAATACTAAAAACGGAGGAGCCAGAGGTGTATTTGGAGGAGGTTTTAAATCCGTAGTACAGTGGATGTGGACAAAGCAGGAGAATTTGCCGGACACACAGCTGGGGATCAGCTGACGTTACTGAACCCCAATAACACCGCAGCAAGTGTTGACTGTGCAGACGGCACTTCCGAGCGCCAACTGGCGGTGCTGGAGCCCAGGGATAAGAATAAAAACAGAGAGGAGCCAGAGGTGTAATTGGAGCAAGTTTTAAATAAGTAGCACAGTGAATATGGACAGAGCAGGAGAAATTGCCGTGAACACAGCAGGGGAACAGCTGACGTTACTGAACCCCAATAACACCGCAGCAAGTGTTGACTGTGCAGACGGCACTTCTGAGCGCCAACTGGCGGTGTTGGAGCCCAGGGATAAGAATGAAAACAGAGGAGCCAGAGGTGTAATTGGAGCAACTTTAAAATGTGTAGTACAGTGGATGTGGACAAAGCAGGAGAAATTGCCGTCCGCACAGCAGGGGAACAGCTGAAGTTACTGAACCCCAATAACACTGCAGCAAGTGTTGACTGTGCAGACGGCACTTCCGAGCGCCAACTCGCGGTGCTGGAGCCCAGGGATAAGAATGAAAACAGAGGAGCCAGAGGTGTAATTGGAGCAACTTTAAAATGTGTAGTACAGTGGATGTGGACAAAGCAGGAGAAATTGCCGTCCGCACAGCAGGGGAACAGCTGACGTTACCGAACCCCAATAACACGGCAGCAAGTGTTGACTGTCCAGACTGCACTTCCGAGCGCCAACTGGCAGTGCTGGAGCCCAGGGATAAGAATAAAAACAGAGAGGAGCCAGAGGTGTAATTGGAGCAAGTTTTAAATAAGTAGCACAGTGAATATGGACAGAGCAGGAGAAATTGCCGTGAACACAGCAGGGGAACAGCTGACGTTACTGAACCCCAATAACACCGCAGCAAGTGTTGACTGTGCAGACGGCACTTCTGAGCGCCAACTGGCGGTGTTGGAGCCCATAGATAAGAATGAAAACAGAGGAGCCAGAGGTGTAATTGGAGCAACTTTAAAATGTGTAGTACAGTGGATGTGGACAAAGCAGGAGAAATTGCCGTCCGCACAGCAGGGGAACAGCTGACGTTACTGAACCACAATAACACCGCAGCAAGTGTTGACTGTGCAGACGGCACTTCCGAGCGCCAACTGGCGGTGCTGGAGCCCAGGGATAAGAATGAAAACAGAGGAGCCAGAGGTGTAATTGGAGCAACTTTAAAATGTGTAGTACAGTGGATGTGGACAAAGCAGGAGAAATTGCCGTCCGCACAGCAGGGGAACAGCTGACGTTACCGAACCCCAATAACACGGCAGCAAGTGTTGACTGTGCAGACAGCACTTCCGAGCGCCAACTGGCGGTGCTGGAGCCCAGGGATAAGAATAAAAACAGAGAGGAGCCAGAGGTGTAATTGGAGCAAGTTTTAAATAAGTAGCACAGTGAATATGGACAGAGCAGGAGAAATTGCCGTGAACACAGCAGGGGAACAGCTGACGTTACTGAACCCCAATAACACCGCAGCAAGTGTTGACTGTGCAGACGGCACTTCCGAGCGCCAACTGGCGGTGCTGGAGCCCAGGGATAAGAATAAAAACAGAGAGGAGCCAGAGGTGTAATTGGAGCAAGTTTTAAATAAGTAGCACAGTGAATATGGACAGAGCAGGAGAAATTGCTGTGAACACAGCAGGGGAACAGCTGACGTTACTGAACCCCAATAACACCGCAGCAAGTGTTGACTGTGCAGACGGCACTTCTGAGCGCCAACTGGCGGTGTTGGAGCCCAGGGATAAGAATGAAAACAGAGAGGAGCCAGAGGTGTAATTGGAGCAAGTTTTAAATAAGTAGCACAGTGAATATGGACAGAGCAGGAGAAATTGACGTGAACACAGCAGGGGAACAGCTGACGTTACTGAACCCCAATAACACCGCAGCAAGTGTTGACTGTGCAGACGGCACTTCTGAGCGCCAACTGGCGGTGTTGGAGCCCAGGGATAAGAATGAAAACAGAGGAGCCAGAGGTGTAATTGGAGCAACTTTAAAATGTGTAGTACAGTGGATGTGGACAAAGCAGGAGAAATTGCCGTCCGCACAGCAGGGGAACAGCTGACGTTACCGAACCCCAATAACACGGCAGCAAGTGTTGACTGTGCAGACAGCACTTCTGAGCGCCAACTGGCGGTGCTGGAGACCAGGGATAAGAATGAAAACAGAGGAGCCAGAGGTGTAATTGGAGCAACTTTAAAATGTGTAGTACAGTGGATGTGGACAAAGCAGGAGAAATTGCCGTCCGCAGAGCAGGGGAACAGCTGACGTTACCGAACCCCAATAACACGGCAGCAAGTGTTGACTGTGCAGACAGCACTTCCGAGCGCCAACTGGCGGTGCTGGAGCCCAGGGATAAGAATAAAAACAGAGAAGAGCCAGAGGTGTAATTGGAGCAAGTTTTAAATAAGTAGCACAGTGAATATGGACAGAGCAGGAGAAATTGCCGTGAACACAGCAGGGGAACAGCTGACGTTACTGAACCCCAATAACACTGCAGCAAGTGTTGACTGTGCAGACGGCACTTCCGAGCGCCAACTGGCGGTGTTGGAGCTCAGGGATTGCAGTTCAGGTGGTAGAAACATGAACAGAACAGGAGACCTGGATACTGTTGCCAACCAATTATTTATTCTGGAAGAGGACTGGCAAATTCATGAGAGATCCAGGCCTTGTTCATTTTGAGAAAAGTAAGCCGGTCAACGTTATCGGAGGATAGTCGCATGCGACGGTCTGTTAGTACACCACCTGCGGCACTAAAGACGCGTTCCGATAATACACTAGCAGCAGGGCAAGCTAGCACCTCCAATGCATACTGACTAAGCTCTGGCCATGTATCCAGCTTACAGACCCAAAACTTGAAGGGAGAAGAGCCGTCTGGGAGTACACTAAGAGGGCAAGACATGTAGTCTGTCACCATCTGACGGAAACGTTGCCTCCTGCTGACTGGAGCCGTCTGTGATGGTGCAGACATTTGTGGCGGCGGGGACACAAAACTTTGCCACATTTCGGCCATAGTGGTCTTGCCTTGTGCTGAGGCGCTGCTTCTGCTCCCTCTTTGTGCAGAGCTTCCTCCACTGCCTCGACGCACTGAGCTGCTTTGTAAAGCACTAGCAGCACTGCTCTCGGTTGGAATGGAGAACATGATGGAATGCACCAGTGCGTCTTGGTACTCCCGCATTTTACGCTCCCGGTTCAACGGTGTTATGAGGCTTTGTAAGTTGTCCCGGTAGCGAGGATCTAGGAGGGTGGACACCCAATAATCAGCCGTGTTGAGAATGTGGGCGATGCGGCGGTCGTTTCTCAGGCACTGCAGCATGAAATCAACCATGTGCTGAAGACTGCCAACTGGCCAAGAAACGCTGTCCCCTGCTTGAGGCGTGATCTCTGCCTGCTCTGCATCACCCCACCCTCGCTCTAGATACTGACTACTAGAGCATTGTGTACCTCCCTCCTCTGGACAGATGTCTTCCTCATCCATTGACTCCTCCTCATCCTCCTCACAAAGTGTCCCCTGCCTAGGCCTTTGTGAGGAACCACGTTGCGCAGACTGTAGAGAAGCAGATGGCATTTCTGACTCCTCATCCTCCACCTCTTCCAAAACCTTGTCCCTTAGTGCTTGCAGTGTTTTTTCAAGCAGGCAGATAAGGGGGATAGTCATGCTGACTAGTGCATCATCTGCACTCGCCATCCGCGTGGAATAATCGAAGGCACCAAAACGTGGCAAATGTCCTTCATAGAGGCCCACTCAGTGGTGGTGAAGTGTGAACGGCGCGCACTGCGACTTGTTTGCGCCTGCTGCAGCTGGTACTCCATTACTGCTGCCTGCTGCTCACACAACCTCTCCAACATATGTAACGTTGAATTCCACCTGGTGGGTAGGTCACATATGATGCGATGTTCCGGAAGACGTAATCGGCGCTGCAGAGCTGCAATGCGTGATCTTGCATTGCTGGAACGCCGCAAGTGAGCGCACTCTATGCGGACCTTGTGAAGCAGTGCATCAAGATCCGGATAGTCCCTCAAAAAACTCTGCACGACCAAGTTGAGCACATGTGCCAGACATGGGATGTGAGTGAGGTTGCCTAGGCCCAGAGCTGCCACCAGATTTCGGCCATTGTCACACACTACCATGCCTGGCTGGAGATTCGCTGGCACAAACCACACGTCGCTCTGCTGCTTGATGGCATTCCAGAGCTCCTGCGCTGTGTGGCTTTGATTCCCCAAAGAAATTAATTTTAATACGGCCTGTTGACGTTTGGCCACGGCTGTGCTCATATCGGTCATCATAACAGGTAACCGTTCACGGGTCGATGTGGAGGTAGACCGTGACGGCTCCTGCAGCGCTGATTCAGAGGAACTGGAGTATGAGGAGGAGTCAATGTGTACAGACTGGATTCCTGCAATCCTTGGAGTTGGCAGAACACGTACAGCGCCACTCTCAAGATTTGTACCCGGCTCCACAACATTTACCCAATGGGCAGTGAGGGAAAGGTATCGTCCCTGTCCATGCTTACTGGTCCACGCATCAGTGGTCAGGTGGACCTTGCTACTGACGCCGTTTTGTAGCGCATGTTTAATTTTTCCCTCCACATGATGTTGCAGGGCAGGGACGGCTTGCCTGCTGAAATAAAAGCGGCTGGGCACGTTGTATTGTGGGACTGCCAATGCCATAAAGTTACGGAATGTGTCAGTCTCCACCAGCCTGAATGATAGCATTTCAAGGGCCAGTAGTTTAGCAATGCCAGCATTCAGAGCCTGTGCTCGGGGGTGGTTTGCCGAGTATGGGCGCCTTTTCTCCCATGCCTGCGCTAACGATGGCTGTAGACTGGCCTGGGAGTGTGAGGATGACTGGGAAAGTGGTGCTGTGGGTGGAATTACACTGTGTCTCTGTACAACAGTGCCAGAGATTCTTCCATGGCGATCCTGTGAGGAAGCCGAACCAGCTGTGTGTGAGCTGGAGGAAGAGGCTACAACACGAGCTGAAGAGGTGGTAGGTGGCGCTGTAGGTTGGCCTAGGTCTTCAGTGTGTTTTTGTAACTCCACCACGTGCTTGGTCCTCACATGTTTCCACATATTTGTGGTATTGAGGTTGCTGACACTTTTCCCTCTTTTCACCTTCTGATTACACAGCTTGCATTTGACAAAGCAAATGTCATCTGCAACTGTGTCAAAAAAGAACCAGGCACTGCAAGTCTTGGGAGCGCCCGCTTTGGATTTTGGAAGAGCCATGCTCCTAATGGGTGCCGAAGTGGAGGCTACAGGCAACCAAGTCTGCCCCCTCCCTCTCCCTCCTTTTTGGGCCGTTCGGGGAATCTCTTCCTCAGAGCTGCTCCCACCACCTTCCTGTCCCTCACGCCATGATGGGTCAAGGACCTCATCATCTACACCACCCTCTTCAAACAACTGCTTCTCCTGGGTAGTCTCGACAGCACAGTACGCACCAGAAAGTGGCACCTGAGTCTCAACATCAGATGCGTACTGAGGTGTGCTGCTGACCATAGGCACTGGCACACCCGCCTCTTCAGATTCAGAGAGACAAAACGGTTGCGCATCACTGCATACTACCTCTTCTTCAAATTCTAGAATTCTGCTTGGCTGGCCCCCTCTTTCCAAGCCAAGAGATTCAGAGAACAGAAGTAGAGATGGCTCCTGTCCAGGGCTCTCTGACTGCCTGGGCAATTTGGCAGGTGGTGAAGAGACAGATGGGTGCTCTTCAGTGCTCAGGACCTGAGAGGATCTGGAACTAATTGAAGTCGATGCGTTAGCTGCCATCCATCCGACAACGGCTTCAATTTGGTCCTCGCGCAGCAGTGGGGTACGGCTAGCTCCTACAAAGCTGCGCATAAAGGACTGTTCCCTGGTAAAACTGGGGGATGCTGAGTCACTGGTGCCCGCAGCAGGCACAGAATCCCCACGTCCTCTCCCTGCAGGCACAGAATCCTCACGTCCTCTCCCTGCAGAAACTCCACGCCCACGCCCACGCCCACGACCACATGCCTTACTGCCTGCCTTCTTCATCTTGGTAGACTGATAAAGATAGGCAGAAAAGTACTAAGGGCTTAGTGTGCTTATTCCTGAACAGCTGCTAACAGGTATAAGAAACACTAATTTTATAAAGTGTGGACTAGACTTTAATATGAGCTAATGTGGCCTACACAACTGTAAAGTGGAGTGTTTGGTGAACTTTATTTAGGTTTTTTTTTGTCACAAAAAGACACTGGATGTGCCTAAAGATGTAATAACGATAGTATCACAAACTTTTTGTAGCTATTACAATGTAGGAAGGTAACCTACAATGCAATAGATGAGGCTGCAAAAAATAGGCTAATACTAATCTGGCTGGGGCTGCAGGGCCCAATGCTGCAGAAAGGCTCCTCTAACTACTCCTATATAGTGTGTTTGGAATCAATTTAGCTGAATACGGATGGAACCACCACACTAATAGGAGATATCAGGAAAAATTATGAATTGGCAATAAAGGACAATGTATGAGGCAGTGACACACACTGAGTGCACTACAACCAGACGTGGTTGAAGCACACACTACAGGGTGAGCTGCACTCACACACCAGTCCTTGCAGACAGCGGTGAACAGTACAGATGCAGAGCACTGTGCACTAGCGCTGCAAGACGGAAAAAAATTTCTCTATCTACTCCTATATAGTGTGTTTGGAACCAATTTAGCTGAATACGGATGGAACCACCACACTAATAGGAGAAATCAGGAAAAATTATGAATTGGCATAAAAGGACAATGTATGAGGCAGTGACACACACTGAGTGCACTATAACCAGACGTGGCTGAAGCACACACTACAGGGTGAGCTGCACTCACACACACAGACCTTGCAGACAGCGGTGAACAGCACAGGGAACTGTTCACTGCGCTGCAAGGCACAGTGATTTAGAAAGTAGCTTGGGTAAAGCAATATAGAGCAAATAGGTAGCTAAAACTGTCCCTCAGAACAACAGCGTCCTATCCCTAACTGAATTCACAGCAGAGTGAGCTCAAAATGGCGGCGGCGGCTTTTATAGTGCATCATGACATCATTTCAGCAGCCAATCACAGCCATGCCATTAGTTAAGATGCCTACATGCCTAACAGGATGTGCCCACACTTCTTAGGATCCTCATTGGCTGAATAAAATGAAAATGGCTCATTGCATTATGGGAACTTCCGATTCCGGTATACGATATTGCAAAAGTATCGGAATTAAGTATCGGAATTCCGATACCGCGAATATCGGCCGATACCCGATATTTCAGTATCGGAATGCTCAACACTAGTAATGATGGCCACTCGTTTTTCTTTACTTAGCTGCTTTTTTCTTGCCATAATACAAATTCTAACAGTCTATTCAGTAGGACTATCAGCTGTGTATCCACCAGACTACTGCACAACACAACTGATGGTCCCAACCCCATTTATAAGGCAATAAATCCCACTTATTAAACCTGACAGGGCACACCTGTGAAGTGAAAGCCATTTCCGGTGACTACGTCTTGAAGCTCATCAAGAGAATGCAAGAGTGTGCAAAGCAGTCATCAAAGCAAAAGGTGGCTACTTTGAAGAACCTAGAATATAAGACATATTTTCAGTTGTTTCACACTTTTTTGTTAAGTATATAATTCCACATGTGTTAATTCATAGTTTTGATGCCTTCCGTGTGAATGTACAATTTCCATAGTCATGAAAATACAGAAAAATCTTTAAATGAGAAGGTGTGTCCAAACATTTGTTCTGTACTGTATATACATAGTTGAAATATATAGCTGTATATATGTATATATATATATATATATATATATATATATATATATATATATATATATATATATATATATATATGTATGTATGCATCTTTTTTTTTGGGGGGGGGGGTGGCAATGTTTTTTTTCCCACATCATAATATACATTAAAAATTAAAATTAGAAATATTTCAATTTTCATAGTGGCTACTGGTGCTTTTTAAATCTTTAACCTGTAGGTTTAGGGCACAACAAATCTACATTACCCATAATAAGCAGACTCTCATCTTTTCCTTTGTATTGAATCATTTAATGAGCGGGTGCAAATGTTGTTTAGAAGGGAGGAAGAGGAGGTGAGCTGTGACATCGCCTATTATGATTGGTTGATCTTGTGTTATTATCAGCTGTGCATAGTGGTTTTATCTGTCATCGTAATTCAGCTTCTAGTGACAAGGAGCCTGCTGAAAGCTCGTCCTGAAAGGACAGAAAGTGTGAGTATAAAGCATCAGTGGTAAGTGTGAAAATTGCAAGATTACTAATTTTGCTTTTTAACAACAATTATGATTTAAAAAAAAAACACACTGGCAACAAAAAAACCATACATGTAACACAAAACAAAAATACATGTAATATAAAAACCTGATTTAATTTAAACAATAGATCATTTTTCTGACAATACATTTCCTGTAATAATGACTGGTATCGACTTAAGGCCCCGTCACACATAACGAGATCGCTAACGAGATCGTTAGTGCGTCACGGTTTTGGGATCGCTGGAGAGTCGTTTCGTGATCGCTGGGGAGCTGTCAAACATGCAGACCTTGGTTAAACATGTTTACTGCGTCTCCGGTCAGACGGGAACACTGGTGTGTGCATTGTTCCTGTACAGATGTATGGATGTCCATATATTTATATGAATATATATATAGAGATGTAAATGTCCATTTATGTGTATGCATATCTGTATGTTTGAGAGTATGTATGTGTATATATAGTTATCTGTATACGTATGTGTATATGAGTGTGTGTGTGTGTGTATATATTTATGTACTTAAAAATATGTATGAGTACATGGATGAATCTGTTTACATACGAGTACATGAATGTATATGCGTGTATGTATGTGTGTATGTATGTGTGTATGTATATATGTGTGTATGTATGTGTGTATGTATGTATGTATGTATGTATCTGTATACGCATGTGTATACATATGTATGTATGTATGTATGTATGTATATATATATATATATATATATATATATATGGACTGCTTACTGCGGTGACTACTGCTACTACTGAAAGAATGAGAAACAAAGCTTTTGCATAGTAGAACACACAGTTTATTAGACATCAGTACAGAAATGTCAGTAGTGTAGAAACATGAGTAGTTGCCCACTATAGGTTCTGATGCTGCCAAGGAACAGCACCAGGACCGTTAAAATACTGGCAGTAGTTGTCGCGGCAGGTCTTCGCATCATGGGTGTTTCTGCCATGTCCCACTGGTTGAAGGCCTGCAATTGCAGGATCGTTTGCACGCCATTCACCGAGCTCCACTTCTCCATTGGCTCGGTCCACAGAGTCCACGAAGCCAGGCGGACAGTACGTAATTGCATCACGTCGACGAAGAAAGTTGTGAAGCGTGCAACAGGCCAAAACAACAGAGTCTATTGATTTAAGCTTCATGTTAATTGGCGTGTGAAAAACTCTGAAGCGGTTGGCCAGGACAGCGTGTCAGAAAACGTGCTGTGTGGGTGTGTGTGCACGAGACCCCTAAAATATCTGCCCATGCAAAAGCATATATATACAGATAGAAGCCAAGCCCTCCCTCCCTGAAGAGCAATGATAGCAGATAATTGGTAGATGTCCTATAAATGAATTAAAAATGGAAACTCATTTGAGACCCCAAACAATACCTACCTCGCTAAAGTTGTCTGATTTCTTCAAAGTGGAGTCACAGCCGGAGAACGCTGGTGGGATCCGGAAAACAAGGACGCAGTAGCGACCACCAATCGGGGACGAGGGGTGCGGAAAAGTCCAATTTATGCACGCCTACGTGTCTCAGTTCTGAATCGCTAACGAGGTCGTTGATAAGGTGTCAAATACAGCGATGCACACTGCCCAGCGGGAGCGCAACGACCCAGGAATGGTCCAGGAAGCTCTGTAACGATCCACAATCTCACAGCAGGGGCCTGATCGTTGCTACCTGTCGGACATAGCGAGATCACTAGCGAGATCGCTATTGCGTTACGAAAACCGTGACGCATCAACGATCTCGCTAGCGATCTCGTTATGTGTGACGGGGCCTTTACTGTATGTGACACCAGAGCTGGATTGAACTGCTATGACTTCACCCCCTGACATTACACCGCTGCAATGATTTTCTTCATATTGTAGGATTCAGGATCTAGGATCTCAAGAATCCATTTAAATCGTCTTGATAGAATGTTTGCTCGAGGCCATATTTGTGAGAACCTCATTAGATATTTCTTGCTGGCTTTTTCTGGATCAACTCAGTAAATTAAGGGACTTTTTTTTCCCACTTTTCTAAATATGCAACTTTGTATCTCTTTGTGTTCTATTACTAGAAATGTATCGCCAGCTTTTCTTGGTTTCACACTTTCTATGGTCGCAGTATTTCTTTATGTCGCTGCCTTTAAACAACTGTGGTAAGTCATTTCCTCACTCTACAACGAACGTCAAAATGATTAAAAAGTAACGAGCTCGTCTTCAATGTGATGGGTCGGACAATGTGAAGAACTAGACCTGGCGTGAAATGACAGAACAAATGTAGTCTAATTCGTGGTTGTTATGACTGGAAGACAAAGACAAGGAGTCTGTCTGAATAACTCTGGATGCACATGAGATATGGATTTTAATCATTTGCTGTCAAATATACAAGATTCACATTGTAATAAACCATGTGAGATCTGCCAGCACACCCAAACACAATAAAACACGCCATGCTGCACATATATACACTCACAGATTCAATCTGAAGAATATGTCAACTCTTCCGGGTTTAAGAGATTAAACTGTTATATCATTTATAGTGTAACTATAATCGTGGTTATTATCTAATCTGGACCCCATTGTCTGGGGGCATTTTATGATCTTGAAGAGAGCGTACAAGTAGGATAGGGAAAGCTAAGAGTGCAAAGTATGAGATCTGATTTGGCTAGGTGAGACACTGAAGACTTGGATCTAAGGGGCTTGGCATGTCAGAGTGAGGAGACTTATATATGCAATGCATGCTCCTCTGGGATATTAAATATGCAAATTGCCTCTTCAGACAGGTACCCTAGCCAAATCAGATCTCACACTTTGCTCTGACGACGGGCAATACCCTGAAACACCGTGTCTGCAAATTGAGATTCTGATTTGGCTTTTATCCTAAGTCATGTGGCAAGGCTCGTTAAAGGGTCGATATTGACTTTTAAGATTGCCACTTCCAATAGGTGGCGCTAGAGTTCTAGTCCTCTTCCTCTCAGAAGAGGCAATTTGCATATTAATCTGTGGCATTTAAATATCAGGACATCCAATGCATTTCTGACTGCAGATACATTACAAATAGAAACAGGTCACCAATGAGTTAATAACTGCAGCCATGGCAACCATACACAATGAGGAATTGTCCAGAAGCTTCTATAACGAGATCTTTGCCATATGCCAAGTTCATGTTACTTCTCGGGTTTTCTTGTTTCTGTCGTTGGTAAATATTTGCGTTATGTACAGTCAGAAGCAGAACAATTAAAAGGGGATTGCAGAATTAAAATTATCTAATTAGTGAGATTATGGTTCAAAATTGCAGCATGAACTCATTCTTCTGCACGGACAGTCCGTGGGACCTTGCCACGAGACATCACCACAGTAATACATAGACGAGCTGGCACTGCCCAAATAGGAGCTGCTCTTTCTAAGCTGGTCTCCTCTGTGGCTCGTAATGAGGGTTGAGGGGTCAAAAGTTGGGCAACCATCTCTTTGATGCCCATATTATCAATATATTTACTCATTCATTCAATACATAGATTGTTACAAAGTTATAATCCATCCTCTATTATTACTATCGCGAGTAGAGTATAAAATAAAGCATCTCCTCTCAGAAGAGTTGACATCATCAATGTCCTAAAGACAAATCTGCCTCACTATCCAAGAACATGAATCTGATAGAATTTACCAACGAGTAGAGGTTAGCAAATCTTTTACGTTTCAAATTCGGCAAATTTGTCGAATTCTCCCGGGAAATGTGTGATTTGTGGCGAAAAGAAAGAACTACCAAGTCTACAATTGCCCTGAAAACTGCATATGATACTATTCTCTTTTTTGATCAATAAACAGCCGATGCAAACAAACTTTTTTTTCAATGCGTCTTTACTAGTATTGAGCGAGCATGCTCGTCACTATTCGGTACTCGCCCGAGCATCACGCTACTCGGGATGTTCGGTGAGCACCGAGCATTTCCGGGTTACTCAGGCAGGAGCTCGGGTCTCCACCCTGCATGTTTGGCGCTCTTTACAGAGCCAATGAACATGCAGGGATTGTCAGCCAGTCACTGTAATGCCGCAGCCATGTTGTTTGTGGGCATTACAGTGATCGGCTGGCCGCACAGCGTCACCTCGAGTATTTAAAACCGGGCGCCGCCATCTTGGACACAGTCGCTCCAGATTAGACAGTGTAGGGACAGTGCTGCTGAGCGAGGGAGAGGTTTATCCTGCAAAAAAGTTAGTGTAGGGTCTGTAAAGGCTGCCAGAACAAACAAACAGTCCTTCTCAGGACTAATATCCATCCCAGATACCAGGCAGGCAGGCTGTATAGGAGACACAGTGGTTATACCAGCAAACGCTGCATTACAGTCCTGTGTGCTCCTGTTGCTGAAATTGCTAGACTTAGCTCCAGGTCTCGGGGGCCAGGAAAAATCCTTTTTTTTCATCTAAATCCTCTTTTTTTTTCCTCCTTCACACTGTACAAATACCCGCCTTATTAACCTATTGGTGTCTCCGTCCCCCCCCCAAAAAAAAGTGTGTCTCTGATTTTCCAGACACAAATATATCTGTTGAAAAGAGTCTGGTATAGGCCACAGAAACAGAAGTGTGGTTTTGCAGTTCCACGGGTCAAATATCTGTATTATCCAGTTTTGGGCCTTTTGTATCTAAAAAAACCCAGATTGAGTGTGTCGCTCACTGTTCAGCCGCAAATCTATATATTTTAAAAAGTCTGGTATACACCAGTAAAATAAAACTGTGCTTTTGCTGTTCCACGGGAAAAAAATCTCTACAATCCTGTTTTTGCGCATTTTTTGCCTTAAAAAAAAACAGTAGTGTCTCCTGACTGTTCTGACACAAAAAATATATCTGTTGAAAATAGTCTGCTGTAGGCCCGACAAATCCCAGTGTGGTTTTGCAGTTCCACGGGTCAAATCTCTGTAGTATCCAGTTTTGGGCCTTCTGTATCTTAAAAAAAAACAGTTTGAGTATGTCGCTCACTGTTCAGCCGCAAATATATATATTTAAAATTTTATGGTAGACCCCAGTAAACAATAACTGTGGTTTTGCCATTCCACGGTAAAAAAATCTCGATTATTCAGGTTTTGGTATTTTTTCCGTAAAGAAAAACAGTAATAGTTTCTCCCTGATTTTTTGGATTGTTTAAAAGAGTCGGGTGTAGGCCAGAGAAATAGAACTGTGGTTTTCCTCTTCCACGGTTCTAATCTACTCTTTATTACCCTTTTTTCATTGATGGTGCGAGTGTAAGCTATTTTACTTCCTTTACATTGGGCAAGGCAAGTGGCAAGGGACGTGGAAGTGGACGTTCTGGTGATGGTGCGTGTAGAGGACGTGGCCGTGACCAAGGCGAAAATGTGCCACAACCAACAGCCACATCTTCTCGCTCCCACTTCTTGACCGAATTACTAGGGAAGCACAGAACAACACCAGTAATTGCGAACTGATCAGTGTGAACAGGTTATTAATTGGATAGCAGATAATACTTCCAGTTAACTGAGCACCACCACCTCCGGTTTTTCTTCCACACGGTCAACTCTTTGTAGCCGTGAGTCTCGACCACATACTCCTCCTCACCCTGATTCTCTTTCCTCCCACCATGCCGGGTATCATCAAACAGCAACTGATCCCACACTTGGACACTCTGAAGAGCTGTTCACTGGTCCATTTCCATATTTGTGCCCCTCGCCTGCTCCGCTTGAAGTGGTGGAAGAGGAGATCCCATGTAGCGATGCCCAAATATTTGAACAGCCACGGCCACAGGAAGTCGACGCTGGCAATTTGTCACAAGAGGTGGACGATGACGAGACACAATTGCCAGGAAGTGAGGAGGAGGATCGTGGCATGCAAGTGGAAGAGGAGGAGGTGGTGGATGATCTAGTAACTGACCCAACGTGGCAGGAGGACATGCAGAGTGAGGCCAGCAGCACATAGGGAGAGGGAGGCAGAGTACCCCAACAGGCAGGAAGAAGCAGTGTGGTGGCCGCAGACAGAAGGCGGGCAGCCGTTCTCCGTAACACCAACACGAGGGACGTTGCCAGTAAAAGCGGTAGGTCTTCCAGGGTCTGGAATTTTTTTAAAGACTCTGCTGATAACCCCAAAAAGGTCATTTGTACAACCTGCCATGCCAGCATCAGCAAGGGTGACAAAACTACCAACCTGACAACCACCAGCATGATCAGGCACATGGCAGCAAAGCACCCGACTTTGTGGGGCGAACCCCAGGGTCCACGACCAGTGTCAGCGGGTGTCACCACTGCTTCTTCCGCTGTTGTGTGTGGAATAGAACTCCCTGTTGTGTGTGCAAGGCAATCTCCTGTCCATACTGCATGTAAAGATGCCCCCTCCTCTCAGTCTTCACTTGTTATGGCAGTTTCTCAAGAAACAGCATCATCGTCCACGTCCACGTCCCACCGCAGCGTTCAATTGTCCATATTCCAGACCTTTGAACGAAAGCGGAAATTCGCAGCTAACGCCCCACAGGCCACAGTCCTAAATTCGCACATTTCACGACTGCTTGCGTTGGAAGTGCTGCCTTTTAGGCTGGTGGAGACGGAATCCTTCCGCAACCTTATGGCGGTTGCCATCCCTCGGTACTCGGTCCCCAGTCGACACTATTTTGCCCGGTGTGCCATCCCCGCACTACACAAGCACGTGTCCTAAAACATCTGACGTGCCCTCAACAACGCAGTTACTGGGAGAGTCCACCTGACAGCGGACACGTGGACAAGTGCTTGTGGCCAGGGACGGTACATCTCCCTGACGGCACACTGGGTAAACATAGTGGAAGCCGGGACCCAGTCGGAACTTGGGACGGAACACATCCTCCCCACACCGAGGATTGTGGGCCTATGTCAGTCAGAGTTGACCCCACAGTGTACAGCTCCTGCGCATCATCCACCTCCTCCTCCTCATGTTCAGCCTCCATCTCAGATATCACCACATCAGTTACAAGCTGGAAGCACTGCAGTACTGCCTCCGCCAAGAGGCAACAGGCTGCTCTGTAACTCATAAGCTTAGGTGAGAAACCTCACACTGCTTGTGAGTTGTGGACAGCTGTGAAAGAGCAGGCAGATCTGTGGCTGAGACCGCTGAACCTACATCCAGGCATGGTCGTGTGTGACAATGGCCGTAACCTGGTGGCGGCTCTGAGGCGAGGCGAGATCCCACACGTACCATGCCTGGCTCATGTGCTTAACCTCGTGGTTCAGCAGTTTCTTAAATCGTACCCCGAGTTGCCAGATCTGCTCGTGAAAGTATGCCGCCTGTCAGCTCATTTTTGCAAGTCGGCTACAGCTTCCGCCGCCCTTGCTGTGTTGCAGCAGCGTTTGTAGCTTACGGCACACCGACTGGTGTGTGATGTCCCCACACGTTGGATCTCTACCCTCCACATGTTGCTAAGGATTTGTGAGCAGAAGAGAGCAGTTGTGAAGTACAAGCTGCAACAAGGCCATCGATATTCAGGTCAGACTCCACACATAAGACCTCAGGAGTGGACCTGGATGTCTGACATATGTACCATCCTGACAAACTTTGAGGAGGCCACCAAGATGGTGAGTGGCGATGACATCATCATTAGTGTCAGCATTCCACTTGTCTGTCTTTTGCAACGCTCTCTGCAGAGAAATAAAGAGCCAGAGTATGATGAGATGGATCAAGAAGCCGTATCGGTCAATTACACACAGCCCAGCCTCATCTCATCCCAACGTGCATTGGGGGACAATGAGAAAGAGGAGGAGGAGGAGGAGGAGGAAGAACAGGAGCTGGTATCATGCGCTGTTGACGGTAGTACCTCTACAACTGTCATACCGTCAGTTCAGCGTGGGTGGCCTGAGGACAGGGGGGAGGAGGAGGAGGAGAGCATGGTCAGTCGTCATCTTGGTGAGGACACGGAAATCTTGCCCGTTACCAGTCTGGCACGCATGGCTGACTTTATGTTACGCTGCCTTAACCGTGACCCTCGCGTTGTCAAAATGTTGGGTGACAGTCATTACTGGTTGGTGACACTTGTAGACCCCCGCTACAAGGAGAACTTTCACTCTCTTATTCCTGAGGTGGAGAGATCTACAAAAATGGGGCAGTACCAGAAGGCCCTTGCTGCAGAACTGTTAAAAAAATTCCCATCTGAACACGCTAGCGGCAGATGTCACAGTTCGTTGTTGCCCAACCAAGGCGTACATGCGAGAGAGATGCAACTACAATCCAGCAGAGGCAAGGGAACACTGTCAAAGTTCTGGGACAGTTTTCTCAGACCCTCCCTTTGGACAGACTCTGAGGCGCGGGGTACTCTCACAAGGAGTGGAAAGTTTCAAAAGATGGTGAGGGAGTACCTTGCGACCGTACCAGCGTCCTCCGTCATTCCTCTGTGCCTTTTAATTATTGGGTATCCAAGCTGGACACTTGGAATGAACTCGCTCTGTATGCCTTGGATGTCCTGGCCTGCCCTGGCGCTAACGTGTTATCGGAGCATGTTTTTAGTGCCGCTGGGGGAATTATAAGTGATAAACGCACTCGCCTGTCAACTGACAATGCTGACAAGCTGACCCTTATCAAAATGAACAAGGGCTGGATTTGGCCAGACTTCTCATCACCACCAAATGACAGCAGAGTAACATAAAGTCAAATCCACTGTGTTATTTCGGGAGGTGTATTCACATGCACCACTTCACACCCACACATGGGTATATGCTTCCTCATTTCAGCTGTTTTATGCTCTTCTCCTTATCCTCAGCCTCCACCACCACTATACCACCAGGGTGACCGTGGTCCATGTTGCCATAATTGAAAGTTCCTCCATCCTGTTTTTTGTCAGCTTTTGCTTGGAAGGCATAAGCAAAGACTGTGGGAGACCCACTCCCCATTAATGGGAATAATATTTTTAAGATGCTGTACTGTATGGCTCTTACAAGGGGCATTAAAAGCATCTTGTTATACCACTCTGACCTCCACGTCTCTTCTGAGGGGCATTAAAAGCGTCTTGTTAAGCTACTGGGACCTCCATCATTCTTCAAGGGGCATTAAAAGTGTCTTGTTAAGCCACTGGGACCTCCATCATTCTTTCAAGGGGCATTAAAAGCGTCTTGTTATATCACTCTTACCTCCACGTCTCTTCTGAGGGGCATTAAAAGCGTCTTGTTATACCACTCTGACCTCCACGTCTCTTCTGAGGGGCATTAAAAGCGTCTTGTTATACCACTCTGACCTCCGCGTCTCTTCTGAGGGGCATTAAAAGCATCTTGTTATACCACTCTGACCTCCACGTCTCTTCTGAGGGGCATTAAAAGCGTCTTGTAATAGCACTCTGACATCCACGTCTCTTCTGAGGGTCATTAAAAGCGTCTTGTTATACCACTCTGACCTCCACGTCTCTTCTGAGGGGCATTAAAAGCGTCTTGTTAAGCTACTGGGACCTCAACCACTTTTCCGAGGGGCATTAAAAGCGTCTTGTTATACCACTCTGACCTCCACGTCTCTTCTGAGGGGCATTAAAAGCATCTTGTTATACCACTCTGACCTCCACGTATCTTCTGAGGGGCATTAAAAGCGTCTTGTTATACCACTCTGACCTCCACGTCTCTTCTGGGGGGCATTAAAAGGATCTTGTTATACCACTCTGACCTCCACGTCTCTTCTGAAGGGGCATTAAAAGTGTCTTGTTATACCACTCTGACCTCCACGTCTCTTCTGAGGGGCATTAAAAGCGTCTTGTTATACCACTCTGACCTCCACGTCTCTTCAGAGGGGCATTAAAACCGACTTGTTATACCACTCTGACCTCCACGTCTCTTCTGCGTGGCATTAAAAGCGTCTTGTTATACCACTCTGACCTCCACGTCTCTTCTGAGTGGCATTAAAAGGATCTTGTTAAGCTACTGGGACCTCCACGACTCTTCGAGCGGGCATTGCATTTCCTCATAATTTTTGGAAGCTTTTGCTTGGAAGGCATAAGCAAATACTATGGGAGACCCTCTCCCCAATAATAGGACTTATGTTTGTAATATGCTGTGCTGCATTGCTCTTGTAAGAGGCATTGCCAGTTGCTCCGTCCTTATTTTTGGAAGCTTTTGCTTGGAAGGCATAAGCAAATACTATGGGAGACCCACTCCCCAATAATGGGACTTATGTTTGTAATATGCTGTACTGCATGGCTCTTGTAAGAGGCCTTGGAAGTTGCTCGGTCCTAATTTTTGGAAGCTTTTGCTTGGAAGGCATAAGCAAATACTATGGGAGACCCTCTCCCCAATAATAGGACTTATGTTTGTAATATGCTGTGCTGCATTGCTCTTGTAAGAGGCATTGCCAGTTGCTCCGTCCTTATTTTTGGAAGCTTTTGCTTGGAAGGCATAAGCAAATACTATGGGAGACCCACTCCCCAATAATGGGACTTATGTTTGTAATATGCTGTACTGCATGGCTCTTGTAAGGGGCATTACAAGTTGCTCCTTCCTAATTTTTGGAAGCTTTTGCTTGGAAGGCATAAGCAAATACTATGGGAGATGCACTCCCCAATAATGCGACTTATGTTTGTAATATGCTGTACTGCATGCCTCTTGTAAGAGGCATTGCAAGTTGCTCCGTCCTAATTTTTTGAAGCTTTTGCTTGGAAGGCATAAGCAAATACTATGGGAGACGAACTCCCCAATAATGGGACTTATGTTTGTAATATGCTGTACTGCATGGCTCTTGTAAGAGGCATTGCAAGTTGCTCCGTCCTTATTTTTGGAAGCTTTTGCTTGGAAGGCATAAGCAAATACTAAGGGAGACCCACTCCCCAATAATGGGAATAATGTTTTTAAGATGCTGTACTGTATGGCTCTTGTAAGGGGCATTAAAACCGTCTTGTTAAGCTACTGTGACCTCCACGTCTCTTCACAGGGGAATTAAAAGCATCTTCTTAAGCCACTCTGAACTCCACAGCTCTCCCAAGGGGCATTGAAATGTTGTTTTTAATTACCTTACCTCTAATCTACACGACTCTTCCAACGGGCATTACATTTCCTCCTAATTTTAGTCAGCTTTTGCTTTTCAATGCAAAGGTGAAAACTAAGGGAGACACACTCCCCAATAATGGGTAGAAGGTTTTTAGTACGCTGTAATCCACGTCTGTTTCAAGGGGCATTGCAGTTCCGCATAATTTTTGGAAAGCCTTCCATTTACTGCTTAGGCCAACAATGCACAGGAGACCCAGTTGCTATAAATGGAAAAAAAAGTTTAGTTAAGGCCCTCTGACCTCCATGTCATTTCCAAGGGGCATTGAAGTGCCTCAAAATTTTTGGTAGGCATTGCACTCACTGTATGCCCTATAACTGCGTATCCGAACTGCTCCTTTTGGTACAGAAACATATCCTACAAGACATATGTGGTTGACTGGCCTGATATTGATGTGAATGGTCCCTGTTCCTCCTGCTCTTTCTCCTTTGCCACTACCTCATCCATCATTCATCGCCTGAAGCTTTGTTTTAACGGGAGTCATAGAACTTGGAAAGTAGCAGGAAAACATCCTCATCATGCTCCTCACCTTGGCACTCTCAACTCCCCTGATGGAGAAGCCAGGGCCCACCGGAGGAGTCGGGTTCTCTGGTGGGCTCGTCCAATGCTGCCCTAAAGCTGACCAGTCTAAGAAAAGTGTGTGGGGATGTTCCGCGGAGAAACCGGGGCGGCTGGGGACCGCTTATGGACACCCGGCCGCCCCCTGTCGGCTGGGGACCGTGTGTGGACACCCGGCCGTGGGGCGGCTGGGGACTGAGTGTGGACACCTGCCCGCCCGGCGGCTGGGGACTGAGTATGGATAAAAGGGCCGCCGACGCAGCCATGACATGGTGGCCAGCGTCTGCCTCCACATGCCTAAAAGGTCCAATTTCAAGTGCAAGCAAGCTGGCAGTATGGTATTGCAGCCTGGGGGTGGGTGGGTGGCAGGTTGCACATGTGAAGCCCAGCTGTGCTCGGTATCACAAATCCTAGCAGGGTGTATTGAAGGATTCCTCCACAAGAGCAGAGCAGAATTATCTCTTCATGATTCAGAAAGAGAAGAAATTCGAACTGCACCTGACGAAACAGAGGAATGGAAGCATGTGACCCACAGAAGCAGGAGGATCGAGAGGCAGTCAGCACCCATACTACTCAGGAACCAGTACCAGGCTCTCACGCAGGAGAACCATGAAGAAATACAGCAAAATAAGACTTTGCCAGCAATGAATAACCTTGTAAGCCCTCAGAATCCTCCTGGATGGAGAAAGAAGAATGTTGTGAAGAAAAAACGGAGAGTGGTGGTCATGGGGGATTCCCTGTTAAGAGGAACAGAGGCCGCTATCTGCAGACCAGACATAACCTCAAGAGAAATGTGCTGTCTTCCAGGAGCAAAAATTAAAGATGTGTCTGACAGGATATCAAGACTCTTCAGACCTACAGATCACTACCCATTCCTGCTAATACATGTGGGGACAAATGACACCGCAAGAAAGGACCTGGAAACCATCTGCAGTGACTTTGAAGACTTAGGCAAGAAAGTGAAAGAATTGGGAGCGCAGGTGGTCTTCTCATCCATCCTCCCAGTGGATGGCCATGGAACAATGAGGTGGAATAAGATTCTACAGGTGAACAACTGGCTACTTCGATGGTGCCGTCAACAAGGATTTGGATTTCTGGATCACGGAATGAATTACCTATACGATGGACTACTTGCTAGAGATGGGGTGCACCTTACGAAGACTGGAAAACATGTATTTGGAAGTCGCCTTGCTACACTCATCAGAAGAGCTTTAAACTTGAACAATGTGGGAAGGGAAGCAAAAGGCCAGAAAAAGCCATACAGCTGACAAATACTATTGAGATCTCTGCTACTGGAAGTGGAAAGGAAGAACAAAGACAAAACAATTTAAATAATAAAAATATGGGAGGAAGAGAAACCAATCACAAACTAAAATGTTTTTATACAAATGCACAAAGCATGGGCAACAAACAAGGAGAATTGGAACTACTAATGCAGGAAAAGGAATATGATGTCATTGGAATCACTGAAACTTGGTGGGACGATACACATGATTGGAATAAAAGGCTAAAAGGATACAACTTATTTGCAAGAAACAGACTTGATAAACGAGGAGGAGGTGTTGCATTGTATGTTAGAAAAGCGTATATCTGCACAGAGATTGAAGCTTCAGAGACTGGGAGTTCTGTGGAAACTGTTTGGGTAAGAATACAAGGAGAGAACAACGGAAAGGACACCATTGTAGGCATTTACTACAGGCCACCTGGGCAAGCTGAAGATATGGATGAACTATTTATGTATCAAATGACCAAGTTCTCCAAAAAATATGACGTAGTGTTCATGGGAGATTTCAACTATCCAGACATTTGTTGGGAATCTCTCTCAAGTAAAACTAACAGGTCAAGCAAATTCTTATCCTCTCTTGCTGACAACTTTATCTTCCAAAAGGTAGGGGAGAAAACAAGGGGATCTGCTACTTTGGATCTAATCCTTATAAACAGGGAGGAAATGGTTGAGGAGGTAAAGGTGACTGGGACCCTAGGAGGCAGCGATCATGCTATTATAGAATTTTGGATAACTAGAGGAGGAAGACATGTGAAGACTCAGACTTCAAGGTTAGATTTTAGAAAGGCAGATTTTAAGAGACTCAGAAAGAGAATAGGAGTGATCCAATGGCTGGATGTCCTTAAGGACAAAAATGTCCAGGAAGAATGGGAAATTTTTAAAAATGAGATTCTCAAAGCACAATCGTTAACAATCCCGAAAAGTAGGAAGAATGGGAAGCATTTAAGGAAACCAGGATGGATGAACACAGAACTTAAACACATGCTAAAAAGAAAGAAAGAAATGTTTATTAAATGGAAAGAGGGAGGCATATCTAAAGAAGATTATAATGCAGTCTGCAGATCCTGTAGGGCACGTATCAGGTTAGCTAAAGCTGACAATGAATTAAGGCTTGCAAGAGATGTCAAAAGCAATAAAAAAGGATTTTGGGGGTATGTCAAAAGTAAAAGAAAAGTCAAAGATGCTATAGGATTTTTACAGGATGAAAATGGAGAAATGGTAAGAGAGGATGTTGAGAAGGCCGAACTTTTTAATTCCTATTTTGCATCTGTTTTCTCTCAGAAAGAAAATGTAACATCAACTGATCTTCACTGTCCTTTTAAAGGAATAGAGGAATCCAAGTTATCTGTAAACAGAAAGATTGTGAGGGAGTATTTAGCTAACATAAATGAGTTCAAGTCTCCAGGTCCAGATGAATTACACCCCAGAGTACTGAAGGAGATCGTAGAAGAAATTTTAGAACCACTCTCCATAATCTTTGAAAATTCTTGGAGAACAGGAGAAGTCCCAGAAGACTGGAGAAGAGCAAATGTTGTTCCTATCTTCAAAAAGGGGAAGAAGGTGGACCCAGGAAACTATAGGCCGGTGAGTCTGACTTCTATACCAGGAAAGATCTTTGAACAAATTATTAAACAACATGTATGTAAGTACATGGATAAGAATGAAGTGATTAACCAGAGTCAGCATGGGTTTGTAACTAATAAGTCATGTCAGACTAACTTAATTTCCTTCTATGACAGAATCACTGACTGGGTGGATCAGGGAAATGCTGTAGATATAGTATATCTTGACTTCAGCAAAGCATTTTGACAAAGTATCTCACACCATCCTTATTGAAAAAATGACCAAGTATGCAATGGACCAGGCAACTGTTAGGTGGATTCATAACTGGCTTAGTGATCGGACTCAAAGGGTAGTTGTAAATGGCTTCACATCCAGCTGGATGAATGTCTCAAGTGGGGTACCACAGGGCTCCGTCCTGGGACCTGTATTGTTCAACATCTTTATCAATGATTTAGATGAAGGAATTGAGGGTAAACTGATTAAATTTGCTGATGACACAAAGCTAGGAGGGATAGCTAATACTAGAGAAGAGAGAGAGAGGATTCAAAAAGACCTAAATAAACTGGAGCAGTGGGCAGCAACCAACAGAATGGTTTTTAACAGGGAAAAATGCAAAGTACTACATCTGGGCAATAAAAATGAAAAAAGCATATACAGAATGGGAGGAATAGAGCTAAGCAACAGTACATGTGAAAAAGACTTAGGTATACTAATAGATCATAGACTAAACATGAGTCAACAGTGTGATGCAGCAGCAAAAAAGGCAAATACAATTCTGGGATGTATTAACAGAAGCATACAGTCTAGATCACGTGAAGTCATTATCGGTCTTTACTCCTCTTTGGTCAGACCTCATCTGGAATACTGTGTACAGTTTTGGGCACCACATTTTAAAAAAGACATAGACAAACTGGAGCAAGTTCAGAGAAGAGCGACCAGAATGGTGACTGGTCTGCAAACCATGTCCTATGAGGAACGGTTGCAGGATTTGGGAATGTTTAGCTTGCAAAAAAGAAGACTGAGAGGAGACTTAATAGCTGTCTACAAATATGTCAAGGGCTGTCACATTGTAGAAGGATCGTCTTTATTCTCATTTGCACAAGGAAAGACTAGAAGCAATTGGATGAAACTAAATGGGAGGAGACACAGATTAGATATTAGAAAAAACTTTTTGACAGTTAGGGTGATTAATGAGTGGAACAGGCTGCCACGAGAGGTGGTGAGTTCCCCTTCAATGGACGTCTTCAAACAGAGGCTGGACAGACATCTGTCTGAGATGATCTAGTGAATCCTGCTTTGAGCAGGGGGTTGGACCAGATGACCCAGGAGGTCCCTTCCAACTCTACCATTCTATGATTCTATGATTCCATCATAGCCATGTTTAACACAGATGCTGCATCAGTGACCAGCCGTCTGCATCTATTGTGACATTTCTGGGACTTACTCTTTCTTATGCATGTGTTTCTTTGCACCAGATGTTTATTGAACGACAGTGAATACCAGTTTTGACAGAAACGTACAGCAATACTTCAGTAAAGAGGCTATTTATCCATATGGATTAAGGGTCATTTTCTCTTACATTTTTTGTATGGTTTCTGCAGCATTTTATGTCTTTCTCTCCTATCTCTATGGCTAAGCTGTGCCATTATCTTACTATCTGGATTTATCCCAAAATCGCTGCTACATTCCCGGTTTTGACTTTTATACAGGCTACTATAGTCCCTCCAAATTGATGTGCTGTACCATGTGATGTGATTGCTGTAAGGTATTATGGAGAAGCCTGACTGAGGTCATGGGATCCTTCTCTGGCTGATGAAATCTTCTGCAACATGTAAAATGGCAGTAGACATTTTAGATTATTCACGCAAAGTGATTCACAAATTGTTCAAATACGCCGAGTTCAGAGAATTTCTAAAAAACTTGACACAAATTCAATTTGCATCTGCTAATCTCTACGAGGTAGATATGCCATTCAGGAGCCTAGGAAAGCTCAGTGGCCACTCCTGTGGGACATATAAGAGACATCATGTTGTTGTCCACCAGCTTTTCATGATTGTCCACTACTGGTCCAGCTGACGATACCACTGTGTTAGGCCGGTACGCAGGAGAAGGGCTTTATCGCAACGTCCGGCCAGGCCCTTTCCAGCTGGTAAGTAATTGTCAGCTTTTAGGTTCCGTTCTAGGGATTCTAAGTGTGGTTTCTGCTCATGTGCCGCTAAGCCACGCCCCTGTGGTCATGTGCCACTAAGCCACGCCCTCTGCTGTCTGGTACAGCGTGGTTGGTTGTCCTGGGGGGCAGGGGCTGTCTCTAGTGTTTTAAGGGCTCCGTGGGCTCCGGCCCGGTGTCTAGTCTATCTCTTCCTAACCTGGGGTGAGGTCTCTGGCAGTAAATGCAGTGTGTGAGAGTCATTGTCAAGGGTTCCTGCTGAGAGCTCCCTAGTCATCCTAGCCATCAATTAGGGCTAGGGGAATGCTGTGAGCAGCACGTTCTACCGTGTTGGTTCACGGAGGCGTCCTCGCTACCGATCCAGCATTCCAGGGTCCGCCATTGTATGTGTGGTCACACTGCCACTTTTACACCCATGTGTTGGGTGCTGCAGAGATCCTCCTCCTCTTTAGGAACTTAGGTTCCAGGCCTTTCCTGGCCAGCAGCTATCTGCAGCTCTACATGCCGCCATCTAGTGCTCAGGCGTTCCATGCTGCCAAATCCTTCCTGCTCTGCACAGCGGTGTTTTGCAGTGCAGAAGTTTATTAGTTTTGTTTCTGGAGTGTTGTTAACTCCCAGCATTGTACCTTGTTTAGTTACTACTTTGTGCACTTAACACACTAGTTCATTTCTTTCTCTGTGCTTAGCTGAACATTCCTCTGGGACTCAGCTACTGCAGCTCCTCAGCAGTCCGGTGGACCCCGACGTGTCCTTTAAGTTTTATTTTATTTTATTAAAGTACACGCCAGGATAACATTAAACTAGGCCAGGGTCTGGCTGAGTATGTCGGCTACTGCACAGAGTCAGAACGGCTCATCCTCGATACAACGCTATATCCAGCAGCTGGAGTCACGGTTGCAACGAGTAGAACAATGTGCGCCGACTCTGGACATTCCAACTCTGACCGCTCTGGCTGTGGGCCGGACGGTAGCCGCCCTAATACCTTCCCCTGTCCCAACTCCTCGCATAGCACTCCCAAGTAAGTTTTCTGGGAGCGCTCGGACCTGTCGGTGGTTTCTCAATCAATGTTCGGTGCACTTCGAGTTACAACCGCAGGTGTACCCCACTGATAGGTCTAGAGTGGGACTTATATTTTCCTTGCTCTCCGAGCGGGCACTGAAGTGGGCTACTCCACTCTGGGAATGGTTGGATCCAGTTGTGCAGACTGTAGCCGGTTTCACAACAGCCCTCAAACAGGTCTTTTTGGTTCCTGAGGTCACCAATGACACTGCCATGCGTCTTCTCGCTATTTGTCAGGCTACTTTGTCTGTAAGCCACTATGCGGTGCGCTTACGCACCCTAGCAGCTGAGTTGGATTGGCCAGACAAAGATCTGATTCCCATTTTCTGGAGAGGTCTGGCCTCCCTTGTAAAAGATGCGTTGGCTACCTGAGAGGTGCCAGTAACGATTGAGCCATTGATTAATCTCGCTACCAGAATTGACCTTCGGTTTGCCGAGAGACGACTGGAGGTGACTGCTGAGAAGCTACGGGAGCGTTCTGCTCCAACCTTCTCAGTGCCTCTGAGTGAGGGTTCGGGCAATTTCGACCCTTCTGTGCCCATGGAGGTGTCACACACGGAGGGTCTTTGTCTTCCCAAACAGTCAATAAAATCCGGTCTATTGTCCCACACCCCTCAGGTGTCTGGGCGAAGCGCCAGTCGCTCTCCGCATGTTAAACGGGGAGTTCTACTGTCTCTTGGAGGTGAGTCACTAAAAAATGAATTTGTTTCCTCCAAAATTCTGTTGCCTTCTTCAGTCATTCTTGATCAGGAGACTGTGGAGATAGGAGCTTGTGTGGAATCGGGAGCAGAGGCAAACTTTATGTCCATGTCTTTCGCTCAGAGCCACTCAGTTCCATTAATTTTACTTCCTAATCCAGTTAAAATCCGAGTAGTTAATGGGTTTGTTCTGCCTAAGAAGGTTACCCATCGCACTGAGACTATACATTACGAATCTATTTCTTTCCTAGTGATGGAGGAGGGGGTAGATTCGGTACTTTTGGGTCTGCCCTCGCTCAAGAGGCATTCCCCCCATCTGGACTGGTTGACTGGTCAGGTTATCCAGTGGAGCTCTTCCTGCCAGGGGAATTGTATTCGTCCGGCGCTTCCGGTTTCTCGTTCAGAGTTACCTCCGGAGCTGTCAGTGTTACCCGTTCAATACGCGGAGTATGCAGATGTTTTCTCCAAAAAAGCTGCAGAGATTCTACCACCTCAACGGGCGTATGATTGCGCCATAAATATACTACCGGGTTCGGAACCTCCAAGAGGCAGGGTATATCCTTTGTCGGCCCCTGAGACGGAAGCAATGTCAGAATACATTGCAGATAATCTGGCAAGGGGGTTTATCCGTAAATCTAATCCATGGGCAGATGCTCTGTCTTGCTCGTTTGACCCCCTGGGTGAAGAGTCGGAACCGCGGCTTATTGTCCCATCTGAGAGTTTACTGTCTGTGAACCCTGTCACCTTGCAGGTACTTCCGCCTGGGAGGACCTTTGTGCCAGAGTCTTGTAGGCAAGGGGTTCTCCATTGGGGTCACTCCTCTAAGATTGGAGGGCACTTTGAGGACAAACGGACCAAAGAGCTAATTTCTCGGTCCTATTGGTGGCCCGAGATATCTACTGATATCTCCCATTTTTTCGCCGCCTGCGTCTCTTGTGCGCGAAATAAGCCGTCTAGGGAACGGTCAGTGGGGCTTCTTATGCCTCTTCCCGCTGTGGAGGATTGGGCAACGAATGCCAGGGATATCTGGGATCAGACTCAGGAGTCTTTGCATGTTTCTAAGGTGCGTATGAAGGTTACGGCCGATAGGCATCGGCGTCCTGCTCCAAGTTATGCTCCTGGGGACTTGGTGTGGCTTTCTGCACGCAATATTCGCCCCGGGTGGTTTCGACTAAATTTGCTCCCCGGTATTTGGGGCCATTTAAAATCTTGGCCAAAGTGAATGATGCGGCCTATTGGCTGAAATTGCCGGCCGCTTGGCGAATTTCTAACACCTTCCATGTTTCTTTACTCAAGCCGGTTACTCTCAATGAATTCTCTGGTTCCTTTCCGGCTGAATCGGAATCTGCACAGGATGACTTTGAGGTAAATGAAATCATTGCTTCTAAGGTGGTTAGCGGCAAGAAGTTTTATTTGGTGGACTGGCGGGATTATGGTCCGGAGGATAGGACTTGGGAGCCGGTAGACAATATCAACGCTCCTGATCTTATTGCCGCTTTTGAGCATATCCATAATTCCGGGGAGGGGGAGCCCTAGAGAGTGGGATAATGTTAGGCCGGTACGCAGGAAAAGGGCTTTCTCGCGACGTCCGGCCAGGCCCTTTCCTGCTGGTCAGTAATTGTCTGCTTTTAGGTTCCGTTCTAGGGATTCTAAGTGTGGTTTCTGCGTTTCTGCTCATGTGCCGCTAAGCCACGCCCCTGTGGTCATGTGTAACTAAGCCACACCCCTTGCGGTCATGTGCCGCTAAGCCACCCCCCCTGCTGTCTGGTACAGCGTGGTTGGTTGTCCTTGGGGGCTGGGGCTGTCTCTAGTGTATTTAAGGGACCACGGGCTCCGCCCCGGTGCCTAGTCTATCTCTTTCTAACCTGGGATGAGGTCTCTGGCAGTAAATGCAGTGTGTGAGAGTCATTGTCAAGGGTTCCTGCTGTGTGCTCTCTAGTCACCCTAGCCATCCTAGGGGAATGCTGTGAGCAGTACGCTCTACCGTGTCGGTTCACCGGTTGGTGTCCACTCCACTGAGGCGTCCTCGCTACCGATCCAGCATTCCAGGTCTCCGCCATTGTATGTGTGGTCACACTGCCGCTTTTACACCCATGTGTTGGGTGCTGCAGAGATTCTCCTCCTCTTAGGTTCCGGGCCTTTCTGTTAGAACCTTGCTGTTAGGTTTTTTTTCCTTTGCTGGTCACATGACCTTGTTGGCCTATTTAATCCTGCTCCGCCCTTCTGGCTTTGCTGGACTTCATTGTATATCTACTTTCTAGCTAGCCTGTGCTCTGTATCTAACTCTGTTAGTTTGCTTGGTCTACGGACCTCTATGTTCTATCTATTTTGTTTGTTCGTCTGTCTGCTACTATTTCTGTTAGGAGGTGTCCCATATTCCTCCCAGTCCTTAGTACTTGTAGGGATTCTCTCCTCACATCTATAGGTCTCCGTACAGACTAGATTAGGACTTTAGCAGGTCTGATCGCAGGATCAGGTTCCCTGTTACATCGTAGGGATTCAGCTGAGTCTTATAGTAGGGACAGATCTCCTCTCTTTCCTTAGCTTTGGTAGCAGAACATAACAGTAAGTCCAGCCTGCAAATTCTCTAAGGAAAGATTTTTTTTTTTTTTTGTTCCATCATGGTGTCGGTTCAGGATTTGGCTAAACACCTGCAGGGACTCTCTCTGGAAGTGGCCGAGCTCCGTCAGCACGTGAGTAACTGTCCTGGAGCATATTTCTTGGAGCCTAAGGTATGTTTGCCGGATTTATTTTTTGGTGAACATCGAGAATTTTTTTCATTTAAAAATGCTTGCTTATTGTATTTTCGTTTGAGACCCAAGTCCTCTGGGGATGAATCCCAGCGCGTAGGGTTCATAATGTCACTTTTGCGCAAAGAGCCTCAGGAGTGGGCCTTTTCTTTGCAACCTAGTGATACATGCTTCAGATCAGTGGATAGTTTTTTTTCTGCTTTAGGACTATTATATGATGATCCTGACCGTGTGGCATCAGCTGAGACTGAGTTGAGACGTTTAAAACAAGGATCAGGTAATGTCGAAAAATATTGTACTCATTTTCGTCGTTGGTCCACTCAAACAGGGTGGAACGATTCTGCTCTGAAAAGTCTATTTCTTGCTGGGCTCAGTGAAAGGGTTAAAGACCTGCTAATTGCTTATCCTACACCTGAGGATTTGCAACAGGCTATGCAATTAGCTATACGGGTGGATAGAAGACTGCGTGCTAGGGTTAATGAGAGCAAATCCTCTGCTATGTCAGTTTCTGGTTATGATAATGTGTGTACTAACAGTGGTGAACCGATGGAGATTGGATCGGTGGCACCTCGCTCTCAAGAAAAAGACCGTCGTTTTTCAGAAGGCTTGTGTTTCTATTGCGGAAAATCTGGTCATTTGATTAAAGGCTGTGAGCTTCGTATGAAGAAAGAAAAAAAAATGGTCAGTCACGCCCGTATTGCCTGTTTAAATTCCAAGGGTATATTTTTAGCTGCTTCCACGATTGCTCAGGAAAAATTAATGGAATTTCAGGTGTTTGTTGATTGCGGGTCTACACTGAATGTAATTGATGGGGGATTCGTGGAAAAACTCAATTTAAAACCTGAACCTTTATCATCCCCCATTGCTGTGGTTTCTGTGGATGGCTCCCCTTTGAAGAATATTACTCTCAAGGTCAGTGAATTTCCTCTCACTATTAATGGTGTTCACCATGAGAAATTGGATTTGGTAGTGTTGAATAACTTGCCTTCTCCAGTAATATTGGGTTTGCCCTGGTTAAAATTTCACAATCCTGTACTGGATTGGTCTACCAGTGAAATTAAATCCTGGAGCCATAAATGTTATGACAAGTGTTGTAACGGGCGTATTGCAGCTTTGGATAGGGGAGAATTGCCTGTTCCTATTCAGGATTTTTGGAGAGTTTTTTCTGAGAAGGAATCGCAGGTTTTGCCTCCCCATAGAGACTATGATTGTTCTATTGAATTTGTCCCTGGAGCGACTCTTCCTAAAAGTCGTTTATTTAACCTTACCATTCCTGAGAGGAAGGCTTTGGAGGAATACATACAGACAAGTTTGGCCGCCGGTCACATTAGGCCCTCTAAGTCTCCTGTGGCGGTTGGATTTTTTTTTGTAAAAAAAAAGGACGGCGGTTTACGTCCTTTCTGGATTTTCGTGAGATTAACAAAATTACGGTACGCAATCCTTACCCACTGCCATTGATTCCTGATCTGTTTAACCAGTTATTGGGGGCCAAGTGGTTCTCTAAAATTGACCTTAAGGGGGCATACAATCTGTTGCGCATGAAGGAGGGTGATGAATGGAAGACTGCTTTTAACACTCCTGTGGGTCATTTTGAGAATCTGGTTATGCCTTTTGGTCTTACTAATGCTCCTGCATTTTTTCAGAATCTGATTAATGACATCCTTAGACCTTTGATCGGTAAAAATGTGGTTGTGTATTTGGATGACATTTTGATTTATTCGCCAGATCTGGAGTCTCATTGGCGGAGCGTGCGTGAGGTATTACAGTTATTAATGGACAATTCGCTTTTTGCTAAGCTGGAGAAATGTGAGTTCGCTGTACAGAGAATTAGTTTTTTGGGCTACATTATCTCCAGCAAAGGTTTTGAGATGGATCCGGTTAAGGTTCAGGCTGTGCAGGAATGGCCTAGGCCTATTGGTTTGAAATCGATACAGAGGTTTTTGGGTTTCGCCAATTACTACAGAAAATTCATAAAAAAATTTTCTAGTATTGTCAAACCTCTGACTGATCTCACCAGGAAAGGTGCTGATGCGGTTCAGTGGTCTTCTGAGGCCATTGAAGCTTTTGTGTATCTCAAGGAGAGGTTCACCTCTGCTCCCATCCTTATGCAGCCTGATGTTACTAGGCCGTTTTTGGTTGAGGTTGATGCTTCCTCTGTGGGGGTTGGCGCAGTATTGTCTCAGGATAACGGGGATGGATTACATCCCTGTGCCTTTTTTTCAAAAAAATTTTCGGAGACTGAACTGAATTACGATATTGGTAATCGGGAATTATTGGCTATTAAACTCGCATTTGAACACTGGCGCCACTTCTTGGAAGGTGCGGAATTTCCCGTTCAGGTTCTTACGGATCATAAAAATCTGATATATCTTGATGCTGCCAAGCGCCTGAATGCCCGTCAGGCTAGGTGGGCACTGTTTTTCTCGCGGTTTAATTTCTCCGTTACTTACATCCCTGGTACTAAGAATGTTAAGGCGGATGCCTTGTCTCGCAGTTTTTCTCCCATAGTCGGTGCTGAGAAAGAGGAAAACATTTTACAAGAAGGTGTTGTGATAGCTGCTTTAGACTCCGTTTTGGAAGATGAGATTCTTAAAGCTCAGGAGAATGCCCCATCTAACACTCCTCATGGGAGGTTGTTTGTGCCTGGGACCTTTAGGAGAGATTTGTTTGTTGAGTGTCACGAATCTCGGTTGGCAGGTCATCCCGGAATCTCTGAGACCAAGAGACTGGTGGGTCGCAGTTTTTGGTGGCCTGGATGGCAGAAGGAAGTCATTAAGTGGGTGCGCCAATGTACTATATGTGCTAGATCTAAGTCCTCACATACTCCTGCTGCGGGGTTGCTTTGTCCTTTGGAGGTCCCCAGTGCTCCTTGGACACATTTGGCTATGGACTTTATAACTGACCTTCCCTCCTCTGAGGGTTTTACTGTCATCTGGGTGGTCGTGGACCGTTTTAGCAAGATGTGTCACTTGGTTCCCTTCGTCAAACTGCCCTGCGCTAAAACTCTCGCTAAGGCCTTTGTCAAGGAAATTGTCAGACTTCATGGCGTTCCTACTGACATTGTTTCTGATAGGGGTCCTCAGTTCGTGGCTCGTTTTTGGCGTGCCTTTTGTGACAGGTTGGAAATTCATTTGTCGTTTTCGTCCGGATATCATCCTGAATCTAATGGCCAGACAGAAAGGAAAAACCAGGATGTTGAGCAGTTCTTGCGTTGTTTTGTGGCAGACAATCAAGAGGGGTGGTCTGAGTTTCTGCCACTTGCCGAATTTGCTCTGAACAATCATACATCTTCTTCTGCTGGTTGTTCGCCTTTTTTTTGTTGTTCTGGGAGACATCCGTCGTTTGGGTCGTTCTCCAAGTTGGGATCTGCCGTGCCTGAGGAGGAGAATTTTTCCGGTGATTTGGAAAGAGTTTGGACGGATGTGCGTGGTAATCTTCAGGAGGCCAACAGAAAATCTAAAGACTACTTTGATAGGAAACGACAGGAGGTTTTGTTCGCTGTTGGTGACATGGTTTGGTTGTCCTCTAGGAATCTGCGGTTGAGGATTCCTTCTAAGAAATTGGGTCCCAAGTTTGTAGGGCCCTTTAAGGTGCTTCAGGTTGTCAACCAATCTGCTGTTAGGTTGGAGGTTCTTACCTCCTGGAGAATTAATCCGGTATTTCATGTCTCTCTGTTAAAAAAAAGCTGTTGTGTCGGATGGTGACGCCTCTGCCTCTGTTCCTCCGGTGGTGGAGGACGGGGAATATGAAATTTCTCGCATCCTTGACTCTAGACGGTATAGAGGTAGTTTGCAGTATCTTGTGGCCTGGAAAGGTTTCGGACCCGAGGATAACTCTTGGGTGAGGTCAGATGATGTTTCCGCGTCCAGACTTATCAGAGCGTTTCACAGGAGATTTCCTGATAAGCCTGGTCCTAGGGGATCCGGAGGATCCTCTTAGAAGGGGGGGTACTGTTAGAACCTTGCTGTTAGGTTTTTTTTCCTTTGCTGGTCACATGACCTTGTTGGCCTATTTAATCCTGCTCCGCCCTTCTGGCTTTGCTGGACTTCATTGTATATCTACTTTCTAGCTAGCCTGTGCTCTGTATCTAACTCTGTTAGTTTGCTTGGTCTACGGACCTCTATGTTCTATCTATTTTGTTTGTTCGTCTGTCTGCTACTATTTCTGTTAGGAGGTGTCCCATATTCCTCCCAGTCCTTAGTACTTGTAGGGATTCCCTCCTCACATCTATAGGTCTCCGTACAGACTAGATTAGGACTTTAGCAGGTCTGATCGCAGGATCAGGTTCCCTGTTACATCGTAGGGATTCAGCTGAGTCTTATAGTAGGGACAGATCTCCTCTCTTTCCTTAGCTTTGGTAGCAGAACATAACACTTTCCTGGCCAGCAGCTATCTGCAGCTCTATACGCCACCATCTAGTGCTCAGGCGTTCCAATGCTGCCAAATCCTTCCTGCTCTGCACAGCGGTGTCTTGCAGTGCAGAAGTTTATTAGTTTCGTTTCTGGAGTGTCGTTAACTCCCAGCATTGTACCTTGTTAGTTACTACTTGTGTGCGCACTTAACACACCAGTTCATTTCTTTCTCTGTACTTAACTGAACATTCCTCTGGGACTCAGCTGCTGCAGCTCCTCTGCAGTCCGGTGGACCCCGTCGTGTCCTTTAACACTCCGTCATGGGCAATATGTTTCATAACGAGTTTAGGGGCATTGCGCCTGTCAGGCAGAGGCTAGAAAATTGGCTATATTTTCCTTTTTTTTAAATTTCAATGCTCTAAAAGTGATCAGTTACCTAAATAGGAATGTAATAAATGGCTTCTCAGGCTTCACACAGCCTTTAAAGTTAGGAAGTTACTGGGAGGAGGGTGTTTCCCAGACAAACCACTGAAAATAGAGAAATGAAACTAAGTCAGCTGCGCCTGTCAGATCAGTTGCCCCTGACGGAGGGTTACGTTTTATTTTATTTTATTAAAGGACACGCCAGCATAACACACTGCTATGCAGTATCAGCATGCGATGGAGGATACATAGCAAAACAGCAGAGATTCTTTCAGACTGTCAACTCATTTTTCAGAGTTTGGAGCTGGAGATGGCTTGTAATTCGTCCAGTTCTCTCCTCATTCTGCTTGCTGCCAATGAGCAGCATGAGAAACCCAACAACTGTGTCCACTTTTGCCACTTAGCAATGGTAATTTAGTAATGTTCTGGAGTTATGGGAGTGAGACTGATTTTACCCTGCTCTCTGCCAATAAAGAGGACATGGTGTCATTCTAAAGCAAATGAGACTAATCCCATTCTCTGTGCATTGTATCCGTTTGATTTTTACCTCTTCCTAGCCAAGTGTGGAAGAGCTGAAAACCAAATATAAGGACATGATTGTCTTGCTGGCAAATCGGCAAAGCGAATTGTAGATATAAAGTTTCCTGTCTGGTGCCTGTTATAATGATTTATACCCAGGAGTTTGGCTCTACAGGGTGCAGAGGTATAGACTTTAATATTTTTTTTTAACTAAATTCTTCTCACTTTCAACTAAGGCAAAAAAACTATATTTTATATAAGCCTATAAAAATCCCGACAGGTTAGAAAACAATTACTCATTTCTTCGAGGACTCCAAATATAACGCCCCTGAGGGTTTGGTCACCACAGGGGTACTGCATCTCTTTAATGAGGTGTGGTATATCTCCTTCGAGGTAAGGATGGTGCAGCTGTCAGGACCCCACCTCTGCATTCATCACTACATCTCTCCCACCTGAGGGGGGCTATTATGCACCAGTGTGCTGCCCCAGCCGGATAAGTGGAGATGGGGAGAACCAAAGATATGGGGAACCTAGTAGTGGGTGAGGGTGGAGGACGCACTTTTAGGTTACACTTAAGAATTCATATTTAATTAACGGCCATCTTGGGCTTAGGGTTTTTTGATTGTGATCTTCATCACTGAACATGGCTTTCTGTGTGAACCTGCAATTGATGGGGACACGGTCCTCGTGCTCTGGCCTTGAGTCGAGGAGCGGGCAAGAGTTAACGGCTGTCTCTACCCGGTCAAGGTCCCTACCTAAGAAGGCCTGGAGGGGAGCAGAGGAGGCAAGTTCCACAGGCAAAAGGATCCCAGGGGGATGCAGACGGAGCGGCATACGCCACCTGTCCTCACTATTGTGGCCTAGCCAGAGGGACTCCTGCTGCAAAAGGGGTACCGGCCCCCGATACCTGACTCTGTCACTTTAAGTCTTAGTCAGAGAAGCCCGGAAGGCTCAGAGGATTCCACAGGGTAACGGACGGAGCGGAGTCGCCACCCGTACCCTTGTTCTGTGCATAGACCAGTGGGAGGCCCGGCCTTAGTACACGTACCACACACGGACAGGAGAGGAACTAGTGGAAAGTCTAGGAAAACTCTGGTGCGGGTCCTGACGAAAGCACCTGAACTACCCGGAGGTTGTCGGATCCCCGGTCCTGGTGGCCGCAGAGCGCCGTGAGGAGCAGGGAGAAGCCTTGCAGCTGCATGCTCTACCATGAGAAAAACCTGGAAGACTACACCTATGGCCTCTGGTCCTTTATTCCCACCCCACACCGCACTGCACCAGAATTCACTACTACTCCCTCCATCCGCTTCTCTGCCCTGAGGCCCTGCTCCGCCTGTGGGGAGTAGCACCATCCAAAGCTGCCACTACATCCCGCCTCAGAGGACTGCCACAGCGCTGGTGGCCTTCACCAGACACCACAGGTGGCATAGTCATTTAATCCACTCGATTACCAGCGTCCCTCCTAGCCCTTAACTTTGAAATGTGACAACCCTGGGCACGGACCGGGTCTAGGCCGCGACTATATCCACCTTGCACAGTGGCCCGGCTTCCAGTACCCCAACTCTCAGGGTGGGCTAGCGAGTAGAGATGAGCGGTGTTCGACTAGAACTGTTCGCCAATCTCAAATTCGAGCTGTTTTGGGCGGTGTTCGAGTTGTTCAACAAACCCGAACGATTTGCAAAAAATTCGGCTGTTCGAGGTTATGTTCGATAACTGTTCGTGCACCAAAAGCTTGTCCTGCATGTCTGGCGCTATTTAGAGCACCAATCATGCAGGGATTGTCTGCCACTCACTGTAATGCCACAGCCATGGTGGTTGTGGCATTACAGTGATTGCCCAAATCGATGGGAACAGTGCTCACAGTGAAACACGAAAAGCCGGCAATTCAGCAGTGGCATACACCGGTACCCGACAATTTAGAACCGAAAGAATAGAGCTTCACACATAGATTAGATAGATAGAAACATGTCAGTCACACATATAAGAAGCACAGTGACAGTGTTGCTTACTGTACTTGTCATTTAGTGTAAAGGATTTATCAAAAAAAATAATAGTGTTTTCATGCACCGTCTCTTTAAAAAAGCTGGCCGGCAATTCAGCATCTGTACTAGTGTTGAGCCACCCCGTAGTGTTCGGGTTCGGTTCGGTTCGTCGAACACCGGGATGTTCGAGGAACTGTTCGTCGAACTGTTCGTCGAACACCTTAGAACACCGTCGAACACCGTTAAAACCAATGGCAGGCAAACAAAAACACATAGAAACACATAGAAAACACCTGCAAAGGTGTCCAAAAGCTGACAAACTGCTCAGAAGACACTCTCTTTAAAAAAGCCGGCCGGCAAATTCAGCAGCGGCATACACCGGTACCCGACAATTTAGACAAGAAGGAATAGAGCATCACACATAGATTAGATAGATAGAAACATGTCAGTCACACATATAAGAAGCACAGTGACAGTGTTGCTTACTGTACTTGTCATTTAGTGTAAAGGATTTATCAAAAAAAATAATAGTGTTTTCATGCACCGTCTCTTTAAAAAAGCCGGCCGGCAATTCAGCATCTGTACCCGACAATTTAGAACAGAAAGAATAGAGCTTCACACATAGATTAGATAGATAGAAACATGTCAGTCACATATATAATAAGTACAGTGATAGTGTTGCTTACTGTACTTGTCATTTAGTGTAAAGGATTTATTTAAAAAAATAATAGTGTTTTCATGCACTGTCTCTTTAAAAAAGCCGGCCGGCAATTCAGCAGCGGTACCCGACAATTTAGAACAGAAAGATAGAGCATCACACATAGATTAGATAGATAGAAACATGTCAGTCACATATATATGAAGTACAGTGATAGTGTTGGTTACTGTACTTGTCATTTAGTATTAAAATAAAGGATTTATTATTAAAAAAATTGGCGTGGGGTTCCCCTTAATTTTAGGCTCTAGCGGAGGTTAAGCAGACGGCTGGGGCAGATGTTTGAAGCCTGGGAAGGGGGTAATACCCACGGAGCTTCCCAGGCTACTAATATCAGCCCCCAGCTGAATACATAGCCTTTACTAGCTATTAAAATGGGGGACCCCCCAAAAAAAATGACGTGGGGTCCCCCCTAATTTAATAGCTAGCAAAGGCTAGGCAGACAGCTGGGGGCTGATATTAATAGCCCAGGAAGGGAGCCATGAATATTGGCCCCCTCCCAGGCTAGAAACACCAGCCGTCAGCCGCCCCAGAAATGGCGCATTCATAGGATGCGCCAATTCTGGCACTTAGCCTCGCTCTTCCACGCTGCCCTGGTGCGGTGGCAGGGGGTAATAGGGTTGGGGTTGATGTCAGCTTATAATGCCAGCTGACATCAAGCCCAGGTTAGTAATGGAGAGGCGTCTATAAGACACCCCCATTACTAACCCCATAGTCAAAGTTAAAAAAAACACAAACACGCCAGTATTAGACATGACCGCCATGAATTTCTAGTAAGGTGAGCTGAGTTCATTGGACATGAGCTCACCTCATGCACATCACTGACAGCGTGGGAGAATTCTCCTGCACTCAGCACTTCAGCGTGAGAATTTTCCCACGCTGTCAGTGACGTGCATGAGGTGAGCCGAGTTCATTGGACATGACCTCGGCTCATCTGGATGCCGTCACAGCGAGACAGTGAGGAGCGCAAGCATGCCTGCGCTTCTCAGTGTCTGCGGGATGACAGACTGGATGGCAGCGTTCTGCTGCGGTCCAGCCAGTCATCTCGATGTAGCAGAGCTGAAGCTGTCGTGGGAACCATGGAAAGGTAAGGATGATGTTGCTTTATTATTTTTCTTTTATTGCAGGAGATCGTTGGCTTCAGCTGGAATGGGTGTGATGGTAAGTATGGTTTAATTTAGAACAATAAAGAATTGTGTCTTTATTTCAATTAAAGGACTTTATTCTGGGTGTTGTGTTTTTTTTAAATACTTTACTAGAAATTCATGGCGGTCATGTCTAATACTGGCGTGACCCCATGAATTTTGGGCTTGGGGCCAGCTGATAATACCAAGCTGGCCCTAACCCCTTTATTACCCAGTGAGCCACCGCACCAGGGCCCTGGATGAGTTGGGTACAGCGCCAGAAGATGGCGCTTCTATGAACGCGCCATTTTCCGGGGTGGCTGCGGACTGCAATTTGTAGCGGGGGGGGCCCAGAAAGCTTGGGCCTCCCTGCGCTACAGATTCCAGCCCCCAGCTGCCTAGTTGTACCTGGCTGGACACAAAAATAGGGCGAAGCCCCACGTACTTTTTTTTTAATTATTTCATGAAATTCATGAAATAATTAAGAAAAAAAGGGCTTCCCTATATTGTTGTGTCCGGCCAGGTACAAATAGGCAGCTGGTGGATGGGGGCAGCCCGTTCCTGCCTGCTGTACCTGGCTGGACACAAATATAGTGCGAAGCCCCACTTCAATTTTTTTAAATTATTTCAGGAAATTCATGAAATAATTTAAAAAAAATTGACGTGGGGCTTCGCACTATATTTGTGTCCAGCCAGGTACAGCAGGCAGGAACGGGCTGCCCCCAACCACCAGCTGCCTATTTGTACCTGGCCGGACACAACAATATAGGGAAGCCCTTTTTTTCTTAATTATTTCATGAAATAATTTAAAGAAAATTGACGTGGGGCTTCGCCCTGTTTTTGTGTCCAGCCAGGTACAACTAGGCAGCTGGGGGCTGGAATCCGCAGCGCAGGGAGGCCCAAGCTTTCTGGGCCACCCCCGCTGCAAATTGCAGTCCGCAGCCACCCCGGAAAATGGCGCGTTCATAGAAGCGCCATCTTCTGGCGCTGTACCCAACTCATCCAGGGCCCTGATGCGGTGGCTCACTGGGTAATAAAGGGGTTAGGGCCAGCTTGGCATTATCAGCTGGCCCTAAGCCCGAAATTCATGGGGTCACGCCAATATTAGACATGACCACCATGAATTTCTAGTAAAGTATTTAAAAAAAACACAACACCCAGAAAAAAGTCCTTTAATTGAAATAAACACACAATTCTTTATTGTTCTAAATTAAACCATACTTACCATCACGCCCATTCCAGCTGAAGCCAACGATCTCCTGAAATAAAAGAAAAATAATAAAGCAACATCATCCTTACCTTTCCATGGTTCCCATGACAGCTTCAGCTCTGCTACATCGAGATGACAGGCTGGACCGCAGCAGAACGCTGCCATCCAGCCTGTCATCCCGCAGACACTGAGAAGCGCAGGCTTGCTTGCGCTCCACAGTGTCTCTCTGTGAGGGCATCCAGATGAGCCGAGTTAATGTCCAATGAACTCGGCTCACCTCATGCACGTCACTGACAGCGTGGGAAAATTCTCCTGCACTCAGCGCTTCAGCGTGGGAGAATTCTCACACTGAAGCGCTGAGTGCAGGAGAATTCTCCCACGCTGTCAGTGACGTGCAGGAGGTGAGCTGAGTTCAATGGACATGAGCTCACCTTATGCACGTCACTGACAGCGTGGGAAAATTCTCCTGCACTCAGCGCTTCAGCGGGAGAATTCTCACGCTGAAGCGCTGAGTGCAGGAGAATTCTCCCACGCTGTCAGTGACGTGCAGGAGGTGAGCTGAGTTCATTGGACATGAGCTCACCTTATGCACGTCACTGACAGCGTGGGAGAATTCTCCTGCACTCACCGCTTCAGCTTGAGAATTTTCCCACGCTGTCAGTGACGTGCATGAGGTGAGATGAGTTCATTGGACATGAACTCGGCTCATCTGGATGTCGTCACAGAGAGACGCTGAGCAGCGCAAGCAAGCCTGCGCTTCTCAGTGTCTGCGGGATGAGAGGCTGGATGGCAGCGTTCTGCTGCGGTCCAGCCTGTCATCTCGATGTAGCAGAGCTGAAGCTGTTGTGGGAACCATGGAAAGGTAAGGATGAGGTTGCTTTATTATTTTTCTTTTATTGCAGGAGATCGTTGGCTTCAGCTGGAATGGGCGTGACTGTAAGTATGGTTTAATTTAGAACAATAAAGGATTGTGTCTTTATTTCAATTAAAGGACTTTATTCTGGGTGTTTGTGTTTTTTTTAACTTTGACTATGGGGTTAGTAATGGGGGTGTCTTATAGACGCCTCTCCATTACTAACCTGGGCTTGATGTCAGCTGGCATTATAAGCTGACATCAACCCCAACCCTATTACCCCCTGCCACCGCACCAGGGCAGCGTGGAAGAGCGAGGCTAAGTGCCAGAATTGGCGCATCCTATGAATGCGCCATTTCTGGGGCGGCTGACGGCTGGTGTTTCTAGCCTGGGAGGGGGCCAATATTCATGGCTCCCTTCCTGGGCTATTAATATCAGCCCCCAGCTGTCTGCCTAGCCTTTGCTAGCTATTAAATTAGGGGGGACCCCACGTCATTTTTTTTGGGGGGTCCCCCATTTTAATAGCTAGTAAAGGCTATGTATTCAGCTGGGGGCTGATATTAGTAGCCTGGGAAGCTCCGTGGGTATTACCCCCTTCCCAGGCTTCAAACATCTGCCCCAGCCGTCTGCTTAACCTCCGCTAGAGCCTAAAATTAAGGGGAACCCCACGCCAATTTTTTTAATAATAAATCCTTTATTTTAATACTAAATGACAAGTACAGTAACCAACACTATCACTGTACTTCATATATATGTGACTGACATGTTTCTATCTATCTAATCTATGTGTGAAGCTCTATTCTGTCTGTTATAAATTGTCGGGTACCGCTGCTGAATTGCCGGCCGGCTTTTTTAAAGAGACAGTGCATGAAAACACTATTATTTTTTTAAATAAATCCTTTACACTAAATGACAAGTACAGTAATCAACACTGTCACTGCACTTCTTATATATGTGACTGACATGTTTCTATCTATCTAATCTATGTGTGATTCTCTATTCCTTCTATTCTAAATTGTCGGGTACCGCTGCTGAATTGCCGGCCGGCTTTTTTAAAGAGACGGTGCCTGAAAACACTATTATTTTTTTTGATAAATCCTTTACGCTAAATGACAAGTACAGTAAGCAGCACTTTCACTGTACTTCGTATATATGTGTCTGACATGTTTATATCTATCTAATCTATGTGTGAAGCTCTATTCTTTCGGTTCTAAATTGTCGGGTACAGGTGTATGCCGCTGCTGAATTGCCGGCTTTTCATGTTTCACTGTTGGCACTGTTCCCATCGATTTGGGCAATCACTGTAATGCCACAACCACCATGGCTGTGGCATTACAGTGAGTGGCAGACAATCCCTGCATGATTGGTGCTCTAAATAGCGCCAGACATGCAGGACACGCTTTTGGTGCACGAACAGTTATCGAACATAACCTCGAACAGCCGAATTTTTTGCAAATCGTTCGGGTTCGTCGAACAACTCGAACACCGCCCAAAACAGCTCGAATTTGAGATTGGCAAACAGTTCTAGTCGAACACCGCTCATCTCTGTACCCGACAATTTAGAATAGAAGGAATAGAGAATCACACATAGATTAGATAGATAGAAACATGTCAGTCACATATATACGAAGCACAGTGACAGTGTTGCTTACTGTACTTGTCATTTAGTGTAAAGGAGTTATTAAAAAATATAATAGTGTTTTCGTGCACCGTCTCTTTAAAAAAGCCGGCCGGCAATTCAGCAGCGGTACCCGACAATTTATAACAGACAGAATAGAGCTTCACACATAGATTAGATAGATAGAAACATGTCAGTCACATATATAATAAGTACAGTGATAGTGTTGGTTACTGTACTTGTCATTTAGTATTAAAATAAAGGATTTATTATTAAAAAAAATTGGCGTGGGGTTCCCCGTAATTTTAGTCTCTAGCGGAGGTTAAGCAGACAGCTGGGGCAGATGTTTGAAGCCTGGGAAGGGGGTAATACCCACGGAGCTTCCCAGGCTACTAATATCAGCCCCCAGCTGAATACCTAGCCTTTACTAGCTATTAAAATGGAGGACCCCCCCAAAAAAATGACGTGGGGTCCCCCCTAATTTAATAGCTAGCAAAGGCTAGGCAGACAGCTGGGGGCTGATATTAATAGCCCAGGAAGGGAGCCATGAATATTGGCCCCCTCCCAGGCTAGAAACACCAGCCGTCAGCCGCCCCAGAAATCGCGCATCCATAGGATGCGCCAATTCTGGCACTTAGCCTCGCTCTTCCACGCTGCCCTGGTGCGGTGGCAGGGGGTAATAGGGTTGGGGTTGATGTCAGCTTATAATGCCAGCTGACATCAAGCCCAGGTTAGTAATGGAGAGGCGTCTATAAGACACCACCATTACTAACCCCATAGTCAAAGTTAAAAGAAAACACAAACACCCAGAATAAAGTCATTTAATTGAAATAAAGACACAATTCTTTATTGTTCTAAATTAAACCATACTTACCATCACGCCCATTCCAGCTGAAGCCAACGATCTCCTGCAATAAAAGAAAAATAATAAAGCAACATCATCCTTACCTTTCCATGGTTCCCACGACAGCTTCAGCTCTGCTACATCGAGATGACAGGCTGGACCGCAGCAGAACGCTGCTATCCAGCCTGTTATCCCGCAGACACTGAGAAGCGCAGGCATGCTTGCGCTCCACAGTGTCTGGCTGTGACGGCATAAAGATGAGACGAGTTCATGTCCAATGAACTCGGCGCACCTCATGCACGTCACTGACAGCGTGGGAGAATTCTCCTGCACTCAGCACTTCAGCGTGAGAATTCTCCCACGCTGTCAGTGACGTGCATGAGGTCAGCTGAGTTCATTGGACATGAATGAGCTCACCTCATGCACGTCACTGACAGCGTGGGAAAATTCTCCTGCACTCAGCACTTCAGCGTGAAAATTCTCCCACGCTGTCAGTGACGTGCATGAGGTGAGCTCATTCATGTCCAATGAACTCGGCTCACCTCATGCACGTCACTGACAGCGTGGGAAAATTCTCCTGCACTCAGCGCTTCAGCGTGAGAATTTTCCCACGCTGTCAGTGACGTGCATGAGGTGAGCCGAGTTCATTGGACATGAGCTTGTCTCATCTTTATGCCGTCACAGCGAGACACTGAGGAGCGCAAGCATGCCTGCGCTTCTCAGTGTCTGCGGGATGAGAGGCTGGATGGCAGCTTTCTGCTGCGGTCCAGCCTGTCATCTCGATGTAGCAGAGCTGGAGCTGTCCTGGGAACCATGGAAAGGTAAGGATGAGGTTGCTTTATTATTTTTCTTTTATTGCAGGAGATCATTGGCTTCAGCTGGAATGGGCGTGACGGTAAGTATGGTTTAATTTAGAACAATAAAGAATTGTGTGTTTATTTCAATTAAAGGACTTTATTCTGGGTGTTGTGTTTTTTAAATACTTTACTAGAAATTCATGGCGGTCATGTCTAATATTGGCGTGACCCCATGAATTTCGGGCTTAGGGCCAGCTGATAATGCCAAGCTGGCCTTAACCCCTTTATTACCCAGTGAGCCACCGCACCAGGGCCCTGGATGAGTTGGGTACAGCGCCAGAAGATGGCGCTTCTATGAACGCGCCATTTTCTGGGGCGGCTGCGGACTGCAATTTGCAGCGGGTGGGGCCCAGAAAGCTTGGGCCTCCCTGCGCTGCGGATTCCAGCTCCCAGCTGCCTAGTTGTACCTGGCTGGGCACAAAAATAGGGCGAAAGGTTGATCAAAAACTATTTCCAAAACTCAATCGCAAATGCAACAAAAATTATATTCAAAATGCATCAAAATATTATACAAAAATAATTTTAAAAGCTTCATAAAAAAAAAAAGAAAATGAAAAAAGTAACAGAAGCCATTTCACATCGTCAGTAGAACCATAACAGTTAATATTAAAGGAACCTTTGTAAGTATCAGTTCAATATTTCATAGAACCGTTTTCCACCTAAACAATCCAAAAATACCGTCCCTCACTTGTATAAAGTGTGTTCCTTGCAGCAGATGTATCTCTCCCCTGAGCAGGGACAAGCCCTTTTGTACTATGTTGTTTCGCTCCTATTTTTAACATATCTCAGTTGGATTCTATCCCAAATGATTAGTAGAAATCAGTATAACATAATGCAAGTCAAAAGTGTAGGAATTTATAGAAGTTAAACTACGACTTAGTTACTATGGCTACCATGTGTCGGCACCGCGACTACACAAGCGGAATCAGCTTCGTCAAACAAGGTTGTTTTTTGAATAGAAATGTATTATAAATGATGATTGAAACTAATAGCGTTCCCAGACATATGCCTATTGTACCCGTCTGCTTCTCGTGATAATGCGATATATGATAATATTCCATTTTCTTAAGTCTCGGTAATTATTACGGCACCAGCAGCAGCAGCGAGATGAACAGTCATATTATGAAATTTGTGCTTTTCTTCAAATCCCACATAATTCTCTGAATTATGACTTGCTCTTGCTCTCATTCCGCAGTTATTAGTACCCGTAAGCCTGTACACTACATTACTACCTCCGATTCTGCAATAAGAGAGTTTAAAACAGATTTGCCTTTGATTTAAAGACACTTAATGATGACTTCTCAGACAAGGAAATTCAGAAGATGGATTCCAACTTGTGTAAAAATGATACGAACAAACCTTTTTCTTACTCAATGGAGGATATTTATTAATGCAATTGTCACGTATTTCGTAATTAAAGTACTAATAATTAATGAACTCTATAGAGGCAGTAAAACTCCTGTGTAGTGCACAGATGGTCCATTTTTTAGACACTATGTAATGTTCCATTTCACCACTTATGGAGGAGCAAGAAAATTACACCGCATATTGGTCTCTGGGGCTTCCAGCAATGGAAGAACCAGTGGTCAGTTACTACTTAAAAACTTTAGGCTATCACGAGTAAGTTTAGTGAATGGCAATGTCCACTGGATGATGTTATTACTGAAATTATCACAATTATCTCTTCCGACTGTCACTCTGGCCACTGGGTAGTTCTTTGCATCCCCATGTATGCAGCGGACTCCCATACATCTGGCAGGGATCAGCTGGTGGGGAAGGGTGGCACTGATCAAGGTCACCAGACTCCCGGAGTCCAACAGCTCCAGGACCATCACTCCATTAACGGACACGGCACACACCTGCAGTCCCTCGCTGCAGGCTGAGTAAGCATAGTATGAACATCATCTGCCTAGGCTGAAGTCCATTGGTTCAGCAGATGTATGACACTGGGCGGCAATGTGTCCTGGATTGTGACACTGCCAACATATCACATCCTTAACAACAGTCCTATCGGAACCTTCAGTGGAGGTGGGACGTCCCCCAGTTGTGGCTCTGAACCACTTTGGTGATGAACCCACCCCCTTTTTGGCACTCCAGTAAGGGGAGGTGGCTATGTCGGATTTCCCCAGGAATTTTTCGACCACTTGGTATCTCTCTACCAGACCTACGAGGTCTTCTGCGTTCCGAGGGTTGCCCTGGGCAACCCAGGTCTCTACTGGCCTGGGTAGGGAATGGATGAACCTGTCCATCACCACACGCTCAACCATCTGGGCAGGAGAGGAAGACTCTGGCTGCAGCCATTTCTGTACAAGATGTAACAAGTCAAACATCTGTAAGCGTGGAAGTCTGTCGCCAGCATATGCCCAGTGGTGGACCCTTTGTGTTCTGACAGACATAGTCACTCCTGAGTATGCCAATATTTCAGTTTTTAATTTGGCTTATTCCTTTGCGTCCTGTAAAGTCAGATCATAATAAGCCTTCTGCGGCTCCCCAGTCAAATATGGCGCCACAACCTCCGCCCACTGCTCCAGAGGCAATTTCTCACGTTCCCCACCCTCTTAAAAACAGTCAGGAATGCCTCAACATCATCCCCCGTGGTCATCTTCTGTAATGCTCTCCTTTCCGTCTTCCTGACGTAGGCGTCATCACCTGGATCCTGTTACTGCTGTTTCTGGAGTTGAACCTGTTGTATCAGCAGCTTAGTGGTCTCTTGTTGCTGCTGTAGCTGCTCATGGTGCTGCTGTTGCATGCTCTGCTGCATGCTCTGCTGGCTCTGCAAGTGCTGTTGCTGCATGCTCTGCTGGCTCTGCACCAGGTGCTTAATTAGCTCTTCCAGGCTGCCGGACGCCTCCTGCTGGCTGGCAGCCTTCACCCAAGACATCCACTGGTCGCAGTAGCAGATAAACATGTTCCTAGAATCTTGCACGCACTCTTGCACCAACTGTGGTAGTACAACTCGCTCGGCCGCTTATGGAAGTAGACTCAGGAACCCAGGTTTTCTCTTCAGGCTTTATTAAATGGCATAAAGCCATGCACTCCAGCAAAATAAACACAGCCTTAATCGAAAAATGACAAAACAAAAGAATAAACGATAGCAGAGTCGATATGCGTATGGGATTTGCCCACACAGGTTGTAGTCCCAGCCTTCAGCTCTGTCCTGAGCTGAAGCTCTCCCAGTCTGGAGATTTTGCCTCTCCAAACCACAACAGAGAAAAAAAAACAGGACTGAACATTTAAACCTTGCTCAGCCACACCCTGAGGTGGAGGTATGGGGAATGACTTCCCTCCCATTTCTATATCATTCCCATAAAAACACACCCTTTAAAAGAGTTAATCCCCAGCATTGAACATGCTGGCAGGAAGTTTATTCGTTTCAGTTCACACAGGCTAGCAACCTGCGTGACACATACCTCCACTCATATATCATACCAGTGACTTACATCAGTTACTTCTTCAAAACTTTGAACAATCATGAGTAAGGTTTAGTGAATAGCAATGTCCACTGAAGGATACTATCAAATTATCACACTTTTCTGGGATAAGTGTAGAAGAGGGGATGAAATAGCCCATTATAGCATTTTTAATTACTAGATACTCTGGAGGCATTAAAACTCCTGTGCAGTGCACAGTTGGTGTACTTACAGCATTTCATCAGACAGTATGCAATGCTCCATGGTAATGCTTATGGCACTGCAAGAAATTAAACTACATATTGAAGCTGGTCTCGGGAGCTACCAGCAGTAGAAGAACCTGTTATCAGTAACAACTTAAAAACGTCAGGCTATCATGAGCAAGTTTTAGTGATGGGCAATGTCCATTGGAGGATGTCAATAATTAAATTATCACAGGATTCTGTGGTAACTGTAAAAAAGGGGATTAAACAGGATTAGCATTAAAGCATTTTAATTACTAGACCCTTTGGAGGCATTTAAACTCCTGTTCAGTGCATAAATAGTCAATTTATTTCAACAGGAACTATGTAATGCTCCATTTTACAACTTATGACACTGCAGAAATTTAAACTACATATTGAAGCTGGTCTCTGCAGCAGTGAAAGGACCTCTGATCAGTTACTTCTTCAAAACTTTAGGCTGTCATAAGCAAGTTTTAGGGAATGGCAATGTCCACTGGAGGATGTTATTATTTAAATTATCACAAGGTTTGGGGTAACTGTAGAAGAGGGGATTAAATAGCCCATTGTGATGACACAGCTTCTAATCTTAATTAGCCAGACATCTAGATTTGTTAGACCAAGAGAAATACACTATTGTGTTTGTGTTGCCGGTAGAATTTGTGTGTGTTTCTTTGGTGGGTCAAGAAGGACAGACTAGTATTTGTATAAACCTGAATGTTGACATTTGAGTTGATATTTACTGCAACTTATTGTATTGAGGACAGCGACTCATTGTTGGGGAACAATGATGCTTGTTGATATCCTAATTACATATTGTACTAAGCCACCAAGAGAAATACACTATTGTGTTTGTGTTGCCTGTAGAATTTGTATGTGTTTCTTTGGTGGGTCAAGAAGGACGGACTAGTATTTGTATAAACCTGAATGTTGACATTTGGGTTGATATTTACTGCAACTTATTGTATTGAGGACAGCGACTCATTGTTGGGGAACAATGATGTTTGTTAATATCCTAATTACATATTGTACTAAGCCAGCTAGTTGTTGATTTAAAGAGCAAGGGGATACAAATTATGCAAGTTGATTAAATGCTCAAACAATGAAACCTGTGTCCTGCACCTTTCCCCCTGACCTTTGAATGATGACCTTAGCCACAGATGTAAATAAAAAAAGGGTTTTCTGTCTTGCTGCAAAGAAAATCAGAGAGAATTTCAAAGACTGTAGTTTAGTTAGCATGGTTCCATCCAGAGAGACACTACAGGATGAAAGCCTAAGGGACCACAACCCTGGCAGGAAAAATACATAGCTGCTCCATGATTTCAAGAATCCAGGTTGGGCAATCAGGTCACTTGGCCACATATTTCATTGCCTTAAACCCGATGGGCTAGCGGAAGGGTGAGACTGTAATTTGCACCATCTTGTGTTTTGCTGGGACTGTTCGGTATGTTGTTGATTGCTGGTGGTTCAAAAAATTATTGCCACACTGTTTACAATCACCCTTTGTTGTCTGATTAGTGTTATGCCTATGGTAAAATAGAGCGGGCGTTCAGTGGTATGAGCACTGGTCCATGCAGTCTTTCTAAAGACAACTGGGCCAGCGGACTAGAGCATCTACTGACCCCCGTGTCTTCACACCCATTAAAACATTTTTGAATATTGGATCCTTTGGAGGCATTAAAATGAATGTGTAGTGCACAGATAGTACATTTTTGTAATGCTCCATTTTACCATTTATTGCACTGCAGGAAAATTAAACTTCATAATTAAACTGCATATTGAAGCTGGTCTCTGTAGCTACCAGCAGTGGAAGAAACTTTGATTAGTTACTTCTTCAAAACCATAGGCTATCATGAGAATGTTTTAGTGATGGGCAATGTCCAATGAAGAATACTATTAATGAAAATACCACACATTTTTGGGGTAACTGTAGAAGAGGATTTTAAATACCCATGAAAAGATTTTAATTAATAGACATTCTGGAAGCATTAAAACTCCTGTGTAGAGGAAAGATAGTACATTTATTTCAACAGGAACCGCGTAATGCTTCATTTCACCATATGTGATGCTACGAGCAATTTAAACTGTATTATATGTGTTATACTGTAGCTGATCTCTGGGGTTACTAGCAGTGGAAGACCCTCTGATCAGTTACTTCTCCCTTAGATTATCATGAACCAGTTTTAGAGATTTGGTAATGCCCAATTGAAGATTTTTATAGGAGTGGTGATCCAAGAACATGGTTGAAAAGGACCTGGAGCGCAACCATTCTGGGGCCAATCTAGAATGAGTGCTCAAATCGTGGGAGTCCTGTTTATGTCTTACAAAACGCAATTGAACTGTGGTCCATTGACTGGTGGTGTACTCCAAAAGGAATGACATCGGGAAGGGACTTGAAAGAGTTATAACATGCTTTAATAGTTACTTGGGTTTTAAGAAATGAGATAGTGCCCTCTGTGTGGGCTATGTTGTTTATTTAGATTATATTTTTGCGCAACTTAAAAGCTGAAAGCAGTTTCCTTTAGATCGCCATTAATTTACACATGGTTTATTTGACACTTGACGCCCCAAACACTCTGCAGTCCAGAAAGATAATACCTTTGATGCTCAATTGACCTCAAATTGTCACAAAAGCTATTTTTGTATGTGGGCATGAAGTGATCCAAGTATTTGGGAATTTGCAGTATTGCTAAATGTTAAATGTGGCCTATAGCTGAAATAGAAGAGCATCTGAAATAACAGATACTGGAAGCCTGTGCTAGCATTTCTTCTGCGGTGTTGCTATCAGTGTATCAAGAGTGGGAGAAGAGGGTTGCATTGACAATCCAACACAATGGGCAGCACTTTGAATACATTTTATAAGTGGTCATAAACTTGTAAAAAACTAATGAAAGAATAAAGTTACATTAAAACCAAGCACACCATTCTTTTTCTTATGAAATTCTCAGTAAGCTGGATGTGTCACATGACCCTCTTCCCATTGAAAAAAATAAAGTTGGATCCAAAATGGCCGACTTCAAAATGGCCACCATGGTCACCACCCATCTGGAAAAGTTTTCTTCTCCCATATACTAATGTGCCACAAACAGGAAGTTGATATCACCACCATTCCCATTTAATTTAGGAGTATCCATATAAATGGCCCACCCTGTATATAAACAAAGCATAATAAATAATAATAAGGCAGGCTTAAATATCCCATTAAGGCATTTTTTCAATTAATAGTATTTCTGGAGACATTAAAACTCCTTTGCAGTGCACAGATGGTCCATTTAATAAAACAGTCACTGTCTAATGCTTAATTTCACCTTTTAGGGAAAGTAAACTGCATACGCTGATCTCTGTTATTGCCAGCAGTGGAAGAACCAGCGATAAGTTACTTGGACCTTAGACTCTTGTGAGCCAGTAAGTCTTCGAGTAATGCCTACGTTGATGCCTCATTCACTCACAGTGCACATCTTTCCTCTTACTATACTTACTGTATAATTTTGTAATCAGAAATATTCTTCTCTTTTACTATACAGAGATGACATTTGCTTTAATATGCAAGATATCTATATATACTGTATATTTATATATATATATATATATATATATATATATATATATGGTGGTTTATTTTCTTTACAATTCTTTTCTATACTAAACTAATAAAAAAAAATATCCTATTAATCATTTGCTTCTAGCCTTGTAAATTAATCATGATTACAGCTATTAAAGAGCCAGTCTTCACTACAAGGTCACGGCACTCTCCAAAACTATGTAAAAAGTAATTTCAGCCTCAAGTGGATGCAATCAAATACAATTTGGGAACATCTGAACATAAGGGCCACTTGACCCGCTGCACTCAGTTTCTGGTAAACTAATCCCTATCTGTTAATATGATGTCAATATGGTACTTAAATACTTACAAAGTGACAAATACAACGTGGACATGGAAATCACCCAGTTGTGTTTTTTTTTATTATTACTTCTTGCAGAATATATCCAAAAGACACAGAAATAATGCAGTATTTTCATATTTCAAACAATGAAGGTATTGTCTAGTTCATTTAGTGTCTCTGCTTGGTAGCTATCTACACTGACCATCAGGTGGCAGGTGAGTCCTGGTCTTCACTCTTTAACACCTGTACAGATTTGACTCTTTAACCCCTAGGGTTGAATTAACATAGAACTGCTGGCTGGTGGAGCTGGCTGACAGTAATGGCCAGGTAGCCAGGTCAGAACCAAGAGATACGGATAGGAACTAAATCTTCAGGCAGAAGTATGATCAGTAAAAAAAATTGAAGTCTGAAACAGGAAAATGTAATAGAATCAGAAGAGCTGAGAACAACAGGAGTTAACCAGAGCTAATTTAAACTATAACTGGCAGCCAGGAACTGGCTTCTGGAGGGTTAAATAGGAAGGAGGCTTGCCCTAGTCTCTAGCAAATAACTAATTGCATTAGACTAAGGAAGTCACTGAAGAATAACTGTCCAAAGAGACTTAAGTCGCAGCAGAATTAGGTGGCAGTGCCACGCTACCCAACAACAAGTGCAGAGGTAACAGAAACGTGCCCAGACACAGATGTTATAGACTCCTTTTGCTTTTCTACCAATCTGCTCTTCATGATAACTTTCCTTTTATTGAGTCATTAGGATAAGCAAAGCCTGACGATGCGCCCATTATATCCACACTATACCCATGATGATAAAATTCCATCACTAGAGGTGTTATACAATTGATGGGGTTATCTAGGATTAAAAAAAAAACATGTCTGCTTTCTACTAACAGTGCCTGATCTGTCTAAGAGATGTATCTGGCAGTGCAGCCCAGCTCTATTTAATGGGGTTAAACCAAGAACAACAATTATCACTTAGTCATAGGATAGGTGATACATGTATCATTAATGTTTGTCCAACCACTGTGGTCCCTTGTGTGACTGGAGAGATGATGCATGCTGGACCACTACTCCATCCACTTTATGGGTCTTTTGGAACAGTAAAGCCCATGTGTGACTAACACTCCCACAGATAGTAAATAGAGTTGTAGTACACATGCGGGACCACTACTCCATTCACTTATTTGGGTCAATGGAAGTAGTAGTGCCTATACATAACCATCTCTCCAATATACAGTGACCATACTTCATTTCTTCATTCACTTTTTTAGGTCTATTGGAGTAAAGATGCTCATTTGTGACCACCCCTCCCATAGGAAGTGAATGGAGTTTTAGTGCCCATTTATTTCTATGGGTCTATCAGAGAGGTGGTGCCCATATGTGACTACGGTTGAAACCAGAAGTTTACATACACTATATCAAAAGACGCATATGCATGTTTTTCTCAACATCTGACATGAAATCAGAATAAACCTTTCCCGTTTTAGGTCAATTAGGATTACCATAATTTTTAATATTTGCCAAATGCCATAATAATAAGAGAAAGAATGTTTTAAGATATTTTTATTACTTACTGCAAAGTCAAAAGTTTACATACAGTACAGACCAAAAGTTTGGACACACCTTCTCATTTAAAGATTTTTTGTATTTTCCTGACTATGAAAATTGTACATTCACACTGAAGGCGTCAAAACTATGAAATAACACATGTGGAATTATATACTTAACAAAAAAGTGTGAAACAACTGAAAATATGTCCTATATTCTAGGTTCTTCAAAGTAGCCACCTTTTGCTTTGATGACTGCTTTGCACACTCTTGGCATTCTCTTGATGAGCTTCAAGAAGTAGTCACCGGAAATGGTTTTCACTTCACAGGTGTGCCCTGTCAGGTTTAATAAGTGGGATTTCTTGCCTTATAAATGGGGTTGGGATCATCAGTTGTGTCCTCAAGTGCAGTTGCAAAAACCATCAAGCGCTACAAAGAAACTGGCTCACATGAGGACCGCCCCAGGAAAGAAAGACCAAGAGTCACCTCTGCTTCTGAGGATTAGTTTATCCGAGTCACCAGCCTCAGAAATCGCAGGTTAACAGCAGCTCAGATTAGAGACCAGGTCAATGCCACACAGAGTTCTAGCAGCAGACACATCTCTACAACAACTGTTAAGAGGAGACTTTCTGCAGCAGGCCTTCATGGTAAAATAGCCGCTAGGAAACCACTGTTAAGGACAGGCAACAAGCAGAAGAGACTTGTTTGGGCTAAAGAACACAAGGAATGGACATTCAACCAGTGGAAATCTGTGCTTTGGTCTGATGAGCCAAATTTGAGATCTTTGGTTCCAACCACCGTGTCTTTGTGCGACGCAGAAAAGGTAAACGGATGGACTCTACAGGCCTGGTTCCCGTCGTGAAGCATGGAGGAGGAGGTGTGATGGAGTGGGGGTGCTTTGCTGGTGACACTGTTGGGGATTTATTCAAAATTGAAGGCATACTGAACCAGCATGGCTACCACAGCATCTTGCAGCGGCATGCTATTCCATCCGGTTTGCATTTAGTTGGACCATCATTTATTTTTCAACAGGACAATGACCCCAAACACACCTCCAGACTGTGTAAGGGCTATTTGACCAAGAAGGAGAGTGATGGGGTGCTACGCCAGATGACTTGGCCTCCACAGTTACCAGACCTGAACCCAATCGAGATGGTTTGGGGTGAGCTGGACCGCAGAGTGAAGGCAAAAGGGCCAACAAGTGCTAAGCATCTCTGGGAACTCCTTCAAGATTGTTGGAAGACCATTTCTGGTGACTACCTCTTGGAGCTCATCAAGAGAATGCCAAGAGTGTGCAAAGCAGTCATGAAAGCAAAAGGTGGCTACTTTGAAGAACCTAGAATATAAGACATATTTTCAGTTGTTTTACACTTTTTTGTAAATTATATAATTCCACATGTGTTAATTCATAGTTTTGATGCCTTCAGTGTGAATGTACAATTTTCATATTCATGAAAATACAGAAAAATCTTTAAATGAGAAGGTGTGTCCAAACTTATGGTCTGTACTGTACATTTCTTTTGTATTTGATACCATTGCCCTTAAACTGAATGACTTGGGGGAAACGTTTGGGATATCCTTCCACAAGCTTCTCACAATAGTTGATTGGAATTTGGCTCCTTTCCTCCCGACAAAACTGCTGTAACTGATCCAGGTTTGTAGGTCACCTTGCTCGCACCTGCCTTTTCAACTTGGCCCATAAATTTTCAATAGGATTGAGATCAGGTTCTTGTGATGGCCACTCCAAAACATTGACTTTGTTATCATGAAGTCACTTTGTTACCATTTTGGCAGTATGCTTAAGGTCATTGTCCATTTGGAAAACCCATTTCCACCCAAGCTTTAACTTACTGGCTGATGTCTTGAAATGTTGCTTAAGTATTGCTACTAGTGTTGAGCGAGCACTAAAATGCTCGGGTGCTCGAAGCTTGGGCCGAGCTTGCCGTGATACTCGGGTGCTCGATCCGAGCAACGAGCCCAATGTTAGTCTATGGGAGACCCGAACATTTTTGCGGCGACACCACCGGCAGTCTTTTAAAATCCCAACAAGTGTCCAAAACGATAGTGACCGTGCTCAAATGACATGGGGACAGCATGTGGATCGCCCCTGGAAGCATTTCTGCCCCCCAGGTAACTGCTGTCAACAACGTGGTCAGAGATATTAAGACACTTTTAAGGGCTCACAATAAAACGTTCAAAAACAAAACTGAAACTGCTTTCCTGTGAAATATGTTAAGGAAGTTCCTTTCCAGGGTAAAGACTTGTGCATGAGGTAAAATAAATAACCCCCCCCAAAAAAATACTCATTCACACCATGGGCTATGTTCACAAGTAGCATTTTTTATGCATTTTTGCACTTTTGTATTGCTTTCAACCGTGACAAATTCATTCACCGGGAAATGTCATTTTAACATTTTACAACCTTATCTGGCCATGTGCTGTGTGACACATGCATACAGTGCTGAAAAGACATGGGAACAGCATCGGGAAGACCCCTGGAAGCATCTCTGACACCCAGGTCACTGCCTAAAAGTGTGCCCATCAGAAGTCATCCTTGCCGCATCAGAAAATGCAGACTTGCAACTATCCCCGTGCAAGTTCTTGTCACAGGGTAGTGTTCAATTGTACCTCCCCCATGCCTTGCAATACAAGCGCAAATATGCAGCCAACAACCCACCCACCCCCAGGCTGCAATACCATACTGCTTGCTTGCACTTGAAATTGGGCCTTTTAGGCATGTGGAGGCGGAATCTGGCCACCACGTCATGGCTGCGTTGGCGGCCTGGAATCCATACTCAGTCCCCAGCAGCCCGGCGGCCGGGTATCCACACTCGGTCCCCAGCCGCCAGGGGGCGGCCAGGTGTCCATAATCGGTCTCCAGCCACCCCGCGGCCGGGTGTCCACACACGGTCCCCAGCCGCCTGGGGGCAGACCGTTGTCCATAAACGGTCCCCAGTTGCCCCTATTTCTCCTTGGAACATCCCCCCACACACTTTTCTTAGCCAGGTCTGCTTTAGGGCAACATTGGACGAGCCCACCAGAGAACCAGACTCCTCCGGTGGTCCCTAGCTTCTCCATCAGAGGAGTTGAGAGTGCCAAGCTGAGGAGCATGATTATGATGATACAAGTTAGCATCTGCTTTGTTTTCTTGGAATGCAAGCGCATGTATGTAGTAGCGGCTAGGCCTGAGGTGGTCAGCGTTTTGGCGCATATCCTACCTCCTTCGAGGATTGCTGGATGTTTTCCTGCTACTATCCCAAATCTATGACTCCCGTTAAAACAAAGCTTCAGGTGATAAATGATGGATGAGGCAGTGGCAAAGGAGAAAGAGCAGGAGGAACAGGGACCATTCACATCAATATCAGGCCAGTCAACCACATATGTCTTGTAGGATATGTTTCTGTAACAAAAGGAGCGGTTCGGCTACACAGTTATAGGACATACAGTGAGTGCAATGTCTACCGAAAATTTTGAGGCACTCCATTGCCCCTTGGAAATGACTTGGAGGTCAGAGGGCCTTAACTAAACTGTTTTTTCCATTTATAGCAACTGGGTCTCCTGTACACTGTTGGCCTACGCAGTGAATGGAAGGCTTTCCAAAAATTATGAGGAACTGCAATGCCCCTTGAAACAGACATGGATTACAGCGTACTAAAAACCTTCTACCCATTATTGGGGAGTGGGTCTCCGTTAGTTTTCGCCTTAGCATTGAAAAGCAAAAGCTGACTAAAATTAGGAGGAAATGCAATGCTCATTGGAAGAGTCGTGGAGGTTAGAGGTAATTAAAAACAACATTTCAATGCGCCTTGGAAGAGCTGTGGAGCTCTGAGTGGCTTAAGAACACACTTTTAATGCCCCTTTGAAGAGACGTGGAGGTCACAGTAGCTTAACAAGACGGTTTTAATGCCCCTCGGAAAAGTGATGGAGGTCGCAGTAGCTTAACAAGACGGTTTTAATGCCCCTTACAAGAGCCATACAGTACAGCATCTTAAAAACATTATTCCCATTATTGAGGAGTGTGTCTCCTATAACCTTTGCTTATGCCTTGCAAGCAAAAGATGCCAAAATTTAGGACGGAGGAACTTGCAATGCCCCTTTCAAGAGCCATGCAGTACAGCATATTACAAACATTATTCCCATTATTGGGGAGTGAGTCTCCCATAGTCTTTGCTTATGCCTTCCAAGCAAAAGCTGCCAAAAATTAGGAGGAAATGCATTGCCCATTCGAAGAGTCTTGGAGGTTAGAGATAATAAAAAACAACATTTCAATGCCCCTTGGAAGAGCTGTGGAGTTCAGAGTGGTTTAACAAGACGCTTTTAATGCCCCTCGGAAAAGTGGTGGAGGTCACAGTAGCTTAACAAGATGCTTTTAATGCCCCTCAGCAGAGACGTGGAGGTCCCAGTAGCTTAACAAGACGGTTTTAATGCCCCTCAGAAGAGACGTGGAGGTTCCAGTAGCTTAACAAGATGTTTTTAATGCCCCTCGGAAAAGTGGTGGAGGTCCCAGTAGCTTAACAAGATTGTTTTAATACCCCTCGGAAAAGTGGTGGAGGTCACAGTAGCTTAACAAGACGCTTTTAATGCCCCTCAGAAGAGATGTGGAGGTCCCAGTAGCTTAACAAGACGGTTTTAATGCACCTCGGAAAAGTGGTGGAGGTCCCAGTAGCTTAACAAGACACTTTTAATGCCCCTCGGAAAAGTGGTGGAGGTCACAGTAGCTTAACAAGACGCTTTTAATGCCCTTCAGAAGAGACGTGGAGGTCCCAGTAGCTTAAAAAGACGTTTTTAATGCCGCTCGGAAAAGTGGTGGAGGTCCCAGTAGCTTAACAAAACGGTTTTAATGCCCCTCGGAAAAGTGGTGGAGGTCCCAGTAGATTAACACGACGCTTTTAATGCCCCTTGGAAAAGTGGTAGGGGTCACAGTAGCTTAACAAGACGCTTTTAATGCCCCTCAGAAGAGACGTGGAGGTCCCAGTAGCTTAACAAGACGTTTTTAATGCCCCTCGGAAAAGTGGTGGAGGTCCCAGTAGCTTAACAAGATGGTCTTAATGCCACTCGGAAAAGTGGTGGAGGTCGCAGTAGCTTAACAAGACGCTTTTAATGCCCCTTACAAGAGTCATACAGTACAGCATCTTAAAAATATTATTCCCATTATTGGGGAGTGGGTCTCCCACAGTCTTTGCTTATGCCTTCCAAGCAAAAGCTGACAAAAATAAGGACGGAGGAATTTTCAATAATGGCAACTCGGACCACGGTCACCCTGGTGGTATAGTGGTGGTGGAGGCTGAGGATCAGGAGAACAACATAAAACAGCCGAAATGAGGAAGCGTATACCCTTGTGTGGGTGTGAAGCGGTGCATGTGAATAGACCTCCCGAAAAAACACAGTGGATTTGACTTTTTGTTACTCTGCTGTCATTTGGTGGTGATGAGAAATCTGGTCCAATCCAGCCCTTGTACATTTTGATAAGGGTCAGCTTGCCATCATTGTCAGTTGACAGGTGAGTGCGTTTATCAGTTATAATTCCCCCAGCAGCACTAAAAACACGCTCCGATAACATGCTAGCGGCAGGGCAGGCCAGGACCTCCAAGGCGTACAGAGCGAGTTCATTCCAAGTGTCAAGCTTGGATACTCCATAACTAAAAGGCACAAAGGAATCACGGAGGACGCTGGTACGGTCAGCAAGGTACTCCCTTACCATCTTTTGAAACTTTCCACTCCTTGTGAGAGTACCCCACGCCTCAGGGCCTGTAAGCTGGGCGGGTCTCAGAAAACTGTCCCAGAACGTTGACAGTGTTCCCCTGCCTCTGCTGGATTGGAGTTGCCGCTCTCTCGCTTGTACGCCTTGGTTGGTCAGCGAACTGTGACCTCTGCAGCTAGCGTGTTCAGATGGGAATTTTTTTAACAGCTCTGCAGCAAGGGCCTTCTGGTACTGCCCCATTTTTGTAGACCTCTCCAGCTCAGGAATAAGTGAGTGAAAGTTCTCCTTGTAGCGGGGGTCTAAAAGTGTCACCAACCGGTAATGACTGTCACCCAACATTTTGACAACGCTAGGGTCATGGTTAAGGCAGCATAACATAAAGTCAGCCATGCGTGCCAGACTGGTAACGGGCAAGACTTCCGTGTCCTCACCAAGATGACGACTGACCATGCTCTCCTCCTCCTTCCCCCTGTCCTCAGGCCACCCACGCTGAACCGACAGTATGACAGTTGTACAGGTACTACCGTCTACAGCGCATGATACAAGCTCCTGTTCTTCCTCCTCCTCCTCTCCCTCATTGTCCCCCAATGCACGTTGGAATGAGATGAGGCTGGGCTGTGTGTAATCGACCGCTATGGCTTCTTGATCCATCTCATCATACTCTGGCTGCAATGCCTCCTCTTTAATTCTCTGCAGAGAGCGTTGCAAAAGACAGACAACTGGAATGCTGATGCTAATGATGGCGTCATCGCCACTCACCATCTTGGTGGGCTCCTCAAAGTTTGTCAAGATGGTACATATGTCAGACATCCAGGTCCACTCCTGAGGTCTTATGTGTGGAGTCTGACCTGAATATTGACGGCCTTGTTGCAGCTGGTACTCCACAACTGCTTTCTTCTGCTCACAAATCCTTTGCAACATGTGGAGGGTAGAGTTCCAATGTGAGGGGACATCACACACCAGTGGGTGTGATGGAAGCTACAAATGCTGCTGCAACACAGCAAGGGCGGCGGAAGCTGTAGCCGACTTGCGAAAATGAGCTGACAGGCGGCATACTTTGATGAGCTTATCTGGCAACTCGGGGTACGATTTAAGAAACCGCTGAAAAACGAGGTTAAGCACATGAGCCAGGCATGGTACGTGTGTGATCTCGCCTCGCCTCAGAGCCGCCACCAGGTTACGGCCATTGTCACACACGACCATGCCTGGATGTAGGTTCAGCGGTCTCAACCACAGATCTGCCTGCTCTTTCACAGCTGTCCACAACTCACAAGCAGTGTGAGATTTCTCACCTAAGCTTATGAGTTTCAGCACAGCCTGCTGCTGCTTGGCGGAGGCAGTACTGCAGTGCTTCCAGCTTGTAACTGATGTGGTGATATCTGAGATGGAGGCTGAACATGAGGAGGAGGAGGAGGAGGATGCGCAGGAGCTGTACACTGTGGGGGAAACTCTGACTGACATAGGGCCCGCAATCCTCGGTGTGGGGAGGATGTGTTCCATCCAAAGGTCTGACTGGGTCCCGGCTTCCACTATGTTTACCCAGTGTGCCGTCAGGGAGATGTACCGTTACCTAGCCACAATCACTTGTCCACGTGTCTGTTGTCAGGTGGACTCTCCCAGTAACTGCGTTGTTGAGGGCACGACAGATGTTTTGGGACTCGTACTTGTGTAGTGCGGGGATGGCACACCGGGCAAAATAGTGTCGGCTGGGGACCAAGTACTGAGGGACGGCCACCGCCATAAGGTTACGGAAGGATTCCGTCTCCACCAGCCTAAAAGGCAGCATTTCCAACGCAAGCAGTCGTGAAATGTGCGAATTTAGGACTGTGGCCTGTGGGGCGTTAGCTGCGAATTTCCGCTTTCGTTCAAAGGTCTGGGATATGGACAATTGAACGCTGCGGTGGGACTTGGACGTTGATGCTGTTTCTTGAGAAACTGCCAAAACAAGTGAAGACTGAGAGGAGGGGGCATCTTTGCATGCAATATGGACAGGGGATTGCCTTGCACACACAACAGGGGGTTCTATTGCACGCACAACAGCGGAAGAAGCAGTGGTGACACCCACTGACACTGGTCGTGGACCCTGGGGTTCGCCCCACAAAGTCGGGTGCTTTGCTGCCATGTGCCTGATCATGCTGGTGGTGGTCAGGCTGGTAATTTTGTCACCCCTGCTGATGCTGGCATGGCAGGTGGTACAAATGGCCTTTTTGGGGTTATCAGCAGAGTCTTTAAAAAAATTCCAGACTCTGGAAGACCTACAGTTTGCACTGGCAACGTCCCTCTTGTTGGTGTTACGGGGAACTGTTGCCCGCCTTCTGTGTGCGGCCACCACACTGCTTCTTCCTGCCTGTTGGTGTACTCTGCCTCCCTCACCCTGTGTGCTGCTGGCCTCGCTCTGCATGTCCTCCTGCCACGTTGGGTTAGTTACTAGATCATCCACCACCTCCACCTTTTCCACTTGCGCACCACGATCCTCCTCCTCACTTCCTGGCAATTGTGTCTCGTCATCATTCACCTCTTGTGACAAATTGCCAGCGTCGACTTCCTGTGGCCGCGGCGGTTCAAATATTTGGGCATCGCTACATGGGATCTCCTCTTCCACCATTTCAAGCGGAGAAGGCGAGGGGCACAAATCTGGAAATGGACCAGTGAACAGCTCTTCAGAGTGTCCAAGTGTGGAATCAGTTGCTGTCTGATGACACTCGGTATGGTGGGAGGAAGGAGCATCAGGGTGAGGAGGAGTATGCGGTCGAGACTCACGGCTACTAAGAGTTGACCGTGTTGGAGACAGACCGGAGGTGGTGGTGCCCAGGTAACTGGAAGTATTATCTGCTATCCAATTAATAACCTGTTCACACTGATCAGTTCGCAATACTGGTGTTGTTCTGTGCTTCGCTAGTAATTCGGTCAAGAAGTGGGAGCGAGAAGATGTGGCTGTTGGTTGTGGCACATTTTCACCTTGGCCACCGCCCCATCCTCTGCACGAACCATCACCAGAACGTCCAGTTCCACATCCCTTGCCACGCGCCTAGCCCATTGTAAAGGAAGTAAAATAGCTTACACTCGCACTATCAATGGAAAAATGGTAACAAAAAGTAGATTAGAACTGTGGAAGAGGAAAACCACAGTTCTATTTCTCTGGCCTACACCCGACTCTTTTAAACAATGTGAACAATCAGGGAGAAACTATTACTTGTTTTTCCTTACGGAAAAAATACCAAAAGCTGAATAATAGAGATTTTTACCGTGGAATGGCAAAACCACAGTTATTGTTTACTGGGGTATACCAGAAATTTTTAAATAGATATATTTGCAGCTGAACAGTGAGCGACACACTCAAACTGTTTTTTTCAGGTAAAAATGGCCCAAAAGTGGATAATGCAGAGATTTGACCCGTGAAACTGCAAAACCACACTTATATTTCTCGGGCCTACACCAGACTATTTTCAACAGATATATTTGTGTCTGAACAATCAGGAGACACTACTGTTTTTCTTTACAGCAAAAAATGCAAAAAAGCAGGATAATACAGAGATTTGACCCGTGGAATTGCAAAACCACACTTGTATTTCTCGGGTCTACACCAGAGTATTTTCAACAGATATATTTGTGTCTGAAAAATCAGGGAGACACTATTAGTTTTTTTTTACGGCAAAAAATGCCAAAAGCAGGATAATAGAGATTTTTTACCGTGGAAGAGCAAAACCACAGTTATAATTTACTGGTGTATACCAGACTATTTTCAACAGATATATTTGAGTCTGAACAATCAGGAGACACTACTACTGTTTTTCTTTGCGGAAAAAAATGCCGAAAGCTGGATAATACAGAGGTTTGAACCGTGGAACTGCAAAACCAAACTTGTATCTCTCGGGCCTACACCAGACTATTTTCAACAGATATATTTGTGTCTGAACAATCAGGAGACACTATTATTTTTTTTTTTACGGCAAAAAATGCCAAAAGCAGGATAATAGAAATTTTTTTACTGTGGAACAGCAAAATCACAGTTATAATTTACTGGTGTATTCCAGACTATTTTCAACAGATATATTTGTGTCTGAACAATCAGGAGACACTAGTACTGTTTTTCTTTACGGCAAAAAATGCCAAAAGCAGGATAATACAGAGATTTGACAAGTGGAACTACAAAACCACATTTGTATTTCTCGGGCCTACACCAGACTATTTTCAACAGATATATTTGTGTCTGAAAAATCAGGAGACACTATTATTCTTTTTTTACGGCAAAAAATGCCAAAAGCAGGATAATAGAGATTTTTTACCATGGAACAGCAAAACCACAGTTATAATTTACTGGTGTATACCAGACTATTTTCAACAGATATATTTGTGTCTGAACAATCAGGAAACACTAATACTGTTTTTCTTTAAGGCAAAAAATGCAAAAAAGCAGGACAATACAGAGATTTGACCCATGGAACTGCAAAACCACACTTGTATTTCTCAGGCCTACACCAGACTATTTTCAACAGATATATTTATGTCTGAAAAATCAGGGAGACACTATTCGTTTTTTTTTTTACGGCAAAAAATGCCAAAAGCAGGATAATAGAGATTTTTTACCATGGAACAGCAAAACCACAGTTATAATTTACTGGTGTATACCAGACTTTTTTAAATATATATATTTGCTGCTGAACAGTGAGCGACACACTCAAACAGTTTTTTTAGATACAAATGGCCCAAAACTGGATAATACAGAGGTTTGAACCGTGGAACTGCAAAACCACACTTCTATTTCTCTAGCCTACACCAGACTATTTTCAACAGATATATTTGTGTCTGAAAAATCAGAGACACACTTTTTTTTGGGGGGGTGGGGGGTGACACCAAAAGGTTATGAAGACGGGTATTTGTACAGTGTGAAGGAGGAAAAGAAAAAGAGGATTTAGATGAAAAAAAAAGGATTTTTCCTGGCCCCCGAGACCTGGAGCTAAGTCCAGCAATTTCAGCAACAGGAGCACACAGGACTGTAATTCAGCGTTTGCTGGTATAACCACTGCGTCTCCTATACAGCCTGCCTGCCTGCCTGTCTGCATGATATCTGGGATGGATATTAGTCCTGAGAAGGACTGTTTGTTTGATCTGGCAGCCTTTACAGACTCTACACTAACTATTTTGCAGGATATATCTCTCCCTATATCAGCCGTGCTGTCCCTACACTGTCTGATCTGGAGCGACTGTGTCCTAGATGGTGGCGCCTGGTTTTAAATACTCGAGGTGACGCTGTGCGGCCAGCCAATCACTGTAATGCCCACAAACAACATGGCTGCGGCATTACAGTGACTACCTGGCAATCCCTGCATGTTCATTGGCTCTGTAAAGAGTGCCAAACATGCAGAGCGGAGACCCGAGCTCCCACCCGAGTAACCCGGAAATGCTCGGTGCTCGCCGAACATCCCGAGTAGCGTGATGCTCGGGCGAATACCGAGCAGTGTCAAGCATGCTCGCTCAACACTAATTGCTACATAATCTTCTTTTCTCATGATGCCATCTATTTTGTGAAGTGCACCAGTCCTTACTACAGCAAAACAACCCAACAATATGATGCTGCCACACCTGTGTTTTACAGTTGGGATGGTGTTCTTATGATTGCAAGTTTCTCCCTTTTTCCTCCAAACGTAACGATGGTCATTATGCCCTAAAAGTTTAATGTTAGTTTCATCAGACCACAGGACATGTCTCCAAAAAAATAAGGTCTTTGTTCTTGTGTGCATTTGCAAACATTAATCTCACTGTGGATATTCACATAATCTTACCAGCTTCCACCATCATCTTTACAAGGTCTTTTGCTTTTGTCCTTGGGTTGATATGCATATGTCGGACCAAAGCACGTTCAACTCTGGGACACAGAACCCGTCTACTTCCTGAGCAGTATGATGGCTGTACATTCCCACCTCCTTTGTACTTGCATATAATTGTTTGTACAAATGAACGAGGCACCTTCAGGTATCTTGAAATTGTACCCAAGGATGAACTAGACTTGTGCAAGTCCACAATTCTCTTCCTGATATCTTGGCTGATTTATTTAGACTTTCCCATGATGCTACACAAAGAAGCAGTGTGTTTCCGGTGTGCATTAAAATACATCCATAGGGGTGTCTTAACTCAGATGTTGACAAAAAATCAGAAGCTTCCAAACACATGACATCATCATATGGGCAGTCCAGAAATGTTTAAAGGCATAGTGATCTTAGTGTATGTAAACTTTTGACTTTGCAGAAAGTAATAAAAACATGAATAAAACATTATTTCTCTCTCAGTATTCTGGCATTTGGCAAATATTAAAATTATGGTAATCTTAATTGACCTAAAAGGGGAAATATTTATTCTGATTTCCTGTCAGATATTGAGAAAACATGTATATGTGTCTTTTTATATAATGTATGTAAACTTCCGGTTTCAACTGTATCACATGCATAGGCAGTGAATAGAGTGGCAGTGTGCAATATTTTCTGCATGTAACCATTGCTACCTTAGACAGTGAAAAGAATGGTAGGAAGCAATCTTGTCCACTACTTCATTCACTTTTATGGGTCTATCAGAGGAGTATAGCCCATGTGTAGCCATTGCTCCTACAGACAGTTAATTGTGTAGTGCACATGCATGACCACTACTCCATTTGCTTATATGTAAGTAGTAGTGCCTGTATACCATAGACAGTGACCATAGACTGTTATTCCATTCATTATTATAGGTCAATGCCCATATTTGATCACCAGTTCTAGGGTAAGTAGATGGAGGGGTAGTGTGCATGCTTGACCATTATTCCATTCACTTCTGTTGGTTAATGAAATTAGTAGTGCCCATGTGTTACCACCGGTCCCATACACAGTGGATGAAGCGATAGTGCGCATGCTTGACCACTACTCTATTTACTTCTATGGATAACATGGACGGAGTAGTGCCCATATGTGACCTGGCCCCATAGTAAGTGCATGGAGGTATAGTGCACATGCTTGACCACTACTCTATTCACTTCTATGGGTCAATGGAAGAAGTAATAACCATGTGTGACCACCAGTCCCATACACAGTGGATGGAATGGCAGTACGCATTCTTGACTACTACTCTATTCACTTCTATGGGTCAATGGAAGGAGTAATAACTATTGGTGACCACCAGTAAAAATGGTAGTAAAAATGCTTGAATGATACTCTATTCACTTCTATAGGTCAATGGAAGGAGTAGTGTCCATGTTTGACCACTCGTCTCTTAGACTAAGAAGTAGTAGTGAGCATGTGTTGTCACTGCTCTGTTCACTGTCTATAGATCTGTGGAGCAACAGTGCCCATTTGTGAACATCTCTACCACAGTGAATTGAGTGGTAGTTGACATGCTTGACCTTTACTCCATTCACTTTTATGGGTTAATTGAAGAAGAAGTGCTCATGGTGTGGTTCACCAGGCAGTGAATTGAGCAATGGTCACCATTCACATTACCATTCCAATTAAGATGGGGGACATGGGAGTCCTGTTTACATGATGGTGTCCCAGAGGTTGGACTTGCAAAATATTATTAGGTAGAAATTCAATAAAACCATGGATGTGGTTGTACATTAAAAGGGTTAAGCCGTTGCAAATGAAATAAAAGCCATGTTGCTGAGGGTTGTGCTTCTTGCTGTTTAATTCTGTCATGATCTGGTTGCTCTATCTCAATGTGATGAAATGTAAGACGTTCGCCTTTTCATGGTGTGTTCTCTTCTGTATCAGTAAAAATACATAAGGTTAGTTTGACAAGTCAACTGAGCAGAGATGATATGAAGGCAATGTGCAGGTATTTATTCAGTCCTGGCTCCCTTTGGCTGGATGGACATATTAAGCCTTAGATTCTGTTTGAAATAATATTCCTTAAGAACCTTCCCTCCTTCCGCCGAGCTCTGATGTGTTTGATCAAATCATGGTAGAAAGTTATGTCTATACTCAGGTGCGGAAAGTTATCACTGATGGGATAAAGTCAAGTCAAGTCAATACAGAGAGGTATGAAACATGACATAAAAGAGGCAGACTGGAAGGAAGGAATGGGTCACAATAAAGAGCTTTTAAATGAATCGTATGGTCGATGAAAGATCAAGTGGTCACATCTTACACCCACCATGTCTAAAGCTTCATCATAGGTCGGAAATGTCACAGTGAGATAATATTCTTCAGAGTTTTTGCTAACATAGATGGAATTCATAGCTCGTTTTTTTTTTTTTTCTTATTTCATCTTTTTTCGGTTAAAACTTTTAGTAGGACACTGCCGAGTAAGACAATTCTGTTGCTCAATCTCATTTTTGTAAAGTTGGCTTATGATTACTTTTTCTTTTATAAAGAAGCTTAAAGTTCACCTGATATATATATATATATATATATATATATATATACAACTACTGTGGTAGGTCAACTCACTCGGCTTGTTAAAGAGGAACTGCTTTAATTAAAAGTTCAGCAGGTTTATTGCAATCCTCATAAACCACGTCATCAGAAGCTTAAATACAGCCTTTATCCGGCAAAAGTTAACCCCTTAATAACATCTGACGTACTAATACGCGTCTGTGCCCTGGGACTTAAGAGCCAGACCCGTATTAGTACGTCATGGCGATCGCGCACGCACACAGGCTGTGCGGGCGCGATCGCCGCCGGGTGTCAGCTGATTGTCACAGGTGACACCCGATACCATGTGCAGGGAGTGGTCCTGCACCGCTCCCAGCACATTAACCCCCGCGATGCTGCGATCGAAATCGATCAAAGTCGATCGCAGCATTGCGGGGGCAAGGGGAGGTGATCACAGATACTCACCTCCTCTTCCGGCTTCCAGCGCTGTCTGCAAAGGCATGACAACATCCGGGTCACCAGACAGCAGGAAGATTGTTTGGACATGCGCAGTGCATCTCCAAACAATCTTCTCCCTGTCCGGCGCTGACAGCCTGCATGGCACAGGGATGGTGCGGAATTCCTGTGCCATACAGGAGATCAGAGAAAAAAAAGTGAAAGTCCCAGAGTGGGACAAAGGAATAAACAATATAAGCTTCCAGAAAGTGAAAAAAAAAAAAAAAAAAAAAAAAATAATCCACCAAAAATAAAAATATAATGTACCCATCAATAAATATTATCATAAAAAAAACAAAACAAAACAATAAAAGTACACATATTTGGTATTGCCGCGTCTGGAACAACCTGACCTATAAAACTGTCCCACTAGTTAACCCCTTCAGTGAACACGGTAAAAAAAAAAAAAAAACGAATCAAAAAACAATGCTTTATCACCATACCACCAAATAAAAAATGGAATAACATGCGATCAAAAAGACAAATATAAATAAAAATGGTACCGCTGAAAACGTCATCTCGTCCCGCAAAAAACAAGCCACAATACAGCCCCATCAGCCTAAAAATAAAAAAGATATAGCTCTCAGAATAAAGCGATGCTAAAAAATATTTTTTTCTATAAAATTGCTTTTATTATGTAAAAGTGCAAAACATAGAAAAACTATATAAATGTGGTACCGCTGTAAAAGTACTGACCCGAAGAATAAAGCTACCTTATCAATTTTACCACACGCGGAACAGAATAAAAAAAAACAAAAAAAAAACAATTCCTGAATTGTTGGTTTTTGTTTATTCTGCCTCCCAAAAAATGTCACGTGCCTGAAAATGGCACCAATAACAACGTCAAGTCATCCCGCAAAAAACGAGCCGTCACATGACTGTCTGCCAAAATCTGGAAAAATTATAGCTCTCAAAATATGGCGATGCAAAAACTAGATTTTACAAAAAATGCGTCTTTTAGTGTGTGACAGCTGTCAGTCATAAAAACCCCATATGATTCTGGTATTGCTGTAATCACACCGACCCGAAGAATAAAATCGTCTAATCACTTATACCGCACAAGGAACGGCGTCAAAAATAAACTCTTGGGTTAGGATTGGGCTAGGGTTAGGGCTGGGTTTGGGGCTAGGGTTGTGCTAGGGTTAGGGTTGTGCTAGGGTTCGGGTTGTGCTACGGTTAGGGTTGTGCTACGGTTAGGGTTGTGCTAGGGTTAGGGCTGGGGTTAGGGTTGTGTTGGGGTTGTCCTAGGGTTGGGGTTGTCCTAGGGATGGGGTTGTCCTAGGGTTGGGGTTGTCCTAGGGTTGGGGTTGTGATTTTTTTCAAAAGTAAGAAAAAAAGATGACGATATGGCGACTAGTGTTGAGCGCAAGTGCTCGCTACTTGAGTTTGCATCGGGTGCTCTGGTATGCATTGAGTATCGTGGGTATTTGAGTGACATGCTCGAGTCTCTGCCCCATATGCTTCGCTGCCAAAAAAACTTAACGGGGATTGCCTGCCATGCACGAGCGATCCCCGAATGTTTTTTTTTGGGTGTCTAATAACCGTGAAACATGCAGAGCAGGGACTCGAGCATGTCACTCGAGCACACGCTGTACATGGTGCATACCTGAGTACCCGATGCAAACTCAAGTAGCGAGCACTTGCGCTCAAGACTAATGACAACTTATTCAATATGATGACTAGTGTTGAGCCACCCCCGTAGTGTTCGAGTTCGGTTCGGTTCGTCGAACACCCGTGTGTTCGCCGAACTGTTCGTCGAACTGTTCGTCGAACACCTTCGAACACCGTTAAAACCAATGGCAGGCAAACAAAAACACATAGAAACACATAGAAAACACCTTCAAAGGTGTCCAAAAGCTGACAAACTGCTCAGAAGACATAACTAACACATGGAAAAGTGACAAGTACATATAGTCATGCGAAAATAAAAGAGGTGGAGGAGTAAAAGGAGGGGGAGACACAGATATAGGCATGTCATGCCCTTCTAAAATCCAAAAAGTGAGAAGCCGACACGGCCAGTCCGCTCCTGCCCGTGCCACCTCCGTGTCGCCGGGTTTGTGCCAGAGCCGCGGTGAACCCTGACGGCCAGCCCCCCTCTCCCAATACTGGTGCATGTCCGCTGGTGGGTCGAGCGAGCCCCCCTGTGGTGGAGGCAGCTCTAAGCTTTTTAATTTAAATTGTCTCTCTAATTTGAATGAATACACTTTAAATCCATTTACAAGGATCTATTGGAGGGCAAGTCTCATGCCAGCAGCCGCGGTAATTCCAGCTCCAGTAGCGTCCACTAAAGCTGCTGCAGTTAAAAAGCTTTTATAAGGATCGAGCTCGGCTGTCCACCGCAAGGCATCCTACTGCCAGTCCCAGCCCCTATGCCTTAGGGTGCCTCCTGATGCTCTTCACTAAGTATCCCATGGTCCCGAAGCATTTCCTTTGAAAAAATTAAGTGTCTAAACTACAGGTGGTGTAGCTTGCTTAACAGCCGGGATAATCCGCTGACTAGCAGACACTGCTACTAGGCACAAAGTATTTCCTGGGCTAGATGCAGTTAAAAATTTGTAATTAGATACTCTCGTTGGATGCTGAGAAAGCATTCCATAGAGTCTCCTGGCACGCCATATATGATTCTCTTAAAAAGCTTGGGGTAGGGGTCTAGGGGACCCTTTTATAGCCAAAATCACGGCCCTGTATCGCAATACGTCACCTAGGCTGAAGATAAATGGAACTGTAGCACCCTGAGGGCTCGGTTGCTACAGACGTATTGCACCTCACCCAGAGGTGTGATCTCTCACTCTCAGGTAAGGATGGAGTGTGGATCAGGACCCGACACCTGCATGCATTACACCACATTGCCGTGGGGCAGGGCGACCAATATGCCCCTGAGATGGGCACGACAGTCCCTGTCCCTGGCTGGAGTGGGGGGAGGGAACACTGAGGAAGGGGAACCCTGTAGTGCAGGAGCAGGGAGGAAGCAGTTCCTGGGTGCATTGAGAAGGAAGTATAAAAGGTGGGCACCATCTTAGTTCAGTGCAGAGAAGTCTGAGCAGAAGTGGCAGGGAGCAGGGGCTCTGCATGAGCTCTGCTCCGGAGGCGGGCCTAGTAACAGAGGCCCAGGCCTGGAAGAGGGAGAAGGAAGGAAGAGGAGCGGAGAAGGCTCCAGGAACGAGGAATGAAGGGATCCCAGTGGTGCGGATGGGCGAGTCGCCACCGCACGCCCGAATCCACCTGCGTGGAGGGGTCAGGCCAAAGGGGGAGACCGGTCCCCGAACTAGTGGAGGCAGGAAACGACCCTCAGCTAGAAACCGGAGGCTCTGACATTTTATGTGGCGCAGCCCCTCGCTACACCCGCTAGGAAGGCACCACATAGGGTCAGGGAAACTGGCGCCAAGTTTACCAAGAGGAGGCCCGAGGCAGCCGGACAGAAGTGTTGGTAAGAAAGGCCAGACAAAGGACACACAAAGGGGGTCCTGTGAAGTGCTCCAAAGTTATCTGGGAGTTGTCTGAGCCCCTCACCTGGTGAGCACAGTACGACGTGGGCAGCCGTTACCTGCAGACGTGGTCTGGATAATAAGAACTGTGAGTAAAGGCCCTGGACTGCATCACTGACTCCGTGTCGTTACTGCTGCTGCCCTGCACCATCAACCCCATCCTCCGCATACACTGCCCTGAGGCTATACTCCTCCCGTGGGGAGTTATGCTACGCTCTGCTGCACCCACAACACCAGCCTCAGCGGTCTGCCCTGTAGCGGCGGTTCACTCTGACCGCAATCCACGGGTGGCGTAGTCGGACATTTAAACATCAAAACCACATAAATAGTTCCGCCACTGGTTTGACCGCCCTGAGCCACGGAACCGGGTCGCCGCCACGAAGACTACAACCACCAGCATCCACCAAAAAGGGTCCGGCTCCGGGTGTCCCAAGGCCCAGGGGGTGCGTCAGAACATTTTCATCACCTTTCACAATCACCAATGGGACAAGGCAGGGATGTCCTCTGTCCCCTCTCTTATACATCCTAGTGACGGAGCACCTGCCCTCATCAATTCGCCATAACCCCAATATTAGGTGGATTGAGGTGGGAGGCACCGAGTACAAGTGCTCTCTATTTGCTGATGATGTCCTAGTATATATCACTCAATCACATATATCCATCCATGCTGTTATGGCTGAAATAGATCACTTTGTTACATGGTAAAATTTTAAAATCAATGCAGCGAAGTCTGAGGCCCTCGATGTCTCCCTCCCCAAATCCATATAGGATTCCATCCAGTCCAACTTTCCCTTTGCCTGGCCCTCACAGGGTATCAAATACTTAGGAATTCCTATTCATAGAGACCTCTCCCATCTATGTTATCTTAATTTTGGGCCCTTTATTGAACAATTCCATACAGACCACGGTTGGCAAGTTAGAACTGTAAGATTCACTACGTGAACCACTGGTGTTTTGTGGAAAAGCACATGTACACTGCGTTCCAAATTATTATGCAAAAAGTGTTTAGGAGTGATAAGGGAAGAATTTGTTTGTTTGTCAGTTAAACTCATTGATGGTGATGTGTGTCAGGGCTCTTTATATCACTGTAAGCAATTGCAGACACCTGTGCTAATTAGTTTGGCAGGTGTGTCCAATGAAAGGCAAGACTACTTAAGAAGGCTCTCTTACATTATTAAGCAGCCTACATTTTCTGCCAAAATGGGAAAGAAAAAGGATGTGTCGGCTGCTGAGAAGCAACAAATTGTGGAGTGTTTAGGTCAAGGCATGACTACAATCAACATTGTGCGATGATCAGGATGAAGTGTCTTGGCAATCAAGAAGTATGTAGCTGATACACAGTACACACGTGTGCGTGCTGATAAGGGCAAATTGAGGACTCTTTCCTACAGGCAATTACGTCAGGTTAAAAGAGCAGCGGCAAGAAAGCCTTGTCATAGCAGCAGACAAGTTTTTGAAGCTGCTGGTGCCTCCAAAGTCCCCCGAACAACAAGATGCAGGGTCCTTCAGAGGTTTGCAGCTGTGCATACGCCATCCTGTCGACCTCCTCTATCCACTTCACACAAGCAGAAACGGCTCCAGTGGGCCAAACATTACATGAAGACTGATTTCAAAACTGTTTTTTTCACGGATGAGTGCCGTGCAGCCCTCGATGGTCCAGATGGATGGAGTGGAGGATGGCTGGTTGATGGACACCCCACGCAAACACGGCTACAGCGCCAACAAGGAGGAGGTGGAGTAATGTTTTGGGCTGGAATCATGGGGAGAGAGATTGTCGGCCCCTTTAGGATCCCTGAAGGCGCTAAAGATGAACTCCATAATGTATGTGGATTTTCTCAAACAGCACTTCCTGCCATGGTTCAAGAAGAAGAACCGTGTATTTCACAGCAAGATCATTTTTCTGCATGATAATGCACCATCTCATGCTGCACATAAAACATCTGCATCTCTGGCTGATATGGGCATAAAAGGGGACAAACTTATGGTGTGACCCCCATGCTCCCCTGACCTCTACCCCATTCAGAACCTTTGGAGCATCATTAAAAGGAGTGTCTATGATGGCGGGAGGCAGTTCACATCTAAGCAACAGCTCTGGGAGGGTATTCTGTCCTCATGCAAAACAATTGAAGCAGAAACCATCCAAAACCTGACAAATTCAATGGACGAGAGAGTTCAGAAGCTCCTTTCGAACAAGGGGTCCTATGTGAAAATGTAACATCACCTAGAATAAAGTTTTGAGTTGAAAACTGTTTGATTTCAGTTTCTAACAACCTGCTAATGCTTATAATTTCAAAAATGACCATTTTTTTGGTCTTTATTAAAATGAAAAGGTTGATTGAAAAGTTTGGGGGATCTAAGAGTGTGGCAACCCAGTAGTCATGATTACTTCGAATTCTGACAATATGAGGGTCATGCTGCAGGTAGTGCAGCAAGAAGGCACTTATGTGTCTTGCGCATCTCGGAGCCCCAAAATTATTTTCCGGGCTAGATGCAGCTAAAAATTATTTTTAATTTTAAATCTGGTGGAGCTTATTATAGATGGCCTAATAGGATCAGTGCTGCACACTGCTACAAAGCCCAAATTATTTTCCAGTCAAGATACAGATAAACATGATTAGTAATTTGAAAGCTTAAAACGGTTGGTAGGGTGATTTTAACCAATCATCAAGCTTTTACTCTCCCCAGGATGCCACAGGGGTAGAAAAGTCGTTTCGGATCCATGATTTGTTCATCTTTATGAACGTGAGTCTGTCTACATTATCAGTGGAGAGCCGCGTGCGCTTATCTGTCAGCACACCACCAGCAGCGCTGAACACACGTTCAGACAGAACGCTGGCTGCGGGGCATGACAAGATCTCCAAGGCGTAAGTGGCTAGCTCCGGCCATTTATCCAGATTGGAAGCCCAAAAAGAGCAAGGGTCCAGTGACACAGTCGTGGCTTCAATGTTTACTTGGAGATACTACTGTACCATCGTCTCTAGGCGTTGACTATGTGTCAGACTTCTTGTCTCCTGTGGCCTTGCAAAGGATGGGCTAAAAAAGTGGTGAAATGATTCCGCAAAATTGATATTACCAGCAGATACTGTGGTTCTGTTACGGTTTGAGTGCTGAACACTTGACGGTCCCACGGTTGGCAAGTTGGAACTGTGAGATTCACTACGTGCACCACTGGTATTTTGTGGAAAAGCACATGTAAGATTCTGCAACAGTCTCTGCTGATACTCCTGCATGCGTGCATCCCTTTCTATGGCAGGAATAATTTCTGCAAATTTACTTTTGTACCGGGGATCTAACAGTGTGGCAACCCAGTAGTCAAGATTATTTCTAATTCTCACAATTCGAGGGTCATGTTGCAGGTAGTGCAGCAAGAAGGCACTCATGTGTGTTGCGCATCAAGGAGCACCAAGTCCCTGTTGTGTTGGTGGCGAGGTAACAATCATGCTTCCTTCCTCTGTCCTCTCCCCCCAACCTCGCACAACAGAAATGTGATCAAGGTCTCCCTCATCTGATGAGTCTTCCATCAGTTCGTCCTCCACTTCTTCCTGGGCTCCTGCACCTTCCTCACTAGTTTGGCTGCTACCATGCGCCCTGGTAAAACCATCTCCCCCACCCTCACATGCCTGCCGCCTTGGTGCTGCCGACCGTCTGGACCTTGCAGATGTTAGCCCTTCCGCATACAACTCCTCCTCCTCTACTTCCTCCACCTCCTCTTGTGCCAACACCTGACTCCGAATTCTGTTTAACATGTGCTCCAGCATGTAAATCACCGGAAGAGTCATGCTGATAATGGCATCGTCAGCACTAAACATCTTCGTCGCCATTAGTGTTGAGCCACCCCCGTAGTGTTCGAGTTCGGTTCGGTTCGTCGAACACCCGTGTGTTCGCCGAACTGTTCGTCGACCTGTTCGTCGAACACCTTCGAACACCGTTAAAACCAATGGCAGGCAAACAAAAACACATAGAAACACATAGAAAACACCTTCAAAGGTGTCCAAAAGCTGACAAACTGCTCAGAAGACACAACTAACACATGGAAAAGTGACAAGTACATATAGTCATGCGAAAATAAAAGAGGTGGAGGAGTAAAAGGAGGGGGAGACACAGATATAGGCATGTCATGCCCTTCTAAAATCCAAAAAGTGAGAAGCCGACACGGCCAGTCCGCTCCTGCCCGTGCCACCTCCGTGTCGCCGGGTTTGTGCCAGAGCCGCGGTGAACCCTGATGGCCAGCCCCCCTCTCCCAATACTGGTGCCTGTCCGCTGGTGGGTCGAGCGAGCCCCCCTGTGGTGGAGGCAGCTCTAAGCTTTTTAATTTAAATTGTCTCTCTAATTTGAATGAATACACTTTAAATCCATTTACAAGGATCTATTGGAGGGCAAGTCTCATGCCAGCAGCCGCGTAATTCCAGCTCCAGTAGCGTCCACTAAAGCTGCTGCAGTTAAAAAGCTTTTATAAGGATCGAGCTCGGCTGTCCACCGCAAGGCATCCTACTGCCAGTCCCAGCCCCTATGCCTTGGGGTGCCTCCTGATGCTCTTCACTGAGTATCTCATGGTCCCGAAGCATTTCCTTTGAAAAAATTAAGTGTCTAAACTACAGGTGGTGTAGCTTGCTTAACAGCCGGGATAATCCGCTGACTAGCAGACACTGCTACTAGGCACAAAGTATTTCCTGGGCTAGATGCAGTTAAAAATTTGTAATTAGATACTCTCGTTGGATGCTGAGAAAGCATTCCATAGAGTCTCCTGGCACGCCATATATGATTCTCTTAAAAAGCTTGGGGTAGGGGTCTAGGGGACCCTTTTATAGCCAAAATCACGGCCCTGTATCGCAATACGTCACCTAGGCTGAAGATAAATGGAACTGTAGCACCCTGAGGGCTCGGTTGCTACAGACGTATTGCACCTCACCCAGAGGTGTGATATCTCACTCTCAGGTAAGGATGGAGTGTGGATCAGGACCCGACACCTGCATGCATTACACCACATTGCCGTGGGGCAGGGCGACCAATATGCCCCTGAGATGGGCACGACAGTCCCTGTCCCTGGCTGGAGTGGGGGGAGGGAACACTGAGGAAGGGGAACCCTGTAGTGCAGGAGCAGGGAGGAAGCAGTTCCTGGGTGCATTGAGAAGGGAGTATAAAAGGTGGGCACCATCTTAGTTCAGTGCAGAGAAGTCTGAGCAGAAGTGGCAGGGAGCAGGGGCTCTGCATGAGCTCTGCTCCGGAGGCGGGCCTAGTAACAGAGGCCCAGGCCTGGAAGAGGGAGAAGGAAGGAAGAGGAGCGGAGAAGGCTCCAGGAACGAGGAATGAAGGGATCCCAGGGGTGCGGACGGGCGAGTCGCCACCGCACGCCCGAATCCACCTGCGTGGAGGGGTCAGGCCAAAGGGGGAGACCGGTCCCCGAACTAGTGGAGGCAGGAAACGACCCTCAGCTAGAAACCGGAGGCTCTGACATTTTATGTGGCGCAGCCCCTCGCTACACCCGCTAGGAAGGCACCACATAGGGTCAGGGAAACTGGCGCCAAGTTTACCAAGAGGAGGCCCGAGGCAGCCGGACAGAAGTGTTGGTAAGAAAGGCCAGACAAAGGACACACAAAGGGGGTCCTGTGAAGTGCTCCAAAGTTATCTGGGAGTTGTCTGAGCCCCTCACCTGGTGAGCACAGTACGACGTGGGCAGCCGTTACCTGCAGACGTGGTCTGGATAATAAGAACTGTGAGTAAAGGCCCTGGACTGCATCACTGACTCCGTGTCGTTACTGCTGCTGCCCTGCACCATCACCCCCATCCTCCGCATACACTGCCCTGAGGCTATACTCCTCCCGTGGGGAGTTATGCTACGCTCTGCTGCACCCACAACACCAGCCTCAGCGGTCTGCCCTGTAGCGGCGGTTCACTCTGACCGCAATCCACGGGTGGCGTAGTCGGACATTTAAACATCAAAACCACATAAATAGTTCCGCCACTGGTTTGACCGCCCTGAGCCACGGAACCGGGTCGCCGCCACGAAGACTACAACCACCAGCATCCACCAAAAAGGGTCCGGCTCCGGGTGTCCCAAGGTCCAGGGGGTGCGTCAGAACATTTTCATCACCTTTCACAATCACCAATGGGACAAGGCAGGGATGTCCTCTGTCCCCTCTCTTATACATCCTAGTGACGGAGCACCTGCTCTCATCAATTCGCCATAACCCCAATATTAGGTGGATTGAGGTGGGAGGCACCGAGTACAAGTGCTCTCTATTTGCTGATGATGTCCTAGTATATATCACTCAATCACATATATCCATCCATGCTGTTATGGCTGAAATAGATCACTTTGTTACATGGTAAAATTTTAAAATCAATGCAGCGAAGTCTGAGGCCCTCGATGTCTCCCTCCCCAAATCCATATAGGATTCCATCCAGTCCAACTTTCCCTTTGCCTGGCCCTCACAGGGTATCAAATACTTAGGAATTCCTATTCATAGAGACCTCTCCCATCTATGTTATCTTAATTTTGGGCCCTTTATTGAACAATTCCATACAGACCACGGTTGGCAAGTTAGAACTGTAAGATTCACTACGTGAACCGCTGGTGTTTTGTGGAAAAGCACATGTACACCGCGTTCCAAATTATTATGCAAAAAGTGTTTAGGAGTGATAAGGGAAGAATTTGTTTGTTTGTCAGTTAAACTCATTGATGGTGATGTGTGTCAGGGCTCTTTATATCACTGTAAGCAATTGCAGACACCTGTGCTAATTAGTTTGGCAGGTGTGTCCAATGAAAGGCAAGACTACTTAAGAAGGCTCTCTCACATTATTAAGCAGCCTACATTTTCTGCCAAAATGGGAAAGAAAAAGGATGTGTCGGCTGCTGAGAAGCAACAAATTGTGGAGTGTTTAGGTCAAGGCATGACTACAATCAACATTGTGCGATGATCAGGATGAAGTGTCTTGGCAATCAAGAAGTATGTAGCTGATTCACAGTACACACGTGTGCGTGCTGATAAGGGCAAATTGAGGACTCTTTCCTACAGGCAATTACGTCAGGTTGAAAGAGCAGCGGCAAAAAAGCCTTGTCATAGCAGCAGACAAGTTTTTGAAGCTGCTTGTGCCTCCAACGTCCCCCGAACAACAAGATGCAGGGTCCTTCAGAGGTTTGCAGCTGTGCATACGCCATCCTGTCGACCTCCTCTATCCACTTCACACAAGCAGAAACGGCTCCAGTGGGCCAAACATTACATGAAGACTGATTTCAAAACTGTTTTGTTCACGGATGAGTGCCGTGCAGCGCTCGATGGTCCAGATGGATGGAGTGGAGGATGGCTGGTTGATGGACACCCCACGCAAACACAGCTACAGCGCCAACAAGGAGGAGGTGGAGTAATGTTTTGGGCTGGAATCATGGGGAGAGAGATTGTCGGCCCCTTTAGGATCCCTGAAGGCGCTAAAGATGAACTCCATAATGTATGTGGATTTTCTCAAACAGCACTTCCTGCCATGGTTCAAGAAGAAGAACCGTGTATTTCACAGCAAGATCATTTTTCTGCATGATAATGCACCATCTCATGCTGCACATAAAACATCTGCATCTCTGGCTGATATGGGCATAAAAGGGGACAAACTTATGGTGTGACCCCCATGCTCCCCTGACCTCTACCCCATTCAGAACCTTTGGAGCATCATTAAAAGGAGTGTCTATGATGGCGGGAGGCAGTTCACATCTAAGCAACAGCTCTGGGAGGGTATTCTGTCCTCATGCAAAACAATTGAAGCAGAAACCATCCAAAACCTGACAAATTCAATGGACGAGAGAGTTCAGAAGCTCCTTTCGAACAAGGGGTCCTATGTGAAAATGTAACATCACCTAGAATAAAGTTTTGAGTTGAAAACTGTTTGATTTCAGTTTCTAACAACCTGCTAATGCTTATAATTTCAAAAATGACCATTTTTTTGGTCTTTATTAAAATGAAAAGGTTGATCGAAAAGTTTGGGGGATCTAAGAGTGTGGCAACCCAGTAGTCATGATTACTTCGAATTCTGACAATATGAGGGTCATGCTGCAGGTAGTGCAGCAAGAAGGCACTTATGTGTCTTGCGCATCTCGGAGCCCCAAAATTATTTTCCGGGCTAGATGCAGCTAAAAATTATTTTTAATTTTAAATCTGGTGGAGCTTATTATAGATGGCCTAATAGGATCAGTGCTGCACACTGCTACAAAGCCCAAATTATTTTCCAGTCAAGATACAGATAAACATGATTAGTAATTTGAAAGCTTAAAACGTTTGGTAGGGTGATTTTAACCAATCATCAAGCTTTTACTCTCCCCAGGATGACACAGGGGTAGAAAAGTCGTTTCGGATCCATGATTTGTTCATCTTTATGAACGTGAGTCTGTCTACATTATCAGTGGAGAGCCGCGTGCGCTTATCTGTCAGCACACCACCAGCAGCGCTGAACACACGTTCAGACAGAACGCTGGCTGCGGGGCATTACAAGATCTCCAAGGCGTAAGTGGCTAGCTCCCGAAATTTATCCAGATTGGAAGCCCAAAAAGAGCAAGGGTCCAGTGACACAGTCGTGGCTTCAATGTTTACTTGGAGATACTCCTGTACCATCGTCTCTAGGCGTTGACTATGTGTCAGACTTCTTGTCTCCTGTGGCCTTGCAAAGGATGGGCTAAAAAAGTGGTGAAATGATTCCGCAAAATTGATGTTACCAGCAGATACTGTGGTTCTGTTACGGTTTGAGTGCTGAACACTTGACGGTCCCACGGTTGGCAAGTTGGAACTGTGAGATTCACTACGTGCACCACTGGAATTTTGTGGAAAAGCACATGTAAGATTCTGCAACAGTCTCTGCTGATACTCCTGCATGCGTGCATCCCTTTCTATGGCAGGAATAATTTCTGCAAATTTACTTTTGTACCGGGGATCTAACAGTGTGGCAACCCAGTAGTCAGGATTATTTCTAATTCTCACAATTCGAGGGTCTTGTTGCAGGTAGTGCAGCAAGAAGGCACTCATGTGTGTTGCGCATCCAGGAGCACCAAGTCCCTGTTGTGTTGGTGGCGAGGTAACAATCATGCTTCCTTCCTCTGTCCTCTCCCCCCAACCTCGCACAACAGAAATGTGATCAAGGTCTCCCTCATCTGATGAGTCTTCCATCAGTTCGTCCTCCACTTCTTTCTGGGCTCCTGCACCTTCCTCACTAGTTTGGCTGCTACCATGCGCCCTGGTAAAACCATCTCCCCCACCCTCACATGCCTGCCGCCTTGGTGCTGCCGACCTTCTGGACCTTGCAGATGTTAGCCCTTCCGCATACAACTCCTCCTAGTCTACTTCCTCCACCTCCTCTTGTGCCACCACCTGACTCCGAATTCTGTTTAACATGTGCTCCAGCATGTAAATCACCGGAATAGTCATGCTGATAATAGCATCGTCAGCACTAAACATCTTCGTCGCCATTTCAAAACTGTGCAGAAGGGTGCATAGGTCCCTGATCTGAGACCACTCCTCCAGCGTGATTTGCCCCACCTCTGAATCTCGTTGGCCCAGGCTATACGTCAGAACGTATTGCACCAGGGCTTGTCGGTGCTGCCACAGTCGCTGCAACATGTGCAGAGTTGAATTCCACCGGGTAGGCACATCGCATTTTAGCCGGTGAAGTGGCAGGCCCAACGACTTCTGTAGAGATGTAAGTCGCTGAGCTGCGGGATGCGAACGGCGGAAGTGAGCACACAGCGACCGTGCCCTCTGCAGAAGGCCATCTAGTCTGGGATAGTGGGCTAAAAATTGCTGGACAACCAGGTTCAACACGTGAGCCATACAAGGCACGTGTGTGACATTGCCCCGGCGAAGGGCCGCACCCAGGTTTGCAGCATTGTCGCACACGGCCTTCCCTGGTTTCAGGTCCAGTGGAGACAACCATTCATGAAATTGGTTCTCCAGAGCTGACCACAACTCCTCAGCTGTGTGACTCACATTTCCCAGACATTTCAATGTAAAAACCGCCTGATGACGTTGAGCCCTACTGCCAGCATAGTAAGGAGGTGTGCAGGATCCCTTCTGCGCAGTTAGAAAGCTTGTGGCATGACCAGACAGGCTTTGGGTGCAGGTGGAAGACCGAGAGGAGGTTGAAGAGGCAGAAGCAGTGGAGGAACTTTGACATAAAGAGGATTGACGCACAACTCGTGGGGACGGCAAGACTTGGACAGCAGCCCCTTGTCCTGCTGTCACCATAGTTACCCAGTGCCCAGTCAGCGACATGTAACGCCCCTGTCCATGCCTACTCGTCCAAGTGTCTGTGGTGAAATGCACCCTGTCACACACGGAGTTTCTCAAAGAAGCGGTGATGTTGTGTGCGACATGCTGGTGGAGCGCAGGCACACCTTTCTTTGAGAAGTAGTGCCGACTGGGCATCTGGTACTGGGGCACTGCGACGGACATAAGGTCTCGAAAATCCTCTGTGTCCACCAGGCTGAAAGGCAGCATTTCTGTAGCCAAGAGCTTGCAGATGGTGAAATTCAACCTCTTAGCTTTCTCATGGCTAGGAGGAAATGGTCTTTTACTTGTCCACATCTGAGGGACCGAGGGCTGGCTATTGTGCTTAGACGGGGTTGATAAGGGTGTCCCCGGCAAACTGCCGGTCTGTGAGGAAGATGCAGGCGGACATGTTAGGTTGCCTTCATCCAAAGGTGGTGCTATCGATGTCGGACAGCGCTCAACACCAGCTGGTGTTACCACCTCCAAAGAAAATGATGACCTGCCAATCACGCTGGCTGTTGCGGGTAAAGAGGTGGCAGGTCTGCGCCGCAAAACAGGTGTGACTGCTGTCCCCCCAGTCACAGAGGATGAAGAGGCCGCGGATGCACAAGATATGGCAGACGGTGGTTGGCCCGGCCGGCTAGGCCGCATTGTAGCACACTGAGCTTCCCACTGCAACTTATGCTTCATGTCCATGTGCCGGTTCATGCATGAAGTACTCAAACTATGTATTTTTTGGCCTCTACTTAGCTTTTGCTGACAAATGTTACAGATAACACGAGTTGGGTCATCTTTATCGATCTGAAAAAATGCCCAGACTATGCAAGGCTTAGCACCCATGCGACCTGAAGAGCCACCACGACTTGTGGTGAGAGGCAGAGTTGTGTTTGAGGATGCAGTTGTTGACGTGCTTCCAGTACTACGTCTCTGTCCAGGAAGGCGCAACCTGACCTCGTCGTCACTAGCATCTTCCTCCACCTCCTCTGCTGACCTCATCTCTTGGCTGACTGTGGGTTGACAGTAAGTGGGATCTCCGACCTCATCATCATCACCCTGTGCGTTATCACACCCGTCGTCCTCAGAGCCAACCTGTTCCTGCCCTGACAAAAAACTAAAGTTGTCGCTCCAATCAGGTATTTGAGTCTTATCATCGTCTTCCTCATTGTCTCCACCAACAGGAGTTACAGTTTGGGAATGAGGGTCTACATTATGGTCAGAACCTTCTGCGTCTGGTCCTGGATCCAACTCATAAAGATTCTGGGCATCAGTGCAGATCATTTCCTCGTCTGGATTCACAGAAGCGCTGGAGTCGACCTCTGATTCCCAGGCTATAGTATGAGTAAACAGCTCCGCAGACTCAACCATCTGTTCTACCTCATACTCAGACGGGCAGCTGGAGATTTGGGAGCTGTGAGGAAGCAAGTGCGATTTGGGTGACACCTTTGAGGACTGGAGTATTTGTGATGTTGAAGTTGATGTGGAGGAGAGCCCACTTAAAGGACCACTTGATATCCGTTGAAGCACCTGCTGTTTTTGTGCCTCATCTGGAATTTGTAGCGATTGGCGTGGCCGTAAGAAAGGGATCTTATCACATTGTCCGCTAAAAGAAGTAGACATTTTAGTTTGGCTGGAAGATGGTCTTTCTTCTGCAGATGTTACTGTTGCTTTAACACCTACCCCACGGACACAACCTTTTTTCCCCTTCCCAACACGCCTATTCCCCTTTCCACCAGCAGCAGGCCTTTTTCCACTCATTTTGGTGGTTAACTAATTCACAACTCTGGAGTTGTTTGCACAAAAAAACAATGGATGGTAACCGAGCAGAGCTGAGTGGCCAAACTGTGATATTAGGCCAAAACTATTGGCTGGGTTAGATGCAGAAAAAAATTATTTTGAATTTGCAACCTGATGGAGGTCAGTATAGATGGACTAATAGAGAAAGTCCGACACACTACTACAAGGCCATATATTTTTTCAGAGGTAGATGCAGAAAAAAATATATTCAGTTTGCAACCTGATGGAGGTCAGTATAGATGGACTAATACAACAAGTCCCGCACACAGCTAGAAGCCCAAATATTTTTTCAGAGGTACTGTAGATGCAGATAAAAATTATTTTTAATTTGCAACCTGATGGAGGTCAGTATAGATGGACTAATAGAGAAAGTCCGACACACTACTAGAAGGCCAAATATTTTTTCAGAGGTAGATGCAGAAAAAAATATATTCAGTTTGCAACCTGATGGAGGTCAGTATAGATGGATTAATAGAACAATACCCACACACAGCTAGAAGCCCAATATTTTTTCAGAGGTAGATGCAGAAAAAACTATATTCAGTTTGCAACCTGATGGAGGTCAGTATAGATGGACTAATAGAACAAGTCCCACACACTGCTAGAAGCTCAAATATTTTTTCAGAGGTACTGTAGATGCAGATAAAAATTAGTTTTAATTTGCAACCTGATGGAGGTCAGTATAGATGGACTAATAGAGAAAGTCCGACACACTACTAGAAGGCCAAATATTTTTTCAGAGGTAGATGCAGAAAAAATATATTCAGTTTGCAACCTGATGGAGGTCAGTATAGATGGATTAATAGAACAAGACCCACACACAGCTAGAAGCCCAATATTTTTTCAGAGGTAGATGCAGAAAAAAATATATTCAGTTTGCAACCTGATGGAGGTCAGTATAGATGGACTAATAGAACAAGTCCCACACACTGCTAGAAGCCCAAATATTTTTTCAGAGGTACTGTAGATGCAGATAAAAATTATTTTTAATTTGCAACCTGATGGAGGTCAGTATAGATGGACTAATAGAGAAAGTCCGACACACTACTAGAAGGCCAAATATTTTTTCAGAGGTAGATGCAGAAAAAAATATATTCAGTTTGCAACCTGATGGAGGTCAGTATAGATGGATTAATAGAACAAGACCCACACACAGCAAGAAGCCCAATATTTTTTCAGAGGTAGATGCAGAAAAAAATATATTCAGTTTGCAACCTGATGGAGGTCAGTATAGATGGACTAATAGAACAAGTCCCACACACTGCTAGAAGCCCAAATATTTTTTCAGAGGTACTGTAGATGCAGATAAAAATTAGTTTTAATTTGCAACCTGATGGAGGTCAGTATAGATGGACTAATAGAGAAAGTCCGACACACTACTAGAAGGCCAAATATTTTTTCAGAGGTAGATGCAGAAAAAAATATATTCAGTTTGCAACCTGATGGAGGTCAGTATAGATGGACTAATAGAACAAGTCCCACACACTGCTAGAAGCCCAAATATTTTTTCAGAGGTACTGTAGATGCAGATAAAAATTAGTTTTAATTTGCAACATGATGGAGGTCAGTATAGATGGACTAATAGAGAAAGTCCGACACACTGCTAGAAGGCCAAATATTTTTTCAGAGCTAGATGCAGAAAAAAATTATATTCAGTTTGCAACCTGATGGAGGTCAGTATAGATGGATTAATAGAACAAGACCCACACACAGCTAGAAGCCCAATATTCTTTCAGAGGTAGATGCAGAAAAAAATATATTCAGTTTGCAACCTGATGGAGGTCAGTATAGATGGACTAATACAACAAGTCCCACACACAGCTAGAAGCCCAATATTTTTTCAGAGGTAGATGCAGGAAAAAATATATTCAGTTTGCAACCTGATGGAGGTCAGTATAGATGGACTAATACAACAAGTCCCACACACAGCTAGAAGCCCAAATATTTTTTCAGAGGTAGATGCAGAAAAAAATATATTCAGTTTGCAACCTGATGGAGGTCAGTATAGATGGACTAATACAACAAGTCCCACACACAGCTAGAAGCCCAAATATTTTTTCAGAGGTACTGTAGATGCAGATAAAAATTAGTTTTAATTTGCAACCTGATGGAGGTCAGTATAGATGGACTAATAGAGAAAGTCCGACACACTGCTAGAAGGCCAAATATTTTTTCAGAGCTAGATGCAGAAAAAAATTATATTCAGTTTGCAACCTGATGGAGGTCAGTATAGATGGATTAATAGAACAAGACCCACACACAGCTAGAAGCCCAATATTTTTTCAGAGGTAGATGCAGAAAAAAATATATTCAGTTTGCAACCTGATAGAGGTCAGTATAGATGGACTAATACAACAAGTCCCACACACAGCTAGAAGCCCAATATTTTTTCAGAGGAAGATGCAGAAAAAAATATATTCAGTTTGCAACCTGATGGAGGTCAGTATAGATGGACTAATACAACAAGTCCCACACACAGCTAGAAGCCCAATATTTTTTCAGAGGTAGATGCAGAAAAAAATATATTCAGTTTGCAACCTGATGGAGGTCAGTATAGATGGACTAATACAACAAGTCCCACACACAGCTAGAAGCCCAATATTTTTTCAGAGGTAGATGCAGAAAAAAATTTATACAGTTTGCAACCTGATGGAGGTCAGTATAGATGGACTAATACAACAAGTCCCACACACAGCTAGAAGCCTAAATATTTTTTCAGAGGTACTGTAGATGCAGATAAAAATTAGTTTTAATTTGCAACCTGATGGAGGTCAGTATAGATGGACTAATAGAGAAAGTCCGACACACTGCTAGAAGGCCAAATATTTTTTCAGAGCTAGATGCAGAAAAAAATTATATTCAGTTTGCAACCTGATGGAGGTCAGTATATATGGATTAATAGAACAAGACCCACACACAGCTAGAAGCCCAATATTTTTTCAGAGGTAGATGCAGAAAAAAATATATTCAGTTTGCAACCTGATGGAGGTCAGTATAGATGGACTAATACAACAAGTCCCACACACAGCAAGAAGCCCAATATTTTTTCAGAGGTAGATGCAGAAAAAAATATATTCAGTTTGCAACCTGATGGAGGTCAGTATTGATGGACTAATACAACAAGTCCCACACACAGCTAGAAGCCCAAATATTTTTTCAGAGGTAGATGCAGAAAAAAATATATTAAGTTTGCAACCTGATGGAGGTCAGTATAGATGGACTAATACAACAGGTCCCACACACAGCTAGAAGCCCAATATTTTTTCAGAGGTAGATGCAGAAAAAAATATATTCAGTTTGCAACCTGATGGAGGTCAGTATAGATGGACTAATACAACAAGTCCCACACACAGCTAGAAGCCCAAATATTTTTTCAGAGGTAGATGCAGAAAAAAATATATTCAGTTTGCAACCTGATGGAGGTCAGTATAGATGGACTAATACAACAAGTCCCACACACAGCTAGAAGCCCAAATATTTTTTCAGAGGTACTGTAGATGCAGATAAAAATTATTTTTAATTTGCAACCTGATGGAGGTCAGTATAGATGGACTAATACAACAAGTCCCACACACAGCTAGAAGCCCAAATATTTTTTCAGAGGTACTGTAGATGGAGATAAAAATTAGTTTTAATTTGCAACCTGATGGAGGTCAGTATAGATGGACTAATAGAGAAAGTCCGACACACTGCTAGAAGGCCAAATATTTTTTCAGAGCTAGATGCAGAAAAAAATTATATTCAGTTTGCAACCTGATGGAGGTCAGTATAGATGGATTAATAGAACAAGACCCACACACAGCTAGAAGCCCAATATTTTTTCAGAGGTAGATGCAGAAAAAAATATATTCAGTTTGCAACCTGATGGAGGTCAGTATAGATGGACTAATACAACAAGTCCCGCACACAGCTAGAAGCCCAAATATTTTTTCAGAGGTACTGTAGATGCAGATAAAAATTATTTTTAATTTGCAACCTGATGGAGGTCAGTATAGATGGACTAATAGAGAAAGTCCGACACACTACTAGAAGGCCAAATATTTTTTCAGAGGTAGATGCAGAAAAAAATATATTCAGTTTGCAACCTGATGGAGGTCAGTATAGATGGATTAATAGAACAAGACCCACACACAGCTAGAAGCCCAATATTTTTTCAGAGGTAGATGCAGAAAAAACTATATTCAGTTTGCAACCTGATGGAGGTCAGTATAGATGGACTAATAGAACAAGTCCCACACACTGCTAGAAGCCCAAATATTTTTTCAGAGGTACTGTAGATGCAGATAAAAATTCGTTTTAATTTGCAACCTGATGGAGGTCAGTATAGATGGACTAATAGAGAAAGTCCGACACACTACTAGAAGGCCAAATATTTTTTCAGAGGTAGATGCAGAAAAAATATATTCAGTTTGCAACCTGATGGAGGTCAGTATAGATGGATTAATAGAACAAGACCCACACACAGCTAGAAGCCCAATATTTTTTCAGAGGTAGATGCAGAAAAAAATATATTCAGTTTGCAACCTGATGGAGGTCAGTATAGATGGACTAATAGAACAAGTCCCACACACTGCTAGAAGCCCAAATATTTTTTCAGAGGTACTGTAGATGCAGATAAAAATTATTTTTAATTTGCAACCTGATGGAGGTCAGTATAGATGGACTAATAGAGAAAGTCCGACACACTACTAGAAGGCCAAATATTTTTTCAGAGGTAGATGCAGAAAAAAATATATTCAGTTTGCAACCTGATGGAGGTCAGTATAGATGGATTAATAGAACAAGACCCACACACAGCAAGAAGCCCAATATTTTTTCAGAGGTAGATGCAGAAAAAAATATATTCAGTTTGCAACCTGATGGAGGTCAGTATAGATGGACTAATAGAACAAGTCCCACACACTGCTAGAAGCCCAAATATTTTTTCTGAGGTACTGTAGATGCAGATAAAAATTAGTTTTAATTTGCAACATGATGGAGGTCAGTATAGATGGACTAATAGAGAAAGTCCGACACACTGCTAGAAGGCCAAATATTTTTTCAGAGCTAGATGCAGAAAAAAATTATATTCAGTTTGCAACCTGATGGAGGTCAGTATAGATGGATTAATAGAACAAGACCCACACACAGCTAGAAGCCCAATATTTTTTCAGAGGTAGATGCAGAAAAAAATATATTCAGTTTGCAACCTGATGGAGGTCAGTATAGATGGACTAATACAACAAGTCCCACACACAGCTAGAAGCCCAATATTTTTTCAGAGGTAGATGCAGGAAAAAATATATTCAGTTTGCAACCTGATGGAGGTCAGTATAGATGGACTAATACAACAAGTCCCACACACAGCTAGAAGCCCAAATATTTTTTCAGAGGTAGATGCAGAAAAAAATATATTCAGTTTGCAACCTGATGGAGGTCAGTATAGATGGACTAATACAACAAGTCCCACACACAGCTAGAAGCCCAAATATTTTTTCAGAGGTACTGTAGATGCAGATAAAAATTACTTTTAATTTGCAACCTGATGGAGGTCAGTATAGATGGACTAATAGAGAAAGTCCGACACACTGCTAGAAGGCCAAATATTTTTTCAGAGCTAGATGCAGAAAAAAATTATATTCAGTTTGCAACCTGATGGAGGTCAGTATAGATGGATTAATAGAACAAGACCCACACACAGCTAGAAGCCCAATATTTTTTCAGAGGTAGATGCAGAAAAAAATATATTCAGTTTGCAACCTGATGGAGGTCAGTATAGATGGACTAATGCAACAAGACCCACACACAGCTAGAAGCCCAATATTTTTTCAGAGGTAGATGCAGAAAAAAATATATTCAGTTTGCAACCTGATAGAGGTCAGTATAGATGGACTAATACAACAAGTCCCACACACAGCTAGAAGCCCAATATTTTTTCAGAGGAAGATGCAGAAAAAAATATATTCAGTTTGCAACCTGATGGAGGTCAGTATAGATGGACTAATACAACAAGTCCCACACACAGCTAGAAGCCCAATATTTTTTCAGAGGTAGATGCAGAAAAAAATATATTCAGTTTGCAACCTGATGGAGGTCAGTATAGATGGACTAATACAACAAGTCCCACACACAGCTAGAAGCCCAATATTTTTTCAGAGGTAGATGCAGAAAAAAATTTATACAGTTTGCAACCTGATGGAGGTCAGTATAGATGGACTAATACAACAAGTCCCACACACAGCTAGAAGCCCAAATATTTTTTCAGAGGTACTGTAGATGCAGATAAAAATTATTTTTAATTTGCAACCTGATGGAGGTCAGTATAGATGGACTAATACAACAAGTCCCACACACAGCTAGAAGCCCAAATATTTTTTCAGAGGTACTGTAGATGGAGATAAAAATTAGTTTTAATTTGCAACCTGATGGAGGTCAGTATAGATGGACTAATAGAGAAAGTCCGACACACTGCTAGAAGGCCAAATATTTTTTCAGAGCTAGATGCAGAAAAAAATTATATTCAGTTTGCAACCTGATGGAGGTCAGTATAGATGGATTAATAGAACAAGACCCACACACAGCTAGAAGCCCAATATTTTTTCAGAGGTAGATGCAGAAAAAAATATATTCAGTTTGCAACCTGATGGAGGTCAGTATAGATGGACTAATGCAACAAGTCCCACACACAACTAGAAGCCCAATATTTTTTCAGAGGTAGATGCAGAAAAAAATATATTCAGTTTGCAACCTGATGGAGGTCAGTATAGATGGACTAATACAACAAGTCCCACACACAGCTAGAAGCCCAACATTTTTTCAGAGGAAGATGCAGAAAAAAATATATTCAGTTTGCAACCTGATGGAGGTCAGTATAGATGGACTAATACAACAAGTCCCACACACAGCTAGAAGCCCAATATTTTTTCAGAGGTAGATGCAGAAAAAAATATATTCAGTTTGCAACCTGATGGAGGTCAGTATAGATGGACTAATACAACAAGTCCCACACACAGCTAGAAGCCTAAATATTTTTTCAGAGGTACTGTAGATGCAGATAAAAATTAGTTTTAATTTGCAACCTGATGGAGGTCAGTATAGATGGACTAATACAACAAGTCCCACACACAGCTAGAAGCCCAATATTTTTTCAGAGGTAGATGCAGAAAAAAATATATTCAGTTTGCAACCTGATGGAGGTCAGTATAGATGGACTAATACAACAAGTCCCACACACAGCTAGAAGCCCAATATTTTTTCAGAGGTAGATGCAGAAAAAAATTTATACAGTTTGCAACCTGATGGAGGTCAGTATAGATGGACTAATACAACAAGTCCCACACACAGCTAGAAGCCCAAATATTTTTTCAGAGGTACTGTAGATGCAGATAAAAATTATTTTTAATTTGCAACCTGATGGAGGTCAGTATAGATGGACTAATACAACAAGTCCCACACACAGCTAGAAGCCCAAATATTTTTTCAGAGGTACTGTAGATGGAGATAAAAATTAGTTTTAATTTGCAACCTGATGGAGGTCAGTATAGATGGACTAATAGAGAAAGTCCGACACACTGCTAGAAGGCCAAATATTTTTTCAGAGCTAGATGCAGAAAAAAATTATATTCAGTTTGCAACCTGATGGAGGTCAGTATAGATGGATTAATAGAACAAGACCCACACACAGCTAGAAGCCCAATATTTTTTCAGAGGTAGATGCAGAAAAAAATATATTCAGTTTGCAACCTGATGGAGGTCAGTATAGATGGACTAATGCAACAAGTCCCACACACAACTAGAAGCCCAATATTTTTTCAGAGGTAGATGCAGAAAAAAATATATTCAGTTTGCAACCTGATGGAGGTCAGTATAGATGGACTAATACAACAAGTCCCACACACAGCTAGAAGCCCAACATTTTTTCAGAGGAAGATGCAGAAAAAAATATATTCAGTTTGCAACCTGATGGAGGTCAGTATAGATGGACTAATACAACAAGTCCCACACACAGCTAGAAGCCCAATATTTTTTCAGAGGTAGATGCAGAAAAAAATATATTCAGTTTGCAACCTGATGGAGGTCAGTATAGATGGACTAATACAACAAGTCCCACACACAGCTAGAAGCCTAAATATTTTTTCAGAGGTACTGTAGATGCAGATAAAAATTAGTTTTAATTTGCAACCTGATGGAGGTCAGTATAGATGGACTAATACAACAAGTCCCACACACAGCTAGAAGCCCAATATTTTTTCAGAGGTAGATGCAGAAAAAAATATATTCAGTTTGCAACCTGATGGAGGTCAGTATAGATGGACTAATACAACAAGTCCCACACACAGCTAGAAGCCCAAATATTTTTTCAGAGGTACTGTAGATGCAGATAAAAATTAGTTTTAATTTGCAACCTGATGGAGGTCAGTATAGATGGACTAATAGAATGATGCTATGCCCAAAAGATTTTACTTCACTAGGTGCAGTAAAAAAATTGGTATTCTATACACAGGTGGTATATCTTGCAACACAGATAGGCTCCACTGACTAACACACTCTGCAATAGGCCAAAAAGGATTAGCTTTGCTAGATTCAGCCAAATGCTGTGAAAAAAACTTGCACAGCACTGGCACAGACCTGCCTGGCAAAAACTGATAGGAACTGATGTAACCTAGTCCTGAAAAGGACTCCAATTACAATTAGTCTTTACTCCCACAACCTATCTATTTAAGAGCACAGACCTCCCTGATAAAAGTCGTAGGAAATGCTGTAACCTAGTCGTTAAAAGGACTGCAATCACAACTATTCCCTACTCCCAAGCTATCTGTATATTTGTGCGAAAATTGGCTTGAAATTAACAAGGTATAGCGCACACAGCAACAGCGGTGCCGTCTAACACGCAGCTGCAGCAGTGAGAAAATGGTGGCGACGGGGAAAATGGCTTGGTCTTATAGGGCAAGGACATGTGACATACACAGCCAATGACACATGCCCTTGCTTGTGTGAAAAAAAGCACTTCGCTCCGTGTGTGCGCTGCTGATAGGCTGACAGATTGCACCTCCCCACTGCAAATGCGGGAAAGAGAAAAAAAAATGGAGATCTTCATTGTTCCTGCAGAGATCCATCCCCTGCCCCTCCCCCCACCCCGCTGTACACTCAAACTGCGTATTAACATTAATTTTCATCATTACTGAGAAAAAATCCAGTTATGATTTTGGTGCACGAACAGTTATCGAACATAACCTCGAACAGCCGAATTTTTATCAAATTGTTCGTGTTCGCCGACCGGCTCGAACACCGCCCAAAACAGCTCGAATTTGAGATTGGCGAACAGTTCGAGTAGAACAACGCTCATCTCTAATCAGGAGGCAACCCAAGGCATAGGGGCTGGGACTGGCAGTAGGATGCCTTGCGGTGGACAGCCGAGCTCGATCCTTATAAAAGCTTTTTAACTGCAGCAGCTTTAGTGGACGCTACTGGAGCTGGAATTACGCGGCTGCTGGCATGAGACTTGCCCTCCAATAGATCCTTGTAAATGGATTTAAAGTGTATTCATTCAAATTAGAGAGACAATTTAAATTAAAAAACTTAGAGCTGCCTCCACCACAGGGGGGCTCGCTCGTCCCACCAGCGGACAGGCACCAGTATTGGGAGAGGGGGGCTGGCCGTCAGGGTTCACCGCGGCTCTGGCACAAACCCGGCGACACGGAGTTGGCACGGGCAGGAGCTGACTGAACGTGTCGGCTTCTCACTTTTTGGATTTTAGAAGGGCATGACATGCCTATATCTGTGTCTCCCCCTCCTTTTACTCCTCCACCTCTTTTCTTTTCTCATGACTATATGTACTTGTCACTTTTCCATGTGTTAGTTGTGTCTTCTGAGCAGTTTGTCAGCTTTTGGACACCTTTGAAGGTGTTTTCTATGTGTTTCTATGTGTTTTTGTTTGCCTGCCATTGGTTTTAACGGTGTTCGAAGGTGTTCGACGAACAGTTCGACGAACAGTTCGGCGAACACACGGGTGTTCGACGAACCGAACCGAACTCGTACACTACGGGGGTGGCTCAACACTAGTGGGGGGTACACACTATGGATTAAATACAACAAAACACATGCCTTTTTAGCTTAAATACAAACAACATTCTACAAAAATGCTACAAAAAATGCACATACAGTGGGGAAAATAAGTATTTGATATACTGCCGATTTTGCAAGTTTTCTCAGGTACAAAGAATGGAGAGGTCTGTAATATTTATCATAGGTGCACTTCACCTATGAGAGACAGAATCTACGAATAAAATCCAGAAAATCACATTGTATGATTTTTACATAATTAATTTGCATTTTATTGTATGAAATAAGCATTTGATCACCTACCAACCAGCAAGAATTCTGTCTCTCACAGACCTGTTAGTTTTTCTATAAGAAGCCCTCCTACTCTACACTCATTGCTTGTATTAATTATGCCTATTTGAACTCATTTCCTGTATAAAAGACACCTGTCCACACACTCAATTAATCACACTCCAACCTCTCCACCATGGCCAAGACCAAAGAGCTGCTTAAGGACACCAGGGAAAAAATTGTAGTCCTACACAAGGCTGGGATAGGTTACAAGACAATAGGCAAGCAGCTTGGTGAGAAGGCAACAACTGTTAGCACAATTATTAGAAAATGGAAAAAACACAAGATGACTGTCAATCTTCCTCGGTCTGGGGCTCCATGCAAGGTCTCACCTCGTGGAGTAAGGATGACTCTGAGATACATCAGGAATCAGCCTAGAACTACATGGGAGGACCTTCTCAATGACCTGAAGAGAGTGAAGAGAGAAGGGACGACAGCTTCAAAATTACCTTTAGTAATACACTACGCCATCATGAATTACAATCCTGCAGGGCATGCAATATCCCTCAGATCATGCCAGCACATGTCCAGGCACGTTTGAAGTTCACCAATGACAATATGAGGAGGCATGGGAGATCGAGAGGAGGCATGGGAGAAGGTCATGTTGTCAAATGAGACCAAAATCGAACTTTTTGGTATCAATTCCACTCGCCGTGTTTGGAGGAAGAAGAAGGATGAGTACAACCCAAAGACCACAATCCCAACTGTGAAGCATGGTGGGGGAAACCTCATACTTTGTGGGTTCTTTTCTGCAAAGGGGACAGGACAACTTCACGGTATTGAAGGGAGGAAGGATGGGGTCAAGTATTGGGAGATTTTGACCAACAACCTCCTTCCCTCAGTAAGAGCATTGAAGATGGGTCGTGGCTGGATCTTCCAGAATGGCAATGACCTGAAACACACAGCCAGGGCAACTAAGGCGTGGCTCCGTCAGAAGCATTTCAAAGTCCTGTAGTGGCCTAGCCAGTCTCCAGACCTGAACCCAATAAAAAATCTTTGGAGGTAGCTGAAACTCAATGTTGCCCAGCGACAACAAAACTTGAAAGATCTGGAGAAGATCTGTATTGAGTAGTGGGCCAAAATCCCTGCTGCAGTGTGTGCAAACTTGGTCAAGAACTACAGGAAACATCTGACCTCTATAATTGCAAACAAAAGTTTCTGTACCAAATATTAAATTATTTTTTTCTATTGTATCAAATACTTTTTTCATGCAATAAAATGCAAATTAATTATTTAAAAATCATAAAATGTGTCTTTATTAGATTCTGTCTCTCACAGGTGAAGTGTACCTACAATAAAAATTACAGACCTCTCTGTTCTTTGTAAGTGGGAAAACTTGCAAAATCGACAGTGTATCAAACACTTATTTTCCCCACTTTATTTGTTCTTGTAGTTTCACCTATTACTTGGCATTGGTGTTGAAAGCACTTTCTGAAATCTCAGCCCTGGGAAGAAAGACATTTTGTTATTCCCCTTGTGCCATATTAGGGTGAGTCTTGGACTTCACATCAATATTTTGCCATTCCTTAATTAACTCACTACTGTTTCTCTTGTTTTGTCTAACATACACTGCAATATCCACACAGCCCAAGTAACTTTCTGCTTTTCTTAGGTTTGGAGAGAAAAGCTTAAATGTTCATACATCTGTATCTTGTCTAGTGTCCAGTCCAGTCCTCTGTGGCTGTCGGACCAGGGCAGTCTTCACTTCTGCACCTGTCTTCCTTGGTCTGGCACCCTGGGCACCTCTTGTACTTACTAGGATTCATGATTGCATGACATTGCATGAGATCTAGGAACTAAGCCAGATGTGATGTTGTGACATTTGATGTAGTAATTGTCTCTTCAGAGAGGAAGAGGACTAGAACTCTAGTGCCACTTAATAGAAGTAGAAATCCTAAAAGTCAATATCAACTCTCTAACGAGCATTGTCACATGACTTAGTATAAAAACCAGAACCAGAATCTCAACTTGCAGACACTGTGTTTCGGGGTACTGCCCCTCGTCAGTGCAAAGTGAGTTCTGATTTGGTTGGGTGAAAGGTGTCTGACCGGGATCCAAGGGGTAATGTTTCTCCTTGCGGAGAGTGACATGTCAAGCATGCCAAGATGAGACTTTTAAGCCGCAATGCTCCTCTGTGCTGTAACATTATAATGTTTAGAAAATAAACTATTATGGATCGAAATAATTATTTGAAAAAATGGAGAGGACTCCAGATAAACTGAATAAACCTATAGAACAATGAAGTCACAACCACCAAATAATGAATAAAAAAATATATGTTTTATTAACAACCACTTTAAAAGATCCAAGCAATTACTACCTGAATAATATCAGTACAAAATAAAAAGAAATTAAAAGCATAATAGTAACAATTCAAGATGTAGAAGAGTGTGAGGGTCTCAATTAGAGCTCAAAAAGATAGAGACACATCAAGACATATGGGTATCAACAGTGAATGAGTATTCCACTAAGCAATGAGTGACCAATAAATAATCATACGGAAACATATACAAGGGCTTAACACAGTGTATATTCCACCAGCATGGTAAAGTATTGGAATATTGAAATGTAGTGACTAGTGATGAGCGAACATGCTAGCCACTGCTCGGTACTCGCCCGAGCATAACTGTGCTTGACGAGCTCGGCGCATGGCTAGTATTTCCAGGTTGCTCGGGCGGGAACTTGGGTCCCTTCCCTGCATGTTTGGCACTCTTTAAAGAGCAAATGAACATGCAGGGATTGCCTGCCACACACTGTAATGCCGCAGCCATGTTGGTTGTGGGCATTACAGTGATTGGCTGGCCACACAGCGTCATCAGGTCTATATCAGACCTGGAGCCGTCATGCTCGTCACAGTCACTCCGGAATCAGGCAGTGTAGGGAGAGCTGCTGCTGCGTCAGGGAGAGATTTGCTTCTTTATAGTTAGTATAGGTATTCCACAACATATATACAGTATATATTCATCTGAACTAACAGTCCTTCTGAGGACTAATCCAGCTGCATATATTCAGTGGTGATAGCAGGAGTTAGGCAGGCAGGCAGTGTATATGGCAGACTGCAGAGCATGATACAGCACAAGAGGGTCCATTGAACGTCCTGCTAGTATAGGTATTCCACAACATATATATATATTTATATATATATCCATCTGAACTAACAGTCCTTCTGAGGACTAATCCAGCTACATATAATCAGTGCTAGGCAGGCAGGCAGTGTATGTGGCAGACTGCAGTGTATGATACAGCACAAGAGGGTCCATTGAATGTCCTGTCTGCTGCTGCTGTAATAATTACAGATATTTGTAGACATAGCCCCAGATATCAGGGGCCAGGGCAATTTTTTTTTATCTTAATCCTGGTTATTTGTTTAAAAAGCAATCCAGAGTACACAATTTTTCTGCTCCATTTGCTTGCTAGCACTGCAGAATATGACCAGATCTGTTTCATATTTCAGCAATAACAATCCAGAAATTTGAACTGAACGTGGAAAATATTCGCCTCCTTTTCCATTCGGTTGCAGTGTGTCGGTCAAGCTATTCACACTAGGTCTCTGTGTAGAATAGTATTAGTAAATTACAGGCCTGCTATTTATAACCGTGGTTCTCTGTCAGACATATCACCAATAAGACTGTTCCAAAATCAGACATTTCTTCCATTTTCATTCCATCGCATTGTCTAGGTCAAGCTATTCACACTAGGTGTGTGTGAAGAATAGTATTAGCAAATTACAGGCCTGCTATTTAAAACCGTGGTTCTCTGTCAGACATAACACCTATGACAGTGTTCCAAAATCAGCCATTTCTTCCATTTTCATTTCGTTGCGTGTGTCAGTTAAGCCAGGGTTCCCCAACTCCAGTCCTCAAGGCCCACCAACAGGTCATGTTTTCAGGATTTCCTTAGTATTGCACAGGTGATGTAATTATTGCCTGTGCAGGTGATGTAATTATCACCTGTGCAATACTAAGGAAATCCTGAAAACATGACCTGTTGGTGGGCCTTGAGGACTGGAGTTGGGGAACCCTGAGTTAAGCTATTCACACTAGGCCTCTGTATAGAATAGTATTAGTAAATTACAGGCCTATTATTTAAAACTGTGGTTCTCTGACAGACATATCACCTATAAGACTGTTCCAAAATCAGCCGTTTCTTCCATTTTCATTTCGTTGCAGTGTGTCAGTTAAGCTATTCACACTAGGCCTCTGTATAGAATAGTATTAGTAAATTACAGGCCTGTTATTTAAAACTGTGGTTCTCTGTCAGACATATCACCTATAAGACTGTTAAAAAATCAGCCATTTCTTCCATTTTAATTTTGTTGCAGTGTGTCGGTCAAGCTATTTACACTAAGTGTCTGTGTAGAATAGTATTAGTAAATTACAGGCCTGCTATTTAAAATTGTGGTTGTCTGTCAGACGTATCACATATAACTGCTTTCCAAAATCAGCCATTTCTCGTGAACAAGGAAAATATAGTCCTCCATTAAAAATGGGCAAGGTGCGTGGCAAGGGACGGGGAAGTGGACGTGATGGTGATGGTGCATGCAGAGGCTGAGGAGGTGGCTGTGGGCAAGATGAAATTGTGTCACAAAAAACAACCACATTATATTGCTTGACCTTTCTGTCCCAATTACTAGTGGACCGCAGTACACCACTATTGAACTCAGAGCAGTGTCAAAAGGTTGTTGGTTGGATAGCAGATAATGGTTCCAGTCACTTTGCCACCACCACCACCACCCTGTCTTCCACACGGTCAAGTCTCAAAAGCCATGAGTCAAGACCGCATATTCCTCACCCTGATCCTCCTTCCTCCCACCATACCGAGTGCCCAGAGATAACTGATCCCACACTTGGACTCTTAGAAGAGCGGTTCATTTTTCCATTTGTAGATTCGGGCCTCTTGCCCGGCCAGCTTCAAGCGAGTCAAGAGGAGAACGCATGTAGCAATGCCCAAATATTGAGCAGCCACGGTCACAGGAAGGCGATGGTGGGAAATTGCAATTACTGTCGCAAGAGGTGGATGATGATGATGATGAGACACAATTGGCAGAAAGTCAGGAGGAGGACCAGTGTGCGGTAGTGGAAGACGAAGTGGTGGATGATATAGTAACTGACCCAACCTGGCAGGGGAACATACAGAGCGAAGACAGCAGCACACAGGGCGAGGGAGGCATAGCACCACAACAGGCAGGAAGAAGCAGTGTGGTGGCCGCAGACACATGGCGGGAAAGCGTTACTCGTAATGCCAACACGACGAAAGTTGCCAGTACAACTGTTGGGTTTCACCGAGTCTGGTTGTTTTTTAAAGACTCTTCAGATAACCCCAAAAAGGCCATTTGCACCACCTGCCAGGCCAGCATCAGCAGGGATAGCAAAACTAGCAGCCTGACTACTGCTTTCCGCAACCTGATGGTGGCGGACGTCCCTCGGTACTCTGTCCCCACCCGCCACTGTTTCTCCCGGTGAACCGTCCCCACATTACACAAGCACGTGTCCCACAACATTAGACGTGCCCTCAACAACACAGTTACTGGGAAAGGCCATCTAACCATTGACACATGGACAAGTGCTTGTGGGCAGGGACGGTACATCTCGCTGACGGCACATTGGGTTAACATAGTGGAAGCCGGGACCTAGTCGGAACTTGGGACGTACTTGTCCTTCCGACGCCAAGAATTTGGAGCCCTGGGTCAATCAGGGTTGCCCCCACATTCTACAGCTCCTGCACCTCATTCATATCTGTAATTACCACATCAGTCGCAAGCTGGAAGCACTGCAGCACTGCCTCAGCCAAGCGGCAACAGGCTGTGCTGAAGCTAATATGCTTAGTTGACAAACCGCACAATGCTGAAGAGTTGTGGACAGTTTTGAAAGAGCAGGCGGATCTGTAGCTGACACCGCTGAACCTACAGCCAGGCATGGTCGCTTGTGACAATGGCTGGAACCTAGTGGCGGCTCTGAGGTGAGGCGAGCTCACACACGTACCATGCCTGGCCCATGTGCTTTACCTCGTGGTTCAGCAGTTTCTAAAAAACCTACCTGGATCTGACGGATATTGTCAAAGTACGCCACCTGTGTGCCCATTTTAGAAAGTCTTCTACAGCTTTCGCCGCCCTTGCCGTGCTTCAGCAGCGTTTGCAGCTTCCAGCTCACCGACTGATCTGCGATGTCCCCACACTTTGGAACTCTACATTGCAGATGTTGGGAAGCATTTGTGAGCAGAAGAGGGCAGTTGTTGGCTACCAGCATCAACAAGGCTGTCGGAATTCAGGTCAGACTCCACACATAAAACTTCAGGAGGGGACATGGATGTCAGACATATGTACCATCCCCCAAAACTTTGAGGACTCCACCAAGATGGTGAGTGGCGATGACGCCATAACCATCACCATCCCACTACTCTGTCTTCTGAAACGCTCACTGCTCACAATCAAAAAGGATGCATTGCAGGCGCAGCACGATGAGATGGCGCAAGGAACCATACAGGGTGATTACACATAGCCCAGCCTCATGTCATTCCAATATGGATTGGGTGACAATGTGGAAGAGGAGGAGGAAGAACAGGTGCTAGTTTCCTGCGCTATAGACGGTACTACCTGCACAATCGCTGTCATACTGTCTGTTCAGCGTGGATGGCCTGAGGACAGGAAGGAGGAGGAGGATGAGGAGGAGAGCATGGTCAGTTGTCATCTTGGTAAAGACCTGGAAGTCTTGCCTCTTTGCACTCTGGCACACATGGCTGAGTTTATGTTACGCTGCCTTTCCTGTGACCCTCGCGTTGTCCAAATTTTGGGTGAAAGTCATTATTGGTTGGTGACACTTCTAGACCCACGCTACTAGGAGAACTTTCTCTCTCTTATTCCCACTCAGGACAGGCCTAATAAAATGGAGCAGTACGAAAAGGCCTTTGTTGCAGAATTATTCAAAAAATTCTCATCTGAAAATGCTGGCGGTAGAGGTCACTGTTCGTTGGACAACCAAGGAGTACAGGCGAGAGAGACACAAATGCAATCCAGCAGAGGCAGAGGAACAGTTCAGGGACAGTTTTCTCAGAACCTTCCATCACACAAGCCCTGATGCGCGGGATACTCTCCCAAGGAGAGAAAAGTTGCAGAAGATGCTGAGGGAGTACCTTGCCGACCATACCAACGTCCTCTGTGATTGCTCTGTGCCTTATAATTATTGGGTATACAAGCTGGACACGTAGCATGAACTGGCTCTCTATGCCTTGGAGGACCTGGCCTGCCCTGCCACTAGCTTTTTTGTCAGAAGAGCTGTTTTTTAGTGCCACTGGTGGAACTATAACCGATAGGCGCATCCGCCTGTCAACTGAAAATGCTGATAGGCTGACTCTTATAAAAATAAACAAGGGCTTGATTGGGACAGACTTTTCAACATCGAATGATAGTAGCATAACATAAACTCAAATACAGTGTCTTTTTTTGGGGAGGTCTAACTCTATTTCCATGCACCTCTATCTTCACATCCAGACAAGGGTATATGCTTCTTGATTTTGTCTATTTGCTCTTGTCCTCCTCCTTCTCCGTATCCTCATCCTCCACCACCTTATCATCACCATATGTACCCTATCAACATATCTACGTCTCTTGCAAGGGGCATTGGAGTTCCTCAAAATTTTTGACAGCCATTTCAGTCACTGCAAAGGCAAACAGTATGGGAGACCTACTCCTTTCTAATGGGAATATGTCGTTACTGAGTCCCACCTCTAGGTGTCTTTAAATTGTTAGTGGGGTTTTTCCTAAATTTTGGCAGCCTTTGGACTCACTGCATACCCTATAACTGAATAGCAGACCCTCTCCTTTCTAATGGGAACATGTCATTACTGTGGCCCAGCTCTATGTGTCTTTAAATTTTTAGTAGGGTTTTTCTTAAATTTTGGCAGCCGTTGCACTCAGCGAACACCCTATAACTGAATAGCACACCCTCTCCTTTCTAATGAGAGCATGTCGTGCTTGTTACTGTGGCCCATCTCTATATGTCTTTAAATTGTTAGTGAGGTTTTTCCCAAATTTTGGCAGCTCTTGCAGTCACAGCATGGGCATTACCACTATAGGAGACCTGCTCCTTTATAATGGGAACATTTTATTTTTTACTGAGACCCTCCTCTATGTCTCTTCAAAGGGGTATTGGGTTGCGTCTACATTTTTGGCAGACCTTGCAGTCACTGCATACGCAATAACAGTATAGGAGACCCACTCATTAATAATGGGAACAACAAAGCATAGCCGTCTGATGGCTCTCTAACAATAGCGAGGGCCGACTTCTGGCCCTTTGAGAATAGTAAGGCTGTAAAAATAGTGTTTGTGACTTTCACAATCCCTCCTTTATAAATGAAACAGGATGTGTCTGATGATGTGTCTCACACCACATGGTCAGATAAGGTTGTAAAATGTTAAAATGACATTTCTTGGTGAATACATTTGTCTTGGTTGAAAGCAATGCAAACGTGCAAAAACGCCCAAGGTGTGGAGGAGCTTTTTGGTTATTTATTTTGCCTTATATGCAAGTCATTATCCTGGAAAGGATGTTCCTTAACATATTTCCCAGGAAAATCCATATTGGTTTTATTTTTGTATGTTTTATTGTGAGTCCATAAAAGTGGCGCAATACATCTGACAACATTGTTGACAGCAGTGACCTGGGAGTCAGAAATGCTTACAGAGGTCTTCCTCATGCTGTTCCCATGTAAGTTGAGCACTGTTCCCATCAATTTGGGCAATTTTTAGGCCCTCTGCAGACCACCGAGGGGGGCTGCCAGAAAAATGCTCGAGTTTCCCATAGACTTAGATTGGACTCGTTACTCGGACCGAGCACCCGAGTATTCCAATTTGCTCGACTTGAACAATGAGTACCCGAGCATTTTAGTGCTCGTTCATCACTAGTAGTGACCACAAGTACTTTAAGTAAAAAATTATAGTAGCATATCAATTAAGTGGAAGCTCCTTACCCATGCCAGGAATGTGCAACTCCATGCCCTTGTGCGTGTTTCACGTGGTCTTCTTCAGGGGGCTGAGTTGTTAGATCTAGTAGGCGAAAAAGCTACCCAGGATACCCAGCCAAGTTTTCCAGTCATTCAAGTGAATACTGCCTTTGTCCGACTGCTTCAGAGAACTGTACTGAATGCCAGATCAGGAGAGCATTGATCTTTTTGCTCAACTATAATTTGTATGGATCTGAAGAAAACATGGAAGTGGAGGAATTAATACTGTCATGGAAACCCCTTTTATGGGGGAGCTTTGGGGGAGACACAAGGGTTCTCCTGATTTTCCGGTGCTGGTCAAATAGGGCACAATGCATCAGAGACAAGAAATACACAAGGTCCAATATCAGTATACACATCTTGTCTGTCTTGCTAACCGAGACAGAGGTTTTTATTGAGTAACTGAGAAAGAGGAAGTATTTTATCATAAGTAAAAAATAGATATAAAAGAAGAAAGCGAAAATACTTTAACAAAAAAAACAAATAAATACCTTTTGCCTACACGGAGGTTCTAAGCCTTGAAACAGTTTCCTGTTGCTTTTATGAGCAAAACGTGTAAAATCTAAAGAAAGAGGGTATACTCAATGTGACTAAAAAAGAATATGTGACAGCTTTTCCATAACAACATGGTAAAAAGGGTTATAATGGACCTCAAGGTCTAGAACAAATGAAAAAAAAGGTTTAAAATAAGATGCTTCTCCAGCCTCAAAGTTGGCCTCCTGTACATATCAATAATGCAAAAAGCCCCGTAAAAAAACAACAAAACTCATGAAAAACTTCAAAGGGGATGAAAATCCTAGAGCAGCATACAGTATGTAATGATTTATGATATGTACAACATGCCATAAAATGCTTATCATCTCTGGAACACTAATTCTTCGAAGAACAAGCTAGTTTTGGTTTCAACTTTCCATTGAAGACTGGCCATGCCTTTACATCCTTTCCTAACCTGAACTTAGTTTTGGTTACCTAAAGATCTCTTTCCGTTGATCTCCTTAATGCCTATTTATTTCCAAGGATGGTGACCAAATTCATCTCATTCTCACAGAACACCTACATGGTGAGGTCTCTTTAAGAACAAATATGTTGTGTTGAATTATCGGAAAGTAGGAAATGTCATAGAAATAGAACCTGAAGCTAGAGATGGTGACTAGGAGGAAAATAAATTGACTATTAAGACACTGGTGTCATAGAAATCTTAACCTGGACCTGATGCTGCCATGATAAACAGGTCACAGTGTGAGCTCATTAGCAGCTAGGTATTCAACGCCGTAAATACAATCCCAATGATATGAAACCGTGAGAAGTAAGACCGTGAACCATGGGATCAGCCTCCTTGGAAACAGACCACAAAAGGTTCTTGGTTCAATTCCAGACTTGGTGTGAAAAGGAGAGCTGGAAAAACAATGCTCTATCACAGGAGTTTACATTATATGAATAGCATGTATCAAGGGATGTATAAAACGTACAGCTCGGATATCATGTAGGTCAAAGGCAGAATCTATAATGGTCATAAAGTCCAAGACCAATACTAACTACTGTTTTTGTAAAATGATGCCTTTTAATATTCTTTTCTTTGAATTTGGTGGGATATAATCATTTCTCATATACAGTACAGTACTGTGCAAAAATTTTAGGCAGGTGGGGGAAAATGCTGGAAAGTAAGAATTCTTTCATAAATAAGACAAAAAACAAAACACGCAAATACCCTGCAGTAAATAAATAAATAGCAATAGTGCATGAAAATAATACAGGGTGCTTAGTTACCATAACTTCAATTAAAAAAAAAACATAAAAGCCATCCCACCACGTCAAGTTGACCCTATTTGGGAAGGTCCATCCAATAGTCAAAGTGCATAATGATGAACAAAAGAGAAATAAATAATCTAAATCCCATTAATATTTAATGTGCTCGTCCTTTGCCTTTGTGGCGCCCCTGCGGGTTCAGTCGCCGCAGAGGTACTGCATCTCACCCAGAGGTGTGGTATCCCACTCTCAGGTAAGGATGGAGTTCTGCCCGGGACCCATACACTTGTATCCATTACACTCCACTTCAGAGGGAAGGGCAAGATTGCTCCTAAGGAAGAGCACAGTCCCTGGTCCCTAGCTAGAGGGCGGAACCATGGAGTGGGTGTGGGAGGAGGAAGAAGCACAGGAGAGCACTTCAGAAGGAGTATAATAAGAAGGGGAACCATCTAGAAGGGGTACAGTCTGAGAGGAGAAGGAGTGGGAGCGGGAGCTCTGTAGGAGCTCTGCTCAAGAGGAGAGAGGGCCTAGCTGGAGAGGCCCAGGAGGACTGTCTGGAAGAGGATGGGAGCAGAGGGAAGGCTCCAAGAGGAACCGAGGGGATCCTAGGGGGACTGGAAGTGAAGGAAGCCACCCGTGCATACGAATCTGCAGGAACGTGGAGGGATCAGGCTGCATAGGGGACCGGCCCCTAACTAGTGGAGAACTAGAAGGCTCAGCTAGAAACCGGAGGCTTCTGTACTTTCAGGGTGCTGCTGCTCACAACCACAACTACATTGCTAAAAAGGTGGCCACGTAGGATTCAGGGGACTGCAGGTTGCCCGCCAAAATCCGAGGTTACCTGCTTGGGACACTGGTTGTGAGGCGCAGGGCAGGAGGGTGAGAGCCAGCGCAGGAAGACGACGGAGGAAGGCACACAGAATGGGGTCCCGTTATGTACTCCTGAAACACCTGGGAGTTTGCTGAATCCCTGCCTTGGTAAACACAGGACGGCGTGGGAGGTTACCCTGGTCCTGGTAGCCTGGAGTTCAACAACTGTGAGTAAACCTTGAAGACTGCACCCCACTGTGTCTTAGAATTATTATCTGTGCCATCTCCTGCACTACACTGCACAGCAACATCTACCTCATTAATCATCACAGCACCGCCCTGGAGCTTAGCTCTACCTGTGGAGAGCTGAACCAACTCTGCTGCGTCACCATCAGCTCCAGGGGATCTGCACCGCAGCGGCGGCTCCATATAGCCGTATACCACAGGTGGCGTCACGAACATTAAACTATAAAAACTATAATCCCCTTTTATTGACCGCTCTGGGTCACGGACCCGGTCACCGCCACTGTGACATCCCCCAGCATCGACTGACCCGGCTACCGAGTACCCGACGGCCCAGGGGGCGCGTCACCTTCAAAACACCATCACTTCTAAATACTTGTCACTTGCACACAAGTTTTGAACAAACTCAGCATGAGGTTGTTCCAAACATCTCATAGAAGCAACCACAGATCTTCTGTGGATGTCACTTGGGAAAATTTTTCTATCTCTTCATGTGATCCCAGACAGACTGGATGATGGGAGATCAGAGCTCTGATCAGAGATTACAGGATTCCTCATTCTTAATGCTGGATGTTAGTTACTTTGTATGGCTATAGAATAAATTTTGGAGCCAATCAGATGCCTCTCTAATGGTATTACATGATGGATAAGTATCTGACTGTATTTCTCAGCATTTAGGACACCATTAATCCTGTCCTAATCCCCAATTCCATTTGCGAAAATGCAGCCCCAAACTTGCAGGACCCTCCATACAGCTCCATTGTTCCTGCAGATCCTCATTGTTATGCAGCTTTCCAGCCCTTTGGTGAACAAAGTGTCATCTTTTATAGCCAAATATTTCACCTGCTGCCATTTTTCTGCAACCCAGTTCCTACATTTTTTTGCGTAGTTTAGTCGCATGAAGTCCATGAAGAGACATCTAGCCAGACTTCTAGTAGATGGATCCAATTGGTTGCTACCAGTTCTGAGCTGATGGCACTGCTGGACATCTTCTGATTTTGAAGATAAGTAAGCATGACGTGTCTTTCATCTGCTGCACTAAGTTTCTTTGGCTCCTACGGTCCTCTGCATTGTCCATTTTTTAATGCCCTAAATGCAGAAAAATACAGGCCGATACTTATTCATCATGTAATTGACTCGCCCCCTGGGCCGTGGGGCACGCGGATCCGGGCGATAGGGGAACGACGGGGGTAGTAGTAGTGGCGGCCCCGTCCTGCGGCTCAGGGTGGTCAGGCCATTGGTAGTCTGCTACGTACTTGAGATAATGTCCGACTACGCCACCCGTGGATTGCGTGGGTTCTTAGGGTCCCTTCCACCTTCTTGTTCCTGAGCCCTTCTGTTTCTCTGTCTCTCCTTCTTTGCAGTTCCTGTTCTGTTCCTTTCTGTTCCTTTCTCTTGGAACTGAGATGAGCCAGAATCTCAGCTCCCCTTCACCTCCTCCTCGGCCTCTCACTAGGCCCTCCTGGAGTAGAGCTCCTACAGAGCCTCTACTCCCTGTCTTCTCCTCTGGCTGAACTGACCCAGAACTAAGATGGTGCCCACCTTTTATACCTCCCTCTAGCCATGAGCCCAGGTGACCAGCAACCAATGGGCTCCTATCTACGCTCAGGAACCGCCCCCTATCTGCCCCTACGGCACTGGGTGTTCCACCCCTACCTCCCCACTCCAGCAGGGACATGGTCGGTCGTGCCTGCACTTCTGTCTAGTGGGAGCACCGTTGAGCTGTCCCTCGGAAATGGGGTGTGTGTGCTGCATGCAGCTAACTGAGCCCTGGTCCATACTCCATCCTTACCCGGGAGTGGAATATCACACCTCTGGCAGAGGTGCAATACCCCTGTAGCGGCCGAACCCTCGGGGCGCTACATAATACCATCTGGGAGACATCTGATTGGCTCCAATTTATACTGCAGCATAACAACGATTCCAAACATCCAACCAATGTCATTAAGGACTATCTTCAGTGTAAAGAAGAACGAGGAGTCCTGGAAGTGATGATCTGGCCCCACAGAGGCTTGATCTCACATCATCCAGTCTGCCTGAGATCACATGAAGAGACAGAAGGATTTGCACAAGCCTCATCCACAGAAGATCTGTGGTAAGTTCTTTAAAATGTTTGGACCAACCTCCTGCCAAGTTCCTGCAAAAACTGTGCAAGTGACAAGTGACCGAGAAGAAATGATGAAGGTGAAGGGCGGTCATCAAATATTGATGTGATTTAGATCTTTTGTTCATTCACTTTGCATTCTGTTAATTGAAAAAAATTTAACTATTAGCACTTCTATATTTTAAAACATTTTCACCTTGGAGCTTTTTTTCTCACCTGTCTAAAATCTTTGCACAGTATTGTATGTAAAAATAGGTTGTCTGAATGAGGCCTAGAGGTATGGCCACACAGTTTGGCAGACGGCTGCACATTCACTGCTCCGCATGCCAATGGCTGCTCGATTATAAAACAAAATAATGACATTTGGTTATTGCGGTGGGTGCAATCTCGGCTGCACCACCAGGCTGTATCCTTAAAGATCAATCAAAAAATTGATACCGAATATTTGAATGACTGCATAAGCACGTCCATCTTCATCAAAGATCCATGTACAGATATGTCCAACCCCACCTTTCCTCTATTATCGTTAAAGATTTTAACTTTCCGCGATGAAAATGGAAAACACTCTATCAATATATTTGGAAGTTCCTTTAAACCCTTTAATTTTTATCATAATTACTGGGAGGTGCCACATATAAACACACATAACCTAAACATCTCCTGACAGAGTATCGGAAAACAACATTTTTATTTTCAAGCTGGTCATCTCAAACTACACATCATAGTACTGCATATGTCGAGCCAAAAAGAAATGTGGCCCTTGGCCATCAGTAGGCGGACACATCTGTACTGTCAATGTTTTTTTCTGAAAAGGATATAGAGTTTTTCTTAAATGAATCTTCTCGAGTGACAATGGAGAATTTTAGTGAGTGCAAAACTAGCAGTCAAACATCCTGTCTGCTATCTATACCCTCAATGTGTTGGCATTCTGTTATCAAGTAGAGCCGTGTTAGATTAATGCCGCTTCCTAATTATCACTGCACACTGCATCAATAATACAGGAAAAGCCAAAAACAGGTTCACAAAAACAGAGATATAATTAGAAGAATGGAAGCCTGGAGTCACAAGCACTAATGCATTTTAAAGAACACAGGAATATAACAAATAACAAAGAAGAAAAAGCAAAGTTAGAGCATAACAAATGAGCCGCTTCCTGGTAATTATTAGTTTTCTGAGCATCGACTATGCAGTACACGTCTCTTCTCTATCCTGGACGTTTTGTACTGCTTGAGACTTGAACATCCACCTTCGATCATTATGTCATGTTTCTTAGTCCTCATCAAGTGCTAATTTAGAAATATATATTTAAAAGGTTTTCTAATACAAGACTCCAAATCACCTGCTCAGATACAGAGTTAAAGGGTTTGTCCAGTGTGGTGGAGGTCCACCACCCAGAAGCCTTAGACCGTATTCATACATTCATGCGTCACGGTACAAGTACAGACCATGATTGATGGATCGGCTGGGGTCTCCTAACCCAAACTTGTGATCCTTATATATGAAGCATATATATACACTGCTCAAAAAAATAAAGGGAACACTTAAACAACAGAATATAACTCCAAGTAAATCAAACTTCTGTGAAATCAAACTGTCCACTTAGGAAGCAACACTGATTGACAATCAATTTCACATGCTGTTGTGCAAATGGAATAGACAATAGATGGAAATTATTGGCAATTTTCAAGACACCCTCAATAGAGGAGTGGTTCTGCAGGTGGGGGCCACAGACCACATCTCAGTACCAATGCTTTCTGGCTGATATTTTGGTCACATTTGAATGTTGGTTGTTCTTTAACACTCGTGGTAGCATAAGACGGACTCTACAACCCACAGAAGTTGCTCAGGTAGTGCAGCTCATCCAGGATGGCACATCAATGCGAGCTGTGGCAAGAAGGTTTGCTGTGTCTGTCAGCGTAGTGTCCAGAGGCTTGAGGCGCTACCAGGAGAAAGGGCAGTACATCAGGAGACGTGGAGGGGGCCGTAGGAGGCCAGCCACCCCTCAGCAGGACTGCTACCTCCGCCTTTGTGCAAGGAGGAACAGGAGGAGCACTGCCAGAGCCCTGCAAAATGACCTCCAGCTGGCCACAAATGTGTATGTGTCTGCACAAACGGTTAGAAACCGACTCCATGAGGGTGGTATAAGGGCCCAACGTCCACAGATGGGGGTTGTGCTCACAGCCCAACACCATGCAGGACGCTTGGCATTTGCCACAGAACACCAGGATTGGCAAAGTGGCCACTGGCGGCGCCCTGTGCTCTTCACAGATGAAAGCAGGTTCACCCTGAGCACATGTGAAAGACGTGACAGGGTCTGGACTCTGGAGATGCCGTGGAGAGCGATCTGCTGCCTGCAACATCCTTCAGCATGACCGGTTTGGCAGTCGGTCAGTAATGGTGTGGGGTGGCATTTCTTTGGAGGGCCGCACAGCCTTCCATGTTCTCGCCAGAGGTAGACTGACTGCCATTAGGTACCGCGATGAGATCCTCAGACCCCTTGTGAGACCATATGCTGGTGCGGTTGGCCCTGGGTTCCTCCTAATGCAGGACAATGCTAGACCTCATGTGGCTGGAGTGTGTCAGCAGTTCCTGCAAGATGAAGGCATTGAAGCTATGGACTGGCCCGCCCATTCCCCAGACCTGTATCGGATTGAGCACATCTGGGGCATCATGTCTCGCTCCATCCACCAACGTCACGTTGCACCACAGACTGTCCAGGAGTTGGCGGATGCTTTAGTCCAGGTCTGGGAGGAGATCCCACAGGAGACCCTCCGCAACCTCATCAGGAGCATGCCTAGGCATTGTAGGGAGGTTATACAGGCACGTGGAGGCCACACACAATACTGAGCCTCATCAGGAGCATGCCCAGGCGTTGTAGGGAGGTCATACAGGCACGTGGAGGCCACACACAATACTGAGCCTCATTTTGACTTGTTTTAAGGACATTACATCAAAGTTGGATCAGCCTGTAGTGTGTTTTTCCACTTTAATTTTGGGGGTGACTCCAAATCCAGGCCTCCATTGGTTAATAAATTTGATTTCCATTGATGATTTTTGTGTGATTTTGTTGTCAGCACATTCAACTTTGTACAGAACAAAGTATTCAATGAGAATATTTCATTCATTCAGTTCTAGGGCGCGTTATTTGAGTGCTCCCTTTACTTTTTTGAGCAGTGTATACAAGACTGACAAAATCGCATCAGGCAACCCACAGACAGTCCGTGATCATAGTCTGTATTTGGACCATGAGACACGGATCTGTGAAGTTGGCTTTAGGATAAATCATCAATATCAGATGCGTGGTGGTCCAACATAAAGTATCATTATAGTTCGGTCAACAGTATCAGATTGGTGAGAGTCCAACAACTGTAGGGTAGGTCATCAATATCAGATTAGTTGCAGTCCAACACCCAGTTTCCTTAGCATAGGTCGTCAATATCAGATCGATGAGGGTTTAACACCAACCATCCTTAGGTGAGTTCATCAATATCAGATCGGTGGAGGTTAAAAATCCAGCGTTCTTAAGATGTGTAAAGCATACAGGTGGCGAACGTGGATCGTGGACCCACTGTGCCACGGGGCCGGGCTTACCTTGGAGGGGCATAGCTTAGTGGCTTCCTGGTGTTAACTGGAGCTTCTGATTGTGGAGTCAGGTTGAGCTGCAGGTAGCCTCTAGGTACCACTCCTAGGCAGTCCCCGGTACTGCAGCTGCTGACTCCAGGGGTCAGGTATGCAAACATGGACACCAGCTTTGGCTCTGTTCAGACTTCTAGGTTCAGGATCCTCTGGCAGAACTGTTACTGACACAGAGATGGACTCGGGCTCTGTTCAGACTACTAGGTTCAGATCCATGGGTAGAATGGTTACTGATACGGAGTCTCAGGCAGGGCGGATTCATAGACTGATGGGACAGTCCGAATACACAGAACACTCAGATAGGCAAATGTTCAGACACACAGGTCTCAGATACTGATTCAGGTATTGGCCACATACCTACTGGGGAAGGAGTTTCAGGAACTGGCTGCAAAAGGACCAGGGACTATGGGTTCAGGACTAGCCATGCAAGGACCAGGGACTCGGGTTCAGAATACTGGCCACACCAGAACTAGGGGACCTAACAACTCACTAGTTGCACCACTAATACATTAATGATACTGTTTGCTTTGGCTCCTCCCTATTGGGGAGGGTGCCTTTTAAACAAGATGCCTCCCATGTATTGGCTGGGGGCCATCTTGCAAGTGTGTACGCCTGCCATTTAAGAACAGGGCAGCACGCATGCACTAAGCATGCCACTGGGAAGCCAGAGAACTAGGAAGCAGAAGACATATACTGTAATATAGAGGGTACCACCTAATACCAGGGATCAGTCTGTAGCACCCTTCCTGGGGGCTGATATTAATAGCCCAGGAAGGGTGCCATGAATATTGGCCCCCTCCCAGGCTAGAAACACCAGCCCTCAGCCGTCCCAGAAATGGCGGTTGCACGGATTTATATAGTGTGACCAAGTTGTCAAGCACTTTTCCAAGTGATGCTAATAATCGCTTGGAAAAGCGCTTGATAACCCGCATGCAGAAATGCATGCAAAAATGCTTGACAAACGCTTCTACCTGGCGGGAAAAGCGCATGTATAAACCACATGCGTTTTTCCTGCCAGGGAGAAGCGGAAAAAATATGCAGCATTTCTGCATTGTGGGCACTTTGCCTTATTCTCAGATGTGTCCTTCTTTACAAAGGTTTTCTAGACAGATGATATGGATGACCTATAGATTAGATTATCCATATCAGATTGACAGGGGTAAGAAACCCAGCCTCAGCAGCACTATCGATCAACAGTAATTAGCTCCAGTGGCTGGTGGTCCTATCCTCAATGATAGGTGATCAATAACATATGCTGGGAGAACCTCTTCAGTATTTCTCTCGCTCGAAATATCCACAATTAAAATGTGTGAGATAAAAAAAAAGTTTTTCAATACTATTTTGGGTGATGTTTATGCTATGTATATCTATAAGTGGTCATCTAGTGGTGGAAATGTGAACTTCAGCTTTGTCAAGGACTTTAAAGGGAATCGGTCCTTAGGATCAACCCTCTTCAGCTGTCTATATGGGCATGTAGGTCAAAGACAGCTGTATAAAATGGTACTTTGATATCTGCGATCTGATGACTTATTCCAGAGAAAGTTTTTCTTATATGTAATTGAGCTGTTAAGATCTATGGGCTGGACATAGATCTCCCTCAGATTCTACCTCTTATTTTACATGGAAAGGGGGCGTTACCAGTGTGAGACATGTAATGACTGACAGTCTGCTCTCCTCATCTACATGTCTCACACTGGTAACCCCTTTTCGTTGACAATAAGCTCTGAGGCAGATTCTCAGGGAGAGCTATGTCCGGCCCATAGATCTTAACAGCTCATTTACATATTAAGAAAAACATGGATTTCTCTGGAATAAGAAATCGGATCAAAGAAGTCATGGTATCATTTTATTCAACTTTCTATGACCTACATGTCCATACAGACATTTTAGGGTGAAGTCAGACCACCATATATATCAGACCAAGATAAAAAAGCAGTGCACAGACTAGCGGGCGACACACCCCATATTTCTATACAGCTCAGGCGGGAGAGCCACCGGCTAGTCCATGCACTGCATTCCGATATTGATTGAATTTATATGGCCATCTGACTCGGCCCTAAAGAGGGTTGAACCTACTGACAGATGCCCTTTAAATCTATCATTTGCTTCTTTTATTCATTTCATATATGGCTTTTAACTGCAGTTTTCTATAAATGGTTTTATAGACCGGACTAATTGAACCTTTCACGTCCTAATTAATCACCAAGGATGCCCTCACATGGCTGATTTGGGATAGACTATAGCTAAGGGCCAGTATAATCAGACAAATGCCATTTTTTCCGCTATCCACAATCACACAAAGTCACATCTTCACATAATGATCCTAATCAGACACTTTTATTGTCAGAGAGAAGCATAATACCATAAGATCTCAATCAGGCTGTACAGACATCTGATGAGATGTGATTAAACCTAGATGAGTCTTCTACAGTAATGGATTCTGCATGTCTGATACTGAAGATGTATCAGAGATCCGTATTAATTTTCAGGGCAATAAGATCATGAGTGCACATACCACATTTATTCAGGGGGCCCTTGAGGGTGTGAGCTCACTCGCTGTACCCCAGCAATCTCAGGATTTTCCTTTGACATTTCGGACAAAAGACGCTGCTCTCTCATCTCTTCATCATAAGATTCTCCTTTGACGTCATCATCACTCTGTGATCAACTAATGTCTTTAAAAATCTAAGTCACTTATATGTTCTGTAGCTGATCTCCGACAAGACTCAAACTCAGGATCAGTAGTATGAAAGGCAGAAACACTAACAGTGAGCCACAAGCTGCGCAGATGTGCATGACAAAATGTTCTTCTTCTATTATAGGTTTATTGCTCTGGTAGATACAGAAAATCAGTGTATACCAGCACATTATAGATAAAGAAGAAAAAAAGTTTTTTTTTCTCCTTAAAGTTACTAAAAAGTAATATTGCAAAAATATATATATATTTTTTAACCCCTTCACCCTCGAGCCTGTTTTCCCCTTCATGACCGGGCCAAGTTTTACAATTCTGACCATAAGTCAGAATGTGTAACATTTTCACATTTTTCCTACAAAAATGTTTTTCAGCCCAAAATTTTGCATTTTCATAAAGGTAATTGCTCCATAAAATTTGGATTAAGTCGATACTCCATATGTGGTGGAAAACCACTGTTTAGGCGCACGGCAGGGCTCAGAAGGGAAGGAGCACTGTGTGACTTTTTGAATTAAACTTTGCTGGAATAATTAGCGGACACCATGTCGCGTTTGGGGGGCCCCTGATGCACCTAAACAGTGGAAACCCCCCACAAGTGACAACATTTTGGACCCCTCAAGGAATTTAGTTAGATGTTTTTTGAGCACCTTGAACCCCCAGGTGCTTCATAGAATTTTACAACGGGGGTCTGTAAAAATGAAAAAAATATATTTTTCCCACAAAAATGTTTTTAGCCCCAAATGTTTTCATTTTCACAAGGATAGCAGAAGAAAATGGACCCCAAAATTTGTTGTGCAATTTTTCTTGTGTATACCGATACCCTATATATGGTCGAAAACTAATTTTGATGCACAGTGCAAAGCTCAGAAGGGAAGAAGCACCATATTGGAGTTCAGATTTTGCTGGACTGGTTTGAGTGTGCCATGTCACATTGGCAGAGCCCCTGAGGTGTCAGAACAGCAGACCCCACATAGGAGACCCCATTTTACAAACTATACCTCTCAATGAGTTCATCTATGGTTGCAGTGATCATATAAACGCCACAGGTGGATCACAGAATGTTATACCATTGGGCAGGGATGAAAAAAAAAATTACATTTTTACCACCAAAATTTTGTTTTAGCCCCAGATTTTAAATTTTCACACTGGGAAATGGTTAAAAATGGCACCAAAATTTGTCCTACAATTTCTGCTGAATGCCACTAAGCCACTTCGCGAGACTCGGGTGGGAGGAGCACCATTTGCCTCCTGGAGCACAGATTTTTCTAGAATATTATGCTGACTCTATATACAGAGCATCTAAGTGCTGGAATAGCAGAATTCCCCCTCAAGCGACCCCATTTTTTAAATTATACCCCTTTGGGAATTTATCTACAGGTGTAATGATGATTTTGACTCCATGGGTCTTTTCCAGAAACAAGCAGCAGCGGATGTTGCTGAGTGAAAATTGCAAACTGCTGTTGTAGTGATCAGTAAGTTGTAGTGACCAGTACGTTATTCCCAGCTCAAGCTTCTGGAGACATGTACCCTGTAAATTAGGCAGGCTCTCGTCGCTACAGAAATGCCAAATATGTGAATGCTAACTGAGGTTTAAGCTCATTGAGGCTGAGAAACAAGGGGCGGTATTTGTATTTGGGAGTGCAGGAGTTACTGAATTTCTCTTAGGGGGCGAGGAGTCATAGCACTTTTCACTTTTCCAGAGCCTTTGTGCTACCAGTAACATGAAAGCGATCTATATTTCCAATAACAGATGATGGATCTGAGTGGGGACTTGCTTTTTTTGTGAATGGAGTTAAAGCTTTTGTTAGGAACATTTTACATAGCATTTTGGATCACATTTATCCTGCGCTTTACGCTGAGCACTTATATTGGGGTTTCCATCTAAATCTCCGAGTAACGTGATTCAGATGAAATCCCCCGAGAGGCCCATTCACTATAATGAGGCAGCAGAGTTACTCTGGACTCCATCTGGCCTCTATTCACTGGTGTCCTTCATTTCAGAAGTGCACAAAACTATGGCAGACTGCACTTTTATGCACGCCTGAAAAGACGGACACCGTCGGATCACAGGGCAGACGGTGACCGCAGTGCCTCCATCTGCCTCATTAGAAGGAATCTTCTGCTGGGGGTTCAGTATGAATCACGTATTTCAGAGATTTAAACGGAAACCCCCGTGGGTACCATATTTATTTACATTTGTATTTTTGATTGCGTTTTATTCCACTTTTTGTTCAGCGGTATCATGATAAAGCAGTGGTTTTTGCCTGGTTTTCTATTCATTTTTTTTTTACGGTGTTCACTGAAGGGGTTAACTTTTGGATCAGTTTTATAGGTCAAGTCGTTAAGGACACGACTTTTTTTGTTTGTTTTTTTTTGTCTTCATGAAAATATTTATTTATGAGTACAATATACTGTGGGTATGGAAAGTATTCAGACCCCTTTAAATGTAGACATTTTTGCAAATTTATTAAAAAAGAAAAGCTGAAATATCACATGGTCATAAGTATTCAGACGCTTTGCTCAAACACTCATATTTAAGTCACATGCTGTCTATTTCCTTCTGATCCTCCTTGAGATGGTCCTACTCCTTCATTGGAGTCCAGCTGTGTTTAATTAAACTGATAGGACTTGATCCGGAAAGGCACACACCTGTCTATATAAGCTCAAACAGCTCACAGTGCATGTCAGACCAAATGAGAATCATGAGCTCAAAGGAACTGCCCAAGGAGCTCAGAGACAGAATTGTGGCAAGGCACAGATCTGGCCAAGGTTACAAAAGAATTTCTGCATTACTCTATTTTCCTAAGAGCACAGTGGCCTCCATAATCCTTAAATGGAAGAAGTTTGGCACCACCAGAAGTCTTCCTAAACCTGGCTGTCCAGCCAAATTGAGCAATCGTGGGAGAAGAGCCTTGATGAGAGAGGTAAAGAAGAACCTCAAGATCACTGTGATTGAGCTCCAGAGATGCAGTAAGGAGATGGGAGAAAGTGCCACAAAGTCAACTATCACTACAGCCCTCCACAAGTCGGGCCTTTATGGCAGAGTGACCCGACGGAAGCCTCTCCTCAGTGCAAGACATATGAAAGCCCGCCTAGAGTTTGCTCAAAAACACATGAAGGACTCCCAGACTATGAGAAATATTATTCTCTGGTCTGATGAAACAAAGATAAAACTTTTTTTGTGATAATTCTAAGCGGTATGTGTGGAGAAAACCAGACACTGCTCATCACCTGCCCAATACAATCCCAACAGTGAAACATGGTGGTGGCAGCATCATGCTATGGGGGTGTTTTTCTGCTGCAGGAACAGGACGATTGGTTGCAATTGAAGGAAACATGAATGTGGACAAGTACAGAGATATCCTGGATGAATACCTCTTCCAGAATGCTCTAGACCTCAGACTTGGCCGGAGGTTCACCTTCCAACAAGACAATGACCCTAAGCACACAGCTAAAATAACAAAGGAGTATCTTCAGAACAACTCTGTGACCATTCTTGACTGCCCCAGACAGAGCCCTGACCTAAACCCAATTGAGCATCTCTGGAGAGACCTGAGAATGGCTGTCCACCAACGTTCACCATCCAACCTGACGGAAGTGGAGAGGATCTGCAACAAAGAATAACAGCGGATCCCCAAATCCAGGTGTGAAAAACTTGTTGCATCATTCCCAAGAAGACTCGTGGCTGTACTAGCTCAAAAGGGTGCTTCTACTCAATTTCAGTTTTTCTTTTTTAATAAATTTGCAAAGATTTCTACAATTCTGTTTTTTTTCAGTCAAGATGGGCTGCAGAGTGGACTTTAATGAGCAAAAAAAATGAACTTTTTAGAATTTACCAAATGGCTGCAATGAAACAAAGAGTGAAAAATTTAAAGGGGTCTGAAAACTTTCCGTACCCACTGTATATATATTTTTTTATTATTATTTCGTGATGTGACGTACAGTACAGACCAAAAGTTTGGACACACCTTCTCATTTAAAGATTTTTCTGTATTTTCATGACTATGAAAATTGTACATTCACACTGAAGGCATCAAAACTATGAATTAACACATGTGGAATTATATACTTAACAAAAAAGTGTGAAACAACTGAAAATATGTCTTATATTCTAGGTTCTTCAAAGTAGCCACCTTTTGCTTTGATGACTGCTTTGCACACTCTTGGCATTCTCTTGATGAGCTTCAAGAGGTAGTCACCGGAAATCTTTTTCACTTCACAGGAGTGCCCTGTCAGGTTTAATAAGTGGGATTTCATGCCTTATAAATGGGGTTGGGACCATCAGTTGTGTTGTGCAGAAGTCAGGTGGATACACAGCTGATAGTCCTGCGGAATAGACTGTTAGAATTTGTATTATGACAAGAAAAAAGCAGCTAAGTAAAGAAAAACGAGTGGCCATCATGACTTTAAGAAATGAAGGTCAGTCAGTCCGAAAAATTGGGAAGACTTTGAAAGTGTCCCCAAGTGCAGTTTCAAAAACCATCAAGCGCTACAAAGAAACTGGCTCACATGAGGACCGCCCCAGGAAAGGAAGACCAAGAGTGACCTCTGCTTCTGAGGATAAGTTTATCCGAGTCACCAGCCTCAGAAATCGCAGGTTAACAGCAGCTCAGATTAGAGACCAGGTCAATGCCACACAGAGTTCTAGCAGCAGACACATCTCTACAACAACTGTTAAGAGGAGACTTTGTGCAGCAGGCCTTCATGGTAAAATAGCTGCTAGGAAACCACTGCTAAGGACAGGCAACAAGCAGAAGAGACAAGTTTGGGTTAAAGAACACAAGGAATGGACATTAGACCTGTGGAAATCTGTGCTTTGGTCTGATGAGTCCAAATTTGAGATCTTTGGTTCCAACCACCGTGTCTTTGTGCGACGCAGAAAAGGTGAACGGATGGACTCTACATGCCTGGTTCCCACGGTGAAGCATGGAGGAGGAGGTGTGATGGTGTGGGGGTGCTTCGCTGGTGACACTGTTGGGGATTTAATCAAAATTGAAGGCATACTGAACCAGCATGGCTACCACAGCATCTTGCAGCGGCATGCTATTCCATCCGGTTTGCGTTTAGTTGGACCATCATTTCTTTTTCAACAGGACAATGACCTCAAACACACCTCCAGGCTGTGTAAGGGCTAATTGACCAAGAGGGAGAGTGATGGGGTTCTATGCCAGACGACCTGGCATCCACAGTCACCAGACCTGAACCCAATCGAGATGGTTTGGGGTGAGCTGGACCGCAGAGTGAAGGCAAAAGGGCCAACAAGTGCTAAGCATCTCTGGGAACTCCTTCAAGATTGTTGGAAGACCATTTCTGGTGACTACCTCTTGAAGCTCATCAAGAGAATGCCAAGAGTGTGCAAAGCAGTCATCAAAGCAAAAGGTGGCTACTTTGAAGAACCTAGAATATAAGACATATTTTCAGTTGTTTCACACTTTTTTGTTAAGTATATAATTCCACATGTGTTAATTCATAGTTTTGATGCCTTCAGTGTGAATGTACACTTTTCAAAGTCATGAAAATACAGGAAAATCTTTAAATGAGAAGGTGTGTCCAAACTTTTGGTCTGTACTGTATATATACTGCATTGGTAGGGGGAAGTCCTTCATGACGATGATGTGTATATATACTGCAAATGTCGGGAAGGGTTAATACACACATTTTAACCCCTTAATGAACAAATTTTTCAATTCTGACTTGTGCCACCTTATGGGGCAATAACTCTGGAGTGCTTCAACATATCCCGGTGATTTTGAGAGTGTTTTATTGTGAAACATTATTTTTTATGTTAATGGTAAATTTAGGTAGATATGTTTTGCATTTATCTATAAAAAATATCAGAAATTTGACAAAAAATTCCAAAAAGTTGCAATTTTCAAATTGTTATTATCCTTTTAATCCAGTCATACCACACAAAGTAGCTCAGAATCATAAATAACATTTCCCTAGAGTATGATCTACATGAGTACCATTTGTAAAATGTTCTTTTTTCTTTAAGGATGTTACACCTGATGCACCTTCTACTTTTTAGATAAATAAAAAAAAAAAATAATTCACAACCATCTCGATTCTACTAGACAATAGCGATGATTGAATTATCCCATCATCATTTGGAATAATTTGCACAAAAATGTCCAATAGGTGAAAATCTATAGAATGGAGCACCTGGATTATCTGGATTGGGAGAAGTTGCTGAGCATGCACTGTTCGTTTTCCTCAGTGCTTGCCCATTTTTATGAACATTTCTGGGCGAACCTGCTTGCCAATTTTCAGAACTCCCCTACAAGTGCGGAGTGTCGCGCATGCGCAGCCACCTCTCAGTGTGCAACATGGCACTGTTCTCAAGACAGATGTGAGTCTTCATGGAACATCCTGTGGATACACCATAAAAGTAACCCTTTACTGTTCTTCTAGGTAGTCCCTGGGTCTTCCACAAATCATCAGAACGAGAGGAAACAATTACCGCAGATCCTTTAATGTTCTCCCAGACACAACCTGCGGGTGCCTGGACTAATATATAATACGTTTGACCAACCTGGTGCTAAAGAACAAATGAGAACACAGTGTTTTCCATGTTAAATCTTTAACCCTAAAAACCAAATTAAATTTCCGCTTTGCATGTAGTAAGTTGACACATTAAGCACGTTCTCTGTCATCCAGTGGGTGCAACGACCGGTTACTGCTCGTGTGAATGTGATGCAGAATTAAGAGGGACTATTCATCAAAGATGTAAAGTGGAGAGACCTACATTAGTCATAAGCTGACTGCACGGTAATTTCACATCCTTCCTACGAGATTTCCCACGTGAAATAATACCGTGTACTTTTAGTCATGTTTCATATGCATTAAACTGCCTTGAGCAGACTGATGAGTGCAGAATTATTTATCACACCTCATTGTGCAAAACGAATCAGAAATTCATGTAGGCTTCCAAACAGATTTCATTTGATGGACCCCGTACTGAGACAAGTCCTGTTTAGAGATAAAAGCGGGTTATGTTTTCTAGCACAAAAAAAGGAGGAAAAAAAAATAGATTGTTATGAAAGATCACAGAGGAAAAATTTATATATGTATAAAAAAATTAAATAAATAAGATCTAATTTAAAAATATTGGCATTTGTGGTAGTAAAAACATCATACAGTATGTATGCATTAACTATCATTGGACATGAGCGGATTGATCCGAGTAGAATCGAGTTTGATTAAAATTTCCTAACATTTGAGGTTTCATGGGAATTTGAACATTTTGAGATTCGAGTCATGGTCAGCAGGGTCCTCTCTCTCCTATAGAGTGTAAGCTCTTATGGTCAGTGGGGTCCTCTCTCTCCAGTGGAGTGTAAGCTCTCATGGTCAGCAGGGTCCTCTCTCTTTCTTTCCTGCAGAGTGTAAGCTCTTGTGATCTGCGGGGTCCTCTCTCTCCTGTAGAGTATAAGCTCGTATGGTCAGCGGGGTCCTTTCTCTCTTTCCTGTAAGGTGTAAGTTCTTATGATCAGCGGGGTCCCCGCTCTCCTGTAGAGTGTAAGTTCTTATAGTAAGCGGAGTCCTCTCTCTCCTGTAGAGTGTAAGCTTTTATGGTCAGCGGGATCCTCTCTCTCTTTCCTGTTAAGTGTAAGCTCTTATGGTCAGTGAGGTTCTCTCTCTCTCTCTTTCTTTCCTGTAGGACTCTTATGAGCAGCGGAGTATTCTCTATCTCTCCGGAAGAGTGTAAGCTCTTATGGTCAGGGGGGTCCTCGTTCTTTCTACTGTAGAGTGTAAATTCTTATGATCAGTGGGGTCCTCTCTCTCCTGTAGAATGTAAGCTCTTATGGTCAGCAGGGTCCTCTCTCTTATAGAGTGTAAGCTCTTATGTTCAGTGTGGTCCTCTCTCTCCTGTAGAGTGTAAGCTCTTATGATCAGCAGGGTCCTCTCTCTCTTCTGTAGAGTGTAAGCTCTTATGATCAGCATGGTCCTCTCTCTCTCTCCTGTAGAGTGTAAGCTCTTATGATCAGCAGGGTCCTCTCTCTTTCCTGTAGAGTGTAAGCTCTTGAGGTAAGCAAGGTCCTTTCTCTCTCTCCTGTAGAGAGTAAGCTCTTATGGTCAGTGGGGTCCTTTCTCTCATGTAGAGTGTAAGCTCTTATGGTCAGTGGAGTCCTGTCTCTCCTGTAGAGTGTAAGCTCTTATGGTCAGTGGGGTCCTCTCTCTCCTGTAGAGAGTAAGCTTTTATGGTCAGTGGGGTCCTCTCTCTCCTGTAGAGTGTAAGCTCTTATGGTCAGCAGGGTCCTCTCTCCTGTAGAGTGTAAGCTCTTATGGTCAGTGGGGTTGTCTTTCTCCTGTAGAGGGTAAACTCTTATGGTCAGTGGGGTCCTCCCTCTCCTGTAGAGTGTTAGCTCTTGAGGTCACCAGGGTCCTCTCTCTTCTATAGAATGCAAGCTCTTATGATCAGCGGGGTCTTCTCTCTCTTTTCTGTAGAGTGTAAGCTCTTATGGTCAGTGGGATCGTCTCTCCTGTAGAGTGTAAGTTTTTATGGTCAGGGGGGCCTATCTCTCCTGTAGAGTGTAAGCTCTTATGGTCAGCAGGGTCCTCTCTCTCTCTCCTGTAGAGTGTAACTCTTATGGTCAGTGGAGTCCTCTCTCTCTCCTGTAGAGTGTAAGCTCTTATGGTCAGCAGGGTCCTCTCTCTCCTGTAGAGTGTAAGCTCTGATGGCCAGTGGGGTCCTCTCGCTCCTGTAGAGTGTAAGCTCTTATGGTCAGTGGGGTCTTCTCTCTCTCTCCTCTCCCCATGTGTATTTTACAAGCACATGAAATGATTTCCAGTATTAAAACTAGTTGTAACACACTTTAGAGATAGTTTTGTAATCTTTTCCAGTCTGATGAACATCAACAACTCTTTTTTTGAGTTTCTCAGAAATCTCCTTTGTTCTTACCATGATTCACTTTCACAAACATGCGTTTTGAAGATAACACTTTGATAGGTACCCACTTTTTAAATAAAACAGGTCGCCCACTCACACTTGAGAACACCAGACTCTGAATTCGCACTTTAAATTATCTGCTAATCCTACAGAATCACATACTTTTGCCTACCACAGACTTGATAATTCCCTCAAGGATCATTTACTTCATTTAAAAAATAAAAAATTCTCATATTTTTGACTCATTTGATTTTGTTGTTTATCTATTTTTAAGACTTGTGTGAAAATCTGCTGTAGTTTTATGTCAAATTTAAGCAGAAATATGGAAAATTCTGAAAGGTTCACAAACTTTCAAGCACCACTGTATTTATCATAATTATTATTATTACTAGTAGTGCTAGTAATGGTAAATTATATGAATGAAACCATTGTGGTCAAGGCTGTATTTGCTTCATGGTGACAGCTGGTCCTGGCCTAAGGCTGTGTACCCACTATGCATTTTTTAAGCGTTTCTGCAGCGGCAATTCCGCCGCAGAAATACTTAAAAAATGCTTGGTAGAAGGTCTGCCATATTCCCCAATGATAATCCGCATATGCTGTGCACATGCTGCGGAAATTTCCGCTGCGGATTATCATTGCGGAAAAATACGCAGCACTACCAATTATTTTGCGGAAGCGCTGCGTTTTCGCCACCATTGACTTGCATTGGAACACATGTAATCCGCATCACTGCATCTGTACATGCAGAATCCATGCGTTTCAATGTGCGGATGGTACCCGGGTCTGGAGGACAGGAGACTCTCCTCTCGACCCAAGTACCATAGAACTTGTAAAAAAAAGAATAAAATAAAAAATAAATACTATACTTACCCTCTGATGGCCCCCGGTGTCCTTGACTCGGCTTGCCGGCAGCTCGCGGTAGACTAAAGCACATGTGGTAACGTCATTTAGTCATGTGACGGGTCACGCGACCGCTGACGTCAGCAGGTCCTTAAATCTACCGCGAGCTGCCGGCAAGCCGAGACAAGGACACCAGGGGCCATCAGAAGGTAAGTATATATTTATTTTTTATTTTTTACCATTCTTTTGGGTCACACTATGTAAATCCATACCAAGTTGTCAAGCACTTTCCAAGTGATGCTAAAATCGCTTGAAAAGCGCTTGAAACCCGCATGCGGAAATGCATGTGAAGAACGCTTCACTTCCGCTTGTCCCTGGCAGGAAAAACGCATGTACAATCCGCATGTACAATCCGCATGTACAATCCGCATGCGTTTTTTTCTGCCAGAGAGATGCAGAAACCCTCAGGAAAAAATCCTGAGCATTTCTGCATTGTGGGCACATAGCCTTATAGTCTCTCCGATGGCCCTTTAGACAATAAATGGAGCTGTGGTACCCTTCAACAAAACCTACAATTTTATATCGCCCCACATCCCCAATCCAAAAATAAGGTATTAAAAAAAAATAAGAATATTTGGTTTTGTCGTGTTCTAGAGATGAGCGAATTGGTTTGACACCAATCAAATTTGTGTTCGATTTTTAGGAATTTTCTATTCTTGGTGAATTTGAACAATTTCCTACTTACACTTAAGATTCCGTCAGCCTGAAAAAGATCACATATCCTCCTGCACGGCTGGATGGACTTCCCTATAATGCATTGCAGCTATCATATACCATAGCATTGTACAGCCCATCAGTAGAAACCATTATAGTCTGTATAAAAGCATAAGCAGGGAATGCAGCAGCTATTTTGTAGTGATTCTGAATTGTGAGAGGATGTCACATCTAAAACCTTAAAGGTAAAGTGTATTTTTTTTTATTTTAAATACATAAATAGTATATTTAATAATATCAGATTTAAAAAAGTTAAAGCAAGAATTGATTTAATTTTTTCTGTTAATTTTGATGCAGCCACTGGGAAATACCATTTATATCTGCTCATGTGCAAGTATTTATTGGATGACACTCACCCAGCAAATGTGGCACACACAGCGCATTGGAGACTCCAGGCGGTCTCTGACCCTATCTTTTATCCTGGGGCTGTATCAGTTGTGCACTGCGCACGCTCACTGACATACGCAGTGTAATGCAGGAGGAGAATGCTGGTGCCATGTTTTTGAAGCTTAGTGTTATGCACTGAGGTCTACTCACCCGCTGACATTGGGGGAGCAGCGAGAAATTGCACTGCACTGTGATTCCCAATGTTACTCCAGCCCCTCCTTCCAAGCATTGTTCACCTGCCTCCTTTTCTAAACAGAAGGGGATGGCTATTTCTTAAAAGTGTCCAAGTAGTTATTGATCAACATGCCAAAGCCATGTTGCTTGTGCTACTGTGAGCATCAAGCGTGGCCTAAACATGCTACCATGGACTGCAGCGTCTCTGGATCTGTCTCCCATCGAGCACATCTGGGACTTCATTGGTCAGTAATTACACAGGGAACTGCCAGCAGCAATTCTGATTTGTCCAAGTGCATTCAGCGTGGCAGAACAGAACTCAGGGCGCTTTGGATCACTGAAATCAATCTGAAACATCCGTGATAATTAGTTTGTCAGCAGCCACAGATTTCAAGCAAGATTGGAAACAAAAAAGATGTCTTTGAAGCTGAAAAGCATCAAATAGTGCAATGCCTTGGACAAGGTATGAAAACATTACATATGTCAAGAAAACTTAAGTGTGCTCAACGTACTGTGAAGACACTTGTTGCTGATACAGAGCATAGTTGGATTCGTGCAGATGAAGGCATAATGAGGAAGGTTTCATACAAGCAAATTCATCGGATTAAGAGAGCAGCTGCTAAAATACCATTACAAAGCATCAAACAGGAAATGAAGCTGCTGGTGACTCTAGAGTCCAGAGAACCTTAAGGTGTAGGATCCCTCATAGGCTTGCAGTTGTGCATAAACCTACTATTTGGCTACCCCTAAACAGTGCTCACAAGCAGAAACGATTGCAGTGTGCCCAGATATACATGAAGACTAATTTTAAAACAGATTTGTTTACTGATGAGGGCCATGCAACCCTGGATGGTTACAGATGGATTGAGTAGTGAATGGTTTGGTGGATGGCCACCATACCCCAACAAGGCTGAGATGTCAGGAAAGAGTCATATTTTGAGCTGAAATCATGGGAAAAGAGCTGGTAGCCCCTTTATGGTCCCTGAAGGTGTGAAAATGACCCCAGCAAAGTATATAGAGTTCATCCCATGGTACGAAAAGGAATAACCGTGCCATTCGTAGCAAAATCATCTTTATGCTGACAATGCACCATCTCATCCTGCAAAGAAACCTCTGAGTCATTGGCTGCTATGGGAATAAAGGGAAAAAAACTCATAGTGATGCCACCATCCTCCTGTGATCCCAACCCTATTGAGAACCTTTGGAGTGTCCTCAAACAAAAGAGCTATGAGGGTAGGGAGTAGTGATGAGCGAGCATTAAAATGCTCGAGTGCTCGAAGCTGGGGTCGAGTACATTGGAATACTCGGGTGCTCGACCCGAGCAACGAACCCAATGTAAGTCTATGGGAAGCTCGAGAATTTTTCTAGCGGTCCCCCCCCCCGGCGGTCTGCAGAAGGTCAATAATTGCCCAAATCGATGGGAACAGTGCTCAATTAAACATCAGGCAGGCAGAATATATAGGCAGACAGGCAGGCAGGGTATATAGGAGGGTGCATAAAAAACATAGTAGGGCACTTGGAACACACTAGTGACCCCCAATTTTCATGCACCCTTCTCTTTAAAAAAGCCGGCAATTCAGCAGCGGCATATACCGGTACCCGACAATTTAGAACAGAAAGAATAGAGCATCACACATAGATTAGATAGATAGAAACATGTCAGTCACATATATAATAAGTACAGTGACAGTGTTGGTTACTGTACTTGTCATTTAGTGTTAAAATAAAGGATTTATTAAAAAAAAATTGGCGTGGGAGAATTCTCCCACGCTGTCAGTGATGTGCATGAGTTGAGCTGAGTTCATTGGACATGAACTCGGCTCATCTGGATGCTGTCACAGCCAGACACTGAGAAGCTTCACTGAGGAGCTTCTCAGTGTCTGCGGCATGGCAAGCTAGATGGCAGCGTTCTGCTGCGCTCCAGTCTGTCATGTGAATGTAGCTGAGCTGAAGCTGTCCTGGTAACCATGGAAAGGTAAGGATGAGGTGGATTTATTATTTTATTTTATTGCAGGAGATCGTTGGCTTCAGCTGGAATGGGTGATATGGTAAGTAGGGTTTAATTTAGAACATTAAAGGAATGTGTTTTTATTTCAATTAAAGGACTTTATTCTGGGTGTTTGTGTTTTTTTTAACTTTGACTATGGGGTTAGTAATGGGGGTGTCTTATAGATGCCTCTCTATTACTAACCTGGACTTGATGTCAGCTGGCATTATAAGCTGACATCAACACCAACCCTATTACCCCACTGCCACCGCTACAGGGCAGTGGGAAGAGCGAGGCTAAGTACCAGAATTGGCACATCCTATGGATGCGCCATTTCTGGGGTGGCTGATGGCTGGTGTTTCTAGCCTGGGAGGGGGCCAATATTCATGGCACCCTTCCTGGGCTATTAATATCAGCCCCCAGCTGTCTGCCTAGCCTTTGCTAGCTATTAAAATAGGGGGGACCCCACGTCATTTTTTTTTGGGTCCCCCATTTTAATAGCTAGTAAAGGCTAGGTATTCAGCTGGGGGCTGATATTAGTAGCCTGGGAAGCTCCGTGGGTATTACCCCCTTCCCAGGCTTCAAACATCTGCCCCAGCCGTCTGCTTAACCTCCGCTAGACACTAAAATTATGGGGAACCACACGCCAATTTTTTTTTTAATAAATCCTTTATTTTAACAATAAATGACAAGTACAGTAACCAACACTGTCACTGTACTTCTTATATATGTGACTGACATGTTTATATCTATCTAATCTATGTGTGATGCTCTGTTCTTTCTGTTGTAAGTTGATGGGTACCGGTGTATGCCGCTGATGAATTGCCGGCTTTTCATGTTTCACTGTGAGCACTGTTCCCATCGATTTGGGCAATCACTGTAATGCCACAACCACCATGGCTGTGACATTACAGTGAGTGGCAGACAATCCCTGCATGATTGGTGCTCTAAATAGCGCCAAACATGCAGGACGGGGACCCGAGCTCCCGCCCGAGCATCACGAAAGTACTCGGCGAGCTCCGAGCATCTCGAGTACTGAGATGCTCGGGCGAGTACCGAGCAGTGGCGAGCATGCTCGCTCATCACTAGTAGGGAGGTGTTCACATCAAAAAAGCAGATCTGGGGCGATTCTAACATCCTGCAAAGAAATTCAAGCAGAAACTATCCAAAAACTTCAAGCTCAATGGATGTAAGAATTGTGAAGGTGATATCAAAAAAGGGTCATATGTTATATATACAGTGGGTACGGAAAGTATTCAGACCCCTTTAAATTTTTCACTCTTTGTTTCATTGCAGCCATTTGGCAAATTCTAAAAAGTTCATTTTTTTTCTCATTAAAGTACACTCTGCACCCCATCTTGACTGAATAAAAAAAGAAATGTAGAAATTTTTGCAAATTTATTAAAAGAGAAAAAATGAAATATCACATGGTCATAAGTATTCAGACCCTTTGCTCAGTATTGAGTAGAAGCCCCCTTTTGAGCTAGTACAGCCATGAGTCTTCTTGGGAATGATGCAATAAGTTTTTCACACCTGGATTTAGGGATCCTCTGCCATTCTTACTTGCAGATCCTCTCCAGTTCCGTCAGGTTGGATTGTGATGGTTGGTGGGCAGCCATTTTCAGGTCTCTCCAGAGATGCTCAATTGGGTTTAGGTCAGGGCTCTGGCTGTGCCAGTCAAGAACTGTCAAAGAATTGTTCTGAAGCCACTCCTTTGTTATTTTAGCTGTGTGCTTAGGGTCATTGTCTTGTTGGAAGGTGAACCTTTGGTCAAGTCTGAGGTCCAGAGAACTCTGGAAGAGGTTTTCATTCAGGATATCCCTGTATACTTGGCCGCATTCATGTTTCCTTCAATTCCCATCAGTCATCCTGTTCCTGCAGCTGAAAAACACATCCATAGCATGATGCTGCCACCACCATGTTTCACTGTTGGGATTATATTGGGCAGGTGATGAGCAGTGCATAGTTTTCTCCACACATACCGCTTTGAATTATCACCAAAAAGTTCTATCTTCATCTCATCAGACCAGAGAATCTTATTTCTCATAGTCTGGGAGTCCTTCATGTGTGTTTGAGCAAACTCTATGCAGGCTTTCATATGTCTTGCACTGAGGAGAGGCTTCCGTAGGGCCACTCTGCCATAAAGGCCCGACTGGTGGAGGGCTGCAGTGATAGCATCTCTGGAGCTCAGCCACAGTAATCTTGGGGTTCTTCTTTACCTCTCTCACCAAGGCTCTTCTCCCATGATTGCTCAGTGTGGCTGGATGGCCAGGTCTAGGAAGACTTCTGGTGGTCCCAAACTTCTTCCATTTAAGGATTATGGAGGCCACTGTGCTCTTAGGAACATTGAGTAATGCAGAAATTCTTTTGTAACATTGGCCAGATCTGTGCCTTGCCACAATTCTGTCTCTGAGCTCCTTGGGCATTTCTTTTGAGCTCACGATTCTTATTTGGTCTGACATGCACTGTGAGCTTATATAGAGAGGTGTGTGTCTTTCCAAATCAAGTCCTATCAGTTTAATTAAACACAGCTGGACTCCAATGAAGAAGTAGAACCATCTCAAGGAGGATCACAATGAAATGGACAGCATGTGACTTAAATACGAGTGTCTGAGGAAAGGGTCTGAATACTTATGACCATGTGATATTTCAGTTTTTCTTTTTTAATAAATTGCAAAAATTTCTACATTTCTGTTTTTTTTCAGTCAAGATGGGGTGCAGAGTGTACTTTAATGAGAAAAAAAATGAATTTTAGAATTTACCAAATGGCTGCAATGAAATAAAGAGTGAAAATTTAAAGGGGTCTGAATACTTTCCGCACCCACTGTTTAACTTGGCCTGGAAAGGTGTTTTTGATTGGAAAAGCTTTTGATTTCAGTAAATGTGACATTTTAATGCTGCAAATTCAACAAATGACCATTTTCAGCTCTTTACAACCTATAAAATGTTTGGAAACTTTATTGTGCTGAACAACTTGGTGCATTCTGAGTTTTTTAGTTTTGAAAAATATCCTATTATCATTGGGAGGTTTGTTCAATAAAATGTGATTTATCCTCTAACGGCTGATGATTTGAACATTATGCTGACTTATTTCTACAGGCCATTTAGGAAAATCAGCAAAAAAAATAAAATTAGCATAATAATTTGGAACGCAATGTACTTTGCGCCACCTGCAGTCATGAGGCGTGCGATTGCGAGTCATTAACGTGCATTGTAGAAATAAGTGAATCTTACAAAATGTGTGATTTGCTACAAAAATATTCCTTTTGAATTGAGTATCCTTTATCATGCCCGGGGGGTTCTCTCCAGACCACACAGCATAATAAACATAAAATGGGGAAAAAACAAATACTCACCTTACCGCTCACCTCTCCGGCCTCTCCGCTCTTCACCATCCCCCATTCTGTCCTCTGTACATCTTCTTATCACTCCCCCCCACCACCAAGCTCTGAGTCCCATGCTTCTGCACAAGCTTAAGGTCATGGCGTCATGAGGTCACGATGTGCACAGTGACCTTGCATACGTATGTGCGGAAACATTTCGGCCCTCATGAGAGCCAACAGTCCTGGCCTAGCGCGAAGATTATTAAGCGCTCAGCAGTGGTGATAAGAAGGTGCCCCGAGGACTGGACAGGGGACAATGCAAAGCAAAGGGGCCGAGAGGTGAGTGCTAAAGGGTGTATAAGTGCTTTTGTATTTTTTAGCCCTTTATGATTCATCCGGATGACATATTGCTGAATTCTAGAGGAAAATTCTTATTTTAGCGAATGTGGATTTTTGGAATATTTGAAAAGAATTGAAAATCATTCAAACATATTCACACATCTCTCTTGCCTTGCACTCCATGTGATGACATTTGTGAAGTCATTTGGCAAGGCTCGTTAAAGGGTTGATATTGACGACTAGGATTGCTACTTCTAGTAGGTGGCACTAGAGTTCTAATCCTCTTCCTCTCTGAATAGGCAATTTACTCATCAAAGATTTGATATACAATTAATCAATTCTCTGCTATTCTGAATTAGAAGCTTTGTGGTTTTAAGATTTGTTTGATGCAGATCAAGTTTGTGAGGAAAATTTGGCAAAGTTGTAAAATTGGAATTTCAAAAGATTCCATCATGTTTAGTTTACCCATATGGCTGTGAGTTAAGGGATGATAACAGTTCTTCAGTGTTATGCTCTCACACACTATCTGTACAGTTACTCAGTGTTTCACAGTGTTCTCTTTCTATGTTTGTTACTAAGCTGTGAGCTGTGACATCCCCCCACTGTCCAGATACACCAGAAAATTGGCTGCTGCATTCCCTTCCTTGACTTTTATACAGGCAATGATAGTCCTTCCTGATTAGCTGCGCCATAACATGTGATTTGATATTTGCAAGGAGAAACCAGCATGGCTGTACCTTAGGTCTTGGGATACTTCTTTGGCTAATGCAATCTTTGGCTTCTGCAGTTGCCATTTTTTGGGCAATTTTCTCAAATCAAATCACGAATTGTTCTAATTTGGTGGGTTCAGCGAATCCCCTAAAATTTGGCACAAATTTGATTCACATCAAAGTGATTCGCTCATCTCTAGACAGCAACCCAAGGAGAGGAGCTCCTAGGAAAGTTAACTGTGGTCACCTCAGTCGCACAATCCTTCCATATCCGCCTTGTGATCTCCTTCTAACCTCCAGCACAGATTGTAAATCATAATGATAAGTCAGCATTTCTAGATACAGTCAGTGACATGTGATAAATGCTGGAAAGGACTGAAATGATGAAATATGTACATAAATATGGAAAGTGTGACCAGAATTGGAAATACTGTCATAAATCAGGGATACATGTAAGATAACATGGAAGTCATGGATAACATTCAGTATGATAATATATGCAGTAAATCACACAATATTGGTTTAAGACTCGTTCATAAATATGCACCGAACCAACATGAGAGACTCAGTATCAAGGAGGGGAAGAATCAGACTCAGCAAGCATAGATAGATGGATGGATGCATAAGTGCAAGGGTGGATATCATTGCCTTCAATTTAAATTTAAACAGCAAATCAAAGGTTATATATGAAACAATCTACATAAAAAGATGGTGAAGTTTAGCAAATACATTAAATTAGTTATTTTGTACTGATAATTATTAACATCTTATATTTTGCTGATGGAGTCACTGTGTACATACAGTACATTACTGATCCTGTACTGATCCTGAGCTCTATCCTGTATTATACTCCAGAGCTGCACTCACTATTCTGCTGGTGCAGTCACTGTGTACATACATTACATTACTGATCCTGTACTGATTCTGAGTTACCTCCTGTATTATCCACCAGAGCTGCACTCACTATTCTGTTGGTGCAGTCACTGTTTACATACATTACATTACTGATCCTGTACTGATCCTGAGTTACATCCTATATTATACTCCAGAGCTGCACTCACTATTCTGCTGGTGCAGTCAATTTGTACATACATTACATTACTGATCCTGTACTGATCCTGAGTCATATCCTGCATTATACTCCAGAGCTGCACTCACTATTCTGCTGGAGAAGTCACTGTGTACATACATTACATTACTGATCCTGTACTGATCCTGAGTTACATCCTGTATTATACCCCAGAGCTGCACTCACTATTCTGCTGGTGCAGTCACTGTGTACACACATTACATTACTGATCCTGTACTGATCCTGAGCTCTATCCTGTATTATACCCCAGAGCTGCACTCACTATTCTGCTGGTGCAGTCAATTTTGTACATACATTACATTACTGATCCTGTACTGATCCTGAGTTATATCCTGCATTATACTCCAGAGCTGCACTCACTATTCTGCTGGAGCAGTCACTGTGTACATAGATTACATTACTGATCCTGTACTGATCCTGAGTTACATCCTGTATTATACTCCAGAGCTGCACTCACTATTCTGCTGGTGCAGTCACTGTGTACATACATTACATTACTGATCCTGTACTGATCCTGAGTTACATCCTGTATTATACTCCAGAGCTGCACTCACTATTCTGCTGGTGCAGTCAAATTGTACATACATTACATTACTGATCCTGTACTGATCCTGAGTTACATCCTGTATTATACTCCAGAGCTGCACTCACTATTCTGCAGGAGCAGTCACTGTGTACATACATTACATTACTGATCCTGTACTGATCCTGAGTTACATCCTGTATTATACTCCAGAGCTGTGCTCACTATTCTGCTGGTGCAGTCACTGTGTACATACATTACATTACTGATCCTGTACTGATCCTGAGTTATTTCCTGTATTATAGTCCAGAGCTGCACTCACTATTCTGCTGGTGCAGTCACTGTGTACATACATTACATTACATCCTTTACTGATCCTGAGTTACATCCTCTTGACCAGGTTCAGTCTATTCCCCCATAACGGAAGAACAAACTGTAGACCCGAGTCCAGAGAGGCTCCGGCAAGATGCACACACTGCCCAGATAGATCAGCAAAGGGAGCAGGTAAGTTTTGATCAGGTTTACCCTTTCCCATAGGGTCAAAGACCAACCCTTCCATTGGTTCACCTTCTGTGTGGCGATCTCTAGCCTGCTGTCCCAATTTTGTTTGGGGTAATCCCCCTGGCCAAATTCGATGCCAAGAACTTTTGCAGAGACTTTGGGCCCTGGAAGGTTGTCCGGGAGATCAAAACCAGGATCTCCTCCTCCCAGCCAGAGACTCTTATAATGATCCCGGTTGATCTTAGACCCGGATGCCTTCGAGTAGCGATTTACCTCTGACTGTTATGATCTACAACATGTACTAAGGAAAGATAGGGGAAAGCTGTCCCTACTGTAAGACTAAGCTGAATCCCTACGATGTAGCGAGCTGCCTGTTCCTAGTGAACAGACCAGCCTTTGTCCTCGGCTAGTCTGAATGAAGACCTATAGAATTAAGGGAGGGGTCCCTAAAAGAACTAAGGACTGGAACAAAAATGGGACACCTCCTAAACAGAAGTTGTTGCAGAACACAAAAAGACAAACTGACAAAAAGTACTAGAGGTCCCAGAGGACCAAGCGAACTTGACAGAGAAAGGCACAGAAGCACCAGGCTAGAGAGACAGTAAAACACTGAAGTCCAGCACAGCCACAAGGGCGGAGCTGGAATATAAAGGCAGATGGTCACGTGACTGCAAACCACAAGATAGAAAAAACAAACAGGAGGGTTCTAACACTGACAACAGCCACTCTGCCTCCCCGTCAGAGGAAACAAAAACGGTGACGTCATCGGCATACGCCACCAATCTCAGAGTGGCTTCCGGTGCTGCCCGGTCCATCCCGATCCCAGCCAACGGTCCACTCTCCACCCTCCTAAGTAGTGGGTCAATCGCAAACCCGTACAGCAGCGGGCTCAAGGGACAACCCTGGCGAACATCACATCCAACCTCAAAAGAGCTGCCAATCCAACCGTTCACAAGCGGGAAACTCTCTTCCCCAGCATACAAGGTCTTAAGCCAATCAACAAACCCCCCCGGCAGGCCATACCTCAGAAGGACAGACCAGAGGTACTCATGATTAACCCGATCAAATGCTTTTGCCTGGTCCAATGACAGCATGTACCCCTTCCAGTGGCCAGCCCTACCCTGCTCCACTGCCTCTTGGACACAGAGCACAGCACTAATTGTACTGCGGCCGGAACAGAGCAATGCTGGCCCCCTGAAAGGAGTCGGGGCACAAATTTCACCAGCCGATTAAACAGCACCTTTGCCAAAACCTTCCTGTCTGCATTGAGAAGTAGAGATGAGCGGTGTTTGACTCGAACTGTTCGCCAATCTCAAATTCGAGCTGTTTTGGGCTGTGTTCGAGCCGTTCGGCGAACACGAACAATTTGAAAAAAAAACGGTTGTTCGAGGTTATGTTCGATAACTGTTCGTGCACCAAAATCATAACTGGATTTTTTCTTGGTAATGCTGAAAATTAATGTTAATACGCAGTTTGAGTGTACAGCGGGGTGGGGGGAAGGGCAGGGGATGGATCTCTGCATAAATAATGAAGATCTCCATTTTTTTTTCTCTTTCCCGCATTTACAGTTGGGAGGTGCAATCTGTCAGCCTATCAGCAGCGCACATATGGAGCGAACTGCTTTTTTTCACACAAGCAAGGGCATGTGTCATTGGCAGTGTATGTCACATTTCCTTGCCCTATAAGACCCAGCCATTTTCCACGTAGCCACCATTTTCTCACTGCTGCAGCTGCGTGTTAGACGGCACTGCTGTTGCTGTGTGCGCTATACATTGAGTTTTAATTTCAAGCCAATTTCCGCACAAATCTACATATAGCTTGGGAGTAGGGAATAGTTGTGATTGCAGTCCTTTTGAGGACTAGGTTACATCATTTCCTACGACTTTAATCAGGCAGGTCTGTGCTCTTAAATAGATATGTTGGGAGTAAAGACTAATTGTAATTGCAGGCCTTTTGAGGGCTATTTTACATCAGTTCCTATCACTTTTTGCCAGGCAGGTCTGTGCCAGTGCTGTGCAAGTTTTTTTCACAGCATTTGGCTAAATCTAGCTAAGCAAATCATTTTTGGCCTCCTGCAGTGTGTGTTAGTCAGTGGAGCAGCCTATCTGTGTTGCAAGCTATACCACCTGTGTATAGAATACAATTTTTTTTACTGCACCTAGCCAAGTAAAACCTTTTGGGCATAGCATCATTCTATTAGTCCATCTATACTAACCTCCACCAGGTTTCAAATTCAAAATAATTTTTATCTGCATCTAGCTCTGAAAAAATATTTGAGCTTGTAGCAGTGTGTGGGACTTGTTCTATTAGTCCATCTATACTAACCTCCACCAGGTTGCAAATTCAAAATAATTTTTATCTGCATCTAGCTCTGAGAAAATATTTGGGCTTGCAGCAGTGTGTGGGACTTGTTCTATTAGTCCATCTATACTAACCTCCACCAGGTTGCAAATTCAAAATAATTTTATCTGCATCTAGCTCTGAAAAAATATTTCGGCTTGTAGCAGCGTATGGGACTTGTTCTATTAGTCCATCTATACTAACCTCCACCAGGTTGCAAATTCAAAATAATTTTTATCTGCATCTAGCTCTGAAAAAATATTTGGGCTTGTAGCAGTGTGTGGGACTTGTTCTATTAGTCCATCTATACTAACCTCCACCAGGTTGCAAATTCAAAATAATTTTTATCTGCATCTAGCTCTGAAAAAATATTTGGGCTTGTAGCAGTGTGTGGGACTTGTTCTATTAGTCCATCTATACTAACCTCCACCAGGTTGCAAATTCAAAATAATTTTTATCTGCATCTAGCTCTGAAAAAATATTTGGGCTTGTAGCAGTGTGTGTATGTAATAAAATTGTTTTACTGCATCTAACCCAGCCAATACTTTTGGCCTAATACCACAGTTTGGCCACTCAGCTCTGCTCGGTTCCCATCCATTGTTTTTTGTGCAAACAACTCCACAGTTGTCAATTAGTTAACCACCAAAATGAGTGGAAAAAGGCCTGCTGCTGGTGGAAAGGGGAATAGGCGTGTTGGGAAGGGAAAAAAAGTTGTGTCCGTGGGGTAGGTGTTAAAGCAACAGTAACATCTGCAGAAGAAAGACCATCTTCCAGCCAAACTAAGATGTCTACTTCTTTTAGCGGACAATGTGATAAGATCCCTTTCTTACGGCCACGACAATCGCTACAAATTCCAGATGAGGCACAAAAACAGCAGGTGCTTCAATGGATATTAAGTGCTCCTTTAACTGGGCTCTCCTCCACCCCAACTTCAACATCACAAATACTCCAGTCCTCAGAGGTGTCACCCCAATCGCACTTTCTTCCTCACAGCTCCCAAGTCTCCAGCTGCCCATCTGAGTATGGGGTAGAACAGATGGTTGAGTCTGCAGAGCTGTTTACTCATACTATAGCCTGGGAATCAGAGGTCGGCTCCAGAGCTTCTGTGAATCCAGACGAGGAAATGATCTGCACTGATGGCCAGAATCTTTATGAGTCAGATACAGGAACAGACGCAGAAGGTTCTGACCATAATGTAGACCCTCGTTCCCAAACTGTAACTCCTGTTGGTGGAGACAATGAGGAAGACGATGATAAGACTCAAATACCTGATTGGAGCGACAACTTTAGTTTTTTGTCAGGGCAGGAAGAGGTTGGCTCTGAGGACGACGGGTATGATAACACACAGGTTGATGATGACGAGGTTGGAGATCCCACTTACTGTCAACCTACAGTCAGCCAGTCGATGAGGTCAGCAGAGGAGGTGGAGGAGGATGCTAGTGATGATGAGGTCAGGTTGCGCCTTCCTGGACAGAGACGTAGTACTGGAAGCACGTCAACAACTGCATCCTCAAACACAACTCTGCCTCTGACCACAAATCATGGTGGCTCTTCAGGTCGCATGGGTGCTAAGCCTTTCATAGCCTGGGCATTTTTTCAGATCGATAAGGATGACCCAAATCGTGTTATCTATAACATTTGTCAGCAATAGCTAAGTAGAGGCCAAAAAATACATAGTTTGAGTACTTCATGCATGAACTGGCACATGGATATGAAGCATAAGTTGCAGTGGGAAGCTCACTATGCTACAATGCGGCCTAGCCGGCCGGGCCAACCACTGTCTGCCACACCTTGTGCATCCGCGGCTTCTTCATCCTCTGTGACTGGGGGGACAGCAGTCACACCTGTTTTAGGACGCAGACCTGCCACCTCTTTACCCGCAACAGCCAGCGTGATTGGCAGGTCATCATTTTCTTTGGAGGTGGAAACACCAGCTGGTGTTGAGCGCTGGCCGACATCGATAGCACCACCTTTGGATCAAGGCAACCTAACATGTCCGCCTGCATCTTCCTCACAGACCGGCAGTTTGCCGGGGACACCCTTCTCAACCCTGTCTAAGCACAACAGCCAGCCCTCGGTCCCTCAGATGTGGACAAGTAAAAGACCATTTCCTCCTAGCCATGAGAAAGCTAAGAGGTTGAATTTCACCATCTGCAAGCTCTTGGCTACAGAAATGCTGCCTTTCCGCCTGGTGGACACAGAGGATTTTCGAGACCTTATGTCCGTCGCAGTGCCCCAGTACCAGATGCCCAGTCGGCACTACTTCTCAAAGAAAGGTGTGCCTGCGCTCCACCAGCATGTCGCACACAACATCACCACTTCTTTGAGAAACTCTGTGTGTGACAGGGTGCATTTCACCACAGGCAATTGGCCGAGTAGGCATGGACAGGGGTGTTACATGTCGCTGACTGGGCACTGGGTAACTATGGTGACAGCAGGACAAGGGGCTGCTGTCCAAGTCTTGCCGTCCCCACGAGTTGTGCGTCAATCCTCTTTATCTCGAAGTTCCTCCACTGCTTCTGCCTCCTCAACCTCCTTTCGGTCCTCCACCTGCCTGTCTGGTCATGCCACAAGCTTTCTAACTGCGCAGAAGGGATCCTGCACACCTCCTTACTATGCTGGCAGCAGGGCTCAACGTCATCTGGCAGTTTTTACTTTGAAATGTCTGGGAAATGTGAGTCACACAGCTGAGGAGTTGTGGTCAGCTCTGTAGAGCCAGTTTCATGAATGGTTGTCTCCACTGGACCTGAAACCAGGGAAGGCCGTGTGCGACAATGTTGCAAACCTGGGTGCGGCCCTTCGCCGGGGCAATGTCACACACGTGCCTTGTATGGCTCACGTGTTGAACCTGGTTGTCCAGCAATTTTTAACCCACTATCCCGGACTAGATGGCCTTCTGCAGAGGGCACGGTCGCTGTGTGCTCACCTCCGCCGTTCGCATCCCGCAGCTCAGCGACTTACATCTCTACAGAAGTCGTTGGGCCTGCCACTTCACCAGCTAAAATGCAATGTGCCTACCCGGTGGAATTCAACTCTGCACATATTGCAGCGACTGTGGCAGCACCGACAAGCCCTGGTGCAATATGTTCTGATGTATAACCTGGGCCAAAGAGATCCAGAGGTGGGGCAAATCACACTGGAGGAGTGGTCTCAGATCAGGGACCTATGCACCCTTCTGCACAGTTTTGAAATGGCGACGAAGATGTTTAGTGCTGACGATGCCATTATCAGCATGACTATTCCGGTGATTTACATGCTGGAGTACATGTTAAACAGAATTCGGAGTCAGGTGGTGGCACAAGAGGAGGTGGAGGAAGTAGAGGAGGAGGAGTTGTATGCGGAAGGGCTAACATCTGCAAGGTCCAGACGGTCGGCAGCACCAAGGCGGCAGGCATGTGAGGGGTGGGGGAGATGGTTTTACCAGGGAGCATGGTAGCAGCCAAACTAGAGAGGAAGGTGCAGGAGCCCAGGAAGAAGTGGAGGACGAACTGATGGAAGACTCATCAGATGAGGGAGACCTTGATCAAATTTCTGTTGTGCGAGTTTGGGGGGAGAGGGCAGAGGAAGGAAGCATGATTGTTACCTCGCCACCAACACAACAGGGACTTTGTGCTCCTGGATGCGCAAGACACATGAGTGCCTTCTTGCTGCATACCTGCAACATGACCCTCGAATTGTGAGAATTAGAAATAATCTTGACTACTGGGTTGCCACACTGTTAGATCCTCGGTACAAAAGTAAATTTGCAGAAATTATTCCTGCCATAGAAAGAGATGCACGCATGCAGGAGTATCAGCAGACTGTTGCAGAATCTTACATGTGCTTTTCCCCAAAACAGTAGTGGAGCACGTAGTGAATCTCACAGTTCCAACTTACCAACCGTGGGACCGTCGAGTGTTCAGCACTCAAAATGTAACAGAAACAAAATATCTGCTGGTAACATCAATTTTGCGGAATCATTTCACCACTTTTTTAGCCCATCCTTTGCAAGGCCACAGGAGACAAGAAGTCTGACACATAGTCAACATCTAGAGACGATGGTACAGGAGTATCTCCAAGTAAACATTGAAGCCATGACTGTGTCACTGGACCCTTGCTCTTTTTGGGCTTCCAATCTGGATAAATGGCCGGAGCTCGCCACTTACGCCTTGGAGATCTTGTCATGCCCCGCAGCCAGCGTTCTGTCTGAATGTGTGTTCAGCGCTGCTGGTGGTGTGCTGACAGATAAGCGCACGTGGCTCTCCACTGATAAAGTAGGCAGACTGACGTTCATAAAGATGAACAAATCATGGATCCGAAAGGACTTTTCTACCCCTGTGTCATCCTGGGGAGAGTAAAAGCTTGATGATTTGTCAAAATCACCTCACCAACCATTTTAAGCTTTCAAATTACTAATCATGTTTATCTGTATCTTGGCAGGAAAATAATTTGGGCCTTGTAGCAGTGTGCAGTACTGATTATATTAGGACATCTATACTAAACTCCACCAGATTTAAAATTACTAATCGTGTTTATCTGTATCTTGGCTGGAAAATAATTTGTGCCTTGTAGCAGTGTGCATTACTGATTCTATTAGGCCATCTATACTAAACTCCACCAGATTTCAAATTACTAATCATGTTTATCTGTATCTTGGCTGGAAAATAATTTGGGCCTTGTAGCTTTGTGCAGTACTGATTCTATTAGGCCATCTATACTAAACTCCACCAGATTTAAAATTACTAATCATGTTTATCTGTATCTTGGCTGGAAAATAATTTGGGCCTTGTAGCAGTTTTCAGTACTGATTCTATTAGGCCATCTTTACTAAGCTCCACCAGCTTTCAAATTAATAATAATTTTTAGCTGCATCTAGCCCGGAAAATAATTTTGGGGCTCCTAGACGCGCAAGACACATGAGTGCCTTCTTGCTGCACTACCTGCAACATGACCCTCAGATTGTCAGAATTCTAAATAATCCTGACTACTGGGTTGCCACAGTCTTAGATCCCCCACACTCTTTGATCACCTTTTCATTTTAATAAAGAACAAAAAAATGGTCATTTTTGAAATTATAAGCATTAGCAGGTTTTTAGAAACTGAAATCAAACAGTTTTCAACTCAAAACTTTATTCAAGGTGATGTTACATTTGCACATAGGACCCCTTGTTCAAAAGGAGCTTCTGAACTCTCTCGTCCATTGAATTTGTCAGGTTTTGGATGGTTTCTGCTTCACTTGTTTTGCATGAGGACAGAATACCCTCCCAGAGCTGTTGCTTAGATGTGAACTGCCTCCCGCCATCATAGACGCTCCTTTTGATGATGCTCCAGAGGTTCTCAATGGGGTTGAGGTCAGGGGAGCATGGGGGTCACACCATAAGTTTGTCCCCTTTTATGCCCATATCAGCCAGAGATGCAGATGTGTTATGTGCAGCATGAGACGGTGCATTATCATGCATGAAAATGATCTTGCTGCAGAATACACAGTTCTTCTTCTTGAACCTTGGCAGGAAGTGCTGTTTGAGAAACTCCAAATACATTATGGAGTTCATCTTTACCCCTTCAGGGATCCTAAAGTGTCCGACAATCTCTCTCCCCATGATTCCAGCCCAAAACATTACTTCACCTCCTCCTTGTTGGCGCCGTAGCCGTGTTTGCATGGGGTGTCCATCAACCAGCCATCTTCCACTCCATCCATCTGGACCATCGAGCGTTGCACGGCACTCATCGGTGAACAAAACAGTGTTGAAGTCAGTCTTCATGTATTGTTTGGCCCACTGGATCCGTTTCTGCTTGTGTACAGTGGATAGAGGAGGTCGACAGGATGGCTTACGCACAGCTGCAAACCTCTGAAGGACCCTGCATATTGTTGTTTGGGGGACATTGGAGGCACCAGCGGATTCAAAAACTTGTCAGCTTCTATGACAAGGCTTTTTTGCCGCTGCTCTTTTAACCTGACGTAATTGCCTGTAGGAAAGAGTCCTCAATTTTCCCTTATCAGCACGCACACGTGTGTACTGTGAATCAGCTACATACTTCTTGATTGTGCGATGATGAGGATGAAGTGTCTTGGCAATGTTGATTGTAGTCATGCCTTGACCTAAACACTCCACAATTTGTTGCTTCTCAGCAGCCGACACATCCTTTTTCTTTCCCATTTTGGCAGAAAATGTAGGCTGCTTAATAATGTGGGACAGCCATCTTAAGTAGTCTAGCCTTTCATAGGACACACCTGCCAAACTAATTAGCACAGGTGTCTGCAATTGCTTACAGTGATATAAAGAGCCCTGTCACACATCACCATCAATGAGTTTAACTGACAAACAAAAAAATTCTTACCTTATCACTCCTAAACACTTTTTGCATAATAATTTGGAACACAGTGTACATGTGCTTTTCCACAAAACACCAGTGGTTCACGTAGTGAATCTTACAGTTCTAACTTGCCAACCGTGGTCTGTATGGAGTTGTTCAATAAAGGGCCCATAATTAAGATAACATAGATGGGATTGGTCTCTGTGAATACGAATTCCTAAGTATTTGATACCCTGTGAGGGCCAGGCAAAGGGAAAGTTGGACTGGATGGAATCCTGTATGGATTTGGCGAGGGAGACATCGAGGGCCTCAGACTTCGCTGCATTGATTTTAAAATTTTACCATGTAACAAAGTGACTTATTTCAGCCATAACAGCAGGGATGGATATATGTGATTGAGTGATATATACTAGGACATCATCAGCAAATGCAGAGCACTTGTACTCGGTGCCTCCCACCTCAATCCACCTAATATTGGGGTTATGGCGAATTGATGAGAGCAGGTGCTCCGTCACTAGGATGTATAAGAGAGGGGACAGAGGACATCCCTGCCTTGTCCCATTGGTGATTATGAAAGGTGATGAAAATGTTCCATTTATCTTCAGCCTAGGTGACGTATTACGATACAGGGCAGTGATTTTGCCTATAAAGGGTCCCCTAGACCCCTACCCCAAGCTTTTTAAGAGAATAATATATAGTGTGCCAGGAGACTCTATGGAATGCTTTCTCAGCATCCAACGAGAGTATCTAATTAAAAATTTTTAACTGCATCTAGCCCAGGAAATACTTTGTGCCTAGTAGCAGTGTCTGCTAGTCAGCGGATTATCCCAGCTGTTAAGCAAGCTACACCACCTGTAGTTTGGACACTTAATTTTTTCAAAGGAAATGGTTCGGGCCCCCGGGACACTCAGTGAAGAGCATCAGGGAGGCACCCCAAGGCACAGGGGTTGGGACTGGCGGTAAGACGCCTTGAGGTGGACCGCCAAGCTCGATCCTTATAAAAGATTTTTAACTGCAGCAGCTTTAGTGGACGCCACTGGAGCTGGAACTCTTTTTTATTATAAAAGTAAAAGAAACCCCTACATTCTTTTTCACAGCACAAAACCCCCCCAATATCAAAACCTACCCATAAATACGTACATACTACCACATAGAAAAAAAAAAGAAGAAACATGCCCAAAATTAACCCAAGTCCGTCTTAAAAGGAAAAGGAAAACACACGCATATAGTCCAGAAACCATATTGCTTAATTCCAAACATTAAGTAGGAACCCTACCAGCGTCCAGAAGCTACAGGAGTCCCAGGAGTCCATTAAAAAGGAGAGGCACAGGAGTCCCATAGAGTCTCTGAGCCCTTTACCAGTCCCGAGGGTGGAAAATCAAAGTCTATCTTCCTTTCTCAACTTGGCTCTGCTCCTCTCTCCTCAGAATGTGCCAACCTTTCCCCTCCTTCTTTCTCTCCTCCTCTTCTTTCGCTATCTTTTCTCTCCTTTCCTTCCTCCCCAGGCTCCGACGCAGGAACAGGGAGAGAGCAAGAGAAAAAAAAGAGGGCCGTTACACACTACATACACATTCATTCTATAGACAACTTATAACTCCCAGTCCACCGCCCCTAACTTAATTACCATGGCTATCTGCCAAAAAAAAAACCCTAACTGAAACTTATGTCTTGTTATACACTCCAAAAAGAAACCCTTTTTTTTTTTCCCCCTCCAACATAATACAAATGATTTGACCGAAAAAGAAAATAATACTAACTGAAACGGAATGCTGACTGAAAACCAAAAGCCAAAATATAATGTGTCACCCTAGCCTGGATGCCACAAGTATATTAAAGCTGTGTCTGAGAGCAAGGGGGAGGTTCTCTAGTCAGGGGAACATTAGCATGCAATGCCTCCTGTCTCAGGCCAGTAGGGGGAGCTGGCTGCCCCTATAAAAGCTGGTACTGGGGACAGGGTTAGTGAGAGCTGGATGACCTGTCTGAGGATTCAGGTCCCAGAGCAAAGAGGGACAGCTGTATTGCACCTAAGAGGAAGTGTGGCAGGAGGAGAGCCACAAGCCAGAGACAAGAGGCGAAGAGAGCCTGTCTTGACAGATAAAAGACTTACATTACCAGACTTTGGTGTCTGAGGCTGGGAGGATTCTACATCCCCCAGCAGATAACCAGTCCGTAAGGGACTGTATATTCCTTAGCCTAAGAAGCCTGGAGGCCCTGCCACAACCGAAGGGACCAGTAAAGCCGTACAAGGCTGGGAGCAGAAAGGAGCCCACGTCGCAGGCCATACAGGCAAGAATGCACGGAAAGCTCAGAAACGTGGGCTGTTACCCTATAACAAGGAGATAGCCAGAAGGAGCGCAGAAAGCACGGTAGGCCTACACCCTCACCCTGACCAGGGCCAATTTCCCTGTTGCTCTCAGACATCCAGGTCCCCTCCTAGCCGGGACTGTTTATGGGTCAGTTTACCTGTTTCAGTAAAGACCCTGGACTGCAACCTATTGTCTGTGTGCTCCTTCGCGCCTCCAGCACTACCGGTACTGGGACTCTCACCACCATCACTCCCACCATCCACTACACTGTCCTGGGGCCGCACTCTTCCCGTGGGGAGTCACACCATCCCAGCTGCATACATCATCAGCCCCAGCGGTCTGCCTTGCAGCGGCGGTTCCTAATGACCGCAAATCCACGGGTGGCGTAGTCGGACATAAACAACAGCACATAACGGACTTCCACTGGCCTGACCACCCTGAGCCACGGAACCGGGTTGCCACTACTACTCCCATCGTTCCCCTATTGCCCGGATCCGAGTGTCCCACGGCCCAGGGGGCGAGTCAGCTTTGGCGTAGTCGGCAGGATTTCGTGCTCGCAACCACCGGGTACTGCGTGCCTGAAAAAGACTTTTGTAACTTACCTGTGGCGAAGTTTCCCGCCGTCCGGAGTCGTTTCCCGCCATCCGGAGCCGATTCCCGCCAGCAGACGCCATCTTGGACCGTTTCCCGCCGTCTTCTGCCATCTTCCCGCCATCCGCAGCTGCTTCCCGCCATCGGACGCCATCTTCAGGACGCCGAGCAGGAAGAAGAGGGGCGTGGACGCCGAAAGCGCGTGAGACCCGAAGCTCCGCCCCACGCACCGACGCTGCGCAAGGTCCTGGAAGGGAGAGAGAGCGACGCTGACGTGATCAGGATGCGACGCCAGGTCCTCGTCCATAGCAGCAGCAGCGGAGCCGCGGCCTACAGAAGAGGATCATCGGAAGGTAGGCCACGCTTAACTAGGGGGGAGGAAGATGTCGGACACAGAGGCGCCCACTACCACCAACGCAGCTGCAGCAGCGGTGATGCCCTTTTCCTTGCCCTACATCCCTGGAGCGGCCTGGCTGCCCAAGTACTCAGGGGAGCCCCATACCCTAACTGACTTTAAGGAAAAGCTGTACAGTTTGTTCCAAGTTTACTCCCTGACAGAGGAACAGAAGGTCAGCATACTAACAGGGCAGTTAACTGGCGCAGCCCAAAGGGAGGTAAAATCATGGCCCACTGAGGAGAAAAGGACTGTGAAAGGTATTCTGGCCTGGCTGCGGGGTACCTTTGACACACGTACCTCCGCTGAAATTAAAATGAGGTTCTATGGATGTAAGCAGCGGGCACAGGACAGCATCAGAGACTATGCCCTAAATTTGCAGGAAGCCCTGAGGGCCATTCAACAAACTGACCCTGGCAGCGTGCAGGAAACGGATAAGCTGCTAACAGAACAATTCATAGAAGGTCTGCTGTCTAGTGCCCAAAGGGCCCAACTGCTCCTCATGTTCTTTCAGAACCCTGATCTGACCTTTGCCCAATTTAAGGACAGGGCCATAAGGGTGCTCCGTGAACCTGCAACCAGTGTCGCTATAAACCCCCGGCGCCTTGCTCTCACCTACCACCAGGAGGCGGCGCCCTCCTCTATGGACTCCGTGGGGGCTGATGGACAGGCCCTGAACCAAGCCCCGTCGAAAGACCTGCACCACCAAGTCCAGGAGCTGACCAGGAGAGTCGCGGCGTTGACCAGGACCGTCCAGGCGTTGCAAGTGGACCCGTCAAAACCCATCGAGCTGGCTTCAAGTCCGGAGGATGTCCCGTGGCATCGACAGAGGAGGATCCCGTCGTTCCGAGGGAGGCCCACAGACCGCTACGCAGAGGATGGACAGCCCATTTGCCGTCGATGCAACCAGCCCGGACACATTTCCAGGTACTGTAATTTAAACGGGTCCAACCTGGGGCAGAGGGTCAACCCCCGGGCATAAGATCACCAGGCCCTTATAATTGGCGTGATAAGTACGTTGGGGGGCGCCCGGTTTTACCCGTGGTGCTGGACGGTATCCCCATGAGCGCCTTGCTGGATACTGGGTCGCAAGTAACCACTATCCCTTATGTACTTTTTAAGCATTATTGGACTGATGCTGATATCACACGATATCCAGACAGTAACTTGAGCAACATCGCCAGTAATGGCTTACCCGTGCCGCAGATGGGGTTCAAGGAGATGACCATTAAAATTTGTAAAGTTGAACTGCCGGCACAGGGAGTGATTATTGTGGACATTGACCGACGTGAAAGTCACCCTAAAATAACTGTGGGTACTAACGTAATTGAAAATTGTCTTTCAGAGGTAATTGTAATTCTACAACAGGTGGCGGTGAATGCTAGTTCCAGCCAACAGAGAGTCCTCAACAAGGAGATAAAAGCCCTGATGAGACGGCAGCAGGTAGAACTGTCTGGTGGTGAGATCGGTAGCGTAAGACTGAGTGACCCATTCCCCATTTCCATGCCTCCCAAAAGTGAAATGATGATCTGGTGTCGGACTGCAATCGGGTTGAGAGGTAGAGACTACCAAGCCGTGGTAGAACCCGTGTACTCAGACAGCAGGCCCACCATTTTGACCGCCCGGGGGGTGGTTGATGTCCGTCATGGGAGGGTGCCCGTCCGCATCCTCAACATTGGAGAGAGGGAAGTACACTTACCCAGGTACGCTACACTCGCCAAACTGTTTGTTGTCGACCACAAAGCTATCAGGGCCGTGGAACCCTTGCCTCCATCTCCTCCGGCGGAGGGTAATGGCTCCCAGAAACAAAAGGAGGACTGGTGCCAGAAACTCCATGTGGGTGCTGACTCCACTCCCCTGCACCAAAAACAAGGAGTCTACCGGGTGGTACAGGAGTACGAGAGAGTCTTTAGTAAGCACCCGCTAGACTTCGGCAGAGTAAAGGGGATAGAACACCACATCCCCACCGGTAGCCACCCACCAATAAAAGAGAGGCATAGACCTGTACCCCCTGCACATTATCAGAACGCAAAGGGCATGCTAAGAGAGATGAAAGAAGCTGGGGTCATTAGAGATAGCTGTAGCCCCTGGGCGGCCCCCTTGGTTCTGGTGAAAAAGAAAGACGGCACCATGAGAATGTGCGTGGACTATAGACAAATCAACCGTATCACCCACAAAGACGCATATCCGCTGCCTAGAATAGAGGAGTCTTTAGCCGCACTAAAATCTGCTAACTTCTTTTCTACTTTGGACCTTACTAGCGGGTACTGGCAGGTTCCTGTGGCAGAGGCTGACAAGGAGAAGACCGCCTTCACCACCCCGATGGGACTGAGCGAGTTCAACTGTATGCCTTTTGTGCTCTGCAACGCACCAGGGACCTTCCAGCGGCTGATGGAATGCTGTCTAGGGTACCGAAACTTCGAGACGGTCCTCCTTTACCTTGACGACGTGATCGTCTATTCGAAGACCTACGAGGATCATCTCAAGCACCTGGCTGAGGTGTTCGAAGCCCTGGCAGGCTATGGCCTGAAGGTGAAACCATCGAAGTGTCACCTGCTGAAACCAAAGGTCCAGTACCTAGGGCACGTGGTAAGCGCGGAAGGAGTGGCCCCCGACCCTGACAAGGTCACGGCAATCAAGAGCTGGCCAAGCCCCTCGAACATCAAAGAGGTGAGACAGTTTCTCGGGTTGGTAGGCTACTACCGAAGGTTCATCCCCGGGTTTACTAAGATGGCAGCTCCTATGCAGGACCTCCTGATCGGACAGTCTAAGTCCAGAAGTCAAAAGCCACCCTTCAAGTGGGATAAACCGGAAGAGGAGTCCTTCCGCCAGCTAAAGATGGCCCTCACGGGGGATGAGATCCTGGCCTACCCTGATTATGGCCAGCCTTTCATTCTCCACACAGACGCCAGTAATGTGGGACTGGGAGCCGTACTGTCCCAAAACCAACAGGGCAGAGAACGGGTGATCGCGTACGCCAGTCGGAAGCTGAGGCCCACCGAGAGGAACCCGGAGAATTACAGCTCCTTCAAGCTACAATTCTTGGCAGTGGTGTGGGCCGTGACGGAACGCTTCAAGCATTACCTGGCCTCCGCAAAGTTCACCGTGTACACGGACAACAACCCGTTGACACACCTGGACAATGCAAGACTGGGTGCCCTAGAACAGCGGTGGATGGCCCGTCTCTCCAACTATGACTTCGTGATCAAGTACCGGGCCGGCAAAACCAATGCCAACGCAGACGCCCTGTCGAGGATGCCTCACTTACCTGAAGGTGACGAAGACCCAGAAGAGCTGGAGGAGGTAGAACTCCCCGCGTTTCACCGGTATGGAGCCGCTCAATACTCCCACCGCGTGAAGGAGGAGGATCTAACAACCGTGATGATCAATCCCCTACCTCACCACAGCTGGGCCGAGACCCAAGATAGTGACCCTGCCATCAGTCTGGTGAAAGAACTGCTGACCCAGGAAGACGCCCGCATGGATCCGGATGCTCCAGAGGAAGCCAAGCAGCTGTGGAAGGAGAAGAGCAAGCTGTTCCTCTACGAAGGCAAGTTGTGCAGAAGGATTGTCAACCACCGGACGCACGAGCTGACCTGGCAAGTCGTGGTTCCAAGGCGGGATGCAGCTATGGTCCTGGGAGCTTACCATGACAGAGCGGGACACTTCAGTTGGAAGAAACTGGAGTTCCTGCTAAGAGGAAGGTTCTTTTGGGTCGGCATGAGAGGAGCTGTAGAAAAGTGGTGCAGAGACTGTGGCCCTTGTCACCTGAGGAGGAAGGACCGCACCAGCCAGAAGACACCCTTGAGGCCCATCGTCACCACGCAGCCTCTTGAGCTGGTAGCTCTGGACCACGTCAAATTGGCTCCAAGCCGGTCTGGATACATCTATGCCCTGACAATCGTGGAGCACTATTCCCATTTTCTCGTGGTGGTCCCGGTAAAGGACTTGACAGCCCAAACAGCGGCCAGAGCCTTCCAGCAATATTTCTGCCGTCCACACGGGTATCTGGAACAGGTCCTGACAGACCAGGGTCCAGCGTTCGAGGCTGAAATCTTCCAAGAGTTCTGCAACCTCTATGGCTGTAAGAAGATTCGTACAATGCCTTACCACCCCCAAACCAACGGGATGTGTGAGAAGATGAACAATATAGTCATTGATCTCCTGAAGACGTTGCCCCTGGAGGAACGCAGCCTGTGGCCAGAAAAACTGCGGGACCTGATAGACCTATACAACAATATCCCGGTGAATGCTACAAACTGCACCCCGGCTTACCTGATGCGAGCTAGACCAGGTAAGCTGCCTGTAGACCTGGAGATGGGAGTCCTAATACCTGAGGACACCTCCCCGGATGCGGACTGGGATACGGAAAGGCAACTGCAGTACAAGAAGGTACATGAGAGTGTGGAGAAGAGCCAGGCCCAGGTGAGAGAGAGGCAAGAAAAACTCTTCAATCAACACGCCCCTGCTGGTCCCCTAGAACCTGGTGAGCAAGTCCTGAAGCGGAAGAGAAGGCTACATAAGTTGGACGACCAGTGGGAAAGGGAACCCTACACCGTACTGCAGTCTGACCACGACAACCCAAAGGTGTGCATAATCACCAAGGACGGAGGAGAAACCACTAGTGTCTCCAGGGACCACCTCAAAAGATGCCCCGAGCAACTCCGTAGTGCAGAAGAGGATCAGAGTGACCTTGAACCCGCAGAGGACAAGGAAGAAATGATCAGCACCGTTCTCGGAGAGTTCCCTCAGTCCTGGACTTGCATAAATGATGCCATAGTGGTACCCGTCCTGCATTTCCTGCAACCGGCACAGCAACAACCAACACCAGAGCCGGAAGGTGAAGAGGAGCAAGCGGTTCCAGAGGCAGAAGAGCCTGTACCAGCAGCCCAGGAGAGTCAACCCTCTGCTGACAGTGAGCCTGCCATGCCTGCGGTAAGCCAAAGGACCCGCAGACAGCTGCCTGTCCTACCTGTACACCCAGCTGGTAGCTGTACCCCTAACGCTAGTGGGGAAAGCCAGGTTGGTCCACCACCAGACAGTGGGCTACGTAGGTCAACCAGGAGCACAAAGGGGCAGATACCCGCTCGCTGGAGAATATAGAGTGTACTAAAATTGTAAATAACCCTGTTGCCAAATGTTGAATTGTTTGCCAAAGTTACCTGCGTGATTATTAATAGTGTGTTTCAGTTTCTTGCAGCTACTGTAAGGACTCAAAGGTTATGGACTTTTTATAAACGGGACCTTGCATGGACTGCGTTCGGAGCCTAACCAAGGAATGAACTAAGACTGTGAAGGACTTGGGGTAAGACAGACCCCCACCTGGTTAAGGCTCCTCGTTGTGCTGGTGATATGGACACCCGGTCACAGGCCACACTGTGACCTTAAGAACTCAATCTGTGTGTCGTCTGTCTGTTAATGTTTTATGGTTATGCATATTGTCTTTGTTTATTGTTTAGTCCCGGAGTACTAAATTTCACTAGGGGGGAATGTGTCACCCTGGCCTGGATGCCACAAGTATATTAAAGCTGTGTCTGAGAGCAAGGGGGAGGTTCTCTAGTCAGGGGAACATTAGCATGCAATGCCTCCTGTCTCAGGCCAGTAGGGGGAGCTGGCTGCCCCTATAAAAGCTGGTACTGGGGACAGGGTTAGTGAGAGCTGGACGACCTGTCTGAGGATTCAGGTCCCAGAGCAGAGAGGGACAGCTGTATTGCACCTAAGAGGAAGTGTGGCAGCAGGAGAGCCACAAGCCAGAGACAAGAGGCGAAGAGAGCCTGTCTTGACAGATAAAAGACTTACATTACCAGACTTTGGTGTCTGAGTCTGGGAGGATTCTACATCCCCCAGCAGATAACCAGTCCGCAAGGGACTGTATATTCCTTGGCCTAAGAAGCCTGGAGGCCCTGCCACAACCGAAGGGACCAGTAAAGCCGTGCAAGGCTGGGAGCAGAAAGGAACACACGTCGCAGGCCATACAGGCGAGAATGCACGGAAAGCTCGGAAACGTGGGCTGTTACCCTATAACAAGGAGATAGCCAGAAGGAGCGCAGAAAGCACGGTAGGCCTACACCCTCACCCTGACCAGGGCCAATTTCCCCGTTGCTCTCAGACATCCAGGTCCCCTCCTAGCCGGGACAGTTTATGGGTCAGTTTACCTGTTTCAGTAAAGACCCTGGACTGCAACCTATTGTCTGTGTGCTCCTTCACGCCTCCAGCACTACCGGTACTGGGACTCTCACCACCATCACTCCCACCATCCACTACACTGCCCTGGGGCCGCACTCTTCCCGTGGGGAGTCACACCATCCCAGCTGCATACATCATCAGCCCCAGCAGTCTGCCTTGCAGCGGCGGTTCCTAATGACCGCAAATCCACGGGTGGCGTAGTCGGACATAAACAACAGCACATAATGGACTTCCACTGGCCTGACCACCCTGAGCCACGGAACCGAGTTGCCACTACTACTCCCATTGTTCCCCTATTGCCCGGATCCGAGTGCCCCACGGCCCAGGGGGCGAGTCAATAACAACCAAAAATAACATACCCTTCCACAACCCCCCACCCCACCGCACATAATATAACAGCATGATACTATATGCCATACAGCACTTACTCTGTACTATAACTCTGTACTATGTCATGACCACCTACTTACGTTAAGCATTTACTTAAGCCATGGCTCGGTGCTTGCAAGCCCCATACACCTCAATATTCCATGAAAACAAAAATCTACCGGTGAAAGTTGACAGCCCACCACCAGGAGCTGGAGCAACAGACACTTCCCCTGACACATAAGACAAACCTATCCTCCCCTTGCTATCTGAAAACTGTCCCTGAACATAAAAACCTGTCCCTATCTGTCCCTCCCTGCCCCTATCACCCTATCTGCCTCACCACGTGCCTAAACTACCTATCCCTCCTCTGTCCCTAACTGTCCCTATGGTTATCTCTCCCTACTTTCTTCATACCTGCCCCTTCATCTATAAAACCATAAAAGAAAAAGTTACCTGACCCTCAGGGCACGTCGAAAGAGAGACCCCTCCAGAGGGGGGAGGCCTTCGTCGCGTCCAGCCTGTCGAACTCCAGCGAGTGCACTTTTCCAAGGTCACCCAGAATGTTCCTAACCACCTCTTCCATGGGGAGGGTTTTCTGCTGAGTAGACACTAGACAGCGTGCATTCCACGTGTAAAACCTAACCACTATGCTGACTAAAAATAACGTGCACCGATCTCGGCCAGCAGGGGACCCAAATGGACCATACACCCACTCAGGATAGGAGAGGCGCGCCAGCCTAGGCCAGCCAATGGAAGCACCCACCCCTTTGTAGACCCCTGTATTAAAGGGGCACTGGAGGAGGAAGTGCTCCATGCTTTCCAGCACGTCGCAGCATTCCTCACGGGGGCAACCCCGATCATCGGAATTCCTGTACTTCAGGTTGCCCCTTACATACAGCCTCCCGTGAAAGCAGCGCCAGGCCAAGTCCCAAAACTTCAAGGGGATCCGGGTAGAATTCAGCAACCTTAGCCCCCCCCTCCAGATCCCGACCTGGGAAATCTTTGAGGACCAGAGGCTTCTGGAAACGGGTCAACAGAACCCTCCTGTCAAGGAATTTCCTCGGCATGGCTCTGATCTCCCACATTCCCAGACCCCACTGGCGGATCACCTTCAAAACCAGGGCAGCATAAGCCGGGAGGTGCCCGTGCGGCGTGCACAGATCCTTCACTCGCCCCCTTGCCTCCCATTCCTGGAAGAAGGGCTGAAGCCATCCCCTGCAGGAGAATACCCACTGAGGAGCCCTCTCCGGCCAGAGGTTGGCAATGTTGGTCTTAAGGAAGGCATTCACTAGGAATACCACCAGGTTGACGATATCCAACCCGCCTAGTCTCCTCGTACGGTACGTGACCTCCCTCTTGATTAGGTTGAGCCTGTTTCCCCATAACATCTGGAAAAACAGGCCGTAGACATTTGTCCAAAGAGATTCTGGCAAAATGCAAATGCTGCCCAAATAGCTCAGCAAAGGCAAAAGGTAACCCTTGATCAGGTTCACCCGCTCCCTGAGGGTCAAGGTCCAACCTTCCACTGGTCCACCTTTTGGGCGGCAATATTCAGCCTGCCCTCCCAATTTTTTAGGGGGTAATCCCCTGGGCCGAACTCGATGCCTAAGATCCTTGCTGTGGCTTGGGGTTCTGGGAGGGTGTCCGGAGACCAAAACCAGGGTCTCCCCCTCCCAGCCGGAGACTCTCACACTTTTCCTGGTTGATCATTGACCCAGATGCTTCTGAGCAACGGACCACTTCAGACATCACCCAGTCCGCCTCCTCTCTCAAGGATACAAACAGGGAGACATCATCGGCGTACGCCACTGCCCTCAAGGTGGCCTCCGGGGCCGCCCGGTCCATCCGGACTCCCGCCAATGGTCCACCCTCGATCCTCCTTAAGAAGGGGTCGATGGCAAACATGTATAACATCGGGCTCAACGGACAGCCCTGGCGAACCCCAGATCCCACCTCAAAAGGCCGGCCAGACCAACCATTCACCAGTGGGAACGTCTCAGCCCCTGCGTATAATGCCTTTAACCAATTGACGAACCCCTCAGGCAGACCGTACCTCAAAAGGACAGACCAGAGGTAGTCGTGGTTCACCCGGTCAAATGCCTTCGCCTGATCCAGGGACAGCAAGAACCCCTTCCAGAGGCCAGCCCTACCCTGCTTCACTGCCTCTCGGACACCGAGTACAGCACTAAATGTGTTGCGGCCTGGAACAGAGCAATGCTGGGACCCCGAAAGGAGCCTGGGTGCAAATTTCACCAACCGATTGAAAAGCACTTTTGCCAGCACCTTCCGGTCCGTATTGAGAAGCGCTATGGGACGCCAGTTCTCAATACGGGACGAGTCCTTACCCTTTGACAGGATAATCATGGCCGACCTCCTCATTGAACGGGGAAGAGTACCCGAGGAGAGGCACTCATTAAACACCTCCGCTAAGAGGGGGACCAAAGAGTCCCTAAAAGTCTTGTAAAATTCAGACGTTAAGCCGTCTGGACCTGGCGATTTCTTGAGCCGAAGCCCATCAATGGCCAGTCTCACTTCCTCTTCCCTGATTGCCTCAGTCAAAACACCGAGAGAGGGGTCATCCTCTGGCTCAGGAATGGCTTCAGCCAGGAAAGCCAACGCCACGTCTCGATCTAGCTCCCTCTTTCCCAAGAGACGTGAGTAGAAGGACCAGACGACTTCCAGGATCCCTGATTTGGATCTGTTCAGGGAACCCATAGCATCAATCAGGCCAGTCACTACTTTTCGATTCACTGACATCTTACAGTTTCTGTAGGGGTCAGGTGAGCAATACTTCCCGAAATCCCTCTCAAAAACCAAAGATGTGTCCCTATCATACTGACTCCTCTTGAGCAAAGACTTCACTCTGGAGATCTCCTCGCGGTCACCTCCAGTCGAGACGAGCTGCTCGAGTTTCCTCCTCAGGCTCTGGTACAGGCGGTACCTATTCAGGCTCCTGAGGCTGGAGAACATCTCCCACCACTCAGACTTAACGCTACACAGATCCACTAATGGTACCTGGCTCTGAAGAAAATCCTCAAAAGATTGTCTCACCTCCACCTCCTCCAGTAGGGATGAATTCAGCTTCCACAGTCCTCTTCCCATCCGGGGGGTTTCTGAAACATTCAAGGAAAAGAAAATTAAACAGTGGTCGGAGAATTCCACCTTGACAGCGGACACTGCTGAGGAGACGGCTTCCTCCTTCAAAAAAAAACTGTCTATTCTAGTCCTACAACTTCCCCTATAATAGGTGAAACCACTGTGACCCGGGGTGTACCGGATGTGGACATCCACCAGGTGAGCATCACTAGCTATACTATTCAGGGTCACGCTATCGTAAGCCAGCCGGCCATTGGAGCCTCCCCGGTCACGTAATCTTGTGACAGTGTTGAAGTCCCCTCCAAAGACCACCTGCCGACTCGTAAAAAGATAGGGCTTGACCTTCAGGAGGAGACACTTACGGTCCCACTTTGATTGGGGACCATAGATGTTTATGAGCCGAAGCTCCTGTCCCCCCATGAAGACGTCTAGGACCAAGCACCTCCCCATTTCTACCTCAATAACCCTCCGACATTCTACCGCTGCGGTCTTAAAAAGGACCGCCACCCCACTATACGGCTCGGCCGCAAGGGACCAGTATGAGGGCCCACACCTCCACTCACTCCTTGCCTTGTGAATGGCTCCCATGTCCGTTAGTCTGGTCTCCTGCAAAAATAAAATTTCATCCTCAAATCGGGTGAGAAAATCAAAGGCCGTGAATCTAGCCGCATCTGATTTTAGGCTGGCGACATTAATGGACGCCAGCGTCAATGGGGTGGGTGCAGCCATTGGGTGATCGAATTAAATGGCCTTCTTTTCCCACCACCACCCCCCTCACCCTCTGAGGAAAAACCCCTATCCTCCCGCTCCCAGCGCTTGAGGCACACCGATACATCCATAGAGCCCCCTCGGCCCTCCTCACCCCCAAGTCCAGGGGCAGCCCCTCCCCCAGAGGAAGATGGTATTCCCCCCGAGGGAGGAACTTCGCCACCCCCCACAGGCCCCTCAGGTGGCACCCCCGGCTCTTTGCCCTTGACCCCCCGCCACATCAGGGTCCTCAAGGGCTGTGAACCGGTTGGAGATGGGGACCAGAGGGGAGATCACGGAGCCCTCCATCGGCACCACCCTGGTCAGGGGGGGGGCAGATTTAATAACCCCCTTCCCTTTGTTCTTTTTCCTCTTACACCACTTTACCTGGGTTTTACTGTCACCCTTTGCTGTAGGCTTTGCTTCCTCGTCCTCAGCAAAACTTTCATATTGGGAGGAATCCGAAAGCACAGCCGCCTCCTCCTTCTCCATCCTCCTGGTCTCCTCATTCAGTGCTTCCTCCCCCAGGGCCTCAGTGGCCCCTGCTGAGGCACCCGGAGGGGGGACAGTCATCAGCCCAGTTGCCTGAGGATCCCCCTGCCCTTTACCCACCAGGTGCCCCACCTGCCTCCGCTGGCAAGAGGGGCCCCGGATCTTACTGTTCTTCACTGGCCCCTCAGCCCCTCCGCTTTCACCAGCTTCCGGCTCAGCAGAGGGCGCACTGCCAGGACTTACCCCGACATGGCCACCCTCCGCCTGACCAAAGACGGCATTGGCGAAAGAACGAGGGCAGCGGCTGAACGGATGCCCGACGGCATCACACAGGTGACACCTAACTGTACCACAGGAGGCAGCGAGATGGCCCACCCCACCACATAAAGTGCATTTCTGCACCCTGCATGCAGCACTAAAGTGCGTGGGGTCATCGCACCTGTGGCACACCTTCGGCTGGCCCTGGTAGAAGACCAGGATCCTATCCCTCCCAAGGAAGGGATGTGGGTGACAGTGCCGCCAGACCTCTTCAATCGCACCATGAAGGTCCAGCCCCCTGACCAGATGCCCTCGTCCATGATTTTCTTGGGCGGCTGAGCCAGGTCATTATGTCGACCCCAGAAAGTGACTCGTTGCACGTCAGCACAGTCACTCTCTTTGGCCCATTCTGGCGGGATATCGCCTCCGCGACGAGACCCTGCCAGTCAGGCTTTTCCTTTGCCAGCTCGTAATTCGACCAGAACAGCTCCATGCCCTCCGGCCGAACGAAACTGACATCGAAAAAAGGGGCACCAAAAGGATGTATCAGGGCAAAGATGTCACCCGCCCTGAAACCCATCTCCAGAAGGAGCTTCACCACCCTAGATCTTGTGGGGCACGCTTCATCGCCCCTCCACCGAAGACGGACCACATTCCTTCTGGATACCCCTCGCCCAGCTGTAGGGAGAGACCATATGGTCTCACCCCCACCTTTTCTCTTGGAAGGCGGCCTGTCTGTGCTTATCCAGCCAAAAGGACAGGTCCACATTCCTCCCCTCTACATTGATCGACCGTTCCCCATGCCTCAGGGCCTGTACGAAACGGTGGTGGAAATCTCCGCCATCTGAGCCTGGGGGTGAGGAGGGCCCCGACACCGTACCAGAATAATTCATGCCAGCGTTACCAACGCCGGCACCACCTGCGCGGGGCGATGGACTGGGCCCCACACCACCATTCACACCATTGGCCCCACCAGCCTCTCCACCAACACAGCCAGCCTCACCACTCACACTGCCACCTCCCAAAGGTGGCCATTCCTCCATTTCCACACAATCACCATTCTCACTACTTGCTCCATTTACACCATTCTCACCACTGGCACCATTCACACCCTGGCCCTGCGATTTTCCCCTCCCCCCCATCACATCCAGTTTTTTCCCTATCACTGACCCTGTAGCACTCACTCCAGACCCCTTTCCATTGCCCCCTCCTTTGCTATTCATACGGTTCCCTTTACTTTCACTGACCTGATTGAGGCCAGCTGTAGTTCCTCTATGGAGCCTGGGCTTTGGTGTAGGCGGGATGTGTGCTGTGTTTCCACAGCCCTCACTGCTGCCACTCGAGCCGGACACGCCCCCTCCCTTAGCCTGGCTTGCAGCAACAATGGGAGCTGCTGCAGAGCATTGCTTCTCCATCTCTGCCCGCTGAAAGCTTCCCCTGGGGGGACCAGTCACCGCCAAGGACCCCACTGACCCAGGTGAGACACTGCCAGCAGGAGCCCCCAACGGCGCGACACCCCTCCCCCCGCTGGGGGCGGGGCTTCAGATGTTTTTGCTGTTGTTTCTTTAGATGTGGTTACTTTAGATGTTTTTATTGCTTTTATTGCTTTTTTGGGTATGACAACTGGCACCGGAAACCCCTGCAGACCCCGGCGGCACTGTGCCCCCTGTTAAGGTGGTAGACTGGGACACGGCCGGCTGTATAGCCGCAGTTGCCACCCCCACACCCCCGCCCTCACTCACTGCCGGCACCGAGGCCCCTATAGCCCCCGATGGTGGCAGGCACACAGGGGACCCCGACGTCACCGCCCCCACCGCCGGTGGCGCGGTCCGGGATACAGCCAGCTGCACCCCAGCCGCGGCATTCCTTCCGCCCTTTGCCGATACCGGCCCCAAGGCCCCCATAGCCCCAGGAAGCGGGCTCGCAGGGGGCCCCAGCTGGCCGCCCCCCCCTCCGATGGTGCGGGCGGGGGTAGGACGGCGACAGCTATCACAGCTGACCCGTCACTCTTGCGGGGTGGCCCCAGGGCCCCCGCAGACCCAGCAGAGAATACATACGCCGGGGGCCCCAAAGGCATACCCCCTCCCACTGAGGTGGGGGTCCGGGTCAGCCGGACCTCCGGCACCATCCTTCTGTTTGGTACTTTGCCCTCCCCCATGCTACCCTCAGCAAGGACGATTGCCTTTACCCTGATGACATTACTCTTTCCGCCCCCATGCACTGGGCCCACCTCAGAACCCAGGCCGGGGTGGGAAGCAGGCACACAGTGGGACCGGGGGGACCCAGGAAGGGGGAGATGCACGTACTTTTCCTCTGCCAACATCTTGTTCTTCCCCTTTTTTTTCTTCTTTCTTGATGCCTCATCCGGACAGCCCTCGTCCCCAAATGAAAACTGGGAGAAATCCACTCCCGGGGATTCGAGCTGCCGGATCTGGCGCATGAGGCACCCCCCCCTGTTACTGCTATCACTACTCCCATCATCCACCTCCTCCTCCCCACTACTAGCGTCCGATAGAAGTGCAATTTGGTGAGGTTCTAACTCCCCACTGTGTGTGACCTGGTGCTGTTGTGCACTTACCAGGTCACCAGGCAGGCTGTCCAAGTTTGCCTCCTCCTCCTCCACACCAGACTCCTCGGCCTCCTCTTCCTCCTCTGCCTGGGTTGGGCAGCCAGACCCCTCTGGCGCCCCTCTGGCGGCGGTGGTGATGGTGGTGGTCATGCCCATGAAACGTTCATCATTTCTCAGTTTTTCTTGGAAGGGCCCCGCATTGGCGACAATTTGGCTTTTCCGGTCCTCCAGGATCTTTATCGAGCTTTTCAGCTCCTTCACCCTCGCTGACAGGCCCATCCTTGGGAGCATTTTTCGCTGCCAGCTGGGCGCACCGCAGCTCCTCCCGGAGCCTCTTCAGGGACTTCATTGCCTCCCCGTGCTCACCGAGGTAGAGGCCCAGGCGGCAGCTGTAGGTGGAAATTGGCTCCCCCTCAGCCTGGACTCCCCAGTCCTTATGGACGGCTGCTGGGCCCCGGCAAGCACCGGGCTCCTCTCCGGGAGGAGAGATCTCATCCGCCTGTGGCCCGGCCTTGGCGTTCTGTGCCTGCCTGGCTTGCTTAGCCTTGGCCTCTTTAGCCTGCTTGGCCCTGAGGGTGCTGCCCTTCATGGCCAGGACTTAGTTAAATAAAAGTTCAATAGAGTTCGCTGTAAAGTACACACAAAAAAAAAACAAAGCAGGACTCCCACCCCCGTTATCAACCGAGGGGTGGGAGACGGGGACAACCCCTGCTGTAGTCCAAAAAAAAAACTCCCTCTCCTGGGTCAAAAAGAGGGGGCCGTCTGAGTAAGCAAAAGGCCTTACGGCCCGGGAGCTCCACAGGAACACGTCCTTATTCCTCAGCAGCAACTCTCCCACTGACCAAACAGGAAGTCCCGCAGCTGCTGGCATCAGACTTGCCCTCCAATAGATCCTTGTAAAAGGATTTAAAGTGTACTCATTCAAATTAGAGAGACAATTTAAATTAAAAAGATTAGACCTGCCTCCACCGCAGGGGGGCTCGCTCGACCCACCAGCGGACAGGCACCAGTATTGGGAGAGGGGGGCTGGCCGTCAGGGTCCACCGCGGCTCTGGCACAAACCCGGCGACACAGAAGTCACACAGGCAGGAACGGACTGGCCGTGTCGGCTTCGCACTTTTTTGGTTTTAGAAGGGCATGACATGCCTATATCTGTGTCTCCCCCTCCTTTTACTCCTCCACCTCTTTTCTTTTCGCATGACTATATGTACTTGTCACTTTTCCATGTGTTAGTTGTGTCTTCTGAGCAGTTTGTCAGCTTTTGGACACCTTTGAAGGTGTTTTCTATGTGTTTTCTATGTGTTTCTATGTGTTTTTATTTGCCTGCCATTGGTTTTAACGGTGTTCGACAGTGTTTGATGAACAGTTCGACGAACAGTTCGGCGAACATACGGGTGTTCGATGAACCGAACCGAACTCGAACACTACAGGGGTGGCTCAACACTATTGCGAAGCGCTATGGGATGCCAATTCTCAATGCAAGATGAGTCCTTACCCTTTGACAAGATGATCAGAGCAGACCTCCTCATTGACTTTGACAGAGTGCCCGAGGAAAGACACTCATTGAATACCTCAGTCAAGAGGGGAACCAAGGCGTCCTTAAAGGTCTTATAGAATTCAGATGTTAAGCCATCTGGACCGGGAGATTTCTTTAGGGAAAGCCCTTCAATCGCCAACTTAACTTCCTCTTCCCTGATCATCTCTGTCAAAACGCCAAGAGAGGGGTCTACCCCTGGTTCGGGGACTGCTTCAGCCAGAAAAGCCGACATCTCATCCCAATCCAGATCCCTCTTCCCCAAGAGGTGCGAGTAGAAGGATCTGACGACCTCCAGGATCCCTGATCTGGATCTTTTCAGGGAACCTGCAGTGTCAACCAGTCCTGTAACAACTTTACTATTCACTGACATCTTGCAGTTTCTGTAAGGTTCGGGCGAGCAGTACTTTCCATAATCCCTCTCAAAAACCAAAGATGCGTGTCTATCATACTGACACTTCAATAGCAAAGATTTCACGCTGGAGATCTCCTCGCGGCTACCTCCAGTTGAGACAAGATGCTCGAGTTTCCTCCTCAGGTCCTGATACAGGTGGTACCTGTCCCGGCTCCTGAGGCTCGAGAGCTGGCGGAAGAATCTCGCCACCCTTTTCTTGAACATCTCCCACCACTCTGACTTACTGCTACAAAGATCAGTAAGGGTACCTGGCTCTGAAGAAAATCCTCAAAGGACTGTCTTATCTCCGCTTTTTCCAAGAGAGACGAATTGAGCCTCCAAAAGCCTCTTCCCATCCGGGAGGTCTCTGTAACATTCAGAGAAAACAAAATCAAACAGTGATCTGAGAACTCCACCTCAACAACAGATACTGCTGAAGAGACGGCTTCCTCCTTTAAATAAAACCTGTCTATCCTGGACCTACAGTTACCTCTATGATAGGTGAACCCCTCGTGGCCTGCGGTGTGCCGGATGTGGACATCCAGCAGACGAGCCTCACTAGCTATAGTATTAAGGGCAGCGCTATCATAAGTCAGCTTGTCTCTGGAACCTCCTCTTTCCCGGGGCCTCGTGACAGTGTTAAAGTCCCCTCCAAAGACGACCTGCCAACTCATAAAAAGGTAGGGCTTGATCCTCATAAAGAGACACTTCCGGTCCCATTTAGATTGGGGACCATAGATGTTAATGAGCCAGAGCTCTTGTCCCTTCATGAGGACATCTAATATCAGGCACCTCCCCATTTCTAACTCAATAACCCGTCGGCATTCTACCGGTGCGGAAAAAAGGACCGCCACTCCGCTATATGGCTCGTCCACAAGAGACCAATAGGAGGGCCCGAGTCTCCACTCCCTCTTAGCTATAAACACCTCTGCCATATTTGGCAGCCTGGTCTCTTGCAAAAAGAAAATGTCAGCTTCAACCTGGCTGAGAAAATAAAAGGCCGCAAATCTAGCCATATTTGACTTAATGGTGGCGACATTAATGGACGCCAGCGTCAACGGAGTGGGTACCGCCATCATTGGTGATTGAGTTAGATGGCTTTTTTCTTCCCACTCCCCTTATCCTCTGCCTCAGACGAGGAATCCTTCCCCCTCTTTAATGACACAGAGGTGTCCATTCCCACATTTTTCCTTCTTTTTTCATCCTCGTCTCTGGACTCTGGGCCAGTCCCTTCCCCCAAGGACCTTGCATCCCCAGTAGAAGGAGACTCGGCGCCCCCTGTAAGCTCCGCCGAAGACGGAACCTCACCCTCAGCCTCCTCTTCAGAGGAAGAGATGTTATCAAGGGCTTGGAACCGGTTAGAAAGACCAACTAGAGGGGAGTCAGTTTTATCTTCCTTAGGTACCTTGATCAGAGCTGGAGAAGATGTTTTATCTCCCTTCCTTCTCTTCTTTTTGGTGCCGAGCTTACGCTTGTCCTCTAGCCAACGCTTATTATCCTCATCCATACTTTCATAATGGGAGGATTTTGAGGCAGAGGCAGTTTCCTCCCTGTGGATCCTCCTGACCTCCTCATCCAACTCATCATCCCTCAGGGCCTCAGCAGCAAGACTGGCATCCAGGACAGGGGCTGCCCCAGTAGCCTGGGGCTCGCCCCGCTTCCTCTCCTGTCTGCACTTGTCTAGACGCCTCAGCTGGGCAGGCGTCTTTTTATTGCTTTTCTTCCCTGGCCCCTCAGCCCCCCCACCCCTGCTAGTCCCCTCCCCAGGGGAATCGGCCTCACGGCTTTCTCCCACCGGGGTCTCGACTGCATTAGCGAAGGAGCGAGGACAACGGCTGAATGGGTGACCTAACTCACCATACAGGTGGCACCTCATCTCCACACAAGAGGCAGCAAGATGGCCGACACCCCCACACAACGCACATTTCTGCACAGTGCAGTTTGCACTGAAGTGTGTGGGGTCGCTGCACCTGTGGCAGAGCTTCGGTTTCCCCTGGTAGAAGACCAGGATACGATCCCTACCCAGGAAGGCAGATGATGGAATGTGGGCAACCGTACCACCTGAACGCTTAAGTTTTACCATAAACGTCCAGGCCCCTGACCAGTTACCAAACTCGTCATGTTTTTTTTTTGGCATCTCCACCACCTCTCCATACCGACCAAGCCACGTCATGATGTCATAACAAGAAGGCGACTCATTACGAGTCATCACGGTCACTTTCTTGATCTGGTTTTGGCGAGACACTGCCTGAACGGCAAAGTCTCGCCAGCCAGGCTGATTTTTTGCCAACTCATAATTCATCCAGAAGAGCTCAAACCCCTCCGGCTGAACAAAGCTGACATCAAACTCAGGCGTGGAATAGGGATATATCAAGGTGTAGATGTCAATCGCCTTGAAGCCCATCCTCAGCAGGAGCTCCACAACTTTAGACCTTGGAGGACATGCATCACTGCCCCACCACCGAAGACGGACCACATTCCTACGCACACTGCCTGGCCCGGCTGTTGGGAGGGACCACACTGTATCCCCCCCTCTCTATCCAGATGGATAGATCAACCTCTCGACCCTCTACCATTAGTGATCTCTCCCCCTTCTTTAGAGCCTCCAGAAGGCGTCGTTGCAACATGCCGTCCCCAAAGCCCGGAGATTAGGAGGATGCCCTAATTGCCCCGGAGGTGACACTAGCATAACTCTGGACAGGCGTTGCCACCACCAGGGGGGGCAACCGGACCAGTGACTACATCAGCCCCAACAGTATCACTATTACCCACCTCCATCTCACCCTACCCCAAACCAGCAACCACACCACTAGACGATAAAAAGGCCTCGTTCACACCCACCACCACATTCATTCCTGCTGGACCAGTAACAATGGTGGATGACATTTTGACCTCAGCATCATCAGGCACAAGGGGCTCAGTCACCCCCATAGAACTGGAGGCGACCTCACCCCTGGTCTTATGTGTGCCCTGCACATCATCAGTCGGTAATTTCTGTTTGGCATTCGGTATAATGCGCCGCTGATCTTTAGCCGCTGTGAGGCGCAGCTGATCTTTAGCATCAGGATCTTCTGGACCAGCGACGCCAACACAAAATAACACTTTCGTGGGAGGACTGGAATGCTCAGCCCCAGCAGCCCCCTCACACTTCCACCGTTTCTCAACTAAGTGATCAGCGGCCACAGTATTCAGAGGCACCGAGGCTACCGGAGCTGCCCCCAACACCGGGCCGCTCCCCCCTCCCACTGAGGAGCTCACCACAGCATCGTGGCCTGACTGAACGCCGACCGCCGGGCCGCCTTCACTGTCCAGCCTCTCGGCTGATGCACCTTCTGCTGCGTCCCCGCTACTACAAGCAGAGATGGAGCTCTGCGCCTCACTACCACGCTGTGTAATCTCCCCTTTCCTTTGCACCGGATCCACAGCAGAACCCGGACTGGGCAACAGGGCTTATACAGCGAGCTGAGCCTGCCGCCGACTCAGGGGGTACAGGGAGGGGGGCATATACATAGCTTACCGCTTCCTGCAGCTTTGGCTTGATCTTCTTAGCCTTTTTCTGGCCCCCAGGTGCCTCTTCTGGTAGATCGTCACCAAGATGGAAGTTTTGGAGGCACACTGGGGACTCCAGGAGCTTTATCTCGGCCATTAGCGCCCCTCCCTGGCTGCTGCTCTTACTGTCCTTCCCTGAGCCGGCAGAACTGCGACCGGATGTCATTGTCGCCTGTCCTGCAGGGAGCTCGCTGCATGTGGCCTGCGGGTGACTTTGCAGGCTGCCAGGTGGGGCTTCCAGCTGGAGATCATCACTCTCATCATCCACTTGGCTCTCAGGCTGCAGTCCCATCTGCCTCTGCTGTCTATTATCAACCATTTCTCTGAAGCGTCTTCATTTATCAGTTTTTCTTTGAATGGAGCACTCTGCTCTCTGATGGTGGCTTTTCTTAGTTCCAGCTCATGAATCTCACTGGTGAGCCTCTTTACCTCCGCCTGGAGTTTAGCCTTCCTCGATTTGGAGGCCCCTGCAGCTTTAGCGCTTGTGCAGCGCAGCTCCTCCCGAAGTCTCCTGACAAGCTTACTCGCATCTTCATACTCATGGAGGTGGATCATGATCCGGGAGGCATAGGTGGACACAGACTCCCGGGGACTTTGCAGCCCCCAACCTTCCTCAGTGAGGTTGGCCTCCCCTCCGTGAGCACTCAGCTTTCCTACGGAAGGAGAGCCATCATGCACGCCGCTGTCAGGCTTCACCTCCATGCTGGAAGCCTTGCGGCTTTTCTGGGTCTCCACAAACCCAGGGGGAGTAGGACCCGCATTGCTGCGACTCCTGGTGGAGCGTCTCACTCCCGAGTCCTCTGATGTGCAGGCCGGTTGCTGGTTTCTTCTGCTCCCCCCCAGCCTGGTTCGGGAAGCAGAAGCCTGAGACTTGGCTCCATCACTAATTCCAGGAAACCCACTCCCCCCCGGGTAGGAGAGAGAGCAGATCCCCAGGTGGAGAGGTGTTGGTTCTCAGGAGAGCTGGAGCACACAGCAGGATCTGCAGCCACAACACCTACAATCACCACAGTGAGCAACAGCTGATCAGAGCTGCACTAACTATTCTGCTGGTGCAGTCACTGTGTACATACATTACATTATTCTCTAGAGGTGTATTCATTTATATGCAGGCTTTAGTTCTAAAATCCCCTGAGCACTCCCTGCTTGTTCAGTTTCTTTACAGATATTTCTCTCTTGATTTGCTTTCTGGGAAGTACGGACTTTACACCATTCATTATACAGAAATGTGATGTAGAAAAAATCCTTCAAAGTATAAAGAAAAAACACGAGCTCAGCCTTTCTGTTCCGAATAGCGAGGAAGCACGAGGCCATGCCACCACTCATGCAAGTTTGAGAGGAAGAGGTCCAGCTTCCAAATGCAATAGAGATAAAAGTATGATTTTATTGTTAATCCATTAAAAAGATATACACATTGCAAAATAAAAAATAAAAAAATGAAGGGAGAGACCTCCATGGTTTCAGTTAATTTCTCAAATTCCAGAAGTAAAAGAGGGATTACAATGTAGAATTGGAATAAAATTCCATAGGAAAGATTACAACGTCATATCCCGAGATTATGACATCTGCTCTTTAAAGAAGCACTCCCATCAAAGTTTTCATCCTCTAAGTATATTGCAATCATCATATTACAGCATATAGAACTGTGTAATTACAATTGCTCATTTTGCCTTTCTACCCAGTTAATTTTTCTCTTTGTTCTATGTAGAAACAGGAAGTCTCTTTTCCCTGCATGAGTCACTCTCTTCTTCAACTCCTGACCCAGCTGCTCCTTCTCCCTCTGCCAGGGACTTTTTCAGTGACTCTCGACTTGTGCAGAGAAAATTGACCTCCTCTTTCTACATAGAGCTTAGAAGGATTCAGCTCTTCAGTTTTAAATCACATGATGTCATAGACCTAATGGAAAAGAGAAGCATTAGCTGGGTAGAAAGGCAAAATGAGCAATTGTAAGTGCACAGTGCTATATAATATGATGACTTGGATATATTAAGAGCTAAAATTTTTGATGGGAGGAGGAGTACTTGTTTAAAGGCTTCTTATATGGAATAAAATGTATCCTTCCTTTTGTTATTATTTTTTGTTTTTTTCAGTTTGGCCCCATAACTGGATCCTGAGATCTCAAGCATCAATGTCTTCTCCACCCTCCTGATATCTGTCCGCTATTCATAAATCTGTGATCATGGAATATGAATATCGGCCATAGAAAAGAAGAAAATTACTTTTTCTTGAAATGTCACACATTGTAACAAAAGATCAGCGTGAAATAACATGTAAACAAAACATAAGGTCAGCGGCTCGTGTACGAGCACCGAGACGAAGATTAATCCAACATTCCGCGCTGGTGACAGAGTTAAGGAAACATTTACACTCTGCTTCTTTCTGGATAATCATTTGACATTTTGAGGTTTTGCTCAGGAGCAACGGCAGCAGGAGGAGGAGGAGGATGACGAGGATACATTTTAGACCCTATTATCAACACTATGTATCTAAACACTACAAAGGACATGACCACCAGGAGGCAGCACATCACTTTACTGATAGATGTTCTGCAGGCGTCAGTCCCTTGTATGGAATAAGCAGACATGTATATACTGATGTAGCAGAGCTCTGTTTGTTATTTGGCAGCTTACCATGAAGTCAAAATGTGCGACTCAGATGTAGCTGAGCTTAACCAAGCAGAAGAGCTGTCAGTGTAACACTACACGATTAATCAGCTGAGACGAATATGTAATGGGCACGAAAGATCTCTATGTGCTACAATGTGCAGGTTTTACATTAAAATACAGGATAAGCTATTGAATGGCAGATGTAGCAGAGCTGATTTTGCCGCAGCATCAGTCAGAGAATGGTTCGATTAAGGAGTTAGAGCTGGAGTTTCGCTATAGATGTAGCAGTGCTGAGTTTGTGAATGTTAAAGAGCTGTGTTAGTAATTTGACACAATTTTTTAGCTTAAACACGGTGTTATCTGTGGGTTATCATGGGATAGCTTGTCATAAAGTTAGGTGCAGATATGTCTACCTTGAAGAGATCAGGTAAATGCTTTGCAGGATCCTGGATCAGGATCTATCTATCTCTCTATCTATCTACAGTTGTGCTCAAAAGTTTACATACCCCGTCAGAATTTTTCCTTTCTTGGTCTTGTTTCAGAAAGTATGAATGATAACAAAAGACCATATTCTCCACTCATGGTTATTGGTTGGGTGAAGCCATTTATTGTCAAACTACTGTGTTTTCTCTTTTTAAATCTTAATGACAACCAAAAACATCCAAATCAAAAGTTTACATAGCCCAGTTCTTACCCCCTCTAACATCAATGACAGGTTGAAGTCTTTTGTGGTAGTTGTAGATGAGGTTCTTTAATTTCTCAGATGGTAAAGCTGTCCATTCTTCTTGGCAAAAAGACTCCAGTTCCTGTAAATTCCTGGGCTGTCTAGCATGAACTGCGCGCTTAAAATCTCCCCAGAGTGGCTCAATGATATTGAGGTCAGGAGACTGAGATGGCCACTCCAGAACCTTCACTTTGTTCTGCTATAGCCAATGACAGGTCGACTTGGCCTTGTGTTTTGGATCATTGTCATGTTGGAACGTCTAAGTACGTCCCATGCGCAGCTTCTGGGCTGATGAGTGCAAATTTGCTAATAGCGTGCTGCATTCATCTTTCCTTCAACTTTTACCAAGTTTCCAGTGCCTCTTTAGCTCACACATCCCCAAAACATCAACGATCCACCTCCGTGCTTTACTGTAGAAATGGTGTTCCTTTAATCATAGGACTTGTTGACCTCTCTCCAAATGCAACGTTTATGGTTGTGTCCAAAAAGTAAAATTTTGGACTCATCACTCCAAATTACCTTGTACCAGAAGTTTTGAGGCTTGTCTCTGTGCTGTTTGGCATATTGTAGGCAAGATACTTTGTGACATTTGCGCAGTAATGGCTTTCTTCTGGCGACTCGATCATGCAGCCCATTTTTCTTCAAGTGCCTCCTTATTGTACATCTTGAAATAGCCACAATGCTAGTTTTACAGTGCCCCTGATTTTCCATTTGTTAATTACATTTTGAACACTGCTGACTGGCATTATCAATTCCTTGGATATTCTATAGTATACCTTTCCTGTGTTATACAGTTCAACTACCTTTTCCCGTAGATCTAATGACAATTATTTTGCTTTCCCCATTACTCACAATCCAGAAACGTCAGTGGCTGGATGAAAGATGCAAGAGTCTGTCTGGATCCCAGAAACTCACTCAGCTTTTATGCACACACACACTGATTACAAGCAAACAGGTCACAGGTGTGGATGTTACCTTTAGTAGCCGTTCAAACCCATTTGCGTCAAATTCTGTGCATGTTATCAGGTCAAAACCACCAGGGTATGTGAACTTTTGATCAGGGTCATTTGGATGTTTTTGGTTGTCATTAAGATTTAAAAAGAGAAAACACAGTAGTTTGACAATAAATGGCTTCACCCAACCAATAACCATGAGTGGAGAAAAAGTTTTTTTGCTTTCATTCATATTCTCTGAAACAAGGCCAAGAAAGAAGAAATTCTGCCGGGGTATGTAAACTTTTGAGCACAACTGTATCTACAGTCCTGCTCATCATTATTGGCACCCATGAAGTTTAAGTACATAATGTGAAATATCTCCTGAAAAAAATGAATCAATAGAAAAAGTTTTTTTGTATACCACACTTGTGTTAAATACAAAAGAGAAAATGATAAAAAATAATGTAAAGCAAAAAATGATGGGAGGGTAAAATAGAAAAACCTAAAGCTTGCTGTGACACTGGTATTGACACCCTTTACATTAATTTAGTATGGAAACACTCGCCTGTGGTAAATCACAGAAGAGGTTCACCTGTGATTAATTGTTGGTGCCCATGTGACATGAATTAGCCAATGAATGAAGACATCAGTGTTTTAAACAGCCACATGGTAGGCCCTGTTCCTTTTTCACAATGGTGAAGACAAAGGAGCTGTCTGAGAACATCAGAACTGCTATTATTAGCAAACACAAGACTTCCAAAGGGTATAAGGCATCTCCAAAGACCTTGGTATCCCAGTTTCAACAGTGCGCAATGTTATTAAATGGAATCTGTCACCACTTTCGAGTTATCAGACCTCTACTATGGGCATGGGCTACAGGGTATAGAAAAGTAAATCTATACATACCTGTATGGCCCATAGTAGAGGTTTGATTTCAGAGAAAAGCTCTTTAATCAATACTATTTTGTACAGGTTTAGCATCCGGGGGACGCCAAGCAATCCCCGCCTATGTGCTTATTATTCCCCCAAATCCCCACCTACCTACTTAATTATCATATTCCCTCCTCCCCTGCACGTGACAGGGCCCTGGGACGTGCACTGTGCCCCCTGACCTCTCCGGCATGTCCAAAGCGCCGCTCACATTGAGCGCTCATCCTGGCCCGTGCACTGCGCCACAGGGTTCTATTGTGCAGGCACTGGGTAGTGACAGTGAAGAAAAGACATAAAAGGAAATACTGATCTTTGCAAAGAGTACCTTGACAAGCCACAATCCTTCTGGGAAAATGCTCTGTGGACAGATGAAACAAAAATACAGATTTTTGGCAATGCAAAATAACAGTTTGTTTACATATGGCACAATGAATCTTACAAGGAAAAGAACACTTTACCAACAGTTAAGCATGGGGGAGGATCCAAAATGCTGTGGGGTTGTTTTGCTGTGTCTGGTTCTGGAAGCCTTGACAGTATCACAGGAATCATGAAATCAGAGAATTATCAATAGATTTTAGAGCAAAATGTCCTACCCAGTGTAAGAAAACTTGGTTTGAGTAAAAGATCATAGGTTCTCGAGTAAAACAATGACCAAAAAGCACACATCCTGAGGATATAACTTTGGTACATTTCCATTAATTTCTGAAGATGTTGTACAATCTATGAAAAAAATGAAGGGGTGCCTATAAAGATGAGCAGCACTCAAGGCTGCCAAGAGGAATTTTGGAACCCTATACTGACAACATATTCGGGGCCCCTTGAGGCTCTGCCCAGGCTCCCCCCAGCTCCGCCTCCACCCCAGCACTGCCTCCACCCCTCGAACCTTCCACAATCCCACCTCACACTCTTGGATAAACTCCACCTTCTGCACCACATCCTCACAAATCATACAATAACAGTTTCCATCAAACACCATATCACAATCATAGGTAGCAGCTTTTGTTTTGGCTAAAAGATTTTTTAAGCGCAACCAAGACAAGGTAGACTCTTTTGACTGGTCCTTACTCTACTCTAACCTATTAAAAATTTCTTATAATACCCAATACTCTTTATAGGTATATTTGTATTTATTTTTTTTAAGGGAATGTGTCACATACTGTACATTTTTTAAAATGATGACCAATAATATCACATACAACGGAATAATACCATCACACCATGACCAAATCACATATTACCAACACATAGTAACCGAATAATACCACACCCAAGTAACAAATACCATCATACCATGACCAAACCACATATTAACACCACATAGTGACTGAATAATACCACATATAAGGGACAAATACCACCACACATGACCAGACAACATATTACCACCACATAGCAACTGAATAATTCAAAATAATACCACATACAAGAAACAAATACTGCCACACAATGAACAGATCACATATTACCACCACATAGTGACCGAATAATACCACATACAAGGGACAAATACCACCACACATGACCAGACCACATATCACCACCGCATAGCGAACGAATGCTACAGTATTGATCATTAATAAAAAAAAACACAATACTAATATTACCATAAGTGACATTATACTCAGGATCTCATAGTATGCAGTGTATAGTGTCAGTGTACAGGTAACACACTGACTCATCGGTGATATCTCTAGTTGAAGTCCTTCATCTTTGCTTTTCTTCTTTATCCAGTGTAGACTGCCATCACTTCTTCCAGCCAGGACTTGTCTCTTCAGAAAATAACACACAGTTATCTAGAGCACCACTTCCAGAGCACATTCCCCAATTTTTCCCCAACTTCTAACCCACACAAGATGAAGAAAAAAAGCAACATAGTGCCGCCCTGCACAGTAACAGAACCCCCCCACACTGAAAACAGTATCCTCAAAAAAATGCATTATAGCAGTAATAATATCCATAATTAGCCCCTACAGTAATAATGTCCCCATCCTGCCCCCATGCCTCCATCCTGCCCCATGTCTCCATTCTGCCCACATTTGTCTACATTCTGCCCCATGTCTCAATTTTGCCCCATTTGTCTCCATTCTGCCCCAATGTCTCCATCCTGCCCCAATGTCTTCATTCTGCCCCCATGTCTCCATCCTGCCCTCATTTGTCTCCATCTTGGCCACAATGTTTCCATCCTGCCCCCATGCCTCCATCCTGTCCCAATGTTTCCATTCTGCTCCAATGTCTCCATCCTGCCCCCATTTGTCTCCATCCTGCCCACAATGTCTCCATCCTATCCCCATTTGCCTCCAACTTGACCCCAATGTCTCCATCCTGCCCCCATGTCTCCATCGTGTCCCTAATGTCTCCATCCTGCCCCTATGTCTCCATCCTGCTCCCATGTCTCCATCCTGCCCCATATCTCCATTTTGCCCCCAATGTCTCCATTCTGTCCCATGTCTCCATCCTGCCCCCCATATCTCCATTATGCCTCAACGTCTTCATTCTGCCCCATGTCTCTATTCTGTCCCCTATGTCTCCATCCTGCCCCCATGTCTCTCCATTCTGCCCCCAACGTCTCTATTCTGCCCCAATGTCTCCCTTCTGTCCCCATGTATCTCCATTCTTCCCCAATGTCTCTCCATTCTGCCCCCAATGTCTCTATCCTGCCCCCATTTCTCTCCATTCTTCCCCCATGTCTCTCCATTCTGCCCCCAATGTCTCCATTCTGCCCCCATTTGTCTCCATTCTTCCCCCATGCTTCTCCATTCTGCCCCCATATTTCTCTATTCTTCCCCCATGTCTCCAATCTGCCCCCAAAATTTCCATCCTGCCCCCATGTCTCCACCCTGTCCCCTTGTCTCTCCATCCTGCCTCCATTCTGCCCCATGTCTCCATTCTGCCCCAATGTCTTCATTCTGCCCCATGTCTCAATTCTGCCCCAATGTCTCCTTTCTGTCCTCATGTATCTCCATTCTGCCCCAAAGTCTCTTCACTCTGCCCCCAATATCTCCATTTTGCCCCCATCGTCTCCATTCTGCCCCCTATGTCTCCATTCTGCCCCCATATCTCCATCCTGCCCCCATGTCTCTCCATTCTGCCCCAATGTCTTCCCCAATGTCTCTCCATCCTCCTCCCATGTCTCTTTCCTGCCTCCATGTCTCTCCATTCTGCCCCCAATGTCTCCATCCTGCCCCCATGTCTCCATCATGTCCCCATGTCTCTCCATTCTGCACCCATGTCTCTCCATTCTGCCCCTAATGTCTCCATTCTGCCCCTAATGTCTCCATTCTGCGCCCATTTGTCTCCGTTCTGCCCCCATATCTCTCTATTCTGCCCCATGTCTCCAATCTGCCCCCAAAGTTTCCATCCTGCCCCCATGTCTCCATCCTGTCCCCTTGTCTCTCTATCCTGCCTCCATGTCTCCATTCTGCCACTAGTCTCCATTCTGCCCCATATCTTTCAATTCTGCCCCATGTCTCTCCATCCTGCCCCCATGTCTCCATTCAGCCCCCATGTCTCCATCCTCCCCCATGTCTTTCCATTCTGCCCCCATGTCTTTCCATTCTGCCCCCATGTCTCCATTCGGCCCCATGTCTCTCCATTCTGCCCCCTTAGTACGACTTTACAAAAAAAGTAAAAAAAATAAAATAAAGGTTTCTCCTTACCTTGCCCCGTCCAGCAGCTTCCGACTCTCCCATCATCCGAGGCACGGTCGCCGGCGCATGACAGTAATGTCATACACCGGCCTGTGATTGGCTTGCGGCTGTTAACGTCCGAGAATGCACGTTCAGTAACTGAACTGGCAGAATCCTGCCGCTGGGGTCTTGTGAGCAGAAGAGGGGGGGGGCCCAGTCCGGGCTCCTCTGCTCACAGGGTCCCTTACGCCAGTAAGAGTAATAATGCCCTGATGGTGGCCCTGGTAGCACTGTATCTATCTATCTATCTATCTATCTATCTATCCATCTATCTATCTATATATCTCTCTCTATTATCTATCTATCTATCTATCTAAAGTATCTCGGGCTCTGCTTCCTTCCCCTTAGTCCACTGCCTTCTGTTGTGCTCCATGTTGGGTTTTGCATGTTGCACAATGTGGATCAGTGGCATCATCTCCCTAGACCTATTTAAAGCCCAACTAGACATACACATATGTATCTTGAGATTAAGACTCTTGTGTTCAATGTTTGGGTTCCTCCATTACCTGAACTTGCTGTGTTTCAACTTACTTCCATCCCTCTGGGTTCCACTCCGTCCGTCCTGCTGCTCCTGAGATTCCAATGTGCCAAGTCCTCACTGCCCACATGCCTTCCTGAATCAACGCTCGGGGTCCGTGTGCCCACCCAGACCAGAGGCTTAGAGGACCCACGTCTCCTGGTGAGCCCTGAAATCTAGCGTATATTTCACAAATATTTATCCATCTAATATCTGTTTCTGGTCCGCAGTGTAGGAGAATGGTTGTAACAAAGAGCACAGAACAAACAAAATAGTTTCTGCTGAGACTCAGCTCTGCTGCATCTATATACACGTGACAGATCTCTACAGGCGGAGCAGTGGGTCAGGAGTGGTGATGCTCGGTCCTATTACTACTCATTATGTCATCACTCTGGATACATTTCTTCTCATTGTTACAGTCTCCGCTCTTACAGATGGAACAATGTTACTTTATGATGATGATTCTGAGTACTATTACTCCCAATATCCCATTTACTGCCCTTCTGACCCTTCTTTCATCATTCCGCTGCACTTTCTTTCTTTCATGTTGTGTATTTATTATTCATCATATTATTATGGACACCGATGGGTGAGTTTACGGTCATGAATCTGCGTGATGATGGCAGAGGACTGATACAGAAACATCATCTGCCCATGTTCTCAGCTGCTGCTACAAGCAATGACCATGGACACATGCACCGTCCGGAGACACCTTCTTACCCATGAGCTAGGCGGGGACTCGTCACTGAACATCATTGGACTCTCATGTATCCTAATGACTCATTAGGTGATAATCATTAATTTTACAATTAAATCTTTTTTTCTCTATGAATGAAATTTGTATATTAAGCAATAACGGTTAATGGGCGACTCTCATGTTGACACTATAAAAGTCAAAGGAAAACTCTCACGGGGAAAATAAATACTCAGGAAAAGTGACACACGTGAAAAAATCAACAAGATAGATACTAGAGATGGATGAATACATGATAGATTGATATAGACAGACACTTATGGAGTCTCCCCTCTGCAGATATAATGGCTCCCACTCTTCTGGGAAGGATTTCTACAAGATTTTGGAGGCGTCTGTGGGAATTTTTCCCTTTCATCTGGAGGAGCATTTGTGAGGTCAAACTCTGATGTTGGGGGGAGGCCGGGCTCACAATCTTCTTCTAGTTCATCCCAAAGGTGTTGGATGGAGCTGAGGTCCAGACTCTGTGCGGACGGTCAAGTTCTTCACCACCAATTTTTCCCCCTCCATGTCTCTAAGGACCTTGTGCACTGGGCTCAGTCATGGGGAACAGAAAAGTGTCTTCCCATAACTATTCCCACAAAGCTGAAGCTACAATTGTCCAAAATGTCTTGGCTGAAGAATTAAATGGGAGGTCCGATACTGATAATGCCCTATATAAATAGCTATCTTCAAGCCTTAAACACTTTTGTATATTGCTTTTTTATAAAGTTACTTGTCATTCTCCCTATACAGCATATCTGTTTTTCTTTCTTTACTTCTTATAATCTTTAATTTGAGGGAAAACTCAAATGGAACATCACAGAAGGATGGCCCTGCAGTCACTTCTCCGCAGCTTCTATCATCCCTCCTGGAACAGGAAGTCAATCAGGGGATGGCACTGCGATCACTTACCATAGCTTCTGTCACCGTTGCCCCCTGATGATGTCATGTTTCAAGGGAGTGATGGAGAAGTTACTGCAGCTTCAGTGGCTGCGGCCACACTTCATCTGTGCTCACCGCCCACATCTTCAGTCGCCACCCCCACAGTTCCTGCTGCCACAGTTCTTCTGTCCACGTCGCTCGCATCTTCCATCACCTCTACTAAGTCCTTGCTTGTGACACCACCATCTCTTTTCCTGAAATGAGATGTCATCAGGGGAGGGTGATAGAAGCAGGGTGATAAACACCAGTGCTGCCCCCTGATGATGATTTTTTTGGAGGGTGGTAATAGAAGCTATTGGTTGATGACACTGCTTTCACTCACCTTGCTTCTATCTCCACCCCATGATGATGTCTAATTTCAGAGAAAGTGACAGTGGTGTCAGAAGATGGAACTGTGGTGGCAGTCATTGAATATACAGTACAGACCAAAAGTTTGGACACACCTTCTCATTTAAAGATTTTTCTGTATTTTCATGACTTTGAAAATTGTACATTCACACTGAAGGCATCAAAACTATGAATTAACACATGTGAAATTATATACTTAGCAAAAAAGTGTGAAACAAGTGAAAATATGTCTTATATTCTAGGTTTTTCAAAGTAGCCACCTTTTGCTTTGATGACTGCTTTGCACACTCTTGGCGAGCTTCAAGAGGTAGTCACCGGAAATGGTTTTCACTTCACAGGTGTGCCCTGTCAGGTTTACGAAATGGGATTTCTTGCTTTATAAGTGGGGTTGGGACCATCAGTTGTGTTGTGCATAAGTGAGGTGGATACACAGCTGATAGTCCTACTGAATAGACTGTTAGAATTTGTATTATGGCAAGAAAAAAGCAGCTAAGTAAAGAAAAACGAGTGGCCATCATTACTTTAAGAAATGAAGGTCAGGCTGTCTGAAAAATTGGGAAAACTTTGAAAGTGTCTCCAAGTGCAGTTGCAAAAACCATCAAGCGCTACCAAGAAACTGGCTCACATGAGGACCGCCCCAGGAAAGGAAGACCCAGAGTCACCTCTGCTTCTGAGGATAAGTTTATCCGAGTCACCAGCCTCAGAAATCGCAGGTTAACAGCAGCTCAGATTAGAAAACAGGTCAATGCCACACAGAGTTCTAGCAGCAGACACATCTCTACAACAACTGTTAAGAGGAGACTTTGTGCAGCAGGCCTTCATGGTAAAATAGCTGCTAGGAAACCACTGCTAAGGACAGGCAACAAGCAGAAGAGACTTGTTTGGGCTAAAGAACACAAGGAATGGACTTTAGACCAGTGGAAATCTGTGCTTTGGCCTGATGTGTCAAAATTTGAGATTTTTGGTTCCAACCACCGTGTCTTTGTGCGACGCAGAAAAGGTGAACGGATGGACTCTACATGCCTGGTTCCCACCGTGAAGCATGGAGGAGGAGGTGTGATGGTGTGGGGGTGCTTTGCTGGTGACACTGTTGGGGATTTATTCAAAATTGAAGGCGTACTGAACCAGCATGGCTACCACAGCATCTTGCAGCTGCATGCTATTCCATCCGGTTTGCGTTTAGTTGGACCATCATTTATTTTTCAACAGGACAATGACCCCACACACACATCCAGGCTGTGTAAGGGCTATTTGACCAAGAAGGAGAGTGATGTGGTGCTACGCCAGATGACCTGGCCTCCACTGTCACCAGACCTGAACCCAATCGAGATGGTTTGGGGTTAGCTGGACCACAGAGTGAAGGCAAAAGGGCCAGCAAGTGCTAAGCATCTCTCGGAACTCCTTCTAGATTGTTGGAAGACCATTTCCGGTTACTACCTCTTGAAGCTCATCAAGAGAATGCCAAGAGTGTGCAAAGCAGTCATCAAAGCAAAAGGTGGCTACTTTGAAGAACCTAGAATATAAGACATATTTTCAGTTGTTTCACACTTTTTTGTTAAGTATATAATTCCACATGTGTTAATTCATAGTATTGATGCCTTCAGTGTGAATGTACAATTTTCAAAGTCATGAAAATACAGAAAAATCTTTAAATGAGAAGTTGTGTCCAAACTTTTGTTCTGTACTGTATGGGCAACAGGGACAAAATAGTGGTGGTTACTGAAGATGTGGGCAGAAGGGACAGAAGTATGGTGGTTACTGAAGATGTGGGCAGAAGGGACAGAAGTATGGCGGCTAATGAAGATGTGGGCAGAAGGGACAGAAGTGTGGTGGTTACTGAGATGTGGGCAGAAGAGACAGAAGTATGGTGGCTATTGATTATATGGGCAGAAGGGACAGAAGTGTGGTGGCTACTGAAGATGTGGGCAGAAGGGACAGAAGTGTGGTGGTTACTGAGATGTGGGCAGAAGGGACAGAAGTGTTGTGGTTACTGAAGATGTGGGCAGTGGTTTAATAGCATCTCTGCCCTCCCGATCACTATATACATAGCGCTGAAGAAGCACTGTAAGTGTTGTTTATACAGTATAAGTAGCACTGACAGTGCTTCCTCCTCCGGACTCAGCGAGTATGTGATTGCTAGATGTATGAATAGAGCAGGAGCTGCTAGTTCCTAAGTGACCCAGTCAGCTCTGGTATGAAGGTAGGAGACAAAATTTTGCCTACTAAAATACCATCCACAGTTACAGGGTAAATCGGCAAAAAAGAAATCTATTAATATGTTAAAATGCTCCCTTTCACCATAATGGCATTTAAAATCTTATGGGGGGCACAGTGTGTGTAAAATAAATGTAAAATAAATAAAGGAAGAAAAAAATGAATAAAGCAAAAAAGAATAAAAAAGAAAGTGCAAGACTACAAGTTCAAATCACAGTTTCTAGCCCTTTTCCTATAAAAAAAAATAAGTTCAATATATTTAAAAATAATTTCTCTGGAAAAAGGTAATGCAATTTAAAACATTTTTCTGTAGTCCTTATGGTTGTAAAAAATAAATAAAATATGGAAAATAAAGGCATATTTTCTATTTTTTACTTACATTTTATTTTTCCAGATAATAGCAAAAAAAAAAGTAGAAAAATGACATAAAAATTAAGCCCCATGTATACAATCGAGAACATGCCCCCTGTCGAAGGGAAACACCGAAACGCGCGTCAGGGCATCCCTGCTCCGCACGTGCCGACCCCAGATGGACCTATTACTCCTTGGATACCCCCTGACTGTTCAGTGCTGAAGCCTGACATCCCTGGTACGTATACAATGGTGACTCTAGCAAGTCACTCCTACCTTTATTCAGTACATGATACGGTATTTACATCCAGCACGTATAGGACAGTGTGGGTAATCTTGCATATATGCTGTACTATAAAACTATGTATCTATAGATTACCCTCTCTGCAAATTCCATAGAGAGGATAGATAACAGTATCTTTTGTATGGCGATTATCTTTTGTGTACTTGGACATTTTTCATATATATAATTGAATACTAGTTGTGTATTGAATTGGGTCTGCCGTGTGTAGAGGGTTGTTGCGGTTTTTTATCGCCTCATTCTTTTTCCGCACTGATTCCTTTATCTGTCTGACCATTTTTGTATTAATTAATAAATTTTGATTTATACTATTTTTGCAAAACTATGGGCTCCTTTTTCGTTTTTTTCTGGTTTGGTTTGTGTATTTATGGCGATGGAGCCTTATGATGTCCGTAATAGGGTAGTATTGAATATAATAAGCACTTAGGTCTATAATATTTGATATGATATATACTACCTGGTCATGATTAGTATGTATAATCGAGAACACATGTATACGATCGAGAACATTTTTTAAAGCCGTTAAAAGTGCATGTGCGAAAATCTCAAAAATAAGCATATTCAGGAATGGGGAAAATGTCACAGTCATGGACAAGCTAAGGGAGTCGTCCAGCCACTTTAACCCCAGACTTGTGAATCCTTACAGCGTGCACACAGTGCTCTTTGCGAGGATTCTCTGGCACCAGCGGTGGCAGCGGCAGTCATGTAACCGCATGTACATGATTTGTATACTCCCTGCCACATTCTGACTAGACGTGTCCAGCCACGCTCAATACACTTGTACTGAGCGAGGCCACACAAGTCTAGTCAGCGTGTGTCCACATGTATAGATGTACACAGCTTGCATTGTGTGCGCTGTGAGCATAGGTGGATTATAATGAGGGCAATCTGGGCTACCGCCCGGGGTGCCGTGGGACCCATGACCAGATTGCCCTCATTATAATATGTGAGGCGCAGGCGAAAATGCAGCACATACCAGCAGGAAGAGGTGGGGGGGCCCCCGGACCGCTCCCCCAGCAGCTGCGCAGGGCCGCTGCTTCTTCTTTGGCCAGGTCAGCACTGCACCTGTTAAGTTCCCTGTATGCTGGCCCGGCCGCGTCACAGCTAGGAGACACGGCCCTGTGTGCGGCCGTGTCTGCTAGCATGACATCACGCAGTGTGCTCCCTGCACTGCTGCACCGGAGAGAAGACTCCCGCTGTGTATAGATGGCGCTGTGCTGCCTCCCGCTGTTTATAGCTGGCTATGTGCAGCCTCCTGCTGTTTATAGATGGTTACGTGCAGCCTCCCTATGTGTATAGATGGTGCGGTGCGGCCTCCCAATGTGTATAGATGGCGCCGTGCGGCCTCCCGCTGTGTATAGATGGCGCCATGTGGCCTCATACTGTATATAGAAGGATACGTGCGGCCCCGTGCTGTGTATAGATGGCTACGTGCGGCCACCTGCTGTGTATAGATGGCTACGAGTGGCCCCCTGCTGTGTTCAGATGGCTACGTGCGGCCTCCCGTTGTCTATAGATGGCACAGTGTGGCCTCCCGCTGTGTATAGATGGCTACGTGCAGCCTCCAGCTATGTATAGATGGTGCTGTGCGCCCCCTGCTGTGTATAGATGGCTACTTGTGGCCTCATGCTGTGTATAGATGGCTACGTGCGGCCTCCTGCTGTGTATAGATGGCTACGTGCGGCCATCCACTGTGTATAGATGGCGCCGTGCAGTCTCAAACTGTATAGAGATGGCAACGTGTGGCCCCCTGCTGTGTATAGATGGCTACGTGCAGCCACTTGATGTGTATAGATGGATACGTGTGGCCTCCCGCTGTGTATAGATGGCTACGTGTGGCCTCCCGCTGTGTATAGATGGCACCGTGTGGCATCCCGCTGTGTATAGATGGCTACGTGCAGCCTCCTGCTGTGTATAAATGGTGCCATGCGGCCTCTCGCTGTGAATAGATGGCTACGTGCGGCCTCCTGCAGTGTAAAGATGACACCGTGCTGCCTCCCCCTGTGCATAGATGGCTTTGTGCGGCCTCCTGCTGTGTATACATGGCTACGTGCGGCCTCCTACTGTGCATAGATGGCTACGTGCGGCCCCCTGCTGTGTATAGATGGCTACGTGTGGCCTCCTGGTGTGTATGAATGGCTACGTGCGGCCTCCTGCTCTGTATAGATGGCCAAGTTCAGCCTCCTGCTCTGTATAGATGGCAACGTGCGGCCTCCTGCTGTAAATACATGGCACTGTGCGGCCTCCTGCTGTGTATAGATGGCACCATGCGACCCCTGCTGTGTATAGATGGCTACGTGCAACCTCTTGATGTGTATAGATGGTGCGGTGCGGCCTCTCGCTGTGTATAGATGAATCCGTGCTGCCTCCCGCTGTGTATAGATGGCTATGTGCGGCCCCCTGCTGTTTATAGATGGCTATATGTGGCCTCCTGCTGTGTAAAGATGGCTACGTGTGGCCTCCCGCTTTGTATAGATGGCTACGTGCGGCTTACCGCTGTGTATAGATGGCGCTGTGCAGCCTCATACTGTATATAGATGGCTACGTGCGGCCCCCTGCTGTGTATAGATGCCACCGTGCAGCCTCCTGCTGTGTATAAATGGATATGTGTGGCCTACTGCTGTGTATAAAAGTGCCGTGTGGCCTTCTGCTGTGTATAGATGACTACGTGCGGCCTCCAGCTGTGTATAGATGGCACTGTGTGGCCTCCCACTGTGTATAGATGGCACCGTGCGGCCTCCCGCTGTGTATAGATGGCTACATGCAGCCTCCTGCTGTGTATAGATGGTGCTGTGCGGCCTCTCGATGTGTTTAGATGGCTACGTGCGGCCTCCCGCTGTGTATAGATGGCATCGTGCTGACTACCGCTGTGTATAGATGGCTACGTGCGGCCCCCTGCTGTGTATAGATGGCTACGTGCGGCCTCCTGCTGTATATAGATGGCTACGTGCGGTCTCTTGATGTGTATAGATGGCTATGTGCGGCCTCCTGCTGTGTATAGATGGCTACGTGCGGCCTCCCGCTGTGTATAGATGGCACCATGCTGCCTCCTGCTGTGTATAGATGGCTACGTGCGGCCCCCTGCTGTGTATAGATGGCTACGTGCAGCCTCTTGCTGTGTATAGATGGTGCTGGGCGGCCTCTCGCTGTATTTAGATGGCTACATGCGGCCTTCTGCTGTGTATAGATGCCACCATGTGGCCTCCTGCTGTGTATAGATGGCTACGTGCGGCCCCCTGCTGTGTATAGATGGCTACGTGCGGCCTCCCGCTGTGTGTAGATGGCGCCGTGCGGCCTCATACTGTATAAAGATGGCTACGTGCGGCCCCCTGCTGTGCATAGATGGCTACGTGCGGCCTCATGCTGTGTATAGATGGCTACGTGTGACCTCCCACTGTATATAGATGGCTACGTGTGGCCTCCCGCTGTGTAAAGATGGCACCGTGCGACCTCCCGCTATGTATATATGGCAACGTGTGGCCTCCCACTGTGTATAGATGGCTACGTGCAGCCTCCTGCTGTGTATAGATGGTGCCGTTCGGCCTCCTGCTGTGTATAGATGGCACCGTGCAGCCTCACGCTGTGCATAGATGGCTACGTGCGGCCCCCTGTTGTGTAAAGATGGCTACTTGCGGACCCTGCTGTGTATATATGGCTACGTGCGACCTACTGCTGTGTATAGATGGCTATGTGTGGCCTCCCGCTGTGTATAGATGACTCATAGTGGCCTCATACTGTATATAGATGGCTACGTGCGACCCCTGCTGTGTATAGATGGCTACGTGCCGCCTCCTGCTGTGTATAGATGGCTACCTGCGGCCTCCTGCTGTGTATAGATGGCTACGTGCGGCCTCCCGCTGTGTATAGATGGATATGTGCGGCCTCCTGCTATGTATAGATGGCTTCCTGCGGCCTCCTACTGTGTATAGAAGGCTACGTGCGGCCTCCCTCTGTGTATAGATGAAATATGCGGCCTCCCGCTATGTATAGATGGTACCGTGTGGCCTCCTGCTGTGTATAGATGGCTACGTTTGGCCCCCTGCTGTGTTTAGATGGCTACGTGCGGCCCCCTGCTTTGTATAGATGGCTACATGTGGCCCCCTGCTGTGTATAGATGGCTACGTGCGACCTACCGCTGTGTATAGATGGCACAGTGCGGCCTCCCGCTGTGTATAGATGGCTACGTGCAACCTCCTGCTGTGTATAGATGGTGCCGTGCGGCCTCTCGCTGTGTATAGGTGGCACACTGCGGCCTCCCGCTGTGTTAAGATGGCTACGTGCAACCACCTGCTGTGTATAGATGGTGCCATGTGGCCTCTCGCTCTGTGTAGATGGCAACGAGCTGCCTGACGCTAAGTATAGATGGCTACGTGCGGCCCCCTGTTTTGTATAGATGGATACGTGCGGCCTCCTGCTGTGTATAGATGGCTATGTGCGGCCTCCCTCTGTATGTAGATGGCACTGTGCAGCCTCCCGCTGTGTTTAGATGGCACTGTTCGGCATCCCGCTGTCTATAGATGGCTGCGTGCAGCCTCCTGCTGTGTATAGATGGTGCTGGGCGACATCTCGCTGTGTTTAGATGGCTATGTGCGGCCTCCTGCTATGTTTAGATGGCACCATGCTGCCTCCTGCTGTGTATAGATGGCTACGTGCGGCCCACTGCTGTGTATAGATGGCTTTGTGCTGCCTCCTGCTGTGTATAGATGGCACCGTTCGGCCTCCCGCTGTGTATACGTAGATGGCTACGTGCGGCCTCCCGCTGTGTATAGATGGGTTGCGTGTGGCCTCCCGCTTTGTATAGATTGCTACGTGCGGCCTCCTGCTGTGTATAGATGACTATGTGCGGCCTCCTGCTGTGTATACATGGCACCGTGTGGCCTCCCGCTGTGTATAGATGGCTACGTGCGGCCTCCATCTGTGTATAGATGGCTACGTGCTTCCTCTCGCTGTGTATAGATATCTACTTGCGGCCTCCTGCTGTGTATGTGTATGTGTGCTGTGGCTACGTGGGGCCTCCTGCTGGGTATAGATTGCTACATGTAGCCCCCTGCTGTGTATAGATGGCTACGTGGGGCCTCCTGCTGTGTATAGATGGCTACGTGGAGCTTCCTGCTGTGTATAGATATCAACGTGGTGCCTCCTGCTGTGTAAAGATTGCTACGTGCAGCCTCCTGCTGTGTAAAGATGGCTACGTGGGCCTTCTGCTGTGTATAGATGGCTACGTGCGGCCTCCTGCTGTGTATAGATTGCTACGTGTGGCCTCCGGCTGTGAATAGATGGCTACGTGGGGCCTCCTGCTGTGTATAGATGGTTCCGTGTGGCCCCCTGCTGTGTATAGATGGCTACGTGCGTCCTCCCACTGTGCATAGATTGATATGTGTGGCCTCCTGCTGTGTATAGATGGCTACGTGCAGCCCCCTGCTGTGTATAGATGACTATGTGCGGCCTCCTGCTGTGTATACATGGCACCGTGTGGCCTCCCGCTGTGTATAGATGGCTACGTGCGGCCTCCATCTGTGTATAGATGGCTACGTGCTGCCTCTCGCTGTGTATAGATATCTACTTGCGGCCTCCTGCTGTGTATGTGTGCTGTGGCTACGTGGGGCCTTCTGCTGGGTATAGATTGCTACATGTAGCCCCCTGCTGTGTATAGATGGCTACGTGGGGCCTCCTGCTGTGTATAGATGGCTACGTGGAGCTTCCTGCTGTGTATAGATATCAACGTGGTGCCTCCTGCTGTGTAAAGATTGCTACGTGCAGCCTCCTGCTGTGTAAAGATGGCTACGTGGGCCTCCTGCTGTGTATAGATGGCTACGTGCGGCCTCCTGCTGTGTATAGATTGCTACGTGTGGCCTCCGGCTGTGAATAGATGGCTACGTGGGGCCTCCTGCTTTGTATAGATGGTTCCGTGTGGCCCCCTGCTGTGTATAGATGGCTACGTGCGTCCTCCCACTGTGCATAGATTGATATGTGTGGCCTCCCGCTGTGTATAGATGGCACCGTGCGGCCTTCCGCTGTGTATAGATTTCACCATGCAGCCTTCCGCTGTGTATAGATGGCTATGTGCAGCCTTCCGCTGTGTATAGATGGCTACGCGTGGCCTCCTGCTGTGTATAGATGGCTACGTGTGGCCTCCCGCTGTGTAGAGATGGCACCGTGCCGCCTTCCGCTGTGTATAGATTGCACCATGCAGCCTTCCGCTGTGTATAGATGGCTATGTGCACTCTTCCGCTGTGTATAGATGGCTACCCGTGGCCTCCTGCTGTGTATAGATGGCTACGTGTGGCCTCCTGCTGCATATAGATGGCGCCGTGGGGCTTCTCGCTGTGTATAGGTGGCTACGCTTGGCCTCCTGCTGTGTATAGATGGATACGTTTGGCCTCCTGCTGTGTATAGATGGCGCCGTGGGGCCTACCGCTGTGTATTGATAGCTACGTGCGGCCTCCCGCTGTGTATAAATGTCTACCTGCGGCCTCCCACTGTGTATAGATGGCTACGTGCGGCCTCCTGCTGTGTATAGATGGCACCATGCTGCCTCCTGCTGTGTATAGATGGCTACGTGTGGCCCCCTGCTGTGTATAGATGGCTACGTGCGGCCTTCTGCTGTGTATAGATGGCTACGTGCGGTCTCTTGCTGTGTATAGATGGCTACGTACTGCCTCCTGCTGTGTATAGATGGCACGGTTCGGCCTCCCGCTGTGTATAGGTAGATGGCTACGTGCGGCCTCCCGCTGTGTATGGATGGGTTGCCTGTGGTCTCCCGCTTTGTATATATTGCTACGTGCGGCCTCCTGCTGTCCTGCTGTGCATAGATGGCTATGTGTGGCCTCCCGCTGTGCATAGATGGCGCCGTGGGGCTTCTCGCTGTGTATTGATGGCTACGCGTGGCCTCCTGCTGTGTATAGATGGCTACGTGTGGCCTCCTGCTGTGTATAGATGGCACCGTGGGGCCTACCGCTGTGTATAGATAGCTACGTGCGGCCTCCCGCTGTGTATATATGTCTACCTGCGGCCTCCCGCTGTGTATATATGGCTACTTGCGGCCTCCTGCTTTGTATAGATGGCACCATGCTGCCTCCTGCTGTGTATAGATGGCTACGTGTGGCCCCCTGCTGTATATAGATGGCTATGTGCGCCCTTCTGCTGTGTATAGATGGCTACGTGCGGTCTCTTGCTCTGTATAGATGGCTTTGTACTGCCTCCTGCTGTGTATAGATGGCACCGTTCGGCCTCCCGCTGTGTATACATAGATGGCTACGTGCGGCCTCCCGCTGTGTATAGATGGGTTGCGTGTGGCCTCCCGCTTTGTATAGATTGCTACGTGCGGCCTCCTCCTGTCCTGCTGTGCATAGATGGCTACGTGTGGCCTCCCGCTTTGCATAGATGGCGACGTGCGGCCTCCTGCTGTGTGTAGATAGCTACGTGAGGCCTCCTGCTGTATATAGATGGTGCCATGCGGCCTCCCGCTGTGTATAGATGGCACTGTGTGGCCTCCTGCTGTGTATAGATGACTATGTGCGGCCTCCTGCTGTGTATACATGGCACCATGTGGCCTCCCGCTGTGTATAGATGGCTACGTGCGGCCTCCATCTGTGTATAGATGGCTACGTGCTGCCTCTCGCTGTGTATAGATATCTACTTGCGGCCTCCTGCTGTGTATGTGTATGTGTGCTGTGGCTACGTGGGGCCTCCTGCTGGGTATAGATTGCTACGTGTAGCCCCCTGCTGTGTATAGATGGCTACGTGAGGCCTCCTGCTGTGTATAGATGGCTACGTGGAGCTTCCTGCTGTGTATAGATATCAACGTGGTGCCTCCTGCTGTGTAAAGATTGCTACGTGCAGCCTCCTGCTGTGTATAGATGGCTACGTGGGCCTCCTGCTGTGTATAGATGGCTACGTGTGGCCTCCTGCTGTGTATAGATTGCTACGTGTGGCCTCCTGCTGTGAATAGATGGCTACGTGGGGCCTCCTGCTGTGTATAGATGGTGCCGTGTGGCCCCCTGCTGTGTATAGATGGATACGTGCGTACTCCCGCTGAGCATAGATGGCACCGTGCGGCCTTCCGCTGTGTATAGATGGCTATGTGCAGCCTTCCGCTGTGTATAGATAGCTATGTGCAGCCTTCCGCTGTGTATAGATGGCTACGCGTGGCCTCCTGCTGTGAATAGATGGCTACGTGCGGCCTCCCGCTGTGTAGATATGACACCGTGCGGCCTTCCACTGTGTATAGATTGCATCATGCAGCCTTCCGCTGTGTATAGATGGCTATGTGCACTCTTCCGCTGTGTATAGATGGCTACGCGTGGCCTCCTGCTGTGTATAGATGGCTACGTGTGGCCTCCTGCTGCATATAGATGGCGCCGTGGGGCTTCTCGCTGTGTATAGATGGCTGCGCTTGGCCTCCTGCTGTGTATAGATCGCTACGTGTGGCCTCCTGCTGTGTATAGATGGCGCCGTGGGGCCTACCGCTGTGTATAGATAGCTACGTGCGGCCTCCCGCTGTGTATAAATGTCTACCTGCGGCCTCCCACTGTGTATAGATGGCTACGTGCGGACTCCTGCTGTGTATAGATGGCACCATGCTGCCTCCTGCTGTGGATAGATGGCTACGTGTGGCCCCCTGCTGTGTATAGATGGCTACGTGCGGCCTTCTGCTGTGTATAGATGGCTACGTGCGGTCTCTTGCTGTGTATAGATGGCTTTGTACTGCCTCCTGCTGTGTATACATGGCACCGTTCGGCCTCCCGCTGTGTATAGGTAGATGGCTACGTGCGGCCTCCCGCTGTGTATAGATGGGTTGCGTGTGGTCACCCGCTTTGTATAGATTGCTACGTGCGGCCTCCTGCTGTCCTGCTGAGCATAGATGGCAACGTGTGGCCTCCCGCTGTGCATAGATGGCGCCGTGGGGCTTCTCGCTGTGTATAGATGGCTACGCGTGGCCTCCTGCTGTGTATAGATGGCTACGTGAGGCCTCCTGCTGTATATAGATGGTGCCATGCGGCCTCCTGCTGTGTATAGATGGTGCTGTGTGGCCTCCTGCTGGCATAGATGGCTACGTGCAGCCTCCTGCTCTGTATAGATGAATACGTGCGGCCTCATGCTGTGTATAGATGGCACCGTTCGGCCTCCCGCTGTGTATACGTAGATGGCTACGTGCGGCCTCCCGCTGTGTATAGATGGGTTGCGTGTGGCCTTCCGCTTTGTATAGATTGCTACGTGCGGCCTCCTGCTGTGCATAGATGGCGACGTGCGGCCTCCTGCTGTGTTTAGATGGCTACGTGAGGCCTCCTGCTGTGTATAGATGGTGCCATGCGGCCTCCCGCTATGTATAGATGGCTCTGTGTGGCCTCTCGCTGTGTAAAGAGGGCACTGTGCGGCCTCCTGCTGTGTATAGATGGCTACGTGCGGCCGCCATCTGTATATAGATGGTTACGTGCTGCCTCTTGCTGTGTATAGATATCTACATGCGTCCTCTTGCTGTGTATGTGTATGTGGGCTGTGGCTACGTGGGGCCTCCTGCTGGGTATAGATTGCTACGTGTAGCCCCCTGCTGTGTATAGATGGCTACATGGGGCCTCCTGCTGTGTATAAATGGCTACGTGGAGCCTCCTGCTGTGTATAGATATCAACGTGGGGCCTCCTGCTGTGTATAGATTGCTATGTGCAGCCTCCTGCTGTGTATAGATGACTATGTGCGGCCTCCTTCTGTGTATAGATGGCTATGTGCTGCCTCTCGCTGTGTATAGATATCTACGTGCGGCCTCCTGCTGTGTATGTGTATATATTTGTGTGCTGTGGCTAAGTGGGGCCTCCTGCTGTGTATAGATTGCACCATGCAGCCTTCCGCTGTGTTTAGATGGCTATGTGCAGCCTTCCGCTGTGTATAGATGGCTACGCGTGGCCTCCTGCTGTGTATAGATGGCTACGTGTGGCCTCCCGCTGTGAAGAGTTGGCACCGTGCGGCCTTCTGCTGTGTATAGATTGCACCATGCAGCCTTCCGCTGTGTATAGATGGCTATGTGCACTCTTCCGCTGTGTATAGATGGCTACGCGTGGCCTCCTGCTGTGTATAGATGGCTACGTGTGGCCTCCTGCTGTGCATAGATGGCACCGTGGGGCCTACCGCTGTGTATAGATAGCTATGTGCGGCCTCCCGCTGTGTATAGATGTCTACCTGCGGCCTCCCACTGTATATAGATGGCTACGTGGGGCCTCCTGCTGTGTATAGATGGCACCATGCTGCCTCCTGCTGTGTATAGATGGCTACGTGTGGCCCCCTGCTGTGTATAGATGGCTATGTGCGGCCTTCAGCTGTGTATAGATGGCTATGTGCGGTCTCTTGCTGTGTATAGATGGCTTTGTACTGCCTCCTGCTGTGTATAGATGGCACCGTTCGGCCTCCCGCTGTGCATAGATGGGTTGCGTGTGGCCTCTCGCTTTGTATAGATTGCTACGTGCGGCCTCCTGCTGTCCTGCTGTGCATAGATGGCTATGTGTGGCCTCCCGCTGTGCATAGATGGCGACGTGCTGCTTCCTGCTGTGTATAGATGGCTACGTGAGGCCTCCTGCTGTATATAGATGGTGCCATGCGGCCTGCCGCTGTGTATAGATGGTGCTGTGTGGCCTCCTGCTGTGTATAGATGGCTACGTGCAGCCTCCTGCTGTGTATAGATGAATACGTGCGGCCTCATGCTGTGTATAGATGGCACCGTTCGGCCTCCCGCTGTGTATACGTAGATGGCTACGTGCGTCCTCCCGCTGTGTATAGATGGGTTGCGTGTGGCCTCCCGCTTTGTATAGATTGCTACGTGCGGCCTCCTGCTGTGTATAGATGGTGCCATGCGGCCTCCCTCTGTGTATAGATGGCTCTGTGTGGCCTCTCGCTGTGTATAGAGGGCACTGTGCGGTCTCCTGCTGTGTATAGATGGCTACGTGCGGCCGCCATCTGTATATAGATGATTACGTGCTGCCTCTTGATGTATATAGATTGCTACGTGTGGCCTCCTGCTGTGAATAGATGGCTATGTGGGGCCTCCTGCTGTGTATAGATGGTGCCGTGTGGCCCCCTGCTGTGTATAGATGGATACGTGCGTCCTTCCGCTGAGTATAGATGGCACCGTGCGGCCTTCCGCTGTGTATAGATTGCACCATGCAGCCTTCCGCTGTGTATAGATGGCTACGTGCAGCCTTCCGCTGTGTATAGATGGCTACGTGAGGCCTCCTGCTGTGTATAGATGGTGCCATGCGGCCTCCCGCTGTGTATAGATGGCTCTGTGTGGCCTCTCGCTGTGTATAGAGGGCACTGTGCGGTCTCCTGCTGTGTATAGATGGCTACGTGGGCCTCCTGCTGTGTATAGATGGCTACGTGCGGCCTCCTGCTGTGTATAGATTGCTACGTGTGGCCTCCTGCTGTGAATAGATGGCTACGTGGGGCCTCCTGCTGTATATAGATGGTGCCGTATGGCCCCCTGCTGTGTATAGATGGATACGTGCGTCCTCCCGCTGAGTATAGATGGCTCCGTGCGGCCTTCCTCTGTGTATAGATTGCACCATGCAGCCTTCTGCTGTGTATAGATGGCTATGTGCAGCCTTCCGCTGTGTATAGATGGCTACACGTGGCCTCCTGCTGTGTATAGATGGCTACATGCAGCCTCCCACTGTGTAGAGATGGCACCGTGCGGCCTTCCACTGTGTATAGATTGCATCATGCAGCCTTCCGCTGTGTATAGATGGCTATGTGCACTCTTCCGCTGTGTATAGATGGCTACGCGTGGCCTCCTGCTGTGTATAGATGGCTACGTGTGGCCTCCTGCTGCATATAGATGGCGCCGTGGGGCTTCTCGCTGTGTATAGATGGCTACGCTTGGCCTCCTGCTGTGTATAGATGGCTACGTGTGGCCTCCTGCTGTGTATAGATGGCGCCGTGGGGCCTACCGCTGTGTATAGATAGCTACGTGCGGCCTCCCGCTGTGTATAAATGTCTACCTGCGGCCTCCCACTGTGTATAGATGGCTACGTGCGGCCTCCTGCTATATATAGATGGCACCATGCTGCCTCCTGCTGTGGATAGATGGCTACGTGTGGCCCCCTGCTGTGTATAGATGGCTACGTGCGGCCTTCTGCTGTGTATAGATGGCTACGTGCGGTCACTTGCTGTGTATAGATGGCTTTGTACTGCCTCCTGCTGTGTATAGATGGCACCGTTCGGCCTCCCGCTGTGTATAGGTAGATGGCTACGTGCGGCCTCCCGCTGTGTATAGATGGGTTGCATGTGGTCTCCCGCTTTGTATAGATTGCTACGTGCAGCCTCCTGCTGTCCTGCTGAGCATAGATGGCAACGTGTGGCCTCCCGCTGTGCATAGATGGCGCCGTGGGTCTTCTCGCTGTGTATAGATGGCTACGCGTGGCCTCCTGCTGTGTATAGATGGCTACTTGTGGCCTCCTGCTGTGTATAGATGGCACCGTGGGGCCTACCGCTGTGTATAGATAGCTACGTGCGGCTTCCCGCTGTGTATAGATGTCTACCTGCGGCCTCCCACTGTGTATAGATGGCTACGTGGGGCCTCCTGCTGTGTATAGATGGCACCATGCTGCCTCCTGCTGTGTATAGATGGCTACGTGTGGCCCCCTGCTGTGTATAGATGGCTATGTGCGGCCTTCTGCTGTGTATAGATGGCTATGTGCGGTCTCTTGCTGTGTATAGATGGCTTTGTACTGCCTCCTGCTGTGTATAGATGGCACCGTTCGGCCTCCCGCTGTGTATACATAGATGGCTACGTGCGGCCTCCTGCTGTGTATAGATCGGTTGCGTGTGGCCTCCCGCTTTGTATAGATTGCTACGTGCGGCCTCCTGCTGTCCTGCTGTGCATAGATGGCTACGTGTGGCCTCCTGCTGTGCATAGATGGCGACGTGCTGCCTCCTGCTGTGTATAGATGGCTACGTGAGGCCTCCTGCTGTATATAGATGGTGCCATGCGGCCTCCCGCTGTGTATAGATGGTGCTGTGTGGCCTCCTTCTGTGCATAGATGGCTACGTGCAGCCTCCTGCTGTGTATAGATGAATACGTGCGGCCTCATGCTGTGTATAGATGGCACCGTTCGGCCTCCCGCTTTGTATACGTAGATGGCTACGTGCGGCCTCCCGCTGTGTATAGATGGGTTGCGTGTGGCCTCCCGCTTTGTATAGATTGCTACGTGCGGCCTCCTGCTGTGCATAGATGGCGACGTGCGGCCTCCTGCTGTGTTTAGATGGCTACGTGAGGCCTCCTGCTGTGTATAGATGGTGCCATGCGGCCTCCCGCTGTGTATAGATGGCTCTGTGTGACATCTCGCTGTGTAAAGAGGGCACTGTGCGGCCTCCTGCTGTGTATAGATGGCTACGTGCGGCTGCCATCTGTATTTAGATGGTTACGTGCTGCCTCTTGCTGTGTATAGATATCTACGTGCGTCCTCTTGCTGTGTATGTGTATCTGGGCTTTGGCTACGTGTGGCCTCCTGCTGGGTATAGATTGCTACGTGTAGCCCCCTGCTGTGTATAGATGGCTACATGGGGCCTCCTGCTGTGTATATATGGCTACGTGGAGCCTCCTGCTGTGTATAGATATCAACATGGGGCCTCCTGCTGTGTATAGATTGCTATGTGCAGCCTCCTGCTGTGTATAGATGGCTACGTTGGCCTCCTGCTGTGTATAGATGGCTACGTGCGGCCTCCTGCTGTGTATAGATGACTATGTGCGGCCTCCTTCTTTGTATAGATGGCTACGTGCTGCCTCTCGCTGTGTATAGATATCTACGTGCGGCCTCCTGCTGTGTATGTGTATATATATGTGTGCTGTGGCTAAGTGGGGCCTCCTGCTGTGTATAGATTGCACCATGCAGCCTTCCGCTGTGTTTAGATGGCTATGTGCAGCCTTCCGCTGTGTATAGATGGCTACGCGTGGCCTCCTGCTGTGTATAGATGGCTACGTGTGGCCTCCCGCTGTGAAGAGATGGCACCGTGCGGCCTTCTGCTGTGTATAGATTGCACCATGCAGCCTTCCGCTGTGTATAGATGGCTATGTGCACTCTTCCGCTGTGTATAGATGGCTACGCGTGGCCTCCTGCTGTGTATAGATGGCTACGTGTGGCCTCCTGCTGTGTATAGATGGCACCGTGGGGCCTACCGCTGTGTATAGATAGCTATGTGCGGCCTCCCGCTGTGTATAGATGTCTACCTACGGCCTCCCACTGTATATAGATGGCTACGTGGGGCCTCCTGCTGTGTATAGATGGCACCATGCTGCCTCCTGCTGTGTATAGATGGCTACGTGTGGCCCCCTGCTGTATATAGATGGCTATATGCGGCCTTCTGCTGTGTATAGATGGCTATGTGCGGTCTCTTGCTGTGTATAGATGGCTTTGTACTGCCTCCTGCTGTGTATAGATGGCACCGTTCGGCCTCCCGCTGTGTATAGATGGCTACGTGTGGCCTCCTGCTGCGTATAAATGGCGCCGTGGGGCTCCTCGCTGTGTATAGATGGCTACGCGTGGCCTCCTGCTGTGTATAGATGGATACGTGTGGCCTCCTGCTGTGTATAGATGGCGCCGTGGGGCCTACCGCTGTGTATAGATAGCTACGTGCGGCCTCCCGCTGTGTATAAATGTCTACCTGCGGCCTCCCACTGTGTATAGATGGCTACGTGCGGCCTCCTGCTGTGTATAGATGGCTACGTGTGGCCCCCTGCTGTGTATAGATGGCTACGTGTGGCCTTCTGCTGTGTATAGATGGCTACGTGCGGTCTCTTGCTGTGTATAGATGGCTTTGTACTGCCTCCTGCTGTGTATAGATGGCTACGTTCTGCCTCTCTCTGTGTATAGATATCTACGTGCGGCCTCCTGCTGTGTATGTGTATATATATGTGTGCTGTGGCTAAGTGGGGCCTCCTGCTGTGTATAGATTGCACCATGCAGCCTTCCGCTGTGTTTAGATGGCTATGTGCAGCCTTCCGCTGTGTATAGATGGCTACGCGTGGCCTCCTGCTGTGTATAGATGGCTACGTGTGGCCTCCCGCTGTGAAGAGATGGCACCGTGCGGCCTTCCGCTGTGTATAGATTGCACCATGCAGCCTTCCACTGTGTATAGATGGCTATGTGCACTCTTCCGCTGTGTATAGATAGCTACGCGTGGCCTCCTGCTGTGTATAGATGGCTATGTGTGGCCTCCTGCTGCGTATAGATGGCGCCGTGGGGCTTCTCGCTGTGTATAGATGGCTACGCGTGGCCTCCTGCTGTGTATAGATGGATACGTGTGGCCTCCTGCTGTGTATAGATGGCGCCGTGGGGCCTACCGCTGTGTATAGATAGCTACGTGCGGCCTCCCGCTGTGTATAAATGTCTACCTGCGGCCTCCCACTGTGTATAGATGGCTACGTGCGGCCTCCTGCTGTGTATAGATGGCTACGTGTGGCCCCCTGCTGTGTATAGATGGCTACGTGCGGCCTTCTGCTGTGTATAGATGGCTACGTGCGGTCTCTTGCTGTGTATAGATGGCTTTGTACTGCCTCCTGCTGTGTATAGATGGCACGGTTCGGCCTCCCACTGTGTATAGGTAGATGGCTACGTGCGGCTTCCCGCTGTGTATAGATGGGTTGCGTGTGGTCCCCCGCTTTGTATAGATTGCTACGTGCGTCCTCCTGCTGTCCTGCTGTGCATAGATGGCTACGTGTGGCCTCCCGCTGTGCATAGATGGCGCCGTGGGGCTTCTCGCTGTGTATAGATGGCTACGCGTGGCCTCCTGCTGTGTATAGATGGCTACGTGTGGCCTCCTGCTGTGTATAGATGGCACCGTGGGGCCTACCGCTGTGTATAGATAGCTACGTGTGGCCTCCCGCTGTGTATAGATGGCTACGTGCGGCCTCCTGCTGTGTATAGATGGCACCATGCTGCCTCCTGCTGTGTATAGGTGGCGACGTGTGGCCCCCTGCTGTGTATAGATGGCTATGTGCGCCCTTCTGCTGTGTATAGATGGCTACGTGCGGTCTCTTGCTGTGTATAGATGGCTTTGTACTGCCTCCTGCTGTGTATAGATGGCACCGTTCGGCCTCCCGCTGTGTATACATAGATGGCTATGTGCGGCCTCCTGCTGTGTATAGATGGGTTGCGTGTGGCCTCCCGCTTTGTATAGATTGCTACGTGTGGCCTCCCGTTGTGCATAGATGGCGACGTGCGGCCTCCTGCTGTGTGTAGATAGCTACGTGAGGCCTCCTGCTGTATATAGATGGTGCCACGCGGCCTCCCGCTGTGTATAGATGGCACTCTGTGGCCTCCTGCTGTGTATAGATGACTATGTGCGGCCTCCTGCTGTGTATACATGGCACCGTGTGGCCTCCCGCTTTGTATAGATTGCTACGTGTGGCCTCCCGTTGTGCATAGATGGCTACGTGCGGCCTCCATCTGTGTATAGATGGTTACGTGCTGCCTCTCGCTGTGTATAGATATCTACTTGCGGCCTCCTGCTGTGTATGTGTATGTGTGCTGTGGCTACGTGGGGCCTCCTGCTGGGTATAGATTGCTACGTGTAGCCCCCTGCTGTGTATAGATGGGTACGTGGGGCCTCCTGCTGTGTATAGATGGCTACGTGGAGCTTCCTGCTGTGTATAGATATCAACGTGGTGCCTCCTGCTGTGTAAAGATTGCTACGTGCAGCCTCCTAATGTGCATAGATGGCTACATGGGCCTCCTGCTGTGTATAGATGGCTACGTGCGGCCTCCTGCTGTGTATAGATTGCTACGTGTGGCCTCCTGCTGTGAATAGATGGCTACGTGGGGCCTCCTGCTGTGTATAGATGGTGCCGTGTGGCCCCCTGCTGTGTATAGATGGCTACGTGCGTCCTCCCACTGTGTATAGATGGATATGTGCGGCCTCCCGCTGAGTATAGATGGCACCGTGCGGCCTTCCGCTGTGTATAGATTGCACCATGCCGCCTTCCGCTGTGTATAGATGGCTATGTGCAGCCTTCCGCTGTGTATAGATGGCTACGCGTGGCCTCCTGCTGTGTATAGATGGCTACATGCGGCCTCCCGCTGTGTAGAGATGGCACCGTGCGGCCTTCCGCTGTGTATAGATTGCACCATGCAGCCTTCCGCTGTGTATAGATGGCTATGTGCACTCTTCCGCTGTGTATAGATGGCTACGCGTGGCCTCCTGCTGTGTATAGATGGCTACGTGTGGCCTCCTGCTGCATATAGATGGCGCCGTGGGGCTTCTCGCTGTGTATAGATGGCTACGCTTGGCCTCCTGCTGTGTATAGATGGCGCCGTGGGGCCTACCGCTGTGTTTAGGTAGCTACGTGTGGCTTCACGCTATGTATAAATGTCTACCTGCGGCCTCCCACTGTGTATAGATGGCTACGTGCGGCCTCCTGCTGTGTATAGATGGCACCATGCTGCCTCCTGCTGTGTATAGATGGCTACGTGTGGCCCCCTGCTGTGTATAGATGGCTACGTGCGGCCTTCTGTTGTGTATAGATGGCTACGTGCGGTCTCTTGCTGTGTATAGATGGCTTTGTACTGCCTCCTCCTATGTATAGATGGCACCGTTCGGCCTCCCGCTGTGTATAGGTAGATGGTTGCATGTGGTCTCCCGCTTTGTATAGATTGCTACGTGCGGCCTCCTGCTGTCCTGCTGTGCATAGATGGCAACGTGTGGCCTCCCGCTGTGCATAGATGGCGCCGTGGGGCTTCTCGCTGTGTATAGATGGCTACGCGTGTTCTCCTGTTGTGTATAGATGGCTACGTGTGGCCTCCTGCTGTGTATAGATGGCACCGTGGGGCCTACCGCTGTGTATAGATGGCTACGTGCGGCCGCCATCTGTATATAGATGGTTACGTGCTGCCTCTTGCTGTGTATAGATATCTACGTGCGTCCTCTTGCTGTGTATGTGTATGTGTGCTGTGGATACGTGGGGCCTCCTGCTGGGTATAGATGGCTACATGGGGCCTCCTGCTGTGTATAGATGGCTACGTGGAGCCTCCTGCTGTGTATAGATATCAACGTGGGGCCTCCTGCTGTGTATAGATTGCTACGTGCAGCCTCCTGCTGTGTATAGATGGCTACATGCGGCCTCCTGCTGTGTATAGATGGCACCGTGCGGCATCCTGCTGTGTATTGATGACTATGTGCGGCCTCCCGCTGTTTATAGACTGCTACGTGCGGCCTCCTGCTGTGTATAGGAGGATTGTGGTAGCTCATATTTTATGTAGCGTCTCATACTGTATATAGGAGATGTCAGCATACTTAATTGTTCTCAATATTAAGTCATACAATTAATGTAAAAAAATATTATAATTAATATATTAATATTGTGTCCAATTAATTTCACGTGAACTATCACATGATCTATCACAGGGGATCATGTGACATGTCACACGGTACATCAGGTGTGGGAGGGGGGGCGCCTTCTAAACTGCCCGGGGCCCTTTCTACTCTTAATCCACCCCTGGCTGTGAGGATTCAAAAGTCTCCAGTCAGTGTGACTGGAGATGTGTACCCCAAGGCCATACAGCTCCTTTAAAGAAATTTTTGCATCTGCATTGACCCCTGGTCATGTTGCAAGGACAGTTAAAGGGTCAGACATTGTTATATAGGGTAGCTACCTCTCCAAGGTGGTACTTTAAAGCTTCTTTCATCTATGCACAGCACATACAGACATGAGGGATTCTAGTTCTCTTGTCTTTATGTACCACATGTTCAGACACTGCAGTAACAAGGAGGGCATCAGGATTGAGCAGCAGCACCATCAGTGTATCTGTCTCTGCCTCTTTCTCTCTCACTCTGTCGTCCACTTCCTTCTCTGGAAACTTCAATACCGAGCTGTAATCTGACAGCTTCAAGTCCATGTTGTATTGATGATAAGAAACTTGAACTGTTTTTCTGGGTAAATGATGAGTTTGGGAGGCAGGAAAAGGAAAAAAAAGTGGCTCATAAGGGGAGAAAGAAACAAAAAACATTTTTTTCTGATATGCTACAACGTTTCTTATATTCGTATTATTGATTTATTTGTTGAGATAACAGTGACCAGTTGAAAATATCGGGAAGGTGAATTTGCGATATTGTAAAAAAAAAAAGGTCTCCCCCTTATCGTAACCTATAATTTACAGAGAACATTTCATATAATAAAACCGAGGAGTTAATAAATTCTTAAAGAAGCCGATTTTATATCTTCCTGGCTATGACCTTATCTGTCCTATTTTCAATATGATTTATTGAACCGATCGCCCAGGAATGTACTTCCTCTATCCTTTGATATCACATACCAGATGCCGGCAGATTACCGTCTATGAAATTCACACAGTGACATGAGCAATATGACATTGAACGGTAGGTGTGAAAACACTAAGTATGGTAGTGGAGTGTCTTTCCCTTCACCATCTGCCCTTGTCTAGGAAAAACCTTCAGCGATATAGAAAATGCACAGATAGTAAACAAATGTGTCCTTGGAGGCCATGAGAGAAAGCTTATAGCTCGGCACAGAGAGACGAAACCAAGCATTGCACAGAACAGATCCATTGAGGGAATAATGATACCTACAAGCCCGGGATTATCTTCATCCAGGAAAAATAAAATGTGTTATTAAAAACATACACGCTCTAAGTAATGACGCTGGCGGAGTCATCAAGGAAATGAGGCTGACATTACTGCCGGATAGAGTCCCGGTGTCTGAACATGGCAAATAAATTGAAATACACGCAAAGCCCGTAGAGGTGGAACCCAGCAATTCATTAGGAAAATGAGGTCAGAAGGCAAAATCATATTCGAGAAAGAGGTAGAGGGTGAAAATATATATACGCGACATGGTGTCACCACCTACAGTGACCTCTGCTGCTTTCCTCCTGCCCTCTACTCATCTCACCCCTTGTGGACTCAATGCCTTGACTCACTAACAATGATGCCGCCCTTCTGCTGCCTTTAAGTGCACATTTGCACCAAAGATCTTCTTCTCAACCAATGCTCCTTCAATCTAGGGTTCTCAAAAGACCCTTTTTCCAATTATTATTGCCTGAGCACTAAGGTTCTGAAGGTGAAGCCTAATGCACATAAAGGCCCGATTCATCAGGACCAGCGTTGTTCGAGCTAGTCTTGAGGCAGAGGTATTCTGGAATTCATGAAGAGCTGAGGTCTGGTTGAGACGGACGTGCACAATAGGTCAATTCTCCAAGAGAAATAAAATAGGGGGCTGTGCTCCCCTAGGGAAGTTGTGTAGGGACACAACACCTACAAGAGTCTTCGAATCCATGGCTGTGGCCCCATGGCTGGAGGAAAAATTCTGCATAGATATCAATTCACTTTAGTGGAGGTATCATGATATCTGGGCTGTGCATGTGGGAATGGAGAATCCTCGATGGTATAAAATTAAGTCATATGCCTCTTCATGAATCAGGAGTGTCAGATGAGTGGCATCTGACGCGCCCCCTGGGCCAGGGGGGTTACTCGGCAGCCGGGCCTATGGATGCTGGTGGGGGATATCACGGTGGCTGGCCCGGTCCGTGGCCCAGGGCGGTCACTAAAAAGGGAAATATTTATAGGGGATTTGGAAAGTTCGTGATGCCTCCTGTGGATTGTGGCTAAAGGGAGCCGCCACTGCGGAGCAGTCCTCTGGAGCTGGTGTTACGGCAGCAGGGATGGTGTGGCTCTCCACAGGTAGAGCTTAGCTCCAGGGCAGTGTAGATGTTGTAGGTTGTGCTGGGCATTGTAGTGCAGGGAGGGAAAGATGGCGCAGATGAAAGAATGGACGGAGGCGGAGCGGTGCAGTCATCCGAGTCTTTACTCACAGTTTTTATGACAGTTCCACTGGTGCACTGTACAGTTGTCGGCCTCCCACGTCGCGCTGCATTCACCAGGCAGGGGTTCAGCACTTCCTCAGGCAGATTAGGAGCACCTGACAGAACCCCACTTTCTTGTGTTCCTAGCTAGACCGTCTTCACGCTGGGTCTTCCTCCCTCTTGCCCTGCGCTTCCCCACTCTCAATCCCGCTCGGGTGCTCTGAAGTCCCTCCTGTCTCGTCGGAGTTCCTGGACCTGCTTGACCCTCACGGGGATTAGAATGAGGCTTCGGCAACTGACTATATAAGCCAGAAGCCTCCGGTTTTCCCAGCCAAGACCTGGAGTAACACGGCTGGACCAGGGGCCGGTCCCCTTCTTGCGGCCTACGATCCCTCTGTCTTCTGACAGATTCGGGGCGTACGGGTGCCGTCCTGCACTCGCCATACCCCCTGTGATCCCTTCTATAGATCGGAGGCTACTCCTTTGCTCCCCTCCTGGGCCTCTAGCACTAGGCCCCAAATCGTGGTGCAGAGTTCCTAAAGAGACTCTGCTCCCAGACTGTCTTCCACTGACTGTCCTACTGTCTGATCTGCCACCCTAAGATGGCTTCCCTTTTTATATCTCCTACAATGGTGCTCCCCTAAACTGCTTCCTCCACCCACACCCACTACTGGTTCCCCCTACCTTTGGTTCCCCCCAGTCCAGCCAGGGACAGGGCTCAGCACTCTGCACATGCATCTTGCCCTTCCAGCCGGCCTGGAGCAGTGTAGTGTTGAATGTGGGTGTTGGGGTTCCGGGCAGCACTCCCTGCTTACCTGAGAGAAGGAGACACCACACCTCTGGGTGAGGTGCAGTACCTCTGTGGCGACTGAACCCTCAGGGGCGCCACACATCCACCTCTGTGTGCACGTCGCCAATCCTACTACAGTTTCTGCTGGAGTAAGATTTGTGGCATAGCGAATGCTGCCATTCATCATGAATTTAACAAGTGATGGTTGCCACACCACTGTTCCACCCCAACATCACCCATATTGTCGGACGTAGACAAAAAATAGCATAAGAATGCCAAAAGTCACAACATTTTAGCACAGCCTCAAGTTGCACCAAAGTTTTACAACTTTTCAAAGTTTTCTACACCCAATTACTGGCATTAATAGCTTTGATGAATCTGGCCTTTCGAGTTTTTTTTTTAAAATGGTCAAAAGCAATGAACTTTCTAGTATAGACGAGCTCAGGAATCTCTTATTGGGTATGTGCATATGCCGTGTTTTTCAGGCTGATTTCACCTGAAAAAGGGCAGCGAAAAGCCACCCCATAAAATGATCTTAGTGCACAGCAATTTCAAAATGACATTGCTGTGCACATATTCCATTTTGTATCACTTCTTTTAACCAATTCAGGGTTTGGGAAAATTGAAGTGGTTAGGAGAAGTGTCATGTTCATTCTTCAGTTTATTCTTCTCACAGTATAGAGCAAACGATTATAGCAAAACTTCAGGCAAAGCCCTTTCAGGAAGATGGCCATCGGCGTTGCATGATATGCATCATTTCCAGAGAAAGAGACTCCAGAGTTGCTGGGTGACAGAACACTGGGAAGATGGCCCAGTGAATACCCCATTGGTGACTGTACCAAAGACGAAATGTGAGGGCTGGGTGTCATGCAAGCTGTGGGAAAGAATAAGTGCAACACAAAGGGAAGGTGGAAGGGAGCCCAGGCACAAGGGAAAGGAGGGGATGCGCTCTAGTCAGTCCCCACTAACAACTAAAGACAACAAGAGAGACAAACACGGGGAAAGTAACTTAGCTTGAGTCGACTTCAGAGAGATTACACCACACGTCCTCCTAGCACCAGAGAGGAAGTAAACAGACTGCAGTAGCTCCAAGCCTTCACAAGGGAACATGTGAATATTCCCAATGCTTCCCTGTAGCAAACAGGAAGTATTTAAACACCCAGACCTGGGTGTCAATTAGCCGAAGGGAGGTAACCGCTGGGTCCTAGAGTGATACAGATCTAATAAGGCGCCTGTAATGCCTAACGAATAGATCTTCTGCAACCAACTGCATGGAGACTGTCTGTCACATCTGACACACCCGTGACACTGGGTCAGCTTTATTTTTAATTTTTCCTTTTTTAAACTTCTTCCTGGATGGCCTTCGTTTTGTTGGATTCTTACAAATCATAATGCAAAAAAATACAGAATCAGGGAAATCTGATTTTTTTTTCGGACATTCAAGAAGAATTTGATTCACCTCAAAGTGTTTCACATATCTCTAATGTTATTAGGGAGTTGCACCCTATCAACTAGCCTGGTTCAAATTGCCCAAATCTATCATTTGAGCTGAACCAACACTGTGCTCAGTGTGTGTTAGGGCCATTTTTACTACTATATTATTCATATTTCTGTAAAAATAAGTTTAGGTAGAAAACCTTCTCTGAAAGAAATTACTTCTGGAGAAAATGAAAAGATTTAAAGGTCAACTAGGTGTGGCTGTCAATATCTCATGGAATGTTTTGAAATAGGTTAAAGAATAGAAAATTCTCCATGAACAACGAGCAAATAAGTTGAATGCTTTTCTGTAAGAGAGATAAAAACTTAGAAATAATGAGGGTCCGACACCATTATATTCTTCAGAGGGAGAGAGAAGCAACAAACAAAGAAGAATTGAGAGAATCATTATTCAAGAAGGATCTTCAGGCCTCCAGAATCACTGACAACTAATTAAAATGGACATTATTCACATGCTAATATCTTTTGACATTTCATGCAACGTCCTAATCACGGAGGGCTCTTGGGACCGTCCGCTCCACTCCTCTGCAACGCACACAGTATTTCCAGTTTGTTATAAATAAAACATTCATTACTGTTGCCGATTGATTCTCTAATTTTTTCTCTTTTACTTGTTATCGGCAACATCTGGCCAGTGACATTTCCATCACCTTTCGCACACTTGTTACTTCGCATTAAAATTGAAAGTAATTACTTGTGGTTGTGCAAGCGAAAATTTGCATTATATCGGAAGAATACAGACCGTCTGAGAAGAACGGGGTGGAAAGAAAGTTATTTTTTACTCTTTTTTCTTCTTCTACTGTTTATAGGAATAGTCACTTCATCAATGGTTGAACAAGAAGTTGACAAAGTTGTCAAAATGATGATGTCCCTGTAACTGGTCTCCAATTGTATCTTTGGGTCTGATGTTTTGGGGTTTGCTGCTGATTGATGTGAAGATCAACATTGACTTTAATTGGACTTAGTTTTACAGTAGAATAAATGAACTCTACTGGTAGATTTCAATCTGAAGATTCAGAAGAGAAGAAGAGTCATAAATGGGGGCAACGTAGAGAGTTGCATCAACCCTTTAGGTCTCGCTCTCATCTCCGTATAAATCGGATTGCACTCTGACTAATGTTATTCAATGATTCTGCGCTGTTCTGCGATTTTTTTCTTATCTGGAATCTGGATGAGAAAAAAATCACAGCATGCTATGAGTGTCCGCGTATTTCGGACGAGACTCGCCAACCCAAGTCAATGGGTGCAAGAAACAAATTGGACGGCACACAGACCATACAAATGCATTACATTTTTTACGCATTGATTCCAAAAAAATAAAAGCATATTCAATCATCCCATGATAGGAAGTGACACACAGGGAAGTGTTGCCACCCTCCCCTAAGCTATAAAGAGCATACATTCCTCCACGGAGTTTATAACATTTTGAAAAATGGCCACGCCAATAATTATCGAAATGCTGCTGGTGCTAGTCCAGGAGTGCCCGGAGCTGTGGGACCCCAGGGATCTTGGGATATGCCGACAAAATGAAGAAAGATGCAGACTGGACATAGATTTGTTGGCAATTATATCCACAATATGAGGCTAGTACACGCGATGTACAAATGAGGATTAATAACTATATATTTTTGGCTTTGCTATTTTTTCCTTACGTTTCTACCAAAAGCCCCATGCAACATAATGTTTCATGTGTGTAATGTCAACTTAATAGTCCCTTTTTTTAGCCTTTATTAAATTATATTTTGAACTAACAATTTCACCCATTGCCGTGAATGATGTCAGAAGAAGATGGCGCAACTGCCAAGACCAGTACAGAAGGGAGCGGCAGCAGCGAGGCAAAAGTGGAGATGGGGCCCCAAAGAAGAGACTCCCTATCTGTACATTGATCTCTTGAATTTCCTTGCTCCAATCATGGATTTAAGGCTGCGTGCCCACTATGCATTTTTAAGCGTTTCTGCAGCGGCAATTCTGCCGCGGAAATGTTTAAAAAATGCTTGGTAGAAGGTCTGCAATGGTCCCCAATGATAATCCGCATGTGCTGTGCACATGCTGCAGAAATTTCCGCTACGGATTATCATTGTGGAGAAAATCCGCAGCACATCCATTAATTTTGCGCAAACGCGGCGTAATTGCCACCATTGACTTGCATTAAATCACATAATATCTGCATGACTACATGTGCACATGCGGATATTAAACGATTCAATGTGCAGATGGTACCCGGGTCTGGAGAAGAGGAGACTCTCATCCTGACCCGGGTACCATAGTACTTGTAGTTAAAAAAGAATTAAAATAAAAAAAAACATTATACTCACCTTCTGATGGCCCGCAGTCTCCTGTACGGTGCGTCCAGAGTCTTTGGCTGCTCGAGGTGTTGTAAAAGGGCCTTCCATGACGTCATTTAGTTATGTGACAGGTCACGCGACCGCTGACGTCGGCGGTCGCGTAACCTGTCACATGGCTAAATGATGTCATGGCAGGTTCTTTTTCACCACCGCGAGCCGTCGAAGACACCGGATAAGGGGATCGGGGGCCATCAGAAGGTGAGTATAATGTTTTTTTTTTATTTTTCACCATTTTATTCTTTTTTTTACTATTAATACTGAATTTTCAGCATCGTAACTTGGTCACACTATATACTGTAAATCCATGCCGGTTGCATGGATTTATATAGTGTCACCAAGTTGTCAAACACTTTTCCAAGTGATGCTAAAATCGATTGGAAAAGCGCTTTACAATCCACATGCGGAAATGCATGCAAAAACACTTCACATCCGCATGTCCCTGGCAGGAAAAATGCATGTAAAATCCGCATGTACAATCCGCATGCATTTTTCCTGCCAGGGAGATGCAGAAAAAATCTGGAGCATTTCTGCTTTGTGGGCACTTAGCCTTAGACCATAAGTTCCATGCTCTGCCCATATACAAGTTAAAAAACACTTTTTTCCTTTTTTTTTTGGTTATTTCAAGAACTGAAATCAACTTACGGGATAGGGAAACAGCATCCGAGTCTGAGGTGGTGGCACCACCAGAGGAGCCTCCAGGACCATTGGAGGATCTTGGATATATGATGCAGGTATTTTTGATGATGTTTCGGATCATAGATTTGCCAAGAAGGAATGCCAAGTGGAGTGCAGAAATTGAGAGTCCAGTGGTAAAAAAACCTAAATAGAAAACAGACTGGTATAAAAAAAAACACATACAAAACATACAACCAAAATTTTAAACATCATACTGTTGAGGACTTACACATTTTTATTCATTGATAAATGTCACAAATAAATCATTGAACCGAGTTCAAACGTAAAACATAAAAAGATTTAAATATTTAATGACATGTAGGCTCAAATGACTGAGTGTTTTCTGGAATCCAAAGAAGTCATAACAAAAATCATGCGGTGCATGATTTTTTGCTCAAAAAACATTTGTGATAACACAACCGGCATGATGTGAGATATAAAAGAAGTTTAACATTATAAACTATATTTTGGGATACATTCTAAAACATTTTTCAAAATAAAATAAATTACACAATAATAAAACAACGGGACTTGGTCTATAACCTTACCTCAGGGTAAGCAGCAGTCGTTCTACTGCTGAAATACATCAGCAAAAATGGGGGTTTTGTATCTGCTATGGCTACTCGGAACATCAACGGGCGAATAGCAAGTCAAAATCCCCTGGATAACACCCTGGACCTGTTCAGGAGTATTGAATGCCAAGATTAGACTGCCAATAGCTGCAGGTTGTATGCATCAAAAATTTGGGTAAAAATAGATGGGAGACCCCAGAACATAATAAGGGACATCAAATTTGCAGAGAATAACTTCTCTGCAAATCAAATTTCCTGGGAAAATCTGCGCGAAGTGGTGATTTTTGCTCATCTCCAGCTACTTGTTATACCACACTTGTCCACCAGTGGCCACTGCATGAAAAATGCGTTACCTCTTTCAGTAGCCAGACCTCCATCAATCACTGGATTACTAGGGCTTCTTTGAGGTGGTGATTGCCTTTAACAGCCTTTAAACGCTGATTCATGGTCAAAAAGGCAGTTCATGAGGAATTAAGGCGAAATTATTTTACTTTTTATTTACAAGAAAAATGAATTTCATTGTGCAATCTCACATCATAAACTAATGTGAAGCCTGAAATAATTTTGTTACTGGAAGGTCGTTTTGGATTCTGCTGCTCATTATTAGATTCTCCCCCCAATGTGAGTTGATTTGGATGCTTTTTACGCACTCGTAGTTACATTCATTTCATGGAGTTTTTGCTTTTCTTATTTGAAGAAATACCACTATGTTAAAGTAAGATACGTCCGCGAGTGTGAAGAATGCCCCGGAGCGGCTGAGATATCGTAAATGTAATGCTGTGTCCAATATAATATGTAATATACCATATGCCAGCATAAAAGCAGTTATGAGAAAAACAAACCTTCCGCAGTGAAATGTAACGTAAGAGGTCACATATAATAGATAGATCACCCTGAGAACTTTCACCGAAGAACCAGCAAATATTTACCTCCCTAAAAAAATGTAACCCTACAAGCACAAAACTCCTCCACAAGGCTACGTGGAAATAAATGTTCATTCAATTCATTCTTAAATGCCTTTTGTGCCATTCAATAGAACCCCGTGACGACTCGTGGTGCACGCGGCGGGGGAATTTTACATCCCATTCAAAGAAAAAATTAGCTCAAATCTGCAAGGACATGATGAAGGACAGACGCATTATGTAAAAGGACAGGATTCCTGGGCTCATAATGCAAAATGCATTTACATATAGGCATGGAAAACACAAAATATTAAACCTACTTTGTAGGAAAGTGGTTTTATGTTGAATTAACAGGAAACAACCGGTTTATTCAAGGTTGTATTATACAAATGATAAAGGGAAACCCAGCAAGTGCTATTGGCTTTAAAGGAATCTATCACCAGGATTTTGCTAACACATCTGAGAACTGCTTGATATCGGGACAGAGACCCTGATTCCAGTGATATGTCACTAACTGTCACGCAAGGTAAGGGAAGGAACAAGTGTACAATGATGGGAAGAGGGGGGAGGGAGCCCAACAACTAGGGAAAGGGGGAATGGTGCCCAACAACTAGGGAAAGGGAGAGTGGAAACCCCTAAGCAGATTTAATATCACCCTGACTACCTTTTCATCCCTACATAGGTTCTGCACCTATCGCTGAGTCAGAAACTTAATCCCTGAATGTCTCTAGAGCTAGGTCCTAGACAATAAGGGAACGGGGTGAGCACTAGTCAGGCCCCACTGTAACTAAAGACAACAAGGTAAACAAACAAAGGGGATACACTTAGCTTGAGAAGACACCAGAGAGATAATGCCAAATGTCCTCCAAGGGAAGTCCAAGAAGAAAATTGCCAACTATTAGTACTCCAGGAATGGAGAGAGGAACATAGAACTATCACTGGCGACTCTCTGGAGACACTGAGAGTTTTTAGCTACCAAGCAAGGGTGTGTCAATTAGCAGCAGGAGGTGGAGGTCACTGCTGGGTCCTAAATGAAGCATGGTATCATTACACTACAGAGATGAGAGGATCAAGAAGGCTTCTGCAATGCCAAGTGTAGTGACTTTCTACAGCTGTATCCAGAACGACTGTCTGTCACACTTGATACATCCGTGACACTAACTGGGTTGCTTGCTGCAGTTATGATGCAATCACGGTTTTCTTTGCTGCAAATCTACCAGTAGAGATGAGCGAAACCCAACTGTAAAGTTTGGGGTTCGTACTGTACACCTAGTGTCCAACTCTGAATTCTGAACAAAGAGGAGGGAGAGAGAGAGAACTCTGCTTCCTTTGGCAGCCCCCAAACACTTATTATGACAATTTTGCAGTCCTTCTACAGCACCAAAGATTGGGTCCCAATTGACTTCTATGGGGTTCAGGTTCAAGTTTGGGTAGATTTCAGGTACCCAAACCAAACTTTGGACTAAAGTTCGGGCAAACTCGATAAACCCGAACATCCACAAGTCTGCTCATCCCCTATCCACCAGTTCTCTGAAAACTGAGTTGGTAAAACCCACCCACGTCCCTGATTGGATGCTTTCTGTGTATAACCCCCCCCCACACCAATGATTGCCAGCATTCTGTGTACACTGTGCATAGGTAGAAAGCTGCCAATCAGTGGTGGGGGTGGGGTTGGATCAGGAGACATGAGACACCTAGTCCTGTAGTGGTAATCTCCTGCTGACAAAACAGCAATTAATGGAAAAATACAGCAAGCAGCTCAATAAGTGACATATCACTGGAAGCAGGGACTCTGTCTCTAAATCTTGCTGCTCTCCGAGAGATTACGTGGCAAAAAGACTTGGTGACAGATTCACATTAAGAGAAGAAGATGGGCTTAGCTTAATATGCTGTTATCACTAGTCTTGCCTGATCCATCTGTCTGATGACAGACATGGAGAAAATGGAGAGATATTCGGGACCCCAATATGTCCTCCAGATGTCTCCATCCATTCCTTTTGGAATTTTTGGAAGTAACCATTTAAATATGGAGTTACAGAAGTTATGTGGGTTTTACATAATATTTTATAAAGGATTCTGAAATTTATTTTTGTTTTTTAAACTGCACTATCACTGTCCATAGATTGGACTATTCATCCAAAGGGTTCATGCAGATGATCATAAAAATCGGATGAGTGCTATCCATTGTTTTAACATATAACACTCATCCACATGTTACCCTATGGTGCCGTGCACATGTCCGCCATTGAACTGACTAACTTCTGAATATCCTTTTTAAAATGTGGAGCCCAAAACTGGATCCCATATTCCAGATGTGGCTTCACCTTTGATTTATAGACGGGTAACAGTACGTTGGGATCGCAGGATTTTCTCGCTGTTTTTATACATCCTAAAATCTTGTTTGCTTTTGCTGCTGCTTGACATTGAGAACTGCTGCTCAGCTTACTTGTAACCAGAATACCCAAGTCCTTCTCCTGCTCTGTAGTCCCGAGTAGAGATGAGCGGTGTTCGACTAGAACTGTTCGCCAATCTCAAATTCGAGCTGTTTTGGGCGGTGTTCGAGTTGTTCGACGAACCCGAACGATTTGCAAAAAATTCGGCTGTTCGAGGTTATGTTCGATAACTGTTCGTGCACCAAAAGCGTGTCCTGCATGTCTGGCGCTATTTAGAGCACCAATCATGCAGGGATTGTCTGCCACTCACTGTAATGCCACAGCCATGGTGGTTGTGGCATTACAGTGATTGTCCAAATCGATGGGAACAGTGCCAACAGTGAAACATGAAAAGCCGGCAATTCAGCAGCGGCATACACCTGTACCCGACAATTTAGAACCGAAAGAATAGAGCTTCACACATAGATTAGATAGATATAAACATGTCAGCCACATATATACGAAGTACAGTGAAAGTGCTGCTTACTGTACTTGTCATTTAGCGTAAAGGATTTATCAAAAAAAATAATAGTGTTTTCGTGCACCGTCTCTTTAAAAAAGCCGGCCGGCAATTCAGCATCTGTACCCGACAATTTAGAATAGAAAGAATAGAGAATCACACATAGATTAGATAGATAGAAACATGTCAGTCACATATATATGAAGTACAGTGACAGTGCTGCTTACTGTACTTGTCATTTAGCGTAAAGGATTTATCAAAAAAAATAATAGTGTTTTCATGCACCGTCTCTTTAAAAAAGCCGGTCGGCAATTCAGCATCTGTACCCGACAATTTATAACAGACAGAATAGAGCTTCACACATAGATTAGATAGATAGAAACATGTCAGTCACATATATATGAAGTACAGTGATAGTGTTGGTTACTGTACTTGTCATTTAGTATTAAAATAAAGGATTTATTATTAAAAAAATTGGCGTGGGGTTCCCCTTAATTTTAGGCTCTAGCGGAGGTTAAGCAGACGGCTGGGGCAGATGTTTGAAGCCTGGGAAGGGGGTAATACCCACGGAGCTTCCCAGGCTACTAATATCAGCCCCCAGCTGAATACATAGCCTTTACTAGCTATTAAAATGGGGGACCCCCCCAAAAAAATGACGTGGGGTCCCCCCTAATTTAATAGCTAGCAAAGGCTAGGCAGACAGCTGGGGGCTGATATTAATAGCCCAGGAAGGGAGCCATGAATATTGGCCCCCTCCCAGGCTAGAAACACCAGCCGTCAGCCGCCCCAGAAATGGCGCATTCATAGGATGCGCCAATTCTGGCACTTAGCCTCGCTCTTCCACGCTGCCCTGGTGCGGTGGCAGGGGGTAATAGGGTTGGGGTTGATGTCAACTTATAATGCCAGCTGACATCAAGCCCAGGTTAGTAATGGAGAGGCGTCTATAAGACACCCCCATTACTAACCCCATAGTCAAAGTTAAAAAAAACACAAACACCCAGAATAAAGTCCTTTAATTGAAATAAAGACACAATCCTTTATTGTTCTAAATTAAACCATACTTACCGTCACGCCCATTCCAGCTGAAGCCAACGATCTCCTGCAATAAAAGAAAAATAATAAAGCAACCTCATCCTTACCTTTCCATGGTTCCCACGACAGCTTCAGCTCTGCTACATCGAGATGACAGGCTGGACCGCAGCAGAACGCTGCCATCCAGCCTCTCATCCCGCAGACACTGAGAAGCGCAGGCTTGCTTGCGCTGCTCAGCGTCTCTCTGTGACGACATCCAGATGAGCCGAGTTCATGTCCAATGAACTCGGCTCACCTCATGCACGTCACTGACAGCGTGGGAAAATTCTCACGCTGAAGCGGTGAGTGCAGGAGAATTCTCCCACGCTGTCAGTGACGTGCATAAGGTGAGCTCATGTCCAATGAACTCAGCTCACCTCCTGCACGTCACTGACAGCGTGGGAGAATTCTCCGGCACTCAGCGCTTCAGTGTGAGAATTCTCCCACGCTGAAGCGCTGAGTGCAGGAGAATTTTCCCACGCTGTCAGTGACGTGCATGAGGTGAGCCGAGTTCATTGGACAATAGCTCGGCTCATCTGGATGCCCTCACAGAGAGACACTGTGGAGCGCAAGCAAGCCTGCGCTTCTCAGTGTCTGCGGGATGACAGGCTGGATGGCAGCGTTCTGCTGCGGTCCAGCCTGTCATCTCGATGTAGCAGAGCTGAAGCTGTCATGGGAACCATGGAAAGGTAAGGATGATGTTGCTTTATTATTTTTCTTTTATTTCAGGAGATCGTTGGCTTCAGCTGGAATGGGCGTGATGGTAAGTATGGTTTAATTTAGAACAATAAAGAATTGTGTGTTTATTTCAATTAAAGGACTTTTTTCTGGGTGTTGTGTTTTTTTTAAATACTTTACTAGAAATTCATGGTGGTCATGTCTAATATTGGCGTGACCCCATGAATTTCGGGCTTAGGGCCAGCTGATAATGCCAAGCTGGCCCTAACCCCTTTATTACCCAGTGAGCCACCGCATCAGGGCCCTGGATGAGTTGGGTACAGCGCCAGAAGATGGCGCTTCTATGAACGCGCCATTTTCCGGGGTGGCTGCGGACTGCAATTTGCAGCGGGGGTGGCCCAGAAAGCTTGGGCCTCCCTGCGCTGCGGATTCCAGCCCCCAGCTGCCTAGTTGTACCTGGCTGGACACAAAAACAGGGCGAAGCCCCACGTCAATTTTCTTTAAATTATTTCATGAAATAATTAAGAAAAAAAGGGCTTCCCTATATTGTTGTGTCCGGCCAGGTACAAATAGGCAGCTGGTGGTTGGGGGCAGCCCGTTCCTGCCTGCTGTACCTGGCTGGACACAAATATAGTGCGAAGCCCCACGTCAATTTTTTTTAAATTATTTCATGAATTTCATGAAATAATTAAAAAAAATTGAAGTGGGGCTTCGCACTATATTTGTGTCCAGCCAGGTACAGCAGGCAGGAACGGGCTGCCCCCAACCACCAGCTGCCTATTTGTACCTGGCCGGACACAACAATATAGGGAAGGCCTTTTTTTCTTAATTATTTCATGAATTTCATGAAATAATTAAAAAAAAAGTACGTGGGGCTTCGCCCTATTTTTGTGTCCAGCCAGGTACAACTAGGCAGCTGGGGGCTGGAATCTGCAGCGCAGGGAGGCCCAAGCTTTCTGGGCCCCCCCCCGCTACAAATTGCAGTCCGCAGCCACCCCGGAAAATGGCGCGTTCATAGAAGCGCCATCTTCTGGCGCTGTACCCAACTCATCCAGGGCCCTGGTGCGGTGGCTCACTGGGTAATAAAGGGGTTAGGGCCAGCTTGGTATTATCAGCTGGCCCCAAGCCCAAAATTCATGGGGTCACGCCAGTATTAGACATGACCGCCATGAATTTCTAGTAAAGTATTTAAAAAAAACACAACACCCAGAATAAAGTCCTTTAATTGAAATAAAGACACAATTCTTTATTGTTCTAAATTAAACCATACTTACCATCACACCCATTCCAGCTGAAGCCAACGATCTCCTGCAATAAAAGAAAAATAATAAACCAACCTCATCCTTACCTTTCCATGGTTCCCACGACAGCTTCAGCTCTGCTACATCGAGATGACTGGCTGGACCGCAGCAGAACGCTGCCATCCAGTCTGTCATCCCGCAGACACTGAGAAGCGCAGGCATGCTTGCGCTCCTCACTGTCTCGCTGTGACGGCATCCAGATGAGCCGAGGTCATGTCCAATGAACTCGGCTCACCTCATGCACGTCACTGACAGCGTGGGAAAATTCTCACGCTGAAGTGCTGAGTGCAGGAGAATTCTCCCACGCTGTCAGTGATGTGCATGAGGTGAGCTCATGTCCAATGAACTCAGCTCACCTCCTGCACGTCACTGACAGCGTGGGAAAATTCTCCTGCACTCAGCGCTTCAGCGTGGGAGAATTCTCACGCTGAAGCGCTGAGTGCAGGAGAATTCTCCCACGCTGTCAGTGACGTGCAGGAGGTGAGCTGAGTTCATTGGACATGAGCTCACCTTATGCACGTCACTGACAGCGTGGGAGAATTCTCCTGCACTCACCGCTTCAGCGTGAGAATTTTCCCACGCTGTCAGTGACGTGCATGAGGTGAGCCGAGTTCATTGGACATGAACTCGGCTCATCTGGATGTCGTCACAGAGAGACGCTGAGCAGCGCAAGCAAGCCTGCGCTTCTCAGTGTCTGCGGGATGAGAGGCTGGATGGCAGCGTTCTGCTGCGGTCCAGCCTGTCATCTCGATGTAGCAGAGCTGAAGCTGTCGTGGGAACCATGGAAAGGTAAGGATGAGGTTGCTTTATTATTTTTCTTTTATTGCAGGAGATCGTTGGCTTCAGCTGGAATGGGCGTGATGGTAAGTATGGTTTAATTTAGAACAATAAAGGATTGTGTCTTTATTTCAATTAAAGGACTTTATTCTGGGTGTTTGTGTTTTTTTTAACTTTGACTATGGGGTTAGTAATGGGGGTGTCTTATAGACGCCTCTCCATTACTAACCTGGGCTTGATGTCAGCTGGCATTATAAGCTGACATCAACCCCAACCCTATTACCCCCTGCCACCGCACCAGGGCAGCGTGGAAGAGCGAGGCTAAGTGCCAGAATTGGCGCATCCTATGAATGCGCCATTTCTGGGGCGGCTGACGGCTGGTGTTTCTAGCCTGGGAGGGGGCCAATATTCATGGCTCCCTTCCTGGGCAATTAATATCAGCCCCCAGCTGTCTGCCTAGCCTTTGCTAGCTATTAAATTAGGGGGGACCCCACGTCATTTTTTTGGGGGGGTCCCCCATTTTAATAGCTAGTAAAGGCTATGTATTCATCTGGGGGCTGATATTAGTAGCCTGGGAAGCTCCGTGGGTATTACCCCCTTCCCAGGCTTCAAACATCTGCCCCAGCCGTCTGCTTAACCTCCGCTAGAGCCTAAAATTAAGGGGAACCCCACGCCAATTTTTTTAATAATAAATCCTTTATTTTAATACAAAATGACAAGTACAGTAACCAACACTATCACTGTACTTCATATATATGTGACTGACATGTTTCTATCTATCTAATCTATGTGTGATGCTCTATCTTTCTGTTCTAAATTGTCGGGTACCGCTGCTGAATTGCCGGCCGGCTTTTTTAAAGAGACAGTGCATGAAAACACTATTATTTTTTTAAATAAATCCTTTACACTAAATGACAAGTACAGTAAGCAACACTATCACTGTACTTCATATATATGTGACTGACATGTTTCTATCTATCTAATCTATGTGTGAAGCTCTATTCTTTCTGTTCTAAATTGTCCGGTACAGATGCTGAATTGCCGGCCGGCTTTTTTAAAGAGACGGTGCACGAAAACACTAATATTTTTTTAAATAAATCCTTTACACTAAATGACAAGTGCAGTAACCAACACTGTCACTGTGCTTCTTATATGTGTGACTGACATGTTTCTATCTATCTAATCTATGTGTGATGCTCTATTCCTTCTTGTCTAAATTGTCGGGTACCCGGTGTATGCCGCTGCTGAATTTGCCGGCCGGCTTTTTTAAAGAGAGTGTCTTCTGAGCAGTTTGTCAGCTTTTGGACACCTTTGCAGGTGTTTTCTATGTGTTTCTATGTGTTTTTGTTTGCCTGCCATTGGTTTTAACGGTGTTCGACGGTGTTCTAAGGTGTTCGACGAACAGTTCCTCGAACATCCCGGTGTTCGACGAACCGAACCGAACCCGAACACTACGGGGGTGGCTCAACACTAGTCCCGAGTATCCTCCCATCTAATGTGTATAATAAACAAAAAGCCAATAGCATAATCAAAATAGCAGCACTGCCCCAAACAGGCTGCTAGTGCACAAAACAACTCCTAACGGAACATCAAAAAACCAGGAGGAAATACGGAGTCTTTAAGATTTAAAAGATTAATTTTATTTTCTCATAGCAAAAATCAATAAAGAGGGGAAGGTAGGAAAGGGAAAAAGAATAAATAACATGAATCAAGCATAATCAGACAAACAGAAAATGAGTGGCAGTAATACATTCAGAAGAACTCCCTAAAAGATAGCATGGAATGTAGTGCTCACACATGTGTGAGAGTTCAAGTGGTTTGGCAGGAGTGTGTAATGTGTGTAATGTGTATGCAGCAATAGGATTACTCCGTCCTAGGTGCGTTACTCTACATTTATCAACATTGAGGCTATGTGCCCACGATGCAGAAATGCTGCATATTTTTTCCGCTTCTCCCTGGTAGGAAAAACGCATGCGGACTTTACATGCGTTTTTCCCGCCAGGTAGAAGCGTTTGTCAAGCGTTTTTGCACATACATTTCTGCATGCGGGTTGTCAAGCGCTTTTCCAAGCGATTTTAGCATCACTTGGAAGAGTGCTTGACAACTTGGTCACACTATATAAATCCATGAAACCGGCATGGATTTATATAGTGTGACCAAGTTAGTTAAAAAAAAAAAGAATAAGAATGGTAAAAAATAAAAAAATAAAGATTATACTTACCTTCCAATGTCCTCCTTGTGTTTTCTCCGCTCCGTCCAGTGTCTTGGGCGGCTCGCGGTGGTGTGAAGGACCTGCGGTGATGTCATTGAGTCATGTGTCAGGTCACATGACTCAATGACGTCATGGCAGGTCCTTCACAACACTGTGACCCATACAGAAGACCAGACGGAGGGGAGAAAACACCGGGAGGACATCGGAAGGTAAGTATAATCTTTATTTTTTATTTTATTCTTTTTTTTACAGGTTCTCCTCTCCTCCAGACCTAGGTACCATCCGCACATTGAACCGTGTGATATCTGCAGATGCAGATGTCACGCGTTCCAATGCAAGTCAATGGCGGCGATTACGCTGCGTGTCCGCAAAATTAATTGACATGCTTCGTATTTTTCCGCAATGATAATCGGCAGCGGAAATTTCCACAGCATGTGCGCAGCACACGCGGATTACCATTAGGGACCATGGGGCACGTATTACCAAGTGTTTTTTAAGTGTTTTCGCTGTGGAAATTCTGCGGCAAAAACACTTGAAAAACGTATAATGGGAACGCAGCCTAGTCCTCATCTGCCAAGTGTTTGCCCATTCACTCATCTGATATAGATCGTTCTGCAATACCGTAATGTCAATATCAGATTTTAATATCCTAGAAAGCCGCAGCATAAATTAAGCATTTTTTAATGATTTTATGTTGCGATTTTTGTTGCTGAGCCATATTAATTTTAACGAGGAAAAACTGCATTAAGAACTGAAAAAATTGGCCTTTTTGCGTTTTGACCTCACCGCAGCTCAAAAATGAAACACAAAAAAAACAAAACGCACAATGTGAATGGGGTTTTAGAAATCTGATTTTGTAGCTGATATAAAATCTTGTGAATGTGAATAAAAAAAATGCAGCAAAAATGCCCTGTGTTAACAAGCCTAAAGGCAATGTAAATGCTATTTTCCTAAAATGCTTTAAAATTACTGCATTTTTGAAAAGTCGCACCAAAAAAAAAATGCATAGTTGAACATGGAATGCTCCGTGGTTCTTAAAATATTCCAGCTTCCTTATTCTAAACTCGAACAATAAAATGACACATAATATGATTGCAATATAAACAAGCAATATATTTACATGTTTTTTCTGATTTAGAATTTGTTTATTGTAATTTTAATTAAACATTTTTTCTTATTTAATGTACTAACCTATTACTATCCACTCATACATTATGCCTGTGGATATGGGCCATCTGTGAGGGCATACAATACCTAGAGCGTGCCCAAAAAGGCAAATTACAGAACAGCCCTGGTGGACTTTATTAGACCTTGAGCTGTCACTATGTAAAGGTGAACTCTTGCGATTAGCCTGCAAGCTTCTCGCTGAATTCTAGGATTATGATATGCTATGCAGTTCATTGTAGTCGTCGAGAATTGTTGGGGGTCCAGATATACAGTTTATGATAGTGCACACATAATGCAAGAATGTCTGTGTATGCAAAGGACTATCCATGAACATGTTAGGCCAGTCTATGAGAATGTCATTTTCAGGTGGCTGACTGTATACACAGATAAATATGTAATAAATGGTATAAAATGGTTTAAAATAATAATAAACAAGTAATAAATGGTATAAAATGTGTACGGGGTGCTACTCACTTTGGTGAGTCAGGAGGCAAAACAAGAAGCGTTTCCATTTAAATGTCCAAGTCGGTTTATTGCTCCATAAACCGTCAACAAGCAAAAGGGAAAATAAACGGCCTTCAGTGCAGGCAAAACAAAGTAAACAGTTCTTTAGACAAAGTCTCTGGTTAGCAAGTCTTGTGGTCACACAGGCTGGATAGCATCCAGTACACTGGCTCAGTCTGGATGTCACACAGAAGGCCTTTTCCCTCCACACACACAGACCATGTGTCAAACAAAGGACTCCATTTTAACCTCTTAACCACACCCAGAGGTGAGGTATGTGGGCAGCCAGACCCGCCCGTCTCTCCGACTGCCCGTAAAACCTGCTCCCGGATGCACCAAACAATCCTCTTAGTGCTATGTGCACTAAAGCAACACTCCAGGATTACATCACAGATGACAACCATCTCTGTTTTTTTTTGGAAGTGCATTGAGGTGAAGGGTGCATTGCTGGAAAAGGGAAAAAAAAAAAAACTCTTTAAATCTCTTAGTTTGCGAGTGTGAACGAGCTGCGTGTGTCCGGAGCGTAAGTGCAAACGAAAGTAAGTGTGTGACTTGTTTTTCAGTGAAGAGGTATTGGGAATCCTGCAGAAAATACCTGTGTGAATTGCAGTGAGTGCTGCATTGTGACCTGCTGAGTGCTTTTCTACCTGTTTAGATTTATTGGGCTTTTTAAAACCTATTTTCTCACTACAGTTTTAGTTTCTTAGTTTACTACCTGTGTATTTAAGGGTTAACTACATTGCACTAAAATCCTGAGGTGTAGCTTTACTCACAAGGGGTTAATTAAGGGGAAGGGGTCATAATTAAGGGTTTATAAGGGGCAGCTGGTTGGGCATCCAGTCCTTTGGAAGTGCATTGAGGTGAAGGGTGCATTGCTGGAAAAGGAAAAGAAAAAAAAACTCTTTAAATCTCTTAGTTTGCGAGTGTGAACGAGCTGCGTGTGTCCGGAGCGTAAGTGCGAACGAAAGTAAGTGTGTGACTTGTTTTTCAGTGACTTTGTATTCAGGGAGTTTGGAAGTGAGGACTTTGGACTGAATTGCTGACTGTATTTCATTAATTCTTTACTTTTCTTTTTACTTAACATTCTGTATATTGCAATCCCCATTAGGAAATGAGCTCCATTATTGACAATGCTATCCAGTGTACATCTTTCCACATGTATGTATTCCTTGAACAGCCGGTCGAGGTTGCTTACTGCTGCGCGAGATGTGTGCACGTTGTGTGTTTGGAAGCCCAGATACTGGATCTAAATGAGCAGCTGGCAACACTGAGATCCATTGACAACATGGAAAGGAGTCTGCTGCTCACTGAGCAGCAGCTCACTGGGGTAGATGTGGGGGAGGGTGGTAGTCGCGAGCTGCAGGACAGTGAGGTCGCTAGTTAGGTGACAGTTAGAAGGGGTGGTAGAGGGAAGAGTGCCAGGGAGGCAAGTCCTGATCTGGCACACCGCAATAAGTTTGCAAAGTTGGCAGATGAGGGGAGTGACGGTACAGGGGTAGCACTACTGCAGCAAGGCATGTCCCCTGAAAGCCGGAGGAGTGTCAGCTCCAGTAAAGAGGGAAATAGGAGAGTAGGGCAGGCCAGGCAGGTGCTGGTAGTGGGGGACTCAATTATTAGGGGAACAGATAGGGCATATGTCACAAAGACAGGGATCATCGAACAGTGTGCTGCCTTCCTGGCGCTCGAGTCCGGCACATCGCTGATCGGGTTGACAGATTACTGGGAGGGGCTGGTGAGGACCCAGCGGTCATGGTGCACATTGGCACAAATGACAAATTTAGAGGTAGGTGGAAGGTCCTTAAAGATGATTTCAGGGAAATAGGCTGCAAGCTGAAAGCAAGGACCTCCAAGGTGGTATTCTCTGAAATACTACCGGTACCACGTGCCACGCCAGAGAGGCAACGGGAGATTAGGGAGATAAATAAGTGGCTCAAGAACTGGTGTAGGAAGGAGGGATTTGGGTTCCTGGAGAACTGGGCCGACTTCTCAGTTGGCTACAGACTCTACGCTAGGGACCGGCTGCACCTTAATGGGGAGGGTGCAGCTGTGCTGGGGGAGAAAATGGCTAGAAGGTTGGAGGAGTGTTTAAACTAGGGATTGGGGGGAGGGTATTCATTTTATAGGTGGGGAAGATAGTGCAGATAGTGACCTGGGCACAAATAAAGAAATTGGGGGTGGGGTTAGAACAGTCAATAAAGTAAGAAGGAATAGAGGTACAGAGAGATACATAAAATGCATGTACACTAATGCCAGAAGCCTCACCAACAAAATGGAGGAATTAGAATTCATTTTGTTGGAAAATAATTATGACATGATAGGGATATCTGAGACGTGGCTGGGCGAGAGCCATGACTGGGCAGTTAATTTACAGGGCTATAGTCTGTTCAGAAATGACCGTACAAACAAGTGAGGGGGGGTGTGTTTATATGTAAAATCATCCTTAAAACCCATCTTGCGGGAGGATATATGTGAATCTAATGAAAATGTAGAGTCCCTGTGGGTGGAGATAAGGGGAGGGGGAAAAAATAATAAATTACTAATAGGGGTTTGTTATAAGTCTCCAAAAATAATGGAAGTAGCGGAGAATATCCTCGTAAAGCAAATAGATGAAGCAGCGACTCAAGGAGAAGTCATTATTATGGGAGACTTCAACTACACTGAAATACATTGGGGGACAGAAACATGTAGTTCAAGCAAAGGAAATAGGTTTTTGACTACTATGAGAGACAATTACCTTTCACAACTGGTTCAGGACCCAACAAGAAGGGGGCACTGCTAGACCTAATATTAACCAATAGGCCAGACCGCATAACAAATATACGAGTTGGGGGTCACTTGGGTAATAGTGATCACAAAATAATACGTTTCCATGTAACCTTTAATAAGATGTGTAGTAGAGGGGTTACAAGGACACTAAACTTCAGGAAGGCAAATTTCCAACGGTTAAGAGATGATCTTAGTGCAATAAACTGGGACGATATCTTGAGACATAAAGCTACACAAAGCAAATGGGAGACATTTATTAACATCCTGAATAGGACCTGTGCACGATATATACCCCTTTGGAATAAACATGCTAGAAATAGGAGGAAACCACTATGGCTAAATAGAGCTGTAAGGGGCGCAATAAGTGACAAAAAGAAAGCATTTAGAGAACTAAAGCAAGTAGGTAGTGATGAGGCATTAAATAAATATAGAAAATTAAATAAATTATGTAAAAAAACAAATCAAGGCAGCAAAGATTGAGGCAGAGAGAATCATTGCCAGAGAAAGTAAAAATAACCCCAAAATATTCTTTAACTACATAAATAGTAAAAAACTAAAAGATGATAGTGTTGGCCCCCTTAAAAATAGTCTGGGTGAAATGGTGGATGAGGATGAGGAAAAAGCCAATATGCTAAATGATTTTTTTTCAACCGTATTTACACAAGAAAATCGCATGACAGAAAGCATGATTAGTGATAACAAAAATTCTCCAGTAAATGTCACTTGCTTAACCCAGCAGGAAGTACGGCGGCGTCTAAAAATCACTAAAGTTGACAAATCCCCGGGCCCGGATGGGATACACCCGCGAGTTCTGCAGGAATTAAGTAATGTCATAGATAGACCATTATTTTTAATCTTTAAAGATTCCATAATAACAGGGTCTGTACCACAGGACGGGCGTATAGCAAATGTGGCGCCAATATTCAAAAAGGGGACAAAAACTGAACTTGGAAATTATAGGCTGGTAAGCTTAACCTCTACTGTGGGTAAAATCCTGGAGGGTTTCCTAAGAGATGCTATGATAGAGTATCTGAAGAAGAATAACCTCATGACCCAATATCAACATGGGTTTACGAGGGACCGTTCCTGTCAAACTAATCTGATCAGTTTTAATGAGGAGGCAAGTTCTGGACTGGACCAAGGAAACGCAGTGGATGTTGTGTATATGGACTTTTCAAAAGCTTTTGATACGGTTCCACACAAAAGGTTGATACATAAAATGAGAACATTGGGAATAGGGGAAAATATATGTATGTGGGTTAAGAATTGGCTCAGTGATAGGAAACAAAGGGTAGTTATTAATGGAAAACACTCAGACTGAGTCTCAGTTAACAGTGGGGTACCACAGGGGTCAGTATTGGGCCCCCTTCTTTTTAACATATTTATTAATGACCTTGTAGGGGGCATACAGAGTAGTATTTCAATATTTGCAGATGACACTAAACTCTGCAGGGTAATCAATACAGAGGAGGACAATTTTATATTACAGGAGGATCTATGTAAACTAGAAGCTTGGGCTGATAAATGGCAAATGAGCTTTAATGGGGATAAATGTAAGGTAATGCACTTGGGCAGAGGAAATAAAATGTATAATTATATGCTTAATTGTAAAACACTGGGCAAAACTGTAACTGAAAAAGACCTGGGTGTATTGGTGGACGACAAGCTCGTGTTTAGTGGCCAGTGTCAGGCTGCTGCTGCAAAGGCAAATAAAATAATGGGATGCATTAAAAGAGGCATAGATGCTCATGAGGAGAACATAATTTTACCTCTATAAAAGTCATTAGTGCGACCACACTTAGAATACTGTGTACTGTTCTGGTCTCCGGTGTATAAGAAAGACATAGCTGAACTAGAGCGGGTCCAGAGAAGAGCGACCAAGGTTATTAGAGGACTTGGGGGTCTGCAATTCCAAGACAGGTTATTACACTTGGGGTTATTTGCTGTGGAAAAAAGAAGGCTTAGGGGGGATCTTATTACTATGTACAAGTATATGAGGGGACAGTACAAAGACCTTTCTACTGATCTTTTTACTCTGAGGCCAGAGACGGGAACAAGGGGGCATCTTCTACGTCTGGAGGAAAGAAGGTTTAATCATAATCACTGACGCGGATTCTTTACTGTAAGAGCAGTGAGACTATGGAACTCTCTGCCGCATGATGTTGTAATGAGTGATTCACTGTTAAATTTTAAGAAGGGCATGGATGCCTTTCTTGAAAAGTATAATATTACAGGTTATATATACTAGATTCCTTGATAGGGCATTGATCCAGGGAACTAGTCTGATTGTCGTATGGAGTCGGGAAGGAATTTTTTCCCCCAATGTGGAGCTTAGTGTTTGCCACATGTTTTTTTTTTTGCCTTCCTCTGGATCAACAAGTTAGGCTATGGGTTGAACTAGATGGACTTAGTCTTCCTTCAACCTTAAAAACTATGTTACTATGTTACTATGTTACATACTTCCCATCAACTATATGTCTGATAGCTGCCTTACACATGGTATAAAATAATAATAAATAAATATTAAATGGTATAAAATAATAATAAATAAATTCATGGTATAAAAAGAACATTGAATTTTTATAAGCATTTTGACAAAATTTGCATTACAAACGAGACAAATGACAAAACGAGACACATGACAAACGACAAATGAGTAAACTTTGTGATATATCTTAGAGAAATATGCATTAGCCATTTCTCCCTTCCCCCCGCCTCCTGAACTCATCAATATCTCTATAATAACTGGATGAGGGAATGGAATGGGGGAATCTAGCATTGGAACCATTAAAAATCCCATTTTATTAGGTCTACATTGAAAGCAGGAATAAAATGAGCCAAAACTGGACATGCAGCATCTCAGGCATTTTGGACAATAAAGTCCCTGCTCATAGGTATCTTATATGAGAAATCACAGTGAATAAATCTCCTTTACATGTTCTGGAACTGACGTTGCCATTCCATTCCCTCCTCCTTTGTCATCATCAAGATGACAAAGGAGGAGGGAATCAGTCAATATCCATTTTACAATTGTTGTTGAGCTGATGTTTTTCTGCTTTCTTTTTTAATCCAAAAAAACTGTAAAAATCCAAAACATAAAATGTTTTCTCTCTATTGAAGTCTATATGGAGGGGAGAGGGATGAAGGCGCAGAATGAGGCATAGGGAAAGGCAAATAATGTGCTAATGCTTTCTAGTAAGTGTTTTATCTCACCCCAGAGCGGGATTCACAGCTACACTGCTCTGTACTGTTGTATAATATTTTCAACTGCTTCTTAGTATGTGCTACATAGAAACAAGAGAGCATCAATCCCTTGTGTATATGTATGATGTATATAGAAGAAAGAAACTAGAAAGTACCACCTAGGAGAGGTAGCTATCCTATACATGAATGTCCAACCTGTCAGAGTGCCTTGTAACTTGTAAAATGATAAAAGGTAAATGCCAATCCTGATCAGAGATGAGCAGATCGATACATTATGGATAAAGTTCAAATCCAATTTCCAGAGAGCCCTCTCATAATGCCTTGCAGCTGTCACATCACATGTCAGTCAATAAGGTGGGACTATCTCAGCCACTATAAAAGATGATGGCGAGCAAAGCAGCGGCATTTTAGGACTTTACAATTTAGTGAAAGAGATCAGAGTGCACAGTCCATTCCACATAGTGATAGAAAAAGTAAAAAAACCTCAAAATTTCAAAAATCATGATTAGTGATGGGCGAGCACTAAAATGCTCGGGTGCTCGATGCTTGGGTCGAGCACATTGGAATACTTGGGTGCTCGACCCGAGCAATGAGCCCAATGTGGGAAAACTCGAGCATTTTTCAGGCGGCTCCCCTCGGCGGTCTGCAGAGGGCCTAAAAATTGCACAAATCAATGGGAACAGTGCTCAAATGACATGGGAAAAGCATGGGGAAGATCCCTGGAAGCATTTCTGACTCCCAGGTCACTTCTGTCAACAACGTTGTCAGAGTTTTATGCAACTTTTACGGACTCACAATAAAACATACAAAAACGAAACCAAAATGGATTTTCCTGGGAAATATGTTAAAGAACATCCTTTCCAGGGTAATGACTTGTATATAAGGCAAAATAAATATATAAAAACAAAAATGCTCCTCCACACCTTAGGCTATGTTTACACGTATCGTTTTTGATTGTTTTTTGCACTTTTGCATTGCTTTCAACCAAGACAAATGCATTCACTGGGAAATGTCATTTTAACATTTTACAACCTTATCTGGCCATGTGGTGTGTGACACATCATCAGACACATGCATACAGTGCTGAAAAGACATGGGAACAACATGGGGAAGACTCCTGGAAGCATCTCTGACTCTCAGGTCACTGCCTAAAAGTGTGCCCATCATAAGTGATCCTTGGTGCATGCAAAAATGTCTAACGCCATGCACCTGTCATTGCAGACTTGCAACAATCACCGTCCTTGTCCTTGTCCCAGTGCAGCATTCAGTTGTCCCTACCTCATTCCTTGGAATGCAAGCGCAAGTATGCAGCCAGCCAGCCACCCACCCACCCACAGGCTGCAATACTAAACTGCCAAATTTTTGACAGCTGTTTGCCATTGAAATGTGGCCTTTTAGACTGGTGGAGGTGGAAGCTGTCCACAACCTCATGGCGGCAGCGACCGGGAATCCATACTCGGTCCCCAGCCGTCACTCTTTGTCCCGGTGTCGTCTCCGCCTTCCACAAGCATGGGTCCTACAACATTACCCGTGACCTCCCCAGTTTACTTACTGGGAAGGACCGCCTAACCACAAACATGTCGACAAGTGAATGTGGCCAGGGACGGTAAGGAGCCAGTCCACAGCTTGTCGGTGAGTTGTATTTCACCACAGCCATATTTTTTAGCTCAGTGAAAGGACTGACTTTTGGGAAACCATATCTACTCCAGCTGTCATTTCTCCCAGGAAGTCCTCTAAAGCTGCTTGCATTTGAAATGTGGCATTTTAGGCTCGTGGAGGTAGAATCTTTTCACAACCTTATGCCGGCGGCGACCGGGTGTCCAAACTCGGTCCCCAGCCGCCAATATTTCTCCCGGTATCGTCTCCGCCTTCCACAAGTACGGATCCCACAACATTACCCGTGCCCTCCCCAGTGAACTTACTGGGAAGGACTGCCTAACCACAAACACGTGGTCAAGTGAATGAGGCCAGGGATGGTACGGAGCCAGTCCACAACTTGTCGGTGAGCTGTATTTCACAACAGCCATATTTTTTAGCTTGGTGAAAGGACTTGGGAAGCTGTATCTACTCCAGCTGTCATTTCTCCCAGGAAGTCCTCTAAAGCTGCTTGCACTTGAAATGTAGCCTTTTAGGTTCTTGGAGGCAGAAGCTTTTCACAATCTCATGCCGGCGGCGGCCAGGTGTCCATACTCGGTCCCCAGCCGCCACTATTTCTCCCAGTGTCGTCTCCGCCTTCCACAAGCACGAATCCCACAGCATTACTCATGCCCTCCCCAGTACACTTACAGGGAAGGACCGCCTACCCACAAAGACATGGTCAAGTGATTATGGCAAGGGACGGTACAGAGCCAGTCCACAGCTTGTCGGTGAGTTGTATTTTACCACAGCCATATTTTTTAGTTTGGTGAAAGGACTGACTTTTGGGAAACCGTATCTACTCCAGCTGTCATTTCTCCCAGGAAGTCCTCTAAAGGTGCTTGCACTTGAAATGTGGCCTTTTAGGCTCGTGGAGGTAGAATCTTATCACAACCTCATGCCGGTGGCAGCCGGGTGTCCATACTCTGTCCCCAGCCGCCATTATTTGTCCCGGTGTCATCTCTGCCTTTCACAAGCATGGGTCCCACAACATTACCCATGCCCTCCTCAGTTTACTTACTGGGAAGGAGCGCCTAACCACAAACACATGGACAGGTGAATGTGGTCAGGGATGGTACGGAGCCAGTCCGCATTAAAAATGCAGCCATAGAGTGTCCGGGACCCTTCCCACACACTTTTCTTAGCCAGGGCTGATTCTCTGAAGGGTTGGACGGTCCCACCATAGAATCCTCAGGTAGGCCCGGGCTTTATCATCAGGAGAGTTCATGATAGGCACAAACTTTGCAGCTGCTATGGGGTTCTTGAGCGGGGGAGAAATGTGGGCCCTCAGGATCAAATCCTCTGGTGGGCCCAATGTTTTTCAGTGTGACACTGCTTCTCAGTGAGAATTGTATTTCACCACAGCCATATTCTTTGGCTCGGCGAAAGGACTGGCATAGAGGGAAACCATATCTACTCTGGGTGTCATTTCTCCCAGGAAGTCCTCTAATCCAGCTTGTTGCAGAAGCAATGGCAGCCCATCCAACATTAACTCGCACTTCATCTTCAGCTTCGACACACAAACATCTTTCTTTGTGGCTTTAATTTCATGACTACAGAGACTGGCAATGGCCTGATCTGCAATGCAGTTTGAGAAATAACAATAGCAGTTAAAAAAAAGCAGCCATAGAGTGTCTGGGAACCTTCCCACATTCTTTTCTTAGCCAGGGCTGCTTCTCGGCAGGGTTGGACGGGCCCAACAGAGAACTGGATACTCCTCTGGTGGACCCTGGATAGTCCTTCAGGAGAGTTCATAGTGCCGAGATGAGGCCATGATGATGTTAGAGGCCACCATCTGCTTAGTTTTCTGTTACTTGGAATGCAAGCACAAGTATGCAGCCAGCCACCCACCCACCCACAGACTGCAATACTAAACTGCTAAATTTCTGGGCAGCTGCTTGCACTTGAAGTGTGCCCTTTTAGGCTCGTGGAGGTGGAAGCTGTCCACAACCTCATGGCGGCGGTGTCTGGGTGTCCATACTCGGTCACCAGCCGCCACTATTGCTCCCAGTGTCGTCTCCACCTTCCACAAGCACGGGTCCCACAACATTACCCGTACCCTCTCCAGTGAACTCACTGGGAAGGACCGCCTACCCACAAACACGTGGTCAAGTGAATGTGGCCAGGGACTGTACAGAGCCAGTCCACAGCTTTTTTTGCTGAGTTGTATTTCACCACAGCCATATTCTTTAGCTTTGTGAAAGGCCTTGGGAAACCATATCTACTCCATCTGTCATTTCTCCCAGGAAGTCCACTAAAGCTGCTTTCACTTGAAATGTGGACCTTTAGACTCATGGAGGCGGAAGCTTTTCACAACCTCATGTCTCATGCCTCATGTCCATACTCGGTCTCCAGCCACCACTATTTCTCCCGGAGTTGTCTCCACCTTCTACAAGCGCGGGTCCCTGAAGATTACTGCTGGTACTTTTCTGTGGGAATCTGCTTGCCTCCTACCAGCCTGGAATATTTCCAGTAAACTATGGTATGACGCCATGGTAATAGCACTGCCCCCAGCACCAGTAACAAAGCCATCCTCAAATTCCTTCTCAGGAATTTTATTTGGTAGACTGAGTGGCTGCTCAATTACATTAGTTTCTCTCACAGGATATGAAGATAGAGTAGCAGCAGGTGCAAGTTTCTCCAGCCTATTAGATATCAGAGGTTTAATGGCAGCACATTGGATCAGTGGTTAGCACTGAAACCTTGCAGCGCTGGGATCCTGGACTCAAATCCCAGAAAGGACAACATCTGCAAGGATTATGTATGTTCTCTCCGTGTTTGCGTGGCTTTCCACCTCAGTAAAAAAGCAGCCATAGAGTGTCCGGGAACTTTCCCACACACTTTTCTTAGCCAGGACTGCTCTAGGCAGGGTTGGACGGTCTCACCAGAGAATCCTGGTGTGCCCTGGCTTCTACATCAGGAGAGTTCATGATAATGCTAAATTTGCAGCTGCTATGGGGCTCTTGAGCGGGGGAGAAAGGTTAGCCCTCAGAATCAAATCCTCTGGTGGGCCCAATGTTTTTCAATCTGAAACATCTTCTCAGTGGGAGTTGTATTTCACCACAGCCATATTCTTTAACTCGGTGAAAGGACTGGAAACTGTATCTACTCCGGCTGTCATTTCTCCATCACCAGGTTCCGCCCATTATTACACACGACCATGCCTGGCTGTATGTTCAGCGGTGAGAGCCACAGATCAGGCTGCTGTGTTACAGCTTTCAACAACTCTGTAGCGCTGGGCGGTTTGCCACCTAAGCATTAAGCATGTTATCTTCAGCACAGCCTGTCGCCGCTTGGCCAAGGCAGTGCTGCCATGCTTTCAGCTTGTGACTGATGTGGTCATTTCGGAGATGGAGGAGGAGGTGCAGGAGCTTAACAATGTGATTACATTGAGGTTACATTGAGGTTACATCTGTATTTCATACTAAAGAAAGATCCTACTGTTTTGTTTTTTTTTTACGTTATTTTTTAAGACAAATGCATTCACCGGGAAATGTCATTTTAACATTTTACAACCTTATCTGGCCATGTGTGACACATCATCAGACACATTCTGTTTCATTTATGATGGAGGGACTCTGAAAGTCACAAAGCCTATTTTATAGGGCCATCAGGCGGCCTTTACTATTCTTAAAGGGCCAGCAGTCGGCCCTCACTATTGTTAGAGAGCCATCAGCCGGAAATGCTTTCTTGTTCCCATTATTAATGAGAGGGTCTCCTATACTGTTATTGCATATGCAGTGACTGCAAGGGCTACCAAAAATTCAGACGCAATCCAATACTCCTTTAAAGAGATATAGAGGAGGGTCTCAGTAAAAAAAATGTTCCCATTATAAAGGAGCGAGTCTCCTATAGTGGTAATGCCCATGCTGTGACTGCAAGGGCTGCCAAAATTTTGGAAAAACCCCACTAACAATTTAAAGACACATAGAGCAGGGCCACAGTAATGATATGTTTCCATTACAAAGGAGCGGGTGTGCTTTACAGTTATAGGGTATGCAGTGAATCCAACGGCTGACAAAATTTAGGAAAAACCCCACTAACAATTTAAAGACACATAGAGCAGGGCCACAGTAACGACAAATTCCCATTAGAAAGCAGAGGGTTTCCCATACTGTTTGCCTATGCATTGAAGCAACAGCTGCCAAAAATTTGGAAGAACTTCAATGTCCTTTGCAAGAGACGTAGAGGTCGGAGAGCATTCTAAAAACAATGTTCCCTTTATTAGGAAGTGGGTCTCCCATATTGTTTGCCTATGCAGTGAATGCATAATCTGCCAAAAATTTGGAGGCACTCCAATACCCCTTGGAGGAGATGTAGAGGTCGGAGAGCCTCCTAAAACAATGTTCTCATTATTAGTAAGTGGGTCTCCCATAGTGTTTGCCTATGCAGTGAATGCAAAAGCTGCCAAAAATTGTGAGGCACTCCGATGCCCCTTCGAAGTGTAGAGGGCCTCATGAAAAAATGTTCCCATTATTAGGAAGTGGGTCTCCCATAGTGTTGGCCTATGCAGTAAATGCAAGGGCTGCCAAAAATTGGGATGCACTCCAATACCCCTTAGAAGAGATGTGGAGGAGGGCCTAATAAAGAAAATGTTCCCATTAGAAAGGAGCGGGTCTCCTATACTTGTAAAGCCCATGCACTAAGTGTATGGGCTGACAAACAATTACCCATGGAGGGTATACATGAACATACTGTATAAAAATTTTTTTTTACGGGCATCATAAAGACCCTTTAAAAAAATATGTGGGTGTTGCATCAAGGACCACGGTCACCCTGGTGATTTGGTGGTGGAGTATGAGGATGAGGAGAAGGAGGAGGACAAGCGCAAATAGCCAAAATAAGGAAGTGTATACCCATGTGTGGGTGTGAAAAGGTGCATGGGAATAAACCTCCAAAAAAACCACACTGGATTTGAATTTATGTTACGCTGCTATCGTTTGGTGGTGTTGAGAAGTCTGGCCCAATCCAGCCCTTGTTCATTTTTATAAGAGTCAGTATTTTCAGTTGACAGGCGGATGCGCTTATCGGTATTATCAGTTATAATTCCACCAGCGGCACTAAAAACCCGCTCTGATAAAACGCTAGTGGCAGAGCAGGCAAGGACCTCCAAGGTGTAGAGAGCCAGTTCATTCCACGTAACCAGCTTGAATACCCAATAATTATAAGGCACAGTGGAATCACGGAGGATGTTGGTACGGTCGGCAAGGTACTCCTTCAGCATTTTCCCAAACTTTGCACTCCTTGTGAGAGTACCCCACGCCTCAGGGCCTGTGTGATGAGAAAGGATGAGAAAATTCTCCCAGAACTTTGACAGTGTTCTCCTGCCTCTGCTGGATTGAAGTTGTGTCTCTCTCGCCTGTACTCCTTGGTTGTCCAACGAAGTGTGCCCTCTGTCACCAGCGTTTTCAGATGGGAATTTTTTTTAGAGTTCTGCAATAAGGGCCTTCTGGTACAGCCCCATTTTTGTAGACCTGTACGCCTCAGGAATAAGAGATATAAAGTTCTTCTTGTATAGTGGATCTAGAAGTGTCACTAACCAGAGATGACTGTCACCCAAAATTTTGAAAACGTGAGGGTCAGGGGATAGGTAGCGTAACATAAAATCAGTCATGCTTGCCACACTGTTAACAGGCAAGACTTCTGTGTCCTCATAAAGAGGACGAGTGACCATGCTCTCCTCCTCCTCCTCTCTGTCCTCAGGCCATCCACGCTAAAGAGACAGTATGAAAGTTGTGCAGGAAGTACATAGGGCATGAAGCTCCTGTTCTTCCTCCTCCTCTTCCTCATTGTCACCCAATCCATGTTGGGATGAGATGAGGCTGGGTTGTGTGTAATCACCCTGTATGATTCCTTGCTCCATCTCATCGTGCTCCAACTGCAATGCATACTCTTTGATTGTGAGCAAAGAGCGTTTCAGAAGACAGAGAAGCAGGATGTTGACGCTAATTATGGCATCATCGCCGCACACCATCTTGGTGGAATCCGCAAAGTTTTGGAGGATGGTACATATGTCTGGCATCCATGTCCACTCCTGAGGTCTTATGTGTGGAGTCTGAAATGAATACCAATGGCCTTGTAGATGCTGGTACTCAACAACTGCCTTCTTTTGCTCATAAATCCTTCCCAACATCTGCAGTGTAGAGTTCCAATGCGTGGGGACATCACACACCAGTCTGTGAGCCGGAAGCTGCAAACGCTGCTGAAACACGGCAAGGGCGGCGGAAGCTGTAGGTGACATTCTAAAATGGGCACACAGGTGGCGTACTTTAACAAGCGGATCCAGCAATTCTGGGTAGGATTTGAGAAACCTCTGAACCACGAGGTTAAGCACATGGGCCAGGCATGGTACGTAGGTGAGCTCGCCTCACTTCAGAGCTGCCACCAGGTTCCGGCCATAGTCACACAAGACAATGCCTGGCTGTAGGTTAAGCGGTGTGAGCCACAGATCTGCCTGCTCTTTCGGATCTGTCCATAACTCTTCAGCATTGTGCAGTTTGTCACCTAAACATATTAGCGTCAGCACAGCCTGTGGCCGCTTGGCTGAGGCAGTGCTGCAGTGCTTCCAGCTTGTGACTGATGTTGTCATTTTGAGATGGAGGCTGAAGCAGAGGAGGAGGCTGAGGAGGATGAGGTGCAGGAGCTGTAGACTGTGAGGGCAACCTTGATTGACCTAGGGCCTGCAATCCTTGGCATCGAGAGGACGCGTTCCGTCCCAAGGTCTGACTGGGTCCTGACTTCCATTATGTTAACCCAGTGTGCCATCAGAGAGATGTACTGTCCCTGCTCACAAGCACTTGTCAACTTGTCAGTGGTTAGGTGGACTTTCCCCTAACTGCGTTGTTGAGGACACGGCTAATGTTTTGGGACACATGCTTGTGTAATGTGGGAACAGCAAACCGGGAGAAATAGTGACAGCAGGGGACCGAGTACCACGAGCCTAAAAGGCAACATTTCGAGCGCAAGCAGTCACAAAATGTGGGAATTTAGAAGGCATTGGCTGCGTATTTGCACTTGCGTTCCAAGGACTGGGGTACTGACAACTGAACACTGCGCTGGCACAAGTCGGGTGCTTTGCTGCCATGTGCCTGATCATGCTGGTGGTGGTCAGGCTGGTCGTTTTGCCACACCTGCTGATGCTGGCCTGACAGGTTGTGCAAATGGCCTTTCTTGGGTTATCAGCAGAGTCTTTAAGAAACAACCAGACTCGGGAAGACCTAACAGTTGTACTTGCAACTTCCTTCGTGTTGGTGTTACGGAGAATGGTTGCCTGCCTTCTGTCTGTGGAAACCACACTGCTTCTTCCTGCCTGTTGGGGTGCTCTGCCTCCCTCCCCCTGTGTCCTGCTCTCCTCGCTCTGCATGTCCTCCTGCCAGGTTGGGTCAGTTACTATATCATCCACCACTCTTCCAATTCCGCAACTTGGTACTCCTCCTGACTTTCTTGCAATTGTGTCTCATCATCGTCCACCTCTTGTGACACTTTCCCACCGTCACCTTCATGTGACTGTGGCTGCTCAAATATTTGAGCATCGCTCCTCTTGCTCCGCTTCAAGTGGACCGGGTGAAAGGCCCGAATCTATAAATGTAAAAGTGAACAGCTCTTTGGAGTGTCCAAGTGTGGGATCAGTTGTCTCTGGGCGCTCGGCATGGTGAGAGGAAGGAGGTTCAGGGTGAGGAATATGCTGTCCAGACTCACGGCTACTGAGACTTGACCGTGTGGAAGACAGGGTGGTGGTGGAGGTGGCTAAGTTACAGGAAGTGACATTTCAGCTTGCCCACGGCCTTGGCCTCTGCATGCACCATCACCATAATGTCCAGTTCCCTTCCCCAGTGCCTTGCCTAGTTTAAATGGAGGACAATATCTTCCACGCTCACTACAAATGGCTGAATTTGGAGTGAAATTATATGTGATCCATGTAACAGACAAACGACAGTTTTAAATACCTATCCTGTAGGTAACTATTTTGAACAGCAAACTGGTGTCAATAGCTTCACTTACACACTGAAACAATTTTTTAATGGAAGCCAGAAATGGCAGTATTTTCTGAAAATGTATATGTGATCTGTGTGACGGAGAAAACACAGTATTAAATACCTGGCCTGTAGGTAACTATTTTGAACAGCAAACTGGTGTCAATTGCTTCACTGACACACTGAAACAAATGTTTAATGGAGGCCAGAAATGGCAGTATTTTCAGCGCAATTATATGTGATACGTGTGATGGATAAATCACAGTTTTCAATAGCTGGATTTTTAGCGCTGTAATATGGAAAGGACCTGGCTGTATTCTGCAGTGCCAACAAGCAAATGGCACAGAAAAACAGTGTTTTCTGGATTGCTTTTTAAGAAAATAATGAGGATTAAGATCCAAAAAAAATTATTCCTGGCCCCTGAGACCTGGGCCTTTGTTTAGAAATATCTAACAGCAGCAGAAGGCAGAACTGGAATGGAGCCTCTTGTGCTATATGCACTGCAGTCTGCTATATACACTGCCTGCTTATATACCCTGCCTGATATCTCCGCAGATGGATTAGTCCTCAGAAGGACTGTGAGTTGAGATGGATATGTGTCTTTATAGTCTGGTATACCTACACTAACTAGAAACAAGCAAATCTCTCCCTGACAGAGCACCTCTCCTTACACTGTCTGATTCCAGAGCTACTGTGACGAGCACGGCGGCACTAGGTCTAATATAGACCTGATGATGCTGTGCGGCCAGCCAATCACTGTAATGCCAGAACCAACATGGCTACGGCATTACAGTGAGTGGCAGACAATCCCTGCATGTTCATTGGCTCTGTAAAGAGCGCCAAACATGCAGGAAGAGGACCCGCACAGTGAGATGCTCGGGCGAGCACTGAGCAGTAGCAAGCATGCTCACTCATCACTAATCATGATACACATGAGAATAGGAAAAGAATATTCCGAAGGAAATGTATTAAGTACATCTACCACCTAGTCAGGATACATGTGTAGTGATAGAAAAAGGCCTAATGCAATTGTGGAGTACTACTTAAATGCTGATGTACCAAATAAAAAATATGAGTGGTAGTCTTAGTCTGTGAAAAATTACCTAAAGATTTAAGAGTGACAGGGAGGTGCTGGACCTGCAGAGTCAGAGTGACTGTGAATTGATTAATCTGTGATATACTGCAAAAACAGCATTTTTTAAGTTCTTCACACACTACAAACAAGGAGGGCAGTTTAATACTTCGCTGTCCAATTTTAACTATTAAACAAAAAAAAAGGAAACTAAGGCTTGTGTGTCACAAAAAAAAGTGTGATTCCTGGATTCAGAGACAGGCAAGCCATTGTTATTATTATTATTATTTTTTTTTAAGACATATTAAAAATAATTCAGAAAGGTAAACACAATTGTCTACCTCCCAAAGTGTGGATGTTGCAAAAAAATAAATTTTCTTGCACACTTCCTTATTGTTATAGTCAAGTACTACACCCATACTTACCACCTGAATACAACTGTGATTACCACCATTTACCTTCTGTGGTCACTTGGACACTAATAAATTTGTGTTTGCATTGAAAAGCTTTACATGGATTCAATAAAGGAGACTTCCGAAATTTATACACATATTTTTCGGGCAATTAGAAGCTTTGAAGTATTGAGATTTGCATCAAATAGAGGCAAATCAAAGTTTGGGAGAAAATTCAGCTGGTAAATATGAATTTCAGAAGACTCATCCATGTCTACCAGAAATGTATCTACAGACAGGCTGTTTTGGGGTGTTCCCCTCCAGATATAGATGAGTTCGGCTGGCTGAATGCAACACCCCTGAGACGGCATGAGATGAATTCTAGTTTTCTTACAGAGAACAACTGAGTATGGAGCCATTCCCCAAGGGAGAAAAGTATGCATTTGTATATTATGTATGGGAAACATTATAGTAGCTAGTTTCTATCCACTAGCTCAGAGACAACTAAAAATTTAATATATAGAGATTACAAGTGAAAACTGGTTAAAAATGCAGGATGCAAGTCATACATTCACACATCCATATTAGTGTCACCATCTGAGAGAAACATACAGATACTTTCTTTCAGTTGTCATCCTAGTTGCATTTTAGTTGCTTCCTAGTTACATCCTAGTTTCTTCAGTTTTTTTCTCATATTCTTTTTATCACTGAAGAAGTTAAATTGTCTGAAGTTTTTTTATCCATTAACTTTTAACAATGTATCAGTTAAAAATAGATGAAACTATGAAGGAACTTTGAAGTATAAAGTTTGTCTTCTCTGCTCGTTTCATCCGTGTTTGATTCGCAAAATGTCATGAGAATAGAACGTGTTCCAAGTCTCATTGGACGGGAGACAAGGACCCATTTTGAAGATGAGTATGAAAAATCATCCAATTTTCATCTAGAAATCTCGGATGATTTTCATTTGCTTTTCTTGCACTTTTAGGCTAAGCGGCCATGATCAGTCTATAGCAGCGCTTTGGACGCAGCGTATTTTCACTGCGTCCAAAGCGCTGCGTCTGATCACGTTGGTAAATCCTCTCACGCCGATCACGCAGGTAAATTGATCACATGCAGAATTACCGCATCCAATACATTCTATTGGGGAAATTTCTGTTGCGAAGACTTGCGTCTCCACAACAGAAATTGACATGCTTCGGCTCGTAAAGCCGCGCCGCCAGTGAGTTTACGGAGCGTCAAATAGAAGAATATAAGACATGGGATTTCTATAAATCCCACCCACTGTGCTTCTAATGTAGAATGCAGTGGTTTGGACACAGCATAGGTCAGCTCCGTCCAAAATGTTGCTCTTACGGATCGTGGTCTTATAGCTTTACATCCGTGAGTCCATTTTATACATCACTGTGATTTTCATGGGCGATCCTTCCTATTACATCCACATTCAAAAATGTACACGATTTATACTGTGTATATGGCTCAATGAAACTCTGTGGGTCAGTGTGCTGTCCGAGAAGATATCCACAGATCGGAAAATGTAACCTATTATTTAGCTCAGTGGCCAAAATAAAAACTGCAATATTTCACTAGAATTAAAAAAATATAAATTTGAAAAAAACAGACAAACAAACAAAAAGTGGGTTGTTTCTAAAACATTCCTTTTAAAATTCCAGTAAAACATTTGCAATATCATGAGCAACATCTAATACATTAGTGACCAAGAAGAGACTAGCCAGCACTGAGACTGGGATTTTTCTAGCAGCTATGAGATTGCTTCCACTAAACTTTTTAAAAAAAGTGAACTGTTTAGAAACTTTTAGAAATTGGCATTTTCACATGTGGTTTACGAAGAATCTTATTTTGACCACACTAGGAATAACACAATTTCTGGCTATTAAACAAATTATATCTAGTAATTTTCACCAGTTTCCCCTCTACAAGTCTATACCTATTTTTCAGTTGTCTATGAGCTAGTGGGTGGCAACTAGCTGCTACTAAGCTTCCTATAAACATAATGGACTGAAATTAGGTTTTTCTGTCTCTATGTAGCAAATGTTCATAAACAGAACCACAGAAATTATTACACAGCAATACTTAGCAGTGTAGCTGTGAATCCAGCAATAGAGTGAGATATTACATACAATAAAGCAACACCATCTGTATTCGTTGGTGTCTCTTACTTTTGCTCTGATTTTCATTTGGCTCCTCATTCTCCATTCTCCATAGACTTTGAAAGCAGCTGTAAACAAATCTCTCAGTGAGAAAGTAGTCTTGTTTTGAGCAAAATGAATTTTAGACATTTTTGAGATAGAATGATGAGTTTTGGAGGCAGACGGAGAAGAGGAAGTGGCAAATGTTCATAAACAGCAGAATGGATATTATTGCACATCAATACTTAGCAGTGTAGCTGTGAATCCAGCAATAACATACAATAAAACAACACCATCTGTATTTGTCAGTGTCTCTTACTTATGCTCTGATTTTTACTGTGCCCCTCCCCCTCCATTATGCATAGACTTCAAAAGGCAGCTGTAATAAGATCTCTCTCAGCGAGCCGGTAGTCTTGTTTTGTGAGTGAATGATGAGTTTTGAAGGCAGAAGGAGAAGAGGAAGTGGCTCATAAGTGGATAAAGAAGCATATTTCTTTGATAAAATATATTGCAGAAATTCTTATGTTCGATTATACTACTGATTTAAGCAAAGTTTAGCAAAATGACAGTGACCATTTAATGAAATCAGAATTTCTTCTTGTACAGACTAGAAGGCCAAAGCTAAGTCAGGTCTCCAGTATTATAAAGCATAAGAGAGGTTTCATGTAGAATTGTTGAAGTCCCTGAAGACAATTCTGTGATCTTGATATTTTCATTGTTCGTTAACTTCATTTTTTTTCTATTAAAATGTCTTCTGTGAAAATTTTGATACTTTTGATTTTTCCTTCTCGGGAGATTTAGTTGGCTCATTTTCAAGCTGTAGCATGTGAAGACTAATGACGTGGCTATGAAGGTTCAAAGACAGTCCTGTGGGAAATACCTTAAATAAAAGCACTTGATAGATCTCATATAAGCCCACTGTTTCTTCAATTACTAATTGTTTGGTAGAAGCAGGGAGGGCATATTAGCTCCCCTAAGCTATAGACCTCATAGTTCACTCGTGAGCTTGATTTTTTCAATTAAGTGAAGGACAAAATGTATTAAAAACATATATAGAGGGAAAGCTTCTCCCGGCCATGCAAGAATATGTCAATTGTCTTTTTGTTTCCAGTACCATAGTTTGGTTTTATTGTTCCTTACTCTACTGCTCTTATTTTCCTATGGGATCATTTACTGTTTGATACATTTTATGTGCCTAAGACATGTCTTTATGACATTAATAAAAAAAAAAGTTTGAAGAAGTTTTTGAATAGTTTGCAAGTTTAAAGAGCAGCTGTCATTTCAAGTGACTGTTCAAATTAAGCCGTCATGTATGTGTGTGTGTACGTAAGGATTAAAGGAATCTGTCTTGTTAAAATGGTATCTGATAAACAGGTGGGATGTTGTGGAGAAGGAGGATATTATGCTTGTGTAACTACTCATTTGGGAAAAAAGGTAACAAACTAAAAGCTGCAACTGACCCTGCCGGTTCCTGTACAGACTAGAGATCTTAACCAGCAGTCCCTAAAGGTTCCTGCATGAGCAGAGGCTGCCCTAACCACAAACTAGAAGATGGCAGCTTGGACCTAAAGTACCTGAAAGGCCGTCGAGCGCTTCACATTCCTACTAAAGAATGGGAGGGCAGTGAAAAGTGGAAATTACCTAAAAGGGAAAGTGAGTTGTAAAAAAGGAAAGATCCCAGAGTGAGTAAAGTTAACCACGAAATGCAAAATAAAGTATAAAGTATGTACTGTCAGATTATATGCTGCCTACTACCTAAGAGAGAAACAGAAGGTAGGTGCAAAGTAAAGAACAGAAACTGCAAGGAGATAAACCCTAGCTGAAATTTCACTGACTGGCTTTAAGCTATAGAAGAATGGCTGAACATCCAAAAGAAATTACCGTATCACCAGCAGGAAATACCGACAAGCGGACAGAATATGAAGCAGTACCTGAAAGGTACAGCTGCAGTCTGTTTAGGTATGCTAAACAGACTGCAGCTAGACCCTAATCAGTGATTGACAATTTTCCCTGTATGTGTTATGAATCATGGTTCTGTGCTCCCACCTGGTAATGGAGCAGGTCCGGTACGGCGCTACTCCGCTCGCAAGTGCCGCAATTCTCCTGACTTGGGAGGTGGAGTTACCACGCATGCAGGGGAGTCAAGGCAGCAAAGATGGCAACAGCGACAGTGTCTTTTATGCGGTTCTTCACTCCATCTGGTTCGAAAATGTCCATGTCTGGAGCCAGTGAGAAAACAACAGTGCCTAGCTGGGTTCAGGGATCCCCAGTTAGGCGCTCAGGTAAAGAAATTGCATTTACCCATTGTTATCACGTTTAGCAGTAATAGTGTGGAGGGTTTTGCTTTTGTTAATTGTTGAGCTGAGATAAGATTTTTAAATGCTGCCAAGATCAAGGAGTTGGGGGTTTCTCTAATCTCCTTGGAAGCTTCTATAACATTATCTGTCTGTATAAAGAAGAGTCACGCGTTTATATTTTACAGGATCTTCCTACTGCTGTGGTGTTGGGTCTCCCTTGGCTTCACACTCATAATCCTATTATTGACTGGCAAAGGGGGGATATTGTTAAGTGGTCCTTTAACTGCTAATCCCATTGTATTATCAAGCCTCCTAAGGTAGTAGGTTCCACCTCCCAGGTCCCATGGTATGTGGCAGAATTCCCACAGGTGTTCTTCGAAGAGGCCTTCCAGAAACTACCTCCACATAGAACTTATGACTGTTCCATCCAGCTCATTGAGGGGCAAAATTACCTAAGGGCAGACTTTTTTAGCCTGTCTGAACCCGAGAGGCGAGCCATGAGGGAATATATTCAGGAAAGTTTGAAAAATGGGTTTATCTGCCCTTCTAATTCTGGTTGGAGCAGGTTTCTCTTTTGTGGCCAAAAAGGATGGAGAATTGAGACCGTGTATTAACTATTCTGAATTCAATCGCATAACTATACGCAATCAGTACCCTCTTCCACTCATCCCTGACCTCTTTAACCAACTCGTGGGGGCAAGTTGGTTAACTAAGATGGATCTCCAGGGGGGCTTTTAATCTTGTTTGCATTAAGGAGGGGGATGAGTTTAAACGGCCTTCAGTACCCTCGAGGGTCATTATGAAAATTGTGTATTTGTGTTATTGTTTACATTGATTATATCCTCATCTTCTCCAAGGACCTGGCTGCACATCGGGACCATGTGCACACCGTCTAGAGGAGGTTTGAGGACCATTTTCTTTATGTCAAAAAAGAAAAATGTGTTTTCGAAGTGCAGGAGTTGGGGTTCCTGGGACTCATTCTGTCTCGCATGGGGTTTCGGATAGACCCCAACAAAATAAGGGAGGTATTGGAGTGAGTACAACCCATTAATCCCAAAGTATTTCAGCATTTTTTGGGTTTTCCCATATATTATTGGAGGTTTATTAAGGGTTTTCCAAGATGGTGAAACACCTCACTGATCTTACCGATAAGGGGGCAGACATGTCTAATTGTGGGCCGGATGCCATTGAGGCCTTTCATGCACTTTTCTTCTGTTCCAATTTTGGTCTAGCCTGATGTCAATAGGCTTTTTGTGGTCAAAGTAGATGCCTTTGAGGTAGGGGTGTTAGCTGTGCTCACCCAGGGTTCCACCACTCTAATGCATTTGAGGCCTGTGCCAGGAACAAAGTGCCTCACGTCGGTTATTGTGGACCGATTTATTTAAACAATGCCATCTGGTTCCTTTGGCTCAGTTGCCCAGTGTGCAGGATTTGGTAGATTTATTCCTTGTTCAGGTGGTAAGATTGCATGGGGTTCCCATGATTATTGTCTCCGATCACGGGTCCCAGTTTGCTTCCAGATTCTGGAGGGCTTTCTGTAAATACCTCGGATTGGAAGTCTATTTTTCATCTGCATACCATCCTCAAACTAATAGGCAAACGGAGCAAACCAACCAGTGTATTGAGCCCTATCTAAGATGTTTTTGCTCCCATACTCAGCATGATTGATGATCATACTTAGCCTTGGCAGAGTTCACCCTAAACAACAGACACCACGAGGGTTTGGGGATGTTTCCCTTCTTTGGTAATCAAGGATTCCGTCCCCTTGTTTTGAGGGTGAGGACGATGTCCTTCTGGCAAACTCTGCTACTATCCACCGCCTCTGGAACGTTTGGAGGGGGAGGCCCGTATCCTTCTTAAGAAAGCAGGGGAGCATATAAAGAAGCATAGATTCTTACATCATTATTTGGATGCATTTCCCAAAATGCTGGTCCCTAAGCTAAAAAAAATTTATGCTTTTCAGCATTTGGCCAAACTCTTCCTGCAGTCCAACATGGTGTGGTAAGAGTATGGCTCCAAGTACCACAATGATGAGTGTCTTCATCCAATTTTGGGATGCAAGTTTCATTCATTGATTTTGTGAACAGGGAGAGCACTTCAACACAAGGCAAGTTCCCTGAATATTCAAGCTTAGCCAGTCCTATAAAGCTGAGGCAGACATAGTCCAAAGTTGGCCGCAATGCAAGAATAATACATGGGCCCTTTGCAGTCCATTAGTTAATCATTATGCACCCCTTTATGTGACTGAGACAGAACCTGCTTGCTGCTTTAGAGGTAGAAGAGGTCCCCTTACCTTTTAAGCTCCTCTGTGGCTGTACAGGTTGCAACTATGGTATGCCTACCTCCGGCGCTATAAAGTGTTGGGGTAGCCTGCTGAGGTGACTCATTAGAGTGGATACCCATGATCCAGTGGGAGGGTTTGCATCTGGGAGAGAGGAAAAGTTGAGCAGAGTTGGAAATCAGGGAATGCCTGTTTTTGCCTTTGACCCAAAAATTTTTTTTTGACTAATAGTCCAATGTTTGGCCAAATCTCCCAACTTTCACAGAACAGAAAGAGGGACAAACTATGGACAATTTTTGACTGCGCCCATAGTCACAAACCCAATCCACACTCATTTTGTTCTACCCTGCCAGGAAGAGTTATCAGAGGGACAGTGGCAGCGAGGGACATTCAAAAGATGCCTGAGACTGCAGCGCATAGACCCAAATCTGGGACTGTCCCCCTGTATCCAGGACAGTTGAGACTAAAGATGAGCAGATAGATTGACAGGACTCTGGTCCAGGGTTCAGGTCAGTGGTACCAGGCGGTTGGATTGAAGGCCACAAATCTCTTACCTTCCGGCATCTCCGGCCTATAGAGTAAATAGAACATCAAAACCACACAGCTCAGCAGCCTTTGTAGACACACCGAGGGTGCAGTTTTTATAAAATTACATCCACTTTGCTTAGACAGCTAAGCACAGCAGAATTTCTGTGGAAAAACAGCAGCCGAAAAAAACACAGCATTTACACTACATGTGAACATGGCCTAAATGTCCAAGCAAAGTGGATGTGATTTCAAGAAAACTGTGCCCTCGGTGCGTCTAAAGGCATTGTTGTACTGTGCAGTTTTGGTGCTGTTTATCTCGATAGGCTAGTAAGCGCAAGTAGAAAAAAAAATGTGTTGCATTTTTAAGCGCAGAATCAAAGCTTTTCTGTACTATTAAAAAAAGCGTTAAAAATGCTGTTTCACATATGCACTAGTGATGAGCGAGGATGCTCGCTACTGCTCGGTGCTCGCCCGAACATCTCACTGCTCGACATGCTGGGTGCTCACCAAGTATTTCCAGTGTGGCTCGACGGGAGCTCGGGTCCCCTCCCTGCATGTTTGGCACTCTTTAGAGAGCCAATGAACATGCAGGGATTGCCTGCCACTCACTGTAATGCCGTAGCCATGTTGGTTGTGGGCATTACAGTGATTGGCTGGCCGCACAGCGTCATCAGATCTATATCAGACCTGGCGCCGCCATGCTCGTCACAGTCACTCAGGAATCAGACAGTGTAGGGAGAGCTGCTGCTGCGTTAGGGAGAGATTTGCTTGTGTATTAGGTAGTGTAGGGAGAAAAACCGTACACTACACATATCCATCTCAACAAACAGTCCTTTTGAGGACTAACTAATCCATCTGCAGAGATATCAGGCAGGCAGGGTGTATAGGCAGGCAGGCGGTGTATATAGCAGACTGCAGTGCATATAGCACAAGAGGCTCCATTCCAATTCTGCCTTCTGCTGTTGTTAGATATTTCTATACAAAGGCCAAGGTCTCAGGGGCCAGGAATACTTTTCTTTGGATCTTTATCCTCATTATTTGCTTAAAAAGCAATCCAGAGAACACCGTTTTTCTGCGCCATTTGCTTGTTGGCACTGCAGAATACAGCCAGGTCCTTTCCATATTACAGCGCTAGAAATCTAGCTATTTAAAACCCTGTTTTCTCCATCAAACGGATCACATATACGTTGTCAGAAAATACTGCCATTTCTGGCCTCCATTAAAAATTTCCTTTACTGTGTCAGTGAAGCAATTCACACCAGTTTGCTGTTCAAACTACTTACCTACAGGCCAGGTAATTAAAACTCTGTTTTCTCCATCACACGGATCACATATAAGTTCGCTCCAACCTCAGTCAATTGTAGTGCGCGTGGAAGATACTGTCCTCCATTTTAAATGGGCAAGGCACGTGGCAAGGGATGGGGAACTGGACGTGATGGTAATGGTGCCTGCAGAGGCCGAGGACAAAGCCGTGGGCAAGCTGAAATTGTGCCACAACAAACACCCACATCTTCTCGCCTGACCTGCCTGTCCCAATTTCTAGGGGACCGCAGCACACCACTTTTGAACCCAGAGCAGTGTCAAAAGGTTGTTGGTTGGATAGCAGATAATGCTTCCAGTCACTTAGCCACCACCACCACCCTGTCTTCCACACGGTCAAGTCTCAGTAGCCGTGAGTCTGTACCACATATTCCTCACCCTGATCCTCCTTCCTCCCACCATGCCAAGTGCCCGGAGACAACAGATCCCACACTTGGACACTCTGAAGAGCTGTTCACTTTTCCATTTATAGATTCGGGCCTCTCGCCCGGTCCACTTGAAGCGGGGCAAGAGGAAATCACGTGTAGCGATGCCAAAATATTTGAGCAGCCACAGTCACACGAAGGCGATGGTGAGAAAGTGTCACAAGAGGTGGATAATTATAAGACACAATTGACAGAAAGTCAGGAGGAGGACCAGGGTGTGGAAGTGGAAGACGAGGTGGTGGATGATATAGTAACTGACCCAACCTGGCAAGAGGACATGCAGAGCGAGGAGAGCAGCACACAGGGGTATGGAGGCAGAGCACCCCAACAGGCAGGAAGAAGCAGTGTGGTGGCCGCAGACAGAAGGCAGGCAACCGTTCCCTGTAACACCAACACGAAGGAAGTTGCCAGTACAACTGTTAGGTCTTCCCGAGTCTGGTTGTTTTTTAAAGACTCTACCGATAACCCCAAAAAGGCCATTTGCAACACCTGCCAGGCCAGCATCAGCAGGGGTGGCAAAACAACCAGCCTGACCACCACCAGCATGATCAGGCACATGGCAGAAAGCACCCGACTTTGTGGGCCGAACCCCAGGATCCAGGAACAGTGTCTGCAGGTGGCACCATTGCTTCTTCTGCTGTTCTGCATGCAAGCCAATCCCCTTTTAATGGTGCATACGAAGATGCCTCTTGCCCTGCACCCTGTCGTTGCGCACTATCAAGTAGCAGCGACAGGAAGCATGTCCATGTCCTTGTCCCAGCGCAGCGTTCAGTTGTCCATACCCCAGTACTTAGAACACAGGCGCAAATATGCAGCCAATGCCCCACAGGCCACACTACTTAATTCTCACATTTCACAACTGCTTGCACTCGAAATGTTGCCTTTTAGGCTCATGGAGACAGAAGCATTCCATAACCTGATGGCGGCGGCCGTCCCTTGGTACTCGGTCCCCAGCCACGACTATTTCTCCCGGTGTGCCATCCCCACATTATACAAGCACGTGCCCTCAACAACGCAGTTACTGGGAAAGTCCACCTAATCACGGACACGAGGACATGTGCTTGTGGGCAGGGATGGTACATCTCGCTGACGGCACACTGGGTTAACATAGTGGAAGCCAGGACCCAGTCGGACTTTGGGACAAAACACGTCCTCCTGACGCCAAGGATTGCGGGCCCTAGGTCAATCAGGGTTTCCCCCACGGTCTACAGCTCATGCACCTCATCCTCAGCCTCCTCCTCCTCTTCAGCCTCCATCTCCGAAATGACCACATCAGTCACAAGCTGGACGCACTGCAGCACTGCCTCGGCCAAGCAGCAATAGGCTATGCTGAAGCTAATATGCTTAGGTGACAAACCGCACAACGCTGAAGAGTTGTGGACAGCTCTGAAAGAGCAGACAGATCTGTGGCTCACACCGCTGAACCTACAGCTAGGCATGGTCGTGTGTGACAATGGTTGGAACCTGGTGGCGGCTCTGAGGCGAGGCGATCTCACACAGGTACCATGCCTGGCCCATGTTCTTAACCTCGTGGTTCAGCAGTTTCTCAAATCTTACCCGGAGCTGCCGGATCTGCTTGTTAAATTACGCCGCCTGTGTGCCCATTTTAGAAAGTCAGCTACAGCTTCTGCCGCCCTTTCTGTGTTTCAGCAGCCTTTGCAGCTTCCGGCTCACAGACTGGTGTGTGATGTCTCCACGCATTGGAACACTACGCTGCAGATGTTGGGAAGGATTTGTGAACAGAAGAGGGCAGTTGTTGAGTACCAGCATCAACAAAGCCATTGGTATTCAGTTCAGACTCCACACAAAAGACCTCAGGAGTGGACATGGATGTCAGACGTATGTACCATCCTCGAAAACTTTGAGGACTCCACCAAGACGGTGAGCGACGATGATGCCATAATTAGTGCCACCATCCCGCTTCTCTGTCTTCTGAAACACTCTCTGCTCACAATCAAAGAGGATGCATTACAGGCGGAGCACGATGAGATGGAGCAAGGAACCATACAGGGTGATTACACACAGCCAAGCCTCATCTCATCCCAACGTGGATTGTGTGACAATGAGGAAGAGGAGGAGGAGGAGGAAGGACAGGAGCTAGTTTCATGCACTATAGATGGTACTACCTGTACAGCTGTCATACCATCTGTTCAGCGTTGATGGCCAGAGGACGGAGAGGAGAAGGAGGAGGAGAGCATGGTCAGTCATCCTCTTGGTACGGACACAGAAGTCTTGCCTGTTAGTAGTCTGGCACGCATGGCTGTGTTTATGTTACGATGCCTTTCCCATGACCCTTGCGTTTTCAAAATTTTGGGTGACAGTCATTACTGGTTGGTGACACTTCTAGACCCATGCTACAAGGAGAACTGTATATCTCTTATTCCTGAGGCAGACAGGTCTACAAAAATGGGGCTGTACCAGAAGGCCCTTGTTTCGGAACTATTAAAAAATTACCATCTGAAAACGCTGTCGGCAGAGGGCACACTTCGTTGGACAACCAAGGAGTACAGGCGAGAGAGACACAACTTCAATCCAGCAGAGGCAGGGGAAAACTGTCAAAGTTATGGGAGAGTTTTCTCAGACCCTCTTATAGCACAGGCTCTGAGGCGTGGGGTACTCAAGTAGTGCAAAATTTTGGAAGATGCTGAGGGAGTACCTTGCTGACCGTACCAACGTCATCCGTTATTCCGCTGTGCCTTATAATTATTGGGTATCCAAGCTGGATACAAGGAATGAACTGGCTCTCTATGCCTTGGAGGTCCTGGCCTGCCCTGCCACCAGCGTTTTATCAGAGTGGGTTTTTAGTGCCGCTGGTGGAATTATATCTGATAAGCGCATCCGCCTGTCAACTTAAAATGCTGATAGGCTGACTCTTATAAAAATGAACAAGGGCTGGATTGGGCCAGACTTCTCAACACCACCAAATGATAGCAGCGTAACATAAACTCAAATCCAGTGTCTTTTCTTGGGAGGTGTATTCCCATGAACCTTTTCACACCCACACATGGGTATACGCTTCCTGATTTTGGCTATTTGCTCTTGCCCTCCTCCTTCTCTTCATCCTCCACCACCATATCTCAAGGGTGTCCATGGTCCGTGATGCAACACCCACATAATTTTTTTAAAGGGTGTTTATGATGCCCGCAAAAAAATTTTTTTATACAGTATGTTCATGTATACCCCCCAGGGGTAAATGTTTGTCAGCCCATACACTTAGTGCATGGGCATTACAAGTATAGGAGGTCCGCTCCTTTCTAATGGGAACATTTTTTTATGAGGCCCTCCTCCACGTCTCTTTCAAGGGGCATTGAAGTGCCTCCAAATTTTTGGCAGCCTTGCATTCACTGAATAGGCCAACACTATGGGATACTCTCTCCTTTCTAATGGGAATTTTTCGTTACTGTGGCCCTGCTCTATGTGTCTTTAAATTCCTAGTGGGGTTTTTCCTAAAATTGGTCAGCCATTGGACTCACTGCATAGCCTATAACTGTATAGCAGACTCTCTCCTTTCTAAATGGAGTTTGTCATTTCTGTGGCCCTGCTCTATGTGTCTTTAAATTCTTAGTGGGGTTTTTCCTAAAATTGGTTAGCCGTTGGACTCACTGCATACCCTATAACTGTATAGCAGACCCTCTCCTATCTAAAGGGAACATGTCGTACCTTGTTACTGTGGCCCTGCTCCATGTGTCTTTAAATTCTTAGTGCGGTTTTTCCTAAAATTGTCAGCCGTTGGACTCACAGCATACCCTATAACCCTATAGGTTTTTTCTTTGTAGTTCAATGTGCTTTAGTGTATACAAGGGTGTGGCCGCCCTCTGTTTGAGCTGAAAGGTTCATTCTGCCTCAGGCCTATGCTTCTACTAGGGTTTCAGTCTCTCTGCCCTTATCCATATGGATGTCACTTGACAAATGGTAAGGTTTTTAATATTAAATATTAGAGTTAGGACTGTCTCATAAGGGTTGCCGTGACGTGGCGGGATGGCTTTTACATTATTTTGATCAAAATTTATGTTAACTAAATACCCTTTATTATTTTTTATTATTATTATTATTATGCATTGTGCAATTTATTCATATACTTTCAGGTATTTGTGTATTTTGCCCTTGTCTTTGTTTTTTTGTCCAATGGCCTTATGTGAACATGCATTTACACTTTGCATGCACATCAATTTACATTTCAGTTCAGACTCCTAGGTTTTTTCTTTGTAGTTCAATGTGCTTTAGTGCATACAAGGGTGTGGCCGCCCTGTGTTTGACCTGAAAGGTTCATTCTGCCTCAGGCCTATGCTTCTACTAGGGTTTCAGTCTCTCTGCCCTTATCCATATGGATGTCACTTGACAAATGGTAAGGTTTTTAATATTAAATATTAGAGTTAGGACTGTCCCATAAGGGTTGCCGTGACATGGCGGGATGGGTTTTACATTATTTTGATCAAAATTTATGTTAACCAAATACCCTTTATTATTTATTATTATTTTTATGCACTGTGCAATTTATTCATATACTTTCAGGTATTTGTGTATTTTGCCCTTGTCTTTGTTTTTTGTTTTTTTGTCCAATGGGCTTATGTGAACATGCATTTACACTTTGCATGCACATCAATTTACGTTTCAGTTTAGACTCCTAGGTTTATACCCTATAACTGTATAGCAGACTCTCTCCTTTCTAATGGGAACATGTCGTACTTGTTACTGTGGCCCTGCTCTATGTGTCTTTAAATTCTTAGTGGGGTTTTTCCCAAATTTTGGCAGCCCTTGCAGTCACAGCATGGGCATTACCATTATAGGAGACCTGCTCCTTTATAATGGGAACATTTTTTTTTACTGAGACCCTCCTCTATGTCTCTTCAAAGGGGTATTGGGTTGCGTCCAAATTTTTGGCAGTCCTTGCAGTCACGGGATACGCAATAACAGTATAGGAGACCCACTTGTTAATAATGGGAACAGCAAAACATAGCCGGCTGATGGCTCTCTAACAATAGCTAGGGCCGACTGCTCTCCTTTTAAGAATAGTAAGGGCTGTCTGATGTCCCTATAAAAATAGGCTTTAAGACTTTCAGAGTCCCTCCATCATAAATAAAACAGGATGTGTCTGATGATGTGTCACACACCACATTGCCAGATAAGGTTGTAAAATGTTAAAATGACATTTCCCGGTTAATGCATTTGTCTTAAAAAAAAACATAAAAAAAACAAAACAATAGGATCTTTTTTTAGTATGAAAAACAGCGTCACCAATTTAACAACAATGTAATCACATTGTTCAGCTCATGCACCTCCTCCTCCATCTCCAAAATGACGACATCAGTCACAAGCTGACAGCACGGCAGCACTGCCTTGGCCAACCGGCAACATGCTGTGCTGAAGATAACATGCTTAATGCTTAATTGACAAACCGCCCAGCGCTACAGAGTTGTTGAAACCTGTAACACAGCAGCCTGATCTGTGTCTCTCACCGCTGAACATACAGCCAGGTATGCTCGTGTGTGACAATGGGCGGAACCTGGTGATGGATAAATGACTGCCAGGGTTGATTCGTTTTCCCTCTATGCCAGTCCTTTCACCGAGCTAAAGAATATGGCTGTGGTGAAATACAACTCCCACTGAGAAGCTGTTTCAGATTGAAAAACATTGTGCCCACCAGAGGATTTGATTCTGAGGGATAACCTTTCTCCCCCGCTCAAGAACCCCATAGCAGCTGCAAAGTTAGCACTATCATGAACTCTCCTGAGGTAGAAGCCAAGGCACACCAGAGGATTCTCTGGTGGGACCGTCCAACCCTGCCAAGAAGCAGTCCTGGCTAAGAAAAGTGTGTTGAAAGGTTCCTGGACACTCTATGGCTGCTTTTTTACTGAGGAGGAAACACGTGCAAACATGGGGAGAACATACAAAGTCCTTGCAGATGTTGTCCTTGCTGGGATTTCAACCCAGGATCCCAGCATTGCAAGTCTTCAGTGCTAACCACTGATCCAATGTGCTGCCGTTCACCCTCTAATATCTAACAGGCTGGAGAAACTTGCACCTACTGCCACTCTATCTTCAGCTACTTTGTGAGAAAATGTATTTGGGCAGCCACTCAGTCTACCAAATAAAATTCCTGAGAAGGAAATTGGGGATGGCTTCGCTACTGGTACTGGGGGCAGTGCTAATACCATGGCGTCGCACCATAGTTTGCTGGAAATATTCCAGGCTGGTAGGAGGCAAGCGAATTCCCACAGAAAAGTACTAGCAGTAATGTTCAGGGACCCGCGCTTGTAGAAGACGGAGACAACACCTTTAGAAATAGTGACAGCTGGGGACCGAGTATGGACACAAGGCATGAGGCATGTGGTTGTGAAAAAGCTTCTGCCTCCATGAGCCTAAAAGGCCACATTTCAAGTGAAAGCAGCTTTACAGGACTTCCTGTGAGAAATGACACGCAGGGTAGATAGGGTTTCCCTCTATGCCAGTCATTTCACCAAGCAAAATACAGCTGTCAGCAAAACAAGTTGATTACTGGTTTGTGGTTAGGCGGTCCTTCCTAGTAAGTGCACTAGGGGAGGGCACGGGTAATGTTGTGGGACCCATGCTTGTTGAAGGCAGAGGCGATACTGGGAAATATAGTGGCGGCTGGGGACCGAGTATGGACACCCAGCTGCCGCCGGCATGAGGTTGTGAAAAGCTTCCGCCTCCACGAGCTTAAAGGGCCATATTTCAAGTGCAAAAAGCAGCCCAGAAATCTGGCAGTTTAGTGTTGCGGCCTGTGGGTGGGTGGGTGGCTGGCTGCATTCTTGCACTTGCATTCCAAGTAACAGAAAACTAAGCAGATGGTGGCCTCTATCATCATCATGGCTGTAACATACCTGGCGGCGTCCTTGCATGGTGGTCCATCTCCCACTGTGCAAGAGCGCGCACTTGATCTCCAGTCCAGAATGTCTCTCTGGCTTCCCTCCATGCTGTCTGTTTGTGTCTGTTTCTGCTGCTTAAGGGCGGCGCCCGATCACTTCCTGCTTTTTGTACCTGCTGTGGGTCACACCCCTTGTGCGTCCTCAGCCTATTGCTGTCTGTCACCTGGTATATAGCTCAGCTGCTCCCATCTATTCCTGCCTGAGCATAGTGTTTCATTCAGTGTGTGCTTGCACTCTGAAGGTGCCAGGTCCCGTTCTGTGTTCTCTTGTCTGCCTATCCTGGAGGCTGTATTTCCAGGCCTGTCTGAACACGCTCCTAGCCTGTTCCTCCTGCCTTCTAGGGGCCGATTACCTAGACCCGTTCCTGTATCTTGTCTGACCTGTCTGAACACGCTCCTAGCCTGTTCCTCCCGCCTTCTAGGGGCCGATTACCTAGACCCGCTCCTGTATCTTGTCTGTCCTGTCTGAACACGCTCCTTGCCTGTTCGTCCTGCCTCTCTGGGGGCCGTATTCCCAGACCCGCTCCTGTATTCCGCTGCAGTGTCGGTCTCCTCCGTACACTCAGTTCCAGTCTGAACTCTCTCCTATCCTTTACCTGTTTTGCCTCTATGTCCGTTCCCTTCCTTTTTCTGCAGAGTCTGAACTCGTACCTAACTCCTGCTTGTTGTCTCTGTACTCCCGTTTGTGAGTTTGTGGTCCACTCGCTACTTCTCTGCTAGTACCCTGTGGGTGTCTGGCTCTGCCTTTCCCTTCCTGTCTGTTACTTGTGAACAGAGCCCTGTCCCCCCTACTCAGCCTAGCCTGCTCTGACTCCTTTGCTCACCGCTCCGGCGGTTCTAGCCTGCTCTGACTCCTTTGCTCACCGCTCCGGCGGTTCTAGCCTGCTCTGACTCCTTTGCTCACCGCTCCGGCGGTTCTAGTCTGCTCTGACTCCTTTGCTTACCGATCCGGCGGTTCTAGCCTGCTCTGACTCCTTGCTCACTGCTCCGCAGCCTTGCTCCGCTCTGACCCTTTTGCTCACTGCTCCGGCAGCCTTGCTCTGCTCTGACCCTTTTGCTCACTGCTCCGGCAGTCCTGTCCTGCCCTGCTTCTGCCCGCTGCTCCGGCAGTCCTGTCCTGCCCTGCTTCTGCCCGCTGCTCCGGCAGTCCTGTCCTGCCCTGCTTCTGCCCGCTGCTCCGGCAGTCCTGTCCTGCCCTGCTTCTGCCCGCTGCTCCGGCAGTCCTGTCCTGCCCTGTTCTGCCCGCTGCTCCGGCAGTCCTGTCCTGCCCTGCTTCTGCCCGCTGCTCCGGCAGTCCTGTCCTGCCCTGCTTGTGCTCGCTGCTCCTGCAGCCCCGTCCTGCTCTGTTCTTGCCCACCGCTTCGGGCGTTCCCTCTCTGCTGTGGTTGTCTACCGCATCTGCGGTTCTGTGACCCAGTCTGTACTGGGTCTTAACCTTTCTGTGCTCCAGCCCGTCCTTTCGGCCAGTACCTCCCTGCCTGCATACTCGCCTGTATCCACCCATCTGCATACCTGCCGTGTTTGCTTACATCCACCAGTCTGTGCCAGCCTAACCTGCCTGTTCCTGAGTCCCAGTGTGTACTGGGTCCTATCCCGCCTGTGTTCCTACCTGCTAGTGCCTCCCTGTCTGCACTCTAGCTGTGCTTGCCTGTACCCCTCTGCCTGTATTGTTCCTGAGTCCCAGTGTGTACTGGGTCCTATCCCGCCTGTGTTCCTACCTGCTAGTGCCTCCCTGTCTGCACTCTAGCTGCGCTTGCCTTTACCCGCCTGCCTGCATACCAGTCGTGCCTGCCTATACCCTCCAGTCTGTGCGCCAGCCTAACCAGCCTGTTCCAGTAATCCCTGTGTGGGTCAACCCCCGTGTCCGGAGTTTGACCTGGAGTAGCACCTGGTCCCTCTGCCCGGTTTCTCCCTGGTGCACTGGCGTCGTATGCCGTCGTGCCATCTTGGTCGGATCGGCCAGATACTTAGTCACGCCCCTCCAGGCACTCTCCAGTTCATGGTCCAGTGGAACCAAAACACCCGCACACGCCAGTCAGTCCGGGCGTGTGCATAACAGCATGCTCAGGCCATGGTTCCCGTTGAGCCCCACGGCCTTCGCTCTCTGAGAAGTTTTCCAGCGAAAACATGCATTAAAAATAAATAAATAAATTATTTTTTTTTTTTTTCTCAGCTGAGTTCCAGGCGAATTACGCACCCGTCCAGATGGATCTATCTGCTCTCGTTCCTGCGGATCCGCCACGTTACTATGGGGATCCAAGACAAAGTCGTGCATTTGTGGAGCAATGCATGCTACACTTCAAGTTCTACCCTCTATGTTTTCCCACCGATTGGGTTAAGGTGGCATTCATTATGTCTTACCTGGCAGGTGATGCCTTGGAATGGATCAACCCCCTATATGAAACACAGGATCCGATCCTCCTGGACCTAATGGCCTTCCTGGTGGCCTTTCTAATGGTCTTCGATGATCCTAACCCGGAGGCTCCTGCTGAAGCTTCACCTCCCAATATCCCGGAGCAGCCCCGATGGGTAATGTGTGTGGGTAGCGCAATAGTCCTCCAGCCCAATGAGACTACTGTCCACCCAGAATCTTCACAGGGTGACTACGCTTTCCGGAATACATCTCCCAACCTCAAGAGGCAGTCCAGACGTGCTAGACGTAGAGGCAAGCCGTCACGCCAGGGTCTGTCCTCCCTGAGACCTCCTGACCCCAACCTTGAAGTCCCTACTGAAGCTTCATCTCCCTGTATCCCGGAGAAGCCCCAACGGGTAATGTGTGTGGGTAGTGCTCCGGTTCTCCTGCCCGAAGAGACTTCTGCCCATCCAGACTCCACACAGGAGAACTTCCTGCACCCGGCATCAGATGCTTCACCCACTTTAACCGGTGTGCATGTCCAAGGATGCTCCAAAGCTGTGGTTACCTCTGAGTCGGTGCACCTCTACTACCTGGCGGAGGACCCCCTGTTGCCTCCTGAATCCTCCGGGATACCACTCGATGACAAATGGAGAGAGACTTCTCTACACTCGGTACTCGATACTTTGTCCGCTTCGTCCTGTGAGCCTGACAATCGGTACCCCAAAGTGGTAGTTACCCCCGAGTCTCTACACCCCTCTGACCAGGCGGAGGACCTCCAGTTGTCTCCAGAACCCTTCGGGGTGCTACCTGGTAGCGAAAGGACAGAGACTCTCCTATACTCTGTACCTGATACCTCGCTCGATTCGTCCAGTGAGTCCAACCTAGTGTACTCCGAAGCAGAGGTTACTCCCGAGTCTCTACACCCCTCCGACCAGGCGGAGGACCTCCAGTTGTCTCCAGAACCCTTCGGGGTGCTACCTGGTAGCGAAAGGACAGAGACTTTCCTATACTCGGTACCCGATACCTCGCCTGCTTCGTCCAGTGAGTCCGACCTAGTGTACTCTGAAGCAGATGTTTTCTCTGAGCCTCTGCACTCTTCTGACCCGGCGGAGGACCTCCAGTTGTTTCCTGAATCCTCCGGGGTACCACCAGATAACAAAGAGACAGTGACTTTTCCTCATTATGTACCTGATAACCCGTCTATTTCTTCCTGTGAGCTTGACAAGATGTACCTCGAAGCAGAGATTACCCCCAAGTCTCTGTCCCCCTCCAACCCGGTGAAGGACTTCCAGTTGTCTCCTGTACCCTCTGGGGTGCCACCTGAAAATATGTGGAGAGAGACTTCCTTGTGTGCTGTTCCTGGTACTCCACCCGTTTCGTCTGTTGCTGAGGATGGCTGGATAGGAGGTAGCATCCTAGCTAACCAGATGAGATCAGTTTTTCCTGTGGACAGTGGAGGTGATCTCCTTGAAGTGAACGACTGGTCCTCGAATTCCCTGCGGAAGATTCTGGCAGGCCTGAAGAAGAGGGGGCGTAAGGGGGGGGTACTGTAACATACCTGGCGGCGTCCTTGCATGGTGGTCCATCTCCCACTGTGCAAGAGCGCGCACTTGATCTCCAGTCCAGAATGTCTCTCTGGCTTCCCTCCATGCTGTCTGTTTGTGTCTGTTTCTGCTGCTTAAGGGCGGCGCCCGATCACTTCCTGCTTTTTGTACCTGCTGTGGGTCACACCCCTTGTGCGTCCTCAGCCTATTGCTGTCTGTCACCTGGTATATAGCTCAGCTGCTCCCATCTATTCCTGCCTGAGCATAGTGTTTCATTCAGTGTGTGCTTGCACTCTGAAGGTGCCAGGTCCCGTTCTGTGTTCTCTTGTCTGCCTATCCTGGAGGCTGTATTTCCAGGCCTGTCTGAACACGCTCCTAGCCTGTTCCTCCTGCCTTCTAGGGGCCGATTACCTAGACCCGTTCCTGTATCTTGTCTGACCTGTCTGAACACGCTCCTAGCCTGTTCCTCCCGCCTTCTAGGGGCCGATTACCTAGACCCGCTCCTGTATCTTGTCTGTCCTGTCTGAACACGCTCCTTGCCTGTTCGTCCTGCCTCTCTGGGGGCCGTATTCCCAGACCCGCTCCTGTATTCCGCTGCAGTGTCGGTCTCCTCCGTACACTCAGTTCCAGTCTGAACTCTCTCCTATCCTTTACCTGTTTTGCCTCTATCTCCGTTCCCTTCCTTTTTCTGCAGAGTCTGAACTCGTACCTAACTCCTGCTTGTTGTCTCTGTACTCCCGTTTGTGAGTTTGTGGTCCACTCGCTACTTCTCTGCTAGTACCCTGTGGGTGTCTGGCTCTGCCTTTCCCTTCCTGTCTGTTCCTTGTGAACAGAGCCCTGTCCCCCCTACTCAGCCTAGCCTGCTCTGACTCCTTTGCTCACCGCTCCGGCGGTTCTAGCCTGCTCTGACTCCTTTGCTCACCGCTCCGGCGGTTCTAGTCTGCTCTGACTCCTTTGCTTACCGCTCCGGCGGTTCTAGCCTGCTCTGACTCCTTGCTCACTGCTCCGCAGCCTTGCTCCGCTCTGACCCTTTTGCTCACTGCTCCGGCAGCCTTGCTCCGCTCTGACCCTTTTGCTCACTGCTCCGGCAGTCCTGTCCTGCCCTGCTTCTGCCCGCTGCTCCGGCAGTCCTGTCCTGCCCTGCTTCTGCCCGCTGCTCCGGCAGTCCTGTCCTGCCCTGCTTCTGCCCGCTGCTCCGGCAGTCCTGTCCTGCCCTGCTTCTGCCCGCTGCTCCGGCAGTCCTGTCCTGCCCTGCTTCTGCCCGCTGCTCCAGCAGTCCTGTCCTGCCCTGCTTCTGCCCGCTGCTCCGGCAGTCCTGTCCTGCCCTGCTTGTGCTCGCTGCTCCTGCAGCCCCGTCCTGCTCTGTTCTTGCCCACCGCTTCGGGCGTTCCCTCTCTGCTGTGGTTGTCTACCGCATCTGCGGTTCTGTGACCCAGTCTGTACTGGGTCTTAACCTTTCTGTGCTCCAGCCCGTCCTTTCGGCCAGTACCTCCTTGCCTGCATACTCGCCTGTATCCACCCATCTGCATACCTGCCGTGTTTGCTTACATCCACCAGTCTGTGCCAGCCTAACCTGCCTGTTCCTGAGTCCCAGTGTGTACTGGGTCCTATCCCGCCTGTGTTCCTACCTGCTAGTGCCTCCCTGTCTGCACTCTAGCTGTGCTTGCCTGTACCCCTCTGCCTGTATTGTTCCTGAGTCCCAGTGTGTACTGGGTCCTATCCCGCCTGTGTTCCTACCTACTAGTGCCTCCCTGTCTGCACTCTAGCTGCGCTTGCCTTTACCCGCCTGCCTGCATACCAGTCGTGCCTGCCTATACCCTCCAGTCTGTGCGCCAGCCTAACCAGCCTGTTCCAGTAATCCCTGTGTGGGTCAACCCCGTGTCCGGAGTTTGACCTGGAGTAGCACCTGGTCCCTCTGCCCGGTTTCTCCCTGGTGCACTGGCGTCATATGCCGTCGTGCCATCTTGGTCGGATCGGCCAGATACTTAGTCACGCCCCTCCAGGCACTCTCCGGTTCATGGTCCAGTGGAACCACAACACCCGCACACGCCAGTCAGTCCGGGCGTGTGCATAACAATGGCATCACCTCAGCACTATGAACTCTCCTGAAGGAGAAGCCAGGGCCCGCCGGAGGAGACTCCGGTTCTCTGGTGGGCCCGTCCAACACTGCCGAAAAGCAGCCCTGGCTAAGAAAAGTGTGGGGCAAGGTTCCCTGACACTCTATGGCTGCTTTTTTAATGTGGATCGGCCATGCTTATGCATGTTATTTCTCAAACCGCATTACAGATCAGGCCAATGTCCAACTCTGTATTCAAGAAATTAAATGCGCAAAGAAAGATGTGTTTGTGTCAAAGCACCACCGACAAGGGCGAGTTGATGTTGGATGGGCTGCCATTGCTTCTGCACCAAGCTGCATTACAGGACTTCCTGTGAGAAATGACATGCAGGTTAGATAGGGTTTCCCTCTATGCCAGTCCTTTCACTGAGCTAAATACAACTGTCAGCAAAAAAGTTGTTGACTGGCTCCGTACCGTCCCTGGCCACATTCACCTGTCCATGTGTTTGTGGTTAGGCGGTTAGGCGGTTAGGCGGTCCTTCCTAGTAAGTGCACTGGGAAGGGCACGGGTAATGTTGTGGGACCCGTGCTTGTGGAAGGCGGAGGCGATACTGGGAAATATAGTGGCGGCTGGTGACTGAGTATGGACACCCGGCCGCCGCCGGCATGAGGTTGTGAAAAGCTTCCGCCTCCACGAGCTTCAAAGGACATATTTTAAGTGCAAAATGCTGCCCAGAAATTTGGCAGTTTAGTGTTGCAGCCTGTGGGTGGGTGGCTGGCTGGCTGCATACTTGCACTTGCATTCCAAGTATCAGAAAACTAAGCAGATGGTGGCCTCTATCATCATCATGGCCTCACCTCGGCACTATGAACTCTCCTGAAGGAGAAGCCAGGGCCCGCCGGAGGAGTCTCCGGTTCTCTGGTGGGCCCGTCCAACACTGCCGAAAAGCAGACCTGGCTAAGAAAAGTGTGGGGGAAGGTTTCCGGACACTCTGTGGCTGCTTTTTTAATGTGGATCGGCCATTCTTATGCATGTTATTTCTCAAACCACATTACAGATCAGGCCAATGTCTGTATTCAAGAAATTAAATGCGCAAAGAGCTAAATACAACTGTCAGCAAAAAAAGTTGTGGGCTGGCTCAGTACCGTCCCTGTCCATATTCACCTATCCACGTGCTTGTGGTTAGGCGGTCCTTCCCAGTAAGTGTACTGGGGAGGGCACGGGTAATGTTGTAGGACCCGTGCTTGTGGAAGGCGGAGGCGATACCGGGAAATATAGTGGCGGCTGAGGACCGAGTATGGACACCCGGCCGCCGCCGGCATGAGGTTATGAAAAGCTTCCTCCTCCACGAGCCTAAAAGGCCACATTTCAAGTGCAAGCAGCTGTAAAAATTTGGCAGTATAGTATTGCAGCCTGTGGGTGGGTGGGTGGCTGCTTGCATACTTGCGCTTGCATTCCAAGGAAAGGGGTAGGGAAAACTGAACGCGCAGTGGGACAAGGACGTGGATGGTGATTGTTGCAAGTCTGCAATGACAGGTTCATGGCGGGAGGCATCTTCGCATGCGCCAAGGATCACTTATGATGGGCACACTTTTAGGCAGTGACCTGGGAGTCAGAGATGCTTCCAGAGGTCTTGCCCATGCTGTTCCCATGACTTTTCAGCACTGTATGCATGTGTCTGATGATGTGTCACACACAACATGACCAGATAAGGTTGTAAAATGTTAAAATGAAATTTCCTGGTGAATGCATTTGTCTTGGTTGAAAGCAATGCAAAAGTGCAAAAATGCAACAAAAACGCTACGTGTGAACATAGCCCAAGGTGTGGAGGAGTATTTTTGTATTTGGTTATTTATTTTGCCTTATATACATTGTACATGTCATGGAAAGGATATTCCTTAACATACTGTATTTCCCAGGAAAATCCATTTTGGTTTTGTTTTGGTATGCTTTATTGTGAGTGGCGTAATACCTCTGACAACGTTGTTGACAGAAGTGACCTGGGAGTCAGAAATGCTTCCAGGGGTCTTCCCCATGCTGTCTCCATGTCATTTGAGCACTGTTCCCATAGATTTGGGCAATTTTTAGGCCCTGTGCAGACCGACGGGGGGAGCCGTCTGAAAAATGCTCGAGTTTCCCATAGACTTACATTGGGCTCGTTGCTCTGGTCGAGCACCCAAGTATTCCAATTTGCTCGACCTGAGCAACAAGTACCTGAGCGATTTAGTGCTTGCTCATCACTAGAAATAAACATGTATAACAAAACTTGTAACTGCAATAATTATCTGGGAGAAATACTTCATTTTATAGAACAATTTCAAGGGTGCCAACATTTTTGGCCATGACTGTATGTTGTGGGATCTGGGGAAACTGCAGAACATATTAAGGAACAATAAGGAAAAAATTGGCAAATTCGAATCCCAAACGATGCACTTATCACTAGTAGAGATGAGCAAACTTGAACTTAAAAGTTCGAGGTTCGTACCGGTCAGTTAGTGTCCGGTGCTATACGCTGAACACGGACTTCTTCCGGAATTTTGTTGCAATGTTCGGAGTTCTGGGGAAAGTCCAGGAAGGAAAAGAGAATTTTCCAGCTCAAAAGTTTGGGACTCCATTGCTTTAAATGGGGCTTGGGTTCTGGTTCAAGTTCGACTACAGTTCTGGTACCCGAACTAAACTTTGGAATTAAGTTTGCGTCGGGTACCCGAACCCAACCTCCCACGGATCCGCTCGTCCCTAATCACTAGTAATGATGATAAAATCATACCTTATAGATAATGCTGGACGCGTCCATCTGTCCGAATCCAGGATGGGCAATGCCTGCGCAGTGTGGCGCCAGTGTCAGCGCGTGTGCATAACGCACTATGGTGCCATTTTATTGAAGACATTGTGTATGCGACACAATGTCTTTGAAAAAAAGGCCTCGGGGTACCCAAACGTTGACTCTGGCACCATTTTATTGAAGAATTCTACTACAACGTCTACATAGCAGCTGTGTTGACATTGTAGTACATTACTTCAATAAAATGCAACCAGAGTCAGCAAATCCCGTGATCTCGATGCCATTTTATTGAAGACACCATGTATGCTAATTCGCAGACACAGTGTCTTAAAAAAAATGGTGCCGGATAGCTATAAAAATGCTCGCCACCCGGGCGTAGAACGGGTTCAATAGATAGTTAAATATATTCATCCCGTGGTTGCATTTGGCTTTATTTTTTATGAATGCAGCCCGCTATAAAAGTTACGGTACAATCTATTTTTCTTCCTTTATCCCCTAGTAAATGCATGAGACGCTTTTTTTTTTTCACCCTTCAAAAAAAATAACTTGCAGAGGTTCATAAACTTAACTCTGCTGATGTCTTCAAGATTGAAACTCCAGTGTTTCGCCTTCACAGCAATACAATATTTTCAGTTGACTCATCCTACTATTCATGTCATATTATAAAATACTGAGCATAGAGAAAGCCCGGCTCTCATTTCATTCCTTTTACTCTCCGGCTCCATCAAATGCATGCGGCTCTGTCATTCCCACTGTTAAATTATGAAATATGCCTTTATTTATTATCCTTCTTCTCCACCATGTCTGACATTGAGAAGTCATTGAACATGCCTGTGTTTGCCGTTTGACTATTTTTACGCTGCTGTAACTGAAGCCTTGTTTTACAGCACTTAGCCGTTTCGGGCACTTTATCAATATATAAATAAAAGTCACATAGGCTTCTATCAGGGGTCCGATTGATTTTTCAGACTTCAGAAGGAAAACTTATCAATGACGTACAGACCTGGAAGCATTAAGAACAGGGAAAAAAAATGAATAAAACATGTTCACAATTTTTTCATTCTTTTTTCTATTTAAATACATCTGTGAGATAAAAACTGTATAAAGGAACGCTCCAATTTAGGTTCCCTTTTTGTTTAAGGGGTAAAGATATTTTTTTTAAATGTATTTATTTGGGGCTTAATATTAATTTTTGCAATTTTGCTTTATTATAAATTTTGCACTGTTTTACTATTAAAGGCTTTTTGTTGCACGTTCAACTTTGATGTGGTCTGTGGTCATAAATCAGGAGCTCAGAAAAAGACAGATAAAAGAGATACAAATGGTTGCTGAAGGATTCTCAGTTAACCCACTCTACAAAAAAGACTATAGAAGATAAACGTTGCAAAATATTTAATAAAACCCAATTACAAAATTTAAGTAGAAATCAGGCTAGAAAAATATGTCCCCAAAGATGGACAACCCCTTTAACAAATACCATATGCTTATCTCTAGGTCTTCTACTGCAGTCACTCCTGAAAAATTTTTGTAATTTGTAAGGAAAAATCAAAAGCAACTTCTACAGTGCCTCCACAGGGGAAATTAGGTAGTGCACAAATCTTATGGAAATCAATGAGAAGTCTTTATAATGGATCATGATAGGACCCCCAGAGCAGACGACAATGTTTATAGTCACTCTAGCTGGGGATCTTTTAAGGAAAATTCACTCTGTTACCTAATATTACTTATCAGTGTATTTAAAAATGAAATTTGTAACAATTATAAATATCATTTATTAAAAAAAAAATAAAAAAAAAACGTATGTGTCATCATCTTCTATCAAGATGTCTATACTGATGAAATAAACTATATTTTTAAGTCACTTCTGGGTCATAACAGATCCATTGCTATTTATTATCATTCATCTCTGAAGATTCTATTCCAGTCCCTGAAGATTGATCAGAGCTATAGGCCCCTTCCAGAAATCGCCTGGGAACAAGGCAGAAATTCACAAAAATATGAGAGGATAAATAAAGTAGAATTAAATATTAGGCAGAAGAGCAAATCAATCCATCCGAGGAGCAACTCAATCCAATTTTTTTGTGAATAGATTTTTGCAAATTAATAATTGTCCAGATACCATTTTTCTGGATTCAAACAAGATGGAAGTGGATGAATAAAATCTGTGTGTCTCTTCTTGACCCTTCCCGTACTTGTCCCGCCATGGCCAGTCCTTCAATTGGTTCTTTAGTCTTTTTTTTGTGGTTTTGGCCACTTCCTGACAAGTCTTTTGCTCACTAGGTGCCATGCCGTGCATCCCACTCAATGTGATTCCATCCATATTGTACAGAGTACATCATTAACGTCAATGGAGGTCATTGTGCCCAACGTGATGACATATCGCCTAGTGAACAGAAGACCCGGCTGGAAATAGCCTTGGGCCTGGAATGAAGATAGAGGACAGAAGAAAAAAGATAGAAGACATAAGAAGCCTTCGGGGTGGCATACAGTGATGAGCAAAAGGGTAACAAGGTTTTGAACGTTAGACTTTCTTGCTCCATATCTCACCATCCACCTTTGGCCTTCAGCTCTCGATTAGATTCAAGCATGTCTCGGCTGAAATCTGCTCCCAGGCCCAAAGTTGAATACCTATTAATAACCATATAGTATTTGGCTCTCCTAACAACAAAATATATATCCTACAAAAATAGGAGTGCTACACAAGTTCAAAATATCAAAGCTTTATTATTTATCCAGTAATACAATAAAAATCTTAAAAAAAACACATATGGAAAAAGAACAGGAGAATGTCAGACAGAAACAGGAACCACACACTGCTTTTTACTATATCCACATAATATGGTAAAATGACCTCCTAAAAATAGATGAACAAAGTGGTAGTGCAGAAAAATATCAATTATTCCTATGACTTCACATGGAAAAAAAATGGTAAATCAATATAAAGCTTAATGCTGGCCAAATGTATGCAAAAAAGCACACTTACCAATATTGCTTATCATCATATTCAAGTATATGCAGAGGTTATCATCATTTAATAAATATCATATATACAGTATATATATAGTGCATTGTTGAAAGTATTTGGCTCCCTTGAACTTTTCTACCTTTTGCCTCATTTCTGGCTTCAAACATAAAGATATAAAATTCTAATTTTTTTGGGAAGAAACAACAACAAGTGGGACACAATCGTGAAGTGGAACGAAATTTATTGAATATTTTAAACTTTTTAAACAAATTCAATATTATTCAGCCCCTTTACTTTCAGTGCAGCAAACTCACTCCAGAAGTTCAGTGAGGATCTCTGAAAGATCCAATGTTGTCCTAAATGACTGGTAATGATAACTAGAATCCACCTGTGTGTAATCAAGTCTCCGTATAAATGCACCTGCTCTGTGATAGTCTCAGGGTTCTGTTTCAAGTGCAGAGAGCATCATGAAGACCAAGGAACACACCAGGCAGGTCCGCGATACTGTTGTGGCGAAGTTTAAAGCCGAATTTGGATACAAAAAGATTTCCCAAGTTTTAAACATCTCAAGGAGCACTGTGAAAGTGATCATATTGAAATGGAAGGAGTATCAGACCACTGAAAATCTACCAAGACCCGATCGTCCCTCTAAACTTTCATCTCGAACAAGGAGAAGACTGATCAGAGATGCAGCCAAAAGGCCCATGATTAGAGATGAGCGGTGTTCGACTAGAACTGTTCGCCAATCTCAAATTCGAGCTGTTTTGGGCGGTGTTCGAGTTGTTCGACGAACCCGAACGATTTGCAAAAAATTCGGCTGTTCGAGGTTATGTTCGATAACCATTCGCGCACCAAAAGCGTGTCCTGCATGTCTGGCGCTATTTAGAGCACCAATCATGCAGGGATTGTCTGCCACTCACTGTAATGCCACAGCCATGGTGGTTGTGGCATTACAGTGATTGCCCAAATCGATGGGAACAGTGCTCACAGTGAAACATGAAAAGCCGGCAATTCAGCAGCGGCATACACTGGTACCCGACAATTTAGAACAGAAAGAATAGAGAAACACACATAGATTAGATAGATAGAAACATGTCAGTCACATATATATGAAGTACAGTAACAGTGTTGCTTACTGTACTTGTCATTTAGTGTAAAGGATTTATTAAAAAAAATAATAGTGTTTTCGTGCACCGTCTCTTTAAAAAAGCCGGCCGGCATTTCAGCAACGGTACCCGACAATTTAGAATAGAAGGAATAGAGAATCACACATAGATTAGATAGATAGAAACATGTCAGTCACATATATATGAAGTACAGTGACAGTGTTGATTACTGTACTTGTCATTTAGTGTTAAAATAAAGGATTTATTTAAAAATAAAATTGGCGTGCGGTTCCCCATAATTTTAGGCTCTAGCGGAGGTTAAGCAGACAGCTGGGGCAGATGTTTGAAGCCTGTGAAGGGGGTAATACCCACGGAGCTTCCCAGGCTACTAATATCAGCCCCCAGCTGAATACCTAGCCTTTACTAGCTATTAAAATGGGGGACCCCTCAAAAAAAATGACGTTGGGTCCCCCCTATTTTAATAGCTAGCAAAAGCTAGGTAGACAGCTGGGGGCTGATATTAATAGCCCAGGAAGGGTGCCATGAATATTGGCCCCCTACCAGGCTAGAAACACCAGCCGTCAGCCGCCCCAGAAATGGCGCATCCATAGGATGCGCCAATTCTGGCACTTTGCCTCGCTCTTCCCATTGCCCTGTAGCGGTGGCAGTGGGGTAATAGGGCAGGGGTTGATGTCAGCTTATAATGCCAGCTGACATCAAGCCCAGGTTAGTAATGGAGAGGCGTCTATAAGACACCCCAATTACTAACCCCTTAGTCAAAGTTAAAAAAAAACACAAACACCCAGAATAAAGTCCTTTAATTGAAATAAAGACACAATTCTTTATTGTTCTAAATTAAACTATACTTACCATCACGCCCATTCCAGCTGAAGCCAACGATCTCCTGCAATAAAAGTAAAATAATAAAGCAACATCATCCTTACCTTTCCATGGTTCCCACGATGGCTTCAGCTCTGCTACATTCACATAACAGGCTGGATCCAGCAGAAGGCTGCCATCCAGCTTGCCATGCCACACACACTGAGAAGCGCAGGTATGCTTGCGCTCCTCAGTGTCTCGCTGTGACGGCATAAAGATGAGCCGAGTTCATGTCCAATGAACTCGGCTCACCTCAGGCACGTCACTAACAGCGTGGGAAAATTCTCCTGCACTCAGCGCTTCAGCGTGAGAATTCTCCCACGCTGTCAGTGACGTGCATGAGGTGAGCTGAGATCATTGGACATGAACTCACCTCATGCACGTCACTGACAGCGTGGGTGAATTCTCACGCTGAAGCGCTGAGTGCAGGAGAATTTTCCCACGCTGTCAGTGACGTGCATGAAGTGAGCTGAGTTCATTGGACATGAGCTCACCTCATGCACGTCACTGACAGCGTGGGAGAATTCTCACGCTGAAGTGCTGAGTGCAGGAGAATTTTCCCATGCTGTCAGTGACGTGCATGAGGTGAGCTGAGTTCATTGGACATGAACTAGGCTCATCTGGATGCCGTCACAGCCAGACACTGAGGATCGCCAGCAAGCATGCGCTTCTCAGTGTCTGCGGGATGATAGGCTAGATGGCAGCTTTCTGCTGCGGTCCAGCCTGTCATCTCGATGTAGCAGAGCTGAAGCTGTCCTGGGAACCATGGAAAGGTAAGGATGATGTTGCTTTATTATTTTTCTTTTATTGCAGGAGATCGTTGGAACCCCATGCCAATTTTTTTTTTAATAAATCCTTTATTTTAACACTAAATGACAATTACAGTAACGAACACTGTCACTGTACTTCTTATATATGTGACTGACATGTTTCTATCTATCTAATCTATGTGTGATGCTCTATCTTTCTGTTCTAAATTGTCGGGTACCGCTGCTGAATTGCCGGCCGGCTTCTTTAAAGAGACGGTGCATGAAAACACTATTATTTTTTTAACTAAATACTTTACACTAAATGACAAGTACAGTTAGCAACACTGTCACTGTACTTATTATATATGTGACTGACATGTTTCTATCTATCTAATCTATGTGTGAAGCTCTATTCTTTCTGTTCTAAATTGTCGGGTACCGGTGTATGCCGCTGCTGAATTGCCGGCCGGCTTTTTTAAAGAGAGCGTCTTCTGAGTAGTTTGTCAGCTTTTGGACACCTTTGAAGGTGTTTTCTATGTGTTTCTATGAGTTTTTGTTTGCCTGCCATTGGTTTTAACGGTGTTTGACGGTGTTCTAAGGTGTTCGACGAACAGTTCAACGAACAGTTCCTCGAACATCCCGGTATTCGACGAACCGAACCGAACCCGAACACTACAGGGGTCGCTCAACACTACCCATGATCACTCTGGATGAACTGCAGAGATCTACAGCTGAGGTGGGAGAGTCTGTCCATAGGACAACAATCAGTCGTACACTGCACAAATCTTGCCTTTATGGAAGAGTGGCAAGAAGAAAGCCATTTCTCAAAGATATCCATAAAAAGTCTTGTTTGATGTTTGCCACAAGCCACCTGGGAGACACACCAAACATGTGGAATAAGGTGCTCTGGTCAGATGAAATCAAAATTTAACTTTTTGGCCACAATGCAAAACGATATGTTTGGCGTAAAAGCAACACAGCTTATCACCCTCAAAACACCATCCACACTGTCAAACATGGTGGTGGCAGCATCATGGTTTGGGCCTGCTTTTCTTCAGCAGGGACAGGGAAGATGGTTAAAATTGATGGGAAGATGGATGGAGCCAAACACAGGACCATTCTGGAAGAAAACCTGTTGGAGTCTGCTAAAGACCTGAGACTGGGACAGAGATTTATCTTCCAACAAGACAATGATCCCAAACATAAAGCAAAATCTGCCATGGAATGGTTCAAAAATAAATGTATCCAGGTGTTAGAATGGCCAAGTCAAAGTCCAGACCTGAATCCAATCGAGAATCTGTGGAAAGAGATGAAAACTGCTGTTCACAAACGCTCTCCATCCAACCTCAATGAGCTCGAGCTGTTTTGCAAGGAAGAATGGGCAAGAATTTCAGCCTCTCGATGTGCAAAACTGATAGAGACATACCCCAAGCGACTTGCAGCTGTAATCACAGCAAAAGGTGGCGCTACAAAGTATTAACTCAAGGGGGCCGAATAATATTGTACGCCCCACTTTTCAGTTTTTAATTTGTTAAAAAAGTTTAAAATATCCAATAAATTTCATTCCACTTCACGATTGTGTCCAACTTGTTGTTGATTCTTACCCAAAAAATTAGAATTTTCTTATCTTTATGTTTGAAGCCAGAAATGTGGCAAAAGGTAGAAAAGTTCAAGGGGACCAAATACTTTCACAATGCAGTGTATGTATGTATATATGTATATTTATATATATATATATATATATATATATATATATATATATACAGTGCCTACAAGTAGTATTCAACCCCCTGCAGATTTAGCTGGTTGACACATGCGGAATTAACTTGGCATTGTGACATTTGTACTGTAGATCAGCCTGGAAGTGGGAAATGCACTGCAGCAAATTTTGTTTTTGTTTTTTTTTTTTTTTTTTTTTTTCAAAACGTAAAAAGTTAATTCAGAGTGTCATTTATTATTCAACCCCTCAAACCACAAGAATTCTGTTTGGTCCCCCTAAAGTATTAAGAAGTAGTTCAGGCACCAAGAATAATGAGCTTCACATGTGTGGATTAAAGATCTCTTTTGCCAGCCTTTTCTGACTATTTAAGACCCTCCCCAAACTTGTGAACAGCACTCAGACATGGTCAACATGGGAAAGACAAAGGAGCATTCCAAGGCCATCAGAGACAAGATCGTGGAGGGTCACAAGGCTGGCAAGGGGTACAAAACCCTTTCCAAGGAGTTGGGCCTACCTGTCTCCACTGTTGGGAGCATCATCCGTAAGTGGAAGGCTTATGGAACTACTGTTAGCCTTCCACGGCCAGGACAGCCTTTGAAAGTGTCCTCCCGTGCCGAGGCCAGGCTTGTCCGAAGAGTCAAGGCTAACCCAAGGACAACAAGGAAGGAGCTCCGGGAAGATCTCATGGCAGTGGGGACATTGGTTTCAGTCAATACCATAAGTAACGTACTCCACCGCAATGGTCTCCGTTCCAGACGAGCCCGTAAGGTACCTTTACTTTCAAAGCGTCATGTCAAGGCTCGTCTACAGTTTGCTCATGATCACTTGGAGGACTCTGAGACAGACTGGTTCAATTTTCTATGGTCTGATGAGACCAAGATCGAGATCTTTGGTGCCAACCACACACGTGACGTTTGGAGACTGGATGGCACTGCATACGACCCCAAGAATACCATCCCTACAGTCAAGCATGGTGGTGGCAGCATCATGCTGTGGGGCTGTTTCTCTGCCAAGGGGCCTGGCCATCTGGTCCGCATCCATGGGAAGATGGATAGCACGGCCTACCTGGAGATTTTGGCCAAGAACCTCCGCTCCTCCATCAAGGATCTTAAGATGGGTCGTAATTTCATCTTCCAACAAGACAACGACCCAAAGCACACAGCCAAGCAAACCAAGGTCTGGTTCAATAGGGAAAAAGTCAAGGTGTTGGAGTGGCCTAGTCAGTCTCCTGACCTTAACCCAATTGAAAACTTGTGGAAGGAGCTCAAGAATAAAGTCCACATGAGACACCCAAAGAACCTAGATAACTTGGAGAAGATCTGCATGGAGGAGTGGGCCAAGATAACTCCACAGACCTGTGCCGGCATGATCAGGTCTTATAAAAGACGATTATTAGCTGTAATTGCAAACAAGGGTTATTCCACAAAATATTAAACATAGGGGTTGTATAATAATTGACCCACACTTTTATGTTTAAAATTTAATAAAATTCAACTGAGCAACATAACTTTTTGGTTTGTAAGATTTATGCTTCTGTTCATAAAACCTACTCTCATTTGCAGTTTGAAGGCTCTAACTTATTTGCATCTTATCAAACCAGCTAAATCTGCAGGGGGTTGAATACTACTTGTAGGCACTGTATATATATATATATATATATATATATATATATATACAGTACAGACCAAAAGTTTGGACACACCTTCTCATTTAAAGATTTTTCTGTATTTTCATGACTTTGAAAATTGTACATTCACACTGAAGGCATCAAAACTATGAATTAACACATGTGGAATTATATACTTAATAAAAAAGTGTGAAACAACTGAAAATATGTCTTATATTCTAGGTTCTTCAAAGTAGCCACTTTTTGCTTTGATAACTGCTTTGCACACTCTTGGCATTCTCTTGCTGAGCTTCAAGAGGTAGTCACCGGAAATGGTCTTCCAACAATCTTGAAGGAGTTCCCAGAGATGCTTAGCACTTGTTGGCCCTTTTGCCTTCACTCTGTGGTCCAGCTTACCCCAAACCATCTTGATTGGGTTCAGGTCTGGTGACTGTGGAGGCCAGGTCATCTTGCGTAGCACCCCATCACTCTCTTTCTTGGTCAAATAGCCCTTACACAGACTGGAGGTGTGTTTGGGGTCATTATCCTGTTGAAAAATAAATGATGGTCCAGCTAAACGCAAGCCGGATGGAATAGCATGCCGCTGCAAGATGCTGTGGTTGCCATGCTGGTTCAGTATGCCTTCAATTTTTAATAAATCCCCAACAGTGTCACCAGCAAAGCACCTGCACACCATCACACCTCCTCCTCCATGCTTCACGGTGGGAACCAGGCATGTAGAGTCCATACGTTCACCTGTTCTGCGTCGCACAAAGACACAGTGGTTGGAACCAAAGATCTCAAATTTGGACTCATCAGACCAAAGCACAGATTTCCACTGGTCTAATGTCCATTGTGTTCTTTAGCCCAAACAAGTCTCTTCTGCTTGGTGCCTGTCCTTAGCAGTGGTTAACTAGCAGCTATTTTACCATGAAGGCCTGCTGCACAAAGTCTCCTCTTAACAGTTGTTGTAGAGATGTGTCTGCTGCTAGAACTCTGAAGCATTGACCTGGTCTCTAATCTGAGCTGCTGTTAACCTGTGATTTCTGACGCTGGTGACTCGGATAAACTTATCCTCAGAAGCAGAGGTGACTCTTGGTGTTCCTTTCCTGGGGCCGTCCTCATGTGAGCCAGTTTCTTTGTAGCGCTTGATGGTTTTTGCAACTGCACTTGGGGACACATTCAAGGTTTGCCCAATTTTTCAGACTGACTGACCTTCATTTCTTAAAGCAATGATGGCCACTCGTTTTTTTTTTTACTTAGCTGCTTTTTTCTTGACATAATACAAATTCTAACAGTCTATTCAGTAGGAGTATCAGCTGTGTGTCCACCTGACTTCTGCACAACACATCTGATGGTCCCAATCCCATTTATAAGGCAAGAAATCCCACTTATTAAACCTGACAGGGCACACCTGTGAAGTGAAAACCATTTCCGGTGACTACCTCTTGAAGCTCATCAAGAGAATGCCAAGAGTGTGCAAAGCAGTCATCAAAGCAAAAGGTGGCTACTTTGAAGAGCCTAGAATATAAGACATATTTTTAGTTGTTTCACCCTTTTTTCTTAAGTATATAATTACACATGTGTTAAGTCATAGTTTAGATGCTCCTTAACATGTGCCATCCTGTTTTCAAAGGGACCAAAAGAAATTGGAGAGATGAAATAATTGTAAATATAATGTTCATTTCTAGTACTTGGTTGAAAACCCTTTATTGGCAATGACTGTCTGAAGTCTTGAACTCATGGACATCACCAGACGCTGCGTTTCCTCCTTTTTGATGCTCTGCCAGGCCTTCACTGCGGTGGTTTTCAGTTGCTGTTTGTTTGTGGGCCTTTCTGTCTGAAGTTTAGTCTTTAACAAGTGAAATGCATTCTCAATTGGATTGAGATCAGGTGACTGACTAGGCCATTCAAGAATATTCCACTTGCAGTAAAAGCAAAATAACCTAAGGAGAGTTTCAATAAAAGAGCTCATAAAACCTCTATGGGTCCAGCAGGAAGTACCCCTGACTCGCATTTCGCATTAGCTTCTTCTGAGGATTCTGAAACATATTGTAGTTCACCGCCGACACCAAGAACAGGGGTCATACCATCACCAATGTGTCAGACATTGATGACCCAACCCAGGGATAGGTCATCAATGTTAAAATAGTGCACAATCTCTTTAAGCTGAAAGTTAATGTCTATGTAGAGCCAAATAATAATATTATTACAGAGTTAATTTTTTTATATAATTGGACTATTTTTAATCCCTTATCTTTATTTTTTAAAAGATGAAGTCTTCTTTTTTTTAATTTTAAAATTTCAACTTTCAATTTTAAAATTAAGTGATTTTCAACTCTGGATGTTTAGCTTTGGAAATTTTAAACTCTAATTTCTAAACTTCAAATTAAAATCATTTTTCGCTTTTAAATTTGTCAATTATTCAGAATCAGATCACGCTTAATATTGTCATCTGTCGTGAACGGGGTCTTTCGTTATGGCTGACACTTGGGCGACCCTCCTTAACCTTCTCTATGCATTCATACACACTTCTTTGTGACAAAACACTTTCTCCATACTGTATACAAATTCTTAGATAGATCTGTGCACTTCTCTTCTTTCGTGCAAATCACAAGTGGGGCAGCCATTGTTTCTCACACCAAAGTCACAAGTGAAGTGACGTAACACGTTGAAACCTACACAGCAGTCACTGGCAAGATCGTGACCTTGTCCAGAAAGAGCTGATAAGACAGTGCGGGCAAAAGATGTTTATATGTAACCAGAGTGAGGAAAATTTTTGACTCACCGTTGTACAATAATAAAAAAGCACTACTAACTTTGCAGTCATTCTGATGCTTTCTGGGTCCTTGGCTGGTCTCAGAAAATAAAAAAAAAACATGCAGAGCATGCTGCAATTCCCTAAAAGCACCAATGACCTCAATAAAGCTACAAAATGACAAAAAAGCTAAAAATCCAATAACAAAAAAACACATAAAGCATAGCTAAATCACTTTTGAAAATGCACGTAAACAACGAAGCAGACGGTATTTAACTTCAAGCCTCAGTAACAATTAAAATAAAAATATTTCACCTTTGTCAAAAATATATATTTTTAGATTTTTTTTTACAGAAATGTATAAGGAAATAGCTCTGGTATTCCTGTATTAGGCCCATAGTGGGTTTGCTTGGTTATATGTAACATGCCAGTCAAAGCAAACACATATTTGCCTTTTCCTTTTTCCATTTGCTCCTCCAAGGTTCGGGCGCTGAGCTCTGAATGCAAATGCTGATGTTTAACCTTGACACAAAGAAGCCGCAATGTTTTATCTTCTTTGCTGAGCTGCGAAGTGTCATTGTTCACTTTACTCGGCAATTAGATAAAAATTAATTCAGCACCACGTAGCCAGAAACAGGATGTAGTAATGGAGCGGCTCAGCAGCTGATCGGTATCAATCAGTCTTCATGGGTTCAGGAAACTTTCTGCGGGAAATTCAAATACATGTGTTTTTATTATGGAAAACACAAGACAAAAATGAGTTTGTACCTTCTTATGGCTAATCAAAGCAGAGAAGAGCGCCACATGGGGTAAAACTATGCCTAAAAATTATCAAAAGTGGTCAAAACAAGTCATTACATTGCATTCTATTCAGTCACAACAACCACATTGATACTGAGATTGTTACACTCTCTAAAGGCAACTGGTGAATTCTGGAACTGTCTCCTGAAAGCAAGTAATTTAATCTAAGCGTAAGGACAACTAATAAAATGAAGTTAAAATAAAAATCCAAGTACTAGCGCAGATGTCTCCAACCTTTCTGACCTTGAGAGCCACATTCAGCTTTGAAAGAGGGCCTCAAGCCACATCCAGCTCAGAGAGGGTCGCGAGCCACATCCAGCTCAAAGAGGGTCGGGAGCAACATTCAGCTCAGAGAGGGTCGCGAGCCACATCCAGCTCAGAGAGGGTCGCGAGCCACAACCAGCTCAAAGAGGGTCGCAAGCAACATTCAGCTCAGAGAGGGTCGCGAGCAACATTCAGCTCAGAGAGGGTCGCGAGCAACATTCAGTTCAGAGAGGGTCGTGAGCAACATTCAGTTCAGAGAGGGTCGCGAGCCACATCCAGCTCAGAGAGGGTCGCGAGCAACATTCAGCTCAGAGAGGGCTGTGAGCCACATCCAGCTCAGAGAGGGTCGCGAGCAACATTCATCTCAGAGAGTGTCGCGAGCAACATTCAGCTCAGAGAGGGTCACGAGCCACATCCAGCTCAGAGAGGGTCGCGAGCAACATTCAGCTCAGAGAGGGTCGTGAGCAACATCCAGCTCAGAGAGGGTCGTGAGCAACATTCAGCTCAGAGAGGGTCGTGAGCAACATCCAGCTCAGAGAGGGTCGCGAGCCACATCCAGCTCAGAGAGGGTCATGAGCCACATCTAGCTCAGAGAGGGTTGCGAGCCACATCTAGCTCAGAGAGGGTCGCGAGCCACATATAGCTCAGAGAGGGTCGCGAGCCACATCTAGCTCAGAGAGGGTCACGAGCCACATCTAGCTCAGAGAGGGTTGCGAGCCACATCCAGCTCAGAGTGGGTCATGAGCCACATCTAGCTCAGGGAGGGTCATGAGCAAAATACAGCTCAGAGAGGATCGCGAGAGACATCTGTGGCGCCCCTGAGGGTTCCACCGCCACAGGGATGCTGCACCTCTTTAATGGGGTGTAGTGTTCCTCCTTTGAGGTAAGAACAGTGTGATGGTCAGGACCCTACCTCCACATCCAACACCACACTTCTCCCATCAGAGGGGGCTAGTAGGCACTAGGTGCTGCCGCTACTGGAAGTTGGGAGACTGGGGAACCAAGAGATAGGGGGAACCAACTAGTGGGTGAGGGTGGAGGACTCACATTTTAGTGACACTTAATATTTCATATTTAATACACAGTCATCTTGGTTCTAGGTCTTTTGATTGTGATCTCCCTCCCTGAGCGTGGATCCTGTGTGGACCTGCAGAGGATGGGGACACGGCCCTCGTGCCCCGGCCTTGGGTCGAGGGGCAGGTTGCAGATAATGTATGTCTCAGCCCGGTCAAGGACAATGACCAAGAAGGCCCGGAGCTTAGGAGTGTAGCTCCACCGCAAATGGGTCCTGGGAGGATGCAGACGGAGCGGTATACGCCACCTGTCCTCACTAATCTGATCTATTCAGAGGGATTCCGGCTGCAAGAGGGGTACCGGCCCCCGACACCTGACCTTGCTACTTTATGTCCTGGTCAGGGATGCCCGGTAGGCCCTGAGGATCCCACTGGGTAACGGAAGGAGCGGAGCTGCCACCCGTACACTTTTTCTGAGTGAAGTTCAGAGGGAGACCCGGCCTATCTACACACACACAGACAGGAAAGGTCCCGGTCTGAAGTCTAGGAACACTCTGGTGCGGGGTCCTGATTGAACACTTGACTTACTCGGAGGTTGTCGGACCCCGTTCCTGGTGACTGCAGAACTCCGCGAGAAGCAGGGAGAAGCCTTGCAGCTGTAATCTCCACCGTGAGTAAAAACCCTGGAAGTTAACCCCTATGGCCTCCGGACTCTTTATTCTGCATTACACCGCACTACGCAGCACCAGACCTCCTATACTACAACCCCCTCCATCCTGTCTCTCTGCCCTGAGGCCCTGCTCAGCCTGTGAGGAGTAGTAACAACTATGGCTGCCATAACATCCTGCCTCAGTGGACTGCAGCAGCGCTGGTGGCCTTCACCAGGTGCCACAGGTGGCGTAGTCGATATCAGCCACTCAACCCGGAAAAGCCCGTACCATCTCTTTTAAATGTGATGGCCCTGGGCACAGAGCAGGTCCGGGCCACGGCTGCACCCCATCGACAATATAGGACCCAGCTCCGAGTCCCCCATCTCCCAGGGTAGGGTTTCCAGCGTCACACACATCAAGACATCAAGCTCAGAGAGGGTAGCGAGCAACATTCAGCTCAGAGAGGATCGTAAGCCACATCAAGCTCGGAGAGGGTCGCGAGCAACATTCAGCTCAGAGAGGGTCACGAGTCACATCCAGCTCAGAGAGGGTCACGAGCCACATCTAGCTCAGAGAGGGTTGTGAGCAAAATTCAGCTCAGAGAGGATCGCGAGCCACATCAAGCTTGGAGAGGGTCGCGAGCAACATTCAGCTCAGAGAGGGTCACGAGTCACATCTAGCTCAGAGATGGTCGTGAGCAACATTCAGCTCAGAGAGGGTCGCGAGCCACATCTAGCTCAGAGAGGGTCGTGAGCCACATCTAGCTCAGAGAGGGTCGCGAGCCACATCCAGCTCAGAGAGGGTCACGAGCCACATCTAGCTCAGAGAGGGTTGTGAGCAAAATTCAGCTTAGAGAGGATCGCAAGCCACATCAAGCTCAGAGAGGGTCGCAAGCAACATTCAGCTCAGAGAGGGTCGTGAGTCACATCCAGCTCATAGATGGTCATGAGCAACATTCAGCTCAGAGAGGGTGGCGAGCAACATTCAGCTCAGAGAGGGTTGCGAGCCACATCCAGCTCCTGCCCCTCTCACAATAGTGACCCCAAGAGTCCCCTATTACCGATATAATTAAAACCAAAATTTTTCCACTGAAATTACACAGCAGTATGACAAGCTCCTGGGTTTCCTATCTTACCCCATTCAGATCTGCTCTTCTGTGCAGGGACACACACAATAGTCACCATCTAGAGATCTACTCTTAATAGCTGCTTGCTACACCTGGCTCTTGAGCTACAAGTTGGGGACCCTGGACTAGAGCAATAATTTGAATGTTTTTTTTATATCCTTCCTCTTGTGTTATCTTTCTGTTACTCTTTCTTATGTTAACGGGTCGGTTTTGACCCGTGTCTTAAATCACCCCTAGGATACCCTAAAAACAGTTATTTATGATCCAATTTGTTTCTTACCTCTTAGTTACCTTGTTTGGGTTTCTCATCCATGGAAGGATTGATTTTAATATTTTTGTTGTGGCCCCCTGGGCATTTCATTTGAGAGCATACCCTTCATTTTCAATATAAAAATATTGTCAAATGAACCTCAAGAGAATAATATAAACTTAAAAAGTTTGTTATATTACCTGACTATTACTGAAGGGTTTTAGAACACATTTCTTAAATGTAAAAAAAAGTATACATATATATATTTTATATTATTAACTCTAGTAACATCTATGGTGTTACGGGTAGTGTTGAGCGATACCTTCCGATATCGGGAAATATCGGATCGGATTGGATCGGACCGATACCGAAAAAGTATCGGATATCGCCGATTCCGATACCGGAAACCAATGCAAGTCAATGGGACATAAATATCGGAATTAAAATAAACCCTTTCTTTCCTTGTAGGTTATTTCTACATGAAGGAAAACAACTAAGAATAATGTAGAATGTATTGGGGGAGGTGGGGGAGACAATAAAGGCATAGAGGTTTAGCCCAGTCAAATGGAATAGCAGGAATTAATATTTTTTTATTATGTTCTGAGTTACGGAAATATTAACTATGTTAAGTATTTTTATATTTTGTCAGATATTTATGTTTCACTACTTCCATGCTCTTCACCTTCTTTTTTACTTCTCCCACACTTTCTCCTTCATCATCCTCAGCATCTTTTTCATCCACTTCTTCTTCACCTTCTTCTTCTTCACCTTCTTCGTATTATTCTTTTTTTTACATTCTTCATATTCTACTTCTTCATCTTCTTCATATTCTTCTTCTTCATCATATTCTTATTTGTGACAGGCATTCCTGTAGTTGTTATCTATAAAAGGTTGGACATTACACCTTTCGTTCTGCCCGTCACAAAAGATTTACAACAGGATTTGTCCGCGTTCAGTTTGGCCTGCAGCAGCAGGTCTTTTCCAGGGGCACCACGAGGAGGAACGGACTCACCCCCATACACTGCTTAGTCATCTTCTGCTTATAATTTAGATATTATCTTTTGCTCTGATTTTTAGTCTTATGCTTAATGTTCTTCCGCTTTTTGTTCTGCAGCTTCTTGTATTTCTGCTTCTTGGTTTTCTGTCTCTTGTTTTTCTGTATCTTGGTGCTTGTCTTCTCTTCTTTGTCTTCTTGGTCAACTTCTTCAGGGTCATCTTCTTGGTCTTCTTCGGGGTGGTCTTCAGGGTCGTCGTCTTCGGGGGTCCTCGTCTTCGGGGTCCTCGTCTTCTTCGGGTTGGTCTTCTGGGTCCTCGTCTTCGGGGTCCTCGTCTTCTTCGGGGTGGTCTTCAGGGTCCTCGTCTTCTTCGGGGTGGTCTTCAGGGTCCTCGTCTTCTTCGGGGTGGTCTTCAGGGTCCTCGTCTTCAGGGTCATTGTCTTCGGGGTCCTCGTCTTCTTAGGGTTGGTCTTCAGGGTCCTCGTCTTCAGGGTCCTCGTCAGGGAGATCCAGAGTGATTACCAAGAACCATTTCAAAAAGCTTGAACTTGGAAATGTAGCAGAAGGTACAAGAAAGCTGAGGAACTACCGAGGACCAGCTGACGGTACTGGAACCCGGATGGATAGCAGAAGGTACAAGAGCCAATGGAACTACCGAGGACCAGCTGATGTTACTGGAACTCGGTTACTAAGCAGGAGGTACCTGTGCCAGAAAGCACTACCAAGGACCAGCAGACGTTGGTGGAACTTGGATACCGAGAAGGAGGCACCTAATCCAAAGGCACTGCCGAGAACCAGCTGACGGTACTGGAACCCGGATGGGTAGCAGAAGGTACAAGAGCCAATGGAACTACCGAGGACCAGCTGATGTTACTGGAACCCGGATGGGTAGCAGAAGGTACAAGAGCCAATGGAACTACCGAGGACCAGCTGATGTTACTGGAACTCGGTTACTAAGCAGGAGGTACCTGTGCCAGAAAGCACTACCAAGGACCAGCAGACGTTGGTGGAACTTGGATACCGAGAAGGAGGCACCTAATCCAAAGGCACTGCCGAGAACCAGCTGACGGTACTGGAACCCGGATGGGTAGCAGAAGATACAAGAGCAAATGGAACTACCGAGGACCAGCTGACGGTACTGGAACCCGGATGGGTAGCAGAAGATACAAGAGCAAATGGAACTACCGAGGACCAGCTGACGGTACTGGAACCCGGATGGGTAGCAGAAGGTACAAGAGCCAATGGAACTACCGAGGACCAGCTGATGTTACTGGAACTCGGTTACTAAGCAGGAGGTACCTGTGCCAGAAAGCACTACCAAGGACCAGCAGACGTTGGTGGAACTTGGATACCGAGAAGGAGGCACCTAATCCAAAGGCACTGCCGAGAACCAGCTGACGGTACTGGAACCCGGATGGGTAGCAGAAGGTACCCATGTAAAAAAAAAGTTCAAGGCCGCGAGCCGGCCGCAGTTACCAAAACCCACAGTCCTACAGAGGGTGCTTGTCCTATTGGCACTATGGAACCAGCCTTCATTGCCAGATCCCGCAGCCCACATAGGAGTCACCTAAACTGCAGGCACCATAGAGTCGGCTAACCCGACCGCAACACGACAGGACAACGCATTGGAGGCAAAGTGACGTTGACACTACCCGGAAACAGCTGGCGTGCTGGAACCAGGCTGGGCAGGAGGGAGTACCCGTGCCAAAGACACTGCCGAGAACCAGCTGACGGTACTGGAACCCGGATGGGTAGCAGAAGGTACAAGAGCCAATGGAACTGCCGAGAACCAGCTGGCGGTGCTGGAGCCCAGGGTAAATACTAAAAACAGAAGAGCCAGAGGTGTATTTGGAGGAGGTTTTAAATCCGTACTACAGTGGATGTGGACAAAGCAGGAGAATTTGCCGGACACACAGCTGGGGATCAGCTGACGTTACTGAATCCCAATAACACTGGAGCAAGCGTTGACTGTGCAGACGGCACTTCTGAGCAGCAACTAGCGGTATTGGAGCCCAGGGTAAATACTAAAAACGGAGGAGCCAGAGGTGTAATTGGAGCAAGTTTTAAATAAGTAGCACAGTGAATATGGACAGAGCAGGAGAAATTGCCGTGAACACAGCAGGGGAACAGCTGACGTTACCGAACCCCAATAACACCGCAGCAAGTGTTGACTGTGCAGACGGCACTTCCGAGCGCCAACTGGCGGTGCTGGAGCCCAGGGATAAGAATGAAAACAGAGGAGCCAGAGGTGTAATTCGAGCAACTTTAAAATGTGTAGTACAGTGGATGTGGACAAAGCAGGAGAAATTGCCGTCCGCACAGCAGGAGAACAGCTGACGTTACTGAACCCCAATAACACGGCAGCAAGTGTTGACTGTGCAGACAGCACTTCCGAGCGCCAACTGGCGGTGTTGGAGCCCAGGGTAAATACTAAAAACGGAGGAGCCAGAGGTGTAATTGGAGCAAGTTTTAAATAAGTAGCACAGTGAATATGGACAGAGCAGGAGAAATTGCCGTGAACACAGCAGGGGAACAGCTGACGTTACCGAACCCCAATAACACCGCAGCAAGTGTTGACTGTGCAGACGGCACTTCCGAGCGCCAACTGGCGGTGCTGGAGCCCAGGGATAAGAATGAAAACAGAGGAGCCAGAGGTGTAATTGGAGCAACTTTAAAATCTGTAGTAGTGAGAATGTGGACAGAGCAGGAGAAATTGCCGTCCGCACAGCAGGGGAACAGCTGACGTTACTGAACCCCAATAACATGGTAGCAAGTGTTGACTGTGCAGACAGCACTTCCGAGCGCCAACTGGCGGTGCTGGAGCCCAGGGATAAGAATGAAAACAGAGGAGCCAGAGGAGTAATTGGAGCAACTTTAAAATGTGTAGTACAGTGGATGTGGACAAATCAGGAGAAATTGCCGTCCGCACAGCAGGAGAACAGCTGACGTTACTGAACCCCAATAACACGGCAGCAAGTGTTGACTGTGCAGACGGCACTTCCGAGCGCCAACTGGCGGTGTTGGAGCTCAGGGATTACAGTTCAGGTGGTAGAAACATGAACAGAACAGGAGACCTGGATACTGTTGCCAACCAATTATTTATTCTGGAAGAGGACTGGCAAATTCATGAGAGATCCAGGCCTTGTTCATTTTGAGAAAAGTAAGCCGGTCAACGTTATCGGAGGATAGTCGCATGCGACGGTCTGTTAGTACACCACCTGCGGCACTAAAGACGCGTTCCGATAATACACTAGCAGCAGGGCAAGCTAGCACCTCCAGTGCATACTGACTAAGCTCTGGCCATGTATCCAGCTTACAGACCCAAAACTTGAAGGGAGAAGAGCCGTCTGGGAGTACACTAAGAGGGCAAGACATGTAGTCTGTCACCATCTGACGGAAACGTTGCCCTCCTGCTGACTGGAGCTGTCTGTGATGGTGTAGACATTTGTGGCGGCGGGGACACAAAACTTTGCCACATTTCGGCCATACTGGTCTTGCCTTGTGCTGAGGCGCTGCTTCTGCTCCCTCTTTGTGCAGAGCTTCCTCCACTGCCTCGACGCACTGAGCTGCTTTGTAAAGCACTAGCAGCACTGCTCTCGGTTGGAATGGAGAACATGATGGAATGCACCAGTGCGTCTTGGTACTCCCGCATTTTACGCTCCCGGTTCAATGGTGTTATGAGGCTTTGTAAGTTGTCCCGGTAGCGAGGATCTAGGAGGGTGGACACCCAATAATCAGCCGTGTTGAGAATGTGGGCGATGCGGCGGTCGTTTCTGAGGCACTGCAGCATGAAATCAACCATGTGCTGCAGACTGCCAACTGGCCAAGAAACGCTGTCCCCTGCTTGAGGCGTGATCTCTGCCTGCTCTGCATCACCCCACCCTCGCTCTAGATACTGACTACTAGAGCATTGTGTACCTCCCTCCTCTGGACAGATGTCTTCCTCATCCATTGACTCCTCCTCATCCTCCTCACAAAGTGTCCCCTGCCTAGGCCTTTGTGAGGAACCACGTTGCGCAGACTGTAGAGAAGCAGATGGCATTTGTGACTCCTCATCCTCCACCTCTTCCAAAACCTCGTCCCTTAGTGCTTGCAGTGTTTTTTCAAGCAGGCAGATAAGGGGGATAGTCATGCTGACTAGTGCATCATCTGCACTCGCCATCCGCGTGGAATAATCGAAGGCACGCAAAACGTGGCAAATGTCCTTCATAGAGGCCCACTCAGTGGTGGTGAAGTGTGAACGGCGCGCACTGCGACTTGTTTGCGCCTGCTGCAGCTGGTACTCCATTACTGCTGCCTGCTGCTCACACAACCTCTCCAACATATGTAACGTTGAATTCCACCTGGTGGGTAGGTCACATATGATGCGATGTTCCGGAAGACATAATCGGCGCTGCAGAGCTGCAATGCGTGATCTTGCATTGCTGGAACGCCGCAAGTGAGCGCACTCTATGCGGACCTTGTGAAGCAGTGCATCAAGATCCGGATAGTCCCTCAAAAAACTCTGCACGACCAAGTTGAGCACATGTGCCAGACATGGGATGTGAGTGAGGTTGCCTAGGCCCAGAGCTGCCACCAGATTTCGGCCATTGTCACACACTACCATGCCTGGCTGGAGATTCGCTGGCACAAACCACACGTCACTCTGCTGCTTGATGGCATTCCAGAGCTCCTGCGCTGTGTGGCTTCGATTCCCCAAAGAAATTAATTTTAATACGGCCTGTTGACGTTTGGCCACGGCTGTGCTCATATCGGTCATCATAACAGGTAACCGTTCACGGGTCGATGTGGAGGTAGACCGTGACGGCTCCTGCAGCGCTGATTCAGAGGAACTGGAGTATGAGGAGGAGTCAATGTGTACAGACTGGATTCCTGCAATCCTTGGAGTTGGCAGAACACGTACAGCGCCACTCTCAAGATCTGTACCCGGCTCCACAACATTTACCCAATGGGCAGTGAGGGAAAGGTATCGTCCCTGTCCATGCTTACTGGTCCACGCATCAGTGGTCAGGTGGACCTTGCTACTGACGGCGTTTTGTAGCGCATGTTTAATTTTTCCCTCCACATGATGTTGCAGGGCAGGGACGGCTTGCCTGCTGAAATAAAAGCGGCTGGGCACGTTGTATTGTGGGACTGCCAATGCCATAAAGTTACGGAATGTGTCAGTCTCCACCAGCCTGAATGATAGCATTTCAAGGGCCAGTAGTTTAGCAATGCCAGCATTCAGAGCCTGTGCTCGGGGGTGGTTTGCCGAGTATGGGCGCCTTTTCTCCCATGCCTGTGCTAACGATGGCTGTAGACTGGCCTGGGAGTGTGAGGATGACTGGGAAAGTGGTGCTGTGGGTGGAATTACACTGTGTCTCTGTACAACAGTGCCAGAGATTCTTCCATGGCGATCCTGTGAGGAAGCCGAACCAGCTGTGTGTGAGCTGGAGGAAGAGGCTACAACACGAGCTGAAGAGGTGGTAGGTGGCGCTGTAGGTTGGCCTAGGTCTTCAGTGTGTTTGTGTAACTCCACCACGTGCTTGGTCCGCACATGTTTCCACATATTTGTGGTATTGAGGTTGCTGACACTTTTCCCTCTTTTCACCTTCTGATTACACAGCTTGCATTTGACAAAGCAAATGTCATCTGCAACTGTGTCAAAAAAGGACCAGGCACTGCAAGTCTTGGGAGCGCCCGCTTTGGATTTTGGAAGAGCCATGCTCCTAATGGGTGCCGAAGTGGAGGCTACAGGCAACCAAGTCTGCCCCCTCCCTCTCCCTCCTTTTTGGGCCGTTCGGGGAATCTCTTCCTCAGAGCTGCTCCCACCACCTTCCTGTCCCTCACGCCATGATGGGTCAAGGACCTCATCATCTACACCACCCTCTTCAAACAACTGCTTCTCCTGGGTAGTCTCGACAGCACAGTACGCACCAGAAAGTGGCACCTGAGTCTCATCATCAGATGCGTACTGAGGTGTGCTGCTGACCATAGGCACTGGCCCACCCGCCTCTTCAGATTCAGAGAGACAAAACGGTTGCGCATCACTGCATACTACCTCTTCTTCAAATTCTCGAATTCTGCTTGGCTGGCCCCCTCTTTCCAAGCCAAGAGATTCAGAGAACAGAAGTAGAGATGGCTCCTGTCCAGGGCTCTCTGACTGCCTGGGCAATTTGGCAGGTGGTGAAGAGACAGATGGGTGCTCTTCAGTGCTCAGGACCTGAGAGGATCTGGAACTAATTGAAGTCGATGCGTTAGCTGCCATCCATCCGACAACGGCTTCAATTTGGTCCTCGCGCAGCAGTGGGGTACGGCTAGCTCCTACAAAGCTGCGCATAAAGGACTGTTCCCTGGTAAAACTGGGGGATGCTGAGTCACTGGTGCCCGCAGCAGGCACAGAATCCCCACGTCCTCTCCCTGCAGGCACAGAATCCTCACGTCCTCTCCCTGCAGAAACTCCACGCCCACGCCCACGACCACGACCACATGCCTTACTCCCTGCCTTCTTCATCTTGGTAGACTGATAAAGATAGGCAGAAAAGTACTAAGGGCTTAGTGTGCTTATTCCTGAACAGCTGCTAACAGGTATAAGAAACACTAATTTTATAAAGTGTGGACTAGACTTTAATATGAGCTAATGTGGCCTACACAACTGTAAAGTGGAGTGTTTGGTGAACTTTATTTAGGTTTTTTTTGTCACAAAAAGACACTGGATGTGCCTAAAGATGTAATAACGATAGTATCACAAACTTTTTGTAGCTATTACAATGTAGGAAGGTAACCTACAATGCAATAGATGAGGCTGCAAAAAATAGGCTAATACTAATCTGGCTGGGGCTGCAGGGCCCAATGCTGCAGAAAGGCTCCTCTATCTACTCCTATATAGTGTGTTTGGAATCAATTTAGCTGAATATGGATGGAACCACCACACTAATAGGAGATATCAGGAAAAATTATGAATTGGCAATAAAGGACAATGTATGAGGCAGTGACACACACTGAGTGCACTACAACCAGACGGGGTTGAAGCACACACTACAGGGTGAGCTGCACTCACACACCAGACCTTGCAGACAGCGGTGAACAGTACAGATGCAGAGCACTGTGCACTAGTGCTGCAAGACGGAAAAAAATTCTCTATCTACTCCTATATAGTGTGTTTGGAACCAATTTAGCTGAATACAGATGGAACCACCACACTAATAGGAGATATCAGGAAAAATTATGAATTGGCAATAAAGGACAATGTATGAGGCAGTGACACACACTGAGTGCACTACAACCAGACGGGGTTGAAGCACACACTACAGGGTGAGCTGCACTCACACACCAGACCTTGCAGACAGCGGTGAACAGTACAGATGCAGAGCACTGTGCACTAGTGCTGCAAGACGGAAAAAAATTTCTCTATCTACTCCTATATAGTGTGTTTGGAACCAATTTAGCTGAATACAGATGGAACCACCACACTAATAGGAGATATCAGGAAAAATTATGAATTGGCAAAAAAGGACAATGTATGAGGCAGTGACACACACTGAGTGCACTACAACCAGACTTGGCTGAAGCACACACTACAGGGTGAGCTGCACTCACACACACAGACCTTGCAGATAGCGGTGAACAGCACAGGGAACTGTGCACTAGCACTGCAAGGCACAGTGATTTAGAAAGTAGCTTGGGTAAAGCAGTATAGAGCAAATAGGTAGCTAAAACTGTCCCTCAGAACAACAGCGTCCTATCCCTAACTGAATTCACAGCAGAGTGAGCTCAAAATGGCGGCGGTGGCTTTTATAGTGCATCATGACATCATTTCAGCAGCCAATCACAGCCATGCCATTAGTTAAGATGCCTACATGCCTAACAGGATGTGCCCACACTTCTTAGGATCCTCATTGGCTGAATAAAATGAAAATGTCTCATTGCATTATGGGAACTTCCGATTCCGGTATACGATATTGCAATAGTATCGGAATTAAGTATCGGAATTCCGATACCGCGAATATCGGCCGATACCCGATATTTCAGTATCGGAATGCTCAACACTAGTTACGGGTCAATTTTGACCCATATCTAACTACTTTATGAAAAAGGCAAAAAACAGATTTTTTTTTTTATAGAACTTTAATACAAATAAAAGATGAAAATTATATTAACATTAATAGCAATAATAATAAAAAGTAGCTTTTCTAGGTCAAACAAACAACAATCAATCAAGCAAATCAACAGAAACCAAGTACTAGTTTTTAGATGCATTAGTATTTAGATGCATGTGTGGCAAAAAGTGACACTTTTTGTGTGTTCTTTGCAGAGGTATTTTTTGCAGCCGAAGCACGATGTGTTTGTCTTTCTGTCCTTATTGCTAGGGCAGACCTGACACCTCTTTCTTTTAGAATCAGGTGGTCTCACTGGATTTGTGGCTGTTGTGGTTGATGTTGAGACAGGCCTGGTTGAGGAGGATGCTGGTGATGATGCTCTTTGTGTTGCTGTGGGTGTGGACGAAGCACTTGTTGAGCTCTTGAGTTGTCGGACCAAGGCTGCAGCGGCTGGTCTCGGGGCACTCGTTCCCTTTGGTCAATGTGCGCCTTGACAAGGGATCTTCCTAGTTCCTCAAGAAACATCCTCCGCTTGTGTTTTTTCTTTGAATTCCATCCTTGGTGAATGTGGGTCCACAACACAAATGAATTGCATGCTGACTGTTAGAACCTTGCTGTTAGGTTTTTTTTCCTTTGCTGGTCACATGATCTTGTTGGCCTATTTAATCCTGCTCCGCCCTTCTGGCTTTGCTGGACTTCATTGTATATCTACTTTCTAGCTAGCCTGTGCTCTGTATCTAACTCTGTTAGTTTGCTTGGTCTACGGACCTCTAGGTTCTATCTATTTTGTTTGTTCGTCTGTCTGCTGCTATTTCTGTTAGGAGGTGTCCCATATTCCTCCCAGTCCTTAGTACTTGTAGGGATTCCCTCCCCAAATCTATAGGTCTCCGTACAGACTAGATTAGGACTTTAGCAGGTCTGATCGCAGGATCAGGTTCCCTGTTACATCGTAGGGATTCAGCTGAGTCTTATAGTAGGGACAGATCTCCTCTCTTTCCTTAGCTTTGGTAGCAGAACATAACAGTAAGTCCAGCCTGTAAATTCTCTAAGGAAAGATTTTTTTTTGTTCCATCATGGTGTCGGTCCAGGATTTGGCTAAACACCTGCAGGGACTCTCTCTGGAAGTGGCCGAGCTCCGTCAGCACGTGAGTAACTGTCCTGGAGCATATTTCTTGGAGCCTAAGGTATGTTTGCCGGATTTATTTTTTGGTGAACATCGAGAATTTTTTTCATTTAAAAATGCTTGCTTATTGTATTTTCGTTTGAGACCCAAGTCCTCTGGGGATGAATCCCAGCGCGTAGGGTTCATAATGTCACTTTTGCGCAAAGAGCCTCAGGAGTGGGCCTTTTCTTTGCAACCTAGTGATACATGCTTCAGATCAGTGGATAGTTTTTTTTCTGCTTTAGGACTATTATATGATGATCCTGACCGTGTGGCATCAGCTGAGACTGAGTTGAGACGTTTAAAACAAGGATCAGGTAATATGGAAAAATATTGTACACATTTTCGTCGTTGGTCCACTCAAACAGGGTGGAACGATTCTGCTCTGAAAAGTCTATTTCTTGCTGGGCTCAGTGAAAAGGTTAAAGACCTGCTAATTGCTTATCCTACACCTGAGGATTTGCAACAGGCTATGCAATTAGCTATACGGGTGGACAGAAGACTGCGTGCTAGGGTTAATGAGAGCAAATCCTCTGCTATGTCAGTTTCTGGTTATGATAATGTGTGTACTAACAGTGGTGAACCGATGGAGATTGGATCGGTGGCACCTCGCTCTCAAGAAAAACACCGTCGTTTTTCAGAAGGCTTGTGTTTCTATTGTGGAAAATCTGGTCATTTGATTAAAGGCTGTGAGCTTCGTATGAAGAAAGAAAAAAAAATGGTCAGTCACGCCCGTATTGCCTGTTTAAATTCCAAGGGTATATTTTTAGCTGCTTCCACGATTGCTCAGGAAAAATTAATGGAATTTCGGGTGTTTGTTGATTGCGGGTCTACACTGAATGTTATTGATGGGGGATTCGTGGAAAAACTCAATTTAAAACCTGAACCTTTATCATCCCCCATTGCTGTGGTTTCTGTGGATGGTTCCCCTTTGAAGAATATTACTCTCAAGGTCAGTGAATTTCCTCTCACTATTAATGGTGTTCACCATGAGAAATTGGATTTGGTAGTGTTGAATAACTTGCCTTCTCCAGTAATATTGGGTTTGCCCTGGTTAAAATTTCACAATCCTGTACTGGATTGGTCTACCAGTGAAATTAAATCCTGGAGCCATAAATGTTATGACAAGTGTTGTAACGGGCGTATTGCAGCTTTGGATAGGGGAGAATTGCCTGTTCCTATTCAGGATTTTTGGAGAGTTTTTTCTGAGAAAGAATCGCAGGTTTTGCCTCCCCATAGAGACTATGATTGTTCTATTGAATTTGTCCCTGGAGCGACTCTTCCTAAAAGTCGTTTATTTAACCTTACTATTCCTGAGAGGAAGGCTTTGGAGGAATACATACAGACAAGTTTGGCCGCTGGTCACATTAGGCCCTCTAAGTCTCCTGTGGCGGTTGGATTTTTTTTTGTAAAAAAAAAGGACGGCGGTTTACGTCCTTGTCTGGATTTTCATGAGATTAACAAAATTACGGTACGCAATCCTTACCCACTGCCATTGATTCCTGATCTGTTTAACCAGTTATTGGGGGCCAAGTGGTTCTCTAAAATTGACCTTAAGGGGGCATACAATCTGTTGCGCATGAAGGAGGGTGATGAATGGAAGACTGCTTTTAACACTCCTGTGGGTCATTTTGAGAATCTGGTTATGCCTTTTGGTCTTACTAATGCTCCTGCATTTTTTCAGAATCTGATTAATGACATCCTTAGACCTTTGATCGGTAAAAATGTGGTTGTGTATTTGGATGACATTTTGATTTATTCGCCAGATCTGGAGTCTCATTGGCGGAGCGTGCGTGAGGTATTACAGTTATTAATGGACAATTCGCTTTTTGCTAAGCTGGAGAAATGTGAGTTCGCTGTACAGAGAATTAGTTTTTTGGGCTACATTATCTCCAGCAAAGGTTTTGAGATGGATCCGGTTAAGGTTCAGGCTGTGCAGGAATGGCCTAGGCCTATTGGTTTGAAATCAATACAGAGGTTTTTGGGTTTCGCCAATTACTATAGAAAATTCATAAAAAATTTTTCTAGTATTGTCAAACCTCTGACTGATCTCACCAGGAAAGGTGCTGATGCGGTTCAGTGGTCTTCTGAGGCCATTGAAGCTTTTGTGTATCTCAAGGAGAGGTTCACCTCTGCTCCCATCCTTATGCAGCCTGATGTTACTAGGCCGTTTTTGGTTGAGGTTGATGCTTCCTCTGTGGGGGTTGGCGCAGTATTGTCTCAGGATAACGGGGATGGATTACATCCCTGTGCATTTTTTTCAAAAAAATTTTCGGAGACTGAATTGAATTACGATATTGGTAATCGGGAATTATTGGCTATTAAACTCGCATTTGAACACTGGCGCCACTTCTTGGAAGGTGCGGAATTTCCCGTTCAGGTTCTTACGGATCATAAAAATCTGATATATCTTGACGCTGCCAAGCGCCTGAATGCCCGTCAGGCTAGGTGGGCACTGTTTTTCTCGCGGTTTAATTTCTCCGTTACTTACATCCCTGGTACTAAGAATGTTAAGGCGGATGCCTTGTCTCGCAGTTTTTCTCCCATAGTCGGTGCTGAGAAAGAGGAAAACATTTTACAAGAAGGTGTTGTGATAGCTGCTTTAGACTCCGTTTTGGAAGATGAGATTCTTAAAGCTCAGGAGAATGCCCCATCTAACACTCCTCATGGGAGGTTGTTTGTGCCTGGGACCTTTAGGAGAGATTTGTTTGTTGAGTGTCACGAATCTCGGTTGGCAGGTCATCCCGGAATCTCTGAGACCAAGAGACTGGTGGGTCGCAGTTTTTGGTGGCCTGGATGGCAGAAGGAAGTCATTAAGTGGGTGCGCCAATGTACTATATGTGCTAGATCTAAGTCCTCACATACTCCTGCTGCGGGGTTGCTTTGTCCTTTGGAGGTCCCCAGTGCTCCTTGGACACATTTGGCTATGGACTTTATAACTGACCTTCCCCCCTCTGAGGGTTTTACTGTCATCTGGGTGGTCGTGGACCGTTTTAGCAAGATGTGTCACTTGGTTCCCTTCGTCAAACTGCCCTGCGCTAAAACTCTCGCTAAGGCCTTTGTCAAGGAAATTGTCAGACTTCATGGCGTTCCTACTGACATTGTTTCTGATAGGGGTCCTCAGTTCGTGGCTCGTTTTTGGCGTGCCTTTTGTGACAGGTTGGGAATTCATTTGTCGTTTTCGTCCGGATATCATCCTGAATCTAATGGCCAGACAGAAAGGAAAAACCAGGATGTTGAGCAGTTCTTGCGTTGTTTTGTGGCAGACAATCAAGAGGGGTGGTCTGAGTTTCTGCCACTTGCCGAATTTGCTCTGAACAATCATACATCTTCTTCTGCTGGTTGTTCGCCTTTTTTTTGTTGTTCTGGGAGACATCCGTCGTTTGGGTCGTTCTCCAAGTTGGGATCTGCCGTGCCTGAGGAGGAGAATTTTTCCGGTGATTTGGAAAGAGTTTGGACGGATGTGCGTGGTAATCTTCAGGAGGCCAACAGAAAATCTAAAGACTACTTTGATAGGAAACGACAGGAGGTTTTGTTCGCTGTTGGTGACATGGTTTGGTTGTCCTCTAGGAATCTGCGGTTGAGGATTCCTTCTAAGAAATTGGGTCCCAAGTTTGTAGGGCCCTTTAAGGTGCTTCAGGTTGTCAACCAATCTGCTGTTAGGTTGGAGGTTCCTACCTCCTGGAGAATTAATCCGGTCTTTCATGTCTCTCTGTTAAAAAAAGCTGTTGTGTCGGATGGTGACGCCTCTGCCTCTGTTCCTCCGGTGGTGGAGGACGGGGAATATGAAATTTCTCGCATCCTTGACTCTAGACGGTATAGAGGTAGTTTGCAGTATCTTGTGGCCTGGAAAGGTTTCGGACCCGAGGATAACTCTTGGGTGAGGTCAGATGATGTTTCCGCGTCCAGACTTATCAGAGCGTTTCACAGGAGATTTCCTGATAAGCCTGGTCCTAGGGGATCCGGAGGATCCTCTTAGAAGGGGGGGTACTGTTAGAACCTTGCTGTTAGGTTTTTTTTCCTTTGCTGGTCACATGACCTTGTTGGCCTATTTAATCCTGCTCCGCCCTTCTGGCTTTGCTGGACTTCATTGTATATCTACTTTCTAGCTAGCCTGTGCTCTGTATCTAACTCTGTTAGTTTGCTTGGTCTACGGACCTCTAGGTTCTATCTATTTTGTTTGTTCGTCTGTCTGCTGCTATTTCTGTTAGGAGGTGTCCCATATTCCTCCCAGTCCTTAGTACTTGTAGGGATTCCCTCCCCAAATCTATAGGTCTCCGTACAGACTAGATTAGGACTTTAGCAGGTCTGATCGCAGGATCAGGTTCCCTGTTACATCGTAGGGATTCAGCTGAGTCTTATAGTAGGGACAGATCTCCTCTCTTTCCTTAGCTTTGGTAGCAGAACATAACACTGACACATCAAGGATGTTGTAAAATACAACCATTGGCCATCTCCTAGTCATTCGCTGGCAAGTGTAGGTGGCAGTCAGCTTGTCCAGGTTGTCCACTCCTCCTTTGTTTTTGTTATAGTCCAGGATGATTCTGGGCTTTTTGTCACTTCCTGATGACACAGCTGCATCTTTGTGAAGTGTGGACATCAGTACCACATTCCATCGTTTTTTGGGGCAGTATGAAACAGCAGTGGTGGTGTCTGTAAAAACAAACTTTGAGGAAAGTGGAGCCCTGTCCTTCATCTGCAACAATTCAGCGGGCAGCTCAGGTTTGTTTTTTTTCACTGTGCCCACCATGGTGATTTTCCTCCTGAGAAGTTCTTGTCCAAGGTCATAGCTGGTAAAAAATTGTCACAAGTAATGTTGTGACCTTGCAGTCCAGAAGTCATATCGAGGACTACACGTTTTCCTTGTTTTTTTTCAGGGATGCCGCTTGCAGACTTGCCTGTGTAAATCTGTAGATTCCATGCATAGCTAGTTTTTGCATCACAGGCTGCCCAAATTTTTATGCCGTATTTGCCTGGCTTACTTGGCATGTATTGCCGGAAGGGGCATTTTCTGCGGAAAGGGAGAATACGTTCGTCTACTGTCACCTCTGGCCCTGGGTTGAACATCAGTGGAAGGAGCTGCACCCATTTCTCCCAAACATCCCTGATGGGAGCAAGTTTGTCAGATTTTGTTCTGGTGTCTCTGTTATCACATCTGAGGACTCTTGATATCATTTGAAAATTTTGAAGTGACATTGTTGCCCGGAAAATATTCCTGCCTGTCGATGCGTCCCAGAGACTATCAGTGGCCTCATTGCAGGATTTGTACACTCCAGCAAGGAGAAGAACACCAATGTAGGCATCCAGGACATCATCATGAAGGTCATTCCACATGTTGCCGTGGACTTTTTTTCCTTCAAGGTTTGTCATAGCAATAATGACTTTTTTTATTGACAATGGCATAAACAGATCAAAAATGACTTGATGTCACTTACTCTTGTCACAGCAAACCTTGTGATCCCAGGGGTCATTTTTATGACATTTGCAGCATCTGCCCTGCCATGTACATCTGGAGGTACTGAGCTCCAACTGATCTTGCCACTTTTGGATTTGAATCTTTCAGCGGGAGCAGCTTCAGCACCGGTGACCTCCTCATCAGACTGATCAGAACTGTCTGTGTCTTCCGGTTTATACTCCACATCTTCTTCCTCCTCAGAAACCTGTTCATCTGTATCAGTTTGCTGCTGTGTGTCCTCTGATTCATTATCATCTAAGATATAATCCAGAATTTGGCTTACATCAAATCTTCTCCTCATTGTTGCATGTGTAAACTGGAGATGTATACTCTGCAAAGTACAAACTCTAAGCTGATTTGGCCATACCTGCCTGGACATGTCCCTAACTCAAGTTGTTGGAGGTAGAGCTGGCTGTGGGCTGTTGGTTTATATTTTGTTTATGAGTTCAGTTTTGGGACTTATTATTGTTTTTTTACTCTTATATTAGACCTGGGTCGAAATTGACCCCAACAACACAAATGTTATAATTTTAATAAGAGAATTTTTACAATTTAGTAAAATAGTTTTATTTATTGTATTTTGTTTAAAAATAAATTCCTGAAAAAGTCAAAAAGTCTTGATGCAATAAACAAATGTATGTAGAATTTGTATGCATTTAAAACCTAAAACGGGTCGGTCACGACCCTAACACAAGAGGAAGGATATCCAAATATACAGATATAACAGATTACGTAGGTAGCATCTGCAATATTCACTTTGTGGTGCTGTCCAGTCAAACTGAATGGGAATGACTGCACAACACAAACAAAATTATAATAAAACATCTTAGAAGAGAATATTACTTTCGCAATATATTTCTGAGAAAAACTATCAGATTTTTTTTGCAATCATATAGCATAAAAATAACATTGAAAATAGTGACAAAACAATAGGAATGAAATTACAAGCATCAGAGGGAGAAATAAAGAAGAAAAGTTTTACATAACTTTTGAGACTGTTAATGCAAAAAATATAGTTTTACACTCCCTATGCTCTAGATCAGGGATGGGGAACTTCAGGTCCGCGGGCCGTTTACGGCCTATGATGACCTTTTATCCGGCCTTGTGGCAGATTCTCAGGGACCACAGTGCATGGGCAGGCAGCTGTATTTTGATGGCCACCGGCCCTTCAATTTCTTCTTGCTCCGCGAGCACGTGCACACAGTGTTCACTACTGAAAATGAGGTGCATGCAGTGAAAGATTACGTCCTGACATCAGTGCCAATGTCAGGACGTACTTTGAGGGCGCGATTTGTGCAGCCCCAAAGGATGGGATAAATATCCAAATGGCCCTTTTCAGAAATAAGGTTCCCCACCACTGCTCTAGATGCTTAGGAGTCATGTGGGTGGTCTTAATGATTAACAACCTTCCCTGCATGCCTGATGTACATACAAGGAGAGCTGTCAGTCATTAAATAGGACCGCCCAGTGGACTTCAAAGCAAAAATAGAGAAGGGATTTAAAGGAATAAAATGAACAATGGGAGGATTTTCCTTTTACAGGAGTTTTCTCATGTTAATTAATGGTTAAAACCGCAACTTTTTTATAAAAACAATAAACTTTTCAATTTACCCCATATTAAAAATCCTCTCTATTCTCAAGAATGGAGGGATTTTAAATTACCAAAGTTACAGTGGAGGACACAGACCGAAGAGGGTCCTGATGATTTTCAGATGAAAGTGGGCCACCTTACCCCTTGGGTCCCTGTGCGGCTGCACAGGTTGCATTAATGATATATCCTCACCTAGGTTACCGGCCACCTCAGAGTTGCTTTCTTAGGGAAAGATTGCGTAGCTGCAAGTTACTTGCTGTAGAGCTTACAAGTGCTGCTTTGAAGACTGCCAGATCTCTGGATCTGTCTTTGCTCTCATCCTTTGCTAGGGAGGCAAACTAGACTCTTCTTGCAGCATTGGAGAGCATCCAGTTGGACCAGCGGCATGAGTAACTGTCAATCACGAGGAGCACACTTTTACACAGCAAACAGGAAGCTGGTGTCACAGGTGTGTCAGGTGTAATAGACAGTCGCTCTGGATCTGCGCTTGGCATTGCAGATACCTTCTTTATCCTTCTTCCTTTAAGACCCAGCGGCAATCTCCCTCCTGCTGCTTTGACACACCCTTGCATGGGAGTTAAAAACCCTCAGTTTGCTTCAGGCAATCGCCGGTGATACTTCTATGTTCGTTTGTGCATGCTTGGAGCAGTGTTGGCTGGCTTCTTCTCTGGTGCCCTTGGAGGACAGTTGGCATTTCTCCTCTGGTGTCTGCTCAAGGTAAGTTAATCCCCTTTGTTTGTCTACCTTGTTGTTTTTAGTTTGTAGTGGGGCCTGACCAGTGCTCACCCCAGGGTCCTGCTCGGCGGTTGGGGTGGAATCAATTTAGAGAGGGTAGGGTAGGCAGGGTGTTATTAGATCTGCCTAGGGGTCTCTACTCCCCCTTTCCCTTCGTGTTGCACTTAGTCTTTCCCACATCTTGCGTGACAGCTGGGAGGAAGAAGAAGAGCAATGCGCTGCTGAAGAAAGAAGATGAGCAGGCTTACCTTATGACTTATTTTATTTAAATGGCATCTGACTTCTCAACCATCTATATTTGCATGCAGGTCATAGGAAGCAAAATAAAATGCTAGTTTGATATCTATGATCCGGTGTCTTATTTCAGAGACATCCATGTTTTTCTTAATATGTAAATGAGCTGTTAAGATCTGTGGCCCAGAAATAGATCTCCCTGAGAGTCCGACTCCAAAGCTTATTGTAAGCTAACGGGGGCGTTACCAGTGTGAGACATGAAATGACTGACTGTCTGCTCTCCTGATCTACATGTCTCACACTGGTAACTCCACCATTCATTTACTATAAGCTTTGGAGAAATTCTCAGGGAGATCTATTTCCAGCCCAAAGATCTTAACAGCTTATTTAAATATTAAGAATGTGCATGGTTACACTACTGAGCATGCTTAGTACATTCTCCTAAAAAAGACAATCAGTTGATTGCGATCACAGCACCTGCTGCTATCTTTATACTATAAAGTTAAAAAAAAATTTTTTTAGAGATTTTTATTATTTAAAAATAAATACATTTAAAAATGTAGAAATCCTTTAAATTGAGCAGGACTTGGTGCATTATAATGTGGAAATTGCTATCCAGCCGTAGTAACTTGAGTGCAAAATGTCAGATATACTTTATTTATAGGGATACTAATTCTTTCTCCAGAGGAGTTACTCATTACATTAATTAATTGGCATTATTATGCTGCCAATCAGGGAGCCGTGGCATGGAAACATTGATTAAATGCGTATGACAAGTTGCCTGACACTCGATATGATGTGAAATTAGTCATTACTCGGAATAGACCAAGTAAACAGAAAAATATCCTAATATTAAAAATAGGCAAAATTATCCATGGACCTCAAAGTTGTCTCTTTTATGGATGTCAGGAGGAGATTTGTCCTAAGACAAAGTAAGTAATGGATTCTCTTTCCCATCGGTGTCTGTCACATATAGTAGTTTCATGTAGCACCATGTCCTCTGAGGCACTGTAGAATTGGAGTCTGTAAGCTGTGGCCCTCCATATGCCTGGGCCTTGCTGGGACTTGTAGTTGTTTGACAACTCAGATACGCATATTGTAGACCAATGCGGTAGAAATTGGTATTAAGCAAATCCTTATGTGAAAGGTTTACAACAGCTTGAGCTGAATACTGCAGTGTCCCCACAGGGGAAACAAAGTATTACACCTCCGGTGCAGGGTCCTTGAGTCACTCTAAGTTAAAAAACTAAAAAAAACTAAAGTAGTCGTCAGACTTAGAAAAAATATTTCAAAATGCCATAAATTGTGTAAAATAATAAAAGAATATATAGTAACTAGAGATGAGCGAACCCGAACTGTAAATTTCAGGGTTCGTACTGGACACTAGGTGCTGAAATCCCAACACAAACTTCTCCCTGGAGAGAGAGACCTTACTACGACCATTTTACAGCACCAAAGTTCAGGTCCCCATTGACTTCTATGGGGTTCAGATTTGGGTTAAAGTTTGGGTAGAGTTCTGGTACCGAACCAAACTTTGGACTAAAGTTTGATTGAACCCGATGAACCCTAACATCTACGGGTCCACTCATCCCTAATAGTAACCAGCCAATAAAGGCCACTCCGGTGGTCTCCAGTAGAACAGGAACCACTGAAGTACCATTCTTTGGACATCTGACATTTTAGATTTAAGATAAGGATATTTCATGCGTTGTGCGATTGTCACTGGACCACTGCAACTAATCAATGACAACCCAAGAATGGGATGCCATTGCTTCCTGTGTTGACTGGAATCAGTGGAGTGGCCTTTGCTTGAGCGACAGGGGTCAAAGCTGGTGATTATTCATTCTTTTATTACTTTATTAGTAATTACTATATATACTATGTATTACTATAGTAATTACTGTAATTATTATATTACATTATTCATGGCTTTTTCAAAAAAATTAGTTTTCACATCAGTTGATGCTATGAAATTGGTTGCACTACCAGACCATATGATGTCGCATGCACCACTTTTTCGATACAACTATGGACCCAGACCACAATCATGCACTAAGTTGTGTTTGGCTCAGGCACAATACAAATATAGCAGCAGGCATCACGATATATGAGGCACGCTATGAACATAGAGTTGCATGTCGCTCATTCACAAAGGCATTGATAAAACCTGCATCTGGCACTATATGTAGGTCCAAACAGCAGACAACAGCTCCATAGTACAGGGGCTTAATGTGGATTTGCTTAGCCTTTATCAACAAAATTCTGCCATGTGTACAAGTTTTAAGTCTGATTTTTAAAACAGTGAAATAAAAAACTCTAAAGCAACAATAATAATAATAATACAAAAAAATTGATGCAAATCATTGTAATTGAAATAGAACCTGTCAGCACTATTTTGTAATGTAAAGTAGAGACATGCTGCAATACTGATTCAATTGACATCCTTGATGAAGAAATACGCTTTGTTGTTCTTCTTTAATCACCATTTGAAGTCTTCTGCTAATTAGATTTTGGTGCACAGGGGCCAGACTGTGCACTGGGTTTTATTATCCCTGCCAGTGATTCCCAAGACCCTCTGCCTTCCTCCGATCTATTAATGACCTGCCTCCTCTGATTGAAGTCCTGTAATTTACAGACCAGAGGCAGGCAGAGGGGCCGGGGAATCACAGACCGGAGGCAGACAGAGGGGCAGGGGAATCACAGACCGGAGGCAGACAGAGGGGCAGGGGAATCACAGACCAGAGGCAGGCAGAGGGGCTGGGAATTCACAGACTGGAGGCAATGGAGGGGCCAGGAAATCACAGACCGAAGGCAGCCGAGGGGTCGGGGAATCACAGACTGGAGGTAAAGGAGGGGAGGGAATCACAGACTGGGGGCAGACAGAGGGGCTGGGGAATCACTAACCGGAGGCGAACAGAGGGGCCGGGGAAAGATGGATTGGAGGCAGACAGAGGGGCCGGAGAATCACAGACCAGAGGCAGGTGGAGGGGCCCGGGAATCACAGACCGGAGGTAGGTAGAGGGGCTGGGGAATCACAGACTGGAGGCAGACAGAGGGGCCGGGAATTTACAGACCAGAGGCAATAGAGGGGCCGGGGAATCACTAACCGGAGGCGAACAGAGGGGCCGGGGAATGACAGATTGGAGGCAGACAGAGGGGCCGGAGAATCACAGACCAGAGGCAGGTGGAGGGGCTGGGGAATCACAGATTGGAGGTAGGTAGAGGGGCTGGGGAATCACAGACCAGAGGTAAACAGAGGGGGCGAAGAATCACAGACAGGGAGGAGAAGACCCAGTGCACAGTCCAGCTCCTGTGCACCAAAATCTGATTAGCAGAAAACTTCAAATGTTGATTTAAGAAGAACGTCAAAGCGCATCTCTTCACCAAAGGTATCAATTTAATCTTTGTTTCAGCCCCATTGCAGCCATATCTTTACTTTACATTACAAAATGATGCATACAGGTTCTCTTTAATATATTTTTTCAGATGACCATTGACAAAGACAGTGAACAGCAAAAAAGAAATGTGCAAAAACTAATGTAAAATTTGTCTATACATTGCAAAGAAGCAAAAAAACTGACCAGCACCTTCCAGCAGAATGAAGCAATGTGAACAGGTACGAGCTGCTGTAACTGCAGTAAATACAAAAAACTGAGTGCAGGATTCACTGTTTGCGCTAAAATGTCTGCAAATATTGAATATATGAAATGTGGATGCATTATTGCTATATAGGATATAGTTATAAAATGAAGGTGCTTGCTGCACTGATTGGCCTGCAGTAATGCAGTTTACATTTCATGTTTTCAGTGTTTGCAGACATCTTAGTCATAGGTGGATTATAATGAGGGCAATCTGGGCTACCGCCCCGGGCCTGTCCTTTCACAAGGGCCCATTGTCCAAAGATTAATTGCCCCCATTATAATCCGCACAGCGGCCACCACAGCCGAAGCTTGTTTAAATAAAGCTGGGTCTGCCCTGCCGAATAACGTCTGGCAGGATGTACCCAGCGTACAGAGCGCGGGCATGTCTGTTTAAGTCACACCTACCATCTCTCTGCCGGAGAGGAGCATCTAATGGCGTCGCTTCTGAAGACTGAAGAAGTTGTACCTGCCTGCATCGTCTGTCAGTCCTCACTTGTGGGGGGATGGGAGTGTGATTGAACTACATGGGGCAGGTGCCCCTCACAATGTGCCCTCCACTTTGGGAATTAGCTAGTATCATGTATTTATATAGCACATGAAGAGATCACAGTTAAATAGATGTAATGTTTTCAGTCTCAGTGTGACCTCAGGCTCCTCTTAACCTGGATCACCCCTTTCATTTGAGATGGGTAATAGAGGAATTTCTTCTGGCAGCCCAGTAAAATATTACATTTAATTAATTGGGATCTGTTTATGTGGTTTATAAATATTTGATGCAAGCAAAATGCCAAAGTGGAGGGCACAGTGTGCAGGGGCATTCGCCCCATGTAGTTCAATCACACTCCCATCACCCAAATTTTATCCATAACAATAATGGCCAATTGCCTTTAGATACAGAGCACTGCTGCAAATTCTGCTTCTGTGTATTTATCACTATTTCACATGCAGATATGCAGTTAATAGCGTTCTGAAGCAATGTGACCAGTGCACTGAGTCCCGCTGCCAGCAGTAATTATACTTTATTCCTCTCAGCTGCCTCAGGCTTTCCGTCATAGATGTGCGTCCAGCATGGCTTTATGGCTGTAACCACACCCTAGCGCTCAGCATTAGGCAGGATTCACACGGTACCGGAAATATCCGTGTGTCCGTGTGCCACATCAGGATCACATGGACCGGCGCCTGGGAATCCGTGTACAGTTAGCGCTGTTCCCAAGCGCTGGGTGCCGAACACTGCTCTCGCAATGTCCCTGTGTAAAAATAAGAATAAAATAATAAAATCCTTATACTCACCTGTCCAGAGATGTCCCCCCCTATAATCCTCCGACCGCTGACGTAGAGGAGCCGGGCAGAATGAGCCGCTCCAGCGAGTGGGCCACGGCATCGCCGGTCAGAGGATTGCAGCGGTTGACATCTCCGGACAGGTGAGTATATGGATTTTATTATTTTATTCTTATTTTTACACAGGGACACAGCAAGAGCTGACACTACTACCCACATCATTGTCCCAGCTGGTGCTGATCGCAGGGACAATCGGCGCTTGGGAACAGTGCTAACTGTAGCGCTGGTTCCCAGGCACCAGTACGTGTCACACGGATGTCATCCATGTGGGATGTTTTGCGGACCATGCATCCACAAAAAAATGGACATGTCAGCGTGTGGAGCACATGGGCACACGGTCTGTGGAAACACACTGACATGTGCACAGTCTCCAGTACGTGTGGAAACTGTCACCACATGTACTGGAAACACGGACGTGTGAAAGAGGCCTTAGATCCAGCTTTCAATCAGTGCAGGGATGCAGTTACAGCCACTGCTCACTATGCACAGAGCAGTGACTGAAGCCGTGCCGGCCTCACCCCTATGACTGGAAAGTTAGGGTCACTCAAGCATATAAAAAAAATCGGTCCCATTCTCATGAATAAAATTGGTACGATTTTTTTCTCACTTGTGATATATAGGAGGCTCTGTGCAGGCTCATACTGTATATGGGGGTTTATACTGTTGGGGGTTATGTGCGGACTCATACTTTATATTGGAGGCTATGTGGGGGCTAATTATGTATATGAGTAGCTATGTGCAGGCACATTCTCTATATAGGGAGCTATGTGCGAGCTTTTTCTGCATATAGGGAGCTATGTGTGGGCTCATACTGTATAAAGGAGACTATATGGGGGCTCACTCTGTATGTAGGGAGCTATGTGGGGGCTCACTCTGTATGTAGGGAGCTATGTGGGGGCTCACTCTGTATGTAGGGAGCTATGTGCGAGCTTATTCTGGATATAGGTAGCTATGTGCAAGCTCATACTGTATATATGGAGCTATGTGGAGCTTATACTGTATATAGGTAGTTATGCAAGTGCTCATACTATAGGTAGCTATGTCGGGGCTCATACTATATATATATATATATATATACAGGTTGGTCCAAAAGTAGGTGGACAGAAAGTGTAATAAGGTTATGAAGGGGGAGATTTATCAAACATGGTGTAAAGTGAAACTGGCTCAGTTGCCCTTAGCAACCAATCAGATTCCACTTTTCATTCCTCACAGACTCTTGGGAAAATGAAAGGTGGAATCTGATTGGTTGCTAAGGGCAACTGAGCCAGTTTCACAGATCTAGTTTTCACAGATAGATCTCCCCCAAATCTGTTTTCTTTTCAGATAATTCAGATAACACATAATGGCGAATAATTTAAATACAGATCAAAGAAAATGGATTTTAACAGAGTATTGGAAATCTCAAAATGCTGAAACTGTTAGAGCAAATTGAGTTGAAACATTTGGTACTCAAGCCCCAAAGAGACAAACCATTTACCGCATTCGTGACAAATTCAATGCCACTGGCTCAATCCTTAATGCTCCAAAAGCTGGTCGACCCAAAACAGTCTGTACAGAAGATAATAAACAACTTGTTGTTGAAACATTTGTTCAGAGTCCAAAAAAGTCCGCAGAAGATCCTTTTTGGAATTAGGAATTTCATGAGCTTCTATCATGCGAATCCTGAAATCTATTGGGTGGAAAGCTTATCGTCCACATCTAATTCATGGTTTATTGGAGGATGATCCAGACAGGCGGCTGCAATTTAGTGAGATTATGCTTAACGAAATTGAAGAAAATCCAGTAATTTTAGATAACATTATGTGGAGTGATGAAGCTTCTTTCAAATTATCCGGCCATATTAACAGACATAATTGTATTTACTGGTATAATGAGAACATGCATTTAACATTAGAGCAACAACTAAATGAGCCTGGTGTCAATGTTCGGGGAGATATTTCAAGTTTTGGTGTTTTAGGACCAATAATTCTTGATGGAACAGTCATAGAAGATAAGTATCTTGAAATTCTAATGAATCAAGTTGTTCCCCAGTTACAGCAACAACCTAATTCACATGACCTTTATTTCCAACAAGATAGGGCCCCTCCACATTATTCAAGAGTAGTCCGCGAGTATCTTGATGAAACATTTCCTAATAAATGGATTGGCCGAAGAGGCCCACTTGATTGGCCGGCACGCTCACCAGACTTGACCCCAACGGATTTTTTCTTCTGGGGAGTACTCAAGGACAAAGTTTATAGTCAAAAACCAAAAAGTGTCAGTGATTTGAAAAATTACATAAGAGATGCATTTCAAGAAATTAATACCCAAAGAGACTTGTGCAAAAATGTTTGTCGAAGCGTAAGAGGCAAATTGTAATGGAAAACAGTTTGAGCACCTGCGTTGATAAAATTTAAGGGCTTTTGTATTATTGTTCAGAATAAAATGTAATTGTCAATGTTATGCTTGTGTTAGTAAATATAATTTTATATATAAATCAAAATAAAAGTTAATATTTTCTGTCCACCTACTTTTGGACCACCCTGTATATATATATATACATATATATATATCTATATATATAATCGTCTTATCCCGTCTGTCTGTCTGTCTGTCTGTCTGTCCAGGAAATCCCGCATTGCTCATTGGTCCGCCAGCGGACTATCAGCGCCGCAGGATTTCTGAAAAAAGATGGCGGCCGTTAGTGGCTCATCTGCGGGACAGAGCTCAGCGGCGATGCAGCCGGGAGATGACCGGTGCGAGGCGCTCATCTCCCGGCCGGCAACAGCAGAAGGAACCTGACCGCCGGACCCATCTGCGGGACGGAGATGCAGCCGGGAGATGAGTGGCGCGAGCCTGTAGCAGCGGATGGACCGCCGGGTCGGGATACTTCTCCTGCGAGCGCCCGCTATGTCCCGGCTTCTCGCAGCGGAAGTAGCCGCAGAGGCAGCGCCGCTCCCCGGTCCTCACCAAGATGATTCGATGATTGGTCGCGGTCTTCGGACCCAACCAATCACTGATCTTAGCGCAAAAGTTAAACATCGCTGTGCTGATTGGTCGCCGACGCTGCCCGCGACCAATCACCGATTTGGGCGCCACATTTAAATATCGGCCGCGAACAATCAGCACAGCGGGGTTTAAATCTGGAGGCAAGATCGGTGATTGGTAGCGGCCGATATTTAAATTTGCCGCCCAAATCGGTGATTGGTCGCGGGCAGCATCGGCGACCAATCAGCAAAGTAGTGGTTAACTTTAGCCGCAAGATCAGTGATTGGTCGCGGGCCAAGACCGCGACCAATCACCGATTTGTGCGGCACATTTAAATAGCGGCCGCGACCAATTGGATGTCAGCGCCGCTCCCCGGTCCTCCCTTCACACCCTAGCCGCATGGATGTCAGCGGCGCTGCCTGTGCGGATACTTCTGCTGCGAGAACCCGGGACATGAGCGGGCGCTCGCAGCAGAAGTATCCCGACTCGCAGTGCCGCTCCCCGGTCCTCCCTTGACACCCTAGCCGCTGATGTCCCCACAGTATCCGCATGGTGTTACAAAGATCCGGACATTTGTGTTAAAAATCGCTGATTGGTCACTGGCGGTGCCCGCGACCAATCACCGATTTGGGCGCCAAATTTAAATATCGGCCGCGACCAATCACCGATCTTGGCTCCACATTTAAACACCGCTGTACTGATTGGTCGGGGCCGCTATTTAAATTTGGCACCCAAATCGGTGATTGGTCGCAGTCAGCGGCCGCGATCAATCAGCCGAGCGGTGTTTAACTTTAGCGCCAAGATCACTGATTGGTCGCGTTCGGAGAGCGCGACCAATCAGTGAATCGTATTGGTGAGGAGCGGGGAGCGGAATCGTATTAGTGAGGACCGGGGAGCGCCGCTGCCTGTGCGGCTACTTCCACTGCGAGAAGCCTAGAGATGAGCGACTGCTCGCAGCAGAGGTATCCCGACCCGCAGCGCCGCTCCCCGGTCCTCCCTTCACACCCTAGCCGCTGATGTCCCCACAGTATCCGCATGGTGTTACAAAGATCCGGACATTTGTGTTAAAAATCGCTGATTGGTCACTGGCGGTGCCCGCGACCAATCACCGATTTGGGCGCCAAATTTAAATATCGGCCGCGACCAATCACCGATCTTGGCTCCACATTTAAACACCGCTGTACTGATTGGTCGGGGCCGCTATTTAAATTTGGCACCCAAATCGGTGATTGGTCGCAGTCAGCGGCCGCGATCAATCAGCCGAGCGGTGTTTAACTTTAGCGCCAAGATCACTGATTGGTCGCGTTCGGAGAGCGCGACCAATCAGTGAATCGTATTGGTGAGGAGCGGGGAGCGGAATCGTATTAGTGAGGACCGGGGAGCGCCGCTGCCTGTGCGGCTACTTCCACTGCGAGAAGCCTAGAGATGAGCGACTGCTCGCAGCAGAGGTATCCCGACCCGCAGCGCCGCTCCCCGGTCCTCCCTTCACACCCTAGCCGCTGATGTCCCCACAGTATCCGCATGGTGTTACAAAGATCCGGACATTTGTGTTAAAAATCGCTGATTGGTCGCTGGCGGTGCCCGCGACCAATCACCGATTTGGGCGCCAAATTTAAATATCGGCCGCGACCAATCACCGATCTTGGCTCCACATTTAAACACCGCTGTACTGATTGGTCGGGGCCGCTATTTAAATTTGGCGCCCAAATCGGTGATTGGTCGCGGTCAGCGGCTGCGATCAATCAGCCGAGCGGTGTTTAACTTTAGCGCCAAGATTACTGATTGGTCGCGTTTGGAGAGCAGTATCCGCATGGTGTTACAAAGATCCGGACATTTGTGTTAAAAATCGCTGATTTTGGCGCCAAATTTAAACCTCGCTCTGCATCGCTCTGGTGATTGGTCGCGGTCGGAGGCCGCGACCAATCAGCAGTATTGGCGCCAAATTTAAACACCGCTCTGCTGATTGGTCGCGACTAATCAGCGATTTTGGTGCCAAATTTAAACACGCTCTCCAGTCCTCACTAACACGGTTTGCTGATTGGTAGCGGCCGCCGCCCGCGACCGATCACCGATATTGCCGCCAAATTTAAACACCGCTTTGCTGATTGGTCGCGGTTGCCGAACGCGACCAATCAGCGATTTTGGCGCCAAATTTAAACACCGTTCTGCTAATTGCGCCCGGTCGGCCGCATACATATTCTAGAATACCCGATGCGTTAGAATCGGGCTGCCATCTAGTATATATATATATATATATATATATATATATATATAATATGTGTATATATGTAATGTATATATGCATGTGGGGTTCATATTGTATCTAGGGAGCTATGTGCGGGCTCATACTGTATGTAGGGGGCTGTGTTCTCATTGCAGTACAGCTTATGGTCTCCTTTTCTTGTCCTGATTGAAGGAATAACCTCAACCTGATGAATCCCTGAATGACCAAAAGACGGGGGAATGATGGGGGGCCCATGCCTTCCAAACTGCCCGGGGCCCTGGCTACTCTTAATCCACCCCTGATCTTAGTGCAGCAAGTGGCTGCTGTATTCTTTGTTTTGTGTCTATATTGTTGGTCATCCATGTCGTAAAGTGGAGCAATGTAACTATTTATTGAGTTGTTTTCATCTTACGTTTTAAACCCCTTTCACCTGAAATTGCTTGTATTCTCCAGCTGTACTTAAGAAGGAATATAATACCTTTCACACCAGCTTATCGATAGAGATCAGACGAGCGTCTCTGCGGCAGCTTCTAAAAATTCCCTTAAATGTGTCCCTCGGCTGTCGGGGGAAAAACATTGTAGGGAAGAAGCACAAACAGGCGCACTCAGGGACTCATTTGTTCTCTGGTTAACAATGCTCATCACAAAATAGTGTGAGAGAAGCAATGAGACGCAGGAAGTTCTCATTAATTACTAAACAGCTCTGAAGTTGTCCCAAGTTACCAAAGGTCTAACACCTTTATTTACACGTTTTTTTTTCTAGAACTATCACGAAAAACACATGGTCTTCTACAGTAGACTGAGGTAAGTAGCGATGTCAGAACAATGAGATTTTTTTCCTATTCATACACATACATAATATATAGAATATATAGAACATGTTTATGGGGTTTGCTTGTTGTCCTGGAGTTTGATAGGTCTCCTTCTGAATTGTCAATTTCCTCCCGCACTCTACAAACATTCTGATTTTTCAACTGACATCAAATGAAACTGACCCCAGTGTGTGCCTGCGTAGATGAGAGATAGATAAAAATGTGATTTACGCCAACAAATTCAGCTGAAATCTCAATGCTGCAAAGACCCTAACTGAATGGAAAATATGTAAATAACATTTGAAGGTCTCCTAGGACTGAACTGAACTAATTTTGAGTCCTTTATTGGGGTCTAAGAAGTAATGTTTCTCCTTGTGGAGATTGTCTCTTCAGAGAGGAAGAGAACTAGAACTCTAGTGCCACCTGTACAAAATAGCAATCCCAAAAGTCAATATTGTCCCTTTAACAAGCCTTGTCATATGATTTAAGATAAAAGCCAAAACCAAAATCTCAATTTGCAGACACTGTGTTTGTTACGCTTGCACCCGGACTGACTGGCGTGAGCATGATTAGTGATCCCACTGTACCATGAACCGAGGAGTGCCTGGAGGGGCGTAACTAAGTATCAACCCGATCCGACCAAGGTCGCACGGCGGCTCAGTCGACTCCGTGAACCAGGGAGGAACCGAGCAGAGGGACCAGGTGCTACTCCAGGTCAGACCCCGGTCACAGCTGTTGACCCACACCGGGGAATGCAGGAACAGGCAGGTTAGCTGGTGTGCAGACAGGTGGGTACTGGCAGGCATGGCTGGTATGACAGCAGGTGGGTACTTAGCAGGCACGGCTGGTATGAAGGCAGGTGGGTACTGGCAGGCACGGCTGGTATGCAGACAGGCGGGTGCTGATAGGCACGGCTGGAATGCAGACAGGCAGATACTGGCAGGTATGAACGCAGGCTGGATAGGGACCAGTACAGACTGGGATACAGGAACAGAGCCGCAGGTGCGGTGGACTAGCAGAGCAAAACCACAGGAGAAGTGAACAAGCAGAGCGGAGCAAAACCGCAGGTGCGGTGAACAGCAGAGCGGAGCAAAACCGCAGGTGCAGTGAGCAAGCAGAGCGGAGCAAAACCGCAGGTACGGTAAACAAGCAGAGCGGAGCAAAACCGCAGGTGCGGTGAACAAGCAGAGCGGAGCAAAACCGCAGGTGCAGTAAACAAACAGAGCGGAGCAAAACCGCAGGTGCGGTAAACAAGCGGATCAGAGCGGAACCGCTGGAACAGTGAACAAGCAGAGCAGAACAGAACCGCAGGTGCGGTAAGCAAGCAGAGTAGAGCGGAACCACCGGAGCGGTGAACAAGCAGAGCAGAACAGAGCAGAAGGTGAAGGCAGACAGGACAGGGCTCTGTTCACATGGAACAGACTGGAATATACAGGAAGATGGTAAGAACCCAGGAGGTTGATACGGAGGCAGGGAAAGGGGACAAGCAGAACAAGATACACACAAGGTACTTACAATGAAGTAGCGAGTGGACACAAAACTCACAAACAGAAGTACAGATACAACGAGTTGGAGTTAGGTACAGGTTCAGACACTGCAGGAAAAGGGAAGGTACGGACATAGAGAGAAACAAGTAACGGGCTAGGACACTGTTCAGACAGGAACTGAACCGGGAACAAGTTACAGGAACGAGCCTGGGAACTCAGCCCCCAGGGTGGCGGAAACAGACTAGAAGTCAGAGATACAGGCAGTGGCCCTGGGTACTTAGCCCCCAGGGTGGTGGGAACAGACTAAAAGTCAGAGGTACAGATAGCGGCCCTGGGTACTCAGCCCCCAGGGTGGCAGAACAGACTAGATACAGGACAGGACCTAGCAACTCAGTTGCAAAAGACAAACTGAGTGAAAGTGTTGCTCAGGCACCTCCTACTGGGTGGAGGGGTTTAAGTATCCAGTGACTCACAGCAATAGGCTGGGGACGCATTAGGACTGTGCACACAGTAGCTATAAGAAACAAGCAGAAAGCCGCGCCGATGTCCTAAGCAATCAGACAAGAGACAAGGACAGAGCAGGTACTGGAGCAAAGAGTGCAGCATGGACTGACAGGTAAGATTGCGGTCTTGCATGGTGGGAGGTGTTGCACCATGCAAGCACGCCGCCAGGGATGTTACAGTGTTTCACGGTACTGCCTCTCATCAGTGCAAAGTGTGAGATATGGTTTGGCTGGGTGAGAGGTGTCTGACCAATATTCAACGGGTAACATTTCTCCTTGCAGAGAGTGACATGTTAAGCATGTCAAGGTAAGGAGACTTTTAAGCCGCAATGCTCCTCTGGGAAATATGCAAATTGTCTCTTCAAAGAGGAAGAGAACTAGAACTTTAGTACCACCTACAGGAAGTAACAATCCTAAAAGTCAATATCGACTCTTTAATGAGCCTTGTCACATGTCACAGCCCAAAACACAGTATCTGCAAATTGAGATTTTGGTTGCGGCTTAAAAGTATTTTCACCTTGACATGCTTAATATGTCACTCTCCTCAAGGAGAAAAATTACCCCTTGGATCCCTGTGGAGAGTGACCTGCCCGACATGCCAGTGTAAGGAGACTTATAGGCTGTGCAATGCTCCTCTGGGAAAATAAATGTGCAAATTGTCTCTTCAGAGAAGTCTCCTAGCCAAATGAGATCCCATGCTTTGCAATGAGAAGGGTCAACACCCCGAAACATGTGTCTGCAATTTGAGATTCTGGTTTGGCTTTTATCCTATGTCATGTGGCAAGGCACATTAGAAGGTCAATATTGACTTTTAGGATCACTACTTTCAATAAGTGGCACTACAGTCCAAGTCCTCTTCCTTTATGAAGAGCCCTTTAATGAAAACTCAGCCTTCTTAATGTGCAAGCTTTGATTGACAGGTCACTCTCTATATACAAACATGCGAGAGACCTGTCAAACAACTAGAGTAATGTGGCGAGAACCCGATTGGGGTCTTCAAACTAAATTTTCTCCCTAATGCTGGAGAGTTTCTGAGTAAAGCATACCTGGCTGCAATCATGCAACCAAGCTCAGACTCATGCTGCTGTGGTTTGGGAGGCATGAATCGAGTACAAATTTTAGATATCATCACAACCACAGAATGTTTAAAAAAAGCAACAGCAATGATTTGCAGTAATCTATTGGAAAACTTTACAGTACATGTTAGGTTTCTGTTCAGTGCTTCCGGAGGGGAAATGGAGTATTACACAGTATATTAATGTGTTGTTGCCATGGGTATGTCAGAGGTGACAGACAGTCGCCCTGCAGTGGTTTGCAGGAGATCTCCACGTTTGGCAATGCAGACAGCTGCCTAGATAGGAGGCTGTATTTAGGACCCAGCGACTACCTCCCTTTAGTCTGGGTGTATATATACCTGGTGTGTCTAGGTGGGCGTCGCCGGTTATACTCATTTCTACTTGGAACTTGGCTGAAGCAGCATCACGTCCTCTCTGGAGTTTTGAGGCTGTGTGCCCTGTTGGAGTTTCTTCTAAAGCTAAGTTGTAATTCCCCTGTGTTATCTTCCCCTTTTGTCTTTAGAGTGCTAGCGGAGGTTGACTAGTGCTCATCTCCTTTCACCCCCAGCTATAGCCTTACGCCAGGGATAGTAGGGCGAGGCAAGTGATCGGCGACAGCTGCGGAGGCTGTATAGGGACGTTAGGGGGAGACAGGGTCACGTCAGTCCTGATTAGGAGGCCACCTCTTCTCCCTTTCCCTAGTGTCTGAGCTCCCTTTCCCTTTCCCCTCTGTGTTGCACTCACACCTGGCGTGACTCTCTGTTGCACTCACACCTGTCGTGACAGTTGTGCTGTGAAATATAGCAAACGACAGGTCCTCCAGTGTGAGAGATGCTCCTTGCAACCGTTCTCCCAGGAGGATACTGATCAGGACACAAAATTAATTAAAGGTACGTTCACACGTAGCCTTTTTGATGCATTGGCCAGAAAACTGCAGCAGAAATTATGCACATTTTTACAGCGTTTTTTTATCCATTATATTGTTTCAAACTCATTTGATTTCAATGGAGAAAAAACTGCTAAATAGCAACAAAAAAAGCAAAAAAAAACAAGTTTTAGAAATCTCATTCATTTTGCTGTTACTATAAAAAAACTGTATGGAAAAAATAATTCGATGTGTGAACAAGCCCTATTAGTGGAATATGAAAATTAGCTTTGGAAGCTGAACAAACCCTTTAAATGTATCTGATTGTAGATGCAGAATCAGTAAATAAAGCATTATCATCTAGGCAAAGTCATGGGTAATTCTGGGTTAAAAATATTGGTGACTGGAGTTAATTTTTTCATGCTTTAGGTAAAGTCTAAGAATGTAATAAAGCTTTAGCATCGATCATTCATGCAAAATAGAACTGTGTCATGCAAGTTATCTAAAATAAAATGATAAAAATTAAAAAAAGAATCTTAAAATAACACAGTTTCAACCCACAATCGAAAGTAGTGTTGAAATTATATTTTTATTTTTTTGAAGATTTTTTTTAAAATTTTTTTATATATTATTTGTTATGCCTTTCAGCTGGTAATTCAGATGGCGTAGGTGGAAGCAGTTAATAATATTATTGCACTTTATGACTCCATTAAACAACTTTCTTTTTTTCTAGATGTTTTTTCACAGGGCTCGTAAAAAGCGTCATAAGCACGTGTAATAAATATCATGCCCCCCCTTGTGTGTTACATTTTTCCCCCACAATTCGTAATAGAAGATTGGTGCATGCCGCTGATTATTAGGTCTCCTCCTGTATGTCCTAGAAAGCAGATAGCTCCAGGCTGCACTTCACTAACATACAGCATCTGACAAACTGTGAACGTGTGAACTTGGCCTAAATATACAACGCAGAGCAATTCCGCCAGAAAATAATTACTATATGGCGGCAGTCAGGTCTCATCTGATAGGAGATGATTTTAATTTTTTTTAACCTCTCTATGACCGGGCTTATTTAAACCTTAGGTGGAGTGTATAATTAGAAAATGACCTAGTGTTTAAATCAGGTTTTATGTGTTACATGCATTTTTAAAAAATGTTGGCAATGTTTTTTACATTAATAATAATAATAAAAAAATGAAATGTTGCAAATTTCACACTGGCCACTCTGGCTATTTAGACCCATAGATTCTGTCCTTTCAGGAAGCGTTTACAGCAGCTTCCTTATCATCAGAGACAGGATAACACCTCTATACACATCTGAGAACATGGGATCCACCAATTATAATGGGTCAGGTCACAGCTCACCTCCTCCTCAGTACAATGACTGATAACACCTCTATACAGTATATAGTATATAACACAGGATCCACCCATCACAATAGGTGATGTCACAGCTCACTTCCTTTTCCTCCTGTATAATGACTGATAACACCTCTATATACAGAACGTAACACAGGATCCACCATTCACAATAGGTGATGTCACAGCTCACCTACTCCTCCTGCACAATGACTGATAACACCTCTATATACAGTATGTAACACAAGATCCACTATTCACAATATGTGATATCACAGCTCACCTACTCCTCCTGTACAATGACTGATAACACCTCTATATACAGTAGATAACACAGGATCCACCATTCACAAAAGGTGATATCACAGTTCACCTCGTCCTCCTCTTGTACAATGACTGATAACACCTCTATATACAGTAGGTAACACAGGATCCACCATTCACAATAGGTGATATGACAGCTCACCTACTCCTCCTGTACAGTGACTGATAATACCTCTATATACAGTAGATAACACAGGATCCACCATTCACAATAGGTGATGTCACAGCTTACCTCCTCCTCCTCCTGTACAGTGACTGATAACCTCTCTATATACAGTAGCTAACACAGGATCCACCATTCACTATAGGTGATGTCACAGCTCACCTCCTTCTTGTCCTGTACAATGACTGATAACACCTCTATATTTAGTAGATAACACAGGATCCACCATTCATAATCGGTGATGTCACAGCTCACCTCCTCCTCCTGTACAATGATTGATAACACCTCTATATACAGTAGATAACACAGGATCCACCATTCACAATAGGTGATGTCACAGCTCACCTCCTCCTCCTCCTGTACAATGACTGATAACACCTCTATATTTAGTAGATAACACAGGATCCACCATTCACAATAGGTGATGTCACAGCTCACCTCCTCCTCCTCCTGTACAATGATTGATAACACCTCTATATACAGTAGATAACACAGGATCCACCATTCACAATACGTGATTTCACAGCTCACCTCCTCCTCCTCCTGTACATTGACTGTTAACACCTCTATCCACAGCTGATAAAACTGAATCTTCTAATCACAATAGGAAAATTCACACTTGACACTGTTCTACCCCTTCACAACAACCTTTGCACACAATCATTAAATTGTGACTATGTACAAGTGTTGTTTCCTGAAACAACAGAAAGTTAAAGTTTAAAAAAAATGCCCCAGAAGCCAATATGAAAGTTGCAAGCTTTCATTTTAATTTTATCTTCAATATCGATTGTGACATATAAAAAAAAACATTGTCGAAAATTAAAATAAAACCCATTAAATTAAAAACCTGTTTTAAACAAATGGTCATTTTCTGATGACATTCCCTTTAACAATGCACATGTCCATTTTCCTTTTTTTTTAACTCTTCACATTTCAGCATACCTACCGCTTATAATTTTTTTTATCATTATAGCCTTGTTTTATGTTTGAAAAATTAGATTTTTTTTGCCATGTTAGGGAACAAATGCAAATGTTTCCAGTCCTTAGCTTTTCTTCAATTGCTTAATAGCTCTTGTTTGTCACCAAACAAATTCAGTACAATCTTACCGCATAATAACAAAATCCTTGACAGGCTGCAATTCCCATCTTAACCACTGGGCTTCCATATATAGACACATATGCCATAAACCTTTCCTGACAGAGTATCACAAAATTATGTTTTTTTATAATTTTTTTTCTTTTTAAGCTCAACTCAATTTTATTCAACTCATCTTGAGTTTTATTGTGTCAAGAGAAAAGGTAAGGCAGTGTATTACTTATATTAATATTTTTTAAATAATTTTTTAATGTTTATTTATTTTTTAAAACTAAATAACTTAGTTCAGTTATTTTTCAGGTTACTGTGGCATATCGCTATCTATCAGGTATATGCTCTGTTTTGTTTATAAATGATTAATTTTATCCTATATAATCAGGATATTTGTTATTTCAGATTTTTATACTTTAGTAGACTAATAAATGTGCAGTTTCCATGCAGGTTGTTGTTGGGGCTATAACAGCATTCTAGGTGTACAGACGGCCCTGGGGAGAATTCTAGGTTCTGAGGGAATACTGCGAAAACGAATAAAGAAATAACACGATTAGTTCCGAGTATTTTGCGGAATTTTACTGTGTTCCTGTTATGGTTTTACTCTGCATGGACCAGATTTTAACATTTGTTCCATATACTGTATGTGGAATAAGCATCTGAAACATTGGTTTATAGTCTCATATTTGCAAAAGAAGAATTATTGGATTTACTTTTTCTAAAGAAAACATATCATATACTGTAAATATTTCATATTTTGTATTAGCGAGGTTTATGCACAAAAGTATTGGGATACCTATACATTATACCTACAGGAGCTTTTATGACATCCGATTCTAAATCCATAGACATTAATATGGAATTGTCCCTCTGCTCCCGCTCTTCTGGGAAGACTTTCTACAAGATTTGGAGGTGTCTGTGGAAATTTTTGACCCTTCATCCAGTAGAAGATTTGTGAGGTCAGACCCTGATGTTGGAGGATAGGAACGAACTTTACAATTGCCCAAAATGCCTTGTGCCGAAGCGTTAAAATCCACTAGAACTAAGGGACTAAGCCCTTAAAAACATGTCCATAAAATCCTTCCCCACCAACTGTACAGGGGGTAACGTCCTCCTGGTATCACCAAACCCAGACTCCTCCATCAGACGCAAATAGAGAAGTGCGATCCGTCACTGCACAGAACACGTCTCCTCCAGAGTCCAGTGGTGGCGGCTTTACACTACTCCATCTGCCACTCAGCATTGTGCTTGGTGATGTACGGGAGCATGCAGCTGCTCGGCCATGAAGCTCCTGGCGGGGGCGCAGTGTTTGTGCTTATACCAGAGGAGGTCTGGACTCTGCAGTTATGGGGTCAGCAGAGCGTTGGTGACTTTTTTGCCCTTTACTCCTCAACACTTGGCCCCCCACTCTGTAATGTTACAGGGTTTCCACTTCGTGGCTGAGTTGCTGCGGTTCCTTCCACTTCTCAGTAATATCACTCACAGGTGATGGGGAAAGATTTTCATTTTCCTCTCCTCTCTAGTTCTGATCCAGCTAGCTGACTACTCTAACCTCAAGTTTCTCCACTCACTAGTAGCAACTTTGAGGACGCCACCCAATTCCTCTGTAGCAGGCGCCAGATCCCTGTATAAGGGTGAAAGGTCAAAAACCAGAGTAATTTGGGACCTGCTCAAAGTAGTGACTTGCACAAAGTTTGTATATCAAAGCCCTTTTGAGTTGACAGATAAACTACTTCAGGACTTCCCTGAAATTTTCATTCTACAGTAGACAGAGCAAGATAAGATGGTGCTTGGGCCCCAACATATGTATTGGTAGATCCAAACTATAATTAATCCATATCTCAATTTTCCAGCTGTGAGGTTTGGGAAGCATTGAACTTTACAAAGAACTTCTTGAAGGACCCAACACATTTTTCTTGAAGGACCCAACATATTTTTCTTGAAGGACCCAACACATTTTTCTTGAAGGACCATATACATTTTTCTTGAAGGACCCTACACATTTTTCTTGAAGGACCCAACACATTTTTCTTGAAGGACCCAACACATTTTTCTTGAAGGACCCAACGCATTTTTCTTGAAGGACCCAACACATTTTTTTTGAAGGACCCATCACATTTTTTTTGAAGGACCCATCACATTTTTCTTGAAGGACCCAACACATTTCTCTTGAAGGACCCAACACATTTTTCTTGAAGGACCCTACACATTTTTCTTGAAGGACCCTACACATTTTTCTTGAAGGACCCAACACATTTTTCTTGAAGGACCCAACGCATTTTTCTTGAAGGACCCAACACATTTTTCTTGAAGGACCCAACACATTTTTTTGAAGGACCCAACACATTTTTCTTGAAGGACCCTACACATTTTTCTTGAAGGACCCTACACTTTTTTCTTGAAGGACCCAACACATTTTTCTTGAAGGACCCAACACATCCCTGCATTATAAAGACAACCCATTGATTTCAGTGGGCATTGTGTAAAGCTTCATTTGTCCTGGGAAGGCGTTGGGTGAAATATAATACCCATGGATTGGTTGTCTGCTTTGTCTCCCGCTGATCACTGGGAAAAAGACAACCAACTTCAATTAATAAAAGCTGAAAAGCTGAACAAGCACGACATAATTTCTGAATGACTCTAAACTTTATTGGATCTAATAAATAATTTAAACACTAATGGCTGACACATTTGTATTAATATATTGAATTAATGTGTAACCATTCTAATTGCTTACACATTATAGTGTATACCTGTACTGTGATTTTTGCAGCCATTAGGTGAGAACAATGCTGGGGTTTCTAATCTGCTACTGTAAAAGTTAACATGTAATCATCACACATTATAATAACTATGGTTCTGTCAGGAGCCAAAATATCAACCTCCAAGTCAAGAAAAGTTCCATGGGCCTGTATGAATGCCATATTAAACAGGCATCCTCCCCTAGGAGCAAATCCCACAATTTACTGTAGACGACTCCTGATGAACATTCATCTTTTGGCCACAAATATCTACTGGTTCCCTACAACATTTATTTGATTGGAAGCTGTCTATCCCCACTGGATTGTACCTGAAGCCTAAGATAACCATGTCTGCCAAGCAACACTGGAATGAGCCACTTCGCATGCAACATTGGAACAAGATATTGTGAGTTGCAATGGTTAATGGGCAAAGTATTACCTATGCTGCTTTAGCCTGCTAGAAGTCAGTAAAGATAAAGACTCACCTAGTGAAGTTGATTCACAAAGCTCGGAGAAGGGGCATTGAAGGAGCAGAATAGCCCAACCGAATAGTTTGTGGAACAGTGAGGACTAGAGATGAGCGTTGTTCGACTCAAACTGTTCGCCAATCTCAAATTCGAGCTGCTTTGGGCGGTGTTCGAGCCGTTCGGCGAACACGAACGATTTGAGAAAAATTCGGCTGTTCGAGGTTATGTTCGATAACTGTTCGTGCACCAAAATCATAACTGGATTTTTTCTCAGTAATGATGAAAATTAATGTTAATACGCAGTTTGAGTGTACAGCGGGGTGGGGGGAGGGGCAGGGGATGGATCTCTGCAGGAATAATGAAGATCTCCATTTTTTTTTCTCTTTCCCGCATTTACAGTGGGGAGGTGCAATCTGTCAGCCTATTAGCAGCGCACACACGGAGCGAAGTGCTTTTTTTCACACAAGCAAGGGCATGTGTCATTGGCAGTGTATGTCACATGTCCTTGCCCTATAAGACCAAGCCATTTTCCCCGTCGCCACTATTTTCTCACTGCTGCAGCTGCGTGTTAGACGGCACCGCTGTTGCTGTGTGCGCTATACCTTGTTAATTTCAAGCCAATTTTCGCACAAATCTACAGATAGCTTGGGAGTAGGGAATAGTTGTGATTGCAGTCCTTTTAAGGACTAGGTTACAGCATTTCCTACGATTTTTATCAGGCAGGTCGGTGCTCTTAAATAGATAGATTGTGGGAGTAAAGACTAATTGTAATTGCAGTCCTTTTCAGGACTAGGTTACATCAGTTCCTATCAGTTTTTGCCAGGCAGGTCTGTGCCAGTGCTGTGCAAGTTTTTTTCACAGCATTTGGCTGAATCTAGCAAAGCTAATCCTTTTTGGCATATTGCAGAGTGTGTTAGTCAGTGGAGTAGCCTATCTGTGTTGCAAGATATACCACCTGTGTACAGAATACCAATTTTTTTACCGCACCTAGTGAAGTAAAATCTTTTGGGCATAGCATCATTTTATTAGTCCATCTATACTGACCTCCATCAGGTTGCAAATTGAATATAATTTTTTTCTGCATCTAGCTCTGAAAAAATATTTGGGCTTCTAGCAGTGTGTGGGACTTGTTCTATTAGTCCATCTATACTGACCTCCATCAGGTTGCAAACTGAATATAATTTTTTTCTGCATCTAGCTCTGAAAAAATATTTGGCCTTCTAGCAGTGTGTGGGACTTGTTCTATTAGTCCATCTATACTGACCTCCATCACGCTGCAAATTCAAAATAATTTTTTGTCTGCATCTAGCTCTGAAAAAATATTTGGCCTTCTAGCAGTGTGTGGGACTTTCTCTATTAGTCCATCTATACTGACCTCCATCAGGCTGCAAATTAAAAATAATTTTTATCTGCATCTACCTCTGAAAAAATATTTGGGCTTCTAGCTGTGTGTGGGACTTGTTCTATTAGTCCATCTATACTGACCTCCATCAGGTTGCAAACTGAATATAATTTTTTTCTGCATCTAGCTCTGAAAAAATATTTGGCCTTCTAGCAGTGTGTGGGACTTGTTCTATTAGTCCATCTATACTGACCTCCATCAGGTTGCAAATTAAAAATAATTTTTATCTGCATCTAGCTCTGAAAAAATATTTGGCCTTCTAGCAGTGTGTGGGACTTTCTCTATTAGTCCATCTATACTGACCTCCATCAGGTTGCAAACTGAATATAATTTTTTTCTGCATCTACCTCTGAAAAAATATTTGGGCTTCTAGCTGTGTGTAGGACTTGTTCTATTAGTCCATCTATACTGACCTCCATCAGGTTGCAAACTGAATATAATTTTTTTCTGCATCTACCTCTGAAAAAATATTTGGGCTTCTAGCTGTTTGTAGGACTTGTTCTATTAGTCCATCTATACTGACCTCCATCAGGTTGCAAACTGAATACAATTTTTTTCTGCATCTACCTCTGAAAAAATATTTGGGCTTCTAGCTGTGTGTGGGACTTGTTCTATTAGTCCATCTATACTGACCTCCATCAGGTTGCAAATTGAATATAATTTTTTTCTGCATCTAACCCAGCCAATAGTTTTGGCCTAATACCACAGTTTGGCCACTCAGCTCTGCTCGGTTCCCATCCATTGTTTTTTTGTGCAAACAACTCCAGAGTTGTGAATTAGTTAACCACCAAAATGAGTGGAAAAAGGCCTGCTGCTGGTGGAAAGGGGAATAGGCGTTTTGGGAAGGGGAAAAAAGGTTGTGTCCGTGGGGTAGGTGTTAAAGCAACAGTAACATCTGCAGAAGAAAGACCATCTTCCAGCCAAACTACAATGTCTACTTCTTTTAGCGGACAATGTGATAAGATCCCTTTCTTACGGCCACGCCAATCGCTACAAATTCCAGATGAGGCACAAAAACAGCAGGTGCTTCAACGGATATCAAGTGCTCCTTTCAGTGGGCTCTCCTCCACATCAACTTCAACATCACAAATACTCCAGTCCTCAAAGGTGTCACCCCAATCGCACTTGCTTCCTCACAGCTCCCAAATCTCCAGCTGCCCGTCTGAGTATGAGGTAGAACAGATGGTTGAGTCTGCAGAGCTGTTTACTCATACTATAGCCTGGGAATCAGAGGTCGACTCCAGCGCTTCTGTGAATCCAGACGAGGAAATGATCTGCACTGATGCCCAGAATCTTTATGAGTCGGATCCAGGACCAGACGCAGAAGGTTCTGACCATAATGTAGACCCTCATTCCCAAACTGTAACTCCTGTTGGTGGAGACAATGAGGAAGACGATGATGAGACTCAAATACCTGATTGGAGCGACAACTTTAGTTTTTTGTCAGGGCAGGAACAGGTTGGCTCTGAGGACGACGAATGTGATAACGCACAGGGTGATGATGATGAGGTTGGAGATCCCACTTACTGTCAACCCACAGTCAGCCAAGAGATGAGGTCAGCAGAGGAGGTGGAGGAAGATGCTAGTGACGACGAGGTCAGGTTGCGCCTTCCTGGACAGAGACGTAGTACTGGAAGCACGTCAACAACTGCATCCTCAAACACAACTCTGCCTCTCACCACAAGTCGTGGTGGCTCTTCAGGTCGCATGGGTGCTAAGCCTTGCATAGTCTGGGCATTTTTTCAGATCGATAAAGATGACCCAACTCGTGTTATCTGTAACATTTGTCAGCAAAAGCTAAGTAGAGGCCAAAAAATACATAGTTTGAGTACTTCATGCATGAACCGGCACATGGACATGAAGCATAAGTTGCAGTGGGAAGCTCAGTGTGCTACAATGCGGCCTAACCGGCCGGGCCAACCACCGTCTGCCATATCTTGTGCATCCGCGGCCTCTTCATCCTCTGTGACTGGGGGGACAGCAGTCACACCTGTTTTGGGGCGCAGACCTGCCACCTCTTTACCCGCAACAGCCAGCGTGATTGGCAGGTCATCATTTTCCTTGTAGGTGGTAACACCAGCTGGTGTTGAGCGCTGTCCGACATCGATAGCACCACCTTTGGATCAAGGCAACCTAACATGTCCGCCTGCATCTTCCTCACAGACCGGCAGTTTGCCGGGGACACCCTTATCAACCCCATCTAAGCACAATAGCCAGCCCTCGGTCCCTCAGATATGGACAAGTAAAAGACCATTTCCTCCTAGCCATGAGAAAGCTAAAAGGTTGAATTTCACCATCTGCAAGCTCTTGGCTACAGAAATGCTGCCTTTCCGCCTGGTGGACACAGAGGATTTTCGAGACCTTATGTCCGTCGCAGTGCCCCAGTACCAGATGCCCAGTCGGCACTACTTCTCAAAGAAAGGTGTGCCTGCGCTCCACCAGCATGTCGCACACAACATCACCGCTTCTTTGAGAAACTCTGTGTGTGACAGGGTGCATTTCACCACAGACACTTGGACGAGTAGGCATGGACAGGGGCGTTACATGTCGCTGACTGGGCACTGGGTAACTATGGTGACAGCAGGACAAGGGGCTGCTGTCCAAGTCTTGCCGTCCCCACGAGTTGTGCGTCAATCCTCTTTATCTAGAAGTTCCTCCACTGCTTCTGCCTCCTCAACCTCCTCTCGGTCTTCCACCTGCACCCAAAGCCTGTCTGGTCATGCCACAAGCTTTCTAACTGCGCAGAAGGGATCCTGTACACCTCCTTACTATGCTGGCAGTAGAGCTCAACGTCATCAGGCGGTTTTTACTTTGAAATGTCTGGGAAATGTGAGTCACACAGCTCTGGAGAACCAATTTCATGAATGGTTGTCTCCACTGGACCTGAAACCAGGGAAGGCCGTGTGCGACAATGTTGCAAACCTTGGTGCGGCCCTTCGCCGGGGCAATGTCACACACGTGCCTTGTATGGCTCACGTGTTCAACCTGGTTGTCCAGCAATTTTTAGCCCACTATCCCAGACTAGATGGCCTTCTGCAGAGGGCACGATCGCTGAGTGCTGACTTCCGCCGTTCGCATCCCGCAGCTCAGCGACTTACATCTCTACAGAAGTCGTTGGGCCTGCCACTTCACCGGCTAAAATGCGATGTGCCTACCCGGTGGAATTCAACTCTGCACATGTTGCAGCGACTGTGGCAGCACCGACAAGCCCTGGTGCAATACGTTCTGACGTATAGCCTGGGCCAACGAGATCCAGAGGTGGAGCAAATCACGCTGGAGGAGTGGTCTCAGATCAGGGACCTATGCACCCTTCTGCACAGTTTTGAAATGGCGACGAAGATGTTTAGTGCTGACGATGCCATTATCAGCATGACTATTCCGGTGATTTACATGCTGGAGCACATGTTAAACAGAATTCGGAGTCAGGTGGTGGCACAAGAGGAGGTGGAGGAAGTAGAGGAGGAGGAGTTGTATCCGGAAGGGCTAACATCTGCAAGGTCCAGATGGTCGGCAGCACCAAGGCGGCAGGCATGTGAGGGTGGGGGAGATGGTTTTACGAGGGCGCATGGTAGCAGCCAAACTAGTGAGGAAGGTGCAGGAGCCCAGGAAGAAGTGGAGGACGAACTGATGGAAGACTCATCAGATGAGGGAGACCTTGTTCACATTTCTGTTGTGCGAGGTTGAGGTAGAGAGGACAGAGGAAGGAAGCATGATTGTTACCTCGCCACCAACACAACAGGGACTTGGTGCTCCTGGATGCGCAACACACATGAGTGCCTTCTTGCTGCACTACCTGCAACATGACCCTCGAATTGTGAGAATTAGAAATAATCCTGACTACTGGGTTGCCACACTGTTAGATCCCCGGTACAAAAGTAAATTTGCAGAAATTATTCCTGCCATAGAAAGGGATGCACGCATGCAGGAGTATCAGCAGAGACTGTTGCAGAATCTTACATGTGCTTTTCCACAAAACACCAGTGGTGCACGTAGTGAATCTCACAGTTCCAACTTGCCAACCGTGGGACCGTCAAGTGTTCAGCACTCAAACCGTAACAGAACCACAATATCTGCTGGTAACATCAATTTTGTGGAATCATTTCACCACTTTTTTAGCCCATCCTTTACAAGGCCACAGGAGACAAGAAGTCTGACACATAGTCAGCGCCTAGAGACGATGGTACAGGAGTATCTCCAAGTAAACATTGAAGCCATGACTGTGTCACTGGACCCTTGCTCTTTTTGGGCTTCCAATCTGGATAAATGGACGGAACTAGCCACTTACGCCTTGGAGATCTTGTCATGCCCCGCAGCCAGCGTTCTGTCTGAACGTGTGTTCAGCGCTGCTGATGGTGTGCTGACAGATAAGCGCACGCGGCTCTCCACTGATAATGAAGACAGACTCACGTTCATAAAGATAAACAAATCATGGATCCGAAACGACTTTTCTACCCCTGTGTCATCCTGGGGAGAGTAAAAGCTTGATGATTGGTTAAAATCACCCTACCAACCGTTTTAAGCTTTCAAATTACTTATCATGTTTATCTGTATCTTGGCTGGAAAATAATTTGGGCTTTGTATCAGTGTGCAGCACTGATTCTATTAGGCCATCTATAATAAGCTCCACCAGATTTAAAATTACTAATCATGTTTATCTGTATCTTGACTGGAAAATAATTTGGGCTTTGTAGCAGTGTGCAGCACTGATCCTATTAGGCCATCTATACTAAGCTCCACCAGATTTAAAATTAATAATAATTTTTAGCTGCATCTAGCCCGGAAAATAATTTTGGGGCTCCGAGATGCGCAAGACACATAAGTGCCTTCTTGCTGCACTACCTGCAACATGACACTCATATTGTCAGAATTCGAAGTAATCATGACTACTGGGTTGCCACACTCTTAGATCCCCCAAACTTTTCGATCAACCTTTTCATTTTAATAAAGACCAAAAAAATGGTCATTTTTGAAATTATAAGCATTAGCAGGTTATTAGAAATTGAAATCAAACAGTTTTCAACTCAAAACTTTATTCTAGGTGATGTTGCATTTTCACATAGGACCCCTTGTTCGAAAGGAGCTTCTGAACTCTCTCGTCCATTGAATTTGTCAGGTTTTGGATGGTTTCTGCTTCAATTGTTTTGCATGAGGACAGAATACCCTCCCAGAGCTGTCGCTTAGATGTGAACTGCCTCCCGCCATCATAGACACTCCTTTTGATGATGCTCCAGAGGTTCTGAATGGGGTAGAGGTCAGGGGAGCATGGGGGTCACACCATAAGTTTGTCCCCTTTTATGCCCATATCAGCCAGAGATGCAGATGTTTTATGTGCAGCATGAGATGGTGCATTATCATGCAAAAAAATGATCTTGCTGTGAAATACACGGTTCTTCTTCTTGAACCATGGTAGGAAGTGCTGTTTGAGAAAATCCACATACATTATGGAGTTCATCTTTAGCGCCTTCAGGGATCCTAAAGGGGCCGACAATCTCTCTCCCCATGATTCCAGCCCAAAACATTACTCCACCTCCTCCTTGTTGGCGCTGTAGCCGTGTTTGCGTGGGGTGTCCATCAACCAGCCATCCTCCACTCCATCCATCTGGACCATCGAGCGCTGCACGGCACTCATCCGTGAACAAAACAGTTTTGAAATCAGTCTTCATGTAATGTTTGGCCCACTGGAGCCGTTTCTGCTTGTGTGAAGTGGATAGAGGAGGTCGACAGGATGGCGTATGCACAGCTGCAAACCTCTGAAGGACCCTGCATCTTGTTGTTCGGGGGACGTTGGAGGCACCAGCAGCTTCAAAAACTTGTCTGCTGCTATGACAAGGCTTTTTTGCCGCTGCTCTTTTAACCTGACGTAATTGCCTGTAGGAAAGAGTCCTCAATTTGCCCTTATCAGCACGCACACGTGTGTACTGTGAATCAGCTACATACTTCTTGATTGCCAAGACATTTCATCCTGATCATCGCACAATGTTGATTGTAGTCATGCCTTGACCTAAACACTCCACAATTTGTTGCTTCTCAGCAGCCGACACATCCTTTTTCTTTCCCATTTTGGCAGAAAATGTAGGCTGCTTAATAATGTGAGACAGCCTTCTTAAGTAGTCTTGCCTTTCATTGGACACACCTGCCAAACTAATTAGCACAGGTGTCTGCAATTGCTTACAGTGATATAAAGAGCCCTGACACACATCACCATCAATGAGTTTAACTGACAAACAAACAAATTCTTCCCTTATCACTCCTAAACACTTTTTGCATAATAATTTGGAACACAGTGTACATGTGCTTTTCCACAAAACACCAGTGGTTCACGTAGTGAATCTTACAGTTCTAACTTGCCAACCGTGGTCTGTATGGAGTTGTTCAATAAAGGGCCCAAAATTAAGATAACATAGATGGGAGAGGTCTCTATGAATAGGAATTCCTAAGTATTTGATACCCTGTGAGGGCCAGGCAAAGGGAAAGTTGGACTGGATGGAATCCTATATGGATTTGGGGAGGGAGACATCGAGGGCCTCAGACTTCGCTGCATTGATTTTAAAATTTGACCCTGTAACAAAGTGATCTATTTCAGCCATAACAGCATGGATGGATATATGTGATTGAGTGATATATACTAGGACATCATCAGCAAATAGAGAGCACTTGTACTCGGTGCCTCCCACCTCAATCCACCTAATATTGGGGTTATGGCGAATTGATGAGAGCAGGTGCTCCGTCACTAGGATGTATAAGAGAGGGGACAGAGGACATCCCTGCCTTGTCCCATTGGTGATTGTGAAAGGTGATGAAAATGTTCTGATGCACCCCCTGGGCCTTGGGACACCTGGAGCCGGACCCTTTTTGGTGGATGCTGGTGGTTGTAGTCTTCATGGCGGCGACCCGGTTCCATGGCTCAGGGTGGTCAAACCAGTGGCGGAACTATTTATGTGGTTTTGATGTTTAAATGTCCGACTATGCCACCCGTGGATTGTGGTCAGAGTGAACCGCCGCTGCAGGGCAGACCACTGAGGCTGGTGTTGTGGGTGCAGCAGAGCGTAGCATAACTCCCCACGGGAGGAGTATAGCCTCAGGGCAGTGTATGCGGAGGATGGGGGTGATGGTGCAGGGCAGCAGCAGTAACGACACGGAGTCAGTGATGCAGTCCAGGGCCTTTACTCACAGTTCTTATTATCCAGACCACGTCTGCAGGTAACGGCTGCCCACGTCGTACTGTGCTCACCAGGTGAGGGGCTCAGACAACTCCCAGATAACTTTGGAGCGCTTCACAGGACCCCCTTTGTGTGTCCTTTGTCTGGCCTTTCTTACCAACCCTTCTGTCCGGCTGCCTCGGGCCTCCTCTTGGTAAACTTGTCCCCTAGATCCCTACCCCAAGCTTTTTAAGAGAATCATATATGGCGTGCCAGGAGACTCTATGGAATGCTTTCTCAGCATCCAACGAGAGTATCTAATTACAAATTTTTAACTGCATCTAGCCCAGGAAATACTTTGTGCCTAGTAGCAGTGTCTGCTAGTCAGCGGATTATCCCGGCTGTTAAGCAAGCTACACCACCTGTAGTTTGGACACTTAATTTTTTCAAAGGAAATGCTTCGGGACCACGGGATACTCAGTGAAGAGCATCAGGAGGCACCCCAAGGCATAGGGGCTGGGACTGGCAGTAGGATGCCTTGCGGAGGACAGTCGAGCTCGATCCTTATAAAAGCTTTTTAACTGCATCAGCTTTAGTGGACGCTACTGGAGCTGGAATTACGCGGCTGCTGGCATGAGACTTGCTCTCCAATAGATCCTTGTAAATGGATTTAAAGTGTATTCATTCAAATTAGAGAGACAATTTAAATTAAAAAGCTTAGAGCTGCCTCCACCACAGGGAGGCTCGCTCGACCCACCAGCGGACAGGCACCAGTATTGGGAGAGGGGGGCTGGCCGACAGGGTTCACCGCGGCTCTGGCACAAACCCAGCGACACGTAGGTGGCACGGGCAGGAGCGGACTGAACGTGTCGGCTTCTCACTTTTTGGATTTTAGAAGGGCATGACATGCCTATATCTTTGTCTCACCCTCCTTTTACTCCTCCACCTCTTTTCTTTTCGCATGACTATATGTACTTGTCACTGTTCCATGTGTTAGTTGTGTCTTCTGAGCAGTTTGTCAGCTTTTGGACACCTTTGAAGGTGTTTTCTATGTGTTTCTATGTGTTTTTGTTTGCCTGCCGTTGGTTTTAACGGTGTTCGAAGGTGTTCGACGAACAGTTCGACGAACAGTTCGGCGAACACACGGGTGTTCGACGAACCGAACCGAACTCGAACACTACGGGGGTGGCTCAACACTAGTGAGGACCAGGAAGAACTGGATATCCAGGACATCACATGGAAGTGCAGCTAACCAAATATGCAGACAGGAACAACAGCATTGAGTAGGCAGTCAGATAGTTGTTACAGAAACATGGAGTGCACATAAGAACAGAAATGAGAAGGCTGGCAGGTGCCGTGATACAGCAGATTTGTGAGTGCGTACAGACATAGGTAGGATGGCAGGTTCTGTGATTCAGAGTTGATTTTGTGACCTGCACCTGGAATAATAGAGACAAGTAGACTGGAAAGTACATTGATACAGTGGGGTTGAGGGTACAGATAGCACCGGGAATAGCAGAAAAGAGTAGATTGGCTAGTGCTTCGAGGCAGCAGAATTAAGGGTGTGGACAGCACCAGAACTGAGTAGGTAGTAGGAGCTGAATAGCACTAGAGAGTAGATAATCAAGCAATTGTCTTTAATCAGTGGGAAGTTTGACTTGAATCCTGGAAAGCAAGTGGTGGGAGTGTGAAATAGTAGCTGAATAATCTGGCGGCAGGCAGACACCTAAGATGGCCTTAGAAGACATTGGATGATAACATCAGAGATACATGCTAGGTACCACCATAGTAACCCAGCACAGTCTAGCATGGAAGGACAATGCTATAGGGAAAGGAAGAACCAAAACTGAGCAACAAGTTGGTTATTTAATCTCTTTCGAAAATATGATGTAAATATAGGATATAGCTGGGTGCTAGGTCCAGCTGCGTGACGTACATTTTCAACATGGTTAATTTCAAGGCTGCTGTCAGTACACCGACAAGATCAAGGTCAGGAAAAGGACTGTACTGCAACGCTGTTCTTCTGCTTCAGATGTCAGGATAAAAACAAGTTTTATTTCTGGTATTTTAACCCTTTAGATATCACCGTCATTAGTGACCATGCCATCTAATATAATTAAATGTAGTGAGGAGGCTGCCTCTACCCCCCTATATATATCCCCCAGAGGGTTGCTCAGATACTATTTTAGTACCCCTATTAGGCGTTATGCTGACAGGCATAATATGCATCACTACAGAAAATAGAAAGTAAAAAAATAATATGCAAGATATAAAAACCCTCAAAAAATAATTGTACCTTTTTAAATTTACTTTATTATTTAAAAAGCAAAATAAAAGATGAAAAGGGACACATAGAATATAAAGTATATAATATAGAGATTAACAATATGATATGAATAAATCAAATTCATTAAAAATTTCTCAAAATTCGTGCATTGAGGTGAATATTTGGCCCTTCCTATCCCTGTGCCGCCGATGCCACTCCCCGGCCGGACCTCTGACTCCTTTTCCTTCTTGTTCCTCCCCACATTGCCCCATCAACGTTATCACGTTGCCCCACGTTGTCACATCAATGCGTCACACTCCACTGGACCACGTGGGGGACAGCGTGCATCAGTGACACGAGTCCCTTCCAGTGGAACAACATGTGGTCTAACAAAACAAGATGGAAGTGGCCTTGACCAGACCAATATGAGGAGGGCCCACGAAAGTTGAGTAAACGAGTTTATTATTTTCAACCTGTTACTGGCAGATTCGATTTACACCAAATTTATTTGATGCTAATTAGTGTTGAGCGAGCACTAAAATGCTCGGGTGCTCGAAGCTCGGGCCGAGCTCGCCGTGATACTCGGGTGCTCGACCCGAGCAACGAGCCCAATGTTAGTCTATGGGAGACTCTAGCATTTTTGTAGCTGCACCCCCGGCAGTCTTTTAAAAGCCTAACAAGTGCCCAAAACGATAGTGACAGTGCTCAAGTGACATGGGGACAGCATGGGGATCGCCCCAGGAAGCATTTCTGACCCCCAGGTCACTGCTGTCAACAACGTGGTCAGAGGTATTAAGCCACTTTTACAGGCTCACAATAAAACGTTCAAAAACAAAAGTGAAACTTTTTTCCTGTGAAATATGTTAAGGAACATCCTTTCCAGGGTAAAGACTTGTGTATAAGTTAAAATAAATGACCAAAAACAAAAATACTCCTCCACAACTTCGGCTATGTTCACAAGTAGCATTTTTTATGCGTTTTTGCACTTTTGTATTGCTTTCAACTATGACAAATGCATTCACCGTGAAATGTCATTTTAACACTTTACAACCTTATCTGGCCATGTGCTGTGTGACACATGCATAAAGTGCTGAAAAGACAAGGGAACAGCATGGGGAAGACCCCTGGAAGCATCTCTGACTCCCAGGTCACTGTCTAAAAGTGTGCCCATCATAAGTGATCCTTACCGCATCAGAAGATGCAGACTTGCAACTATCCCCATGCAAGTTCTAGTCCCAGGGCAGTATTCAATTGTACCTCCCCCATTACTTGCAATACAAGCTCAAGTATGCAGCCTGCCACCCACCCACCCCCAGGCTGCAATACCATACTGCTTGCTTGCTTGAACTTGAAATTGGGCCTTTTAGGCATGTGGAGGCGGAATCTGGCCACCACGTCATGGCTGTGTTGGCGGCCTGGAATCCATACTCAGTCCCCAGCCTCCCAGCGGCCAGATGTCCATACTCGGTCCCCAGCTGCCCCGCGGCCGGGTGTCCACACACGGTCCCCAGCCGCCTGGGGGCAGCCGGGTGTCCATAAACGGTCCCCAGCCGCCCCTATTTCTCCTTGGAACATCCCCCCACACACTTTTCTTAGCCCGGCCTGCTTTAGGCAGCATTGGACGAGCCCACCAGAGAACCAGACTCCTCCAGTGGGCCCTGACTTCTCCATCGGTGGAGTTGAGAGTGCCAAGGTGAGGAGCATGATGATGATGACAGAAGTTAGCATCTGCTATGTTATCTTTTAATGCAAGTGTAAGTGTGCAGCCTGCCACCCACCCACCCCAAGACTGCAATTCCATACTGCTAGCTTGCACTTGAAATGGGGCCTTTTAGTTTGGAGGAGGCCGAAGCTGGCCACTACCTCATGGCTGCTTCGGCAGCGAGGTATCCATACTCAGTCCCCAGCCGCCCATATTTGTCCTGGTGTGCCTTATACATAAGATTAAGCGCGTATACCAAAACATTACCTGTGCCCTCCCCAGTGCATTTAGTGGGAAGGAGAGCCTATTCCGCTGTAGTGTGTGCATGCCAAACCCCTGTTCATGGTACATGTGAAGATGCCTCCCACCTTGCACCTGTCGTTGCAGACTTGCAACTATCACCATTCAAGTCCTTGTCCCAGGGCAGTGTTCAATTGTACCTCTCCCATTCCTTGCAATGCAAGCGCAAGTATACAGCCTGCCACCCACCCACCCACAGGCTGCAATACCATACTGCTTGCTTGCACTTTAAATTGGGCCTTTTAGGCATGTGGAGGCAGAATCTGGCCACCACGCCATGGCTGTGTCGGCGGCCTTGTACCCATACTCAGTCCCCAGCCGCCTGGTGGCCGGGTGTCCCCGCTTGCTCCCCAGCCTCCAGGGGGTGGCCGGGTGTCCATACTCAGTCCCCAGCCACCCCTATTTGTCCCGGTAACCTTTCCCACACTTTTTTTAGCCTGGCCTGCTTTAGGGCAGCATTGGCCGAGCCCACCGGACTATCAGACTCCTCCGGTGGGCCCTGGCTTCTCCATCAGGGGAGTTGAGAGTGCCAAGGTGAGGAGCATGATGAGGATGATAGAAGTTAACATCTGCTTTGTTTTGTTGTAATGCAAGCGCATGTATGTAGTAGTGGCTAGGCCTGAGGTGGTCAGCGTTTTGGCGCATATCCTACCTCCTCTGAGGATTGCTGGATGTTTTCCTGCTACTATCCAAGTTCTATGACTCCCGTTAAAACAAAGATTCAGGTGATAAATGATGGATGAGGTAGTGGCAAAGGAGAAAGAGCAGGAGGAACAGGGACCATTCACACAATATCAGGCCAGTCAACCAGATATGTCTTGTAGGATATGTTTCTGTAACAAAAGGAGCGGTTCGGCTACACAGTTATAGGGCATACAGTGAGTGCAATGCCTACCAAAAATTTCGAGCCACTCCAATGCCCCTTGGAAATGACATGGAGGTCAGAGGGTGTTAACTAAACCTTTTTTTCCATTTATAGCAACTGGATCTCCCGTGCACTGTTGGCCTAAGCAGTGAATGGAAGGCTTTCCAAAAATTATGAGGAACTGCAATGCCCCTTACAAGAGCCATGTGTGGCACCCCAGGGGTCTGGTCACCACAGTAATAGAGATATTACGTCGGAGAGCAAGTGGGAGGTTTCCTGGTCAGGATCTCTTAAACATGCAACATCCTCCTGCCCCAATCCTGGGAGGGGAGAATTCTGCCCTTATAAATTGGATCTGGGGCGGGGTTGAGTGAGTCAGAGAACAGTCAGAGTCAGAGTGAGAGCAAGGGAAAGTAACAGCAAGGAGCTCTATAGGAGCTAGGAGCTAAAGACCAGGGGCTGGAAGCTGAGCAGAGCTCGCCCTGGCAGAAGACAATAGGAACCGGACACAGGAGTCCGAAGCTGTGAGGACTTATATATCCAGCAGCAGAAACCAGCCGGCAGGGGATTTCAGGTCCTCTGGCCATAGAAGCCCGGAGGCTCAGTCACAAGCAAGGGACCAGCACCGCCGACGTGGAGCGGAGGCTAACAGAAGGCCCCAAGTCTCCAGCCATACGGGTGAGCACTACACGGAACACTCAGGGACGTGGGCTACTTCTACCCGCTTACAGCAAGGTAGCCAGGAAGAGTGCAGACAGACGGGGAGGCCTACAACTCAACCTGTCCAGGGGAACTCCTGCTTGCTCACAGACTGACCAGGCCTCTTAAGCTAGCCAGTGCTCCTGGGAGGGTCTACCTTATAATCATCAGTAAAGACCCTGAACTGCACTGCAAAGACTCTGAGTCATTCCTGCTGCGCTCGTGCACCATCACCCCCATCATCCACACTCACTGCCCTGAGGCTATACTCCTCCCGAGGGGAGTTATCCCATTCTATGCTGCGCACACAACACCAGCCTCAACGGTCTGCCTCGCAGCGGTGGTACTCCCTGACCGCAATCCACTGGTGGCGCAGTCGGACAATTAACCTCAAAACCTAAGAAAGACTGCCACTGGTTTGACCAGCCTGAGCCACGGGACGGGGTCACCGCCACGGAGACTACAGACGCCAGAGACCTGGCACCGGGTATCCCACACACGTGTACACACGGCCCAGGGGGCGCGTCACATGCGGTACAGCATATTACAAACATAAGTCCCATTATTGGGGAGTGGGTGTCCCATGGTATTTGCTTATGCTTTCCCAGCAAAAGCTGCCAAAAATTAGGACGGAGCAACTTGCAATGCCCCTTACAAGAGCCATGCAGTACAGCATATTACAAACATAAGTCCCATTATTGGGGAGTGGGTGTCCCATAGTATTTGCTTATGCTTTCCCAGCAAAAGCTGCCAAAAATTAGGATGGAGAAACTTGCAATGCCCCTTACAAGAGCCATGCAGTACAGCATATTACAAACATAAGTCCCATTATTGGGGAGTGGGTGTCCCAGAGTATTTGCTTATGCTTTCCCAGCAAAAGCTGCCAAAAATTAGGACGGAGCAACTTGCAATGCCCCTTACAAGAGCCATGCAGTACAGCATATTACAAACATAAGTCCCATTATTGGGGAGTGGGTGTCCCATAGTATTTGCTTATGCTTTCCAAGCAAAAGCTGCCAAAAATTAGGACGGAGCAACTTGCAATGCCCCTTACAAGAGCCATGCAGTACAGCATATTGCAAACATAAGTCCCATTATTGGGGAGTGGGTGTCCCATAGTATTTGCTTATGCTTTCCAAGCAAAAGCTGCCAAAAATTAGGACGGAGCAACTTGCAATGCCCCTTACAAGAGCCATGCAGTACAGCATATTACAAACATAAGTCCCATTATTGGGGAGTGGGTGTCCCATAGTATTTGCTTATGCTTTCCCAGCAAAAGCTGCCAAAAATTAGAGCGGAGCAACTTGCAATGCCCCTTACAAGAGCCATGCAGTACAGCATATTACAAACATAAGTACCATTATTGGGGAGTGGGTGTCCCATAGTATTTGCTTATGCTTTCCCAGCAAAAGCTGCCAAAAATTAGGACGGAGCAACTTGCAATGCCCCTTACAAGAGCCATGCAGTACAGCATATTACAAACATAAGTCCCATTATTGGGGAGTGGGTGTCCCATGGTATTTGCTTATGCTTTCCCAGCAAAAGCTGCCAAAAATTAGGACGGAGCAACTTGCAATGCCCCTTACAAGAGCCATGCAGTACAGCATATTACAAACATAAGTCCCATTATTGGGGAGTGGGTGTCCCATAGTATTTGCTTATGCTTTCCCAGCAAAAGCTGCCAAAAATTAGGACGGAACAACTTGCAAGGCCCCTTACAAGAGCCATGCAGTATAGCATATTACAAACATAAGTCCCATTATTGGGGAGTGGGTGTTCCATGGTATTTGCTTATGCTTTCCCAGCAAAAGCTGCCAAAAATTAGGACGGAGCAACTTGCAATGCCCCTTACAAGAGCCATGCAGTACAGCATATTACAAACATAAGTCCCATTATTGGGGAGTGGGTGTCCCATAGTATTTGCTTATGCTTTCCCAGCAAAAGCTGCCAAAAATTAGAGCGGAGCAACTTGCAATGCCCCTTACAAGAGCCATGCAGTACAGCATATTACAAACATAAGTACCATTATTGGGGAGTGGGTGTCCCATAGTATTTGCTTATGCTTTCCCAGCAAAAGCTGCCAAAAATTAGGACGGAGCAACTTGCAATGCCCCTTACAAGAGCCATGCAGTACAGCATATTACAAACATAAGTCCCATTATTGGGGAGTGGGTGTCCCATGGTATTTGCTTATGCTTTCCCAGCAAAAGCTGCCAAAAATTAGGACGGAGCAACTTGCAATGCCCCTTACAAGAGCCATGCAGTACAGCATATTACAAACATAAGTCCCATTATTGGGGAGTGGGTGTCCCATAGTATTTGCTTATGCTTTCCCAGCAAAAGCTGCCAAAAATTAGGACGGAACAACTTGCAAGGCCCCTTACAAGAGCCATGCAGTATAGCATATTACAAACATAAGTCCCATTATTGGGGAGTGGGTGTTCCATGGTATTTGCTTATGCTTTCCCAGCAAAAGCTGCCAAAAATTAGGACGGAGCAACTTGCAATGCCCCTTACAAGAGCCATGCAGTACAGCATATTACAAACATAAGTCCCATTATTGGGGAGTGGGTGTACCATGGTATTTGCTTATGCTTTCCCAGCAAAAGCTGCCAAAAATTAGGACGGAGCAACTTGCAATGCCCCTTACAAGAGCCATGCAGTACAGCATATTCCAAACATAAGTCCCATTATTGGGGAGTGGGTGTCCCATAGTATTTGCTTATGCCTTGGAAGCAAAAGCTGCCAAAAATAAGGACGGAGGAACTTGCAATGCTGGCACCCTGGTGGTATAATGGTGGCGGAGGCTGAGATAAGGAGAAGAAGATTAAACAGCCAAAACGAGGAAGCGTGTACCCATGTGTGGGTGTGAAGCGGTGCATGTGAATACACCTCCCAAAATAACACAGTGGATTTGACTCTGTTACTCTGCTGTCATTTGGTGGTGATGAGAAGTCTGGCCTAACCCAGCCCTTGCTCATTTTGATAAGGGTCAGCTTGTCAGCATTGTCAGTTGACAGGCGAGTGCGCTTATCAGTTATAATTCCCCCAGCGGCACTAAAAACACGCTCCGATAACACACTAGCGGCAGGGCAGGCCAGGACCTCCAAGGCGTACAGAGCGAGTTCATTCCAAGTGTCCAGCTTGGATACCCAATAATTAAAAGGCACAGAGGAATCACGGAGGACGCTGGTACGATCGGCAAGGTACTCCCTCACCATCTTTTGAAACTTTCCACTCCTTGTGAGAGTACCCCGCGCCTCAGGGCCTGTAAGCTGGGTGGGTGTCAGAAAACTGTCCCAGAACGTTGACAGTGTTCCCCTGCCTCTGCTGGATTGGAGTTGCATCTCTCTCGCCTGTACGCCTTGGTTGGGCAACGAACTGTGACCTCTGCCGCTAGCGTGTTCAGATGGGAATTTTTTTAAGAGTTCTGCAGCAAGGGCCTTCTATTATTGCCCCATTTTTGTAGCCCTCTCCACCTCAGGAATAAGAGAGTGAAAGTTCTCCTTGTAGCGGGGGTCTACAAGTGTCACCAACCAGTAATGACTGTCACCCAACATTTTGACAACGCGAGGGTCACGGTTAAGGCACCGTAACATAAAGTCAGCCATGCGTGCCAGACTGGTAACGGGCAAGATTTCTATGTCCTCACCAAGATAACGACTGACCATGCTCTCCTCCTCCTCCTCCTCCTCCTCTTCCTCCTCCCCCCTGTCCTCAGGCCACCCACGCTGAACCGATGGTATGACACTTGTACAGGTACTACCGTCTACAACGCATGATAGCAGCTCCTGTTCTTCCTCCTCCTCCTCCTCCTCCTCTCCCTCATTGTCCCCCAATGCACGTTGGGATGAGATGAGGCTGGGCTGTGTGTAATCGCCCGCTACGGCTTCTTGATCCATCTCATCATACTCTGGCTGCAATGCCTCCTCTTTAATTCTCTGCAGAGAGTGTTGCAAAAGACAGACAAGTGGGATGCTGACACTAATGATGGCGTCATCGCCACTCACCATCTTGGTGGCCTCCTCAAAGTTTGTCAGGATGGTACATATGTCAGACATCCAGGTCCACTCCTGAGGTCTTATGTGTGGAGTCTGACCTGAATATTGACGGCCTTGTTGCAGCTGGTACTCCACAACTGCTCTCTTCTGCTCACAAATCCGTTGCAACATGTGTAGGGTAGAGTTCCAACGTGTGGGGACATCACACACCAGTCGGTGTGCCGGAAGCTGCAAACGCTGCTGCAACACAGCAAGGGCGGCGGAAGCTGTAGCCGACTTGTGAAAATGAGCTGACAGGCGGCGTACTTTCACGAGCAGATCTGGCAACTCGGGGTATGATTTAAGAAACCGCTGAACCACGAGGTTAAGCACATGAGCCAGGCATGGTACGTGTGTGATCTCACCTCGCCTCAGAGCCGCCACCAGGTTACGGCCATTGTCACACACGACCATGCCGGGATGTAGGTTCAGCGGTCTCAGCCACAGATCTGCCTGCTCTTTCACAGCTGTCCACAACTCACAAGCAGTGTGAGGTTAATCACCTAAGCTTATGAGTTTCAGCACAGCCTGTTGCCGCTTGGCGAAGGCAGTACTGCAATGCTTCCAGCTTGTAACTGATGTGGTGATATCTGAGATAGAGGCTGAACATGAGGAGGAGGAGGAGGATGCGCAGGAGCTGTACACTGTGGGGGCAACTCTGATTGACATAGGGCCCGCAATCCTCGGTGTGGGGAGGATGTGTTCCGTCCCAAGGTCTGACTGGGTCCCTGCTTCCACTATGTTTACCCAGTGTGCCGTCAGAGAGATGTACGGTCCCTGGCCACAAGCACTTGTCCACGTGTCCGTTGTCAGGTGGACTCTCCCAGTAACTGCGTTGTTGAGGGCACGGCAGATGCTTTGGGACACGTGCTTGTGTAGTGCGGGGATGGCACACCGGGCAAAATAGTGTCGGCTGGGGACCGAGTACCGAGGGACGGCCACCGCCATAAGATTGCGGAAGGATTCCGTCTCCACCAGCCTAAAAGGCAGCATTTCCAATGCAAGCAGTCGTGAAATGTGCGAATTTAGGACTGTGGCCTGTGGGGCGTTAGCTGCGAATTTCCGCTTTCGTTCAAAGGTCTGGGATATGGACAATTGAACGCTGCGGTGGGACGTGGACGTGGACGTTGATGCTGTTTCTTGAGAAACTGCCATAACAAGAGAAGACTGAGAGGAGGGGGCATCTTTACATGCAGTATGGACAGGGGATTGCCTTGCACACACAACAGGGGGTTCTATTGCACGCACAACAGTGGAAGAAGCAGTGGTGACACCCGCTGACACTGGTCGTGGACCCTGGGTTTCGCCCCACAAAGTCGGGTGCTTTGCTGCCATGTGCCTGATCATTCTGGTGGTGGTCAGGCTGGTAGTTTTGTCACCCCTGCTGATGCTGGCAGGCACGTGGAACATATGGCCTTTTTGGGGTTATCAGCAGAGTCTTTAAAAAATTCCAGACTCTGGAAGACCTACCTCTTGTACTGGCAACATCCCTCGTGTTGGTGTTACGGGGAACGGTTGCCTGCCTTCTGTCTGCGGCCACCACACTGCTTCTTCCTGCCTGTTGGGGTACTCTGCCTCCCTCCCCCTGTGTGCTGCTGGCCTCACTCTGCATGTCCTCCTTCCACGTTGGGTCAGTTACTAGATCATCCACCACCTCCTGCTCTTCCACTTGCGCACCACGATCCTCCTCCTCACTTCTTGGCAATTGTGTCTCGTCATCGTCCACCTCTTGTGACAGATTGCCAACGTCGTCTTCCTGTGGCCGTGGCTGTTCAAATATTTGGGCATCGCAACATGGGATCTCCTCTTCCACCACTTCAAGCGTATCAGGCGAGGGGCCCAAATATGGAAATGGACCAGTGAACAGCTCTTCAGAGTGTCCAAGTGTGGGATCACTTGCTGTCTGACGACACTCGGCATGGTGGGAGGAAGGAGCATCAGGGTGAGGAGGAGTATGCGGTCGAGACTCACGGCTACTAAGAGTTGACCGTGTGGGAGACAGACCGGAGGTGGTGGTGCCCAGGTAACTGGAAGTATTATCTGCTATCCAATTAATAACCTGTTCACACTGATCAGTTCTCAATACTGGTGTTGTTCTGTGCTTCCCTAGTAATTCGGTCAAGAAGTGGGAGCGAGAAGATGTGGCTGTTGGTTGTGGCACATTTTCACCTTGGCCACGGCCCCGTCCTCTGCACGAACCATCACCAGAACGTCCAGTTCCACGTCCCTTGCCACGCACCTTGCCCATTGTAAATGAAGTAAAATAGCTTACACTTGCACTATCAATGGAAAAAGGGTAATAAAGAGTAGATTAGAACTGTGGAAGACGAAAACCACAGTTATTGTTTACTGGGGTATATTTTTGTGTCACAACAGTCAGGAGACACTACTGTTTTTCTTTACCGTAAAAACTACCAAAAGCTGAATAATAGAGATTTTTTACCGTGGGATGGCAAAACCACAGTTATTGTTTACTGGGGTATACAACACTTTTTTAAATAGAGATATTTGCGGCTGAACAGTGAGCGACACACTCAAACTGCTTTTTTTTTAGATACCAAAGGCCCAAAACTGGAGAGTACAGAGGTTTGAACCGTGGAACTGCGAAACCACACTTCTGTTTCTCTAGCCTACACCAGACTATTTCCAACAGTTATATTTGTGTCTGAAAAATCAGAGACACGCTTTTTTTTTGGGGGGGGGGACACACCAAAAGGTTAATAAGACGGGTATTTGTACAGTGTGAAGGAGGAAAAAAAAAGGAGGATTTAGATGAAAAAAAAAGGATTTTTCCTGGCCCCCGACACCTGGTGCTAAGTCCAGCAATTTCAGCAATAGGAGCACACAGGACTGTAATGCAGCGTTTGCTGGTATAACCACTGTGTCTCCTATACAGCCTGCCTGCCTGGTATCTGGGATGGATATTAGTCCTGAAAAGGACTGTTTGTTTCTTCTTGCAGCCTTTACAGACCCTACACTAACTATTTCGCAGTTTATATCTCTCCCTAAATCAGCAGCGCTGTCCCTACACTGTCTAATCCGGAGCGACTGTGTCCAAGATGGCGGCGCCCCGTTTTAAATACTCGAGGTGACGCTGTGCGGCCAGCCAATCACTGTAATGCCCACAACCAACATGGCTGCAGCATTACAGTGACTGGCTGGCAATCCCTGCATGTTCATTGGCTCTGTAAAGAGCGCCAAACATGCAGGGCAGAGACCCGAGCTCCCGCCCGAGTAACCCGGAAATGCTCGGTGCTCGCCGAACATTCCGAGTAGCGTGATGCTCGGGCAAGTACCGAGCAGTGTCGAGCATCTTCGCTCAACACTAATGCTAATCGAATGTTTCCATTGACAATTTCATACACCCTTTTAGAGAATATAATATGAGAGAAAGGTGATTCTTCAGTACTAGATTATTTTTGATTGACCACAGTAGAGGTTGGCTATAAAGAGCGTCTCTCACTCTGGAGCACCCAATTTGTCCTGCATCTCACAGACAATATATTGATTTCAATGGACATCATGTAATACCAAGTTTCCACTCATGGTAGCGCTGCAATGATGTTAAACACTTACATTTGATCACTGCAGATCTCAGCAGGGAGACCATTTGTGATCCCCTTTTTTCCATGGACTCTTCTAAAAGTAACGATTGTCCAAAGCGAAGAACTCCTCTACATGAGAGCATTTGGTTAAGTAAAGCATTGGAGAGATTTTGGACATGGTTCTGGTTGATAGCTGAATTTTTATATGTGCACAGAGATTTTTTTTTTCAAAGGATTTGGAGCAGAAACTGGCTATATGCACACAGAGTCTTTTTGCTGAAGTTTTTTTTTAGAGGAAACTGAGAAAAAACTCCAAGTTTTTTGAGGAGCTTTGCATTTTTTTAAGAGAATTTGGAGAGTTTCTCCTCAGTTTCCAAAACCTCGTAAGAAAAACCTCCATGTATACACTTCCACTAAGCAGAAACTCTCCAAATCCACCTTAAAAACTGAAAACTCCTCAAAAACTTGGAGGATCTGCTCAATCTCTGGTCCGAAAACTCAGCAAAAATACTCAGAGTGCACACAGCCTTTCATGTATGCAAATTGCCTCTTCAGAGAGGAAGAGGACTAGATTCCTATAGCGCCACCTGTTGGAAGCTGCCATCCTACAAGTTACTATCGACTCTTTAACGAGCCTTGCAATATGACTTAGGATAAAAGCCAAATCAGAATCTCAATTTGCAGACACGGTGTTTTAGAGTATTGCCCCTCGTTCACGGAATGCATTTGAGTCTTATACAATTTTCATACATGTGACTTCATTTTACCCAAGGAACTGTTGATGTTGAGGGTGGATGAGACATGCCAAGTAGATTCCAAAGCGATCTACAATGCTAAAACGTTTGCCTGGTGCAAAAAAACAGAACTGATTTCTAGATGTAAATGAATTCATTCAATCATGGGTAAATGTATCCATAAAGATTGTGAAGTTCCATTGAAAAACATACTTATAAAAAAGGCTCCTCATTAGAGCTAAGCTATAATTAGAGCAAAGCATGGCCATGCCGACATGTTCACTGAATGTCTCGTAGCAAACACCCATTCATCTACTAAGTGTTTCTTACGAATAAAAATAAGTGAATTACTGCCATCATTATTAATTCCTTCACATTACACATACAAAAGTTACATATAATTATGTGCAGAGAGCGTTTTACAGCCTAAATAGGATGAGGAAGTGTTACTGCTTGCAAAGGTGAATGTTGCATCTACCATCTAATTTGTATAAAATGCATAATTGTTTATTAAAGATGAGTGAATCGATTCAATGCAAATCGAATTTTAAGGAATTCAACGAACCTGGTGAATTCGAACAAATTGCAATTCGCTTTGCGCAAATCGCCTATTATGGCCGCGGCCATTTTACATATTGCATCAGCCAGAGAGGACTCAAATGACTTTGGGCGAGCTTCCCTCATAATAGCAAAAGGAAAAATAAACCAAAAGGTGCTACAAAAGTCTCACGGAAGGAAAATACTTTATTAATATAAAGAATATATTTAAATAACAACGTATTAATAAAAAGCAGAGTAACGCAACAAGGGCTACTAAACATACCTAGGTTGCAGTTTATATCAAATGCAATATGCCCATGCCCATAGTCTAAGTCTCAGTGGATAAAATGGCAAAAAAATGATTGTTAGTAGAACTTACATGATACTCTAATAGGGAAACCTGGTTGTAGTGTGGGCCTTGTGCCTCAAAGCGCGTTTCACCCAGCTTCATCAGGAGGTGTGTCTCCCATAAGGCCTCAAATCTGTCACATCACATGGTATACAAATACAATATATGGATGGTTCATGTGGGAAAGGGAGAGAAGGTAGCTCTTTCGGAGAGTAGTGAGTGGGAAATCAAAATGATAATAGCGAATGAAATGTCTCAGTTGGTGAAGTTGACCAACTCCATATAAGTGTGCGCTGCAGAAAAGAAAAGGGTTCAGCTGACCTGGAGTGCTGTAGGGAAATCCTCTAGGATAGATTTTGATAGAGCCATTAGAGATGAGGGATCTAGGTGCTGGCTGCTCCAAAACGTATGAAAAAATTGATCCAAGAGCGAATGAAAATTGAAAATAGAAAAATAAAAATGAGCCTGAGTGCCCCCAAGTCATGGGCCCCAAAGTGGCCACATGGTCTGTCACCATTGGCGGTACATCACTGGGCCCAAGAAGTTGCTAACTACCTGTTTGTTGTGGCCGGCACCACATTGTGTCAACAGAGTTCTTATTCTTCCACTGAACTCTGTTGACGGGGCATGACTGCCAACATGATGCTAATTGACAGCTGAGTCCCTGCTGCCTTACTGCGGGGAGCCTGCTGTCAATCAGTATGACATCGGCAGCCACACCCTGTTGACAGAGCAGCCTGGAAGAGGAAGAGCTTCTCTGTTGATGTGGAGCAGCTGAATTTCCTGCACGAGCAGTCAATGGCCGATCTGTGCCAGCGCTGAGTACAACAGGCAGGTAGTTAGCAACTGCATGTGTGTTAGTTTTTAAGTCCATAGTTAAAAAAAATAAAAAATCATCCTGGATAAACCCGTTAACATACAGAATAGCAAGAGATTTAAAGAAAAAAGTTAATTTTGCTTTGGATGAGAGAAACTTTTTGCAGATTGCTTTATGTTCATTTTCCATTTTCCATCGCTCCTTCCCTTAGGATTTATTTCACAAGTCCACCTGGCTGCTGTGAAGCCCACCTGGCTTCTTCACCATCAATGAAAGCTTCCTGGTCTTTTGTGTTGACTCGATTGCCATTCTCTCTCTCGCTCATTTCTATTTCTTTCTTCGGAATTATTTGAAGCAATATTAGGTGAGAGTAATAATTAACATGTCGAATTTAATGAGATTGTGCACTCTCAATTACCTTCATTTTTATATCTGATGGGAGATTTCCCTGCATCCAAATCTGATATTAAAGAGATTGAGGACTTGTGTGATTGAAACAAAAAGCTCTCGATGAAAGGGACGTCAAAATGAAAGAAAGCAATTCATGGAAGGCAATAAATGTGTCTCGGCTCCCCTTAATATATAAGCCGTATAAAATATAAAGGTGGCACTTCTATGGGTTGTACAGAAAGCAGAAGTAATTGCTGTTTGCTTCGAGAGGTCAGACATTCATCCCACATTGTATTGTGTAGACAGGAATTGGCCGGTTAGATAGGTCATGCATGGCGGAGCGCTGCACTAATTCACATATTGACATTGTGCAACGTGTCACCAAAATGGAAAGTCACTTAATGCATCTACCCAGGGCGCGGATAATAATTACTGATACAATTTAATGGTGACACCTGACATTATTTAGGAATGAAGGAATGAGTGCTGGGTGCACACTGTGCCCTTCTATCTATATCTATGCCATAGTTTAAGCTAAAGGACTGTTTTTATTGCGGCTCATGAGTAATGGTTCATATTTTTGTGCAGTTCGGGGCTGTGGGTCCTCCGCATGTTCTTACGCGTTTCACATCATTATGCATACATATTTTAGCCTAGATGCATTGCTTCCATTATCCAGCATCCAGTGGAGCGTTCTACTCTAAAGAGATCTTCTCATCCTTGGGAGTACAGTATGACCCTGTTGACTTCTGTAGACACCACGTTTTGGCTGCCTAGAAGTCGCTGGTTGAAAAAACTCCATACGCCTAAGCTCTAAGGTCGTCAGATGTCAGAATAACATTCAGTGCAGATCCACAATGACTCCAATGGGTTCATACAGTATCTCCTTGTGCCATTGACCGATCCAAATAATAGGTCATCACCAGTAGAGATGAGCAGATCAGGCAAAATTCGAATTTGCCTGTTCACGAGGATTTTCCTGGGAAATTTGATTCCCATTTTCAACCATCTGTTAAATGTCAAAAAGAAAAAGGAAAAAATATAAACAGAATTGGCATTTTTTTGGTGACAGCATTTGACCCAAGAAATACAATAAAAATCTATCAAAATAAGTGCCACAAAACGATAGATTTATAGACATAAAAATAAAAAAGAACACGACGACACAAACCATCATTTTTTGGGGGGGAAATTTCAGAATTTTTTTTTTCACCACTAAAATTGCAAAAAAAACTGGACAAGTTTGATATTCATGCAATCGAAAGAGCAGGAAAATCATGCAGCCAGGTCATTTTTACCACACAATGCACAACTTAAAAATTGGTTGTATGTTGAAAATGTATTGATTAATGGAAACTGGAAGAATCGGGATCTTTCATAGCTGTTAGAATAGAGCGGGACTGAGCATGCCCAATCGCCGCTTTAGTTATTTGCTATCGGGCTGCTGAGCACTGAACTTCACTTTTTCCAGCAGCCCTAAAGAATGAATGTAGCAGCGGTTGGCTGTACAACCTGCCACTCCATGTTGTAATGGGAATAAGAGTGTCCTATTGGGCCTAATAGTGCAGGTCCCAACCTTCAGATGGTAACTGTAGCATCGGCGTCTCTGCCTTCTTCCAGGCAGAGACACCGTCCCTCTCACCTCCTCTCTTCCCGCGCTCCCTGCTTTCCTTCCCAGCCTGCTGTCGGCGCGCGCAGTCCTGTAGCATCGGCTTCTCTGCCTCCTGCCAGGCAGAGACGCCATCCCTCTCAACTCCTCTCTCTCCACGCTCCCCGCTCTGCTTCTCAGCCTGCTGTCGGTGCGCGCAGTCCCCCGGGCACTGTGCTTAGGGCGCGTTCTTGCGCGCTCCCCCCCTCTTAAAGGGGCCGCGGGCGCCGTCCTAAGGAGTCCCCGGCCAATAGCCGAGGGTCCTCCCATATATAGGGCACCTCCTCCAAAATGGAGGTGCCCGAGCAAAGTTGTTGCACAGTTTCTTATCTCTGCTTCAGCCCTCAGGTCCCGCTGCTTGCCTGACTCCTCATCCTGCCTGCCAGCCTGTTATCTGCCCGTTACCTGCCGATCCTGCCAGCCTGCTCACCTGGAGCACTCACCTGTTACCTGCCTGTTACCTGCCCTGGCTGTCAGTCCGCTCACCTGGGAGCACCCGTCTGTTATCTGCTGTGTCTGTCTGCCCGCTCACCTGGGAGCGCCCACCTGTTACCTGCTTGTTACCTGCCTAGTCTGTCTGCCCGCTCACCCACCTGTTTCCTGCTAGCCTGCCTGGAGGCTCTAGAGTCACTTGCTGTGACCACCTGCCTGGTGAACCTAGAGACTTCTACTTGCTCTGCTGTCACGTACCGTGACCACCTGTCAGCTAACCAGAGACTTCTGCCTGCTTGCCGGGTCCATCCGTCATACCGGTCAGTCCCAGCCATCTGACCCGTGGGAGCCACCTGCTCTCTTACAAGGTCGTCCCCAGAGTAGCACCTGGTCTCTCTGCCCGGATCCTCCCTGGTCACGGAGTCGTTAGCCGCCGTCCGACCAGGGTCGGTTTGGGTTGATACTTAGTCACGCCCCTCTGGGTCCCTCCTTGCACCTCGGCACAGAGGTTCCACCACCCGGACCCGTAACAGTAACTAGTTTTCCCTGCACAACCCCTTTAATGAAATTCACAAAAAAGGTCAATGTGGTCACATCTCTATAATACAATTGAAGAAACGGCTAGAAGGAGTTGGAGCTAAAGTGGACACCTACTAGCGCTGAAATTTCCTTTCCCAGTGAGCTGAGACTTCCCGCTGTGATGAGGCCCAGGATGGTTCTCTACTTGCGAGTCATGGCGCACTTCGGGACGTCATAACGTCATGGAGCAGAACCCTCTTGGGCATCATGAGAGTCGGAAGTCTGGCTCAGTTTGAGAAGCTTGGGGATTTCAGCTCACGGAGGGGATCAGAATATGCAGCGAGGTTCGGATGGGTGACGGTGAGCAGCGGAGCGGTGAGGTGAGTATAATGATTTTTATTATTTTTTACTTATTACTTTTATTATGCTCTGGTATCTGAATAGACACCAGGATATAATAAAGGACATTTAAAAAATGTTTTTAATAATTTATTACGTTTGATTGCTTATACTACAATATATAGGGAAATCACTGTTCTTCTGTGAAGCCCAACCTGTGGCTAAACTTCACAGGAGAACTAACATAGCAGATACAGGGACCTTCAACAGGACCCTGGCTATCTTGATAAGACACCAGTTTCCCACAATCATGGTGTCATTTAAATACCCCAGTGAGAGATTAACTGTGGCATTTAAATAGTTAAACAGCACTGATCATAACAAAGGTCCTGTCCCTGCAGTTACAGGCAGGCAAATGTTGACTACATAACACATCCGACATCTGCCTGCTATGAAGCATATATGTCATAGCTTGTTGAGATGTTAACCACTTCGCACTAGAGCCTGTTTTCGCCTTCATGACCAGGCCAATTTTTTCAATTCTGACCACTGTCACTTTATGAAGTAATTACTCTGGAACGCTTCAACAGATCCCCTTATTCAGAGAATGTTTTTTCATGACATATTGTACTTCATGATAGTGGTAAAATATATTTGATATCACTTGCGTTTATTTGTGAAAAAATCTGAAATTTGGCGAAGATTTTAAAAATTTAGCAATTTTCAAACTTTGAATTTTTATGCCCTTAAATCAGGGAAATATGTCACACAAAATAGTTAATAAATAACATTTCCCACATGTCTACTTTACATCAGCACAATTTTGGAACCAACATTTTTTTGTTAGGAAGTTCTAAGGGTTAAAAGTTGACCAGCGATTTCTCATTTTTCCAACAAAATTTACAAATAACATTTTTTTAGAGACCACATCTTATTTGAAGTGACTTTGAGGAGCATTAATGACAGAAAATATCCCAAAGTAACACCATTCTAAAAACTGCACCCCTCAAGGTACTCAAAACCACATTCAAGAAGTTTATTAACCCTTCAGGTGCTTCACGGGAATTTTTGGAATGTGGAAGAAAACAATGAACATTTAACTTTTTTCACAAAAATGTTACTTTAGACCCAATTTTTTTATTTTTACAAGGGTAACAGGAAAAAATGGATTACACAATTTGTAGTTCAATTTCTCCTGAGCACGTTGATACCCCATATGTGAGGGAAAACCACTGTTTGGGCGCACGGCAGGGTTTGGAAAGGAAGGAGCGCCATTAGACTTTTGAATGTAAAATTTGTTTGAATAATTAGCGGACGCCATGTTGCTTTTGGAGAGCTCCTGATGTGCCTAAACAGTGGAAACCCCCCACAATTGACACCATTTTGGAAACTAGACCCCCTAGGGAACTTATCTAGATGTGTGGTGAGCACCTTGAACTCCCGGTGCTTCACAGAAGTTTATACGATTGAGGTGTAAAAATACAATTTTCACATTTTTCCCACAAAAATGTTTTTCATCCCTTAATTTTGCATTATCATAAGGGTAACAGGAGAAAATGCACCATGACATTTGTTGAGAAATTTCTCCTGAGCATGCTAATATGCCATATGTGGAGGAAAACCACTCTTTAGGCGCACGGTAGGGTTCGGAAGGGAAGGAGCACCATTTGACTTTTTAAAAGTAAAATTTGCTTAAATAATTAGTGGACGCCATGTTGCATTTGGGGAGCCCCTGATGTGCCTAAACAGTGGAAACCCCCCACAAGTGACACAATTTTGGAAACTAGACCCCTTAGGCAACTTATCTAGATGTGTGGTGAGCACCTTGCACCCCCAGGTGCTTCACAGAAGTTTGTAATATTGAGGCGTAAAAATAACATTTTCACATTTTTCCCACAAAAATGTTTTTCATCCCCTAATTTTGCATTATCATAAGGGTAACAGGAGAAATTGCACCATGAAATTTGCTGTGCAATTTCTCCTGAGTATTCCGATACCCGATATGTGGGGGAAAACCACTGTTTTGGTGTACGGCAGGGTTCGGAAGAGAAAGGAGCGCTATGTTGGCTGGGATAGGTTGCAGACACCATGTCACATTTGAAGAGTCGCTGACATGCCGAAAAAGCAGAAACCCCCACAAGTGACCCCATTTTGTAAACTACACCTCTCAAGGAATTCATCTAGGGAAGTAGTGAGTATTTTTTAATTTTTCAATTTATACCATTGGGCAGTGAATAAAACATAATTATATTTTTACCACAAAAAATGTTTTACCCTCAGATATTACATTTTCACAGGGCAATTGGTAAAAATGATGCTGAAATGTGTCACACAATTTCTTCTAAAAATGGCAATACCCCATATGTGGCTGTACCGTACCGCTTAGCCATAAGGCGAGATCTGGGAGGGACCGAGCGCTGTTTGACAATTGGAGAACAAACTATTGTAGAATAGTTTGCGGACTCCATATATACAGCCTCTAAGTCCTAGAAGAGCAGAATCCCCCCTCAAGTGACCTCATTTTGGAAATTATACCCCTTTGGGAATTTACCTACAGGTGTAGTGGCGATTTTGACTCCATGGGTTTTTTCCAGAAACAAGCAGCAGTGGATGTTGCTGAGTGAAAATTTCAAACTGCCGTTGAAGTGACCAGTACGCTGTAGTTACCAGTACGTTGTGCCCAGCTTGTGCTTCTGGAGACATGCACCTGTAAATTAGGCAAGCTCTCATCACTACAGGAATGCCAAAAATGTGGACTCTAAATGTAGTTTAGGCACATTTTGGGGCTCAGAAGGGAGGGAGGCATTTGGATTTGGGAGCACAAAATTTTCTGAATTTCTTTTGGGGGGCAAGGGCCATTTCGCTTTTCCAGAGCCTTTCTGCTACCAGTAACTTGGAAGTCCCTTATATTTTTAACAAATGATGGAACTGAGTGGGGACTAGCTTTTTTTGAGGACTGAGTTGAACCTTTTATTGGGAACATTTTGCATAACATTTATCCGGTGCTCTAGGCTGTGCACTTACATCGGGGTTTCCATCTAATTTTCCAAGTAATGTAATTCAGATGAAACCCCTGTGGGATCCATTCACTGTAAAGAGGCAGCAGAATTACTCTGTACTCCGTCTGGCCTCTTTTTAGTGGTGTCCTTTTTTTCAGAAGTGCACAAAATTGTGGCCAACCGCACTTTTATTCACGCCTAAAAAAACTGACACCGTGGGATCACATGCCAGACGGCATCCACAGTGCCTATATCTGCCTCATTACAGGGAATCTTCCATCATGGGTTCCGTCTGAATCACGTATTTCAGAGATTTACACGGAAAGTCTGGTGTAAGTGCTCAGCGCAGAGCGCAGGATAAATGTGAGCAGAGCCTTACTGCGATCTTTGGGAGACATAATAAACAAATCAGTAGCAGGTGAAGAATTGGTTTTATTTATTTTTTACCCCGTTCCTCGTGTGGTATAACTGATTAGATTACTTTAGACTTCGGGTCGGTGTGATTACAACGATACCAGATTTATATCGGGTTTTTATGACTGACAGCTGTCACACACTAAAAGACGCTTTTTTTTGCAAAATCTAGTTTTTGCATCGCCATATTTTGAGAGCTATAATTTTTCCATATTTCGGCCGACAGAGTCATGTGAGGACTTGTTTTTTGTGGAACGAGTTACCATTTTTATTGGTACCATTTTTGGGTACGTGACATTTTTTGATCGCTTTCTATTTCGTTTTTTGGGAGGTAAAATGAACAAAAAACAATAATTCAGGAATTGTTTTTTGAGGTTTTTTTTATGTCGTGTGGTAAAAGTGATCAGGCAGCGTTATTCTTCGGGTCAGTACATTTACAGCGATACTGCACTTACCGTATATATTTTTTTTATGTTTTGGCGCTTTTACACAATAAAACAATTTTATAGAAAAAATATTTTTTTACATCGCTTTATTCTGAGAGCTATAACTTTTTTATTTTTCGGCTGATGGAGCTGTATGGTGTTTTTTTTTTACGGAACTAGATGATGTTTTCAGCCGTACCATTTTTATTTCCATTTTGCTTTTTGATTGCATTTTATTCCACTTTTTGTTTGGCGATATGATGAAAAAACATAGTTTTTTGCTACGTTTTTTTTTTTTTTTTTTTTTACAGTGTGCACAGAAGGAGTTAATTAGTGTGACAGTTTTATAGATCAGATTGTTTTGGACATGGTGATACCAAATATGTGTACTTTTTTTGTTTTTGCATAAATATACGGATTTATTGGTTCAATATTTTATTTTTATTTATTTTGTGATTTTTTTTAACAGTTTGAAAACATTTTTTAGACTTTTTTTTTACATTTTTACTTAGTCCCTGTATGGGACATTCATTTTTATTTTTCTAATCACTGTTCTCATGCAACGCAATAGACATGTATTGCATTGCATGAGAGCTCTGCTGACAGTGTAAAACTGTCATTATCTCCTGCTAGACTCAGCTGGAGGCTGAGCCCATCAGGACACCGTACATGAGGCGGTCATGTGACCTCCGGCTGCCATGACAACGCCAGGTCCTCTCAGACATCAGGGGGCCGTCGGAGAGGTAAGTGGATGACCCCCTCTCCTCTCACTATCTTCTAAATGCCACGATCGCTATACGTAGATCGCAGCATCTAGAAGATAGCAAATGATTAACATCATTGGAACCTGATCCAATCAGGTCCCGATGATGTCCCCTGTCAGAGCTGTTGCTCTGCACCGCACCCGCAGAGCTTGCAGGACCCTGGGGGTCCTGAGCGCTCCGGAACCACCGACCGTTTATAAATGTCGGCGCTGCACAGAGCCCAGCAAGCACCGACATTTATGTACAGTGGGCGGTCAAGAAGCGGTTAAATACTGGTAGTAAAATCCTCTTTTACCTGCGATAAACTTCGCAACTCGAGGCAGAGCATACATACAAACTGAAAACATTTCCATGACATGCTAGAAAAATCCTGGATAGGGTTCAATGCAAATCACAAACCGAAGATAGACACATATAGCATAAATATTTCCTAACACAGTGACACTATATATACAGGGTGGGCCATTTCTATGGATACACCTAAATTAAATGGGAATGGTTGGTGATAGCAACTTCCTGTTTGTGGCACATTAGTATATGGGAGGGGGAAAAAATTTCCAGATGGGTGGTGACCATGGCCGCCATTTTGAAGTTGGCCATCAAACTTCTGTGAAATCAAACTGTCCACTTAGGAAGCAACACTGATTGACAATCAATTTCACATGCTGTTGTGCAAATGGAATAGACAATAGATGGAAATTATTGGCAATAATCAAGACACCCTCAATAAAGGAGTGGTTCTGCAGGTGGGGACCACAGACCACATCTCAGTACCAATGCTTTCTGGCTGATGTTTTGGTCACTTTTGAATGTGGATTGTGCTGTCACACTCGTGGTAGTGTAACACAGGTACTTTAGATGCAGTGACACAGAAACACAGAGCAGCCAGTACAGGGTTAAATAACAAGGGGGATTTACTGTAACAGGGTCAATCTCCAGGCAGGGAGTAACAGGGAATATATGGGGACAACAAGGGAAGTAGCAAGTAATATGCTATAACTGACAATCCACAGTTGGGCTAGATGTAGCAGAGTCGACACGGTGGTAATCGGCAGTTTTTTCACTTAGCTGACTCTTGCTCCTCGCAAGGCAGTTACCGGCTGATGCCGGTGTTGCTTTTTTCTGGCTTCCCCGCCTAAACAATGCTCCATCTCTTGGCAGCAGCGGGCTGTCTCCGGTTTGACCAGCTGAGCCCCTAGTCTATAACAGTGCACCTCACTTGCTCTTGCATCCTGGTTCTCTTCCCCCTCTAGTCGAACTTGACTCCCACTGTCCACTGCCAATTTTTCCACGCAAAAAATCCTTTTCCACCCTCTTCCTAGACACAAGCTCAGCTCCCCGGTCACCTGACTCCTCAGTTCTCTCCCTGGACACACCCCCAGCTTCCCGGTCACCTGACTCCTGTCTCACAGTCTGTCTTCCCCCTGCAACAAGAGGCACGACCCCAGCAGTTCCGGATCCCTTGTTTTGAAAGTACTTACACCCCGGTCTTCCCCCTTACACTCCCGCTCTCCTTTAACTTGCCATTCCCCTGGCGAGAGTTCCTTCACCAAACGTTCACATTTTTGGACTTCCTGGACGATACGTTGCTATATAAATTGATCTTGTTCGTAACGGTGAGGAGGAACTCCTGCTGTTGTCCGTTCTGACCGGCATAACTCAGTTTGACTGATGGGGGGTGCATGGTCATCTGGATTCCCAATCTCCGCCTGCCCGGTGGCTTCAACCGATGGTGTTCCCTCGCTGCCTGCACTGGGGACTGCAGGTAACCGAGTGCTGGGGCTCGGAAGTAGAATCAACAATTCTTCTTCATCCACATCGTGGCTTGGGGCAGCTGTGACAAGGCCCTCTCTAGAAGCAGGTGATTCTTCTTCATCCTCGTCATCTTTAGACAGACAGGGCCGCAGCATACTACGATGAACCACTCTGATAGGGGCTCCTTCAGCCCCCTCGGGTTGAACTTCTTACACAGGTCCTTCAGTGCCAAACCAATGCTTCACTCGGTCTGGGGTCCGTTCCCACCGCCTACTCAATTTTCCCGGGGCCGCCTGTCTCGAACCAACACCCGCTCCCCGGACCTCAGAGCTGTCCCTCGAAGAGGCAATATCTCATGATGTTTGAGCTCCCGAAACTTTTGTTGTACCAACCGTTGAAGGGTCTGCAGTCGATGCCGGTGTTCTCGGACGCAGGAAGACATCCCCGTCCGTGGGTAGTCCTCCTCGGGGTCCAGCTCTAACTCGGTAATCTCTTGCCCCTTTCACCCGAACAGTAAGGTATAAGAAGTGAACCCCGTCGTACTATTCACTCGGTTGTTGTTGACCCACACCAGCTCAGCTACAAACTCAGGGCATCGCACCTTCCGATCTTCCTCCAATGTGCGGAGCATTTGGATCAGCGTCCGATTATACTGTTCACAGGCCCCATTTCCTTGAGGGTGATAAGGAGTAGTCTGTGACATCTCAATCCTGTACAACCGGTGCAGCTCTTTCATCACCCGGCCCTGGAAGCAGACGCCTTGATCGGAATGGATCCTCTTTGGGCAGCCGTACACCCGAATGAAGTCTCGGCAGATGGCCTGCACAGCTGATTCGGCGGTCTCATCTCTGGTCGGGGTCACCACCGCAAACTTTGTGAAGTGGTCTGTCATAACCAGGCAATGTTCATACCGGAGATGCGCCGGTCCAACAGTCAAATAGTTGATCATCAGCACCTCCAAGGGGGCAGAAGTCACAATGGTTTGTATGGGCACCCACTGCTCTAGCGGCTTAACCAACTCACAGCTCCGGCATCTTCGACAAGTGTCTTCTATTGTTGCTCGCAGTCGGGGGTGATACACCAGCCTCTGCAACCACTGAAATTTCTTCTGTGGTCCGAAGTGAGCCCCTCGTTCATGAGCCTCCTTAGCCACTACTCCGACCAACTTCTCTGGGATCACCACTTGCCAGGTGGTCCCAAACTCTTGCAGTAGCTGTACCCGTCGGTACAGTAGCCCGTCTCGCAAACACAGTCTCTCACATTGTCCCAGCATTTTCAGTGCTCCCGGGGACAGGGTACTCCTCTCTTCTCGACTGGGAACCTGCCTCAAAGACACCCATTGACGTAATTGAGCAACTTCTCTGTCAGTCTGTTGAAGTCGGACCCAGTCATCTCTTGGCCGCCCTAGCACTTGTTCTTCCGACGTCTCTCCTATCTGTCCCTGTGCTGACCAGCGGTCCCACGAAACTTCGGAAGCTAGGGATCTCATCTGCCTCCAAATCTTCATCGCGGTCATGATCCGGCCATTCATATGTCACTCTGGAGAGGGCGTCTGCGTAAGTATTTTCTGCCTTAGACCGGTAGGCGATTTTATACCGGTTACCTGGCCATGCGGGCCACCCACCGCTGCTCCAGGGCCCCCAATTTTGCATTCTCCAGGTGAGCCAAAGGGTTGTTATCTGTTCTCACCAGTACTTCGGACCCGGACAAATACTCTGCAAACTTCTCGGTCATTGCCCAAACCAGAGCCAGCAACTCTAATTTGAAAGAGCTATAATTATCTGGGTTCCTCTCAGAGTCGTGAAGGGAGCGACTGGCGTATGCAATCACGCGCTCTTTCTCCTCCTGTACTTGGGATAACACGGCTCCCACACCATGTAGGCTCCCATCAGTGTGGAGTATGAATGGTTGGGAGAAATCTGCATAGGCTAGTATTGGAGCCTTGGTCAGGGCCATTTTAGGGCACGGAAGGCCTCTTCCTGGCTGCTTTCCCACCGAATCGCATGATTAATGGAGCCCGCCGGCACTCCCTTAAGTAGCTCCAGCAATGGGTTGGCTATGCGGGTGAAATTTTTCATGAATCTTCGGTAGTACCCGGCAAGTCCCAGGAAGGGCCGAACGTCCTTCACTGTCTTCGGGGTAGGCCACTCCTGTATGGCAGCCACCTTTTCCCGGGTGGGCCTGACTCCTTCACCGGACACAGTATGACCGAGATATTCGATCTGTTTGCGGAACAGGTTGCACTTCTGGGGCTTCACCTTTAGATCATGACTCTGTAGGCGGCTCAGTACTTGCTTCAGTCGCTGGAGGTACTCCTCGAAGGTGGCGGCATAGACAATTATGTCGTCAAGATAAATCAGTGTCGCCTCGAAGTTCAAATCGCCCAGGCACCTCTCCATCAGATGCTGGAACGTCCCGGGGGCATTAGTCAGGCCGAAGGGCATCCAATTAACTCGAACAGTCCCATGAGTAATATGAACACCATCTTCGCACGGTCATGTTCGGCCACGGGCACATGCCAGTACCCGCTGGCCAGATCCAAGGATGAGAAGTATCTTGCCTTTCCTAAGGCCGACAGAGACTCTTCAATTCGCGGTAGTGGGTAAGAGTCTCGTACTGTACAGGCATTCAGTCGTCTATAGTCCACACAGAACAGCAGGGTCCCATCTTTCTTCCGGACCAGGACAATCGGGGCTGCCCACAGACTCTGACTCTCCCGTATCACACCATTTTGTAACCTATGGGCTAGTGTGACGCTCGCTGCCCTACCCTGGGAAGATGGGGGGTACTCGGAGCCGGGTCAGATGTTTGGTGGGTTGTAGCCGTGGCCTGGACCCATTCCGTGCCCAGGGCCATCACATTTAAAAAAAAGAGATGTAATGGGCTGACAGGGTTAGTGTTCATCGAGTGGTGAAATTGACTACGCCACCTGTGGTGTCTGGTGATGGCCACCAGCGCTGCGGCAGTCCTCTGAGGCTGGATGTAGTGGCAGCAGGAGATGGTGCTACTCCCCACAGGTGGAGCAGGGCCTCAGGGCAGAGAGGCGGATTGAGGGAGTTGTAGTGGAGGAGTTCTGGTGCTGTGCGGTGCAGAAATAAAGAGACCGAAGGCCATAGGGGTAGACTTCCAGGGTTTTTACTCACGGTAGAGCATGCAGCTGCAAGGCTTCTCCCTGCTCCTCACGGGGCTCTGCGGCCACCAGGACCGGGGGTCCGACTATCTCCGAATAATTCAGGTGCTTTAGTCAGGACCCCGCACCAAAGTGTTCCTAGACTTCAAACTAAGTCCTTTCCCATCCGTGTGTGTAGAAAGGCCGGGTCTCCCTCTGGACTATGCACAGAACAAGGGTACGGGTGGTGACTCCGCTCCATTACCCGGTGGGCTCCACTGAGCCTCCGGGCTTCTCCAACTGAGACATAGAGTAACAAAGTCAGATATCGGTACCCCTTTTGCAGCAGGAATCCCTCTGACTAGGACAGAATAGCGAGGACAGGTGGCGTATACCGCTCCGTCTGCATCCCCCTAGGATCCTTTTGCGGTGGAGCAAGACTCCTCTGCTCCAGGCCTTCTTGGGTAGGGACCATGACCGGGTAGAGACAACCGTTAATTCTAGCCCGCTCCTCGACTCAAGGCCAGAATACGAGGACCATGTCCCCATCAACTGCAGGTTCACACAGAAAGCCACGTTCAGCAATGGAGATCACAATCAAAAGTCCAAGAGCCCAAGATGGCTGTTTATTAAATATGAATTATTAAGTGTAACCTACATGTGCGTCCTCCACCCTCACCCACTACATGGTTCCCCTATCTCTTGGTTCCCCCATCTCCACTTATCCCGAATGGGGCAGCACACTGGTGCCTATTAGCCCCCTCTGTAGGTGGGAGAAGTGTAGTGTTGGGTGCGAAGGTGGGGTCCTGACAGTTGCACCGTCCTTACCCCGAAGGAGAGATACCACACCCCATTAAAGAGGTGCAGTATCCCTGTGGCGATCGAACCTCCAGGGGCGCCACACTAGCATCTCCTTAACCTCTTTATACATCTGGGGAGGTATCTGCCGGTATCTCTCCCGCACTGGGGCAGCGTTCCCCATGGGAATCTCGTGGGTAATGGCTTCGGTGCAACCAAAATCATCCTCATGGCAAGCAAAGACTTCCTGGTACCAGTACCACTCCAGTACCTCCTCAACCTGCTGCACCTGTCGAGGTGAAAGTCCCGTCAATTCAGCCAGCATTCGTTCTAGGATTCTTCGTCCACCCTTCGCACCAGCATGGTGGGATTCCAGCGACACGGTGACCGCCAGACTCCAGGGGTCTCCTCGTACAGCGGACAGCTGTACAGCATCAGGACGCACCAACTTCTCTGTAATTCCCAGAATCTGGGCTATTTCCGCCCTGGGAGGGAGTGTGAGATCACTTTCGCCCAGATTAACGCACCGCACTATACCATTGCCACTCTGGACGGTGGCCAGTGTCCGAGCCACCAGGTGTCCGGGGGGTACTTTGTCCATTGATGTTGGTTCTATCTGTACTTCGTCCCCCTCAAGAGGTGTGAAAGGCCAGTGCGGGTAATTAGAGTACAGTTTGTCCTGGCGGTAAGGTGAGCGCCATAGCTGCTGGTACTATTACTTTCCCCAGGACCTTCCCTTCACTCGACGACTCCTGAGCCTGGGTGGGTTGGATTAATTGTTGAAAAACTCTCCTTTGGGGGGTTCATGGGTCCCACCGGTCTAAAGAAATCTCCTTCGGCTCACTAATCAGGATTTGCCTGATCTCTTTCAGCACATTCATTCCGAGAGTCATCGGGGGTACACTTCCGGTTCCCAATGCGACCAAGACGACCTATTTTTTTCCCACATCTTTTCCACACACTCGGATCTTCATACACACCACCCCTGTGACCGGGATGGGTAATTGATTAGCTGCCTTAAGTCTAATTACCGGTCCCTATTCAGGCCGCGCTATCTCTGGAAATCGCTGTTGAAAGTAGGCTTCTGCCATCGTAGTCACGTGGGATCCCGTGTCAATCAGGCAGTGAACAGCCCGACCGCTCATTTTGGCCCAGACAGTTGGGCTTTTGGAAACTAGGTCCTTGTTAATTCCTCTTTTTCTTTCCCCTTCCTTGGGCTCCGGGCTGTGTCCCTCAAACACGGAGCCACTAGTTTAACGGCTGCTGCGACAGGGGCCGCCCTTGGCTAGCCCCTGGCATAATGTCTTGCGCCTCCACATTTCCAGCAGGTCGTGTCTCTGTCTGTGTAGGGCTGCCTCTCTTCTCTATGGAACTCTCCTGCAGGGTGGGGCCTGAATTCAATTCTTTCGCTAACTGGGGAAATCGATCTGCGTATCTCTGGTGTCGGTGCAGGGGTCTTCTTGAGCCTGGACCATTCACCCCGCATCTCTTGTAACTCCTTTCACATCTCTTGAGCCCATTCCGGTTCAGCTGCAGGCGGGGTGTGTACTTCGTTACTCCAGACCATCCCTGCCAGGGCCGTCACCCCCATCTCCTGCTCTCTCACACGTGCCTCTGCCCCCACTTCTAGAAAACTCATACGTGGGTTAGCGCGCATGTGCTCCCACAAGGCCTGCTTCAGCTGCACATCCCTAAGGCCTGCCACAAATTGGTCCCTTAAGATCATGTCAGGGGGCCCATTCCCAAATTCCCCATGTTGTCTTTTCTAGTTAATGCACCCTCTGTAATGCATTAACATATTGCATCACAGTCTCCCCCTCCTGCTGCATTTGGTGAAACAGCCATATCCTCAGCTCTCCTACATTGGTGGGATCCCCACGCATCTCTTCCAATATCCGCGCCACTTTTTCTACAGTATCCCAGTCATGGGGAGGGCGGTACATCACGGATTGTCGGGCCTCGCCGTCTAGGGCCAGTAAGGCTATTTCGGCTTGCATAACTGGGGTCATCGGATGCATACGTAACATATTCCTAACTTACTCAACCCAGTCCCACAGCATCATATTGTCCCCGGTGAACTTTGGGAGATTGTTGAGCATGGCCCCCAGAGGCAAGCTAGATATAGGGGCTTCCAGGATGGACTGATCTGCAGTGTCTGTGTCTAAAGACTGCATCCTGCCAACTACGCCAAATGTAACACAGGTACTTTAGATGCAGTGACACAGAAACAAAGAGCAGCCAGTACAGGGTTAAATAACAAGGGGGATTTACTGTAACAGGGTCAATCTCCACACAGGGAGTAACAGGGAAAATATAGGGACAACAAGGGAAGTAGCAGGTAATATGCTATAGCTGACAATCCACAGTTGGGCTAGATGTTGCACAGTCGACACAGTTGTAATTGGCAGTTTTTTCACTTAGCTGACTCTTGCCCCTCACAAGGCAGTTGCCGGCTGATGCCGGTGTTGCTTTCCTCTGGCTTCCCCGCCTAAACAATGCTCCATCTTCTGGCAGCAGCAGGCGGTCTCCGGTTTGACCCGCTGAGCACCTAGTCCATAACAGTGCACCTCACTTGCTCGGCTCCAGGGATCCTGCATCTCTTCTCCCTCTAGTTGGGCTTAACTCCCACTGTCCACTGCCGCTTTTTCCGTGCAAAATCTACTTTTCCACCCTCTTCCTAGACACGAGCTCAGCTCTCCGGTCACCTGTCTCCTCAGCTCTCTCCCTGGACACACCCCCAGCTTCCCGGTCACCTGACTCCTGTCTCGCAGTCTGTCTTCCCCCTGCAACAAGAGGCACGGCCCCGGCAGTTCCGGATCCCTTGTTTTGAAAGTACTTACACCCTGGTCTTCCCCCTTACTGTAGCATCAGACGGACTCTTCAACCCACAGAAGTTGCTCCGGTAGTGCAGCTCATCCAGGATAGCGCATCAATTAGAGCCGTGGCAGGAAGATTTGCTGTGTCTGTCAGCGTAGTGTCCAGAGGCTATAAGCGCTATCAGGAGACAGGCCAGTATGCCAGGAGACGTGGAGGGGGCGTAGGAGGGCAACAACCCAGCAGCAGGACCGCTAACTCTGCCTTTGGGCAAGGAGGAACAGGAGGAGCACTGCCAGAACCCTGCAAAGTGACCTCCAGCAGGCCACAAATGTGCATGTGTCTGCACAAACGGTTAGAAACCTACTCCATGAGGGTTGTATGAGGGCCCGACGTCCACAGATGGTGGTTGTGCTCACAACCCAACACCATGCAGGACGCTTGGCATTTGCCACAGAACACAAGGATTGGCAAAGTCGCCACTGGCGCCCTGTGCTCTTCACAGATGAAAGCAGGCTCAGACTGAGCACGTGACAGACATGACAGAGTCTGGAGACGCCGTGGAGAGTGATCTGCTGCCTGTAAAATCCTTCTGCATGACCGGTTTGGCAGTGGGTCAGTAATGGTGTGGGGTGGCATTTCTTTGGAAGGCCTCACTGCCCTTCATGTGCTCGCCAGAGGTATCCTGACTGCCATTAGGTACCGATATGATATCCTCAGACCCCTTATGAGACCATATGCTGGTGCGGTTGGCCATGGGTTCCTCCAAATGCAGTACAATGCCAGATCTTATGTGGCTGGAGTGTGTCAGCAGTTCCTGCAAGATGAAGGCATTGAAGCTATGGACTGGCCCGCCCGTTCCCCAGACCTAAATCCGATTGAGCACATCTGGGACATCATGTCTCGCTCCATCCACCAACATCACATTGCACCACAGACTGTCCAGGAGTTGGAGGATGCTTTACTCCCGGTCTGGGAGGAGATCCCACAGGAGACCATCCGCAACCTCATCAGGAGCATGCCCAAGCGTTTTAGGGAGGTCAAACAGGCACGTGGGGGCCACACACAATACTGAGCCTCATTTTGACTTGTTTTAAGGACATTACATCAAAGTTGGATCAGCCTGTAGTGTGTTTTTCCACTTTAATTTTGGGGGTGACTCCAAATCCAGGCCTCCATTGGTTAATAAATTTGATTTCCATTGATGATTTTTGTGTGAATTTTTTGTCAGCACATTCAACTTTGTACAGAGCAAAGTATTCAATGAGAATATTTCATTTATTCAGATCTAGGATGTGTTATTTGAGTGTTCCCTATATATATATACTCATGGAGTCGGTTTCTAACCATTTGTGCAGACACATGCACATTTGTGGCCTGCTGGAGGTCACTTTGCAGGGCGCTGGCAGTGCTCCTCCTGTTCCTCCTTGCACAAAGGCGGAGCTAGCGGTCCTTCTGCTGGTTTGTTGCCCTCCTACGGCCCCCTCCACATCTCCTGGTGTACTGGCCTGTCTCCTGATAGCGCCTCCAGCCTCTGTACACTACGCTGATAGACAAAGCAAATCTTCTTGCCACAGCTCGCATTGATGCGCCATCCTGGAGGAGCTGCCCTACCTGAGCAACTTCTGTGGGTTCTAGAATCCGTCTCATGCTACCACGAGTGTGAAAGCACAACCAACATTCAAAAAGTGACCAAAATATCAGCCAGAAAGCATTGGTACTGAGATGTGGTCTGTGGTCCCCACCTGCAGAACCACTCCTTTGTTGAGTGTGTCTTGATAATTGCCAATAATTTCCATCTATTGTCTATTCCATTTGCACAACAGCATGTGAAATTTTTTGTCAATCAGTGTTGCTTCGTAAGTGGACAGTTTGATTTCACAGAAGTTTGATGTACTTGGAGTTATATTCTGTTGTTTAAGTGTTCCCTTTATTTTTTTGAGCAGTGTATATATATATATATATATATATATATATATATATATATATATATACAGTACAGACCAAAAGTTTGGACACACCTTCTCATTTAAAGATTTTTCTGTATTTTCATGACTATGAAAATTGTACATTCACACTGCATGCATCAAAACTATGAATTAACACATGTGGAATTATATACTTAACAAAAAGTTGTGAAACAACTGAAAATATGTCTTATATTCTAGGTTCTTCAAAGTAGCCACCTTTTGCTTTGATGACTCCTTTGCACACTCATGGCATTCTTTTGATGAACTTCAAGAGGTAGTCACCGGAAATGGTCTTCCAACAATCTTGAAGGAGTTCCCAGAGATGCTTAGCACTTGTTGGCCCTTTTGCCTTCACTCTATGGTCCAGCTCACCCCAAACCATCTCGATTGGGTTCAGGTCTGGTGACTGTGGAGGCCAGGTCATCACTCTCCTTCTTGGTCAAATAGCCCTTACACAGCCTGGAGGTGTGTTTGGGGTCATTGTCCTGTTGAAAAACAAATGATGGTCCAACTAAACGCAAACCGGATGGAATAGCATGCCGCTGCAAGATGCTGTGGTAGCCATGCTGGTTCAGTATACCTTCAATTTTGAATACATCCCCAACAGTGTCAGCAGCAAAGCACCACCACACCATCACACCTCCTCCTCCATGCTTCACGGTGGGAACCAGGCATGTAGAGTCCATCCGTTCACCTTTTCTGCATCGCACAAAGACCCGGTGGTTGGAAACAAAGATCTCAAATTTGGACTCATCAGACCAAAGCACAGATTTCCACTGGTCTAATGTCCATTCCTTGTGTTCTTTAGCCCAAACAAGTCTCTTCTGCTTGTTGCCTGTCCTTAGCAGTGGTTTACTAGCAGCTATTTTACCATGAAGGACTGCTGCACAAAGTCTCCTCTTAACAGTTGTTGTAGAGATGTTTCTGCTGCTAGAACTCTGTGTGGCATTGACCTGGTCTCTAATCTGAGCTGCTGTTAACCTGCGATTTCTGAGGCTGGTGACTCGGATAAACTTATCCTCAGAAGTAGAGGTGACTCTTGGTCTACCTTTCCTGGGGCGGTCCTCATGTGAGCCAGTTTCTTTGTAGCGCTTGATGGTTTTTGCAACTGCACTTGGGGACACTTTCAAAGTTTTCCCAATTTTTCGGACTGACTGACCTTCATTTCTTAAAGTAATGATGGCCACTCGTTTTTCTTTACTTAGCTGCTTTTTTCTTGCCATAATACAAATTCTAACAGTCTATTCAGTAGGACTATCAGCTGTGTATCCACCAGACTTCTGCACAACACAACTGATGGTCCCAACTCCATTTATAAGGCAAGAAATCCCACTTATTGAACCTGACAGGGCACATCTGTGAAGTGAAAACCATTTCCGGTGACTACCTCTTGAAGCTCATCAAGAGAATGCCAAGAGTGTGCAAAGCAGTCATCAAAGCAAAAGGTGGCTACTTTGAAGACCCTAGAATATAAGACATATTTTCAGTGGTTTCACACTTTTTTGTTAAGTATATAATTCCACATGTGTTAATTCATAGTTTTGATGCCTTCAGTGTGAATGTACAATTTTCATAGTCATGAGAATACAGAAAAATCTTTAAATGAGAAGGTGTGTCCAAACTTTTGGTCTGTACTGTATGTACGTAAACACGTGGTCAAAATTGTTGGTACGCCTCGTTTAATGAAAGAAAAACCCATAATAGTCACAGAAATAACTTGAATCTGACAAAAGTAATAATAAATTAAAAATCTATGAAAATGAACAAATGAAAGTCAGACATTGCTTTTCAACCCTGCTTCCACAGAATTAAAAAAAAAATTAAACTCATGAAATAGGCCTGGACAGATATGATGGTACCCCTGAAACTAATATGACAAAAGGGACATGTTAAATCAAGTTGTGTCCACTAATTAGCATCACAGGTGTCTACAGTCTTGTAATCAGTCAGTGGGCCTGTACATAGGGCTACAGATACTCACTGTGCTGTTTGGTGACATGGTGTGTACCACACTCAACATGGACCAGAGGAAGCAAAGGAAAGAGTTGTCTCAGGAGATTAGAAAGAAAATTATAGACAAGCATGTTAAAGGTAAAGGTTTAAAAACCATCTCCAAAAAGCTTCATGTTCCTGTGACTACAGTTGCACATGTTATTCAGAAATTTAAGATCCATGGGACTGTAGCCAACCTCCCTGGACGTAGCCACAGGAGGAAAATTGATGACAAATCAAAGAGACGGATAATACGAATGGTAACAAAAGAGCCCAGGATAACTTCTAAAGAGATTAAATGTGAACTTCAAGCTCAAGGAACATCAGTGTCAGATCGCACCATCATTGTTTGATCCAAAGAGGACTTCATGGGAGCCGACGAATGAGAACACCATTGTTGAAAAAAAATCATAAAACAACCAGACTGGAATTTGCCAAACTACATGCTGACAAGCCACAAAGCTTCTGGGAGAATGTCCTATGGACAGATGAGACAAAAATGGAAGTTTTTGGAAAGACATATCAAGAAAAGAACACTGTCCATACTGCGAAACATGGAGGAGGCTCTGTTATGTTCTGAGCCTACTTTGCTGCTTCTGGCACAAGGTGTCTTGAATCTGTGCAGTGTACAATGAGATTTCAAGACTATCAAGGGATTCTAGAGAGAAATGTGCTGCCCAGTATCAGAAAGCTAAGTCTCAGTCGCAGGTCATGGGTCTTGCAACAGGATAATGACCCAAAACACACAGCTAAAAACACTCAAGAATGGCTAAGAGGAAAACATTGGACTATTCTAAAGTGGCCTTCTATGAGCCCTAACCTAAATCCTATTGAGCATCTTTGGAAAGAGCTGAAACATGCCGTCTGGAAAAGGCAACCTTCACACACGAGACAACTGGAGCAGTTTGCTCATGAGTAGTGGCCAAAATATCTGTCGAGAGGTGCAGAAGTCTCATTGACAGTTACAGGAATCGTTTGATTGCAGTGATTGCCTCAAAAGGTTGTTCAACAAAATATTAAGTTAAGAAGAAGAACCATCATTTCTGTCCAGGCCTATTTCATGAGTTTAATTTTTTTTAAATTTCTGTGGAAGCAGAAAAGCAATGTCTGACTTTCATTTGTTCATTTTCATAGATTTTTCATTTATTATTACTTTTGTCCGATTCAAGTTATTTCTGTGACCATTGTGGATTTTTCTTTCATTAAACGAGGGGTACCAACAATTTTGACCACGTGTGCATATATATTTATTTTTTAAACTGGTCATATAGCACACTCATCCCGGTATGAACAAAATTGGGAAATTTGGTGAAAAGGTTTAAATAAAAATAACATAAAGTTTATCCTTCTTTGCAACTCAGTCATATTTCTATTAAACTAATGCTCCAGATTTCTGTCAGATAATTGTAAATAACATCTCACTGCATCATGGTCCTTCTTTCATCTAGACCTATCAGATATGGTAAAATATATAGAAAGCACTCGTATGACACCAAACTCCCACAACTGTGTATGAGTATGGTTGCACTGGCAAACCTAACATATGCCCTCCATTCACCACTGCTGGTATTTTGTAATTGGGTACATATAGATTTACTTAGCTGTCGTGCCCTTCACTACACTTTTGCATCATCATTTTATTGTAGTGCATATATTTTGTGAAAAAAAATAAACTGTAATTGGTCCAATATAAAAAAAAGGAAAATGTTTTGCTTCTGCATCTTACATGTGTTACAGTACATTGCAAGCAGCTTAATGCAGCTCACTGGCAGTCTTACTGCTCTTTCAGTCTCCAGTCCCCCCCCCGTCTTTTTCTGCATGCAAATATAAGCTCAAATCTATTTATAATAAATCAGATTTTAGTTCAGATAAGCATTCATGACATCAGAGTGAGGGGTTGGAGACTGAGCTCTCGGGGACTGAACAGCATCAAGCAGCTTGCAATGTTTTGTCATTAGAGATAAGTGAAATTGAAGCAAATAAAATTTACTTTAAATTTTATTAAAAAAAGCAGATCTTCCAGAACCCCTATTTCGTTCAATTTGATTCACTTAAATCAAACAATACACAAGCCTGCTAGCCACCATTTTGCTTAATTTTTATATATATACTCACGTCTCCCCTCATCTGTCATGGTGACGCAGCTCCAGTCCCGGCCCTTGGCTAATTTGCTTCCTCCCTCTGATTCTTATCTTCACTTCCAACCTCACTGCTTGTTGCCTGCTATGTCTCAAGTGGCATCATGACGCTGCAGGGCGACACACATCATGACGTTGCCTAAGGCCATGTCAGTACTCGAAGCGATAAAGAGAGAACAAGTCTAAAGATGGAAGAAAATACTGGGACTAAGGGAAGAAGCAATCTGGTGGAGAACCGAGCGGGAAGATGTGACACCAGGACAGGTGATGGGTGAAGTGAGCATATTTTATATTTTTCATAGCCTCCATTTGTTATGTACTGGGGATTGGAGAAACTTCAGAGCATAATGAACATCTTTTATCAGCATTTCAATTTGTACAGAATAAAGTGAAGGCAAATTGAATTTGCCAAATTGATCTAATTTGCTAAACCAAATTTTGGCAAAATTTTCTCATTTCTAATTTTAATACATGCAAGCTGCATAAGCAAAAGGGATATATCCCTTTAACCTATAAGCAAATACAGATATTTTTTTCACATAATACCTTCAATGCCATAAAAAAGGTGTCTGTAATCTTTATGAAACTAAACAATCACCCTATATAATAATGGAGGATAAAAGTAGAATTCCCAGTACAGGAACAGTGTTTCATTAACATTGCTGAGCGCGGGCTCGTCAAGCCTTTCTCTTCTAAGTACGGCTGATAAAAGTAAACGTCGTGCTGAGTGTTCTGCTTTTAGTACATATTTGTATGTGAGCTCAATATTAAAAAATAATAATGAATAAAACATGCGCGGCCAGAGATGGGTTTTTTGTTTGTCTATTCTCAATTAGAGAAATTGAACAAACAATGGAAAGAACTTGTGCAATTTACCATGGGCCGAACGTTAGGAAAGATAATGAGCTTATTATTCACAGCAACGTATAGGTCTATTGTCTACCATAAGTGAGGCGAAACGTGACTCCAACACATCCTGCAAGTTCCTTCTTTCATTCTCAACAGCATTAATCCACCTAAAACAGCTAAATCTGAGGCTTTATTTATGAACGGAAATGGCAAACTACTTAATGTCCTGGCCAGTGTAACAAAACGTCACCATTATGGAGCTGTAACAGCCATTTCTCCTGCCCCCGTGACTAAGCAGCATGGCGCTAACACCGCGGTTGTCGCTGGGCACTGCAAGCTTGTTTCCGTGAAGCCCTAGCATTGCTGGGACCTGTGTCTGGCCGCCGGTTATAGCCGTGCCATTATATGTTATCAGATAAATCTGCTTCTTCCTTCTCCGGGACTGATCTTTCATTCTCAAATTTCTCAATTCATGGGTATAATCTGTCTTCAGTGAATAAAGACTTTCCTATTAACGAGATTGGAGACAGCAGTTGGTGCTCATAAAATTCCATGGAGAACTGTAACAGCCTATATATGCCTCTGGCTCCTCCCTCCTCTTTCCATAGAATTTTATGAGCACCAACTGTCATCTATTATTTTAGTAATGGGGAGGTTTGTCTTCACTGAATATAGATTTTACCCCTGAATTGAGAGTGAAATATTAAAGAGGTTGTCCACTACTTTTACATTGATGACCTATCCTTAGGATAGGTCATCAATGTCTGATCGGCCTGGGTCCAACACCCGGCAACCCCGCCAATCAAAAGTTATCGGTGTCGACAGCCACCAGCCAAATGTACTCACTTGTTGAGCTGTACCGTCTACTTGTAGTGGCTGGGTCTTGGTACTGCATATCCGTATCCTATTCAAATCAATAGGAGGTGTATGTGAAGTACCCTGCGGTGGCCACTACAAGTCGAAGGAGCAGTCCAGCAAGTGAGTACTTCTAACCAGCGGCCACCATAACAGCTAATTAGCTGATAGCAGCTGTTAGGCAGGGGTGTTGGGTGTCGGACGCCAGTCGATCAGACATTGATGACCTATCCTTAGGATAGGTTATCAATGTAAAAGTAGTGGACAACCTCTTTAATTTAGGAGGTGAAAAAAGCAGATTTCACTGATAAAACAATTTACAAAGTTTCTTGTTTACATGAGAACTATTTATTTATTAAACGAAAATTAAAACAAAAGTTACTCTTTAATGACCCATCTGAACAAAGCTTCTACTATTATATATAAAATCTCAGTATTTATATCTGCATTTATAGTCATTTCCAAACCAGAAAGCTCATTATAATGGTAACACATCCCAAATGCTCATTACTGTTAGAAGGCTGCTGAAGTTCTACGTTCTTTCAATGGGTTTCTTATTCTGAATATATCTATAAAAGTGGAAGCATAAACTGTACCTCACAATATACAGACATGGCCAAAAGTGTTGGCACCCTTGAAATTGTTCCAAAAAAAATTATTGCAATTCCACTTGTTTTGTTATACACATGTCTATTTCCTTTGTGTGTATTGGAACAAAACAAAAACTGAGAAAAAAAAAGGCAAATTGGACATAATTTAACACTAAACTGCAAAAAATGTTTCCAAAATTGTGGGGTAAACAACTTTGTTTCAAACATGTGATGCTGGTTCAAACTCACCGGTGGAAAGTAACAGGTGTGGGTAATATGAAAATCACTCCTGAAAGCAGATAAAAAGGGGAGAAGTTGACTCAATCTTTGCATTGTGTGTCTGTGTGTGCCACACTAAGCATGGAGAACAGAAAGAGGAGATGAGAACTATCTGAGGACAAGAATTGTTTAACAATATCAACAATCACAACGTTACAAGTCCATCTCCAGAGATCTTGATGGTCCTTTGTCCACGATGCGCAACATAATCAAGAAGTTTACAGTCCCTAGCACTGTATCTACTAAAAGTATTTGGGGGGGGCAATGTAGTGCCAGTGTCAGAAAGTTGGGTTTTGCATCCTAGATCATGGGTCTTCCAGCAGGACAATGACCCGAAACATACTTCAAAAAGCCCCCAGAAATAGATGGAAACAAAGTGATGGAAAGTTCTGAAGTGGCCAGAAATGAGTCCGGATCTAAATCCCATTGAACACCTATGGAGACATCTTAAAATTGCTGCTGGGAGATGGCATCTTCACATATGAGAGACCTGGAGCTGTGTGCAAAAGAAACTCCAAAAATCCAGATGAGAGTTGTAAGAACCTTGTTGATGGTTATAGGAAGTGATTGATTACAGTTATTTATTCAAATGGTGCAACCAAATATTAAGTTGAAGGTGCCAGCAATTTTGTACAGTCCAATTTTGGGGTTTTGTGTGAAATTATGTCCAATTTGCCTTTTTTCTCAGTTTTTTTGTGTTGTTCCAATACACACAAAGGAAATACTCTAAGCCCTTGATAAAGCGGCTTGCCTTGCCGCAAAGCGCACATCGGGCACTGTTTTACCTCCCACCACCCTCTCTCCATTCCTGGCACCGAACTGGGTAGGTTCTCGGGATTTTGTATGGGGACTATTTGTGGAGATTTTTCTATCACTACTTTGCACCTCATACTCTATCCTTCTTACCATATACCTACATGCTGACCCCACTGCTCCCTATTAGTGCCTTTTTGTTCATACAAAATATATGTCACCGAGAAATACATTTTCTGGATCAATTTCAAGGGTGCCAACACTTTCGGCCATGAATGTAATGCCTTTGGAGATGAATCCAAGTTTGTTTAGAATTTCCCAAAAGTCACTGATTCTTTCAAGTCTGAATTTTTGGAAATTTGATTTGTGATATTCCAGAAAAATTGCGGCCAGATGGCTACCGTTTTACTACATTCATATGGGTCAAGGAGGTGTTAAAAAATAAATTATCATGCTTACCTAGCCCCCTTATAAGTCTCTGCTCCTAGCCCCCTTATAAGTCTCTGCTCCTCAGCTCCCCTCCGGTCCTGCGCTGGGTTCCTAAAGCACCTGCTCCAAAGCCTGTCTCTTCTTCACTCTTCCCTGGTGCTTCTGGTGGCAAAGAGAGAAGAGGAGATGGTGCCTGAGCAAAGCAGGGGTCGAGAAAGCAAAGCTGCGGTGCAAGAGACATGTGAGTTTGATGATTTATTGATTTTTTTAGCCATTTCCTAGCCCATCCATTTAATATATGGGATCAGGAGACCTCAGCTCATAATAAATATATGGGCTCATTCCATTTGTATCCAATAAATCCGACGTAACTTAAATTTCGAGGCTGAATTTAAGCGAATCTGTTAAATTTGAATCTCGCCAAATTCACTCATCTCTACATATTTTCTTATCAAAATGTAGTTTTGCATCATTTTTTTTGGCCAAGACTGATTTTTTGGGGTAACATACTGTGCAATAAGAATTAATTAAATCTACTCCGGGCAAATTAATTTGTAGAGCAAAGTAAAAGCCATGTTGAAAAGTCATTGCAACCTTGCAAAAGATTGGTTACTTTTGTAAATGGCCATAATCATAGTTATTTCTGTGTTTTTGTTCTCGTGTTTTTCTAGCCAGCTGCTGTGACATTCAAATTATTTTTCTTTAATACATAATAGATTTATTAAATGCACCAAACCGCTACGTAGCTGAGGTCACCTGCCCTGTTTGCACTCCAACAATGCAGACAGAGACGCAATAATGCAACATACAATAACATATTACAAGTCTTTGCAACTCTCCAGCTATTGGTTTAAACATTTTCTACAAACCAGTAGAAGTTTTCTACCTAGCATAGATGTCGATTATTACACTGCTTTGCAGCGCTTGCAGAGAGGGGGTAGGGCTCAGACTTGACATCTCTGCTTTTTTTTTACATCATAAGTGTATGAAATTAAGAAATATTGTTGTCTCCACTAGGGGGAGCAGAGTGCAATACTACTTCAATATTAAGGCAAACAGTTGCCGTCTGAGCTAGCCATAATAAGCCTTGGATGTTAGAGGTGTTTGCCGGGCAATAAAGTGCAGACTAGCACAGAGGGAGAAGGGGATAATAGGAAGGATCTTGAATTGAAGAGGTGGTATCCAGAAGTGAGCTGTATGCAGTTGCTTACATCAGTGCTATTGTTAATACATGCACAACAAATGTAGTGTCAAAAGAGTCATATCTTGATAGTCTAATGAAGTCTCTTGATCCACTTATGGTGCCATTAGATTTTCAACTGAGGCTTGGCTAAATTTGTAGGATCAATGACCGACTGTGACATGTAGAAGTAGTGCTGTTGCTTCCAAAGCATCCAGCAACTGTTACAAATAACACAGTCACAGGAGACAGGGAGTGTTTTAGCAGAGCCCCAGGGGGATTGTGGGAAACTTGTTATTGTAGTCTGGCTGAAGCTGAAGAGAAAGGTGGTGTGTTAGTGTTATCTGTATCTGACAGAAGGCAGCTGAACAGAATTAAGATCAGGAGAGAAACTAAACACAGGTCATATAAACTCCCTGAACTAACAGTGCAGAGTATTATCGGGCAGGAAGATAAGGACTGGAATGAATTCTGTCACAGGGATCATCTCCCACATCAAACCCTCCCCCCTCCATTTCCATGCAGGATAAAGAATGCTGTGTACTATTGTGTCCTTGTGAAGGAAAAGCCTGTGTTTGGGTATGCATAGAAGTGTGCTTCTAAGAGATCTAATCTATGCTGAATTATCCTACTGAAGAGACTGCAATACTGTGCCTTGTGAAGAAACTACTGTATTGTCACTGGAGCCAGTTGCTCAAGAAACTCAGATTGTACTGTAATAATTGTTGCTGTAATATTCCTGAATTGCACTGGTCGTGCTTCAGATTAAATTCCACTGTTAAACTGTTGAAAAAGACTCTTGTCAGATGTGTCTGGTCAGCAATTGAATCTATCGTGTGCCTGAGAAAAGCTGCAGCCTATGGGTGCCGTGAGTAACAGTTCCCCTACGATTCCAAAGAATTCATGAAACCTGTCTCGCCCTATCTGAACCTAGCGGTGTGCGTGTAACATTGGTGGCCCAAATGGGTATTCCTGAGCGGGAATTAGCGTGTAGAGGGAGAAGAGTAAGAGTGTCTGGAAAAACAGAGCAGCACAGCACCTCAATTCAACTTTGCTACACCAGTTAAAGGGGACCAGCCCTAAAGAAAACTCACTAGCAGCAATGGATGTGGAAATACAAATGGACAGAAGTGAGCTGCTTCTTCAGTTAACCTGTGAAGAATTGAGAACAGTAGCAGAACATATAAAGATGTCAGAAGAACAGATTTCTAAAGCACACAACCACAGACAACTGTTAGCTGCCATTAATGCAAAAATGGATGAGCTGGGGGAGAAAGAAGCTGAAGATGTCATGGGGATGTTCCTCCTGGAGCTTACACAGTTTCTTACCAAGCTGAAGTTGGAGGATGGAGGGGCGACACCAATTACCAAAAATGGGAATCTCAGTCCGCAGACAAAACTACAGGAATTGAAAGAACTTTTCAAAGCCCTAAGAGCAGCCCTGCAGGAATCGACCAAAACCTCTGAATGGGTGACAGACTCAGAAAGAACCTTTAACATGCTCTGGTTAGATAAATCAGGAAGACAGTCTTCTCTAACACCACAAATCACCATAAGGAAAGAATTCAAGATCCTAGGACAGAATGGAGAGTGTGAACAGAAAGAGAAACTATCTTATATGAACTTGTTGCACCAGATAGATGCAGGCTTACAGAAAGGCTACCAGCCAGATGACATTATTGAGGGGGTGGTGAAAGTGGTCAGCCCAGGACTGAACCTCCGTAGTATGCTAGAAATGTTGAGTCAATTGACCTTGTAACAGCTGAAGATGATTTTAAAAGGGCACTATAAAGAAGAGAGTACTTCAGAATTGTTCCACCGACTCATTAACCTCTCACAGAAAAATAATGAATCACCCCAAAGTTTCTTGTTCTGAGCAATTGAACTGAAGGATAGACTGTTGTTTGCATCCAGAGATGTAGAAGCGGAAGAGAAGACGTTTGATACTGGACTAGTCCAAAAAAAGTTTTTGAGATTATAGGAACAGGGTTAATCACAAAGATATCAAGTTGCAGCTGAAACAGTACCTAGAAGATCCTGGCATTCAGGATGAAGTCCTACTTGAAAAAATTAATGAGGCAGCTAGTTTGGAGTCAGAAAGCAACAGAAGTTAAAGAAAGGCTCTGCTCCTAAAGTCACCAAAAAGAGTCAGCTGAAGTTGGAGACCCTCGGTGGCCAATCCGAAGATAATCATGAATACCCTCCAGTGCCACCTCCGAGAGGCAACCTTAAAGCACCAACAAAAGAGAGGACCGCCAGCGCTGACTGGGAGGAAGTAATAGGGGAACTGTGAGCTGAGTTGATTGAGGTGAAAAAGTTGATTCATTCCAAGCCAGAACCTGTATCCCTCAGACCCAGGAGTGGGTTAAAAAAAAGAAGATACCCGACTTGTGAAGCGTGCCATCCATCAAATCAGAGTATGGTGTGTGTCCATTGTCTAAGATGTGGTGAGGAAGGACATTAGGCATTGCCAAGGAATGCCAATGGTCACTGTCATTTGGATTAAAACATAGGAGGTTACCAGTGCGGGGCAACTAGTAACCGCGACACGGAGGAGGCCCCAGAAGCAAATCCAAATCTCACCAAACCCCAGAACTGCGCATGAGGTAAAACGGCTGCATCAGTACTATCCCCAAGTGTGTTCCCTTCTACAACAGCTGCAAGAGAGACAGGGGCATCAGTTACTTAATGCCCAGTGCAGAGGTCAAACAATGTACTCCTGGGAGGAGGATTCCTTCGTCAGTAAAGATAGCCTCATCAGGTTAATCGGTGAAAGGTGCTTTAAACAGTGCCAGCTAGATGGACTCCTGGTAAAAGCACTGTGGGATACAGGAGCCCAAGCTAGCCTTTTAAATGAAGAATGGAGAAGGCGCTACTTGCCACATACCTGCCTTCGGTCACTAAATGAGTTCTTAGGACCAGTGAAATTCCACGGCAAAGCTGTCAACCAGACTGAAATCCTTTTCATAGGTTGGGTGGAAGTGACTTTCCAACTGAGAGCCACAAAGAACAGCAACACCATTGAGCTTTTGGTACCTTTTCTCGTGACCAGTGATCAGATTGTGGCAGAGGATCCTATCCCGGGTTATAATGTAATCAGTGAGGTGATCACGAAACACAAGTCAGGGACGCTGGTTGTGGATGCAATTGCCACATTGCTTGCCATACCCAATGCCGTGGCGGAAAATGTGATTCATAGAGTAAAGAAAGCACAGAATACAATGGACCTAAAAGAAGTCAAGGTAGGCTGGCGCCCAACCATCATCCCTGCAAACCAAATGGTGGGAGTGAGGTGTGAAGTCCGGGTAGAACCGGCAAGAAAATTCCAGAAAAGACTGTTTGTGCCAAAAGACTCCTCAGAACTTCCATAAGGCCTAATTCAAGGTGACACTGTTCTTACGATTCCTGCTGATGGGTTTGCTCGAGTGACAGTACCGGTCATGAATACTATGAAACACAAAATTAGACTGGATCCACAGACTGTGTAAGGTCGCATCGAAACCGTTAAAACAGTATATCCAGCCAGTGTGTGACCCCCCCCAGGGGTCTACCATGAAGTCAGTCCCCCCACCAAGGAACAGGAGTTGCCCAGGGGAGGAAATTGCATGACCCACCTCGGGGTCCTGGGATCCCCCAGTAGCCATGGAACACTTGTGTGCTGAAGATCGAGCAGTAGCAAAACAGATGCTGAGAGAGGAGTATCATGCATTCTCCAAAGATGACTGTGATACAGCCTGTATCCCGTCGTTGCAGTTGATTATCACTTTGAAAGACACGACCCCACTAACCAGAAGTTACATGTCTGTGCCGAAATCATTACACCGTGACGTGAAAGAGTATTTACAAGACCTAATCAACAGAGGTTGGGTCCAAAAGTAAATGATGTCTTATTCCTCTCCTATTGTTTGTGTTAGGAAGAAGGACAGTACGTTGAGACTCTGCTGTGATTACCGGAAACTAAACCAAAAGTCAGTACCTGATCGGCTCCCGATACCAAAGATACGAGGCATGCTGGATAGCCTATCAGGAAGTACCTGGTTCTCTGTCCTCGATCAGGGTAAAGCATACGATCAAGGGTTTGTTGACGAGTAGTGTTGAGCCACCCCCGTAGTGTTTGAGTCCGGTTCGGTTCGTCGAACACCCGTGTGTTCGCCGAACTGTTCGTCGAACTGTTCGTCGAACACCGTTAAAACCAATGGCAGGCAAACAAAAACACATAGAAACACATAGAAAACACCTTCAAAGGTGTCCAAAAGCTGACAAACTGCTCAGAAGACACAACTAACACATGGAAAAGTGACAAGTACATATAGTCATGCGAAAAGAAAAGAGGTGGAGGAGTAAAAGGAGGGGGAGACACAAATATAGGCATGTCATGCCCTTCTAAAATCCAAAAAGTGAGAAGCCGACACGTTCAGTCCGCTCCTGCCCGTGCCACCTCCATGTCGCCGGATTTGTGCCAGAGCCGCGGTGAACCCTGACGGCCAGCCCCCCTCTCCCAATACTGGTGCCTGTCCGCTGGTGGGTCGAGCGAGCCCCCCTGTGGTGGAGGCAGCTCTAAGCTTTTTAATTTAAATTGTCTCTCTAATTTGAATGAATACACTTTAAATCCATTTACAAGGATCTATTGGAGGGCAAGTCTCATGCCAGCAGCCGCGTAATTCCAGCTCCAGTAGCATCCACTAAAGCTGCTGCAGTTAAAAAGCTTTTATAAGGATCGAGCTCGGCTGTCCACCGCAAGGCATCCTACTGCCAGTCCCAGCCCCTATGCCTTGGGGTGCCTCCTGATGCTCTTCACTGAGTATCCCGTGGTCCCGAAGCATTTCCTTTCAAAAAATTAAGTGTCCAAACTACAGGTGGTGTAGCTTGCTTAACAGCCGGGATAATCCGCTGACTAGCAGACACTGCTACTAGGCACAAAGTATTTCCTGGGCTAGATGCAGTTAAAAATTTGTAATTAGATACTCTTGTTAGATGCTGAGAAAGCATTCCATAGAGTCTCCTGGCATGCCATATATGATTCTCTTAAAAAGCTTGGGGTAGGGGTCTAGGGGACCCTTTTATAGCCAAAATCACGGCCCTGTATCACAATACGTCAGCTAGGCTGAAGATAAATGGAACTGTAGCACCCTGAGGGCTTGGTTGCTACAGAGGTATTGTACCTCACCCAGAGGTGTGATATCTCACTCTCAGGTAAGGATGGAGTGTGGATCAGGACCCGACACCTGCATGCATTACACCACATTGCCGTGGGGCAGGGCGACCAATATGCCTCTGAGATGGGCACGACAGTCCCTGTCCCTGGCTGGAGTGGGGGGAGGGAACACTGAGGAAGGGGAACCCTGTAGTGCAGGAGCAGGGAGGAAGCAGTTCCTGGGTGCATTGAGAAGGGAGTATAAAAGGTGGGCACCATCTTAGTTCAGTGCAGAGAAGTCTGAGCAGAAGTGGCAGGGAGCAGGGGCTCTGCATGAGCTCTGCTCCGGAGGCGGGCTTAGTAACAGAGGCCCAGGCCTGGAAGAGGGAGAAGGAAGGAAGAGGAGCGGAGAAGGCTCCAGGAACGAGGAATGAAGGGATCCCAGTGGTGCGGACGGGCGAGTCGCCACCGCACGCCCGAATCCACCTGCGTGGAGGGGTCAGGCCAAAGGGGGAGACCGGTCCCCGAAACTAGTGGAGGCAGGAAACGACCCTCAGCTAGAAACCGGAGGCTCTGACATTTTATGTGGCGCAGCCCCTCGCTACACCCGCTAGGAAGGCACCACATAGGGTCAGGGAAACTGGCGCCAAGTTTACCAAGAGGAGGCCCGAGGCAGCCGGACAGAAGGGTTGGTAAGAAAGGCCAGACAAAGGACACACAAAGGGGGTCCTGTGAAGCGCTCCAAAGTTATCTGGGAGTTGTCTGAGCCCCTCACCTGGTGAGCACAGTACGACGTGGGCAGCCTTTACCTGCAGACGTGGTCTGGATAATAAGAACTGTGAGTAAAGGCCCTGGACTGCATCACTGACTCCGTGTCGTTACTGCTGCTGCCCTGCACCATCACCCCCATCCTCCGCATACACTGCCCTGAGGCTATACTCCTCCCGTGGGGAGTTATGCTACTCTCTGCTGCACCCACAACACCAGCCTCAGCGGTCTGCCCTGCAGCGGCGGTTCACTCTGACCGCAATCCACGGGTGGCGTAGTCGGACATTTAAACATCAAAACCACATAAATAGTTCCGCCACTGGTTTGACCACCCTGAGTCACGGAACCGGGTCGCCGCCACGAAGACTACAACCACCAGCATCCACCAAAAAGGGTCCGGCTCCGGGTGTCCCAAGGCCCAGGGGGTGCATCAGAACATTTTCATCACCTTTCACAATCACCAATGGGACAAGGCAGGGATGTCCTCTGTCCCCTCTCTTATACATCCTAGTGACGGAGCACCTGCTCTCATCAATTCGCCATAACCCCAATATTAGGTGGATTGAGGTAGGAGGCACCGAGTACAAGTGCTCTCTATTTGCTGATGATGTCCTAGTATACATCACTCAATCACATATATCCATCCATGCTTTTATGGCTGAAATAGATCACTTTGTTACATGGTCAAATTTTAAAATCAATGCAGCGAAGTCTGAGGCCCTCGATGTCTCCCACCCCAAATCCATATAGGATTCCATCCAGTCCAACTTTCCCTTTGCCTGGCCCTCACAGGGTATCAAATACTTAGGAATTCCTATTCATAGAGACCTCTCCCATCTATGTTATCTTAATTTTGGGCCCTTTATTGAACAACTCCATACAGACCACGGTTGGCAAGTTAGAACTGTAAGATTCACTACGTGAACCACTGGTGTTTTGTGGAAAAGCACATGTACACTGTATTCCAAATTATTATACAAAAAGTGTTTAGGAGTGATAAGGGAAGAATTTGTTTGTTTGTCAGTTAAACTCATTGATGGTGATGTGTGTCAGGGCTCTTTATATCACTGTAAGCAATTGCACACACCTGTGCTAATTAGTTTGGCAGGTGTGTCCAATGAAAGGCAAGACTACTTAAGAAGGCTGTCTCACATTATTAAGAAGCCTACATTTTATGCCAAAATGGGAAAGAAAAAGGATGTGTCGGCTGCTGAGAAGCAACAAATTGTGGAGTGTTTAGGTCAAGGCATGACTACAATCAACATTGTGCGATGATCATGATGAAGTGTCTTGGCAATCAAGAAGTATGTAGCTGATTCACAGTACACACGTGTGCGTGCTGATAAGGGCAAATTGAGGACTCTTTCCTACAGGCAATTACGTCAGGTTAAAAGAGCAGCAGCAAAAAAGCCTTGTCATAGCAGCAGACAAGTTTTTGAAGCTGCTGGTGCCTCCAACGTCCCCCGAACAACAAGATGCAGGGTCCTTCAGAGGTTTGCAGCTGTGCATACGCCATCCTGTCGACCTCCTCTATCCACTTCACACAAGCAGAAACGGCTCCAGAGGGCTAAACATTACATGAAGACTGATTTCAAAACTGTTTTGTTCACGGATGAGTGCCATGCAGCGCTCGATGGTCCAGATGGATGGAGTGGAGGATGGCTGGTTGATGGACACCCCACGCAAACACGGCTACAGCGCCAACAAGGAGGAGGTGGAGTAATGTTTTGGGATGGAATCATGGGGAGAGAGATTGTCGGCCCCTTTAGGATCCCTGAAGGCGCTAAAGATGAACTCCATAATGTATGTGGATTTTCTCAAACAGCACTTCCTGCCATGTTTCAAGAAGAAGAACCGTGTATTTCACAGCAAGATCATTTTTTTGCATGATAATGCACCATCTCATGCTGCACATAAAACATCTGCATCTCTGGCTGATATGGGCATAAAAGGGGACAAACTTATGGTGTGACCCCCATGCTCCCCTGACCTCTACCCCATTCAGAACCTCTGGAGCATCATCAAAAGGAGTGTCTATGATGGCGGGAGGCAGTTCACATCTAAGCAACACCTCTGGGAGGGTATTCTGTCCTCATGCAAAACAATTGAAGCAGAAACCATCCAAAACCTGACAAATTCAATGGACGAGAGAGTTCAGAAGCTCCTTTCGAACAAGGGGTCCTATGTGAAAATGTAACATCACCTAGAATAAAGTTTTGAGTTGAAAACTGCTTGATTTCAGTTTCTAATAATCTGCTAATGCTTATAATTTGAAAAATGACCATTTTTTTGGTCTTTATTAAAATGAAAAGGTTGATCGAAAAGTTTGGGGGATCTAAGAGTGTGGCAACCCAGTAGTCATGATTACTTCGAATTCTGACAATATGAGGGTCATGTTGCAGGTAGTGCAGCAAGAAGGCACTTATGTGTCTTGCGCATCTCGGAGCCCCAAAATTATTTTCCGGGCTAGATGCAGCTAAAAATTATTATTAATTTTAAATCTGGTGGAGCTTAGTATAGATGGCCTAATAGGATCAGTGCTGCACACTGCTACAAAGCCCAAATTATTTTCCAGCCAAGATACAGATAAACATGATTAATAATTTTAAATCTGGTGGAGCTTATTATAGATGGCCTAATAGAATCAGTGCTGCACACTGCTACAAAGCCCAAATTATTTTCCAGCCAAGATACAGATAAACATGATTAGTAATTTGAAAGCTTAAAACGGTTGGTAGGGTGATTTTAACCAATCATCAAGCTTTTACTCTCCCCAGGATGACACACGGGTAGAAAAGTAGTTTCGGATCCATGATTTGTTCATCTTTATGAACGTGAGTCTGTCTACATTATCAGTGGAGAGCCGCGTGCGCTTATCTGTCAGCACACCACCAGCAGCGCTGAACACACGTTCAGACAGAACGCTGGCTGCGGGGCATGACAAGATCTCCAAGGCGTAAGTGGCTAGCTCCGGCCATTTATCCAGATTGGAAGCCCAAAAAGAGCAAGGGTCCAGTGACACAGTCATGGCTTCAATGTTTACTTGGAGATACTCCTGTACCATCGTCTCTAGGCGTTGACAATGTGTCAGACTTCTTGTCTCCTGTGGCCTTGCAACGGATGGGCTAAAAAAGTGGTGAAATGATTCCGCAAAATTGATGTTACCAGCAGATACTGTGGTTCTGTTACGGTTTGAGTGCTGAACACTTGACGGTCCCACGGTTGACAAGTTGGAACTGTGAGATTCACTACGTGCACCACTGGTGTTTTGTGGAAAAGCACATGTAAGATTCTGCAACAGTCTCTGCTGATACTCCTGCATGCGTGCATCCCTTTCTATGGCAGGAATAATTTCGGCAAATTTACTTTTGTACCGGGGATCTAACAGTGTGGCAACCCAGTAGTCAGGATTATTTCTAATTCTCACAATTCGAGGGTCATGTTGCAGGTAGTGCAGCAAGAAGGCACTCATGTGTGTTGCGCATCCAGGAGCACCAAGTCCCTGTTGTGTTGGTGGCGAGGTAACAATCATGCTTCCTTCCTCTGTCCTCTCCCCCCAACCTCGCACAACAGAAATGTGATCAAGGTCTCCCTCATCTGATGAGTCTTCCATCAGTTCGTCCTCCACTTCTTCCTGGGCTCCTGCACCTTCCTCACTAGTTTGGCTGCTACCATGCGCCCTGGTAAAACCATCTCCCCCACCCTCACATGCCTGCCGCCTTGGTGCTGCCGACCGTCTGGACCTTGCAGATGTTAGCCCTTCCGCATACAACTCCTCCTCCTCTACTTCCTCCACCTCCTCTTGTGCCACCACCTGACTCCGAATTCTGTTTAACATGTGCTCCAGCATGTAAATCACCGGAATAGTCATGCTGATAATGGCATCGTCAGCACTAAACATCTTCGTCGCCATTTCAAAACTGTGCAGAAGGGTGCATAGGTCCCTGATCTGAGACCACTCCTCCAGCGTGATTTGCCCCACCTCTGGATCTCGTTGGCCCAGGCTATACGTCAGAACGTATTGCACCAGGGCTTGTCGGTGCTGCCACAGTCGCTGCAACATGTGCAGAGTTGAATTCCACCGGGTAGGCACATCGCATTTTAGCCGGTGAAGTGGCAGGCCCAACGACTTCTGTAGAGATGTAAGTCGCTGAGCAGCGGGATGCGAACGGCGGAAGTGAGCACACAGCGACCGTGCCCTCTGCAGAAGGCCATCTAGTCTGGGATAGTGGGCTAAAAATTGCTGGACAACCAGGTTCAACACGTGAGCCATACAAGGCACGTGTGTGACATTGCCCCGGCGAAGGGCCGCACCCAGGTTTGCAACATTGTCGCACACGGCCTTCCCTGGTTTCAGGTCCAGTGGAGACAACCATTCATGAAATTGGTTCTCCAGAGCTGTGTGACTCATATTTCCCAGACATTTCAAAGTAAAAACCGCCTGATGATGTTGAGCCCTACTGCCAGCATAGTAAGGAGGTGTGCAGGATCCCTTCTGCGCAGTTAGAAAGCTTGTGGCATGACCAGACAGGCTTTGGGTGCAGGTGGAAGACCGAGAGGAGGTTGAGGAGACAGAAGCAGTGGAGGAACTTTGACATAAAGAGGATTGACGCACAACTCGTGGGGACGGCAAGACTTGGACAGCAGCCCCTTGTCCTGCTGTCACCATAGTTACTCAGTGCCCAGTCAGCGACATGTAACGCCCCTGTCCATGCCTACTCGTCCAAGTGTCTGTGGTGAAATGCACCCTGTCACACACAGAGTTTCTCAAAGAAGCGGTGATGTTGTGTGCGACATGCTGGTGGAGCGCAGGCACACCTTTCTTTGAGAAGTAGTGCCGACTGGGCATCTGGTACTGGGGCACTGCGACGGACATAAGGTCTCGAAAATCCTCTGTGTCCACCAGGTGGAAAAGCAGCATTTCTGTAGCCAAGAGCTTGCAGATGGTGAAATTCAACCTCTTAGCTTTCTCATGGCTAGGAGGAAATGGTCTTTTACTTGTCCACATCTGAGGGACCGAGGGCTGGCTATTGTGCTTAGACGGGGTTGATAAGGGTGTCCCCGGCAAACTGCCGGTCTGTGAGGAAGATGCAGGCGGACATGTTAGGTTGCCTTGATCCAAAGGTGGTGCTATCGATGTCGGACAGCGCTCAACACCAGCTGGTGTTACCACCTCCAAAGAAAATGATGACCTGCCAATCACGCTGGCTGTTGCGGGTAAAGTGGTGGCAGGTCTGCGCCCCAAAACAGGTGTGACTGCTGTCCCCCCAGTCACAGAGGATGAAGAGGCCGCGGATGTACAAGATATGGCAGACGGTGGTTGGCCCGGCCGGCTAGGCCGCATTGTAGCACACTGAGCTTCCCACTGCAACTTATGCTTCATGTCCATGTGCCGGTTCAATCATGAAGTACTCAAACTATGTATTTTTTGGCCTCTACTTAGCTTTTGCTGACAAATGTTACAGATAACACGAGTTGGGTCATCTTTATCGATCTGAAAAAATGCCCAGGCTATGCAAGGCTTAGCACCCATGCGACCTGAAGAGCCACCACGACTTGTGGTGAGAGGCAGAGTTGTGTTTGAGGATGCAGTTGTTGACGTGCTTCCAGTACTACGTCTCTGTCCAGGATGGCGCAACCTGACCTCGTCGTCACTAGCATCTTCCTCCACCTCCTCTGCTGACCTCATCTCTTGGCTGACTGTGGGTTGACAGTAAGTGGGATCTCCAACCTCATCATCATCACCCTGTGCGTTATCACACCTGTCGTCCTCAGAGCCAACCTGTTCCTGCCCTGACAAAAAACTAAAGTTGTCGCTCCAATCAGGTATTTGAGTCTCATCATCGTCTTCCTCATTGTCTCCATCAACAGGAGTTACAGTTTGGGAATGAGGGTCTACATTATGGTCAGAACCTTCTGCGTCTAGTCCTGGATCCGACTCATAAAGATTCTGGGCATCAGTGCAGATCATTTCCTCGTCTGGATTCACAGAAGCGCTGGAGTCGACCTCTGATTCCCAGGCTATAGTATGAGTAAACAGCTCTGCAGACTCAACCATCTGTTCTACCTCATACTCAGACGGGCAGCTGGAGATTTGGGAGCTGTAAGGAAGCAAGTGCGATTGGGGTGGCACCTTTGAGGACTGGAGTATTTGTGATGTTGAAGTTGATGTGGAGGAGAGCCCACTTAAAGGAGCACTTGATATCCGTTGAAGCACCTGCTGTTTTTGTGCCTCATCTGGAATTTGTAGCGATTGGCGTGGCCGTAAGAAAGGGATCTTATCACATTGTCCGCTAAAAGAAGTAGACATTTTAGTTTGGCTGGAAGATGGTCTTTCTTCTGCAGATGTTACTGTTGCTTTAACACCTAAACCACGGACACAACCTTTTTTCCCCTTCCCAACACGCCTATTCCCCTTTCCTCCAGCAGCAGGCCTTTTTATACTCATTTTGGTGGTTAACTAATTCACAACTCTGGAGTTGTTTGCACAAAAAAACAATGGATGGGAACCGAGCAGAGCTGAGTGGCCAAACTGTGGTATTAGGCCAAAACTATTGGATGGGTTAGATGGAGAAAAAAATTATATTCGATTTGCAACCTGATGGAGGTCAGTATAGATGGACTAATAGAACAAGTCCCACACAAAGTTAGAAGCCCAAATATTTTTTCAGAGGTAGATGCAGAAAAAAAATATATTCAGTTTGCAACCTGATGGAGGTCAGTATAGATGGACTAATAGAGAAAGTCCCACACACTGCTAGAAGGCCAAATATTTTTTCAGAGCTAGATGCAGACAAAAAATTATTTTGAATTTGCAACCTGATGGAGGTCAGTATAGGTGGACTAATAGAACAAGTCCCACACACTGCTAGAAGGCCAAATATTTTTTCAGAGCTAGATGCAGAAAAAAATTATATTCAGTTTGCAACCTGATGGAGGTCAGTATAGATGGACTAATAGAACAAGTCCCACACACAGCTAGAAGCCCAAATATTTTTTCAGAGGTAGATGCAGAAAAAAATTATATTCAGTTTGCAACCTGATGGAGGTCTGTATAGATGGATTAATAGAACAAGTCCCACACACAGCTAGAAGCCCAATATTTTTTCAGAGGTAGATGCAGAAAAAAAATTATTTTTAATTTGCAACCTGATGGAGGTCAGTATAGATGGACTAATAGAGAAAGTCCCACACACTGCTAGAATGCCAAATATTTTTTCAGAGCTAGATGCAGAAAAAAATTATATTCAGTTTGCAACCTGATGGAGGTCAGTATAGATGGACTAATAGAACAAGTCCCACACAAAGTTAGAAGCCCAAATATTTTTTCAGAGGTAGATGCAGAAAAAAAATATATTCAGTTTGCAACCTGATGGAGGTCAGTATAGATGGACTAAACTAATAGAGAAAGTCCCACACACTGCTAGACGGCCAAATATTTTTTCAGAGCTAGATGCAGAAAAAAATTATATTCAGTTTGCAACCTGATGGAGGTCAATATAGATGGACTAATAGAACAAGTCCCACACACAGCGAGAAGCCCAAATATTTTTTCAGAGCTAGATGCAGATAAAAATTATTTTTAATTTGCAACCTGATGGAGGTCAGTATAGATGGAGTAATAGAGAAAGTCCCACACACTGCTAGAAGGCCAAATATTTTTTCAGAGCTAGATGCAGATAAAAATTATTTTTAATTTGCAACCTGATGGAGGTCAGTATAGATGGACTAATAGAGAAAGTCCCACACACTACTAGAAGGCCAAATATTTTTTCAGAGCTAGATGCAGAAAAAAATTATATTCAGTTTGCAACCTGATGGAGGTCAGTATAGATGGACTAATAGAACAAGTCCCACACACAGCTAGAAGCCCAAATATTTTTTCAGAGGTAGATGCAGATAAAAATTATTTTTAATTTGCAACCTGATGGAGGTCAGTATAGATGGACTAATAGAGAAAGTCCCACACACTGCTAGAAGGCCAAATATTTTTTCAGAGCTAGATGCAGATAAAAATTATTTTTAATTTGCAACCTGATGGAGGTCAGTATAGATGGACTAATAGAGAAAGTCCCACACACTGCTAGAAGGCCAACTATTTTTTCAGAGCTAGATGCAGAAAAAAATTATATTCAGTTTGCAACCTGATGGAGGTCTTTATAGATGGATTAATAGAACAAGTCCCACACACAGCTAGAAGCCCAATATTTTTTCAGAGGTAGATGCAGAAAAAAAATATATTCAGTTTGCAACCTGATGGAGGTCAGTATAGATGGACTAATAGAACAAGTCCCACACACAGCTAGAAGCCCAAATATTTTTTCAGAGGTAGATGCAGATAAAAATTATTTTTAATTTGCAACCTGATGGATGTCAGTATAGATGGACTAATAGAGAAAGTCCCACACACTGCTAGAAGGCCAAATATTTTTTCAGAGCTAGATGCAGATAAAAATTATTTTTAATTTGCAACCTGATGGAGGTCAGTATAGATTGGCTAATGGAGAAAGTCCCACACACTACTAGAAGGCCAAATATTTTTTCAGAGCTAGATGCAGAAAAAAATTATATTCAGTTTGCAACCTCATGGAGGTCAGTATAGATGGACTAATAGAACAAGTCCCACACACAGCTAGAAGCCCAAATATTTTTTCAGAGGTAGATGCAGATAAAAATTATTTTTAATTTGCAACCTGATGGAGGTCAGTATAGATGGACTAATAGAGAAAGTCCCACACACTGGTAGAAGGCCAAATATTTTTTCAGAGCTAGATGCAGATAAAAATTATTTTTAATTTGCAACCTGATGGAGGTCAGTATATATGGACTAATAGAGAAAGTCCCACACACTGCTAGAAGGCCAACTATTTTTTCAGAGCTAGATGCAGAAAAAAATTATATTCAGTTTGCAACCTGATGGAGGTCTGTATAGATGGATTAATAGGACAAGTCCCACACACAGCTAGAAGCCCAATATTTTTTCAGAGGTAGATGCAGAAAAAAAATATATTCAGTTTGCAACCTGATGGAGGTCAGTATAGATGGACTAATAGAACAAGTCCCACACACAGCTAGAAGCCCAAATATTTTTTCAGAGGTAGATGCAGATAAAAATTATTTTTAATTTGCAACCTGATGGAGGTCAGTATAGATGGACTAATAGAGAAAGTCCCACACACTGCTAGAAGGCCAAATATTTTTTCAGAGCTAGATGCAGATAAAAATTATTTTTAATTTGCAACCTGATGGAGGTCAGTATAGATGGACTAATAGAGAAAGTCCCACACACTACTAGAAGGCCAAATATTTTTTCAGAGCTAGATGCAGAAAAAAATTATATTCAGTTTGCAACCTGTTGTAGGTCAGTATAGATGGACTAATAGAACAAGTCCCACACACAGCTAGAAGCCCAAATATTTTTCCAGAGGTAGATGCAGATAAAAATTATTTTTAATTTGCAACCTGATGGAGGTCAGTATAGATGGACTAATAGAGAAAGTCCCACACACTGCTAGAAGGCCAAATATTTTTTCAGAGCTAGATGCAGATAAAAATTATATTCAGTTTGCAACCTGATGGAGGTCTGTATAGATGGATTAATAGAACAAGTCCCACACACAGCTAGAAGCTCAATATTTTTTCAGAGGTAGATGCAGAAAAAAAATGTATTCAGTTTGCAACCTGATGGAGGTCAGTATAGATGGACTAATAGAGAAAGTCCCACACACTGCTAGAAGGCCAAATATTCTTTCAGAGCTAGATGCAGAAAAAAATTATATTCAGTTTGCAACCTGATGGAGGTCAATATAGATGGACTAATAGAACAAGTCCCACACACAGCTAGAAGCCCCAATAATTTTTCAGAGGTAGACGCAGATAAAAATTATTTTTAATTTACAACCTGATGGAGGTCAGTATAGATGGACTAATAGAGAAAGTCCCACACACTGCTAGAAGGCCAAATATTTTTTCAGATCTAGATGCAGATAAAAATTATTTTTAATTTGCAACCTGATAGAGGTCAGTATAGATGGACTAATAGAGAAAGTCCCACACACTGCTAGAAGCCAAATATTTTTTCAGAGCTAGATGCACAAAAAAATTATATTCAGTTTGCAACCTGATGGAGGTCAGTATAGATGGACTAATAGAACAAGTCCCACACACTGCTAGAAGGCCAAATATTTTTTCAGAGCTAGATGCAGATAAAAATTATTTTTAATTTGCAACCTGATGGAGGTCAGTATAGATGGACTAATAGAGAAAGTCCCACACACTACTAGAAGGCCAAATATTTTTTCAGAGCTAGATGCAGAAAAAAATTATATTCAGTTTGCAACCTGATGGAGGTCAGTATAGATGGACTAATAGAACAAGTCCCACACACAGCTAGAAGCCCAAATATTTTTTCAGAGGTAGATGCAGATAAAAATTATTTTTAATTTGCAACCTGATGGAGGTCAGTATAGATGGACTAATAGAGAAAGTCCCACACACTGCTAGAAGGCCAAATATTTTTTCAGAGCTAGATGCAGATAAAAATTATTTTTAATTTGCAACCTGATGGAGGTCAGTATAGATGGACTAATAGAGAAAGTCCCACACACTGCTAGAAGGCCAACTATTTTTTCAGAGCTAGATGCAGAAAAAAATTATATTCAGTTTGCAACCTGATGGAGGTCTTTATAGATGGATTAATAGAACAAGTCCCACACACAGCTAGAAGCCCAATATTTTTTCAGAGGTAGATGCAGAAAAAAAATATATTCAGTTTGCAACCTGATGGAGGTCAGTATAGATGGACTAATAGAACAAGTCCCACACACAGCTAGAAGCCCAAATATTTTTTCAGAGGTAGATGCAGATAAAAATTATTTTTAATTTGCAACCTGATGGATGTCAGTATAGATGGACTAATAGAGAAAGTCCCACACACTGCTAGAAGGCCAAATATTTTTTCAGAGCTAGATGCAGATAAAAATTATTTTTAATTTGCAACCTGATGGAGGTCAGTATAGATTGGCTAATGGAGAAAGTCCCACACACTACTAGAAGGCCAAATATTTTTTCAGAGCTAGATGCAGAAAAAAATTATATTCAGTTTGCAACCTCATGGAGGTCAGTATAGATGGACTAATAGAACAAGTCCCACACACAGCTAGAAGCCCAAATATTTTTTCAGAGGTAGATGCAGAAAAAAATTATTTTTAATTTGCAACCTGATGGAGGTCAGTATAGATGGACTAATAGAGAAAGTCCCACACACTGGTAGAAGGCCAAATATTTTTTCAGAGCTAGATGCAGATAAAAATTATTTTTAATTTGCAACCTGATGGAGGTCAGTATAGATGGACTAATAGAGAAAGTCCCACACACTGCTAGAAGGCCAACTATTTTTTCAGAGCTAGATGCAGAAAAAAATTATATTCAGTTTGCAACCTGATGGAGGTCTGTATAGATGGATTAATAGGACAAGTCCCACACACAGCTAGAAGCCCAATATTTTTTCAGAGGTAGATGCAGAAAAAAAATATATTCAGTTTGCAACCTGATGGAGGTCAGTATAGATGGACTAATAGAACAAGTCCCACACACAGCTAGAAGCCCAAATATTTTTTCAGAGGTAGATGCAGATAAAAATTATTTTTAATTTGCAACCTGATGGAGGTCAGTATAGATGGACTAATAGAGAAAGTCCCACACACTGCTAGAAGGCCAAATATTTTTTCAGAGCTAGATGCAGATAAAAATTATTTTTAATTTGCAACCTGATGGAGGTCAGTATAGATGGACTAATAGAGAAAGTCCCACACACTACTAGAAGGCCAAATATTTTTTCAGAGCTAGATGCAGAAAAAAATTATATTCAGTTTGCAACCTGTTGTAGGTCAGTATAGATGGACTAATAGAACAAGTCCCACACACAGCTAGAAGCCCAAATATTTTTCCAGAGGTAGATGCAGATAAAAATTATTTTTAATTTGCAACCTGATGGAGGTCAGTATAGATGGACTAATAGAGAAAGTCCCACACACTGCTAGAAGGCCAAATATTTTTTCAGAGCTAGATGCAGATAAAAATTATATTCAGTTTGCAACCTGATGGAGGTCTGTATAGATGGATTAATAGAACAAGTCCCACACACAGCTAGAAGCTCAATATTTTTTCAGAGGTAGATGCAGAAAAAAAATGTATTCAGTTTGCAACCTGATGGAGGTCAGTATAGATGGACTAATAGAGAAAGTCCCACACACTGCTAGAAGGCCAAATATTCTTTCAGAGCTAGATGCAGAAAAAAATTATATTCAGTTTGCAACCTGATGGAGGTCAATATAGATGGACTAATAGAACAAGTCCCACACACAGCTAGAAGCCCCAATAATTTTTCAGAGGTAGACGCAGATAAAAATTATTTTTAATTTACAACCTGATGGAGGTCAGTATAGATGGACTAATAGAGAAAGTCCCACACACTGCTAGAAGGCCAAATATTTTTTCAGATCTAGATGCAGATAAAAATTATTTTTAATTTGCAACCTGATGGAGGTCAGTATAGATGGACTAATAGAGAAAGTCCCACACACTGCTAGAAGCCAAATATTTTTTCAGAGCTAGATGCACAAAAAAATTATATTCAGTTTGCAACCTGATGGAGGTCAGTATAGATGGACTAATAGAACAAGTCCCACACACTGCTAGAAGGCCAAATATTTTTTCAGAGCTAGATGCAGAAAAAAATTATATTCAATTTGCAACCTGATGGAGGTCAGTATAGATGGACTAATAGAATGATGCTATGCCCAAAAGATTTTACTTCACTAGGTGCAGTAAAAAAATTGGTATTCTATACACAGGTGTTATATCTTGCAACACAGATAGGCTACTCCACTGACTAACACACTCTGCAATAGGCCAAAAAGGATTAGCTTTGCTAGATTCAGCCAAATGCTGTGAAAAAAACTTGCACAGCACTGGCACAGACCTGCCTGGCAAAAACTGATTGGAACTGATGTAACCTAGTCCTGAAAAGGACTGCAATTACAATTAGTCTTTACTCCCACAATCTATCTATTTAAGAGCACAGACCTGCCTGATAAAAGTCGTAGGAAATGCTGTAACCTAGTCCTTAAAAGGACTGCAATCACAACTATTCCCTACTCCCAAGCTATCTGTAGATTTGTGCGAAAATTGGCTTGAAATTAACAAGGTATAGCGCACACAGCAACAGCGGTGCCGTCTAACACGCAGCTGCAGCAGTGAGAAAATGGTGGCGACGGGGAAAATGGCTTGGTCTTATAGGGCAAGGACATGTGACATACACTGCCTATGACACATGCCCTTGCTTGTGTGAAAAACAGCAGTTCGCTCCGTGTGTGCGCTGCTGATAGGCTGACAGACTGCACCTCCCCACTGCAAATGCGGGAAAGAGAAAAAAAAATGGAGATCTTCATTATTCCTGCAGAGATCCATCCCCTGCCCCTCCCCCCACCCCGCTGTACACTCAAACTGCGTATTAACATTAATTTTCATCATTACTGAGAAAAAATCCAGTTATGATTTTGGTGCACGAACAGTTATCAAACATAACCTCGAACAGCCGAATTTTTCTCAAATCGTTCGTGTTCGCCGAACGGCTCGAACACCGCCCAAAACAGCTCGAATTTGAGATTGGTGAACAGTTCGAGTAGAACAACGCTCATCTCTATTGACGAGTAGAGATGAGCGTTGTTCTACTCGAACTGTTCGCCAATCTCAAATTCGAGCTGTTTTGGGCGGTGTTCGAGCCGGTCGGCGAACACGAACAATTTGAGAAAAATTCGGCTGTTCGAGGTAATGTTCGATAACTGTTCGTGCACCAAAATCATAACTGGATTTTTTCTCAGTAATGATGAAAATTAATGTTAATACGCAGTTTGAGTGTACAGCGGGGCGGAGGGAGGGGCAGGGGATGGATCTCTGCAGGAACAATGAAGATCTCCATTTTTTTTTCTCTTTCCCGCATTTGCAGTGGGGAGGTGCAATCTGTCAGCCTATCAGCAGCGCACACACGGAGCGAAGTGCTTTTTTTCACACAAGCAAGGGCATGTGTGATTGGCAGTGTATGTCACATGTCCTTGCCCTATAAGACCAAGCCATTTTCCCCGTCGCCACCATTTTCTCACTGCTGCAGCTGCGTGTTAGACGGCACCGCTGTTGCTGTGTGCGCTATACCTTGTTAATTTCAAGCCAATTTTCGCACAAATATACAGATAGCTTGGGAGTAGGGAATAGTTGTGATTGCAGTCCTTTTAAGGACTAGGTTACAGCATTTCCTACGACTTTTATCAGGCAGGTCTGTGCTCTTAAATAGATAGATTGTGGGAGTAAAGACTAATTGTAATTGGAGTCCTTTTCAGGACTAGGTTACATCAGTTCCTATCAGTTTTTGCCAGGCAGGTCTGTGCCAGTGCTGTGCAAGTTTTTTTCACAGCATTTGGCTGAATCTAGCAAAGCTAATCCTTTTTGGCCTATTGCAGAGTGTGTTAGTCAGTGGAGTAGCCTATCTGTGTTGCAAGACATACCACCTGTGTATAGAATACCAATTTTTTTACTGCACCTAGTGAAGTAAAATCTTTTGGGCATAGCATCATTCTATTAGTCCATCTATACTGACCTCCATCAGGTTGCAAACTGAATATAATTTTTTTCTGCATCTAGCTCTGAAAAAATATTTGGGCTTCTAGCAGTGTGTGGGACTTGGTCTATTAGTCCATCTATACTGACCTCCATCAGGTTGCAAATTAAAAATAATTTTTTTCTTCATTTAGCTCTGAAAAAATATTTGGGCTTCTAGCAGTGTGTGGGACTTGTTCTATTAGTCCTTCTATACTGACCTCCAGCAGGTTGCAAATTGAATATAATTTTTTTCTGCATCTAGCTCTGAAAAAATATTTGGGCTTCTAGCGGTGTGTGGGACTTGGTCTATTAGTCCATCTATACTGACCTCCATCAGGTTGCAAATTAAAAATAATTTTTTTCTGCATCTAGCTCTGAAAAAATATTTGGGCTTCTAGCAGTGTGTGGGACTTGGTCTATTAGTCCATCTATACTGACCTCCATCAGGTTGCAAATTAAAAATAATTTTTTTCTTTATTTATCTCTGAAAAAATATTTGGGCTTCTAGCAGCGTGTGGGACTTTTTATATTAGTCCATCTATACTGACCTCCATCAGGTTGCAAATTAAAAATAATTTTTTTCTGCATCTAGCTCTGAAAAAATATTTGGGCTTCTAGCAGTGTGTGGGACTTGGTCTATTAGTCCATCTATACTGACCTCCATCAGGTTGCAAATTAAAAATAATTTTTTTCTGCATCTAGCTCTGAAAAAATATTTGGGCTTCTAGCAGTGTGTGGGACTTGGTCTATTAGTCCATCTATACTGACCTCCATCAGGTTGCAAATTGAATAAAAAAAATTTCTGCATCTAGCTCTGAAAAAATATTTGGGCTTCTAGCGGTGTGTGGGACTTGGTCTATTAGTCCATCTATACTGACCTCCATCAGGTTGCAAATTAAAAATAATTTTTTTCTGCATCTAACCCAGCCAATAGTTTTGGCCTAATACCACAGTTTGGCCACTCAGCTCTGCTCGGTTACCATCCATTGTTTTTTTGTGCAAACAACTCCAGAGTTGTGAATTAGTTAACCACCAAAATGAGTGGAAAAAGGCCTGCTGCTGGTGGAAAGGGGAATAGGCGTGTTGGGAAGGGGAAAAAAGGTTGTGTCCGTGGGGTAGGTGCAGAAGAAAGACCATCTTCCAGCCAAACTAAAATGTCTACTTCTTTTAGCGGACAATGTGATAAGATCCCTTTCTTACGGCCACGCCAATCGCTACAAATTCCAGATGAGGCACAAAAACAGCAGGTGCTTCAACGGATATCAAGTGCTCCTTTAAGTGGGCTCTCCTCCACATCAACTTCAACATCACAAATACTCCAGTCCTCAAAGGTGTCACCCAAATCGCACTTGCTTCCTCACAGCTCCCAAATCTCCAGCTGCCCGTCTGAGTATGAGGTAGAACAGATGGTTGAGTCTGCAGAGCTGTTTACTCATACTATAGCCTGGGAATCAGAGGTCGACTCCAGCGCTTCTGTGAATCCAGACGAGGAAATGATCTGCACTGATGCCCAGAATCTTTATGAGTCGGATCCAGGACCAGACGCAGAAGGTTCTGACCATAATGTAGACCCTCATTCCCAAACTGTAACTCCTGTTGGTGGAGACAATGAGGAAGACGATGATAAGACTCAAATACCTGATTGGAGCGACAACTTTAGTTTTTTGTCAGGGCAGGAACAGGTTGGCTCTGAGGACGACTGGTGTGATAACGCACAGGGTGATGATGATGAGGTCGGAGATCCCACTTACTGTCAATCCACAGTCAGCCAAGAGATGAGGTCAGCAGAGGAGGTGGAGGAAGATGCTAGTGACGACGAGGTCAGGTTGCGCCTTCCTGGACAGAGACGTAGTACTGGAAGCACGTCAACAACTGCATCCTCAAACACAACTCTGCCTCTCACCACAAGTCGTGGTGGCTCTTCAGGTCGCATGGGTGCTAAGCCTTGCATAGCCTGGGCATTTTTTCAGATCGATAAAGATGACCCAACTCGTGTTATCTGTAACATTTGTCAGCAAAAGCTAAGTAGAGGCCAAAAAATACATAGTTTGAGTACTTCATGCATGAACCGGCACATGGACATGAAGCATAAGTTGCAGTGGGAAGCTCAGTGTGCTACAATGCGGTCTAGCCGGCCGGGCCAACCACCGTCTGCCATATCTTGTGCATCCGCGGCCTCTTCATCCTCTGTGACTGGGGGGACAGCAGTCACACCTGTTTTGGGGCGCAGACCTGCCACCTCTTTACCCGCAACAGCCAGCGTGATTGGCAGGTCATCATTTTCTTTGGAGGTGGTAACACCAGCTGGTCTTGAGCGCTGTCCGACATCGATAGCACCACCTTTGGATCAAGGCAACCTAACATGTCCGCCTGCATCTTCCTCACAGACCGGCAGTTTGCCGGGGACACCCTTATCAACCCCGTCTAAGCACAATAGCCAGCCCTCGGTCCCTCAGATGTGGACAAGTAAAAGACCATTTCCTCCTAGCCATGAGAAAGCTAAGAGGTTGAATTTCACCATCTGCAAGCTCTTGGCTACAGAAATGCTGCCTTTCCGCCTGGTGGACACAGAGGATTTTCGAGACCTTATCTCCGTCGCAGTGCCCCAGTACCAGATGCCCAGTCGGCACTACTTCTCAAAGAAAGGTGTGCCTGCGCTCCACCAGCATGTCGCACACAACATCACCGCTTCTTTGAGAAACTCTGTGTGTGACAGGGTGCATTTCACCACAGACACTTGGACGAGTAGGCATGGACAGGGGCGTTACATGTCGCTGACTGGGCACTGGGTAACTATGGTGACAGCAGGACAAGGGGCTGCTGTCCAAGTCTTGCCGTCCCCACGAGTTGTGCGTCAATCCTCTTTATGTCATTTTTCCTCCACTGCTTCTGCCTCCTCAACCTCCTCTCAGTCTTCCACCTGCACCCAAAGCCTGTCTGGTCATGCCACAAGCTTTCTAACTGCGCAGAAGGGATCCTGCACACCTCCTTACTATGCTGGCAGTAGGGCTCAACGTCATCAGGCGGTTTTTACATTGAAATGTCTGGGAAATGTGAGTCACACAGCTGAGGAGTTGTGGTCAGCTCTGGAGAACCAATTTCATGAATGGTTGTCTCCACTGGACCTGAAACCAGGGAAGGCCGTGTGCGACAATGCTGCAAACCTGGGTGCGGCCCTTCGCCGGGGCAATGTCACACACGTGCCTTGTATGGCTCACGTGTTGAACCTGGTTGTCCAGCAATTTTTAGCCCACTATCCCAGACTAGATGGCCTTCTGCAGAGGGCACGGTCGCTGTGTGCTCACTTCCGCCGTTCGCATCCCGCAGCTCAGCGACTTACATCTCTACAGAAGTCGTTGGGCCTGCCACTTCACCGGCTAAAATGCGATGTGCCTACCAGGTGGAATTCAACTCTGCACATGTTGCAGCGACTGTGGCAGCACCGACAAGCCCTGGTGCAATACGTTCTGACGTATAGCCTGGGCCAACGAGATTCAGAGGTGGGGCAAATCACGCTGGAGGAGTGGTCTCAGATCAGGGACCTATGCACCCTTCTGCACAGTTTTGAAATGGCGACGAAGATGTTTAGTGCTGACGATGCCATTATCAGCATGACTATTCCGGTGATTTACATGCTGGAGCACATGTTAAACAGAATTCGGAGTCAGGTGGTGGCACAAGAGGAGGTGGAGGAAGTAGAGGAGGAGGAGTTGTATGCGGAAGGGCTAACATCTGCAAGGTCCAGACGGTCGGCAGCACCAGGGCGGCAGGCATGTGAGGGTGGGGGAGATGATTTTACCAGGGCGCATGGTAGCAGCCAAACTAGTGAGGAAGGTGCAGGAGCCCAGGAAGAAGTGGAGGACGAACTGATGGAAGACTCATCAGATGAGGGAGACCTTGATCACATTTCTGTTGTGCGAGGTTGGGGGGAGAGGACAGAGGAAGGAAGCATGATTGTTACCTCGCCACCAACACAACAGGGACTTGGTGCTCCTGGATGCGCAACACACATGAGTGCCTTCTTGCTGCACTACCTGCAACATGACCCTCGAATTGTGAGAATTAGAAATAATCCTGACTACTGGGTTGCCACACTGTTAGATCCCCGGTACAAAAGTAAATTTGCAGAAATTATTCCTGCCATAGAAAGGGATGCACGCATGCAGGAGTATCAGCAGAGACTGTTGCAGAATCTTACATGTGCTTTTCCACAAAACACCAGTGGTGCACGTAGTGAATCTCACAGTTCCAACTTGCCAACCGTGGTCTGTATGGAATTGTTCAATAAAGGGCCCAAAATTAAGACAACATAGATGGGAGAGGTCTCTATGAATAGGAATTCCTAAGTATTTGATACCCTGTGAGGGCCAGGCAAAGGGAAATTTGGACTGGATGGAATCCTATATGGATTTAGGGAGGGAGACATCGAGGGCCTCAGACTTCGCTGCATTGATTTTAAAATTTTACCATGTAACAAAGTGATCTATTTCAGCCATAACAGCAGGGATGGATATATGTGATTGAGTGATATATACTAGGACATCATCAGCAAATAGAGAGCACTTGTACTCGGTGCCTCCCACCTCAATCCACCTAATATTGGGGTTATGGCGAATTGATGAGAGCAGGTGCTCCGTCACTAGGATGTATAAGAGAGGGGACAGAGGACATCCCTGCCTTGTCCCATTGGTGATTGTGAAAGGTGATGAAAATGTTCTGACGCACCCCCTGGGCCTTGGGACACCCGGAGCCGGACCCTTTTTGGTGGATGCTGGTGGTTGTAGTCTTCGTGGCGGCGATCCGGTTCCGTGGCTCAGGGCGGTCAAACCAGTGGCGGAACTATTTATGTGGTTTTGATGTTTAAATGTCCGACTACGCCACCCGTGGATTGCGGTCAGAGAGAACAGCCGCTACAGGGCAGACCGCTAAGGATGGTGTTGTGGGTGCAGCAGAGCGTAGCATAACTCCCCACGGGAGGAGTATAGCCTCAGGGCAGTGTATGCGGAGGATGGGGGTGATGGTGCAGGGCAGCAGCAGTAACGACACGGAGTCAGTGATGCAGTTCAGGGCCTTTACTCACAGTTCTTATTATCCAGACCACGTCTGCAGGTAACGGCTGCCCACGTCGTACTGTGCTCACCAGGTGAGGGGCTCAGACAACTCCCAGATAACTTTGGAGCGCTTCACAGGACCCCCTTTGTGTGTCCTTTGTCTGGCCTTTCTTACCAACACTTCTGTCCGGCTGCCTCGGGCCTCCTCTTGGTAAACTTGGCGCCAGTTTCCCTGACCCTATGTGGTGCCTTCCTAGCGGGTGGAGCAAGGGGTTGCGCCACATAAAATGTCAGAGCCTCCGGTTTCTAGCTGAGGGTCGTTTCCTGCCTCCACTAGTTCGGGGACCGGTCTCCCCCTTTGGCCTGACCCCTCCACGCAGGTGGATTCGGGCGTGCGGTGGCGACTCGCCCGTCCGCACCCCTGGGATCCCTTCATTCCTCGTTCCTGGAGCCTTCTCCGCTCCTCTTCCTTCCTTCTCCCTCTTGCAGGCCTGGGCCTCTGTTACTAGGCCCGCCTCCGGAGCAGAGCTCATGCAGAGCCCCTGCTCCCTGCCACTTCTGCTCAGACTTCTCTGCACTGAACTAAGATGGTGCCCACCTTTTATACTCCCTTCTCAATGCACCCAGGAATTGCTTCCTCCCTGCTCCTGCACTGCAGGGTTCCCCTTCCTCAGTGTTCCCTCCCCCCACTCCAGCCAGGGACAGGGACTGTCGTGCCCATCTCAGGGGCATATTGGTCGCCCTGCCCCACGGCAATGTGGTGTAATGCATGCAGGTGTCGGGTCCTGATCCACACTCCATCCTTATCTGAGAGTGAGATATCACACCTCTGGGTGAGGTGCAATACGTCTGTAGCAACCGAGCCCTCGGTGCTACAGTTCCATTTATCTTCAGCCTAGGTGACGTATTGTGATACATGGCCGTGATTTTGGCTATAAAAGGGTCCCCTAGACCCCTACCCCAAGCTTTTTAAGAGAATCATATATGGCGTGCCAGGAGACTCTATGGAATGCTTTCTCAGCATCCAACGAGAGTATCTACTTACAAATTTTTAACTGCATCTAGCCCAGGAAATACTTTGTGCCTAGTAGCAGTGTCTGCTAGTCAGCGGATTATCCCGGCTGTTAAGCAAGCTACACCACCTGTAGTTTGGACACTTAATTTTTTCAAAGGAAATGCTTCGGGACCATGGGATACTTAGTGAAGAGCATCAGGAGGCACCCCAAGGCATAGGGGCTGGGACTGGCACTAGGATGCCTTGCGGTGGACAGCCGAGCTCGATCTTTATAAAAGCTTTTTAACTGCAGCAGCTTTAGTGGACGCTACTGGAGCTGGAATTACGCGGCTGCTGGCATGAGACTTGCCCTCCAATAGATCCTTGTAAATGGATTTAAAGTGTATTCATTCAAATTAGAGGGACAATTTAAATTAAAAAGCTTAGAGCTGCCTCCACCACAGGGGGGCTCTCTCGACCCACCAGCGGACAGGCACCAGTATTGGGAGAGGGGGGCTGGCCGTCAGGGTTCACCGCGGCTCTGGCACAAACCCGGCGACACGGAGGTGGCACGGGCAGGAGCGGACTGGCCGTCTCGGCTTCTCACTTTTTGGATTTTAGAAGGGCATGACATGCCTATATCTGTGTCTCCCCCTCCTTTTACTCCTCCACCTCTTTTCTTTTCGCATGACTATATGTACTTGTCACTTTTCCATGTGTTAGTTGTGTCTTCTGAGCAGTTTGTCAGCTTTTGGACACCTTTGAAGGTGTTTTCTATGTGTTTCTATGTGTTTTTGTTTGCCTGCCATTGGTTTTAACGGTGTTCGAAGGTGTTCGACGAACAGTTCGACGAACAGTTCGGCGAACACACGGGTGTTCGACGAACCGAACCGAACTCGAACACTACGGGGGTGGCTCAACACTATTGACGAGTCCAGTAGACCTTTGACAGCATTCATCACACGGTGGGGGTTATATGAGTGGATCTGCATACCATTTGGGCTCAGTTCAGCTCCAGCAGAATTTCAAAGGAGCATGGAGACCTGTTTGGAAGGATTGAGGGACAATATCAGCCAGCCGTACTTGGATAACAATGTGGTACACAGCAAAATTTTCCGGGAGCATGTTGAACACGTGAGAACCATATTACAGCGGTATCATCAACACAGAGTTAAGTTGACCCTAAAGAAGTGTGAACTGTTCAAAAGGCAAGTCTGATTTCTTGGGAAAATTGTGTCCAGAGAAGGATATACCATGGACCCAGCAGAAATCGCTCCACTACTGGCCTTAAAAGACAAGCGTCCCTCTACTGTTGGGGAGTTGAGGCAGATCTTAGGATTCCTCTCCTACTATCGTACTTCCGTTCGGAAATTCCCGCTCTGCTAAACCTCCTCTTGCGGGGGATGACAGAGTCAATAACACCCATGGAGAAAAAGAAGAAGGCAGATGGGACATGGGCATAAAAGAAACAACACCGTTTTTTCCCAACAGCCCATTCTCTGGACAGTAGACCACCAGGAGGTATTGTAAGAACTAGTAGACTACCTGGTAAAACCACCCATCTTGGCATATGCTGATTTGAACTTACCATTTGTTCTTCATTGTGACGCTTCTCAAGTTGGACTGGGAGCTGCCCTGTATCAGCATCAAGATGGAAAATTGAGAGTCATTGGTTACGGTTCTAGAATGTTGACAGACGCCGAGGAGAATTACCATCTACATTCCAGAAAATTGGAGTTCCTGGCATTGAAATGGGCTATCTGTGAACGATTTATCTCTAGCACAGCAAAGAGTTTGAGGTATACACTGACAACAACCCTTTGACCTATGTCCTCACTACAGTCAAACTGAATGCAATGGGTCAGAGATGGGTTGCTGAAGTAGCAGATTTCAATTTCAGCATCAATTAAAGGCCAGGAAAATGCAATGAGGATGCTGACAGATTGTTGAGAATGCCACTAGAACCTGAGGAGTTAATGCAAGAATGCTCGGAGGAAGACAGTCTGGAAGCAATTGAGAGCACTACCCAAGAAGTGCAAGCTTATCAAGAAGAAAACACATCATTGTGGTGTCCATTGAGAGTGGAAACCATCATAAATGTGAGAGAACAAGATCACCTCCTGTCCATTCAACAGCTACCAAAAGGAAAAATCTATAGAGCACAGTGGGAAGATCAGATAATTGGTACAATACTACTTTATGTGGACCAAAATCAGTTTCCAAGTAAACGGGAGAGAGATAATGAGTCACCAGCAGTATCTGTTTTAGTTAAAGAATGGATGAAGCTCTACCTCAGTGGAGACTTTATCCTGTATTATAAAGGAGGACAAAACTGGCAGTTGGTACTACCCAGAGTATTCCGTACTTTGGTCTTTAAAGAACTTCATGAAAACATGGGACACCTGGGAGTGGAAAGGACAACCAACTTGATCCCTGAACGTTTCTTCTGGCCATACATGCATAGAGATATTGAGAGATACGTGACCAGGGTGTGTGGGTGTCTGAAAGATAAATGTCCCAACACATCAACACGGGCACCTATGGGCAACATCCAAACTACGTATCTATTTGAGATGGTCTCAATAGACTTTCTACATCTCGAGACGTGCAAGGGTGGTTACGAATACATATTGGTGGTGATGGAGCATTTTACTCGATTTGCCCAAGCATATGCCACCATCAATAAAGCTGGTCGAACAGCGGCAAAGAAGATCTTCAGTTATTTTGCTTTAAGTTTTGGGTTCCCTGCGAGTTTACACCACGACCATGGAAGAGAATTTGAGAAGCAGCTCTTTGCCAAGCTAGGAAAGTACTGTAGAATTCAGAGATCCCACACAACGCCCTATCACTGAGAGGGTAATGCACAAGTGGAACATTTTAACCGGATATTATTATCGATGTTGCGCACTTTAACACTGGACGAGAAGAAAGACTGGAAAAGTTCTCTGTCAAAAGTGGTACATGCCTATAACTGTACAAAGAGCAACGGGTTACTCACCCTTCTTCCTGTTGTATGGACGATTGCCAAGACAGCCAACCGACATCATGTTTGATACTCCGGCGTCAGAGACTTACAGAACATATCCGGAGTAGGTTCGAAAATGGAAGAAACGGATGGCAGAGGCATACAACATAGAGTCCAAAGTGCTTACGCAAGGACAGAGCAAGAGTAAGCCCACTTGAGTGGTATTCCCCACCAACAGACAGAATGGACAATGTTACCTGGTGTAAAGACTTGTTTTGACATATGCAACAAGGAAGGAGGGGGGAGGAACGTATTCCAGCATCACTATCCAGGTTAAACGTAGTTCTTTATTGGTGTATCATTAAAACTGAGTTAAAATGGAAATTCCTTACGCATTTCTGGCACCACAGTGTGCCCTTAGTCACAGGACTAAAACTCAGTTTTAATGATACACTAATAAAGAACTAAGTTTTACCTGGATAGTGATGCTGGAATATGTTCCTCCCCCCTCCTTCCTTGTTGCATGTGGCTGCAGTCACGAGCAGGACTAGCTCCCTCCAGGGAATCTCCGACCGAAGTTAATGATTACAGCGGCGTGGTGAGCTGTATATCTTTTTGCCTTGTTTTGACATAGTGAGAGAGAGAGATGGTTGAAGACGTATGAAAAGCTCCAGCGGAAGAGATGCTGATTGTTTTAATTGTGTTTATTGTTTATTTCTTACAGGAGTCCTACAAGAAAAAGGTTGTAAGAATAGGCTGTTATCAATGTTTATATATGTTATACCAATTTGACAATGACAAATTTATATATATATAGTTACTAAGATTTCACCACTGTCTCAGAATTGGTCAGATTAACCAATTAAGATGAATGTCGAGGACGACATTCAAAACGGAGGGAAGAGTGTGACATGCAGATGTAGTGCTGTTGCTTCCAAAGCATCCAGCAACTGTTACAAATAACACAAGCACAGGAGACAGGAAGTGTTGTCCTTCAGAAGCATCCTGCAACTAGAAGAGTTAGCACAGTCACAGGAGACAGGGAGTGTTTTAGCAGAGCCCCAGGGATATTGTGGGGAACTTGTTATTGTAGTCTGGCTGAAGCCGAAGAGAAAGGTGGTGTGTTATCTGGATCTGACGGAAGGCAACTGAACAGGATTCAGATCAGGAGAGAAACTAAACACAGGTCAGATAAACTCCCTGAACTAATAGTGCAAAGTATTATCCTGCAGGAAGATAAGGACTGGAAGTAGTTGTGTCACAGGGATCACCTCCCTCATCAAACCCTCCCCCCTCCATCTTCATGCAGGATAAAGAATGCTCTGCACTATTGTGTCCTTGTGAAGGAAAAGCCTGTGGTTGTGTATGCATAGAAGTGTGCTGCTAAGAGATCTAATCCATGCTGAATTATGCTACTGAAGAGACTGTAAAACTGTGTCTTGTGAAGAAACTACTGTATTGTTACTGGAGCCAGTTGCTCAAGAAACTCAGATTATACAGTAATGAAGATTGTTGCTGTAATATCCCTGAATTGCACTGGTCATGCTTCAGAATAAATTCCACTGTTAAATTGTTGAAAAAGACTCTTGTCAGATGTGTCTGGTCAGCAATTGATTCTATCGTGTTCCTCAGAGAAGCTGCAGCCTATGGTTGTCCTGAGTAACGGTTCCCCCAGGATACGAAAGAATTCATGATACCCGTCTCTATCTGAACCTAGAGGCGTGCGTGTAACATGATACAAAAAAATAGATAACCACATGTTCTGACACCCATACCTGTTGCAGACATCCAGGATAGGATTAAGAAAAGCCCCAATAAATTGATGTAAAAAATTATCCTGGAGGGGCGATCATCACTGAAATCAGCTGCTCACCTAAAGTCACCGAATCAGCAGTTCAAGGGCATTACAGAAGTGTGGTGAGTATGGTAATGGGATACTGGATACAGTGGTAGACCATCATTTTTATCTGTTATGTTACAACTGATGAATTGTGGCTCAAAATAACCGCTGTAGTAATCACATAACAATAGGCACTGTCACTCAGAAAATTGCCGAGCAGCACAGACGGTCACGTCATCATCCCAAATTTGGCATTTGGTTTGCAGATTGTAGGTCTGCAATAAGAGCTTGGTATATCGACGTCTTCCAGCAATTCTATGGGCAGATTTTAGGTGGCCGGTCTTGTTTTTTTCATCAAGAAATGGGGTCCTGTTTTTCATGCCCTCCCTAAAAACCCACGTTAGGGTATATGCATATGACATCTTTTAGGCACCGACGTACCCACCTAGTTTTGAAAGAGGAAGACGCTTCACACAGGCGTCTTTTGTCCTGCAGCATCTTTTTTAATTATCTTTTGCACTCTTTTGACATCATTTTTGCCATCTGTGTTTTTTAGTAATTTTTTTTATATAGAGTAGTAGACTGATGCGATAAAAAGAAGCTCCAAAGACTGAAGATGTGCACAGCTAGTCCTTCTTATGGTTCAGTGCATATGTTCTGTGATGACTCAGCATCAATGAGGACAATCTGGCCACTTCTTCGGGGGTGAACAATTATTAATTATGGCAGATGTACTATTCCTTTGTTCAGTAAGTCAACGAACATGCGCCATTGTTGCATGTGAAACTGTCCGGTGCCCCTTTTTGTATGCTAACTTGCGAAATGCCTCTTGATTACGGATCACATCAGAACCCTATGGTGTACTAGTCTGCATCCTTTGGAGGACAATTATGAAGTCTAATTAAACTGGTGAACAATGCGGGAACAGCCATGATTATCTCCCCCCCAAGCCCATGGGACACAATGCCCTGAAATGGGAGCTGAGGGACATAAAAATGGACCTGCTCCTGTCACCAGTGTGTTTCTATGGGACTTCAGCCTAGGGACCCTGGTTCCAGTTGGTGGATTACAAAACTGCTCCTCTGCCCAACACTGATCTCACAAATTTGTTTGGATAACCCAGGTTGGGACAATCCGGTCACCTGGCCACATACCTCGCTGTGCTCGGTCAGCTTGCTAAGCTTGCCGCTACCTCTGCTCAGTGAAAAAGTGGGGTGCTGCTGGTTGGGGTAGTTGGCCCTGGATGCCCAAAAGGCATGAATGTTCTATTCCTCGGCAATCTAGGGGAAGTGTGAGATTCTGCCACTTTAACCATCTTGTGTCCTTGCTGGGAATGTACTACAGGTTGAAAACAGTTGGTGACCCAATAAAATCTTACAGGAGTCTGGTACCCTCACCTTGTGTTGTCTGAGTAGTGTTCTGCTCACAGGGAAGCAGTAAGGGTGTTCAGTGGGATGAGCCATGGCCCATGCGGTCTTTCTAAAGACAGCAAGGCCAGAGGACGAGAGCACCCACTGTCCCTCGTGTCTCCACTTGTCCGTTCTTTTTAACTTTTATTAAGTTCTTTTTCAGGTGCGTTACGGAGAGCAGCCACTTGAAAAAGACATTGTGTGCACATACCCTAAGGGCTCATGCAGATGTTCCTGCAAATTTGCCCGAGCATGGACCACTAAAATATGGACTGGCTTTGGCTCTCTAAACTGGAGCATGACAGCTTCATGATTTTCATTGATGCTGTCATGCTTGGGTTAAGAAACACATGGCCAGTCCGAGCACTGCGGTCAGAGGTTAGAATGAAATCCACAGACAGCTGCATGAGTCCTCTGTCTGTAAACCATATAACAGAAGTCAAGTAGATCTTGACAATCAAACGGTTAATTTTTTTTTTTCCACTATGACAATAGTGAAAAATAATTTAACCCTCATGCAATGATAATTCCAAGTGATCAGTAGGAATAAGGTCTTCTCTATAACAGACCGTTCAATCTGGAGAGGTGGGGAACAAAACTCTCGCCAGCTTCAAAGGGAAAAAAAATCCATTTGAGAAAAAAGCATCACAAATTGCCTCCTTTAATAATTGAACAAGCATTAAACAATGAAGGTGATGTGCTATGTGGTTGAAGGCTTTTATTTTTCATCTTCAGAACATGTGAGCAAGAGCTGGCCATTACAGGTACAAATCCCCCACAATACAACCAATATATGAATCAAACTGCAGTGATGACGATCGTAAATATCCAAGTCCCTAAGTGGTAGACTCAACGACATACCGAGACTCTCCGTGCACCGCCATTAAGGACAATGGAGAGAACTTCTATAGGCAGCAGAAAAAGATTTGCAGCATAAACACTTATTTTTTTTCGTAAAGGACATTATGAAATGCACTTTGATTAGATCTTACAGGAAAACCAGTGATGGATGAGACAGGGGAATTGTGATGAATGAGACTCAATAACCGAGTATGATTGTCACATTTGATCCTTAGTAACTTCCAAAGATTTGTTGGGTTCTGCAAAGAAGCAAATGAGACATTTGCACTTGATGGATGGGTTTGTATTAATGATTAGCAAATCTGCAGAAATTCAAATTTGGTTGTTCTCTCAAATTTGGGCAGGAAATTGTATTCACATCGAATCTATCAATGTGAATCTAATCTAAGCATAATAAACATGTGAAAAAAAAAGAAGAACATTCTACTCACCCTGCCCGCACCTGTCCCACCGCAAAGCTCTACTCCAAGCTGATCATCTTCTTTGGACCGGTTACCAATGCATCCTCAACATCTTCCAATACCTGGCATCTTTAGGGTCTTCTTGCACCCAGCATCTTTAGCATTTACTGCGCTGACTAAGTCCTTATGTTGCAGCCTAGTCAGCACAGGAGACGTCAAAGATGATGGGAACTAAAGACAGTCCTATGAAAACATTATTGAGGAGAGGAATGAAAAAGATGACCAGCCTTGAGATGGGCTGCGCTGTGGGACTGGTAAGGGTCAAAAATATCATTTTTAGGAATTCCTAATCCATTCCCAGTCCTTTCTAATCCAGGTAAATAGTGGTCCATGAAATGCCTAAAGAGAATCTCAAATTTTTTTGTAAAATTTATCTGCTCATCCCTACTTTGCATATAATGCATTAAAGGGAACCTGTCGGGCCCCCCATGCCCTCCAACCCAGCATCATTCACTTATGTATCAGAAAATTCCTTGCCTAACCAGCCCTGTATAACGCTATTGAGTGAAAACAAGGAATATAAAAAGGATTTATAATGTCCCCTTTACCTATGCTAATGAGGGCTTTGACTAGTCAATGGTACGTTAGTTGCCCCAGACTAGTTAGCCCTCTTTCCACGTTATCATGCCCCTGTGGGAGTGGTAACATAATTTGCATGAGTGGCTTCATTGCAGCTCATGCAAATCTCACGCGGTCATGTGCACTGTGCCTCTGAAGTGTAAACCTGGCTTCAGAGACGCAGTGACGCTTCCAGAATGAGCGGTGTGCATGCGCGAGATTTGCATGAGCAGCGATGATGCTGCTCGTGCAAACAAGTCAGAAGGAGGGCTGACTAGTCTGGGGCAACTAACGTCTCATCAACTAGTCAAAGCACTCATTAGCATAGGAAAAGGGGACATTATAAATGCTTAATTTACACCTTGTTTTCACTCAATAATGTTATACAAGGCTGGTTAGGCAGGAAATTTACTCATACATAAGTGAATGCTGATGGGTTGGGGGGCATGGGGGACCCGACAGGTTCCCTTTAAAGGAGCAGTCTAAGATTATAAACACACTACCTATTGAGCTCGTTCTATGCACGGGTGGCGAGCATTTTTATTGGAATATGGTCTCACATGCTGATATTTGTGCTGCCCCATCCTGGTATTTGTGCTGCCCCCATCCTGGTATTTGTGCTGCCCCCATCCTGTTCCCCCATCCTGTTATGTGCTGCCCTCATCCCTATCCTGGTATGCATGGCACCCCTCACCCCCAATCATGGTATGCATGGCACCCCTCACCCCCAATCCTGGTATGCAATGCACCTCTCACCACTTATCCTGGTATGCATGGCACCCCTCATCCCTATCCTGGTATGCATGGCACGCCTCATCCCTATCCTGGTATGCATGGCACCCCTCACCCCCAATCCTGTATGCATGGCACCCCTCACCCCCAATCCTGGTATGCATGACACCCCTCATCCCCAATCCTGGTATGCATGGCACCCCTCATAACCAATCCTGGCATGCATGGCACCCCTCATCCCAATCCTGGAATGCATGGCGCCCCTCATCCTGATATGCATGGCTCCCTCATCCCTATCCTGGTATGCATGGCACCCCATCCCTCATCCTGGTATGCATGGTACCCCTCATCCCTATCCTGGTATACATGGTACCCCTCATCCCTATCCTGAAATGCATGGCACCCGTCATAAACAATCCTGGTATGCATGGCACCCCTCATCCCTATCCTGGTATGTATGGTATCCCTCATCCTGGTATGCATGGTGCCCCTCATCCCTATCCTGGCATACATGGTACCCCTCATCCCTATCCTTGTATGCATGGCTCCCTCATCCCTATCCTGGTATGCATGGCCCCTCATCCAAATCCTGGTATGCATGGCCCCCCCAGATCCCTATCATGGTATGCATGGCACACCTCATCCCTATCCTGGTATGCATAGCACCCCTCATCCCTATCCTGGTATGCATGGCACCCCTTACGCCCAATCCTGGTGTGCATGGCACCCCTCATCCCAATCCTGGCATGCATGGCGCCCCTCATCCTAGTATGCATGGCTCCCTCATACCCAATCCTGGTATGCATGGTACCCCTCATCCTGGTATGCATGGTACCCCTCATCCCTATCCAGGTATGCATGGCTCCCTCATCCCTATCCTCGTATGCATGGCACCCCATCCCTCATCCTGGTATGCATGGTACCCCTCATCCCTATCCTGGTATGCATGGCACCCCATCCCTCATCCTGGTATGCATGGTACCCCTCATCCCTATTATGGTATACATGGTACCCCTCATCCCTATCCTGGAATGCATGGCACCCCTCATCCCCAATCCTGGTATGCATGGCACCCCTTATCCCTATCCTGGTATGTATGGTATCCCTCATCCTGGTATGCATGGTGCCCCTCATCCCTATCCTGGTATACATGGTACCCCTCATCCCTATCCTTGTATGCATAGCTCCCTCATCCCTATCCTGGTATGCATGGCCCCTCATCCAAATCCTGGTATGCATGGCCCCCCCAGATCCCTATCATGGTATGCATGGCACACCTCATCCCTATCCTGGTATGCATTGCACCCCTCACCCCCAATCCTGGTATGCATGGCACCCCTCACGCCCAATCCTGGCATGCATGGCGCCCCTCATCCTAGTACGCATGGCTCCCTCATACCCTATCCTGGTATGCATGGTACCCCTCATCCTGGTATGCATGGTACCCCCCATCCCTATCCTGGTATGCATGGCTCCCTCATCCCTATCCTCGTATGCATGGCCCCTTATCCAAATCCTGGTATACATGGCCCCCCCAGATCCCTATCCTGGTAGGCATGGTGCCTTTCATCCCCCAATCCCATGGCACCCCTCATCCCCAATACTGGTATGCATGGCACCGCTCATCCTCAATCCTGGAATGCATGGCACCCCTCACCCCCAATCCTGGTATGCATGGCACCCCTCAATAAAATCTGGTATACATGGCACCCCTCATCCTAATCCTGGTATGCATGGCACCCCATTTCTCATCCTGGTATGCATGGCACCCCTCATCCCAAATTTGATATACATGGCACCCCTCATCCCAATCCTGGTATGCATGGCACCCCCCATCCTCTTATCCTGTTTGCATGGCACCCCCCATCCCCCAGTCCTGGTATGTATGGTACCCAATCCCTCATCCTGGTATGCATGGCTTTCTCATCCCCAATCCTGGTATGTATGTCCCCCTCATCCCTATCCTGGTATGCACGGCACTCCTCATCCCCCAATACTGGTATGCATAGTACCCTTCATACCCCAATCCTGGTATGCATGGTACCCCTCACCCCTCAATCCTGGTATGCATGGTAACCCTCACCCCTCAATCCTGGTATGCATGGTACCCCTCATCCCCCAAACCTGGTTTGTGTGGCCCCCTCATCCCCCAATCCTGGTATGTGTGGCCCCCTCATCCCCAATCCTGGTATGTGTGGCCCCCTCACCCCCAATCCTGGTATGTGTGGTTCCCCTCATCTCCCAATCCTGGTATGCATGGCACCCCTCACCCCTCAATCCTGATATGCAGTAAAATGGCGCCGGATAGCGCGATGCCCATGCGCTGATTCTGACGCCTTCACTCCGCCCCCGGTCTCTGGCCAGAAGAGAAGTGCTGCGGTAACGCTCCTCCCGGTCAGGTAAGTATGTAAGTATGGCGCTGGAGACCGCAGTATGCGTTCAGTGTCTACACATACCGTGATCTCTGGCGTCATACACTCCTCTTACCTGTAACGGCTCCATGCGTTCTTCTGCCTGGAGCCAGACTGCGCAGTCTATAGAGGCTTCAGACAGAGGGACGCTTGTACCGTTATATTATAGATGGCTGCTTTCTAATGCCATAACCTTCCACAAGTCAGGTTTGGCGTTGCAGTGTAGCTCCAATTACTTCAATTACCAAAAAAGTGGGGCTGTTTTTATAGGAAATGGTTATCTCCTTTAAATCAGGGACACAGACAAGATCGAGCTCCAGGAAAAAAATGTTATTTAGATCCTTTGGTCTCTATAGCGCATCACAGATCACACGCATTGTGACTAATCTAAAGACTTTCTGGTTAATCTTGACAATCTCAAGTTGTTCTCAGCGCACCTATTTGGAAAAGTATAAATTAAGGTACATGCAGTGTTGTTCCACCATTGAGCCCAAAAAATTGCATTGTGCCTATACAGTACTCTGCATGCCTCCAATTTCATATAGATTCTCTTCCTGCCAATCATGGCATGCTACACTGGGTTCTAAGTGTATAAAGTTATTCTTTCCTTGTAGCATTGGTTTTAGATGAGAATATCTTCATACTTACTGACACCCAATGGTGCAGCCTGGCACGGGACTCTATGTGCCATCATACAGGAGAGTATTAGCTAGGTATCTATATACCCTGGCCAAGGTAAAGTGTCTTGTTGGCATTCCTGTGACTCAGGGAACTAAAACTATATTCTGTTGTACAGTTTACTTTTCATGGCTCTGCTGTGTGCATGAAGCCAGAGTTTTCAAGGTTTGACAACCCCTTTAAAATAACACCTCACCAGTCCACTGTTTGATAGTAATATCCAAGTTCAGCAATAAATATTCAATTAAGCTAACCCCCCATGGCACAAACAATGGTGTTTTTGGAAAAAAATGACGCGCCCCCTAGGACCGTGGGGAACTCACCACCGGGTCGGTCGGTTCCTTGGGATAGTCTTGGGGGTGTGACCTGGTCCGGGGCCCTGGACGGTCAATAAAAAAGACACTTTATATAGGTGGCCACCGCTGCTGAAAGAGACCGCTGGGGCCGTTGGTGACACAGTTGGGATGGATTTGCTCCCCGCGGGTAGAGCGGGGCCCCAGGACTACCGGTGCGGTTTATGCAGGGGATCGTGGATGTTGGGGTGCAGGACTGAGGGTGCAGATAATGACCAGACAACACAGGAATGGTGGTTTCCTCTACCTTTACTTGATGTTTGATGGTGCAGACCGGGGCATTGGTAACAGAAGGTAATGGAGATCCTGGAAGCCTAGAAGCAATTTGGGATCCACCTCACCAGGTGGGGTTGTAAGCCTTCCTTCTGCGCTGTCCTCTTTGGCCCTGCATCCTAAAGCTATGCTGCGGCCCTCTTTCCTGAGTGATGGTTAAATCCTAGCCCGTATGGCAGGTAGCTCGAGCCATTTACAGGTGTCGCAGTCTCCTGCCCTCCTGATTTAGCTGCCGGGACTTCAGTACCCGAGCAACCACGGACTCCGGTGTCCGGTTTCTGGAGCTTTTCTCTGGGGCGAGCTTGGTCACAGCTCCCCTCCCCAGGTTCTTCCTCGTCTTTTTCACTCACTCTCCTCCACCCCCAACTGACTCTCCTCCGTCTCCTACTGACTCTCCTAACCCCCGCCTCCGGGCCCCAATTTAAAGAGGAAGCTCCCCTGAAACCGGGTTAGAGCTCCCCCTTCTTGTCTGGAGCCAGGAAAAGTGTTGGATGCTGGTGTTACCTGATAAGGGGACCCCTCCTTGCTTCCAGGCATGGCATCACCCCCTGTGAGGGAGGCAATGCCAATGTGGCAACCAGACTCCTGGGGTGCCACAAAAGCATTTATGCTTTTCTACTCCCACATAGTCAAAAGACTGGTTATGCATTGGTACTTGATTAATATCTATGTATACTATAAATTAAAGGAATAGAAAAACATGGCCGCATTCTTTCAAACATAGCGCCCCACTCATCGACAGTTTATATATAGTATTGCAATCCAGCCTCATTCATTTTATTTGAGCTGAACTGCAATTGCAGATATAAACTAAGGACGGGCATGGTTCTCTTTCTGGAAGAGAGTAGTTATGTTTTCTTTTTTTTAAACAAGTACCACTTCTTTTAATCATGGGCAGACACAGAGAGTTGAGAAATTAAGAAAAGAACAATATGAACTTCTTGGTCTCCATTGGTCTAAAACACCTAGTAATTGTGAATCAGGAGCCATAGGAAGGCTATAATTAACCTGGAGCAAAGGGGGTTGTTGGTTTCCCCCTGGCACTTAGCACTCAAGGCACATGCCTTAGATATCACTCCCCACTTAGCTCTACCCTGCTCCCGGCCTAGGTATGCCCTGCTCCCCTGCTCCGCTATGTCCCTTTCCCCTGCCTAGCTACACCACTGCTTAGTTGTGCCCCTGCTCCCTTTCTTAGCCATGCTTCTTTCTCCTGCCTAGCTTTGCCTCTGCTCTTCTGCCTGGCTACATCTTGCTCCCCTGCTTAGTTATGCCCCTGCTCTCTTGCCTAGCTAAGTTCCTGCTCCCCTGCTTAGTTATGCCCCTGATCTCCTGCCAATGTATGCCCTATTCCCCTGCCTACTTACCTATTGCTCCCCTGCTATGTCCCTTTCTCCTGCCTAGCTATATCCCTGCTCCCCTGCCTCTCTACGCCCATTCTCCCTTGCCTAGCTATACCATTCTCACCTGCTCAGCCACACTCCCTCTCCCTTGCTTAGTTACAGCCCTTCTCCCCTGACTAGCTATGCCCCTTTCCCTGCCAACTACACCCCTGCTCCCCTGCTTAGATAAGCCCCTGCTCCCTTGCCTAGCAATGCTCCTTTCCCCTACCTAGCCATGCCCTTTTCCCTTGCCTAATTACACCCTTTTCCCCTGCCTAGTTACCTCCTGCTCCCATGCCTAGTTATGCCCCTACTCCTCTGCCAATCTATGCCCATTCTCCCATGTCTAGCTACATCATGCTCCTCTGCCTAGCTACGGTTCCTCTACCCTGCTTAGTTATGTCCCTTTTCCCTGCCTAGCTACGCCCCATCTCACTTGCCTACCTGTGTCCCTTCTCCTCTACCTAGCTACATCTCTTCTCCCATGCCTAGCTATGACTCCTCTCCTCTATCCCTTCTCCCCTGCCTATCTACGCCTCATCTCACTTGCCTAGCTGTGCTCCTTCTCCCCTGACTAGCTACATCTCTTCTCCCCTGCCTAGTTATGCCACTTCTTCTCTGCCTAGCTATGCCCCATCTCACTTGCCTAACTGCATCCCTTCTCCTTGGTCTAGCTACATATTTTTCCCCTGACTAGCTATGTCCCTTCTTCCCTGCCTAGCTATACCCCATCTCACTTGCCTAGCTATGTCCCTTCTCCCCTGCCTAGCTCCGTCCCTTCTCCCCTGCCTAGATATGCCCCATCTCACTTGCCTAGCTATGCCCCTTCTCCCCTGCCTAGCTACGTCCCTTCTCCCCTGCCTAGCTATGCCCCATCTCACTTGCCTATCTATGTCCCTTCTCCCCTGCCTAGCTATGTCCCTTCTCCCCTGCCTAGCTATGTCCCTTCTCCCCTGCCTAGCTTTTCCCCATCTCACTTGCCTAGCTATGCCCCTTCTCCCCTGCCTAGCTACGTCCCTTCTCCCCTGCCTAGCTATGCCCCATCTCACTTGCCTATCTATGTCCCTTCTCCCCTGCCTAGCTATGTCCCTTCTCCCCTGCCTAGCTATGTCCCTTCTCCCCTGCCTAGCTTTTCCCCATCTCACTTGCCTAGCTATGTCCCTTCTCACCTGACTAGCTATGTCCCTTCTCCCCTGCCTAGCTTCGTCCCTTTTCCCCTGCCTAGCTATGCCCCGTCTCACTTGCCTAGCTATGTCCCTTCTGCCCTGCCTAGCTACGTCCCTTCTCCCCTGCTTAGCTATGCCCCATCTCACTTGTCTAGCTATGTCCCTTCTGCCCTGCCTAGCTACGTCCCTTCTCCCCTGCCTAGCTATGCCCCTTCTTCCCTGCCTAGCTACGTCCTTTCTCCCCTGCCTAGCTATCCCACATCTCACTTGCCTAGCTGCATCCCTTCTCCTCTGCCAAGCTATGTCTCTTCTCCCCTGCCTAGTTATGCCCCTTCTCACCTGCCTAGCTATCAGATTTCTTTGAAGGTAGCAGTGGCCGCCATATTTTCTGGGCTCCAGTGCACCTGCATAGGTTGCACATATGATATATCGACCCTTGATGCACTCTTCTACCCTTGTTGCTCCGGATTAAATGGTTTGACCCCCGGTAAGTTACATAGAAATTCCCGCCCTATGTGGGCTGTTATCCTGATATTTCTGCTAGGGAATTTGAGGTCTATAAGATTAATGAATTGTGTAATGAGAAGGCGATATTTACTACCGTGAGATCACGAAGGTGAATGCCGCCCCGTCCCCTCATTAAGTGAAGGCGACAGGAGAAATTGAGTGAACTGGAGACAAGAGGGAATGAATTTCTATGAAATAAGACGATGCCGTTCACCCAAAAAGCTTTGTTTTCTCTCCTCGGAGATGTCAGATTCATATCTTAGTAAGGAATGAATGTATAAATATGCTCCACGGAAAATATCGGTGACAGAACTACATGAATCCCGAACAACTGGAATTACAAAGCTGGTTATTTTCAGATAAGTTGTCGACATTTGTGCATTAGTTTATGACGCTAAAGAGTCCGGGAAGTAAAGGTTTAGATTCCTCTAGGCTTATACAGTACTTGTATGGGCACCATTAGTTTATTGTAGTTAAATGTAATTAAGATATATACTGTGGGGGATGGGGGCTGGTTTATTTACATGGGGAGTCAGCAGGATCATACTGACCTAATCCACTGACCTTTCATTATATACCATTGTCAAACAGCAAAATGTCATCAATTTTCTTAGAAAGCAGGTTCACAATTTATGTAAAAAAATGAAAAATACTAGAGATGGAGGAGGGAGATGCAGAAGCGCTGAGACTCTAAGCTGTGAGAGGGGAGAAGGGGATTCATGTTTCTACAATTTCTTTCTGCTTTAGACTAATTGAGGGCAGCATGAGGGGGCTTTTAATTGGCTTAGCACACACAGCACAGCTCTGACATCACACCTAGATGGATCTGCCACTCAGCACAGTTATAGGGAACAAACTAATGGCCCACTTAGACAAGCCAATAATTGAGGAGCAACCATTGGTAGGAATGCTCCTTCTCGATTATTGGTCCCTTCTTCATGGGGTGACAATCACCTGTTGAACAACCAAATTGTTTTAAGACAGCTTAAAAATCCTTAAACATCTGTTCACATGGGGCGATGTGCTGCCGATAACATGATATTTGAGCAATTATTCTGTTCCCATAGAATGTTTGTTGTCCTGTTTAAACAGGCAGCCAATCTGAAGATGCCACCACTTATCAAACACTTGGTGTTTATGTGTCAAATAATGACCACTGTTAAAGTATGAAATTAAAGAAGTTGTCCAGTACTTTATATTACTCCCCCAATGTATCTCCCCCGGGGCCCCTAAGACTTTTTGTAAATACTTTCTGTTGCTGATAATGTCTGTGAGTGGCTCTATCGGTGGCCGCTCACAGGCATCACGTGACCCCGCGCTGGCGTCACAACATGTGAAGCGTGACTCAGCGCTGGGGTCCCCGCGGTGACTGCTGGGTTGTGGGTGAGGTTACCTCCCACGTCACACCCAGCATCCACCGCGCGCTTTCCCAATGAATGAGGAGAGGCAGAGCGCTCGGTGGATGCCAGGTGTGACACGGGGGGGTAACCCAGCCCACAGCCTGGCATCCACCTGGAACGCGGAAGACAAAAACCCCCGGCTGCTGCAAGGACTTGTTGTGACATCAGCGAATGTCAGAGCTGGCTGCAACCGGGGGTCACGTGATGCCTGTGAGCGGCCAGTGATAGCGCCGCTCACAGGCATTATCAGCAACAGAAGGTATTTACAAGAAGTCTTAGGGGCACTGGGGGGATACACTGGGGGGGGGGGGGTAATATAAAGTAGTGTATAACCCCTTTAAGTACTATGCAAAAGTTTTATGCAGGTGTGGAAAAAGTGCTGCAAAGTAAGAATGATTTAAAAAATAGAAGTGCTAATAGTTTATTTTTGTGAATTATTAAAATGTGAAGTGAGTAAACAAAAGAGAAATGTAAATCACATCATTATTTGGTGGCCGCCCTTTGTCTTCCTCACTCCTTCTTGGTCACTTGTCACTTGCACATAGTTTTTTGACGCACTCGGCAGGAGGTTGTTCCAAACATCATGGAGATCTGACCACAGATATTCTGTGTATGAGGGTTATACAAATTCTTCTGTCTCTTCATGTGATCCCAGACAGACTGGATGATGTGAGATCAGGGCTCTGTGGGGGCCGGATCATCATTTCCAGGACTCCTCGTTCTTAATGACATGGGATGGATGTTGGGGGTCGTTGTCTTGTAACAGAATAAATCGGGAGCCAATCAGATCAGATGTCTATCTGATGATATTACATGTTGAATAAGTATGTTTCTGGATTTCTCAGCATTGTGGACCAAGAAAATATTATGCTGCAAATGAGACACAACATGTTACTTTATTTCAAAATCGAAAGATATCCAGCAGTACCATCAGCCCTAAACTACCAGTAACCAGTGGGACCCAGCTACACCCATCTGCTGTTCGAATTTGAAGAAGTCTGACCAGAATTTGTCTTCATGGAAAAATTGCAACCAAAAACCATACCTACCAAGTTTAAACAAAGAAAAGTGACTAAACTGTGGAAAACAAGGAACTGAAGGTAGAAAAATGTCATCAGGGGCTCAAGACAGAGGAGTCGAAATGTGAAATATTTTGCTGTAACAAAAAGCAGTGTGTCACGAAAGGGCTGGAGAGCGGCACAATAATGAGGGTCTGTAGGAACAGGAATGCACGGTGGAGGATCTGGTAACTTTGTGACTGCATTTCAGCAAATGGAGTTGGGGAGTTGGTCAGGATTATTGGAGTCCTCAATGCTTGTGTGACCTGCTGTGCATTTAAGTGTTGGCAATGCTGAAAATTTCTGAGCTGTTCTCATGTATTAGCATCTTTAAGCAATAGTCCTAACTTAATTTTATTGAGCTATCATCGCATCTTAGATTATTGTGGTTTGTCCTGATGAAGAACTTTGTAAACTTCGAAACACGTTGACAAATAAAAACCGCATTGATACTTTCTTGGTCTCCTATCGCATGTTGGATTATTGGCAGCGTGATATTACTGTACATCCACTTTTCCTACACTTTAGCACCATGGGCTGTGGCTGAAGTAGCAGGGTTCATGTATGACCTTCCACTCCATTCCACCATGGCCTTGTAGACAAGGGTAAAGAAGGTGAGAAAAGGGGACAATTGGTAGAAGTCCTAGAGGTGGGACCAACACCACTCCAACAGTTATTCAGTAGATATGCAATGGTTTGCTTACCCCTTTATGCTGGGTTCACACACATGTAGTGCTGATTTTACGTGGGTATTTTCTGGACGTAAATTTTGCATCATTTTACAGGACCGGCAAAGTGGATGAGTTTTAACTTGCAGTAGAGTGGTAAAATCTAGCAAAGGGGTCCTTAAAATTAAATCTTTATCTATGATCCTTTAAAAATCCAATGTTGAATGGCATACGCCACGCGCATGCTGTTCCTCATTGGATTTTTAATGGATCTTCGATAATGATGTTATTTTAAGGGCCCTTTTGCTGCATTTCTCCACTCTACTGCATTGGCGTCTTGTCACACTACAAGGCTTTATCCGCGGATCAAAGATCCTTGTTCCGTGAATCAGCTGATTTTTTTTCTTTATTGCTACTGAGAGTTTTACCTTGCCCTCTCCTACGTACGTACTGTGGTTCCTTTTGTTGCGGAATCTGTGCAGAAATTGTTTGTTGACCTTTTAATCCCCAGCGTATCAATCCTTTGTGCAGGAATCAGCGCAGCTTTCACCCTTTGCAACTGAAAAAGGTGAAATCTGCTCCAACTCTGTAACGAATCTCCAAGTAACGCGCCGATTCTGCTGCATCTGAAGGTGTCATGTATGAACAAGGCCTTAATGTTGCGGCTTTTACTCTCAAAACATTTAATCAATGGTTTCGTTTACCCGCATAGATGATGACTGATGGAAAAATTCTATCAATAAAGGTGAACTCCTAAAAACAGAAGTAAAGAAAATCTATACTAAAACATATATATTTCCTTGACGCCTATAGGCAAAATTGTACAGCTTTTCGAGTTTTTCCAGACACTTTCTGATAATGTGTTATGTTTTGTAAATTCCCACCATTGTGTTAGGATAAAATATCTTAGACATGTTTTAATTTTTTTCAATTATTTCGAGGTGTGCTTCCCTTTAAGATGGTTTTATTGTAATGGACTCGTCAGTGATTATACATTTTATAAGCTGCTATTAGCACCTCTCGGCTCCAGGGCTGCGGCTTTCCCTCTAAGCCACAACACTTCATACATTCTGTTAAATTGTATCTGAGTCTTGTTTGTCAGGATAAGCTCTGCTCTTACCAAAACCCTTTGGCTAATTGATGCTAAGCTGATTCAGCTCCTCTCATTAAGCCCTCTATAAAACATCGCACCATATTCTTCTGATGTTTGCTTTCATCACTAATTGTCAGGATGCAGTTCCCCATTACCCTCCTAGATACTTCATTTCTACTGTACGTCGGTCCAGAACTATAATTTCAAGCTGTCCTTTTGTCTTGTATGGACAGTCCCAAATAAATAGGAATCTGTCAGCAGGTTTCTGCTATGTAATCTGAGAGCAGCATAATGTAGGGGCAGAGACCCTGATTCCAACGATGTATCACTTAGTTTACTGGGTGCTGCAGTCGTGATATAGATCTAGCAGAGCTCAGAATGCTGAGCCCTGTATAACCCCGCCCATACCCCTGATTATCAGCTTTCTGTGTATGACCACGCCCACACCATTCATTGGCTGTTTTCTGTATCAATAGTGCATAGGCAGAAAGCAGCCAATCAGTGATGGGGGCGTGGTTGGACCAGGAGGCATGAGACACCTAGTCCTGTTGTGATAATCTCCTGCTGATAAAACACTGATCCTGCTGACAGGTTCCCTTATCTCCCCAAAATCCTGCTGACAGACTCCCATAAAGGGAATCTGTCACCCCCCTGGGAGCTATCAGACCTCTACTGTGGCCATACAGGGTATAGAAAAGTAAATCTATACTTACCTGTATGGCCCATAGTAGAGGTTTGATTGCAGAGAAAAGCGCTTTAATCAATTCTATTTTGTACAGGCTTGGCGTCCAGGGGATGCCAAGCAATCCCCGCCTATGTGCTTATTATTCCCCTAAATCCCCGTCTATATGCTTAATTATCATCCCCCCCCCCCTCCCCTACACATTACAGGGCTCTGTGACCTGCACTGTGCTCCCTGACTTCCCGGGCATGCGCAAAGTACCGCTCACATGGAGCGAGCTTTGCTTCATCCCGATCCCATCTACCTGTGCACTGCGCTGCAGGTTCCTATTGTGCAGGCGCTGAGGGGTCACTGTCACTTACCAGCGCCTGCACAATAGGAACCTGCAGCGCAGTGCACAGGTAGACGGGACCGGGATGAAGCAAAGCTCGCTCCATGTGAGCTCTATGTGAGCGGCGCTTTGCGCATGCCCGGGAAGTCAGGGAGCACAGTGCAGGTCACAGGGCCCTGTAACATGTAGGGGAGGGGGGAAAATGATAATTAAGCATACAGGTGGGGATTTGGGGGAATAAGGGAATGTGCACACGTTTTGCTGAGATTTTGTAGCAGATACTCCAAGTTTTTGAGGAGTTTGGAGTTTTTTGAGGAAGATTTAGGCACATGGTGACTTACAGACGTGGGAGCACCTGCCAAGTCTTCCCAGGCGAAGGCACTTTCAGCAAACACCAGCAGTCGTTTTTCTGAAGCAGCTTCACCAGAGGTTCTGTCATCGTTCTTGTGGCGGCATCTTTTACTCTATACTTTGAAGTTTTCGAGAATAGACGGCTTTCTAGAAGAAGTAGAAGAATGAACTTGTAATTATTTTTAACAACATCAGGATTTCTGACCCATGAAGCAGTTAAAACAGCTATCATAAGACAAAACATGTGCACAGCAATGTCGCTTTGACAGTACTGTGCATTATGTTTATGTTATGGGACACTTTTGCACCACTTTTTCCAGGTGCAAACTATCGGAAAAAATACTTCATATGCACACAGCCTTGGAGAGTTTCTGCTCATTTTTTCTCCAAAAACTCAGCAGAAAGACTGCATGTGCACTTACCCTAACACTGCATCTAGGGGAGAATATCTTCATTCTTACAGCACCTGAAGGAGCATTGCATGGCGAAACATGAAGTCCTTTAATGCTGAATATCATGATATTATCATGTCACTTTACAGTAGAGCCACAAGTTTTTATTATAAAAAGAGCAAAGATTCAGTTCACTGTGCAAAAGGTAAAGTTGCTTATTGACCTCACTTAGCACTCAGGAAACATAAATACATCCCTGCCATTATAGCCAATATTCCTAGGCTTTACTATGTTCATTGTGGGCTTTAGGGTACCCCAAAAGTCAGGTTACAAAAAAATCTATGGGTTCTGGCTTTTTGTGACTTTCTTGTACCCCAGCCTTATTCAGTGGAGCTATGCTGTAATACCACACTTGACCTATGGGCAGTGTTGGCGCAGTTTTTGAATTTTTTTTTTCTTATATTTCTATGGGAGTTATAGAAATATTATTGCTCAGCCGATTCCGTAGTCCATTATGTCTGCTGTATGTGAAAGGCTGGAATGTGAATACCCCTTTAATCCATGAAAAACATGCCTGATTTCTTTCAGAATCAGTGCTACCCCCTGACTATGGGATTTGTCTTACATTGAAATCCCTTTGAAGTGAATGGAGCTGAGTTGCAATACTACAAACAACCCAAGGTCAGGGGTGGTGCTGTGTCACCAAAAAGCAGCCATTTTTTTTAAATACTGGACACCCCCTTTATAATCTTTAGGATTGTTGGTGTATAGATCGGCAGATATTCCAGCGCATATGCCAACGACGCGCCACAAATTACAGGTATGAATTAAGCCAAGCTCACGTGGATCTGACACCATGAAAACTTAAGCGACATCTGGTACAAGGGCAAAAATTTTTTGCTCTGAGGGTTTCTGCACACAAGGTTTATTCACGCCGATTCCAACCCATGAAAAGCAGGTTTATTACCATGGACGTGTGACCAAGTTATTTCTGGTCTGTGGGGACATTACCAGGTGACATTGCTGCTGAATAAAAATCACCAAGACCAATATTACTGCCATGTCGATGTAGATACAGTTCTGCGGGCCACATGAGGGATTACAGTACCGATATTTATAGCCACTCAGAAGTGACAGGAATCACCCCCTTTTTACGTCTTTTCCATCCATCCCAGACAACCATGATGACGACTCCAAACCCCAGCTCTTCTGGAGAATTCGCAGTATACAAATGACTTTCTTCTTGACTGGAGTTGATTTTTCCATCTTTTCCATCTAGCCCAGTGTTACGCACCTTTCCCGAATAGGCCAGGTTCAGCTCCTTTCCCTATGGCTGCCACTCTTTGTATGGCTCCATGTTGGGATTTGCACATTGCCTGGCGTGCCTCTGTGACATCATCTCCTTAGCCTTCCTAAGACCTAGCTAGAGACACAGCTGTGTCTTCGTATTGAGACTCTAGGGTCAAGTTTGTTTGGAGAGCTCCACCAACCGTTCACACTGTGCAGTCAACTTGCGCTATTCCTGCATACCCTCAGTTCTGCTGATTAACCTTCTGCTTGCCACCTTGCAGTAAACTAACGGGCTGTTATTGGACTTTGTTCATATTATGCATTCATCCTCTGTCTTCTTCTGTGTGCTGCACCGGACTTTCCATTTTCCTCTTCATCTGCCCTTCTGGTCCTATGAGTCCAGAATGTCCAAGTCATTGCTCCTCCATTTGCTCTCCAGTCATCTGCACCAAAGCCCCCTGCATCCTTGTGTCCACCATGACCTGGAGCTTCATGAATCCACCTCACTAGGTGAGCCTAACACCCAGACCACCATGATGACTTCTTCCAACCACGTCTTGTCTGCAGAGTTTGCATTATAGACATATCTAACTTCTCACACGTCCCCATCTATACTCAACCTATGAAAACTCTCTATTCTGCTACCTCTCATCCCCCAATTCTGTGTCTGTTGCTACCTCTGCCAGGAATGGTCCCAAAAAGTACTCCAGACAGTATCTGGTTTCAACATAGTAAAAGTAAATTTTTGCTGCCTCATTTCTCCATCAATAGTGATCTTCTTAGTGCCCCAAAACAGTAACATGTCTCCTCTTATTACAGGTCTCCTACTTTTGAGCTCCTTGTAAAGTAATAATGCCCCCTTTGTGGACTTCATGCATTAACATTGCTCCTAGATAGTAATAGTGCCCACTGCGTGTAGGCAAGAAAGTAAAACTGCCCCCAAAACCAAAAAACTCACCTGGTCTTCTCCTTCTCCCAGAGACTCAGCACAGGCGGTGCGATGCAGAGATGTTAATGACACTGCGACACTGATATCCTGTGCATCCCTGCAAGCCTAACACTACCTGCAACCCACCGGATGAAGAGTGGTACAACGTTATCACAGATTTAATGTGCATGGTTGCCTGGTGTATTGGCGCTGATCAGGCGATCCTGTGGATCCAGGACCACCACCTAACTATCTACAATACTCAAAAAGACAACGTCCTGCCATAGCCTGGCCTTTACAAAATACCATCCAGAGTGGTTACAACAATCACTTCAGCAGCACGAACCTTTATGATTCCTTATGACCACTATACCACTATCTATGTGCAACAGGAGTACAGGTCTTAGTCAAAGTTGCTGTAAATAAGGAATACGGTGACTTTAGGGACCATGCAGCTTAACTAGCAGCAATCTCAGCAGTGACGTCACACTAGTCAACTTGTTGTTGCATCGACTTGTCAGCCCTGCTGCACCAGCACCACCGGTCTGTGCTGCAGAAGAACAGCTCCTCCAGACTTAGGGTATTGTGGATCCAAATCACCATTTATCTTGATACTGTCCTTCTAGGACCTCTGGACTGGTGCTACTGACACGCCCCCTGGGCCGTGGGGGTACCCGGAGCCGGGCCTTGTAGATGCTGGGGGTTGTAGTCACTGTGGCGGCGACCCGGTCCGTGACCCAGGGCGGTCAAACCAGGGTAGTCTATGGGTGTCTCTGTTATATATAATCCGACTACGCCACCTGTGGAATGCGGTTATTGGGAACCGCCGCTGCGGTGCAGTCCGCTGAAGCTGGTGGTATGCGCAGCAAGGTGATGTAACTCCCCGCACGAAGAGTGGAACTTCAGGGCAGCGTGTATGGATGATGGTGGTTATGGTGCTGGTAGTCAGTAATGACACGGAGTCAGATAGTGCAGTCTCAGATCCTTTACTCACGGTCAAAGCAGTTCCAGTTACAGGCACCAGTGCAAGGCCCACGGCGTCCTGTGTTCACGCAGTGAGAGGTTCAGCCGACCCTCAGGTAACTCCGGAGCATATTACAGGACCCCCTTCTGTGTGTCCTCTCTCTGGCCTGCTCCCTGCACCTCACACCCAGTAGCACTTCTATCCGGTATCCTCGGGCCTTGGCGGGCGACGTGTGTTCCGTCCCCTGGGTCCTATGCGGCTACCTTCTTAGTGTACTGGTGTGGACTTGTGGCCTGCAGTACTTGAAATGCTGCAGCCTCCAGTTTCCTAGTTGGGCCTTGTAGCTCTGTGCTAGTTGAGGGACCGGTTCCCGTTTTCTGGCCTGATCCCCCTACCTCCTAGTAGCGGCGGGCGTGCGGGTGGCTTGCTGCACGGCACGTACCCCTAGGGTCCCTTCGGTTTCTGGAGCCTTCCTGCTCCCTGTCCTCTCTTCTCCTTCCAGGCTCAGGCCTCCTGACTAGGCCCGCCTGTGGAGCAGAGCTCATGCAGAGCCTCTGCTCCCTGTCACTTCTCCTCAGACTGAACTCCACCACTCTCTCCTTGAACCAAGATGGTTCCTTGATTTTATACCTCCTACTCCAGTGCTCCCAGGATCTACGTCCTCCACCCCATCCACTACCTGGTTCCCCCTCTCTAAGTGGTTCCTCCCCACTCCAGCCAGGGATCAGGGACTGTGCTCTCCCGTAGGAGCAATCTCGCCCTGTCCCCCGGAAATGTGGTGTAGTGGATGTAGTGTTAGGGTCCTGAGCCATACTCCTTCCTTACCTGAGAGTGAGGTACCACATCTCTTGATGAGATGCAATAACTCTGTGGTGACAGAACCCTCAGGGGCGCCACACTTCCATACTCAACACTGAGTGAGAAATGACCCCAAAATGTAAGCAGTGTTTCTCTTACCACTTACAGACTTCTCTATCAGCCACAAAACGACAAACTCTGCCTTAATACCAAGTATTCTGATGCAATACTTAGCGCTACCAGATTCATCACCACATCGGTGATGGGCTCGGCGTTGACAAGCAGTCCTTCCTCTGGAAATACCGGCAGGTGGAGATCAGCGAATTAATCTGAGTGGAATTAAATTCTCCTCAAATTTTTTAAAAAAATCATTTCCCAGAATACTTGGTTTTTGCAAATACAGAGCATGTCTGCTGCCCAGCAAGGACCACTGATGTATTTTTTGGGATGTTCCTGCTGATTGCCAAGTCAAACGAGTGAATCAAAAGAGCAATCAGAGAGCAGGTGTGGGGTCAATCATCAATCAAAACGCTGCCCTCCCCCGGTCAATAATAGGATTTTCTTTGGTGATGCTGACCCAGATTTGTTCCGACAATTCTCTTTTACTCGATCTTGCTCCCTCTTTTATGCGCTCTTTCCCTTCCACTCTGTCTCTTTTTCTCTCTCTACCCCTCTTTTCCTCTTTCCCTACCTCTCTCCCTAACTCTGTATCACTGTCCTTCTCTTTCTCTACACTTCTCTTTCTCCACCTCTCTTTCTCTCTCCATCTCCCTCTCTTGACCCAACCCTCTCCCCTGACTTTCTCTCACCTCTGCTCTGTCTCCTTCTCTCTCTCCTTCTCTCTCACTCCAACCCTATCTACCTTTTCCTACCTCTCTCTCACTCTTTGTCTGTCTCCATCTCGCTCTTTCTTTGTCTCTCTATCTCACTCTACCCCCCTCTCTCTTCCTTTTTCTCCCTTTGCCTTTCTCTGCCTCTCTTTCTTTCTCTCTCTCTTATCATATTTTACTCTCTTTTTCTCCTCTCTCGCTTTCTCACTCTCTCTCTTGCTATTCTCCTCTTTCTCTCTCTTCCTCTTTCTCTGACTCACTATCCTCCTTTCTATCTTTCTTCCTCTCTCGATATCTCCCTATCTTTTTCCCTCTCTAAAGTCATTTCTCTTTCTTTCTTTCTTTCTTTCTTTCTTTCTTTCTTTCTTTCTTTCTCTTTCTTTCCTTCTTTCTCTCTTTCTCCTCTTTTCTTTCTTTCTTTCTCCCTCTTTTTTCCTCTCTCTATCCTTCTTTCTCTTTCTCCTTTTCTCTCTCACTCTCCTTACCTCATTCTCTCTCTCTTTCTTTTTTTCTCTAGGTCTCTCTCGTTATCTTACCCACTCTCTTTCTACCTCTCTCCTTATATTACTCTCTTCCTCTCTTTTCGCTATCCTCCCCTCTCTGTTTCTTGCTTTCTTTCTCTCTCTCCCTCTCTTTTCCCTCTATCCTTCTCTCTCTTTCTACCTCTCACCTTACCTCCTTCTCTCTTTCTCTATTGGTCACCCTCGTTATCCTGCCCTCTCTTTCTCCCTTTCTCTCCCTCTCTCTCTTTCATCTTTCCTCCTCGCTCTCTCTCTTTTTCTCTCATTCTCTCCTTTTATCACCCCACCGGCTACCAATTATATAGAAGGTGCAACACTGGACTCCTGTAATGAAAACAAGAGATCTTTTCATAGGACTGGAATGGTGAAAATGAGAATGCTCACGAGACCTGCTAATCAGTTATGGTTAGTGCAAACTCCGTGGTCACCTATGATCTGACAATTTATGTTCACAACTGCGTGCAACATTGTATTCCAGAATGAAGGGAACTAAAAGCAAAGTGATCAGTGTAGTGAGGGATGCAGTCGCTTTGTGCTAGTTGTTAACTCTTAATCCAACACTCCCCGGCTTGGAGGGAGAATTTATATAAGTGCAGTATGTCATGGGTCTGCAATTCAGAAGGAAAATGAAGGGACAGAGGGGAACGCACTTTGCTGTAATGTGTGACGGCAGAGGTGAGATCTGGAGACATGTGGCGTGGTGGCATATTATGATAAATTGATGGGAGCAGGGGTTACATAATCTTCAGGCACAGAAGATTAGAGATAGAGGGAACATGCTGCTGGAGCAGATTATTGTTTTATGTCAATAGTAAGTCACTAGTGTTGGATCACAGTGTGAAGTGGAGAAACTATACACACGTTTTGCCATACAACATCCCCTACTATAGTTGTATGTAACATAATAGGGATGGAAACACCGCAGGAAAACGTCACATATATTAGCGATGCGCCAACTCAATGCAAGGCAGATGTTTCAAGCCAAGTCCAATTACCACTGATAGGGGACACGGATAGCTTCCTTCTATGCACCCCACAGTGTTCCCCGAGGCTAGCAATCATATCCGCGAAAGAATTCTGAACTTCTAATTCTATCATATTCCAAGAGAGTGGTTATAGCATACGAATCCACATGGAAGATTCCCATGCAAAAAAAAAAAATACAGTCCTAGACTTATTAACAGGTCTAAAAATAACTAATTATTAGTCAGAAACTTGTGGAACTCCAGCTGTTGTGAAACTAGAACTCCACTGACTGTCGGGGAATACTGGTGTCATGCGTCTTGTGGCGGCTTCTCTGTCCGTCGAGCCACAGAAGATATACCTTTTCTCCCGGTGTTTAGTTTCTGTTACCCTAAAAAGACTGAAAAAAGGATAACAGGTGTTTTCATTTACTCGTTTGTCTGCCCTTTCATTTTTTGGGTGCAGCTTAATATACTTTTCCCCTGCTGGTATTTCCCGATGGTGATAGTCTCATTTGGATGTCCAGCCATAATACTGTAGTTTAAGCCAGTCAGTGAAAGACCAGCTAGGGTTTATCTCTCTGCTGTTTATGTTTTTTACCCTGCACCTATCTTCTGTTTCTTTTTAGAAAGTAGGCAGCACATTCTCTAACAGTAAGTACTTAATCCTTTATTTTGCATTTCGTGGATTGTTTTAATCAATCTGGGATCTCTTTCTATTTCAGCACACTTTTCTTTCTGTAGGTAATTTGCACTCTGCTCTGCCATCCGGTTCTTCAGAAAGAACTGTGGGGACTGTAGAGACTGCAGGGTCAGGATCTCTAGTCTGTACAGGAACCAGCACTGTCAGTGGCAGTTTTTAGTTTCCCGAGAGAGCTGATACACTATCATAATAGCTTGGTGTTGAAGTGGTACAACAGCTGTTTGTTGACCCTCATATTACACTATCAGTTTCATCACTGTGGAAAGTCACCAGAGGTTCAGCGCTATAGGAAGTGGCACAAGGTTCAGCACATTGGACAGCAACCAAAGGGTCAGGACCAGAGGGTCAGCAGTGTAGATGGAAAAAGTTGTCTAGGTTAAGGTGCAAGATTTGCAGTTTTCCTACAGATTTACTACAATTAGAACCAGTAATTGGCATAAGTTATAATGCAAATCTACAAAAAAATATTTGCACGCACAGTCAAAAAATGAAAGAGATTTATAATGGCCATGTGCCTCCTAATAGTTAGAACTGGTGTAAAAACTCTCAAAGTTGCAATATTTTTGCACAGCAACTTGACTAGAAAAAAAAATTGCAACATTTCAAACTCTTTTAAGTCAGAATTCTGAATAAAACTGCAGGTCAAATAGGAGCTACGATATTGACTTTCCCAAATGCAGCATGCTTTCGGTGTGTTTTTTTTTTTTTCACGCATTTTACGTGTAGGTTTTTATACAGTAAAAAAAAAATTTAAATGTGAAATAAAATAAATAAAAAGCATTAAAAAATAAAACCTTTCAGAAGGCATTTATTTTTTTTACAAATTGAAAAAGTTTGACTTGTAAAAAAAATCCAATTAATTGGATGTGTATTGTAAAAAGCTTTCTTTTTAATACACTTTTTTTTTTTTTACCTATAGTGAAGTGTGTGGGAAAAGACATGAAAAGAAGGCCATAATTAGAATAAACAGCCTCAAAAAATGCCCTTAATTCTTTTCTGCAAAATAACGAGATAAAAGAAAGATTTAACAAAGCAGTTACTGCAGTTTGATGCTCCTTTTTGATCCAGTATGATAGGAGTATAACTCCTTCCCATACATTTTCCATTGTCTTTGAATTAATCTCTGTGGTGGCGACTTGAGAAAACTACCAAAAAAATCTGAATTTTCTTTAAAAAAAAAAAAAAGTTATAAGGGTGTGCTGATGGAGGGATAGAAGGGAGAATGACTTGGAGAGAGGAGTCCTAGATCTCCATTCACAAAAGAGTAACATTATAGAAAATGTCATCGATGTTCAGAGTAGGAACAAAATAAAAGTATGCGTTGACGTGAGTGTGCTGCATTTTATTTCTTATTAATCTGGTGTTGTGAATCTGACCATATCTACAGAGAGGGAGGGTATGACAAATTGGTGACATGAAGAAGAGCAGAACTTGCGGATCAGCACCAGGGATAGCGGCTGCATAGAACATGCGGATCAGCACCAAGAACAGCGTCTGCATAAAACATGCGGATCAGCACCAGGAACAGCGTCTGCATAGAACACGTGGGTCAGAACCAGGGACAGCGGCTGCAGAGAACAAGCGGATCAGCAATAGGGACTGAAGCTGCAGAGAAAAAGCGGATCAGCACCAGAGACAGCGGCTGCATAGAACATTCGGATCAGCACCAGAGACAGCGGCTGCATAGAACATGCGGATCAGCACCAGGGACAGCGGCTGCATGGAACATGCAGGTCAGCAACAGGGACTGGGCTGCATAGATCATGCGGATCAGCACCAGGGATAGCAGCTACAGAGAACAAGTGGATCAGCAATAGGGACTACGGCTACAGAGAACAAGCGGATCAGCACCAGAGACAGCGGCTGTATACTACATGCGGGTCAGCACCAGGGACTGCGGCTGGTTAGAACATGTGGTTCAGCACCAGTAACAGTGGCTGCATAGAATGAGCGGATCAGCACCAGGGACAATGGCTGAAAAGAACATGCGGATCAGCACCAGGAACAATGGCTGAAATGAACATGCGGATCAGCACCAGGGACAGTGGCTGCATAGAACATGTGGATCAGCACCAGGAACAGCGGCTGCATAGAATGTGCGGATCAGAACCAGGGACAGCGGCTGCATAGAATATGCGCATCACCATCAGCGACAGCGGCCGCATAGAACATGCAGATCAGCAACAGGAACAGTGGCTGCATAGAACATGCGGATCAGCACCAGAGACAGCGGCTGCATAGAACATGCGGATCAGCACCAGGGACAGTGGCTGCATAGAACATGCAGGTCAGCAACAGGGACTGGGCTGCATAGATCATGCGGATCAGCACCAGGGATAGCTGCTACAGAGAACAAGCGGATCAGCAATAGGTACTACGGCTGCAGAGAACAAGCGGATCAGCACCAGAGACAGCGGCTGTATACTACATGCGGGTCAGCACCAGGGACTGCGGCTGCTTAGAACATGTGGTTCAGCACCAGTAACAGTGGCAGCATAGAATGAGCGGATCAGCACCAGGGACAATGGCTGAAAAGAACATGCGGATCAGCACCAGGAACAATGGCTGAAATGAACATGCGGATCAGCACCAGGGACAGTAGCTGCATAGAACATGTGGATCAGCACCAGGAACAGCGGCTGCATAGAACGTGTGGATCAGCACCAGGGACAGCGGCTGCATAGAAAATGCGCATCAGCACCAGTGACAGCGGCCGCATAGAACATGCAGATCAGCAACAGGAACAGTGGCTGCATAGAACATGCGGATCAGCACCAGAGACAGCGGCTGCATAGAACATGCGGATCAGCACCAGGGACAGCGGCTGCATAGAACATGCAGGTCAGCAACAGGGACTGGGCTGCATAGATCATGCGGATCAGCAGCAGGGATAGCAGCTACAGAGAACAAGCGGATCAGCAATAGGGACTACGGCTGCAGAGAACAAGTGGATCAGCACCAGAGACAGTGGCTGTATACAACAAGCGGGTGAGCACCAGGGACTGCGGCTGCTTAGAACATGTGGTTCAGCACCAGTAACAGTGGCTGCATAGAAAGAGCGGATCAGCACCAGGGACAATGGCTGAAAAGAACATGCGGATCAGCACCAGGAACAATGGCTGAAATGAACATGCGGATGAGCACCAGGGACACAGCTGCATAGAATATGCGCATCAGCACCAGCGACAGCAGCCGCATAGAACATGCAGATCAGCAACAGGAACAGTGGCTGCATAGAACATGCAAATCAGCACGAGGGATTGCGGCTGCATAGAATATGCGGATCAGCACCAGGGAGAGAGGCTGCATAGAATTTGTGGATCAGCACCAGGGACAGCGGCTGCATAGAACATGTAGATGAGCACCAGGAACAGCGGCTGCATAGAACATGCGGATCAGCAATAGGGTCAGCGGCTGCATAGAACATGCGGATCAGCAACAGGAACAGCGGCTGCATAGAATGCGCTGATCAGCACCAGGAACAGCGGCAGCATAGAATGCGCTGATCAGCACCACGGACAGCAGCTGCAGAGAACATGCGGATCAGCACCAGGAACAGCGGCTGCATAGAACATGCGGATCAGCAACAGGGACAGCGGCTGCATAGAACATGCGGATCAGCACCAGGGACAGCGGCTGCATAGACCATGCGGATCAGCACCAGGAACAGTGGCTGCTTAGAACATGTGGATCAGCAACAGAGACAGAGGCTACACAGAATGCGCGGATCAGCACCAGGAACAGCAGCTGCAGAATACATGCGAATCAGCACCAGGAACAGCGGCTGCATAGAACATGCGGATCAGCACCAGGGACAGCGGCTGCATAGTCTATGCGGATCAGCACCAGGAACAGCGGCTGCATAGCACATGAGGATCAGCACCAGGGACAGCGGCTGCATAGAACATGCGGATCAGCACCAGGGACAGTGGCTGCAGAGAACATGCGGATCAGCAACAGGGACAGAGGCTAAACAGAATGCGCAGATCAGCAACAGGGACAGCAGCTGCAGCTAACATGCGGATCAGCACCAAGAACAACGGCTGCATAGAACATGTGGATCAGCACCAGGGACAGCGGCTGCATAGACCATGCAGATCAGCACCAGGAACAGTGGGTGCATAGAACATGCGGATCAGCACCTGGGACAGCGGCTGCATAGAACATGCGGATCAGCACCAGGGACAGCGGCTACATAGGACATGCGGATCAGCACCAGGGACAGCGTCCGCATAGAACATGCGGATCAGCACCAGGGACAGCGGCTGTAGAGAACATGCGGATCAGCACCAGGGACAGCGGCTGCAGAGAACATGCGGATTAGCACCGGGGACAGCAGCTGCACAGAATGCGCGGATCAGCAGCAGGGACAGCGGCTGCTTAGAACATGCGGATCAGCACCAGGGACAGCGGCTGCATAGAACATGCGGATCAGCACCAGGGACAGCGGCTGCATAGAACATGCGGATCAGCACCAGGGACAGCGGCTGCAGAGAACATGCGGATCAGCATCAGGGACAGCGGCTGCACAGAATGCGCGGATCAGCACCAGGGACAGCGGCTGCTTAGAACATGCGGATCAGCACCAGGGACAGCGGCTGCATAGAACATGCGGATCAGCACCAGGGACAGCGGCTGCATAGAACATGCGGATCAGCAATAGGGACAGCGGCTGCATAGAACATGCGGAACAGCACCAGGGACAGCGGCTGCATAGAACATGCGTATCAGCACCAGGGACAGCGGCTGCTTAGAACATGCGGATTAGCACCAGGGACAGCGACTGCAAAGAATATGCGGATCAGCACCAGGGACAGCGGCTGCTTTGCACATGCGGATTAGCACCAGGGACAGCGGCTGCATAGCACATGCGGATCAGCACCAGGGACAGCAACTGCATAGAACATGCAGATCAGCACCAGGGACAGCGGCTGCATAGAACATGCGGATCAGCACCAGGGACTGTGGTTGCAGAGAACATGCGGATCAGCACCAGGGACAGCGGCTGCAGAGAACATGCGGATCAGCACCAGGGACAGCGGCTGCAGAGAACATGCAGATCAGCACCAGGGACAGCGGCTGCTTAGAATATGCGGATCAGCACCAGGGACAGCAGCTGCTTAGAACATGTGGATCAGCACCAGGGACAGCGGCTGCTTAGAACATGCGGATCAGCACCAGGGACAGCGGCTGCTTAGAACATGCGGATCAGCACCAGGGACAGCGGCTGCAGAGAACATGCGGATCAGCAACAGGGACAGCGGCTGCATAGAACATGCGGATTAGCACCGGGGACAGCGGCTGCAGAGAACATGCGGATCAGCACCAGGGACAGCGGCTACATAGAACATGCCGATCAGCACCAGGGACAGCGGCTGCATAGACCATGCGGATCAGCACCAGGAACAGTGGCTGCTTAGAACATGCGGATCAGCAACAGGGACAGAGGCTACACAGAATGCGCGGATCAGCACCAGGGACAGCAGCTGCAGAGTACATGCGGATCAGCACCAGGAACAGTGGCTGCATAGAACATGCGGATCAGCACCAGGGACAGCGGCTGCATAGACCATGCGCATCAGCACCAGGAACAGCGGCTGCATAGCACATGCGGAACAGCACCAGGGACAGCGGTTGCATAGAACATGTGGATCAGCACCAGGGACAGCGGCTTCATAGAACATGCGGATAAGCACCAGGGACAGTGGCTGCAGAGAACATGCGGATTAGCAACAGGGACAGAGGCTACACAGAATGCGCGGATCAGCACCAGGCACAGCAGCTGCAGATAACATGCGTATCAGCACCAAGAACAGCGGCTGCAAAGAACATGTGGATCAGCACCAGGGACAGCGGCTGCATAGACCATGCAGATCAGCACCAGGAACAGCGGGTGCATAGAATATGCGGATCAGCACCTGGGACAGTGGCTGCATAGAACATGCGGATCAGCACCAGGGACTGCGGCTACATAGAACATGCGGATCAGCACCAGGGACAGCGTCTGCATAGAACATGCGGATCAGCATCAGGGACAGCGGCTGCAGAGAACATGCGGATCCGCACCAGGGACAGCGCCTGCTTAGAATATGCGGATCAGCACCAGGGACAGCGGCTGCTTAGAACATGCGGATCAGCACCAGGGACAGCGGCTGTTTAGAACATGCGGATCAGCACCAGGAACAGTGGCTGCTTAGAACATGCGGATCAGCAACAGGGACAAAGGCTACACAGAATGCGTGGATCAGCACCAGGGACAGCAGCTGCAGAGTACATGCGGATCAGCACCAGGAACAGTGGCTGCATAGAACATGCGGATCAGCACCAGGGACAGCGGCTGCATAGACCATGCGGATCAGCACCAGGAACAGCGGCTGCATAGCACATGCGGAACAGCACCAGGGACAGCGGTTGCATAGAACATGTGGATCAGCACCAGGGACAGCGGCTTCATAGAACATGCGGATAAGCACCAGGGACAGTGGCTGCAGAGAACATGCGGATTAGCAACAGGGACAGAGGCTACACAGAATGCGCGGATCAGCACCAGGGACAGCAGCTGCAAATAACATGCGTATCAGCACCAAGAACAGCGGCTGCAAAGAACATGTGGATCAGCACCAGGGAAAGCGGCTGCATAGACCATCCAGATCAGCACCAGGAACAGCGGGTGCATATAATATGCGGATCAGCACCTGGGACAGTGGCTGCATAGAACATGCGGATCAGCACCAGGGACAGCGGCTACATAGAACATGCGGATCAGCACCAGGGACAGCGTCTGCATAGAACATGCGGATCAGCATCAGGTACAGCGGCTGCAGAGAACATGCGGATCCGCACCAGGGACAGCGCCTGCTTAGAATATGCGGATCAGCACCAGGGACAGCGGCTGCTTAGAACATGCGGATCAGCACCAGGGACAGCGGCTGTTTAGAACATGCGGATCAGCACCAGGGACAGCGGCTCCTTAGAACATGCGGATCAGCACCAGGGACAGCGGCTGCAGAGAACATGCGGATCAGCACCAGGGACAGCGGCTGCTTTGCACATGCGGATCAGCACCAGGGACAGCAGCTGCAGAGAACATGCGGATCAGCACCAGGGACAGCAACTGCATAGAACATGGGGATCAGCACCAGGGACAGCGGCTGCATAGAACATGCGGATCAGCACAAGGGACAGCGACTACTTAGAACATGCGGATCAGCACCAGGGACAGAGGCTGCATAGAACGTGCGGATCAGCACCAGGGACAGCGGCTGCTTAGAACATGCGGATCAGCACCAGGGACAGCGGCTGCATAGAACATGCGGATCAGCACCAGGGACAGCGGCAGCATAGAACATGCGGATCAGCACCAGGGACAGTAGATGCAGAGAACATGCGGATCAGCATCAGGGACAGCGGCTGCACAGAATGCGCGGATCAGCACCAGGGACAGCGGCTGCTTAGAACATGCGGATCAGCACCAGGGACAGCGGCTGCATAGAACATGCGGATCAGCACCAGGGACAGCGGCTGCATAGAACATGCGGATCAGCACCAGGGACAGCGGCTGTATAGAACATGCGGATCAGCAATAGGGACAGCGGCTGCATAGAACATGCGGATCAGCACCAGGGACAGCGGCTGCATAGAACATGCGTATCAGCACCAGGGACAGCGGCTGCTTAGAACATGCGGATTAGCACCAGGGACAGCGACTGCAAAGAACATGCGGATCAGCACCAGGGACAGCGGCTGCTTTGCACATGCGGATTAGCACCAGGGACAGCGGCTGCATAGCACATGCGGATCAGCACCAGGGACAGCGGCTACTTAGAATATGAGGATCAGCACCAGGGACAGCGGCTGCTTAGAACATGCGGATCAGCACCAGGGACAGCGGCTGCTTAGAATATGCGGATCAGCACCAGGGACAGCTTCTGCTTAGAACATGCGGATCAGCACCAGGGACAACGGCTGCTTAGAACATGCGGATCAGCACCAGGGACAGCGGCTGCTTAGAACATGCGGATCAGCACCAGGGACAGCGGCTGCAGAGAACATGCGGATCAGCACCAGGGACAGCGGCTGCATTGAACATGCGGATCAGCATCGGGGACAGCGGCTGCAGAGAACATGCGGATCAGCACCAGGGACAGCGGCTACATAGAACATGCCGATCAGGTCCAGGGACAGCGGCTGCATAGACCATGCGGATCAGCACCAGGAACAGTGGCTGCTTAGAAAATGCGGATCAGCAACAGGGACAGAGGCTACACAGAATGCATGGATCAGCACCAGGGACAGCAGCTGCAGAGTACATGCGGATCAGCACCAGGAACAGTGGCTGCATAGAACATGCGGATCAGCACCAGGGACAGCGGCTGCATAGACCATGCGGATCAGCACCAGGAACAGCGGCTGCATAGCACATGCGGAACAGCACCAGGGACAGCGGCTGCATAGAACATGTGGATCAGCACCAGGGACAGCGGCTTCATAGAACATGCGGATAAGCACCAGGGACAGTGGCTGCAGAGAACATGCGGATCAGCAACAGGAACAGAGGCTACACAGAATGCGCGGATCAGCACCAGGGACAGCAGCTGCAGATAACATGCGTATCAGCACCAAGAACAGCGGCTGAAAAGAACATGTGGCTCAGCACCAGGGACAGCGGCTACATAGACCATGCAGATCAGCACCAGGAACAGCGGGTGCATAGAATATGCGGATCAGCACCTGGGACAGTGGCTGCATAGAACATGCGGATCAGCACCAGGGACAGCGGCTACATAGAACATGCGGATCAGCACCAGGGACAGCGTCTGCATAGAACATGCGGATCAGCATCAGGGACAGCGGCTGCAAAGAACATGCGGATCAGCACCAGGGACAGCGGCTGCTTAGAATATGCGGATCAGCACCAGGGACAGCGGCTGCTTAGGACATGCGGATCAGCACCAGGGACAGCGGCTGTTTAGAACATGCGGATCAGCACCAGGGACAGCGGCTCCTTAGAATATGCGGATCAGCACCAGGGACAGCGGCTGCTTAGAACATGCGGATCAGCACCGGGGATAGCGGCTGCAGAGAACATGCGGATCAGCAACAGGGACAGCGGCTGCATAGAACATGCGGATCAGCACCAGGGACAGCGGCTGCATAGACCATGCGGATCAGCACCAGGAACAATGGCTGCTTAGAACATGCGGATCAGCAACAGGGACAGAGGCTACACAGAATGCGCGGATCAGCACCAGGGACAGCAGCTGCAGAGTACATGCGGATCAGCACCAGGAACAGCGGCTGCCTAGAACATGCGGATCAGCACCAGGGACAGCGGCTGCATAGACCATGCGGATCAGCACCAGGAACAGAGGCTGCATAGCACATGCGGAACAGCACCAGGGACAGCGGCTGCATAGAACATGCGGAACAGCACCAGGGACAGCGGCTGCATAGAACATGCGGATCAGTACCAGGGACAGCGGCTGCAAAGAACATGCAGATAAGCACCAGGGATAGTGGCTGCAGAGAACATGCGGATCAGCAACAGGGACAGAGGCTACACAGAATGCGCGGATCGGCACCAGGGACAGCAGCTGCAGATAACATGCGTATCAGCACCAAGAACAGCGGCTGCACAGAACATGTGGATCAGCACCAGGGACAGCGGGTGCATAGAACATGCGGATCAGCACCTGGGACAGTGGCTGCATAGAACATGCGGATCAGCACCAGGGACAGCGGCTACATAGAACATGCGGATCAGCACCAGGGACAGCGTCTGCATAGAACATGCGGATCAGCACCAGGGACAGCGGCTGCAGAGAACATGCGGATCAGCACCAGGGACAGCGGCTGCAGAGAACATGCGGATCAGCACCAGGGACAGCGGCTGCACAGAATGTGCGGATTAGCACCAGGGACAGCGTCTGCATAGAACATGCGGATCAGCATCAGGGACTGCGGCTGCAGAGATCATGCGGATCAGCACCAGGGACAGCGGCTGCATAGAACATGCGGATCAGCACCAGGGACAGCGGCTGCTTAGAACATGCGGATTAGCACCAGGGACAGCGGCTGCATAGAACATGCGGATCAGCACCAGAGACAGCGGCTACATAGAACATGCGGATCAGCACCAGGGACAGCGGCTGCTTAGAACATGCGGATCAGCACCAGGGACAGCGGCTGCTTAGAACATGCGGATTAGCACCAGGGACAGCGGCTGCATAGAACATGCGGATCAGCACCAGAGACAGCGGCTACATAGAACATGCGGATCAGCACCAGGGACAGCGGCTGCTTAGAACATGCGGATCAGCACCAGGGACAGCGGCTGCTTAGAACATGCGGATTAGCACCAGGGACAGCGGCTGCATAGAACATGCGGATCAGCACCAGAGACAGCGGCTGCATAGAACATGCGGATCAGCACCAGGGACAGCGGCTGCTTAGAACATGCGGATCAGCACCAGGGACAGCGACTGCTTAGAACATGCGGATCAGCACCAGGGACAGCGGCTGCATAGAACATGCGGATCAGCACCAGGGACAGCGGCTGCTTAGAACATGCGGATCAGCACCAGGGACAGCGGCTGCTTAGAACATGTGGATCAGCACCAGGGACAGCGGCTTCTTAGAACATGTGGATCAGCACCAGGGACAGTGGCTGCAGAGAACATGCGGATCAACACCGGGGAGAGCGTTCAGTTATCAGCACCAGAGACAGTAATCGGCGGAAGGATCCAGGCTTGCTGATGGCGGAGGGATCAGTTGCTCAGCCTGGAGGAGGAGCCCGGACGGATGCAGCAGTGTTTATAGAGCGCAGCAGCCGCCGCCGTGCTCAGTCCGGAGGAGACGCTGGAGGTTGTGGATTGTCGCTGTCAGTGTTTCCTCTGCTTCTCGCCGCTTTATGACTGTCCCTGTTGGGTGTAGTAGTAGAAGTAGTTGTATTCGTGCACATTTTGCTACAGCTCTTTGCTCTCGGACTGTTCTTGACGCCTCTGCTTTACTGGAATGGAGAAGTATTTGCCCCAACTCTTGGCTGAAAAGGACGCCTTGGACCCTTCCTTTACTCATGCACTGAGGATGGTGACTGAAGGTGAGGAGACCACCCTTTTTATGCATGGCATAAGGACGAGCTGCAGGCTGATAGAGGGGGGCAGGTGGCATCATGCTGGTGCAGTAAATGAAGGCTAATGCATGGTATCACTGGGCAGCTCAATGTCAGGTGGGTTCCTAACAGCAAAGATTAGGTTGCAGGATCCGCTGAAAGATTAAGGCTTTCAGCAGGTAATGCCCCTTACTGGCATGAGAGGTCTTGTGGACCCCCTGGGATTTGGGCAGATACCGCTGTCTGTGTCTTCCTTACACTTTGTCCTGTTCTGTGTGTAACTTTGCCTCCATTGCTTGTATGTCAGGGAGGGAGAGGAGAGGGGTTGTATCTGTAGAGACCCCCTACGGGTATTCCTTACCCTTTTATAAGATCGTTTATGTGGTTTCATAGCATGGAGAAATGCAATTACTTTCCAATCAATTGTGATCAATGCAAGTTATAGTTTCAGAGCCCCCCTCCCCATTGTTCTGCTCCTGTTGGAGTCAATACTGTTCCCAGGGTTATTAGAACCTGATGTAACAAGAGAACAATAAATGTTTGGTAAATAGAACGTTGCATTTTTCAAATAGAACGTTGTTGTTAATGAAGGAGCCCACGTGACCCTTCCTTATTCTTTCCCCCTACCTCTGTCATAGGATGAGTATTACATCATGGAGATCTGCTGCTGGTAGCAGTAGTACTGTAGATGGTTGTAATTGATCCTTTCAAGCCTTTTTTTTTTTTTTAGCACGTACTCCTGTTAGATGGGGAATATTTAATTTCTCATTACTGGTGGAAGATTTTCTTCCTCTCTCCTAGATGCAGTTAATAGGAATTTCTTGTAAGTTGGCGCTGTCATATTCCCTGGGTGTTCTGGAAAAGTGAGATCAGGCTGCAGTTAAGTCTCATTAGTCTCCACTCTGTGGCAGAGGTGGTTAATTTATCATGAATCTCCCTTATGTTCCCTATGCAGGGATCTCTGTATCTTCCCATTATAGTGCTCACCAGTCATGGAGTCTTTCTTTTACTCCTGTTATTATAACCTCTTGCTAGCTGTTTATTTTTTAATTGTGAAATATCAGTATTTCTTGTGGGTGGATTGTAGTGTGTGGGTGTATGGACTGGAGAGCATCTTTTGTGCATCTTTTTATTTACACTGATGCAGCAGAGCTGAATTTGTCATGTCATCGGTTCTATTTAGGCAGTTTTCCACAGTAACGTTACATGATGACAAAGTATGTCATGCAGAATTATCAAAGTCAGCTCTGCTACATCCATTTACCTTAATTTCATAATGAGTATTTAGGCCTGTTTTATTGATAGGTGCTAGTTACAAATGTAGCATGCATATATTAACATTGATGGATTCAGATGCTTTGATACATGTGTATCGTTCTATGCATATATCACCTTCATCAGCTCTATGTTGCCAGCATACATTGTATCTTCTCGATCTATAATGTGACATCTGATCTGAACTGGATGTTGGTGACCAGTCAGAAGCTGGACATCTCCTGTATCTTCACCTGTCACTGTCATGGCTTAATATTTTCTTGGAAGTTGGTTTATAAATCTGTCTTGTGGATTATTTGCATCTTTAGCACTACATAGAGGAGCTGGTTTTCTAGGGAAAAAAAAAATTGGTAATGCCTAGTTCTTGAGATATTGTTTTAGATGTAGCAGAGCTGAGTTTGCCACTTGATACAGCTTCATAGTGTCACTAGACTTTTTTTACATTTTTTTTTTATATGGGACAAAGGTTCAGATTTCTATCTGTTTTTAGTTCTTTATATAAATACCTAGGTCAATACAAAGTGAATGGATAGACCCTCACCGCCCGCCTTTCCAGGCACTGTTGGCACATGCCCCATTTAAAACCTCATTCCCCTATAGAACTGTATATAGTGATTCCACCACACATCCTTTTTTTTATAGGACTGTGTTGTAAATATTTCATTATTAACTTTCCCAATGAGTTAGATGATGATAAAATCAACTCTGCTACATCTTCACTTTGGATGTTGTCTGTCTTGACTTCCTACCAACAGTGTCCCATTATCTGCCCAGCAGCATGTTGCCTTTCACTATTTTACTATTCTCTACCCTTCCAGCTTGTTTTATGGGGTGCCATTACTTCTGAATGTGGCATTCCCGCTATTTGTAAATGCTTTACAGTATCACAGATGGAGGGATTTTAACTATGCAAATCAACCGCCTCTTGCCAGTCGAAAGCATCTCTCTCCATATATTGTTTCCTCTGCTGTATTTTGTGTTGCGTTCTTGGCAAGTCACAATCCCTATACGAGATGCTTGGTTCAGGCTTCCAAATGTGCCATGTTGTATTTTCCTTCCTTCTGTCTGCCTTGTGTCTCCCCTGACATTCTCATCAAGACCAGTTTATCACAAGTTGGAAAGGCTAAATTGGAATTTGTTGCATAATTCAGTCTCTCTCTCCCCCCCTGCACAGGGAATCGGGGAGGGTATTTGCAGCTTTCTGATATAAAACCAAAGCACCCGATCTTCCCGTCCTCCACAACTCATAATAAGGAAAAGACATTTGTGCATTAGGAAAGTCTGTTTAGCAATACTTAAAGTGGTTTTCCATATGATATGCCAAGCAATTCTGAAAGTCACCCGCCTAAATGGTAAACAGGTGTTCTGATGCCCATACTGCTAGCCAAGGTGGCCAACGACATCCAGGAATATGGAGTAGTGGACGCATATAGAGGACTTTGGGAATTAAGAAAATGGCTAAATTAGCATATTTGGGTTACAGAATGAAACTACAGTATGTGGAATCATCTATAGAAACCTTGTTTTTCAGGATTCGGATTTTGGGGTATGTTAATTTGACTAATTAGTAAAAACCCCAGAAGTGTGGACAAAGTCTACTGTAATCGATAATTGCAAAGGAATTTGAGAATTTTTGGTATTGCAACACAATCAAGTGAGGGGAATCCGGTAAAGACTGTAATAAGTGGTGTAACTTTCACCTAAAACTGGCAGAACTCCCATACTAATAGATGAAGGGAGTCCCAAAAGGCGGAAACCCCATTCATCTGATATTTAGAATAGATCACGATTGCAGAGGCTCAATGCATGGACTTGGTCAACAAAAAAAGCCATGAAGGGTTAAATTAAGTGGCTTCTAATTCAAAGGAACCTCATATCTAGTCTTTTACGGTTTCCGTGTGTATAACTCGTATGAAGACATACAGATCTGGCAAAGGTTCCCTTGTGTCAGATGGGACAGCGCTGGGAAATCATGGCATAAAAAAGTGCAACTCGACATCGGTCAGTGGCTTGTGCCATGTTAACTTGTTTTCATCCTTTTAAATAAGAACCTTTTGTGACAAGTTATCAAGATGATTCCTTGTGAGTCATGATAACCTTTGCTACATCTCTATGTATCTTAATAGTTCCAGAATACAAACATACCGCACCGTTTATGTTAGAAAACTGCCGAAGCCCATAAATGTTAATTATAATATAATATATACTGCAAAAGGAAACATTCCCTTCCAGGCTTCTGTGCTGCAGATTTGCTGCCATCCTCAGATATTCATTATAACAGGCTTTCCTTCATATAAACAAGTCGCCATGAACCTTCTCCCACCACTCCCCCCACAGTCCTCCTTCTCCACCCTCCTGCACGGCCAAAGCCTTCGCTCCCCCGAGATCTGACGTGTATACAGATAAAACCTGCTGTAGGCTGCTATTAAGCATCACACACTAACCCTGAGTGTTACTTCAGTGCTGCCAAATGGTTCGGACACTCTTCTCAATGTTGTTGCTTTTTTTGCATAATCCGGATTTCCGAAGGATTTAACGTTGCGTCTTATATTTTTTTTTATAGATTTATGTTCATTTCTTTACACCTTAAACTACTGTATATCACTGATGTAGCAGAGCTGAATCTACCACTTAACTGTTTCTCCTCTTCAATCATCAGTAAGTTTACCTGGATAGGATGAGGACCTCGGTTCTGCTACATTTACAAACCTTTTATATTTTTGATGCAATAGAATCTACATTGGTGTTCATTGCCAAAATTTAGCCTTGATTCACAAATCCGTGTCACGTTTCACATCCGTGAGAAACAGACCGCTTTCATCTCTGGCATCTGTTTTTCATCAGTGTTACATCTGTTTGTTTGTTTTTCTCTTCTGTTTTGCCTGCAATCTTTTATTTATCCATTGATTCTTTAACAATGGATCAGTGAAAAAGAGATGAAACGTGGGAACTCTGAAACGCAAAATCTGCCTGAGTTTCGTTCTTTTTTTTATATGGATCTGCGTGGACTTTAATGTCCCAATCTGATCCTCCAAAATTGCTGGGGAATAGGACGCACCCTGAGTCTCATTGATCATTTTTTTTTAAAACTGATGTGTATGGATTAGTGAAACTCGTATGTGCCCGTCTGCTGTCCGAGAAAAAGTACGGACAGTAGACAGATGTTTGAACGTTTAATTATCTGTCTCTTCCTATCGGACTGCATTTCATTGGAAGCTCTCTGACTTTAGTGTGAACTGTGCAATTCTTCGTTACACCTGTGGTGGCGCTAACACTTGCCATCGGGTTCCCTTATACATTAAAATGATGGCTGACTGACAAATATTATATTAGCGGAGCAACATATGAAAAGCTTAAATTTTTAGGATCCTTTTTATTTGAGTTATGGTTGCTTATATGACGCCAACATGTTCCACGGCGCTTTATAGACACCGTCCCCATTGTGGCTCAAAATCTAAATTCCCTATCTGTATGTCTTTGAATTTGGGAAGAAACCCTCCCAAAATATAGAGAGCACATATAAACTCTGCGCACATGTACAGGATGAGATTTGAACCCAGGACCCCAACGCTGCAAAGCCACAACACTGGTCACTATGTCACCATGCTGCCCTTCTATATCAAAAGTGTATTTTTCCACAATAAAAGCCTTCTTTAAAGAGTTAAAAATATACATTTTTTTTTTGTATTGTATCAATATAAGATCTACTGTATCGGAGGGTTTTCCAAGCGTTGCTCACTCCACAGAAATCAGCAGAATGTTGGCATTGAAATCCCAGGTACAGGATATATCTATTATCTTCCTTTTATTGTATCATCAATATCTGGCTAAAGATGGGATTTTGCAGGTTTTTTTTAGATACTTTTATCTTGCATTAAAATTGAAATGTAAAGGGAGTCTGTCGGCACAGGATGACTGTTCAGACCAAGAACAGGCACTTGGTGCATCATAGCGTGGCCAAACCTTCCCACGTACTTGTTCCCCCTTCTTGATTGACAGTTCTGGCTTCATAAATCCATAGGACGGATATAGTTGAGAAAAAAAAAAAAAGCAGGAGTGAGGGTGCACTTAAATATTTGGCCACACCATGGTGCACCAAGCATGTCCAAGGGCAAAGCGATGCATGCCTGCGCAGGTCTCTGATTCAGCTGCACATGCGTGAGACTTTGAGCATTGTGTGGGTTATGTAGGAAACATCATCCACTTCCATCAAGACAGAAGAGGCTGTGCTTGACGGGTTTGAGGAGCTGCTGAGTGCAGGTTGGCGCCATCCAATGGACCGCAATGTGCATGCAGCGTAAGACTTGAATAAAATATGTTTTTGGAAGTATGTAGTTCACCTATGAGGTCATAAAGGGGTTGTAGAAACCCCTTTTACATGTTTTAAAAGGTGAGAGTTATAAGGTTTAAAACTGACAAGTTCCTTTAAATAGTAAAAAAAAAAATTGTTTTTCTGTTTTTCGAAATCCCCCTGCAAAACGATAGTTAAATGATAAATTTCTGTCTGTTATCTCCACTAGAGGGAGCCTGAGAGCTGATTGCATACTTTATTATTGAGATTATAAACAGTATGTTGAGAGCTACAAAGCTCCCCCTAGTGGTTGATTCAGGTAGGCAGAATATTGGCATTTAAAGTGGATTTCTTTGAACAGAAAGTTATTTTGATCTTTCGTAGGTAGAAATTAATTGAACCTACTAACTGTAAAATGATCACTGGTGACCCAGTTTCAGTACCTGTACCTGTCCCTCTCGAGGTCACAATAGCTTCATTTCAACATAGTCTGGGAGCTCCCTTCTCAGTCTGTGTTGGCCTATGACGATAAAGGTGCTGTCTGACTCAGTTCATTACTGAAAACTTCTCAGTGGTTGCTGATGCAGAGACAGAGAGGAAGCTTCCTATCCGTATCAGATCCAATAAGGAGAATGGTGCGGGACGTGAGTGCAGATTTCATAAATAAAGTAGATCAGTGAGTTCATTTGCAAAAAAAATCCCAAATACTTTTTATGTCCTTAAGCAACGTCATGAATTCTGTGCAGTGAATTTGGAACAGCGTAAAAGAAATGAAGCTCCTACTGCATTAAAATATATTAAGAAATTAAACAACATGGAATTTATAACCTATTAATAAAATAAAATCAAAGGTGAGCACTGACTTTTTTTTTCAAGCTTACGATATTGATGCGCCATCGTTTGGACAAGTCATCAAAATCAGCATTTTTTTCTCAGCTGCAGAATGATGTGAACGGAGTCACATAGCACAGTGCCATTCACTGTGTAGTGGCCATTCTTAGGTACTGCAGCTCGGCTCCTTTCAAAGTGAATAGGATCTGAGCCTTTATGATTAAATCTGCGTGTCTTTGAAATGATTTAATTCATTTTTAAATATTATTTGTCACTAAGAGAACGAGTCCTAGTTTAGACTCCTTTGTCAGATCTGCTGTAGATACTAGTAAGAAGACTGCAGCAGAGCTGTACAGTTCCTTTTATTACAGATGTGGCAATTCTGTGACTACAAAGTTGAGTTTGTTGTTTGGCTTTTTACTTGAGCCTTACTTCGGACTGATATTGAGTGAAGCAGTTCAATGAATGGCTGTCTACATTTTCAGAAAAAACTCTTTGCCTCTGTTCACATTGTTCTTAAACCTTCCACTGTTTTCCACTACATGTGTCACCCCATTTTTTAAAGACATGCACAGATGCAGTGGCATAGCATGGGTTAACAGCGCCAGGGGCAAGGCAAGTATATTGTCCCCCCCCCCAACCCGTGAACTGTTCACACCACTACTTTACAATTTTACTACCCTATCCCTAACCCTAGTTTGGTTCAGAAAGTGTAAAGTAAAAGCGTCTCTTAATGAATACCGTGCCATGGACATGATTTAAGTCTTCATTCATTAGCTGTTCATCTTCTGTTATCTTTTTCAGAGCGCAGCAGTAGAGGTGAGTTTGTCATTGGCTGTTGCGCTCTGCATAGGCTGCAATCGGGTTGACAAAACTCACTTTGTGATACTGAGTTTTGTCATTTCTGTCTCTGCCTATGCAGAGCGCAGCAACCGATTACCAACTTATCTTTCCTGTTGCGCTGTGCATAAGCAGTCCCAGGCAGACATTCTAAGAAGACAGTATGACAGTGGGGGCGGTGCAAGAAGTATGGAAAGTTGCAAAAATGTTGTGCCCCCATAGACTCTTTTGGTGCCCGAAATTTGCCCCTGGGGTCTCCCACACGTCACCACTGTATAGATGTGTCCTTCAATTGTTTTCTTTGTTTGATATATCCCAAGGTGTGTGGGGCAAGATGACCAACTTTGAGAATGAAAAAAATAATGAACGCGATACTGTCAGAAGATGTTTGTTATAGGTGTCTAGTTGTTGACACCTAGTGGTTGGCATTATAATTGCAGCCTGTTTTTGTTTTGGCTCAGCTGGTGGGGTGGATTCTCCAAGCCCAAGGTCTGAGTGGGCACATGGGCCACAAGCATCGGTGCAGCAGGCAGGAAAGGTATGCAAAAAATAGGTAGTAGAAGCACTGGAGGCCGCAGGCAGACAGGAGACTGGGAAGCTGGCAGCAGCAGTACTGGAGGCCGCAGGCAGGAGACCAGGAAGCAGATGGTAGAGATCCGGGACGCCGCAGGCAGGAGACTGGGAAGCAGGTAGCAGAGGTACTAGCGGCTACAGGCAGGAGACGAGGGGAGGGGGGGAGCAGATAGCAGAAGTACTGGAGTCTGCAAGCAGATAGGTGACTGGGAAGCAGATAATAGAGATCCTGGAGGCTGCAGGCAGACTGGAGACCAGGAATCAAATAGCAGAGGTACTGCTGGCCGCAGGCAGACTAGGAAGCAGGTAGCGGAGGTACTAGAGGCCGCAAGCAGACAGGGAAGTCGGTAGCAGAGGTAATGGAAGCCCCAGGAAACTGGAAAGCCGATAGCAGAGGCACTGGAGGCCGCAGGAAGGCAGGAGACTGGGAAGCAGACAGCAGAGGTACTGGAGGCCGCAGACAGCAGTGGTACTGGGTGCTGTAGGCAGGACTCAGTTAGACTAAAAGTTTTAATACCAAAACACAGGTGCCTGCCTTGGTGAGCCTTATATAGCCCCAAGTAGATGATCACATGGGATCACGCCGGCCACCTGCAAAGCCTGACGTGGAGCACAACAGAGTTCAGCGAGGTGAGGAGAGCAGAGGAAAAAAAAGTTGTGGCCAATTTGCATTGATAAGTCACCATTGAGCCGTAGCCTTAAAGGGTTATTTTGCTACGCACAATTGCTTCCTGGATTCAGGATCATTATCTTACTATATCTGGTATTACTCACTAGACATTGTACTCTATATACTTCATTATGGGACCTAATGGTTGAGATTCTTCTTCATCAAAAAAAGTTGCACAATTTTAACAAATTTGCCACATTTTACACCTTTTTTTTCTAACTATGACCCATCCTCTTAAAACTTCCAAGGGAAATGAAAACCTTTTAAAAGATATAATAACCCCTGCAAGGCAGGCCCCAAATTTATCTTGTGAAAACTAAGTTATCATCTAAGTAAAAGTGATAACCGGTTGATTGGGGGTGGTCCGACTGATGAAACCTACACCGATCAGAAGAACTGGGCACTTTTGAATGGAGCCTCAGTATACATGCCCGATCGCCCCTCCATTCATTCTCTATGGCTGTCGAGCGCGGTGCTCTTCTTTTTCCGAAAGCCTCATAGAGAAAGAATGGAGCGACAATCAAGTATTCGACCTGTTGCTCTGTTTTGGCTATCTCATCAGAGATATGACCAACCCTTTCTCCCAGCTGTGTCCACCGCTGTCAGCTACAAAATCCCATCAGGAGACAAAGCGGTCAACAACGCTCCAGTTATCCTTTATTTGGACTCGGCACCAAATGACTGGTCAAACCCAACACAGGCGCTCAGTGCACCCTTGGTGTGGCCGAGGAGTTTACTCCACCTGCACCTTCCCACTTAATTGTACATATAATTCTAACTCCTTTAATCTATTGTTGACTCTTCTCTGATTGCTACAAAGCCTGTACTATCAATCAAGGAATAAGGAGGTGGGAGAGCAAAAACAAATGGGTGAAAAAGTGCCCTGAGCTGCTCGGCCACACCATGAGTCCACCATTTGCCTTTGCTTTGTTTGAATAGTCAACCAGATACCAGATAAAACCCTAACCACTGATTAAAATAGGCTCTTTTGCTTTTTTTTATGAAACAGCACAACTCTTGTCTTTGTAGTGTCCGGAATTGCAAGATTAAGAACTGTTGTGTTTTTTGTAGGCCACTTCAATTTTACAGAATAGTTCTAACAATTTGCAATGAATTACCAGCTTCTCCCGGACTTCAGATACAGGTGGATGTGTAGTATCTGCCATGTTGAAATGTAACCAAAATAATGCATTTAGTATATGAGCCACATGGGTTCATGTTTCACCCACTCAACGCTGGACCTGGAGTAATATATACTGCGCAATGACCACGTGTAAGGCTAATGGGAAGTTCTACAGGAGTGACCGGTAGACCTCCAAACTAGCAAATACTATATACATCTCCTTAAAGAATGTTTTCGGGACTTAAAAAGGACTTTTCACCAGGTCAGCCTTTGTTCATGTTTTATTGAGTTTTTTTTCTCCATTAATCGCTCATGCGGTTCCAGAGCTATAGGGTCTTTTTCTTTCGTGCCATTTTTTATGGTACTTGACAAAGAGGGTGTGGCTCACAATCTAATTAAGCAAAACAATCTAAAGGCACGCCCCTGAGGATCCAGTGTAGCACGCCCCCAAGGATCCCATGTACCACGCCTCCTTTCAGCAAGACCATATCTCTGGAACCATATGTTGGATTTTTGAAGGAAAAAAACAGAATACTAAGGGGGACAGTGGGAATAAAATAAAAGCAATAACTTGTCAATTTTAACCTGGTGACAAGCTCTCCTTAAAAACAGCCTGATCTTCAGATAAACCAGCAATGTTTTAATTTTGGGTGACTAACGTCAGTGAATGAGACTATGCTGCTATTACCAAGCACAGCCATGTATGCTAAGGACTCACTGTGCCCCCTGTAAGCAATGAATGGGATGTTGCGCAACTCCACAACCGCTTCATTGGGTTGAGGCCATACCTTCATTCAGGGCTGTTTTTTTAGTAAAGAGGTTTTAAAGACTAAAACATTAACAGCTAGTTAACCTTGTAATGTGTGTCATTCACATACTGTAACACCATTGTTAGCTCTTATAACCAGAAAATGTTACCATTAGGTTCTAACGTTTTATCACGTTCCATTCTGATTCTGAACTTTAATTTTTAATTTGCATTTTTTAGGACTATTTTGGATTAAGCTGACTTGTCTCGCGTACGTGCCCAGAGTCCTACAGAGTTTCTAACTGTCCAGAAATACCTTGACAGTCTGCAAAAATGTGCCAGTTTTTCCCCCTTGTCATTAAAAAAATAATAATTTGATGCATTTTTTTGTTTAAGCTGATTACAGATTTTTATGACTTTGTTTTTCACGCCTTTTACAATTTACAATGAATGAAGCTGATGTTTTCATATGAGCTTCATGGTCTATAGACATATACCACTTATATGGTTGAAGGGGTGGTCTGGCACCTAAAATGTATTTTATAAATATTTATCCTTGCACCCTAGCCACTTTTGTAATTTGCTTTATTACCAACACCCTACACTTCTCCCTATTTAGCTAATCCCTAAATGTTTTTTTTTTTATTTGACTTCCCTTCCTGTGACATTTCATTTGAGAGGAGTCTCAAATGTGATGTCACAGGAAGCTGGGGCTGCACTCATTTCCCTGCAGCATCCATCACCTCTCCTGGATCATGGTGTCACCAAGTAGCAGTGCTGTGGTTACTCACTAGTTTCTTTTATCGCCACTTTCTGAAGCTATTCTGGATCCTGGCAGATGAATGCTGTGGGAGCTGTGAGTGCAGTACTGGCACTCTGCTGCTATCTCTTGCTGCCATCTTAGTTTCTGTGAAAGACATTGTGAGGGGACAGAGCAGTGAGTGACATCAGTGCCACCCCACAGCTTTAAGCATTGCCTTCAAATAAATCATCAACAGGGGGTGGTGCTAGTGTCACTCATTGTTTCTAGCATCACCTTCAAATGAGTCATCAACAGTGGGCAGAGATAGAAGCTGTGTGGTGGTGCTGCTGTCACTCACTGCTTCTATCTCTGCCCTCGTTTTCTTTCACAGTTAGAAGCTATGGTGGCAGATATAGAAGCAGTGCTGGCGCTGCACTCTCCGCTCCTACAGTTTTCAACACCTAGGATCTAGCACATCTTTAGAGGAGGAGGCAATGCAAGAAACTAGTGAGTATCTGCAGCGCCACCCTTTGGGGATGTCGTGTTTCAGGAGGGGCAATGGACATTGCAGGTAGTGAGTGCAGCTCCAGCCTCCTGTGACATCTCATTTGAGACTTTTCTCAAACGAAACTTCACAGGAGGGACCGTAAAAAAATACATTGAAGTATTAGCTAGATAGAGAAATGCATAGGGTATTGTCTAATCAAGCAAATTACAAGTGTTTAGAGCGTAAGGGTAGATATTTAGAAAATACATTTTAGGTGCTGGTCCACCCATTTAATGATTTTTTATGATCATCTAATGTATCCCATAAAAAAGGTTAAATGTCTGATTTTTTTTTTTTGCTTTGGAAGCTGTCCAAAAAATACTAAAAGATAAGTTGGCAACCCTGGCATCCTATTAGGGCTCACATGCAGAGTCATATGGCTCCCATTGAATTTAATGCTAGCTTAATAAATTCATATATAATAAATTGGCACAGAAATTTCATGTATCTATGTATCCAGCCATTTCTTGGGCCAGGAGACACTCTTGTCCACTCATCTTCTCCTTCCTTAATTGATTTTAATGTCGCATCAAGTGTTTCATGTGATAATTGGGAACAATTAGTAATCCAAAGTTGACTTTTTTTCAGTACACAAGGTTCCTCTTCCCTCTCCGTCCTGTACATGTACTGATCTTCAGGCTCCATTAGGTGCTTAATGTTAAGTTTCCAAATGTGCTCCGCTCGACTATTGTAGATTTGTACAGTATGTTTTTTTTTTTTATGCTATTGCCATGCACAGCGGTGTGCGCGAGAAAGGAAGAACCACTAGAAAAGTCAAAAGCTTCTTCTTGTGTTCAAGAGATCTGACATTGCAATCATTCCTATATAATTGGCTTGGCAGGAAGCGAGAACACTTTACATAAAGTGAATGTCACTGGGAGTCTAAAAATATTGGACTAACAAGATGTTCAAGATTTTTTTTTTTTTGCTGAGGAATTTAATAATTGAAGGTGGAATGAAGACGTAGATGACGTCATCACCTGCATTATGTTTGTAGTCCTGTAGAAGTAACGTAACCTCTAAAACACACCCAACCTGTTATCACCCGTATCCGTAACCAAATGGGATCCGGCATAATGAAGCTTACTCCATATTTCTTGTTGGGGCTTTTAATTAGTCTCCTTCATGAATTTGCATAGTATTTTGTACCATTTCCTACACAATTGAATGGCTTAGAATTGATTCATATTACCAATCTAATTCCTTTCGAATTTTCCAAAATTCGTTACTCCAATGAATTTTTGGGAAATTCGATTCAAGCAAATCCAGAAAATGATAACGAGCTAGCTGCCATTTTGCTGGATTCATATGGGCAGAGAATGTGTTGAGATGCAATTAATAAATCATACTCTCCTCATCCACCCATCTGTCTTTGCCACCGAAGATCCCCACCAGCCCTCCATTGGCCTTTTAGTCCTTCATTCCGGCACCGATCTTCTGCTGATCTCCTCTTTGCCGGTGCAGGTTCTGTCATCATGACATGTGTCACCCAATGTGACCAGGTGGGGCGACGCACAATCTGACGTCATGCTGTCAGAACAAATGTTGAGTTCTAGCCAGCATTGGCAAAGAATAAAGAGGAGAATCTCGAATGGAGGTGATGGGCAACCAGCAAAGGACTGGTGGGGATCTGCGGTGGTGGGGACACATGGGTGTACAAAGGAGTAATTTTTTATATCTTTTTACATCCCTTCCAAACTGTATAGTTTATTTTGCTCTGAAGTTGGGAGACCACAAGGCAAAATATTTGTGTGGGGTTTTTTTTAATGCCAATTGGGTCTCAACCGATATACAAAGAATTAATTTGATTTGAGCCAAGTTAAGCCGCCGAATTTGAGAGAATAAATCAAGTTTTGGCATATTCACCCGTCTTTAGTAGAGATGACTCCTTGATTTCTTTTCCACTTGGCTCGATATGAGATGAGGAGATCAACGTGACCGACTGTAAAGTTTTTTTTCATGATACTCTGTCTAGAGATGTTTGTCATATTTTTCCAGTGGTTGTGATGTCAATTTCAGCCTGTGAAGGATTTTGTTGTGATAATGAATTGGAGTCGTTCCCAAAATTTGTGGAAGATAAGGATGGTCCATCACTGCTTCCTGCTTGACCTAACTCAACAGGACTAAACATGGTGCCATTTATAGGTATAAAGGTGTCATGTGTCCCAGCACATGATCTCTCTGCTAGAGGTAAAATAAGGTGATTATGACCAATGACTGGAGGTGATCAAATTTAATTCCTGTAGAGTCTTTTTGGATATTGGCAAATTTTAAAAATTAGCAATTTCAGCGTGTGCTGATCTACCAAAATGGCTGCCATTATACACATTGCAGAATATTACATCAGCCAGAGAAATATCATATGTCCTTGGGCTTCTCCATAATGCCTTGTAGCTATCACAACATATACTCTAGCGCAACCAATCAGAGGAATTATCATAGCCTGTATAAAAGCTGAGGCAGGGAATGCAGCAGCCATTTCATGGTGAATCTGGATAGTGAGAAGACAGCACAGCTCACAGATCAGCCATAAAAATATGGAGATAAAAACAAAACACTGAATAAACATTACATATAGTAACAGCACAGCAGTGAAGATAGGTAACCATACATATATGTTGAGGTCACTTTGACATTTCTAAGACTGTTTTAAAGAGCTTAAAATAAGTCAGATGCAGTCCTAGGAGACCTCAGAGTGTTACACACATCTTTTTAGGGCAATTGGAGTATTTGCTGTAAATCAAATTTTTTTGGCAAATTTGAATTGAGAAAGATTCATTCTACCCTATTAATGACATGTTCTACTAGACAGAGTATCCCTGGTGGTGGTAACGTGACCCTGAGACTAATGTGATTGATGTAATGTTTTCTCTTATTCTACTAATGGGTGTATTCTGTGTATTGGCCCCGGGCATATGTCTTGTAAATGCTAATTGATTCCCAGGGGATTTCAGATGTTTCCACTCTTGTCTTTCCATGAATCTTATTAAAGTAGTTGTTCAGAGTTAGAAAAATATATAGGTTTTTTTTTGCAGAAGTGGCACCACCCTTGACCAAATGGTTGTGCCTGGTAATGCAGCTCTGCTCAAATCACTTCCATGCTTTTCTGATTCCTGTTTTAAGAAATTAAATTTCTCAAAATTCAAATTTAACAACCCATTGTAATGTGTTAATGAAACACTCAACTGACAGCATAAGCAACTCTCAACAGAGTATGATGAAATCCTTTTTGTTTGTCTTATTTATATTGTTTTCATAATTGGCCATTTTGCTCCAATCCTCTCTGCATATTTTGAGATAAGAGGAAGAGTATGAAAGGACTCATCTGTACATAACCTAAAGGAGTCTCATGACCAATGCCATTTTTTAGCCAGGCCTATGAACTATACTGAACTCCAACATGAGCCTACTTTGTGATGAACTTTGATGTGGTCATTAATCAGCTAAGAGAAGTTCAGAAAAAAAGACTGATAAAAAATAATTTACAAACTGCCTGTCAGAATGAGCTCACTGACAGATTCTTAGTTAATTCATTGTGCAGCCATCAACGTGCAGGAAAACAAAGATGAAAAAGCCACCAATAATCCAGACCAAATCCCCAACTCCATTTTGCTGAAATGCAGCCCTAAACTTGCAGGAGCCTCCATCTTGCTTCACTGTTCCTGCAGCCCCTAATTATTGTGCTGCTCTCCAACCCTTTAGTGAACAATCTGTCTTCTTTTAGAGCCAAATATTTCACATTTTGACTCATCCATCCAGAGCACCTGCTGCCATTTTTATGCACCCCAGCTCTTATATTTTCATGCGTAGTCTAGCAACTTGTTTGGATTTTTTTGCCTCAATTCTTCCACGAAGACCACTACTGGCCAGACTTCTTGGAACAGTATAAAACTATAAACCACTTGGAAGATTAGCGCCATATCAAGATATGAGCAATGGTGAGGTTGGCCACGAAAACTTGGTGCAACTTACAGTTCATGCTACTTTCCATCAAATTCAGAAGATGTCCAGCAGTGCCATCAGCTCAGAACTGGCAGGAACCAGCTAAATCCATCTACTGTTCCAAGAAAATAATCCCCAAAATTTTTTTTTTATCCCAAAAATTTCAAGAGCACTTCCATATAAAGCATTATAAATGACTTGGAAGATTAGCGCCAGTATAATAAAACATGGAGTTTTTATTGACGCATTTAAAATACAACATAAAATACATAAAAATTGGGAAGGAAACTAGAACCGAAAAGAACTACACAAGCCATTTATATCATGATATATCCACCATATAGAGCAAGTGCTCAGAATCACAAAAATCACAAACTATAATTATGTTGATTAAATATATTGAATTACAAGAATTGAGAAATGTATCAAAATCAAATCACATTAAGTGCCATTAGCTATAGTGCAAATCAGCTACCATTTAAATAAAGGGCAAATTAATAGTGCAAAGAAAATAAGCACCACCTTGAGGCCAAAAATACTGCAAGTGCAGAAAAAATTATTTATTTTAGCGCCATTTATTCCATGGCACTTTACATGTGATAGGGATATACATAGCAAAAACATTTACATAATCTTAAAAAAATGAGTCAGCGACTGGTACAGGAGGAGCGAGGACCCTGCCCATGAGGGCTCAGTCTACAAGGGATGGGTGAGGATACAGTAGGTGGGGGTAGAGGAGGTCATGCAGTAATGTGGTGGAGCAGTGGTTATTGCAAGTTGTAGGCTTGTCGGAAGAGGTAGGTCTTCAGGTTCCTTTTGAAGGTTTCCACGGTAGGCGAGAGTCTGATGTGTTAGGGTAGAGAGTTCCAGCGTAGGGGGGATGCGTGGGAGAAATCTTGTATGCGATTGTGGGAAGAGGAGATAAGAGGGGAGTAGGGAAGGAGATCTTGTGAGGATCGGAGGTTGCGTGCAGGTAAGTACTGGAGACTAGGTCACAGATATATGGGGGAGACAGGTTGTAGATGGCTTTGTATGCCATGGTTAGGGTTTTGAACTAGAGTCTCTCGGCAATGGGGAGCCAGTCAAGGGATTGACAGAGGGGAGAGGCCGGGGAATAGCGGGGGGACAGGTGGATTAGTCGAGCAGCAGAGTTTAAGCTAGATTGGAGGGGTGCAAGAGTGTTGGAAGGGAGGCCACAGAGCAGGAGGTTGCAGTAGTCAAGGCAGAAGATGATGAGGGCATGCACTAGTGTTTTTGCAGAGTCTTTGCTGAGGAATGCATGGATCCGGGAGATATTTTTGAGTTGGAGTTGGCAGGAAGTGGAAAGGGTCTTGGATATGTGGTTTGAAGGAGAGATCAGAGACCAGGGTTACCCAAAGTCAGAGCTTGTGGAACTGGGGAGAGTGAACAGCCATTGGCATTGATAGATAGGTCAGATGGGGGATATGAATGAGATGGTGGAAAGATGAACTGTTTTATCCATGTTGAGTTTTAGAAATCTGGCAGCGAAGGATGAGATGGCGGACAGACATTGTGGGATTTTGGTTAGTAGGAAGGAGATATTGGGTCCAGAGAGGTCGATCTGTGTGTCATCAGCATAGAGGTGAGACTCTATGAGCTGTCCCAGGCCGAAGGTGTAGATGGAGAAGAGCAGAGGTCCTAGAACTGAACCTTGGGGGACACCGACAGATAGGGGGCGAGATGAGGAGGTTGTGCGTGAGTGGGAGACGCTGAATGTCCTGTCTGTTAAGTATGAAGAGATCCAAGATAGGGCCAAGTCCATGATGCCTAGAGATGAGAGAATCTGTAGTAAGAGGGAATGGTCCACTGTGTGGAAGGCAGATGACAGGTCCAGAAGGAGGAGGATAGAGTAGTGTCGCTTGGATTTGGCGGTTAGTAGGTCGTTGGTGACTTTGGTCAGGGCAGTTTCAGTCGACTGATGCGGTCGGAAGCCAGATTGTAGGCAGTCGAAGAGAGAACAGGAGGAGATGTGGGAGGACAGTTCAAGGTGGGAGGACAGTTCAAGGTGGGAGGACAGTTCAAGGTGGGAGGACAGTTCAAGGTGGACATGTTGTTCTAGTAGTTTTGAGGCAAAGGGGAGAAGTGATATGGGGCGGTAGCTAGTCAGAGAGGATGGGTCAAGGGAGGGCTTTTTCAGGATGGGTGTGATTGCGGCATGTTTGAAACATGAGGGGAACACACCGGTTGTTAGTGACAGGTTGAAGAGGTGGGTTAGGGTTGGGATGAAGACTGTGGTAAGGTTAGGGATGAGGTGGGATGGAATTGGGTCAAGTTCACAGGTGGTGAGGTGTGATTTGGAGAGTAAAGAGGAGACTTGACCTTCTGTAATGGTGGAAAAGTGGGGTTTGGAGGAGGAAGGTTGAGTAGATATGAGGAAGGGTTGTGCGGACTTTAGGCAAAAGCTTTGTCTGGTGTCAATCTTCTGCTTGAAGAATGAGGCAAAGTCTTTGGATGAGAGAAGAGGGAGGAGGTGCTGGGAGGATGAAGGAGAGAATTGAAGGTGTTAAATAGCTGTTTAGGTTTGTGAGACAGGGAGGATATGAGAGATGACAAGTAGGTTTGTTTTGCTGTAGTGAGTGCGGACTTGAAAATAGTGAGGGATTGTTTGAATGCGATGAAGTGCTCGATGGAGGCCCGTCGCAGTTCTTTAGTAAGTTTGGTGTGCCAGGGTTGCCTGTTGATTTGGTATGTGTGAGAGGGGCGATCGAGTTGAGAGCTGCAGCTATTGTGGTGTTATATGAAGCGGCAGCAACATCTGCATTGTATAAGGAATTTGTCTGTAAGAGGGCGTAGGGATTCAGAGAGTGAGTGTAGGTCAAGGTGTTTGAGGTTTCTGCAAGCGTGTGTAAGTTTGTTGAGTGGGGATTGTGCCCCTGGAGAGGAGAGGGTAGAGAATGTGAGGAGGCTATGGTCTGAGAGAGGGAGAGGTGTGTTAGAGAGGTTAGATAGGGAACAGAGGCGGGTGAAGATGAGGTCCAGTGTGTGGCCATCTTTGTGAGTAGCTGCAGAAGACCATTGAGCAAGGCCGAAGGAGGAAGTGAGGGATAGAAACTTAGACAGACGAGTGGGAAGTGTCAATGGAGATGTTGAAGTCGCCCATTATGATAATGGGGATGTCAGCGGAAAGGAAGTGAAGCAGCCAGGTGGTGAAGTGGTCTAAAAGTGGTGGCTAGCCCTGGGGGTTGGTAAATGATGGCCAGTTGGAGGTCAGAGGGGGAATAGATGCGCGCGCACACAGTGCACCTCAAAAGAGGGGAGTGTAACGAAGGGTGGCAGTGATATTTGGGTGAAAGCACAGGTATCTGACAGGAGAAAACCTGCACCTCTGCCTTGTTTGCCGTTGGGGCGGGGGGTGTTGGAAAGGTGGAATCCGCCATATGAAAGTGCAGCTGGGGAGGCTGTGTCAGAGGGGGTGAACCAGGTTTCGGTGATGCGAGGAAGGAAAGTTTTAGTAATGAAAAGGTTGTGGATGTAGGAATGTTTGTTGCAGAAGGAGCGAGCGTTCCTTAGAGCTCCTGTTAGTGCAACTCAGGAAGTGGGGATTAGTTGGATGGGTATGAGGTTAGAAGGGTTGTGACAGTATGTGGAAGGTCGTGGATAGGAGGTAGAAGTAACTGTGGGGATATGGCGAGGAGGATCAGGATTTGGAGAGGTATGTCCAGCAGTGAGTGAGGAGGAGCAGAGAAAGTGTTAGCAGGTGGGAGCAAGAGAGCATGAGGTGGCTGTCTGTGTTTGGAGATCCAGGATTGAATGTTGAGGAATAATTCAGAGGAGAAAGTGAGATGAATGGGGAGGATGGAGGGAGAGATGAAGAGTTTCTTACTAGGTGTAGGGATTTGAGGGGTTACTAGAAAGTGGAGGACTATAGAGGAAAAGTGAGAGTTAACAGAAACATAGTTAATAGAGAGTAAGTGGTCAAAGTGTTGGTTACCTGACTCCTGCCCTGACTAACTGCCTCTGAAATAACTGCCACTTATCTCCGAAGCCACTTTGCACAAGAAGACGCGTGCACAACCCAGCACACGTGCACCCCTTAAGGAGCTTCTAAAGAAGTAAAAAAATCACACAAAATGCATATGAGCAACTATGCAAACAAGCTACAGTTGATAGTGCAAGTAATGCAAGCACCTTCTCAAGGCCACAGATATTGCAAGTGCAAAATATACTTCATACACAGTGCATGTGCACCAGTGTGCAAATAAGCTGCCATATACTGTATGTAGTGCAATCAATGAAATCACAAAATGCTAGCACCTCCATAGGGCCATAGAATAAGGTAAACAACAATAACTGATCAGAAAATGGTGGAGAGAATAATAAAGTTAATCATTAATAATAATCATTATATGACCTGGGTCATATACTCATTCCCCTAAGAAGCAAGCTGCGAAACTTTTCATCAGCCAGGTCATATAATGATTATATGGCAGCTTATTTGCACACTGGTTCATATGCACTGTGTATGAAGTATATTTTACACTTGCAATATCTGTGGCCTTGAGAAGATGCTTGCATTACTTGCACTATTAATTGTAACTTGTTTGCATAGTTGCCCACATGCATTTTATGTGATTTTTTTTCTGCACTTGCAGTATTTGTGGCCTCAAGGTGGTGCTTATTTTCTTTGCACAATTAATTTGTGCTTTATTTAAATGGTAGCTGATTTGCACTATAGCTAATGACACTCTGATTTGATTTTGATACATTTCTCAATTCTTATAATTCAATATATTCAAAATAATTATGGTTCAGTGAATTTTGTGATTTGAGCACTTGCTCTATATGGTGGATATATCATGATATAAATGGCTTGTGTAGTTCTTTTTGGTTCTAGTTTCCTTCCCGCTTTTTATGTATTTTATGTTGTATTTTAAATGTGTCAATAAAAACTCCATGTTTTATTATACTGGCGCTAATCTTCCAAGTCGTTTATAATGCTTTATATGGAAGTGTTCTTGAAATTTTTGGGCTAAAAAAAAATTTGGGGGATTATTTCTTGGAACAGTAGATGGATGTAGCTGGTTCCTGTCATTTCTGAGCTGATGGCACTGCTGGACATCTTCTGAATTTGATGGAAAGTAACATGAACTGTAAGTCATCTGCTGCACCAAGTTTTCGTGGCCAACCTCACCATTGCTCATATCTTGATGGTTTTTCAAAAGATCTTGAACAGCACATCTGGAAAGCCCGGTCTGCTTTGGAATCTTTGCCAGGGAGACACCTTGCTGATGTAGTATAACTACTAGTGGTGATCGCGCATGCTTGTTGCTCGAGATTTATGGGCATGCTCTTGCGAGCACCTATTATCTTCAGCGTGCTCGGGGATTACATTTTTAACGCTCCGTGAACATGATTTGCAACTGTTTGACAGCTTTAATACATGTGAGGAATGCTGTAAAAATAGGCATTCCTCACATGTATTAAAGCTGTCAGTCGCAAATCATGTTCACGGAGCATCGAAAACTTAACCCCCGAGCACGCTGAAGATAATAGGTACTCGCCCAAATCTCAATCAACAAGCATGCTCGATCATCACTAATAACTTCTTTTGATTCTTGTTGCAGTGCTCAGGCTTTCCATGGTGTATGACATGAGACACAGCTTTTCCACAGCCTCACATTTTGAAGCAAATATCGTCTGTCCCTCACCAAGTTTTAAGCCTCTGACTCGCGGCTGTAGACTGACTGTGGGGCAGGGAGCCAGTGGCTCTTTGCTCCACAATAGTTTGAAAATAAATGTTTCCAAATTCATCAAAGATGTGCAAGCATGAGGTGTATGTCATGTGATAGGTTTTTCTATTTTTTTTCATGCTCATTTACCCTAATAGACAAAATGATATGTAATTATATAAGCAGATAGTTCTAGGTGCCATACTATTATGAATTGAGGTGTATAAATAGTGCCTATGGGTAACAAACAAATGCACCCTATTATAGAAATCAAATCAGGTCCATAATATGGAATCCAAAAGCAGAGGTATGTCAAGGAAATGTCAGTGGAGGTAAACCCCACGCGTATCGCCGCTATAAAACTGCTTCATCAGGGGACGTACCTGTTTTGCGGATCAAACTCGCCTATTATAAACGAGGAGTTGGGCAAAAAAACAGATGACAAGTCGGTTATCATCCGTTTGTCATGCATTTTCCACAAATCCATTACAACTATGAACCTTGGGGACTGTATTTCTCCTTTTATCATTTATTAAATTGTTCATGTAAAAAATAGATGTCGTACAGCTGTAAAAACCAACCAATACAGATGAAAAATTGTCTTTTTTTTTGGATGAAATCAAGGAAATTTTTCACATGATAATATGGAATATAGAAGTCATGAGAACTTGGCTGTATCATTTGAAGGTTCAGGGAGAACTAGATCAGAAGAAATTACAAATTGATATTTTTAGTTTATTTTCTATATATCAAACATTTCTTATGACTTTATTTTCCACAGTGTATTCAAAGACAAATGATACTGTAGTGGATGACTCTACTATAAAATAAGGCTTTATTTAATGTGTAAATATGCAAAAAAGGGGACTATTTTATTTCGTCCCACCCCCTGCGAATCCGGAGGTATGTAGCCAATGTGTTTTTTTTGCTACTCTTCAGTATTGTGATATTATTTGAGTGTAGCAGCAATTAGACTCCTATATCGTCTAGATTTGATATAATCTGTCTGAATCAGATCTACCGTGGATATATTACATTTGGTCACTATTCTGTATATGACTTTGCTTGACAATGTCAAGAGTTCTGACATTGTTGGATAAATTGCAGCGGTCACGTGGTGACTTGACACTTTGTTTCCCAAAGGGAAGCAATATAATCTCCACGTATTTCAGGAAATTCATCAATTTTATTATGGCTCATGGGCGACATTGTGTTTCCTATCTTCGCACAAGACATGTTACATCACCAAATGCTTCTCGGAGAAGAAAAATCTGCCATCAGATATTTATAAATGTTTCTCCTCGTTTTCTTTTTCTTTATACTTCAAATTTTACTATTTGATTTGTGAGCAACCTTCTATAGTAATGGAGATAATTAACGACAAAAGTAATTTCTACAATTTGCAGATTTTAGCTAATTTGATTTGACTTATTAGAATGAAATGATCTGTAAGAACACTCAGTACCTTCATGATGAAATTATTCTTCTATTCTCTACTTCACTACAATACAATAATTTAATGGGACTGCACTGCAATACCAGATATGACCAATGGTCAGAAGTGGCGCTATCTTTGGGGAAGAAGAGGTTTTTTTTTTGTTTTTTTTTAAATCCTAGATAAGACCTATAATAATGAAATATTATACTCAGATATTTGGTGGTAAGATGACATTGGTGAACACTTCGCCATCATCACAGATGAAGGATATCCAGAATTTATATCCCCTTTGGTACAGTTTAGAAACTTTTTCCGATGTAGTTTTTCCTGGAATTTTTCTACTTCACTACAATATCTTAATGGGACTGCACTGCAATACCAGATATGACCAACATTCAGAAGTGGCGCAATCTTTGGGGGGGGGGGGAAGGCATTTTTTTAAATCCTGGATAATAGCTTTAAAGGGAAAAGAAAACTGAAATATTATACTCTGTGAGAGATTTGATGGCAAGATGACATTGGGGAAGATTGGGCCATCATCACAGATGAAGGGACTTTAGAACACCCCACTTTTATACAGTTTAGAAACTTTTTCCAATGTAATTCTGATATTCTAAATCTTGATTGCTGTTTTTGTTTTTTTTTGTATAAAATGTATCAAGTTTCCAGTAATGGAAACCTGTACACGGTGTTGAAAAAGTTTGTTCGCAGTGGAGAGTCCTTTCATTCTGGATGTCTGTAGTCGTTTGGGATCAAAGACCTCACTGATGTAATCTTGCGATGTCTCAGGAGTCCATTGTGATTGGATTTTAAGCGGTAACTTATGCTAGAGAAATGGATGCAATGGGCTAGAAATCGACTGCTGCCACTGGTTACTTTTTTCCCTTTCCTCCTCTGATTTCTGCTCCTGCACATTTTCTTCCACCATACTTAATCAGTGATTGTGATTAGAGATGAGCGAACCAGCGCTTAAAAGTTTGGGGTTCGTACCAGACAGTTAGTGTCTGGTGCTAAACGCTGAACACTGACGTCTCCCGGAAGTCCTATGCCATGTTCAGACTTCTGGGGGGAAAATGAGAGCGAGAGAGCACTTTCTTCCAGATCCAGAGTTCAGATCTCCATTGTTTTCAATGGTGTTTGGGTTCTAGTTCAAGGTTGGCTAGAGTTTTAGTACCTGAATCGAACTTTGGACTAAAGTTCGGGTACCAGAACCCGAACTTTCATGAATCCTCTCATCCCGAATTGTGATGTCTTAGGCCCCCTTCATATGTCTGTATAAAACTGTTATCGGTGAAAAAACAGTACCAGTGTCTTCAGTATTTTGGATCAGTGTGTCATTAGTGTTTTTCCACTATGGATAAAAAAAAGAAATTACAAAGCTTTTCTTGCAAATTGTCTCTTCAGAGAGGAAGTGGACTAGAACTCTAGCGCCACCTACAGGAAGTAGCAATACTAAAAGTCAATAGTGATCCTTTAACGAGCCTTGTCACATGACTTGGGATATAAGCCAGAAACTTAATTTGCAGACACTGTGTTTCAGGGTACTCGTCAGTGCAAAGTGTGAGACCTGGTTTGGCTGGATGAGAGGCGTCACATCGGTATCGAAGGGGTAGCATTTCTCCTTGCGAAGAGCGACATGTTAAGCATGTCAGTGAGGAGACTTTTAAAGCCGCAATGCTCCTCTGGGAAATATGCATATTGTCTCTTCAGAGAGGAATAGAACTAGAACTCTAGTGCCACCTACAGGAAGTATACTTTGCAATGTTAAACATGTTTTACATAGACTTTTATTGGCCACTGTCATTCGTGCTGCCGGTAAAAACACATGTGAGCAGCCCCATAGGTTATAATGGGTACATGTGGGATCCGTGAATAAAATGGATGCCACACGTACAAGAGACATGGACGTATGATGGGGGCCTTAGCGATAGTATGACGTCTGAGTCTGTCTCCTCTTGAAATAACTTAGTGCTGGTTCACAGAATTAAGTTGAGAAACTGCAGCTGCATCCCCCTCCTCTCCATCTTATTTCGTACAAGACAGATTTTTGTTTTCATGACTGTGGGTTTTATGATCTATATTATTGGCTTACCTTAATTGGTCACTTTACATAAATCTTTGCATAAAAAAATAAATTGGAAAAAAAAATTAGAAACTTTATAATATATTCCTGGACTCATCATCCACTCTAAAAAAAAAAACAGCTAAAATCAGACCGACCAGACAGACTTCTAGCTTCCTGAGTGATCACATTACAGCTAGCTATGTGCAGAGGAGCAGACAACAGACGCAGAGCTGTATTCACAGCTACACTGCTCAGTGCTGGTGTATTATGACCTCCATTCTGCTTCTGGACATGAACTACTTAGAGACAGAAGAGCAGAAATTCCTCATATCTTTGTGTACTGTGTATGGGAGACATCATGGCATTATCTTCTCTACCCCCCCCCCCACACACACACACCCACTAGCTCTGAGACAACTGAAAATTAGAAAAAAAAGAGCCTGCAGAGTGGAAAATGCAGAAAACAATTCATATAATGGCCAGGAAGTGCCTATTCGTAATGCACACACGACAGCTTATTCTGAAAAGAAGCCTGAAATAAGTGGTAAAAGTGCTTGTAAAAAGAATGGAACAATTTCAAATTTTATTGTTAATTGTTCCCTAGGTTACGACTACTGCTGCAGTCTATCAGTAGTGTCCGGTCTCCTAGGCAAGGATAACAGAACTTACATGCTGTTCCCATAGATAGTGTAAGTGCTGCTCTGAATCTGGCCATTCATTGGGTTTGACACATTTCAGTTCCTCTGTGCTGACCCTGTTTGCAGCAGCGGAAAGTGCATTTTGTACCTTTAGGACAACCATGCCACTGGCCCAGTCTGTCAGGAGTGTACTGTCCTCTCTGGGGTCTCCTACGACTGTATTGAATCTCTTTAAGTCTCTTTAATGCAAACACAGCCTCAGTAATGTCAAAGTGACTAAAATATAAATATGGGTAAATAGATGGGAGCCCTTTGTCACTGCCGTGCTGTCACACACTATCTGTAATGTTTTTTTCAGTGATTTGACTTTTTCTCACCATCTTTATTGCCAAGTTGGGAGCCGTGACATCCTCTCACTATCCAGATTCACAATGTAATGGTTGCTGTCTTTCCTGCCTCTGCTTTTATACAGGCTGATAGTTCCTCTTGATTAGCTGTGCTATATCATAGCTGCAAGGCATTATGGGAAATCCCTCACAGCCATGCCTGAAGTTATGTCAGCCTTCTCTGGCTGATACAATCTTCTGGTTTATGCAAAATGATGGCAAGCGTTGTTTTGGAAATTTTCAAAAATCTAATTGATTATTTTTCCTGGTCGAGTGAATTTTCTAAAATTCTTAATTCAATTTGCATTAAAACTATTCTCTCATCACTATTCTGCACAGATATTTTGTAATTTTGATCTGGACTGACACAATCAGATGGCCTTTAATATTGGACAAGATGTTCTTTATAATAAATGAATGTGACCTTGATTACCATTTTTTAACTATACTGATTAAAAGCCAAGAGAATGTATTTTCCTTGCTTTTTTTTAGTTATCTCTTTATCTTTGTGGTATCTTTAAAGGGATTGTCCACTACTAGAACAACCCCTTCTTGAACTAAATGTTTGGCCGCAATAAAATAAAAAAATCTATACTCTCCTATTGTGCCAGCACCTTCCAGCTCTCGCAGTACCGGGACGGGACTGTGATGCAGTAGAATGACCCAATCAGCGCTGGCGCCTCTGTCCCCGCCTCCTGTCGAATTGAACATTAAGAGGAAGTCTGAGATCAGCTGCAGCCCAGACTTCCTCTTCATGTTCGATTTGTCCGAAGGTGGGGATAGTGATGTCGGCTCTGGTTGGGCGCCAGGCACCCTGTGCCATTCCACCAAATCACAGCCCCGTGACCATGAGCGTTGACACCGCTGGAAGTATTAGAAGTGAATTATTTCTTATTTTAATGGGGGCCAAACATTTAGTTCAAGAACGGGTTGTCCTAGTAATGGACAACCCCTTTAAGAGTTTTAAGAGGCGAGTCTTCGTCAGCTGTAGGCTATTGGGGTACAACTGGATTCAATAAATGTTGACCATCTTATTCTTAATCCATTCTTTTATTGGGCTGCTATCTTGTTGTGGATGCTCTATGATGACTCCTATAATAAGTCGTAACCAAATAATTTTTGTGGAACATATCTGGGGAGCTGAAAGTTGTGCAAAACTTTTGCATTCCATGCAAGTTTAAGTGTGTTCAGGACCGGTGGTCACATGGTCGCGATGGGATGATGATGTGATTGGTCCATCGCGACCATGTGACCGCAGGTCCTGAACACACTTAAACTTGCATTGAAGGTCCTTTTTTGCATTCCCCCCGAGGAAGCTGTTTAATACACTACGCGAAACACGCGTTGGGGATTTTTTCTGTTGGGCTGCTATCTTAGCAATGGGTAAGAGTGCAATACCATGACCTAATTAAAGTTTCTAGGGGTTAATGTGCTGATGCGACTATTATATTACTCTGTACAAAGATTGAATGTATTTATGGATTTTTACTGTCACAGGCAGCACTTAGACAACTATCCCACTTGGGAATAAGTACTGTGGCACCTTTCTCCATTGTGATTTTCACTCTTCATAATTACCAATCTTAATGTATTTATATATGCAGCCCAATTTTTGATGCCGGGTTGTTCCTTGTTGTATGTATTGTGTCCTAAGTGTTTAATAAAATATTTTTCTATAAATCCTTGCCAAAAACTCCTGTTTTTCGTGGTAGCATATTCATTAGTTCTATGGAGTGGCACAAATTTCCACTTTTCCAATTTTTGAGACCTTACTTTGGTTAAGAGTGGCCTTTCACAATGTACCTTATGAATATATGGTTTTTCAGATACAGAATAGTTAGTTCTAGACATGAATCTTTTGAAATCCAAATTCATCGGCTTAACAGCATTTTTTTTTTTCTCCCAAATTTTGGTCCGCAGTAAATCACAAGTACTGCAAAGCTTTTAATTGCCTGGAAAAGATGTGTGTAGCACTCTGAGGTCTCTGAGGACTCTATTGAACTCTTTACAAGCTTTTTAATGCAAACACAACATTTGCAATGTCAAAGTGACCTCAACACATAAATAAATGGTAAGCGTTCTTCAGTGCTGTGCTGTCAGTGACAGCATTCTGCATTCTGTGACAGCATTCTGTGCTGTCACACAGTGACACATTCAGTATTTTATGGCTCTCTATTGCTAAACAGGAGCTGTGACATCTTGCCACTATTCCAGTTCACCCTAAGATATCTGCTGCATTTCCTGCCTCTGCTTTTATACAGGCTGTGATAGCCCCTCCTGATTGGTTGTGTTGTACCAAGTGATATGACAACTGCACAACATTATGTGAAAACCCATGCTTGAGCTTTCTCTAGCTGATGCAATCTTATGCTTTATGTAAAATGGCAGCGCGCATTTCATTGACAATTCACGGAAAACAAATGGCAAATTATTCAAATTTTCTGGGTTCCACAAACTTCCTAAATTTTGGCCTCGGGTTGATTCACTCATCTCTAACTGGTTCTAAATTATTGGTTGAGTGAACTGCTGAAGAAATTCTGATGCAGATGTAAGACTTTCGAAAAGGCTCAGGAGGAGCATCAAACTATGCCGGTGACGTGCATGCTGCCTTACAGGGCAGTCAGCAATCTTGCGCCCACTGCATTGAGGAGCTGGGAGAATTATTTGGTGGATAGGGATGAGCAGATCAGGAAAAATTGGAATACTCCTGACAGATTTTCCCAAGAAATTCAATTTGTAGAGCAGTTAATCTCTGTCCATTTAATGCCACTTGTTATGGTCTGGGGTCTCCTCCAGACTCCAAACTATATTACAATTTAAGATTTAAAAAATGAAGTAAAAAAATACTTTATACTCACCTAACCGCTCACTTCTCTAGCTCCTCTGCTCCTCACCTTCACATGTCCGATCCTTGTCACATATTAATTCCGTTTCTGCACATGTAAGATTGCAACATTACAAGACCGATGTGCGGAATCATCTCGGACCTCATCGGAGCCGGAAGGTTTTCTTAATGTAAAGAGGAGCAGGGGTTCAGCTCTCTTGGAGTTGATAAGAAGATGCGATGAGGATCGGATGGGTGACTGTGAGGAGCAGAGGGTCTTCCGATGGCCTTTACGATTAAGCAAGCCGGCCACCATTTTGCTGAATCTGCACAAAAGCAAATTACAAAAAAATTTGCATTTTGGCGAATGCAGCTTTTTGTAATAAACAAACCAATTATATTCGAGTACAATTAAATTCTAATTGTTCGTCGCTCATCTCTAATGGCAGAGCACAAGTTATAACAGCAGAATATGCAAGGCCATGCGGACACTCAGTTATTACCGAGTGCACTGCACTACTGGACGGCCTGGACACATTCTGCCTGATAATTTATTACCTAAAAATGCGACTGTGACGATACAGAGAAGTCTTAATTATGCCAGACACACTTTCTGATGGCTAGAGCAGCATACCTTTATTTTTATGTTGACTCTTTAATCTGTGTTCTTCTTTAGTTGATTAACAGACTATTTGTATAACCCTGAATGTTATCTGCTCTTTGACTCTGAAACAATGATGTGTATTTACAAGAGCCCCTGTGATACCAACTATGTAAATAGATTATCTCAAACCTGTGTCTGATGACCTCACACAGATGTAAATATAAACAGGGATGTCTGTAATGCTGGAGACAGAATGAGACTTGGGACAGAGAATCAAGGAACATCAGATAGACCTTAAAAGGAGTATGAGACATCCTTCAGGAAAGTAGATGGATTACATGGCATCCAAAGAGACAGATTTGTATTCTGCATGATTCTAGTCTAAGGGTACACAGCCCTGACTGGAAAGATTTGGATCTGCTCCATTTAACCATCAGAGACATGGATACATTTTGGGGAGTCCAGGTGAGGATAAAGAAATCACCTGGCCCCATGGATATGTTTTGGGGTTGCTAGGAGGGACCCGCTGGTCATCTGGCCCCATGGAAACTCTTGGAGAGGCCAGGGTTGGACCCTTGGGTCTCCTGGCCTTGTACCTCCATGGACTGCTAGCTTTCTAAGCTTGCCGCTACCTCCTCTCTGTGGGGGCATGCCAAAGAGGAGGGCTACTGGTTGAGAAAGTGTTATGATCTGCAACAAGAACTAAGGAAAGATGGGGGAAAGCTGTCCCTACAGTAAGACTAAGCTGAATCCCTACAATGTAGCGGGCTACCTGTTCCTAGTGAACAGACCCACCTTCGTCCTCGGCTAGTCTGAACGAAGACTTATAGAATTAAGGGAGGGGTCCCTAAAAGTACTAAGGACTGGGACAAAATAGGGACACCTCCTAAACAGAAGTTGATGCAGAACACAAAAGACAAACTGACAAAAAGTACTAGAGGTCCCAGAGGACCAAGCGAACTGACAGAGATAGGCACCAGGCTAGCAAGACAGTCAAACACTGAAGTCCAGCAAAGCCAGAAGGGCGGAGCTGGAATATATAGGCAGATGGTCACGTGACTGCAAAACACAAGATAGAAAAACTAACAGGAGAGTTCTAACAGAAAGTCTGCCCTGGAAGTCGCCAAAGTCGCAGCTGTTTTATCTCAGGTGAACAGAGAAGGAAGGGTGAGACTGTGTAATGTTGTCCCATCTTGGGTATTTGCTGGGACTGTTCTATGTGTTTATTGTCCACTTTATTGAACCATAAAGCGATTGCCACGCTGTTTTACCCTCACTCTGTGTTGTCTGAGTAGTGTTACACCCACGGAAGACCCCGGGTCTTCACAGCTACCATAGCAAAAACTATAGCAAAACCAAAAGAAATGAACTGGAGTATAAGTTGGTATACATGCAACGTATAGGAACATGACCACACTGTGGCCATTGAACAGACAGAACCTAGGATAGAAACAAAATGAACATATACCCTGCAATATAAATGTGCATAACATAGGGTACTAATTTTGATAAAAAAAATCATTAAAGCCATCCCACCAGTGCCAAGGTGAACCAAGTCAGGATGCGATTGTCCCGACTGGGTGCACCTTGTTATGGTGGGATGGCTTTTACGCTATGTTATTCATATGCGCTACTGCTTATTACTTATAGCAGGATATATGTTCATCTTTGTTTCTATCTTAGGTTTTATAGTAATAACTGTGCAAATATTAGATTAATTACTTTTCCCTTGCCAAATCGTGTAAAATCAGCCTAACCTAATCACGACAGTTACCGTATATATTCAGCTATTGAGCTACTCAATATTTTGCGATATTTCATAGTAGTTTTACCATATTTTGGCATTCTGATAATGTATTTTTGGTATAGAAATACTTTTTGATTTCTTTTATACAGTCATAGAATTAAATTCTAGATGTTTATGTTTTTTGCAGACAAAATCTTGACTCTAATAGGAGCTGTAAAAATGTGTATCAGACTGAACATGTGGTACTGTAGTCCTCTATCTGGAGGAAGTCTGTGATTAGAGAGGAGATATGGTTGGAGAGGAATGCGCTTAGGGTTTTTTTTTTTCTTTTTTTTTCTTTTAAAGAAGTTAAGATTAAAAAATTGAATGTGAAATAATATATTTTGGCTTTAATCAAAAAGTTTTGTCAAATTTGTCCCCAGCGAATGCCAAAAATGTAATTGACATTAAAGCAGTTGATGGTTTTGAAAAGTTGTGTTGCAATTTTTGGAACTCCCATGCAAGTAAATAGAGGGAGCCTTGAATTTGTGCCAACCTTTCCTTTCCCAGACTGCACACAATGGTCCTTAAAGAGATTGTCCACTACTTTAGTATTGATCTATCCTTAGGATAGGTCATCAATGTCTGATCGGTCAGGATCGACACCCTGCTCCCACCACCGATCAGCTGCTGTCTGTGTTGGCGGACGCCGGCCGGAAGTGCTCACTTGTGGAGCTGGCCATCTTCTGATAGTGGCCACTTCAGGGTACTACATATACACCTCCTATTGAATAGGAGGTGGATGTGCAGTACCCAGACTTGGCCACTGTCAGAAGATGGCCAGTTCCGCAAGTGAGCACTTCCGGCCGGCGTCCGCCAACACCAACAGCAGCTGATTGGCGGGGGATCAGGGTGTCGACCCCTACTGATCAGACATTGATGACCTATCCTGAGGATAGGCCATCAATTCTAAAGTAGTGGACAACCGCTTCATGTAATGTGTGCAGTCTGGGAATGGAAAGGTTGGCACAAATTCGAGGCTCCCTCTATTTACTTGCATGGGAGTTCTAAAAATTGCAACACAATTTTTCAAAATCTTCATACAAATGAATGGCGAGAGTCTACTATTCCACTGACAGCGAAATGTAAAAAGCTCCATTTGTACCCCAGTCTATTATACATTTATGGCATATTCCATGGACCAAATGGGATGACCCCTAGACTTAAATCCATTGGTCTTTAACCAATAAATGCATCTAATATAATCTTTCATTTTGCAGATTTCTTTTCACACCTTTAAGATCTTGTAACACAATAATTTCCGTTACTTCGGTTGCAAATCTTTAGCTGTGTAGGAGTGAATGCATTTGTGTATCTTACAGTATATATTTTATGTATTCCATGTGTGTGTGAAACCTGACAAGCTAAATTACTCCAAAGGATAGTGTTGTGGGATCTATATGTAGGGAATACTGTATTACATGAGAGAAGCAATAATTCAATAATTTATAGACAAACCCGGTGAGATTTATAGAATAATGCATTATAATTTGTATTCCCTTTTATCCCTTTAAGGTTTTATTATTTTTCTTATATTTTTTTTCTAAAAAAGTGTCTAAATAGAAGGAAAAATTTCAAAAAACGGGAGGATGTCTAGCTGTAGCTAAAACGTTAGAAAATAAATCTAGACAGTAAATAAAATGAAATATTTTCTAGCTGTAAATGAAATGTATAAGCCTTAAATGCAAAAGGAACAAAAAAAGAAAAACGTCTGTATTCAAAACTAAAATGTGATTTTTTTTTTTTTTTTTTTGGGGGGGGTTGGGATTTTCTTAATTATGTCTTTTTACTATTTATTTATCTTTCATAAATAGTAAAAAAAAAAAAAATTTTAGCTTTAAAAAGACTATTTACTACTTGGAATAACCTTTTCTTAAATGCCCAAATCCCCGTATTTAAAATAAAGTATTTTACTCATTTACCACAGAAAATGCCTTTGTCGATGTTGGTTCCGGATCTCCCAGCACTTGTGTGACATTATGTCACTTGAGCGCTGCAGCCAATCAGTGGTCTCTGATCGGCAGATGTTTATCAATATTAAAGAGAATCTGTTGCCAGATTTTTGCCACCTAACCTGAGAGCCGCATAATGTAGGGGCAGAGACTTTGATTTCAGTAATGTGTTACTTTCTGTTTTGTTGTTGCATTTTTTTTATAAAATCAGTTTTATCAGCAGGAGATTATTACTAGAGGACTAGTAAACCTTCTGCCATGTAGTCCCCCGTATTCATGACCTCTGTATAACTCCGCCCCCACCACTCATTGGCAACTTTCTGCCTATGTACAGCGTTCACACAAATCTGCCAATCAGTGTTGTGGGCGGGGTTATGCACAGCTCAGCCTTCTGAGAACTGCCAGATTTGCAGCAGAGAAAATAGTGATTTTATAAAAACTGCATCAAGTAGCCCAGGAAGTGATGAATCTCTGGAATCGGGGTATCTGCCGCTCTCAGATGGGCAGCAAAAATCTGGTAAAAACTTACTTTAAATTAAAGCAGTCAAAATAACTGATTGGCTGCAGTGCTCAATTGACATAACAAGGGGTTGTCCTAGTAGTGGACAACCCCTTTAAAGATGAAATGTTTTTTTTTTCTTTTATTCACCTAAACTAGACTTTTTTTTAATTTTTATTTTGGGTCAATAGAAAAAAAATGTTCTAGCTGTAAAAAAATAAATAAAAATAAATTGAAAATATATATTTGTTAAAAAAAAAAAAAAAAGGAAACCTATCTAGCTTAGAAAGAAAGATGAAAATAATATTCAGCTATAAAGAATAAAAAAAGCATTCTGTGAATAATAAAATATATAAAGATTTGTGTCCTCCGTGACACTATGATATGTCACGGGAAATCTTTACGTGATGCATTAAAAGGAATTTTGTCTTCATTTTAACGTTCAATCCAGACAGGACTGGAAATTGAGGCCTGTTGAAAGGTGACATTGTGTGACTTACTGAAACGTGGCCTTTATTATGTCACAGATCAACTGAAACCTTCATATGCTCCTGTTCCTCCAAGCAAGACTGACTCGCATCCCGAGGAAGGTCTCAAATCAGGCACACTTGACAGAGCTCAAGATACTTCTGAGACCCAGCAGCCTCCTTTAATCAAGCATGCAGCGAAAATGATACTAACACTGCTGGATTCCATCACAGGTGACCCGCTAACATACAGCACACGTTATTAACACCTTCTTATTGTATGCAAGGACCGTCAGATTCACAACACTTGGTGGCAAGATGTCGCTTCCTTCTGAAATGTGTTACATTCGGAATGATACTGTATATTCTTTAACTTCTTGTTTGAAACTTTTATACTGTTTGTCTTAAGGTATCTTGTAGAATTTCCGTAGGCGATGCATGTTTACATTTTGGTTTCTCACGAAAAGTTTTAACTATGATCAACATATTTGTGACTTATGGCTTTCCAGTTTCTTTCTTACCCATTATGTGTTCTTGAAGACCCAATAGAGTTGTCTAGTTAGTCATGACCATTTTCCTTATCAGGTTTATCATGTGTCCCAAGAAACACATAGTAATTATTCTTTAGACACATCCACTGTTCATCTTCCCAAACCATTATGTGCTTCAAGGAATCGATTGTTACGTTTTCTTACACATCTCTACTGGACTCTTTACTAAACCTACCTGGTGTCCCAGGGAACCCATAGTAATTACTTAGTTATTACATGTCCACTAAAAGACTCTTTACAAGAGAAAATTAATGATAAACACATTGTAGGTCATACAACAAAAGATTAGAAAAGATATGCTTTATTGCAAAACTTGGGGGAAAAAACTGGGCAACAATGGGTATTGCCTAATGACAAAACAAGAAACCCAAGGTTTCTGCCGATGGTACGGCAAACAAGACATCCCCAAACAGTTTACTATATATATAGTTAGTTTTGGTTTTTGAAGTCTTGTTTTATGTATCAAGAACTTGTCATTAGACAATAGTCATTTAGTAGACTGTTTTTGGTGGTCTTGTTTGCCGTACCTTGGGCAGTGACCTTGGGTCTCTTTTTTTTTTTTTTTCTGTTAGGCAATTTTTCAGTGATTTTGTGTGCATATGCAATTATACATTTTGTGAGAGAACAGACTTCATCTTGTCTGTATTTTTCATCTTGTCTTGTAACTCCTTTTGTCATGGTGATCAAGTAACACTGCTGGATGGGGAACTTTTACCCTTTTTATTTGTTTACTCAGTCCCTAAAGTTCCTACTGGCTACATATTTCGGAAGGAACTTTTCTTTGTCTGTGACACTACTTAAGTGCCTACATGTGCTAATAAAAGCAGAAATCTTGCTTAGTACACCACACAAGACTGTGCTGTATTGTGTTCCTCAAGATCTAAAAATATGTTTTAATATTTGGCGTTCATAAGGCATAAAGGAGAATGAATTTAAATAAATATTACAATATATATTTCTCCTTTATGCCTTATGAACGCTAAATATTAAAACATATTTTTAGATCTTGAGGAACTCAATACAGCACAGTCTTGTGTGATGTACCAAGCCAGATTTCTGCTTTTATTAGCACATGTTATCACTTAGGTTATCGGATATCATACTTGTATGTAACATGAATAATATTACATCCACAGTAGACACAGAGGTACAAGAACTACAGTACAGACCAAAAGTTTGGACACACCTTCTCATTTAAAGATTTTTCTGTATTTTCATGACTATGAAAATTGTACATTCACACTGAAGGCATCAAAACTATGAATTAACACATGTGGAATTATATACTTAACAAAAAAGTGTGAAACTGAAAATATGTCTTATACTCTAGGTTCTTCAAAGTAGCCACATTTTGGTTTGGGGACTGCTTTGCACACTCTTGGCATTCTCTTGTTGAGCTTCAAGAGGTAGTCACCGGAAATGGTTTTCACTTCACAGGTGTGCCCTGTCAGGTTTAATAAGTGGGATTTCTTTCCTTATAAATGGGGTTGGGACCATCAGTTGTGTTGTGCAGAAGTCTGGTGGATACACAGCTGATAGTCCTACTGAATAGACTGTTAGCTGCTTTTTTCTTGCCATAATGCAAATTCTAAGTAAAGAAAAACGAGTGGCCATCATTACTTTAAGAAATGAAGGTCAGCCAGTGCGAAAAATTGGGCAAACTTTGAAAGTGTCCCCAAGTGCAGTTGCAAAAACCATCAAGCGCTACAAAGAAACTGGCTCACATGAGGACCGCCCCAGGAAAGGAAGACCAAGAGTCACCTCTGCTTCTGAGGATAAGTTTATCTGAGTCACCAGCCTCAGAAATCGCAGGTTCACAGCAGCTCAGATTAGAGACCAGGTCAATTCCACACAGAGTTCTAGCAGCAGACACATCTCATCAACAACTGTTAAGAGGAGACTTTGTGCAGCAGGCCTTCATGATAAAATAGCTGCTGGGAAACCACTGCTAAGGACAGGCAACAAGCAGAAGAGACTTATTTGGGCTAAAGAACACAAGGAATGGACATTAGACCAGTGGAAATCTGTGCTTTGGTCTGATAAGTCCAAATTTGAGATCTTTGGTTCCAATAACCGTGTCTTTGTGCGATGCAGAAAAGGTGATTGGATGGACTTTACATGCCTGGTTCCCACCGTGAAGCATGGAGGAGGAGGTGTGATGGTGTGGGGGTGCTTTGCTGGTGACACTGTTCGGGATTTATTCAAAATTAAAGGCATACTGAACCAGCATGGCCTCTTGCAGCGGCATGCTATTCCATCCGGCTTGCGTTTAGCTGGACCATCATTTATTTTTCAACAGGACAATGACCCCAAACACACCTCCAGGCTGTGTAAGGGCTATTTGACCAAGAAGCAGAGTGATGGGGTGCTACGCCAGATGACCTGGCCTCCACGGTCACCAGACCTGATTCCAATCGAGATGGTTTGGGGTGAGCTGGACCACAGAGTGAAGGCAAAAAGGCCAACAAGTGCTAAGCATCTCTGGGAACTCCTTCAAGATTGTTGAAGACCATTTCCGGTGACTACCTCTTGAAGCTCATCAAGAGAATGCCAAGAGTGTGCAAAGCAGTCATCAAAGCAAAAGGTGGCTACTTTGAAGAACCTAGAATATAAGACATATTTTCAGTTGTTTCACACTTTTTTGTTAAGTATATAATTCCACATGTGTTAATTCATAGTTTTGATGCCTTCAGTGTGAATGTACAATTTTCATAGTCATGAAAATACAGAAAAATCTTTAAATGAGAAGGTTTGTCCAAACTTTTGGTCTGTACTGTATATAGAGTTTAAAAATGCAGGATCAAAGCGATGATTTAAGTAAAGAGAGTATGACCACATCACTGGTTAAAATGCCTAATTTAAAGCCCCCATACTTGTTAGATAGCTGCTGGCCAAATGTTCAGTGATCTGTGCTGCCCACAACTATCTTATCTGACCCTGCCATACGTAGAGGCCCCGTCACACTTAGTGACGCTGCAGCGATCCCGACAACGATACGACCTGTCAGGGATCGTTGCTGCGTCACTATGTGGTCGCTGGTGAGTAGTGTTGAGCCACTCCCGTAGTGTTCGAGTTCGGTTCGGTTCGTCGAATACCCGTGTGTTCGTCGAACTGTTCGTTGAACACCTTCGAACACCGTTAAAACCAATGGCAGGCAAACAAAAACATATAGAAACACATAGAAAACACCTTCAAAGGTGTCCAAAAGCTGACAAACTGCTCAGAAGACACAACTAACACATGGAAAAGTGACAAGTACATATAGTCATGAGAAAAGAAAAGAGGTGGAGGAGTAAAAGGAGGGGGAGACACAGATATAGGCATGTCATGCCCTTCTAAAATCCAAAAAGTGAGAAGCCGACACGTTCAGTCCGCTCCTGCCCGTGCCACCTCCGTGTCGCCGGGTTTGTGCCAGAGCCGCGGTGAACCCTGACAGCCAGCCCCCCTCTCCCAATACTGGTGCCTGTCCGCTGGTGGGTCGAGTGAGCCCCCCTGTGGTGGAGGCAGCTCTAAGCTTTTTAATTTAAATTGTCTCTCTAATTTGAATGAATACACTTTAAATCCATTTACAAGGATCTATTGGAGGGCAAGTCTCATGCCAGCAGCCAAGTAATTCCAGCTCCAGTAGCGTCCACTAAAGCTGCTGCAGTTAAAAAGCTTTTATAAGGATCGAGCTCGGCTGTCCACCGCAAGGCATCCTACTGCCAGTCCCAGCCCCTATGCCTTGGGGTGCCTCCTGATGCTCTTCACTGAGTATCCCGTGGTCCCGAAGCATTTCCTTTGAAAAAATGAAGTGTCCAAACTACAGGTGGTGTAGCTTGCTTAACAGCCGGGATAATCCGCTGACTAGCAGACACCGCTACTAGGCACAAAGTATTTCCTGGGCTAGATGCAGTTAAAAATTTGTAATTAGATACTCTCGTTGGATGCTGAGAAAGCATTCCATAGAGTCTCCTGGCACGCCATATATGATTCTCTTAAAAAGCTTGGGGTAGGGGTCTAGGGGACCCTTTTATAGCCAAAATCACGGCCCTGTATCGCAATACGTCACCTAGGCTGAAGATAAATGGAACTGTAGCACCCTGAGGGCTCGGTTGCTACAGAGGTATTGCACCTCACCCAGAGGTGTGATATCTCACTCTCAGGTAAGGATGGAGTGTGGATCAGGACCCGACACCTGCATGCATTACACCACATTGCCATGGGGCAGGGTGACCAATATGCCCCTGAGATGGGCACGATAGTCCCTGTCCCTGGCTGGAGTGGGGGGAGGGAACACTGAGGAAGGGGAACCCTGTAGTGCAGGAGCAGGGAGGAAGCAGTTCCTGGGTGCATTGAGAAGGGAGTATAAAAGGTGGGCACCATCTTAGTTCAGTGCAGAGAAGTCTGAGCAGAAGTGGCAGGGAGCAGGGGCTCTGCATGAGCTCTGCTCCGGAGGCGGGCCTAGTAACAGAGGCCCAGGCCTGGAAGAGGGAGAAGGAAGAGGAGCGGAGAAGGCTCCAGGAACGAAGGGATCCCAGGGGTGCGGACGGGCGAGTCGCCACCGCACGCCCGAATCCACCTGCATGGAGGGGTCAGGCCAAAGGGGGAGACCGGTCCCCGAAACTAGTGGAGGCAGGAAACGACCCTCAGCTAGAAACCGGAGGCTGTGACATTTTATGTGGCGCAGCCCCTCGCTACACCCGCTAGGAGGGCAGCACATAGGGTCAGGGAAACTGGCGCCAAGTTTACCAAGAGGAGGCCCGAGGCAGCCGGACAGAAGGGTTGGTAAGAAAGGCCAGACAAAGGACACACAAAGGGGGTCCTGTGAAGCGCTCCAAAGTTATCTGGGAGTTGTCTGAGCCCCTCACCTGGTGAGCACAGAACGACGTGGGCAGCCGTTACCTGCAGACGTGGTCTGGATAATAAGAACTGTGAGTAAAGGCCCTGGACTGCATCAATGACTCCGTGTCGTTACTGCTGCTGCCCTGCACCATCAACCCCATCCTCCGCATACACTGCCCTGAGGCTATACTCCTCCCGTGGGGAGTTATACTACGCTCTGCTGCACCCACAACACCAGCCTCAGCGGTCTGCCCTGCAGCGGCGGTTCACTCTGACCGCAATCCACGGGTGGCGTAGTCGGACATTTAAACATCAAAACCACATAAATAGTTCCGCCACTGGTTTGACCACCCTGAGCCACGGAACCGGGTCGCCGCCCCGAAGACTACAACCACCAGCATCCACCAAAAAGGGTCCGGCTCCGGGTGTCCCAAGGCCCAGGGGGTGCATCAGAACATTTTCATTACCTTTCACAATCACCAATGGGACAAGGCAGGGATGTCCTCTGTCCCCTCTCTTATACATCCTAGTGACGGAGCACCTGCTCTCATCAATTCGCCATAACCCCAATATTAGGTGGATTGAGGTGGGAGGCACCGAGTACAAGTGCTCTCTATTTGCTGATGATGTCCTAGTATATATCACTCAATCACATATATCCATCCATGCTGTTATGGCTGAAATAGATCACTTTGTTACATGGTCAAATTTTAAAATCAATGCAGCGAAGTCTGAGGCCCTCGATGTCTCCCTCCCCAAATCCATATAGGATTCCATCCAGTCCAACTTTCCCTTTGCCTGGCCCTCACAGGGTATCAAATACTTAGGAATTCCTATTCATAGAGACCTCTCCCATCTATGTTATCTTAATTTTGGGCCCTTTATTGAACAACTCCATACAGACCACGGTTGGCAAGTTAGAACTGTAAGATTCACTACGTGAACCACTGGTGTTTTGTGGAAAAGCACATGTATACTGTGTTCCAAATTATTATGCAAAAAGTGTTTAGGAGTGATAAGGGAAGAATTTGTTTGTTTGTCAGTTAAACTCATTGATGGTGATGTGTGTCAGGGCTCTTTATATCACTGTAAGCAATTGCAGACACCTGTGCTAATTAGTTTGGCAGGTGTGTCCAATGAAAGGCAAGACTACTTAAGAAGGCTCTCTCACATTATTAAGCAGCCTACATTTTCTGCCAAAATGGGAAAGAAAAAGGATGTGTCGGCTGCTGAGAAGCAACAAATTGTGGAGTGTTTAGGTCAAGGCATGACTACAATCAACATTGTGCGATGATCAGGATGAAGTGTCTTGGCAATCAAGAAGTATGTAGCTGATTCACAGTACACACGTGTGCGTGCTGATAAGGGCAAATTGAGGACTCTTTCCTACAGGCAATTACGTCAGGTTAAAAGAGCAGCGGCAAAAAAGCCTTGTCATAGCAGCAGACAAGTTTTTGAAGCTGCTGGTGCCTCCAACGTCCCCCGAACAACAAGATGCAGGGTCCTTCAGAGGTTTGCAGCTGTGCATATGCCATCCTGTCGACCTCCTCTATCCACTTCACACAAGCAGAAACGGCTCCAGTGGGCCAAACATTACATGAAGACTGATTTCAAAACTGTTTTGTTCACGGATGAGTGCCATGCAGCGCTCGATGGTCCAGATGGATGGAGTGGAGGATGGCTGGTTGATGGACACCCCACGCAAACACGGCTACAGCGCCAACAAGGAGGAGGTGGAGTAATGTTTTGGGCTGGAATCATTGGGAGAGAGATTGTCGGCCCCTTTAGGATCCCTGAAGGCGCTAAAGATGAACTCCATAATGTATGTGGATTTTCTCAAACACCACTTCCTGCCATGGTTCAAGAAGAAGAACCATGTATTTCACAGCAAGATCATTTTTTTGCATGATAATGCACCATCTCATGCTGCACATAAAACATCTGCATCTCTGGCTGATATGGGCATAAAAGGGGACAAACTTAAGGTGTGACCCCCATGCTCCCCTGACCTCTACCCCATTCAGAACCTCTGGAGTATCATCAAAAGGAGTGTCTATGATGGCGGGAGGCAGTTCACATCTAAGCAACAGCTCTGGGAGGGTATTCTGTCCTCATGCAAAACAATTGAAGCAGAAACCATCCAAAACCTGACAAATTCAATGGACAAGAGAGTTCAGAAGCTCCTTTCGAACAAGGGGTCCTATGTGAAAATGTAACATCACCTAGAATAAAGTTTTGTGTTGAAAACTGTTTGATTTCAGTTTCTAATAACCTGCTAATGCTTATAATTTCAAAAATGACCATTTTTTGGTCTTTATTAAAATGAAAAGGTTGATCGAAAAGTTTGGGGGATATAAGAGTGTGGCAACCCAGTTGTCATGATTACTTCGAATAATGACAATATGAGGGTCATGTTGCAGGTAGTGCAGCAAGAAGGCACTTATGTGTCTTGCGCATCTCGGAGCCCCAAAATTATTTTCCGGGCTAGATGCAGCTAAAAATTATTATTAATTTTAAATCTGGTGGAGCTTAGTATAGATGTGCTAATAGGATCAGTGCTGCACACTGCCACAAAGCCCAAATTATTTTCCAGCCAAGATACAGATAAACATGATTAGTAATTTGAAAGCTTAAAACAGTTGGTAGGGTGATTTTAACCAATCATCAAGCTTTTACTCTCCCCAGGATGACACAGGGGTAGAAAAGTCGTTTCGGATCCATGATTTGTTCATATTTATGAACGTGAGTCTGTCTACATTATCAGTGGAGAGCCGCGTGCGCTTATCTGTCAGCACACCACCAGCAGCGCTGAACACGCGTTCAGACAGAACGTAAGTGGCTAGCTCCAGCCATTTATCCAGATTGGAAGCCCAAAAAGAGCAAGGGTCCAGTGACAGTCATGGCTTCAATGTTTACTTGGAGATACTCCTGTACCATCGTCTCTAGGCGTTGACTATGTGTCAGACTTCTTGTCTCCTGTGGCCTTGCAAAGGATGGGCTAAAAAAGTGGTGAAATGATTCCGCAAAATTGATGTTACCAGCAGATACTGTGGTTCTGTTACGGTTTGAGTGCTGAACACTTGACGGTCCCACGGTTGGCAAGTTGGAACTGTGAGATTCACTACGTGCACCACTGGTATTTTGTGGAAAAGCACATGTAAGATTCTGCAACAGTCTCTGCTGATACTCCTGCATGCGTGCATCCCTTTCTATGGCAGGAATAATTTCTGCAAATTTACTTTTGTACCGGGGATCTAACAGTGTGGCAACCCAGTAGTCAGGATTATTTCTAATTCTCACAATTCGAGGGTCATGTTGCAGGTAGTGCAGCAAGAAGGCACTCATGTGTGTTGCGCATCCAGGAGCACCAAGTCCCTGTTGTGTTGGTGGCGAGGTAACAATCATGCTTCCTTCCTCTGTCCTCTCCCCCCAACCTCGCACAACAGAAATGTGATCAAGGTCTCCCTCATCTGATGAGTCTTCCATCAGTTCGTCCTCCACTTCTTCCTGGGCTCCTGCACCTTCCTCACTAGTTTGGCTGCTACCATGCGCCCTGGTAAAACCATCTCCCCCACCCTCACATGCCTGCCGCCTTGGTGCTGCCGACCGTCTGGACCTTGCAGATGTTAGCCCTTCCGCATACAACTCCTCCTCCTCTACTTCCTCCACCTCCTCTTGTGCCACCACCTGACTCCGAATTCTGTTTAACATGTGCTCCAGCATGTAAATCACCGGAATAGTCATGCTGATAATGGCATCGTCAGCACTAAACATCTTCGTCGCCATTTCAAAACTGTGCAGAAGGGTGCATAGGTCCCTGATCTGAGACCACTCCTCCAGCGTTATTTGCCCCACCTCCGGATCTCGTTGGCCCAGTCTATACGTCAGAACGTATTGCACCAGGGCTTGTCGGTGCTGCCACAGTCGCTGCAACATGTGCAGAGTTGAATTCCACCGGGTAGGCACATCGCATTTTAGCCGGTGAAGTGGCAGGCCCACCGACTTCTGTAGAGATGTAAGTCGCTGAGCTGCGGGATGCGAACGGCGGAAGTGAGCACACAGCGACCGTGCCCTCTGCAGAAGGCCATCTAGTCTGGGATAGTGGGCTAATAATTGCTGGACAACCAGGTTCAACACGTGAGCCATACAAGGCACGTGTGTGACATTGCCCCGGCGAAGGGCCGCACCCAGGTTTGCAGCATTGTCACACACGGCCTTCCCTGGTTTCAGGTCCAGTGGAGACAACCATTCATGAAATTGGTTCTCCAGAGCTGACCACAACTCCTCAGCTGTGTGACTCACATTTCCCAGACATTTCAAAGTAAATACCGCCTGATGACGTTGAGCCCTACTGCCAGCATAGTAAGGAGGTGTGCAGGATCCCTTCTGCGCAGTTAGAAAGCTTGTGGCATGACCAGACAGGCTTTGGGTGCAGGTAGAAGACCGAGAGGAGGTTGAGGAGGCAGAAGCAGTGGAGGAACTTTGACATAAAGAGGATTGACGCACAACTCGTGGGGAAGGCAAGACTTGGACAGCAGCCCCTTGTCCTGCTGTCACCATAGTTACCCAGTGCCCAGTCAGCGACATGTAACGCCCCTGTCCATGCCTACTCGTCCAAGTGTCTGTGGTGAAATGCACCCTGTCACACACAGAATTTCTCAAAGAAGCGGTGATGTTGTGTGCGACATGCTGGTGGAGCGCAGGCACACCTTTCTTTGAGAAGTAGTGCCGACTGGGCATCTGGTACTGGGGCACTGCGACGGACATAAGGTCTTGAAAATCCTCTGTGTCCACCAGGCGGAAAGGCAGCATTTCTGTAGCCAAGAGCTTGCAGATGGTGAAATTCAACCTCTTAGCTTTGTCATGGCTAGGAGGAAATGGTCTTTTACTTGTCCACATCTGAGGGACCGAGGGCTGGCTATTGTGCTTAGACGGGGTTGATAAGGGTGTCCCCGGCAAACTGCCGGTCTGTGAGGAAGATGCAGGCGGACATGTTAGGTTGCCTTGATCCAAAGGTGGTGCTATCGATGTCGGACAGCGCTCAACACCAGCTGGTGTTACCACCTCCAAAGAAAATGATGACCTGCCAATCACGCTGGCTGTTGCGGGTAAAGAGGTGGCAGGTCTGCGCCCCAAAACAGGTGACTGCTGTCCCCCCAGTCACAGAGGATGAAGAGGCCGCGGATGCACAAGATATGGCAGACGGTGGTTGGCCCGGCCTGCTAGGCCGCATTGTAGCACACTGACCTTCCCACTGAAACTTGTGCTTCATGTCCATGTGCCGGTTCATGCATGAAGTACTCAAACTATGTATTTTTTGGCCTCTACTTAGCTTTTGCTGACAAATGTTGCAGATAACACGAGTTGGGTCATCTTTATCGATCTGAAAAAATGCCCAGGCTATGCAAGGCTTAGCACCCATGCGACCTGAAGAGCCACCACGACTTGTGGTGAGAGGCAGAGTTGTGTTTGAGGATGCAGTTGTTGACGTGCTTCCAGTACTACGTCTCTGTCCAGGAAGGCGCAACCTGACCTCGTCGTCACTAGCATCTTCCTTCACCTCCTCTGCTGACCTCATCTCTTGGCTGACTGTGGGTTGACAGTAAGTGGGATCTCCAACCTTATCATCATCACCCTGTGCGTTATCACACCCGTCGTCCTCAGAGCCAACCTGTTCCTGCCCTGACAAAAAACTAAAGTTGTCGCTCCAATCAGGTATTTGAGTCTCAGCATCGTCTTCCTCATTGTCTCCACCAACAGGAGTTACAGTTTTGGAATGAGGGTCTACATTATGGTCAGAACCTTCTGCGTCTGGTCCTGGATCCGATTCATAAAGATTCTGGGCATCAGTGCAGATCATTTCCTCGTCTGGATTCACAGAAGCGCTGGAGTCGACCTCTGATTCCCAGGCTATAGTATGAGTAAACAGCTCTGCAGACTCAACCATCTGTTCTACCTCATACTCAGACGGGCAGCTGGAGATTTGGGAGCTGTGAGGAAGCAAGTGCGATTGGGGTGACACCTTTGAGGACTGGAGTATTTGTGATGTTGAAGTTGATGTGGAGGAGAGCCCACTTAAAGGAGCACTTGATATCCGTTGAAGCACCTGCTGTTTTTGTGCCTCATCTGGAATTTGTAGCGATTGGCGTGGCCGTAAGAAAGGGATCTTATCACATTGTCCGCTAAAAGAAGTAGACATTTTAGTTTGGCTGGAAGATGGTCTTTCTTCTGCAGATGTTACTGTTGCTTTAACACCTACCCCACGGACACAACCTTTTTTCCCCTTCCCAACACGCCTATTCCCCTTTCCACCAGCAGCAGGCCTTTTTCCACTCATTTTGGTGGTTAACTAATTCACAACTCTGGAGTTGTTTGCACAAAAAAACAATGGATGGGAACCTAGCAGAGCTGAGTGGCCAAACTGTGGTATTAGGCCAAAACTATTGGCTGGGTTAGATGCAGAAAAAAATTATATTCAATTTGCAACCTGATGGAGGTCAGTATAGATGGACTAATAGAACAAGTCCCAAACACAGCTAGAAGCCCAAATATTTTTTCAGAGGTAGATGCAGAAAAAAAATATATTCAGTTTGCAACCTGATGGAGGTCAGTATAGATGGACTAATAGAGAAAGTCCCACACACAGCTAGAAGCCCAAATATTTTTTCAGAGGTAGATGCAGAAAAAAATTATATTCAGTTTGCAACCTGATGGAGGTCTGTATAGATGGATTAATAGAACAAGTCCCACACACAGCTAGAAGCCCAATATTTTTTCAGAGGTAGATGCAGAAAAAAAATATATTCAGTTTGCAACCTGATGGAGGTCAGTATAGAAGGACTAATAGAGAAAGTCCCACACACTGCTAGAAGGCCAAATATTTTTTCAGAGCTAGATGCAGACAAAAAATTATTTTCAGTTTGCAACCTGATGGAGGTCAGTATAGATGGACTAATAGAACAAGTCCCACACACAGCTAGAAGCCCAAATATTTTTTCAGAGGTAGATGCAGACAAAAAATTATATTCAGTTTGCAACCTGATGGAGGTCAGTATAGATGGACTAATAGAATGATGCTATGCCCAAAAGATTTTACTTCACTAGGTGCAGTAAAAAAATTGGTATTCTATACACAGGTGGTATATCTTGCAACACAGATAGGCTACTCCACTGACTAACACACTCTGCAATAGGCCAAAAAGGATAAGCTTTGCTAGATTCAGCCAAATGCTGTGAAAAAAACTTGCACAGACCTGCCTGGCAAAAACTGATAGGAACTGATGTAACCTAGTCCTGAAAAGGACTGCAATTACAATTAGTCTTTACTCCCACAACCTATCTATTTAAGAGCACAGACCTCCCTGATAAAAGTCGTAGGAAATGCTGTAACCTAGTCCTTAAAAGGACTGCAATCACAACTATTCCCTACTCCCAAGCTATCTGTAGATTTGTGCGAAAATTGGCTTGAAATTAACAAGGTATAGCGCACACAGCAACAGCGGTGCCGTCTAACACGCAGCTGCAGCAGTGAGAAAATGGTGGCGACGGGGAAAATGGCTTGGTCTTATAGGGCAAGGACATGTGACATACACTGCCAATGACACATGCCCTTGCTTGTGTGAAAAAAGCACTTCGCTCCGTGTGTGCGCTGCTGATAGGCTGACAGATTGCACCTCCCCACTGTAAATGCGGGAAAGAGAAAAAAAAATGGAGATCTTCATTATTCCTGCAGAGATCCATCCCCTGCCCCTCCCCCCACCCCGCTGTACACTCAAACTGCATATTAACATTAATTTTCATCATTACTGAGAAAAAATCCAGTTATGATTTTGGTGCACGAACAGTTATCGAACATAACCTCGGACAGCCGAATTTTTCTCAAATCGTTCGTGTTCGCCGAACGGCTCGAACACCGCCCAAAACAGCTCGAATTTGAGATTGGCGAACAGTTCGAGTAGAACAAGGCTCATCTCTACTGGTGAGCTGTCAAACAGGCAGGCTCACCAATGATCAGGGGAGCAGCGACATCGTGGAAAGAATCTTTCCACGATGTCCTGCTCCTGGTTACCAGCCTGCTGAAGCAGGAGCAGGCTGGTAACCATGGTAAACATTAGGTTACTAGGGGCACATGCGCACCAAGTAACCCGCTGTTTATAATGGTTACCACTCTGCTACGCTGAGCGGGAGGTTACCGCTCACTTTAGCAGGCTCATAACCATGATAAACAGCGGGTTATTAGGTGCGCATGTGCCCCTAGTAATCCGATGTTTATCATGGTTACCAGCCTGATCGCTGCTCCCGCTGGTCACACAGTGATGTGTGCTGACCAGCGGGAGGGCAACGACCAAAAAAAAGGTCCAGGACATTCTGCAGTGATCAGCGACCTCACAGCAGGGGCCTGATCGCTGCAAAGTGTCTCACATAGCGACATCGCTGGTGAGCTCGCTGTTGCGTCACTAAAACCGTGACTCCGCAGCGATCTCGCTAGCGATCTCGCTATGTGAGATGCGGGCTTAAGAGTGCTATTTATATCGAACACTCCTGTGTTTTATGTATTAGAGACAGACATCTCAGGTGGCAGCTTCTCTTAGAGAACGAAACAATTGGCAGTCTGAAATTGGTTTAGCCAGATCCTTATCTCCCACAACATCTGTAGGAGGAGAGTCAGGGGGATCCCCTTACACATATACACATTAGACTGTCAGCCGAACCTGTTGATATTGTTGGGATTGGCCAACATACGTCTAATGTGTATGGGGGCCTAAAAAATAGATCAATGGTTCATAGTGCGTCATAATTAGTGTTGAGCCACCCCCGTAGTGTTCGGGTTCAGTTCGGTTCGTCGAACACCGGGATGTTCGAGGAACTGTTCGTCGAACTGTTCGTCGAACTGTTCGTCGAACACCTTAGAACACCGTCGAACACCGTTAAAACCAATGGCAGGCAAACAGAAACACATAGAAACACATAGAAAACACCTTCAAAGGTGTCCAAAAGCTGACAAACTGCTCAGGAGACGCTTTCTTTAAAAAAGCCGGCCGGCAATTCAGCAGCGGCATACACCGGTACCCGACAATTTAGACAAGAAGGAATAGAGCCTCACACATAGATTAGATAGATAGAAACATGTCAGTCACATATATATGAAGTACAGTGACAGTGTTGCTTACTGTACTTGTCATTTAGTGTAAAGGATTTATTAAAAAATATAATAGTGTTTTCATGCACTGTCTCTTTAAAAAAGCCGGCCGGCAATTCAGCATCTGTACCCGACAATTTGTAACAGACAGAATAGAGCTTCACACATAGATTAGATAGATAGAAACATGTCAGTCACATATATATGAAGTACAGTGACAATGTTGCTTACTGTACTTGTCATTTAGTGTAAAGGATTTATTAAAAAATATAATAGTGTTTTCATGCACTGTCTCTTTAAAAAAGCCGGCCGGCAATTCAGCATCTGTACCCGACAATTTGTAACAGACAGAATAGAGCTTCACACATAGATTAGATAGATAGAAACATGTCAGTCACATATATATGAAGTACAGTGACAATGTTGCTTACTGTACTTGTCATTTAGTGTAAAGGATTTATTAAAAAAAATAATAGTGTTTTCATGCACCGTCTCTTTAAAAAAGCCGGCCGGCAATTCAGCATCTGTACCCGACAATTTATAACAGACAGAATAGAGCATCACACATAGATTAGATAGATAGAAACATGTCAGTCACATATATATGAAGTACAGTGATAGTGTTGGTTACTGTACTTGTCATTTAGTATTAAAATAAAGGATTTATTATTAAAAAAAATTGGCGTGGGGTTCCCCTTAATTTTAGTTTCTAGCGGAGGTTAAGCAGACAGCTGGGGCAGATGTTTGAAGCCTGGGAAGGGGGTAATACCCACGGAGCTTCCGAGGCTACTAATATGAGCCCCCAGCTGAATACATAGGCTTTACTAGCTATTAAAATGGGGGACCCCCCCCAAAAAATGACGTGGGGTCCCCCCTAATTTAATAGCTAGCAAAGGCTAGGCAGACAGCTGGGGGCTGATATTAATAGCCCAGGAAGGGACCCATGAATATTGGCCCCCTCCCAGGCTAGAAACACCAGCCGTCAGCCGCCCCAGAAATGGCGCATTCATAGGATGCGCCAATTCTGGCACTTAGCCTCGCTCTTCCACACTGCCCTGGTGCGGTGGCAGGGGGTAATAGGGTTGGGGTTGATGTCAGCTTATAATGCCAGCTGACATCAAGCCCAGGTTAGTAATGGAGAGGCGTCTATAAGACACCCCCATTACTAACCCCATAGTCAAAGTTAAAAAAAACCCACAAACACCCAGAATAAAGTCCTTTAATTGAAATAAAGACACAATCCTTTATTGTTCTAAATTAAACAATACTTACCATCACGCCCATTCCAGCTGAAGCCAACGATCTCCTGCAATAAAAGAAAAATAATAAAGCAACATCATCCTTACCTTTCCATGGTTCCCACGACAGCTTCAGCTCTGCTACATCGAGATGACAGGCTGGACCGCAGCAGAACGCTGCCATCCAGCCTGTCATCCCGCAGACACTGAGAAGCGCAGGCATGCTTGCGCTCTGCAGTGTCTGGCTGTGACGGCATAAAGATGAGACGAGTTCATGTCCAATGAACTCGGCGCACCTCATGCACGTCACTGACAGCGTGGGAAAATTCTCACGCTGAAGCGCTGAGTGCAGGAGAATTCTCCCACGCTGTCAGTGACGTGCATAAGGTGAGCTCATGTCCAATGAATTCAGCTCACCTCCTGCACGTCACTGACAGTGTGGGAGAATTCTCCTGCACTCAGCGCTTCAGTGTGAGAATTCTCCCACGCTGAAGCGCTGAGTGCAGGAGAATTTTCCCACGCTGTCAGTGACGTGCATGAGGTGAGCCGAGTTCATTGGACATTAACTCGGCTCATCTGGATTCCCTCACAGAGAGACACTGTGGAGCGCAAGCAAGCCTGCGCTTCTCAGTGTCTGCGGGATGACAGGCTGGATGGCAGCATTCTGCTGCGGTCCAGCCTGTCATCTCGATGTAGCAGAGCTGAAGCTGTCATGGGAACCATGGAAAGGTAAGGATGATGTTGCTTTATTATTTTTCTTTTATTTCAGGAGATCGTTGGCTTCAGCTGGAATGGGCGTGACGGTAAGTATGGTTTAATTTAGAACAATAAAGAATTGTGTGTTTATTTCAATTAAAGGACTTTTTTCTGGGTGTTGTGTTTTTTTTAAATACTTTACTAGAAATTCATGGTGGTCATGTCTAATATTGGCGTGACCCCATGAATTTTGGGCTTAGGGCCAGCTGATAATGCCAAGCTGGCCCTAACCCCTTTATTACCCAGTGAGCCACCGCATCAGGGCCCTGGATGAGTTGGGTACAGCGCCAGAAGATGGCGCTTCTATGAACGCGCCATTTTCCGGGGTGGCTGCGGACTGCAATTTGCAGCGGGGGTGGCCCAGAAAGCTTGGGCCTCCATGCTCTGCGGATTCCAGCCCCCAGCTGCCTAGTTGTACCTGGCTGGACACAAAAACAGGGCGAAGCCCCACGTCAATTTTCTTTAAATTATTTCATGAAATAATTAAGAAAAAAAGGGCTTCCCTATATTGTTGTGTCCGGCCAGGTACAAATAGGCAGCTGGTGGTTGGGGGCAGCCCGTTCCTGCCTGCTGCACCTGACTGGACACAAATATAGTGCGAAGCCCCACGTCAATTTTTTTTTAATTATTTCATGAATTTCATGAAATAATTAAAAAAAAAATACGTGGGGCTTCACCCTATTTTTGTGTCCAGCCAGGTACAACTAGGCAGCTGGGGGCTGGAATCTGCAGCGCAGGGAGGCCCAAGCTTTCTGGGCCCCCCACGCTGCAAATTGCAGTCCGCAGCCACCCCGGAAAATGGCGCGTTCATAGAAGCGCCATCTTCTGGCGCTGTACCCAACTCATCCAGGGCCCTGGTGCGGTGGCTCACTGGGTAATAAAGGGGTTAGGGCCAGCTTGGTATTATCAGCTGGCCCCAAGCCCAAAATTCATGGGGTCACGCCAGTATTAGACATGACCGCCATGAATTTCTAGTAAAGTATTTAAAAAAAACACAACACCCAGAATAAAGTCCTTTAATTGAAATAAACACACAATTCTTTATTGTTCTAAATTAAACTATACTTACCATCACGCCCGTTCCAGCTGAAGCCAATGATCTCCTGCAATAAAAGAAAAATAATAAACCAACCTCATCCTTACCTTTCCATGGTTCCCACGACAGCTTCAGCTCTGCTACATCGAGATGACAGGCTGGACCGCAGCAGAACGCTGCCATCCAGCCTGTCATGCCGCAGACACTGAGAAGAGCAGGCATGCTTGCGCTCCTCAGTGTCTCGCTGTGACGGCATCCAGATGAGCCGAGGTCATGTCCAATGAACTCTGCTCACCTCATGCACGTCACTGACAGCGTGGGAAAATTCTCACGCTGAAGTGCTGAGTGCAGGAGAATTCTCCCACGCTGTCAGTGACGTGCATGAGGTGAGCTCATGTCCAATGAACTCAGCTCACCTCATGCACCTCACTGACAGCGTGGGAAAATTCTCCTGCACTCAGCGCTTCAGCGTGAGAATTCTCCCACGCTGTAAGTGACGTGCATGAGGTGAGCCGAGTTCATTGGACATGACCTCGGCTCATCTTTATGCCGTCAGAGAGACAATGTGGAGCGCAAGCAAGCCTGCTCTTCTCAGTGTCTGCGGGATGACAGGCTGGATGGCGGCGTTCTGCTGCGGTCCAGCCTGTCATCTCGATGTAGCAGAGCTGAAGCTGTCGTGGGAACCATGGAAAGGTAAGGATGAGGTTGCTTTATTTTATTTTTATTACAGGAGATCGTTGGCTTCAGCTGGAATGGGTGTGACGGTAAGTATGGTTTAATTTAGAACAATAAAGAATTGTGTCTTTATTTCAATTAAAGGACTTTATTCTGGGTGTTTGTGTTTTTTTTAACTTTGACTATGGGGTTAGTAATGGGGGTGTCTTATAGACGCCTCTCCATTACTAGCCTGGGCTTGATGTCAGCTGGCATTATAAGCTGACATCAACCCCAGCCCTATTACCCCACTGCCACCGCTACAGGGCAGTGGGAAGAGCGAGGCTAAGTGCCAGAATTGGCGCATCCTATGAATGCGCCATTTCTGGGGCGGCTGACGGCTGGTGTTTCTAGCCTGGGAGGGGGCCAATATTCATGGCTCCCTTCCTGGGCTATTAATATCAGCCCCCAGCTGTCTGCCTAGCCTTTGCTAGCTATTAAATTAGGGGGAACCCCACGTCATTTTTTGGGGGGGGTCCCCCATTTTAATAGCTAGTAAAGGCTATGTATTCAGCTGGGGGCTCATATTAGTAGCCTGGGAAGCTCTGTGGGTATTACCCCCTTCCCAGGCTTCAAACATCTGCCCCAGCTGTCTGCTTAACCTCCGCTAGAGACAAAAATTAAGGGGAACCCCACGCCAATTTTTTTTAATAATAAATCCTTTATTTTAATACTAAATGACAAGTACAGTAACCAACACTATCACTGTACTTCATATATATGTGACTGACATGTTTCTATCTATCTAATCTATGTGTGATTCTCTATTCCTTCTATTCTAAGTTGTCGGGTACCGCTGCTGAATTGCCGGCCGGCTTTTTTAAAGAGACGGTGCATGAAAACACTATTATTTTTTTTGATAAATCCTTTACGCTAAATGGCAAGTACAGTAAGCAGCACTTTCACTGTACTTTGTATATATGTGGCTGACATGTTTCTATCTATCTAATCTATGTGTGAAGCTCTATTCTTTCGGTTCTAAATTGTCGGGTACCGGTGTATGCCGCTGCTGAATTGCCGGCTTTTCATGTTTCACTGTTGGCACTGTTCCCATCGATTTGGGCAATCACTGTAATGCCACAACCACCATGGCTGTGGCATTACAGTGAGTGGCAGACAATCCCTGCATGATTGGTGCTCTAAATAGCACCAGACATGCAGGACACGCTTTTGGTGCACGAACAGTTATCGAACATAACCTCGAACAGCCGAATTTTTTGCAAATCATTCGGGTTCGTCGAACAACTCGAACACCGCCCAAAACAGCTCGAATTTGAGATTGGCGAACAGTTCTAGTCGAACACCGCTCATCTCTAGTCATAATCCCACTATGTTCAGATAGTACCCTGCTGTTATCATTAAATATATAGCTTCCCATGGATTTTGTCAGCACATTATTTTTAAAGTTTCATGTGTTCCTGCTCTGTTTTCTTTATCCTTGGTTTTGTAATGCATATCTGTTCCTGTACTTTGTGTAGCCTGCAATGTCTTTGTTATCCATTGTCCCCTGTTGGTTTTTGGACTATATTGTAAGTAACTGATGTTTTGTACTCAATTTTGTTTAGAATTTTGGTGGTACCCACTTAATTTGTATATTGATGCTTTACAAGACCCAACATGTGTCCTGAGGAACCCTGTTAAACATTTCCACTGTCCTTACTAGATCCATCTCTGGTCCTAAGGACCCATAGAAATGGCTTGCTACAGGACTAATTTTGTGTCCTAAAGAATCTATTGTTCCGTCCACTCTTCTCTTTCCAGATTTCTGTGTCCCAAGGAGCTATTAGCATTGAATTGTACATGTTTACTAGATCAAACATGTGTCTCAAGAAACTGATAGTATTGACTTGTTGGACATGTCTCCTGTACTTTTTACACATAATTTGCCCTGCCAAGCAACTGTAAAAACTTGTTAGACTTGTACATTTTACCAATTCTAGACCCATCTCAGAAAACAGATAGTATTGATTTGTTAGATAAGTCAACTTCCTTTTTTACCTGAACGATAATGTCTTGTTGAACCAAAGTTCCTGAAAGTATTACAGATTTAAAGGAAATAGAATAAATGCCCTTAACTTTTATGTGTGAAGGCATCCCTGTAGGCATTTATCGTAAGGTCTACATAACAAGTAGAAAACCGATGAGGACCCTAGAGAAGGATTGACTCGTCCTATAAAATTGAAAGGATTCCTCCAGATTGCACAGTGTAAGCCTCATTGTGGCTCAAGAACTTCAATAGTCCATTCAGTTTTATTTTGCTTTTTCCACATTATTCTGGTTCCTTCGAAAGTTGGACAAAAAGCTCCTAATTGATGAATAAAATGAAGATCTGTGATGGTTTCATAATTAGTCTGTCTTCACCCATGAAGAACACTGGCTTGATAATCATACTTTGCTTTGATCTCGGCCTCAATAATTAATTCTTATCATAGAACATTTTATATTTAATGAGCAACATTTCAAAGTTTAAAGAGTTCTTGGTCCTATCAGGTGTTCGCCACCTTTAAAGAGTTAAGATTGAAAACGAGACTTCACAATTAGATTTTTTTTCTTTTTAATGAGTACAATCTGAACAGAACTAATCTCTTTTGGATCATTACTTCACCTAATCACATAGACTATTTTTTAATTCAAATCCAGGCAGGATTGTAATTGGTGGCTCTCTGGAGCTTGGTAATTGCATGCAATGTCTGGGCTTTTTGCTTTACACCTAATAGGTTCTGCAATTAAGGAAGAAATGTAGCTTAAACCCTCAGGCTGATCTGTCCAAAAAGTATTATTGGTGTTCTCATTTTTCAATCATTAATTATCGAGAGTTTGTTAGGTGAAGGTGGTTTTGCTTGTTGTAACTTTAGATGTGTCCTTCATCCTTAGACATGAGCAAGTTTATTCAAGTAGAGATTAATTTGTCTTGAATTTTATTAAAATTTGAATTCTCCAAAATCTGAATTATTTGTAATACTTTTCAGGAGTATGCAGCGACATGGCATCCAGTTGGTGATTATTTTAATGAACCATACAGGAATGGCAAAAGGTTTAAAAATCAATTCATACTCGCCTCGCCACTCGTTTCTGCGGCACCGAATCTCGCAGTTCGGTCCTCCGTGCCTCTTCTTTTTGACTTCCACCATCACCTGCATACACTTTAGCCTGCTTCACTCTGCTCTGGGATTTTCAGCTCCTTTGTAGACCTCCTATCAGCGCACATCGTGACGTCACAATGCGTATCCCCTGAGGCTTTGACTTGGATGTCAGGTCTGGGCCTAGGGTTGTGAAACAGCTGGTTAAAAGAGGGGAAGGGTACATCCAACATGAGTGGTAAAAGCGAAGTCATGGTAGAAGGGGGGAATAGGCTTGGTGTATGTGGGGTAGATGGTAATGTTACTGAAAAGTCTACTGAACAAACATTGGCTCGTACTATCCAAAGACCAGACAACTTCTGTTACTGGATGGGCTACTCCACTCCCTTTATTTGGCAGCCGCACAGCAGTACGCCTTGTAGATGAGGGCAAGAAAGATCATTTGCTCCAGTGGACGGCAAGCACTGCATCAAGTGGCTTCTCCTATTCCTCCACCTTAACATCATAGTACAGTCCTCAAAGGTGGCACATCAATTACCCTTGTTTCCCCCCCATGTCACAACTCTCCAACCGCCCAACTAACTGTGGGGAACCACAGTTGGGCGAGTCTGCCGAGCTGTTCACACACTAATTTCCATGGGTGTCAGGTCTGCTCCAACGATTCACAGACTCAAGAGGAGGAAAGCATCTGCACCGATGCCCAAACTTTTCTCAGTTGGATCCAGGGCCGGATGAAGTAGGGTCCAAGCAGAATCCAGACCCTCCTCCCCAGACGTTAACTCCTGGGTTTAAAGCTGGTCCTGATGAGACTCTGAATCCTGAATCCTGAGGTGCTCCCACAATGTACTGTGCTGTCAGGCCAGGAAGAGGAGGAGGGTGACTTTCAGGGCGAGGAGTGGGAGAACAGAGGGGGACTATGAGGATGTAGATCCCACTTGGTGTGAACCTAAAGGCATGCAGCTCAGTAGCTCAGCAGAGGAAGTAGAGAAGGATGAGGATGACTAGGAGGTTACATTGTGGGTTTCTGCACACACTGATGCAACCACGACAAGCACTGCATCTTCAGCCACAACTTAGCCTGTACCTCTTTTGAGACCACAATGAATGATCCAACTCGCATTGTCTGCCAAAAAAACTCAGCAGAGGCAAAAATTCCAATAATTTGACTACTACATGCATGAATCCGGCACATGTGTGATCAACATGCAATCTCATCTGAAATGCAGACTAGCAGGGCAGCCAGTGGTTGTTGGGGCCCATCAACCGCATCTGCTGCTTCTTCCTGCTCCATCAGTGTCACAAATGTTGTCACACAGGTCTCTGGCCGCAGAACCTCCACTTGTTTACCCACTACAGTCTGGGTCATTGAGAACCCGTCAGCTGTTACGGAAGTGGACATGACTGCTGTTTTTGACCAATTCAGACACTGAGTACACCACATCTTTCTCAATCCACCATAACATCTCTGCCTGCACCTTACTCACAGTCCAGCAGTTTGTCATTTTTACCCTACTCCACCCTCTGTCAGCACAGCAGCCATGCCTTGGTCTTGCAGTTGTGGTCACGTAAAAGATTGTTTCCTCCTACACATGCCAAAACTAAGAGCTTGAACTTCACCTCCAATCTGTTGGCCACAGAAATGCTGCCTTTCCGACTGGTGGATACAGATTGTTTCTGAAAGCTGATGGCTGTTGCAGTCTCCCAGTACCAGTTGCCCAGTCACAATTACTTCTGCAAGAAAGCTGTGCCTGTGCTACACCAGCATGTCGCAGACATTACCCGTTCCTTGAAAAAAAAATCTGTCTGCCAGGTTTCTTTTCACCACTGACACCTGTACGAGCAAGCATGGACCGGGGCGTTACATCTCACTGACTGGGCACTCGGTGACTTTGGTGGCTGTTGGGGGCAGGCAGAGAAGGGACTGCTCCACAAGTCTTGGAATCTCCAAGGCTTGTGGGACAAATCTCTCTAACACTTCCTCTACTTCTTCTGCTTCCTTCACCTCCTCTAGGGCCTCACAGCTCAAGAGTTGTGGACAGCTATCCAGGCAGTTTGAGAAATTGCTATCCACTGAACCTGGAGCCAGGGAAGGCTGTGTGCGATAACCTGGTGGTGGCCCTATGCCGGGGCAATCTCACACACTTGCATTGCATGACTCACATTCTCAACCTGGTGGTACAGCAATTTCTCTGCCACTATCCTGGCCTGAATGTGTTGCTGCAGAAATCACGGAAGCTGTGTGCTCACTTCTGTCATTTGCACCACTCAGGTCATCGACTTGCATCGATACAGAGGTCTTTATCCATGCCAGTTAACCGGTTGATATGCGATGTGCCGACACAATGGAATTCCACTCTGCACATGTTGCAGTAACTGTGTCAGCAGCGACAAGCCCTGATTCAGTATGTCATGTCATATAGCCTGGGCCAATGCAGTATGGACGTGGGGCATATTGAATTTACGGAGTGGGCACAGATTAAGGACCTCTGCTCCCTTCTGCACAGTTTTGAAATGGCTACTAAGATGGTTAGCGCTGACTATGCCATCATCACTATTTTGGTCTTCTACATACTGGCGCAGACTTTGAATAGCCTGCAGGAGGAGGTGGTGGTCCCAGAGGAAGAGGAGGAAGCAGAGGAAGGTGCGTAAGGGATAACAAGATCTCTAAGTTCCGGACTGTCGTCACACAGGTGGGTGCCATGGGTGGTTGGATTACAGCGATCGAGGGGGGCTCCTGGTACAAGACAAACTGTTAGTGAAGATGCAGGAGCCGAGTAACACATGGAGGAGGACGAGAAGGTAGAGGTGTTGGGTGCACAACAGTCAGGAGATGAAAAGTATGATGATCCCCTCTTGTGTCCATGGTTGGCTGGAGGGGACAGAGGAAGCAAGCTTAATGTTACCCTGCTGCTAACACACCATGGGCTTGGCCCTCATGAAAGCGCCCGACACATGAGTGCAGCAAGAAGGCACTCATATGCAACATGATGCTCATATTGTTAGGATTAGAAATAGTGCTGACTATTGGGTTGCCACTCTGTTAGATCCACGGTACAAAAGTAAATTTTGCCAGATGCCACCCTGGAAAGGAACGCGCGCATGCTGGAGTATCAAAACATCCTTTTAGACAACCTTAAGAGTGGTTTTCCCCAAGACAGCAGTGAGGCACACACGCATTGGAGGTTTTGTCATGCCCGGCAGCCAGCGTTCTCTCTGAACTTGTCTTTAGCGCTGCTGCTGGTAGTGTCCTGACGAATAAGCGCATCCAGCTGTCCCCTGAAGGTATAGACCGCCTAACTTTCATCAAGATGAACAAGTCATGGATCTCCAATGACCTTTGCACCCTATTTGCAGACTAGGCGATGGTATAGTTTTTAGTGTGCTGCATTGATCTTGCGTTATTGCATTCTGTGACACATTTGTCATGGCTTCTGTGCCTGCTATTGCTGCTGCTGATGTTACTAACAATTTTTTTAAATGTGGAGACTCCTGGTTGCATCTCCATCTCGTGGGTTGCCTGTAGTGGAAGGGGTGTCAGAGACCCATTATACTATTTGAACTCTGGGGAAATTGATGCGACTTTAATGGTTTCTGCCCCTAACTTTTGGAAGTGTTTGGGCTCCAACTTGGGTCTCCATGTGTTGCCTGTAGCAGAAGGGGTGCCAGACTTGCAGGCCTGCACTTACTTTTAGTCAACTACCTGTGTTACTATCCTTAAATTTTTCTAGCAATAGTAGTCTATGAAGCTATTTGTGCCACCTGAATGTGGCTGACCAGAAAAGAAGTTTGAGCTGTTGCATGAGGTATCGGGGCTCCCAGCACATCAGGTCTACATTGTTCCCTCACCCGCCTCTTAAATTGAACTTGAACTCAAAGCTGTAAATACTGGCCCTAACCCGGTCTCATGCATGGCCCATGCCTGACTGCTGCTCTGCCATTATCTATAATACAACACTACAAGCGTCCCTCTGTCTGCAGCCTTTATAGACTGCGCAAGTGCGACACATCTGCACTGTCTGGCTCCAGACCGAAGAGCGCATGGAGCAGTTACAGGTAAGAGGAGTGTATGGCGCTGGAGATCGCGGTATGCGTAGACACAGGACGCATACCGCAATCTCCGGCGCCATACTTGCATACTTACCTGACCGGGAGGAGTGTTGCCGCAGCGCCTCTGTTTGGTCCGGAGGCCGGGGGAGGAGTGAAGCGTCGGAATCGGCGCATTAGCATGCGCCATTTTACTGAAGACTGTTTTGCAGTGTGGCTTCAGCAAAATGCCACCGGACAGCGCGGTATGGGCACGCGCATATTCTGGCGTCGCACTCCTCCCCCGGCCTACGGCAGAATAGGACACAGCGCTGAAGCACAGGGAAGAAAGGTGAGTATAAGTGTTTATTTTTTTGTATGTGTGTTCAGCGTGAAAGGGATGAGGGGGCCACACATACCAGGATTGGGGTGGGTGAGGGGGACCATGCATCCCAGGATTGGGGTGGGTGAGGGGGACCATGCATCCCAGGATTGGGGTGGGTGAGGGGGACCATGCATCCCAGGACTGGGGTGGGGGCAGCACACAGCAGCATGGGAGACCATATACCAATAAAAATGCTCGCCACCCGGGCGTAGAACGCATTCAATAGCTAGTAAAATATATATACTGTGGGTCAATTGATGCCACTTTTCCTGGTTACTGCCCCTAATATTGGGAAATGTTTGGAAACCCGGTGTGTTGCCTGAATTTGGCAGGGCTCTCAGAGCACCAGGCCTACACCTGTCACTCATCCACCTGTTACTGATCAATGTTTAAGCTAGAAATGCTGGTCCAAGCCCTGTCCCATGCATCCATGCTGTGCAATTATACTGTTTGTACTCTGGTTCAATTGATGCCACTTTTCGTTAGGTTTGCCTTTAATTTTAGCTGTTTTGGCAGCTTTTGGGCCCCTCTGAATGTGTCTATGCATTTAGTTTTACCTCACATTCAATTCAATGGGATTCATTAATGTTCAAACTGTTCTGTCAACATTGGTAAGTTCGCCAATCAGAACCCAACTGAACCTTGAATGGTTCGCTCAACTGTGTTCTTCACACCTCCTGCTTAAGTTTGACATGATATACCATGTAATGGCTGAGAATTAACTCCAAACATCCTGGGCTGATCTCCAATTCCTACAATTTAAATTTGTGAAAAGGATTGGTGATATGATTTTGAATGGTTTTGAGTTTAGGGCAAAGTGGGTTTGTTCACACAAAGTCTTTTCACTTTTTTGATTTTTTGGAATAAAATCTGAGCTAAAGTTTTTGAGAAGTTTAGATTTTGAGGAGTTTCCACTCAATTTCTACGGCAAAACTCAAGTAAGGTGTGGTAGCCATCATGACAGGGCAGATATCAGTAATATTCATCAATCAGTTAATTCCTTTCACTCTCTAGTGTCATTTAATCTCCCACCATGTAGACTTTCTATGCCACCCATTTTGGGCAATGCTTGTTAGTTAGGAAAATTGCAAAAAATATTGAACAGCGAAGTGCCATGTAGAGGCCATGATTCAAAAGCTGTATTAATCCATTAATCCATTTCCAAATCAAGTCCTATCAGTTTAATTAAACACAGCTGAACTCCAATGAAGGAGTAGAACCATATCAAGGAGGATCACAAGGAAATGGACAGCATGTGACTTAAATGAGAGTCTGAGCAAAGGGTCTGAATACTTATGACCATGTGATATTTCAGATTTTCTTTTTTAATTATCAAACATTTCTACATTTGTTTTTGTTTTTTTCAGTCAAGATGGGGTGCAGAGTGTACTTTAATGAGAAAGTGAACTTTTTTGAATTTACCAAATGGCTGCAATGAAACAGAGTGAAACCTTTAAAGGAGTCTGAATACTTTCCGTGCCCACTTTGTCTATACGTAGCTACTCAGTAGTTATGAGGAGAGTTGCACTATGAGGGTTTATCTAGTATGCCATGAGAATGTATGGCATTTTATTGGAGGAAAGTAGAATGGACAGTAAGGATGGACACTAGTGATGAGTGAGCATGCTCGCCACTGCTCTGTACTCGCCCGAGCATCTCAGTACTCAAGAGGCTCGGAGCTCGCCGAGTACTTGCGCGATGCTCGGGCGGGAGCTCGGGTCCCCTCCCTGCATGTTTGGCGCTATTTAGAGCGCCAATTGACATGTAGGGATTGCCTGCCACTCATTGTAATGCCACAGCCATGTTGGTTGTGGCATTACAGTGATTGCCCAAATCGATGGGAACAGTGCTCAGTGAAACATGAAAAGCCAGCAATTCAGCAGCCGCATACAGTTATAACACCGGTACCCGACAATTTAGAACAGAAAGAATAGAGCATCACACATAGATTAGATAAAAACATGTCAGTCACATATATAAGAAGTACAGTGACAGTGTTGGTTACTGTACTTGTCATTTAGTGTTAAAATAAAAGATTTATTAAAAAAAAATTGGTGTGGGGTTCCCCGTAATTCTAGTCTCTAGCGGAGGTTAAGCAGACGGCTGGGGCAGATGTTTGAAGCCTGGGAAGGGGGTAATACCCACAGAGCTTCCCAGGCTACTAATATCAGTCCCCAGCTGAATACCTAGCCTTTACTAGCTATTAAAATGGGGGACCCAGAAAAAATGACATGGGGTCCTCCTATTTTAATAGCTAGCAAAGGCTAGGCAGACAGCTGGGGGCTGATATTAATAGCCCAGGAAGGGTGCCATGAATATTGGCCCCCTCCCAGGCTAGAAACACCAGCCCTCAGCCACCCCAGAAATGGTGCATCCATAGGATGTGCCAATTCTGGCACTTGGCCTCGCTCTTCCCACTGCCCTGTAGTGGTGGCAGTGGGGTAATAGGGCTGGGGTTGATGTCAGCTTATAATGCCAGCTGACTTCAAGCCCAGGTTAGTAATGGGGAGGCATCTATAAGACACCCCCATTACTAACCCCATAGTGAAAGTGAAAAAAAAAAACACCAACACCCAGAGTAAAGTCCTTTAATTGAAATAAACACAATACTTTAATATTCTAAATTAAACTCTACTTACCGTCACGCCCAATCCAGCTGAAGCCAATGTCTCCTGCAATAAAAATAAAATAATTAACCAACCTCATTCTTGCCTTTCCATTGTTCCCACAACGGGTCCAGCTCTGCTCCATTAAGATGGCAGGCTGGATCGTAGCGGAAAGCTGCCATCCAGCTTGCCATGCTGCAGAGACTGAGAAGCGCAGGCATGCTTGCGCTCCTCAGTGTCTGGCTGTGACAGCATCCAGATTAACTCGGCTCGCCTCATGCACGTCACTGACAGCGTGGGAGAATTCTCCTGTGCATGCTGTGACATCATTTGCCAGCACTGCGTGAGCAGGAAAATTCTCTCATGCGGTCAGTGACATGAATGAGGTGAGCCAAGTTCATCTGGATGCCGGTCACAGCGAGACACTGCGCAGCCTTGCGCTTCTGTGTCTCTGCGGCATGTCAAGCTGGATGGCAGCTTTCTGCTACGATCCAGCCTGCCATCTCGATGTAGCAGAGCTGGAGACGTCGTGGGAACCATGGAAAGGTGAGGATGAGGTTGGTTATTTTACTTTTATTGCAGGAGACATGGGATTCAGCTGGAATGGGTGATATGGTAAGTAGAGTTTAATTTAGAATATTAAAGTATTGTGTTTATTTCAATTAAAGGACTTTACTCTGGGTGTTGGTGTTTTTTTTTTTCACTTTCACTATGGGGTTAGTAATGGGGGCGTCTTATAGACGCCTCCCCATTACTAACCTGGCCTTGATGTCAGCTGACATTATAAGCTGACATCAACCCCAGCCCTATTACCCCACTGCCACCGCTACAGTGTAGTGGGAAGAGCGAGGCTAAGTGGCAGAATTGGCACATCCTATGGATGCGCCATTTCTGGGGTGGCTGAGGGCTGATGTTTCTAGCCTGGGAGGGGGGGCCAATATTCATGGCACCTTTCCTGGGATGTTATCAGCCCCCAGCTGTCTGCCTAGCCTTTGCTAGCTATTAAAATAGGGAGGACCCATGTCTTTTTTTTCTTTTTTAGGTCCCCCATTTTAATAGCCAGTAAAGGCTAGGTATTCAGCTTGGGGGCTGATATTAGCCTGGGAAGCTGCATGGGTATTACCCCCTTCCCAGGCTTCAAACATTTGCCCCTGCCGTCTGCTTAACCTCTGCTAGAGACTAGAATTACGGGGGACCCCACGCCAATTTTTTTTTAAAATAATTCCTTTATTTTAACACTAAATGACAAGTAAAGTAACCAACACTGTCACTGTACTCATTATATACGTGACTGACTTGTTTCTATCTATCTAATCTGTGTGATGCTCTATTCTTTCTGTTCTAAATTGTCGGGTACCGATGTATGCCGCTGATGAACTGCCGGCCGGCTTTTTTAAAGAGACAGGTGCACGAATATCGGAGGGCACTAGTGTGTTTCGAGTGCCCTGCTATGTTTTTCATGCACCCTCCTATATACCCTGCCTGCCTGTCTGCCTATATATTCTGCCTGCCTGACATGTTTCATTGAGCACTGATCCCATCGATTTGGGCAATTTTTGACCACCTGCAGACCGCCGGGAGGGGGGGGGGGACGGCCAGAAAAATGCTTGAGTTTCCCATTGACTTACTTTGGGCTCGTTGCTCGGGTCGAGCACCCGAGTATCGTGATGTGCTCGGCCCGAGCTTCGAGCACCCGAGCATTTTAGTGCTCTATCAACACTAATGGACACATCTGTTTGGAATAGAGGCAAGTGTACCAAGGCTTCAGAAGATGACTGTAGATGTACAGAATGTGTAAACTAATGTATGTATAGTGGATTATACTATTTCCAATTTGAACCTTTTAGAACCAATGGAGAAAAAGGCTAAAATTTTTAACAATTGTCTCTTCGATGCACATTGCAACCAGTGATACTTTGTCTACCGTAGCCTGAGGCCATGGAATATTTTTAAGAGATGGAGAAAAGCAATCTTAGCCCACAACTTCCCTCCAGCTAGACCACCTTGTAGGTCAATGTAACTGTAGCATGAATCCTGCTAATTGTATTTCCTACTGTATGTCATAAACACACAATATGGAGGCTGTTTTTCTTGTGTTTTTGAGGATACTATGATGGGTTTCTGGGCAATATTGCTCAATTTTTTTAACTTATATCTTCTGAATCATACTGATTGATATCGTAGGGTGCCAAATATCTAGTAATAGTGTAGACTTGAAATATGTGTAGATTTTATGGTCTTCTTTGCCAATGAGAGATTAGTCATGAGATTAGTTAGTGTTTGTAGAATGGTTTTTTTTTTGTTTGTTTTTTGTTTCTACATTTACATACAAAATTTGTTAAATGGTCTTTTCTTCAAATGGTTTTGATGGTTTAATTAAGTTTAGAGCTATAACAAGAGACTGACTAGTATTAATCGATACTTCTGAATTTAAACCATGCTGACAGTGAGCTAAAATGTCCCATAAAGAATGTTTTCTCATTGTGAGGACCTTGTATGACAAAGTTTATAGGACAGATTAATGAAATGTAAAGTTCATGCATTAAAATAAACCTTCCGATCAATACACCTGCTTCTACAAAGGCAAGTTAGTCATAAAAGGGAAAATTAGTCTCTGGCATTGAGTGTTGGAGAGACATCTTCATGTTCTCTGGAAACGGGATGCCATTGATGTGAAGTGATCGATATATCATCTACAGTCACGGTGGGCTCTGCAGACAGATAAAATAAAGACATGACCACCATTGTCATGGTATTCTTGATTTTTATTGGTTTCATCATAGGTTCCAAAAATAATTCGCTCAATTTGCAGGACCCAGTCCAGCGGCCAGGTCAATAATCTGTGGTCATTGGACGGAAGTCTTGCAAACCACATCTTACCCCCTGGCACCTTGATTAGCCGTCTTGGTACAAAGTTATCATTGCAGCCTAATGCACTTTCAAGAATGGCTAATTAAAAGAGGAGGTTCTTAGGGCTCCTATCAGAATCAAGGAATGATAATGTGGTTGCTGAACCTGGCCCTGCAGATTGAGTCGCGCCAAGTTTACTAGGTACAAGTGCTTTGATAAATGAAAAAATGCCTGAACAGAAGAATTATTTTCTTTTAGTATCTGATTTTTACCTTTGATCCTTGGAAGTAACTTTTTAAAGGAGTTGTCCTACGCATTTGACATTGTGCACATGTCCTGATTATTGGAATAAGACACGTTCATGATACCTTCTAATTGCATGCGCCTCTTGATGAGCATATGGAGAAAGACTCACCACCAAGTGGAAGTGAGTGGCACTGGACAACCCCTGTAATAAAGATTCCCCACCCACCTTTCTCTACAGAAGAGTAATATATAACCTGGAATTTAGTATGAGCAGTGACATTAACCCTCCTTAAATAATCCCCGGGTTATAACCACTGGTAGCGTAAAGGTGGAGGAAACACCCTGAGCATGTCTTTTCATAGCCTATGAAATGGACCTGAGATTCCGTCTTGCACTTGCCGGTCATATTGAAGTGATTGCTTCATTTCACTGAAGGCTTTTTTACCAGATGCTTTGGTTGGATTTGTCTATAGTGTGTTTCACTTACTTTTCCAGTTTATTTTTTTATTTCCAATTTATCTATTCAAATGTTGGCTGTCTGTGGTTTGGAGTTTGGCCACCCTTGTTGTATTTGATGCTCTTTTTCCAATAATTTTTTTCTAAGGTAGGATTATTTTTACACAGTAGTGGTACAGTGGGGGAAATAATTATTTGATCCCTTGCTGTTTTTGTAAGTTTGCCCACTGACAAAGCCTTGAACAGTCTAATTTTAAGGGTAGGTAAATTTTAATGTGAGATATGGAATATCCCCCAAAAAATCAAGAAAATCACATTATATAAATTAGATAATGTATTTGCATTTTGCAGTGAGAAATAAGTATTTGATCCCCCTACAAACCATTATGAGTTCTGGGGGGGATGGGTGGAACTTGTTAATGATCTCAGGGCAGCTGGGACCACTGTCACCAAGAAAACCATTGGTAACACATTACACCTTAAAGGTTTAAAATACTTCAGTGCCCGCAAGGTCCCCCTGCTCAAGAAGGCACATGTGCAGGCCCGTCTGAAGTTTGCCAATGAACACCTGGATGATTCTGTGAGTTATTGGGAGAAGGTGCTGTGGTCAGATGAGACAAAAATTGAGCTCTTTGGCATTTGGAAGAAGGATGAGTACAACACTATTGTCCCAACTGTGAAGCATGGTGGGGGAAACATTTATACTTTGGGGGTGCTTTTCTGCAAAGAAGACATGACTGCACCATCTGAAGGGAAGATGGATGGCGTCATGTATCGCAACATTTTGGCTAGCAACCAGCCTTCTTCCCTCAGTAAGAGCATTGAAGATGAGTCGTGGCTGGGTCTTCCAGCAAGACCATGACCAAAAACATGCAGCCAAGGCAACAAAGGAGTGTCTCAAAAAGAAGCACATTAAGGTCATGGAGTGGCCTAGCCAGTCTCTAGACCTTAATCCGATAGAAAACTTATGGAGGGAGTTGAAGCTCCGAGTTACCAAGCGACAGCCTCAAAATCTGAATAATTTAGAGATGATCTGCAAAGAGGAGTGGACCAAAATTCCTCCTGATATGTGCGCAACCCTCCTCATCAACTACAAAATACGTGTGCTGCTGTGCTTGCCAACAAGGGTTTTGCCACCAAGTATTAAGTGTTTGCCAGAGGAATCAAATACTTATTTCTCACTGCAAAATGCAAATTTATCTAATTTATACAATGTGATTTTCTTGTTTTTTTTTTTGGGATATTCTATATCTCAATTTTAAAATTAACCTACCCTTAAAACTATAGACTGTTCATGTCTTTGTCAGTGGGCAAACTTACAAAAACAGCAAGGGATCAAATACTTATTTCCCCCACTATATATGGAAGATGAGTGGAAACAACTGTAGGACCCTTGTCCAGCGACCATGTCAGTATTCCATTGCAACTGGACTGGAACCTGACGAATTGCCTCCTATCTTGTGACTTGCCCTGCTCCTCTCTTGATTAGCTGGCCAGTTTGTCATACCACCTGATGATGTCATGTTAGGCCAGCTAATCAAGAGAGGAGCTGGGCATGACGGGAAGTTGAAGGCAGTTCCTAGGTCTCCTGTACATTGGCCATGAAATACTGAATTGGCCGCTGGACCAGGGTCCTGCAAATCATTTCGCTCATCTCTCATATATGGCCATTATAGATCTATTCTTGATAATGGTGGCGAGATTGTCGGGTCCCTGTACTCCTTAGAATGAAAGAGTCATAATGCAAGCTAGGTACTAAATCTCTGCCATAATTTTCTTGATCACTGACTGTCCCGGTCACTTCAATGGAGCTGTGTCAATTCCCTGCTCTTTAGGTGGTCAGAAATGCTTTTGTACAGGAGAAAAGGCAAGAGGACCTCCAGATCCATGACATTGGACTCCAACTTTGTAGCCTTCACAGGCTGTACTCTACATCACAACCACTCAATGGTCACATATAGCATAAACCATTTCCGAACAGGGTATCACAAAAGTATCACACACATCTAGGGATGTATTGAGCCAAGTAGACAGTATCCAAAAAACATATGTTGTCCTTTTTGATATATCATTTGAAGCCTTTTCTTTGTTAAGTATTCTTCCTGGAATATTGCAGATCTCTTGAAGTATTGATTTTCTCTAGTTGTAATATGTGTAAAAATGGTCTTCTATATGACAAAAGTACTTTTTTCTAGAAACACTGTCATTCTTGTCCACATGATCTGACTGGTTTTAAAGCCCACACTACTTTTCTTGACCTCCAACTACCCATGGTCAATAGAGGTGGTGTTTCTTGAAACCAGGTGGGCTCCTTTCCTCTTTTCTGATACAACATGATCATTTTCTGCTTCGGTTTTCCCCATCTCCCTTCTCCATGATGGTCTATGATTACCCTGTTCACTGCTGAATATTTTTGTAATGAAATACTTGGTTGCAAGAGGCTTACGCAAATATAAAAAGGGATACATGGCATTACATCGTCCTTTATCTAGCCATGACAGCGAGTTTTATCACTAAGACTAAATTGTTTAATCTGGATTACAATCCCATTGCAGCTATGTTCCGTAAAACTACTGTACATCCACTGTACATTAATATATGCTTCTAATTCCCTTGATCTCTTCCGCATAGTCCAACCATGTTTTCTATCGTGGCACAAATTCAATTTCACTTTATTCTTGGGTTTTAATACACCATGGAACATCTGCAAAGGTACGGAGGATTGACGACGGTAATACCCTATCACAGATTAATGTGAATGTGTTTTTTTTGCAAATGGAACATCTGTATTTTAAGGTTTTAATCTTAACCTTAATCATACATTTTACTTATAGTAAAGCCTCCTGTCTACTAAACCAACCTATTGGGATAGAACGTAATCTGTGGATTACACGGCACAAATCCTGCTACCCTCGCAACCTTCCAAATCTGTTTTTAAAGATCTGAGGGTCATTTGATCAAAAAAGTAATTATAGTGTGGTGTAATACAATATGCGTGACTTGTAAAGTGTACAGGGGGCTTGGATAAAATGGGGAACTCCAGTTTAACCGAGGATGTAGTTCTGTCTTTTTCAATAGAAAGGGTCCCTCAATGGTTTAACCAATAGCTTTTGCCACTACGTTCAGTGACTGTCAGGGTTTATGTCTGACCCCCGGAAAAATTGGATTTGGGTGTATGCATCGGTTGACTATAATGATCCGGATGGAATCTATGTGCTCTTTCGTGCATAATTTTCGGCCTTACGCCAACTGAAAGCGGGCCACAAGACGTAGTCGCCTATATCTTGCTGCCCGCCTCAACTAGGCGTCTACAGCCGAAAATAAATAATGCACGATAATTTGACTCCAGCTGAGGAGGTTATTTCCATCTTAAAGTGGTGGCATAACACTTTTTGATTTGTGGATGTCCTACCTGTAGGACCATTACTGATTCTGAGAATGAATGAAGCATGTAGTGCCGTGGATGGGATGCAGCTTGGTGTCAGCGCTATGGCCCCTTCATTCTGTGGATCGGTGGAGGTTTGGGAGATCAGATGACCACCTATCATAAAATGATGGCATATCCAAGTACGGTACCATCTCTTCATAAGGTTGTAATTAAGCTTAAGCAAATTTAAATTTGGCAGATTCGCTCGAATTAGGACACAAATTCAAACCAAATTTTTATTATAGAATATATATATTAACAGAAGCATACAGTCTAGATCACGTGAAGTCATTATCGGTCTTTACTCCTCTTTGGTCAGACCTCATCTGGAATACTGTGTACAGTTTTGGGCACCACATTTTAAAAAAGACATAGACAAACTGGAGCAAGTTCAGAGAAGAGCGACCAGAATGGTGACTGGTCTGCAAACCATGTCCTATGAGGAACGGTTGCAGGATTTGGGAATGTTTAGCTTGCAAAAAAGAAGACTGAGAGGAGACTTAATAGCTGTCTACAAATATGTCAAGGGCTGTCACATTGTAGAAGGATCATCTTTATTCTCATTTGCACATGGAAAGACTAGAAGCAATGGGATGAAACTGAATGGGAGGAGACAGATTAGATATTAGAAAAAACTTTTTGACAGTTAGGGTGATCAATGAGTGGAACAGGCTGCCACGAGAGGTGGTGAGTTCCCCTTCAATGGACGTCTTCAAACAGAGGCTGGACAGACATCTGTCTGAGATGATTTAGTGAATCCTGCTTTGAGCAGGGGGTTGGACCAGATGACCCAGGAGGTCCCTTCCAACTCTACCATTCTATGATTCTATGATTCTATGATTCTATATATTACGCTTCAACAACTACCCAGACCCAAGAGCGTAACGAAACATAGGTATAACAAATAAAAAAAAAAATTACTCAATTGACCATCACTTGTCCAGTTACGTAACATCGCTCTGGTCTTGTGCGGTTTTTCCTTCTGTTCGGTGCTCTCCCTCCGACTCCTGGCATCTTTGGTGTTGATTAGTCCCTGTGTTGTCACGATGTTGCATAATTCCCGGCCTAATCAATACTGAAGACGCCAGGAGTCGGAAGAAGACATGGCATCCGATTAAAGACCACTCCAGACCAGGGGATGGACAGCAAGACAGGTTAGTGCCAGGTGAATGTACATTTTTTTAACCCCTTCCCAATTCTCTATAATTTAGCCAGATGGCAGTCATTTTGCTAAATTGGCCCAAAAAAACATAAATTTATTTTTTTGCAAAATTTGATACCAATTAGATTTGTCTAGAACTCATACTTTGTATCACTTACTGGGCTGTTTGCTGCAGTTTTCATAAAATCAGTTTTCTCTGCAGTTCTCTGAATGCTGAGCTCTGTATAACCCCTCCCACACCTGTCATTGGCAGCTTTCAATCTACACTGCCAATCAGTGTTCAAGACGGGCTTATGAATGTGGCAGCAGGTTTACTGGACCTCTAGTTATAATCTCCTTCTGATAAAACAGTGATTTCATCAAAACTACAGCGAGCAGCCAAGTAAGGGTGCATCGCTGGAATTAGGGTCTCGATCCTTCCATTATGCGTATTTCAGATTGGGTGGCAAAAACCTAGTGGTAAATTCCCTTTAAGTACTAAATATTTGATGGACCTCATTTTGTAATCTTATTTTACTCTGACTGTAAAGTTGATATGTGCACGTAGTCATTTAGCCACAAGCTGTAAAAATCGGCCTCCTGGCCACGAAGACTGAGCCGGGAAGATATCTATTGACTTCTTTGGGAGAGTACAGTGGTCATACACTACCTGTGTGCAGAAGTCACTGTGCGGGGAGAGCGAGGTGGAGATGGGCTGTGTCCTATCCATGGTAGATAGTTATCAGCTTCAAGCTCTATAATAAAGGTGTAATCTGTGACAACCATGCCTGTGCCTTTCGCATTGGCAGGTGACGCAGGGCAACAAAACAGGAGCCTGGTTTTATTCCTTTGGCTTTTGGTTCTGCTCAGCCTGGAAGCTTGGAGGTTAATTCCTGGCTAGTTAGTGAGTCAGTTTCCGTTGCCAGTTATAGGGAATACTACTCTGGTTATCTGCTGTATGTTTGCTCCTGTTTTGCCTGTTCTTACCTTGTTCCAACCTCGGCCCATTTCCTTTCTATTCTCCTGCCTAAAGATTCTGCTTCAGACTTTGACTTCTTGGTACCGTCCTTGTGCGATCACCCTTTAGCTTGCTCCACCGGCCAGCATCTTGCTTTGTGGCCTCAACCCGGGAGTCTTTGTAAGTCCAGATTTCTGTACAGGAGTTAAAGGGTGAATACCAGAGAGGGCTCCTGGGATCTGGTAGACTGGCTAAAGCTAAACCAGTCCATGGAAGCCCTATTAAAGCTTCCAAGTGACCACAAACAGTACCCATCTTCACCCATAATCCCACCCACCTATAATATTAAAATGTTTGTTACCTCTGCCCCCAGTGCACAGAACAAGCTGAAAAGTTACGTGTCGGCAAAAAAAAAAAAAATGTTAAAATCTATGCTTAAAATAACTTGATGCAACCCATCGGTCATTCTCCGATGATAGATTCCTTTTAGGATGCACTGGCGGTTTGTAATCTTGGCCCTTTTTAAAGGTTTCACGGATTTCCGCCTAAAGAGTCACCATTTGTAACAGAGATGAATTGGCTTGCGATTGCCTTGGGACCTGTGTCATCATTTTTCTCCAGAATTGAGCTCTGTATTGCGATTTATTTATGTTTTTGGCAATTTTGTTTGAAACTCATGTCACCGCTCCTGCTCGCAGCTCTATTTTTCATGTCCTTGTGTCAGTGCGTGATAAAGTTTCTATTTTTCTATTTGCTTATTTACAATTATTTTCACGTACTTGTCGTCCTCATCTCTTGGCCAGTCTGTGATTTTTTTTTTTTCCAGTTCCATTCAGTTATATCTCGCCCTGTATTTCAATCGTAAATACATTGGATACGGAAATGCTGCAGATTTTCTGTGCAGATCTGCGCAGGTGAAATCCGCAGCGGGATACATTGGGGTTTGAGTAATCTTCACACACTATTGGAATTCTACATGCAGATATCGACTTGTGTTGTGGGTTTCGCCCTTTGCTGTGTGTTAATTTCTTGTTCGATAGCAAAATTATCACAGATTTCCCATTACGTCACAATGGAGATATCACAATCCTTAGTGAAATGCATTGTTGCAGATTCTTTTTAATGATAGATTTATTTCAATTCCACAAATTTTTGCTGCAAGATTGTCCATTTTGCATGTTATGGAGAAATTGAATCTGTTCCAAACCGTGTGGACTTAAATAGGCTTTATTCACACATTCACTTGATAGACAGAAACGGACTGATTTATTTTTATTTTTTTCTCGGGTGTCGTCCTAGTAGCATTAATTTTTATCATGTGTTTTAATCCTCATTACGACATCAGTTTTTCTCGTACGCATGCTATCCGTGTTTTTCATGGATGACACTTAAACCTATGATAGTCTGAAGTTGTTCACATGTCTGTTCTTTTCCTCAGATCGAGTGGTCTGTGCAAAATCACGGAGACATGTTGAATTGTGATCTGGGTGTTGGATCCAAATCTGCAATGAAAGTCTATGGGTCCGTAAAAAAAATCGGATGACACTCGGATGCCATCCGAGAGCGGCCAATTTTCATGGACTGATTTGAATAAGATGACGCTTGGACCAAACTCAAATGACACTTGATTTTTTTTTTTTTTTTTTAAATGGGCGAGTTTCACTCAAGAGAGAATAGTGTGTGCTGCAATTTTTTTTCACTCGGATATTCAGTCTATGTAAAAAAAAAATTGTCATCTGAGCAGCCCTATTGAATTTTTTTGGTCAGTGTGTTGTCAGATTTTGTTTTTTCTTGGACAGCACACATCCATATATTACGATTGTCTGAAGGACCAAGTCCTTAGGTTAGGGTCACACCACAGATTTTCTCTCCCGAGAAAATTGGCCCAATTATGCCAATCACACTCTGATCTGACTTTGATCAGAGTGTGATCCGATGTTCTCGGAGGTGGAGAAAAAGTTTCTCCACTTTTCCATTCAGCCAGTCCGTGACAGTCGGACAGCACTTGGGTGTTATCAGAGTGTGGACCGATGGTTTTTCATGGACCCACAGACTTGAAAGTCCAATTGTGATCCGAATACCAGAGACAAATCGTGCATGCTGTGATTTTTTGTTTTTCCTCAGACCACTTCATCCTAGCAAAAAAAATCTGACTTGCACAGCCCCATAGACTAAAGGACGGATAGCACTTGACTGGTTAGTATGGTTGAGTACACAAGCTGTGTGTGACTGGTATTTTTACATGAACAAATTCAGATGACTTTCCTATTCAAGTCTATGGGTGCGCAAAAAAAAAAGTTTAATCCTATATGGGTCAACTGAACACCACGCCGGGTGCGAGAAAAGGGAATGCTTGTCACTATTTGAAGTAGCTCCTAATTGAAAATGTTCCAAACCATGCACTGTCCAGTCAAAGGGGGCGCGCACGGCGTCGTCAAAGGGGGCGCGCACGGCGTCGTCAAAGGGGGCGCGCACGGCGTCTTATGTCGCATCTTTTAACCTCTTCAGGGTTGGGAAACCCTAAAGTGGTTAACGGAAGTCACATGCTCATTCCTCGAGCAGCCTCCACTCTAAAACTGTCTGCTCTCTATACTTAACAGTATAAAGGAAAAGACTGCCGAAAACAACGGCAAGGCCGCCGGCATTTTTCCAAAGCAGCTTTGCCTGGAAACGCATCAACTGCGCTGGTGTCTAAAAGTTGCCATGCACACAGTCCTTAAAAGCTAGAAGAACTCTTCAAAACAATTTTAGGAAACGAAAAACTCCTCCAGTCAACACATTGCCCAAAGAAGGCTAAATGCACACTGAGTCCTCGATACATTATCGCCTTTGGACCTGTTTTTTTGTCTAGTTTTTTGGCTTTTTTGTTTGCACCCAATTTATTATACTATTTGTACCTTTCTGAAATGTATTTTATATCTACTTGCCTGTTTTTTTTTTTTTTTGTGGGCGGAGTCCAGATGTTTTTTTTTCTGATTCATCAATTGTTAAATTTTTAAATATTTGCAAAATTTGGTCCAACTCTACTCCAGTTCCCCCTGACATAATTTATGCTTGTTCTCCAAAAGTTTCATTTTTTTAACAAAAATTTGAAAAAGAAGCAACTTGTTTAAAAAGTCTCAAATAGTTAATGACCGAAAAGACACCCTTTTTGTTTTGTTTTTTATTTTGCTTTGAACCAAATTCAGGAATGGCGTTGCAATATTTTGATGAATTTGGCACAATAAACGTTAGCAAATACCACAAGTCAAAAAACAAGTGACTTAAACCCCCGAAGATGTCTTAGTCTTTTTGCTAAGTATTTGGATAGGAAACTGACTGGCTGAGTGCACATAGAATGGCAGAGTTGGAGGGGACCTCCTGGGTCATCTGGTCCAACCCCCTGCTCAAAGCAGGATTCACTAAATCTCAGACAGATGTCTGTCCAGCCTATGTTTGAAGACGTCCATTGAAGGGGAACTCGCCACCTCTCGTGGCCGCCTGTTACGCTCATTGATCACCCTCACCATCAAAAAGTATTCTTCAAATATCTAATCTGTATCTTCTCTTTCAGTTTCATCCCATCCCATTGCTTCTCGACGTTTCCCTTGAAATATTTGTAGACAGCTATTAAGTCTCCTCTCAGTCTTCTCTTTTGCAAGCAGAACATTTTTTAGATGGCGCCATAGTTTTTGCTCACAAAGCTGCTCCAGGAAAATGCTGGCAGCTTTTTCCTAAAGAGGATCCGCTGGCATCCCTGCTGCCATTTTAGGGGGTTTTCAGGTGGAATCCGCCTGAAAGACATTACGTGCACAAAACCTTAATGTGGCCTGATTTTATAAATAAAAAATGAAGCAAACTCCTTTTCTTATCATGGTTCATTTCCAATCTCTGTACATTCAGCCTTGGTCATACGGACATGTGACTGCTACAGCCAATCACTTGCCTCTGCAGAAACACTTTGGAACTGCAGCAGTTACATGTTGGTCCCCCACCAGTACAGGAAGCCAGGTGACGGGTGGGGGACCTGACTACTAGAGGAACGGCTGGGTATTGGAAGATGAGTGTAATTTATTTTTTTATTTTTAGAACAGGCTTGTCCACTTTTCAAGAAAAATCATTGCCTTTAAGGCCCAAAATCTAATAAGAGGTCCATTATACCATGCTAAAGCCCACGTCTAATTTTACCTCAAGCTCTGTCAAATAGCCAATCCAGTTTTACTGGACTGACAAACTCAACTTAGCTACATTTACCTAATCTACTAAAGAGAGACTGAAAAATGGGCTCCTGAAACGCGAGACGAGAAGAAATCTATACAATCCTGGATGTTAAGGCTTTGGGTTAAATCTCAGCATGTCTCCTGTTCTGCTCCATCGGATTCAGTAATGTAACTTCTCAGTTAATCAATGGAAACAAATCCCGCTCTCGCATTGTTTGGAGAATGTAAATGAACCTCGGTACGGAGCGGACGTGCAGAGTTTGTCATCCTTACACCCTATTAGATGATGAAAAAGGGAAACGTGATCACAGGAAATTGCTTTAATACAAGGATCATAACTTTTAATTTTATTCACTTATATAGCACCATTAATTCCACAATGCTTTACAGACATTAAGAGCAATGTCCCCATCAGGGCTCACAATCTACATTCCCTATTAATGTCTTTCTAGTGTGGAAGGAAACCTGAGAACCCGGAGGAAACCCACGCAAACACGGGGAGAACATACAGACTCCTTGCAGATGTTGTCCTTGGTGGGATTTGAACCCAGGACCCCAGCGCTGCAAGTGCAGCGCTAACCACTGCGCCACTGTGCTACGATAGAGAGAGATAGAGTCTCTCTCTCTATCTCTCTCTATCTCTCTCTCTCTCTCTCTATCTATCTGTTTCTCTCTCTCTCTCTCTCTCTCTCTGTTTCTCTCTCTCTCTGTTTCTCTGTCTCTCTCTGTTTCTCTGTCTCTCTCTGTTTCTCTGTCTCTCTCTGTTTCTCTGTCTCTCTCTCTCTCTCTGTTCCTCTGTCTCTCTCTCTGTTCCTCTGTCTCTCTCTGTTTCTCTGTCTCTCTCTCTCTCTGTTTCTCTGTTTCCCTCTGTCTCTCTGTCTCTCTCTCTCTCTGTTTCTCTGTCTCTCTCTCTCTGTTTCTCTGTCTCTCTCTCTCTGTTTCTCTGTCTCTCTCTCTCTGTTTCTCTGTCTCTCTCTCTCTGTTTCTCTCTGTCTCTCTCTGTTTCTCTCTGTCTCTCTCTCTCTCTGTCTCTCTCTCTCTCTGTTTCTCTGTCTCTCTCTTTCTCTGTCTCTCTCTCTCTGTTTCTCTGTTTCTCTCTGTCTCTCTGTCTCTCTCTCTGTTTCTCTGTTTCTCTGTCTCTCTCTCTCTGTTTCTCTGTCTCTCTCTCTCTGTTTCTCTCTCTCTCTCTGTTTCTCTCTCTCTCTCTGTTTCTCTCTCTGTCTCTCTGTCTCTCTGTCTCTCTGTCGCGCCCCTGGGCCTACTTGGTGTCGCGTTGCGCACGCGGGGACTACCCGGAGCCGGGCCTGTTGAGGGTAGTAGTCTCGTGGCGGTGACCCGGTCCGTGCCCAGGGAGTCAAACTGTGTGGCTGAGTATTAGCAGTAGATGTTGGACGACTACGCCACCCGTTGAATGCAGCTATGGAGCTGCCGCTGCAGGGCAGACCGCTGAGGCCGGTGGTACGATGGTGCAGCGTAGATGGTATAACCCCCAACGGGAGGGGTATGGCCTCAGGGCAGCCGACGTGGATGATGGGGGTAGCAGGAATCACTCAGAGACGATGCGGTGTAGTTCAGGGTCTTTACTGGTGATAAAGATAGACCCTCCCGGAGTACTGGCTAGCGATCGGGGCCTGGTCAGTCTTTGAGCAGATGGGATTTCCCCTGGCCAGGCGGAGTTGTAGGCCTCCCCAACTAATTGTACTCTTCTGGCTACCTTGCTAGAGGCGGGTAAAAGTAGCCCACGTCCCTGAGTGTACCGTGTGGTGCTCACCCGTATGGCCGTGACTCGGGGCCTTCTAGTGGCTTCCGCTCCACGACGGCGGTGCTGGTCCCACGCGTGTGACCGTGCCTTCGGGTTTCTTGGCCAGAGGACCTGAAATCCCCTGCCGGTCGGTTTCTGCTGCTGGGTAAGGATTAGTCCCCACAGCCTCGGACTCCGGGTCCGGTGGTAACTCTTCAATCAGGGCGAGCTCTACAGCTGCCAGCCCCTGATTCCTTTTAGCACGACTTCCCCAGAGCTCCTGATCTCTCTTTCCTATAGCTGCTTCTCCTCTTCTCAACTCTTTCTCTCTAACCCTGCCTCAGCCCCAGTTTTATATAGGGGAAGTCCTTCCCCTCCCAGGACTGGGCAGGAGGTGTGGCATGCATAGGATTCCTGACCAGGAGACCTCCCACCTGCTCTCAGACGTAATATCTCTATTACTGTGGCAACCAGACCCCTGGGGTGTCACATCTCTCTGTCTCTTTCTCTCTGTTTCTCTCTCTCTCTCTCTGTTTCTCTCTCTCTCTCTCTGTTTCTCTCTGTCTCACTCTGTTTCTCTGTCTCTCTCTCTCTCTCATTTCTTGGACATTGTAGCAATGTGATTGGCTCATCTTATCTCCATATATGTGCTGGCATTAGCATACATAAATCTCATTGGCTGAATCTAATTCTGTCTGCACTCATATTTTGGATTTTAGGAATCTCTACCTTCTAGTTTCCTTTTTTCCTTATCTCTTTAAGCAATGACATTCCTAAAACCGTATCTGATCACAGGCTTTTCTGAGAGCAAAGTACATGGACAAAATGCACATGCTAGCTCAAACTCCATTTCAGAAAGCTATGAGTTGCACATACAAAAATCAAAATGGAGTGAGGATAGATAAAGTATAAATCCTGCTCTCACAACGTCATTGAGGGCGGATTCATGGTCGCCCTGGAACCAAGCCGTAAATTTAACGGGTGATGGCTCCTTGAGGAAAAAGTTCCATACTTGGATGTTGAGGGCATCTACGGCAGTGAGGCTAAGTGCCCACGATGCAGAAATGAAGCAGAAATTTTCCTGAGCATTTCTGCATCTCCTTGGCAGAAAAACACATGTAGTTTTTACATGCGTTTTTTGATGTGTTTTTGCATGCATATTTGCCATGCGTTTTTCCAATGCATTGTATAGGCAAATACGAATGCAGAAACGCACAAGAATTGGTCATGTCTGTATTTTTTCTGAGAGTAAAATCAGCGCAGAAAAAATCCTGACCATGTGCACAGAACTTGCAGAATGTCATAGGAAGTCGTGGGATAAGGTATGCAAGGCGTTTCTGGACCGTTTACGTGCTGCAAATACGCACCAAAAATGCATCGTGGGCACACAGCCTGAGGCCTACCCCGTCCGTGGCTTTCAAGTAGTACTCGTGATCGCCCACGTGTCGGTGATTGGGCATGCCGTACATGACTTGGCTGGTGCTGTTGAGGGTGACCCACGTCTTGTCGAGAGGGCTGGCACTTTTCCTGGGCTCCAGTGTAAGGCTGTGTGCCCACGATGCGCTTTTTAATTGCTTTCACAGCGGCAATTCCACTGCAGACACGCTTAAAAAAACGCTTGGTAGAAGGTTTGCCATGTTCCCCAATGATAATCCACATGTGCTGTGCACATGCTGCGGAAATTTCCGCTGCAGATTATCAATGTGGAAAAAAACGTAGCTCTACCAATTTTGCAAAAGCGCTGCATTTTTGCCGACATTGACTTGCATTGGAACTCATGTAATCCACATCACTGGATCTGTACATGCGGATTACATGCATTTCAATGTGCGGATGGTACCCGGGTTTGGAGAAGAGGAGACTCTCTCCTCCGGACCCAGGTACCATAGAACCTGTAAAAAAAATAAAAATAAAAAAATAAAAAATAAACAATATACTTGCCTTCTGATGGCCCCCAGTGTCCTTGTTTTGGCTTGCTGGCAGATCGCGGTAGACTCAAGGACCTGCCATGACGTCATTTAGTCATGTGACGGGCCACGCTACCGCTGAATTCGGCAGGTCCTTTCAGTGTACAGCAAGCTGCCGGCAATCCGAGAGGCATTGAACAAAGACTTCGGGGGCCATCAGAAGGTAAGAAAATATTTATTTTTTATTTTTTACCATTCTTTCGGTCACATTATATAAATCCATGCCGTTTGCATGGATTTATATAGTGTGACCAAGTTGTCAAGCACTTTCCAAGTGATGCTAAAATTGCTTGGAAAGCGCTTGATTACCCGCATGCAGAAATGCATGTGAAGAACGCTTCACATCTGCTTGTCCCTGGCAGGAAAATTGCATGTACAATCCGCATGTACAATCCGCATGTACAATCCGCATGTACAATCCGCATGTGGTTTTTCTGCCAGGGAGATGCAGAAACGCTCAGGAAAAAATCCGGAGCATTTCTGCATCGTGGGCACATAGCCTAAGTCTCAGATTGTTTGTGGTGCCATCCTCATTGTCGTAGAAAGTGTCCGGGGGATTTTAACTAGTGTTGAGCCACCCCCGTAGTGTTCGAGTTTGGTTCGGTTCGTCGAACACCCGTGTGTTCGCCGAACTGTTCGCCGAACTGTTCGTCGAACTGTTCGTCGAACACCTTCGAACACCGTTAAAACCAATGGCAGGCAAACAAAAACACATAGAAACACATAGAAAACACCTTCAAAGGTGTCCAAAAGCTGACAAACTGCTCAGAAGACACAACTAACACATGGAAAAGTGACAAGTACATATAGTCATGCGAAAAGAAAAGAGGTGGAGGAGTAAAAGGAGGGGGAGACACAGATATAGGCATGTCATGCCCTTCTAAAATCCAAAAAGTGAGAAGCCGACACGTTCAGTCCGCTCCTGCCCATGCCACCTCCGTGTCGCCGGGTTTGTGCCAGAGCCGCGGTGAACCCTGACGGCCAGCCCCCCTCTCCCAATACTGGTGCCTGTCCGCTGGTGGGTCGAGCGAGCCCCCCTGTGGTGGAGGCAGCTGTAAGCTTTTTAATTTAAATTGTCTCTCTAATTTGAATGAATACACTTTAAATCCATTTACAAGGATCTATTGGAGGGCAAGTCTCATGCCAGCAGCCGCGTAATTCCAGCTCCAGTAGCGTCCACTAAAGCTGCTGCAGTTAAAAAGCTTTTATAAGGATCGAGCTCGGCTGTCCACCGCAAGGCATCCTACTGCCAGTCCCAGCCCCTATGCCTTGGGGTGCCTCCTGATGCTCTTCACTGAGTATCCCGTGGTCCCGAAGCATTTCCTTTGAAAAAATGAAGTGTCCAAACTACAGGTGGTGTAGCTTGCTTATCAGCCGGGATAATCCGCTGACTAGCAGACACTGCTACTAGGCACAAAGTATTTCCTGGGCTAGATGCAGTTAAAAATTTTAATTAGATACTCTCGTTGGATGCTGAGAAAGCATTCCATAGAGTCTCCTGGCACGCCATATATGATTCTCTTAAAAAGCTTGGGGTAGGGGTCTAGGGGACCCTTTTATAGCCAAAATCACGGCCCTGTATCGCAATACGTCACCTAGGCTGAAGATAAATGGAACTGTATTACCCTGAGGGCTCGGTTGCTACAGAGGTATTGCACCTCACCCAGAGGTGTGATATCTCACTCTCAGGTAAGGATGGAGTGTGGATCAGGACCCGACACCTGCATGCATTACACCACATTGCCGTGGGGCAGGGCGACCAATATGCCCCTGAGATGGGCACGACAGTCCCTGTCCCTGGCTGGAGTGGGGGGAGGGAACACTGAGGAAGGGGAACCCTGTAATGCAGGAGCAGGGAGGAAGCAGTTCCTGGGTGCATTGAGAAGGGAGTATAAAAGGTGGGCACCATCTTAGTTCAGTGCAGAGAAGTCTGAGCAGAAGTGGCAGGGAGCAGGGGCTCTGCATGAGCTCTGCTCCGGAGGCGGGCCTAGTAACAGAGGCCCAGGCCTGGAAGAGGGAGAAGGAAGGAAGAGGAGCGGAGAAGGCTCCAGGAACGAGGAACGAAGGGATCCCAGGGGTGCGGACGGGCGAGTCGCCAACGCACGCCCGAATCCACCTGCGTGGAGGAGTCAGGCCAAAGGGGGAGACCGGTCCCCGAAACTAGTGGAGGCAGGAAACGACCCTCAGCTAGAAACAGGAGGCTGTGACATTTTATGTGGCGCAGCCCCTCGCTACACCCGCTAGGAAGGCACCACACAGGGTCAGGGAAACTGGCGCCAAGTTTACCAAGAGGAGGCCCGAGGCAGCCGGACAGAAGGGTTGGTAAGAAAGGCCAGACAAAGGACACACAAAGGGGGTTCTGTGAAGCGCTCCAAAGTTATCTATAGTTGTCTGAGCCCCTCACCTGTTGAGCACAGTACGACGTGGGCAGCCGTTACCTGCAGACGTGGTCTGGATAATAAGAACTGTGAGTAAAGGCCCTGGACTGCATCACTGACTCCGTGTCGTTACTGCTGCTGCCCTGCACCATCACCCCCATCCTCCGCATTCACTGCCCTGAGGCTATACTCCTCCCATGGGGAGTTATGCTACGCTCTGCTGCACCCACAACACCAGCCTCAGCGGTCTGCCCTGGAGCGGCGGTTCACTCTGACCGCAATCCACGGGTGGCGTAGTCGGACATTTAAACATCAAAACCACATAAATAGTTCCGCCACTGGTTTGACCGCCCTGAGCCACGGAACCGGGTCGCCGCCACGGAGACTACAACCACCAGCATCCACCAAAAAGGGTCCGGCTCCGGGTGTCCCAAGGCCCAGGGGGCGCGTCAGAACATTTTCATCACCTTTCACAATCACCAATGGGACAAGGCAGGGATGTTCTCTGTCCCCTCTCTTATACATCCTAGTGACGGAGCACCTGCTCTCATCAATTCGCCATAACCCCAATATTAGGTGGATTGAGGTGGGAGGCACCGAGTACAAGTGCTCTCTATTTGCTGATGATGTCCTAGTATATATCACTCAATCATGTAGCGCTGGCGTCCCTGCCCTCTGCTAGGCAGGGACGCTGCTCACCTCACCGCTCTGCTCCGTGCCCGGCGTCCTCTCCCCGCTCTGCTGTCAGCGCGCGCTCCTTCCCGGCGTCCTCCTCCCGCTCTGCTCTCAGCGCGCGCCCCTTCTCGGCCCCTGTGCTTAGGGCGCGCGCGCTCCCCTCCTCTTAAAGGGGCCGCGCGCGCCGTCCTAAGGAGTCCCCGGCCAATGGCCGGAGGACTTCATCATATATAAGGCACCTCCTCCAAAATGGAGGTGCCCGAGCAATGTTGTTTGCACCTGTGTCTCACCTGTGCTTCAGCCCTCAGGTCCCGTTGCCAGTTTCCTGTCAGTTACCTGCCAGTTTCCTGCCAGTTACCTGCCTGATTCCTGCCTGAATACTTGTTACCTGTCTGCCAGTCTGAGGTCCGACGGTCTGCCTTACTACTCCTGTCAGTCTGTCTAAAGGACCAGCCTGCCCGCTCACCTGGGAGCACACATCAGCTACCTGCCTACTTTCCTGAGGTCCGACGGTCTGCCTTACAACTCCGGTCAGTCTGTCTATGGACCAGCTTGCCCGCTCACCTGGGAGCGCTTCTCCGTTACCTGCCTGCTTGCCAGCCCGGAGGCTCCGCTGTCACGTGCTGTGACCATCAGCTACTTCAGAGACTCTTGCCCGCTCACCTGGGAGCGCTTCTCCGTTACCTGCCTGCTTGCCAGCCCGGAGGTTCCGCCGTCACGTGCCGTGACCACCTGTTATTCCAGAGACTCTCGCTTGCTCACCTGGGAGCACACATCTACCATCTGCCTGCTAGCCTACCCGGAGGCTCTGCCATCACAGGTCGTACCTACCCTTTACCCAGAGACTGCCCTGATCACTTGCCGTATCTCCCTGTCCGTTCATCCAGAGACTGCCACCCGCTCCCTTACAAGGGCTGCCCCCTTGTATAGTAGCTCAGAGGTTCCGCCTCCCAGACCCGTTACAGATTGCTCGGGCCATGGAACCCGGTGGCACCCAAGCTCCCTCGCTCTCGGACCTCTGTCTTGAACTGTCCCGTCAGAGGTCCCAACAGGAGGCCATCCTGGGTCACCTGCGGAATGTTAATACTCGCCTGAACACTCTGTCTGATCCACCAACAACCTCCGCCAGTGCCATATCTTGCAATCCGGCAGCTCCGCTGCCCACTAATACTATGGTATCCTACCCCGGACCCCGGCTTTCTGCACCTCCTCGCTTCGGAGGCGACTCCGTCCAGGCTCGGGGCTTCTTAAATCAGTGCACCCTGCATTTTGAACTTTTGTCCTACCAGTTTAACTCCGACCGGGCCAAAATTGCCTTCATCATGTCCCATCTCACCAGGGAGGCCCTGGCCTGGCTAAATCCTCTATGGGAGAGAGGAGACCCCCTGGTGTCCAACTTGCCTGCTTTTCTCACGGCTTTCCGGAAAGTCTTCGACGAACCCGGACGGAAGACCTCATCTGCATCATCGTTGCTACGCCTCCGTCAGGGGAGTCTCACCGTGGGCCAATATGCCATACGGTTCCGTACCCTTGCCTCGGAGCTGACCTGGGATAACGACGCTCTGGTTTCCGTCTTCTGGGAGGGTCTGTCCGGCCGTATTAAAGATGAACTTGCCGGTCGGGACACTCCTACCACTCTCGATGACTTAATAACTCTTGCCACCCGGATTGACCTACGGTTCCAGGAGCGTGCCAGAGAGGTCACCCGTGAGAGGAGGTTACCACGTCTAGCTCCTTCTTTTCAGAAACCCGTCACTCCTTATGTCTCTAACCAGGTACACCCTCCTGAGCCTATGCAGGTCGACCAGACCAAGATGGTCAAGACCCGTCAGGACTTACGCCGTGCCGAGGGGACCTGCTTCTACTGTGGCAGTAAGGAGCACCAGATCCGTGCCTGCCCGGAAAGGTCGGGAAACGCCTGTGTCTAGGTTCGCTCAGAGAGGTCCACCTAGACAAGAATAAATCCTCTCCATCCCTGCTGTTGTCAGTTTCAATCGTCTACGGGGAGAACCGTTATTTCGAACTAGCCCAACTGGACTCTGGAGCAGCCGGGAATCTTATTTCACAGTCCCTGGTAGAGAAATACCGCATCCCCACCAAACCTCTGGCTGTACCCTTGTCTGTGGCTGCCGTGGATGGGGGGCTCTTACCACGCCCCATCCAACTCATCACCGAATCCATTACTCTGCAGGTGGGAATGCTGCATTCTGAGAGTATCTCCTTTCATGTTCTGCCTGGACTCTCTCACGCCCTCTTGCTAGGTCTGCCTTGGCTCCAGAGACATGCACCCGTGCTTGACTGGCAAACCGGAGAAGTCCTTCGCTGGGGACAAGACTGTCATAAGACCTGCCTGGTTCCCGTCCATCCCGTCCGTCCCTCTCCTACCCCAGCTAATCTACCTGGACTTCCAATTCCTTATTGGTCTTATGCTGATGTCTTTAATAAAAAGGAGGCAGAGACATTACCCCCTCATAGACCATACGACTGTCCCATCGACCTGTTACCCGGTACTACTCCTCCCCGTGGGCGTATTTATCCTTTATCCGCTGCTGAGACCCGGTCGATGTCCGAATATATTGAGGAGAATCTGGCCAGGGGATTCATCCGGAAATCTACCTCCCCGGCGGGAGCAGGCTTCTTTTTCGTTAAAAAGAAGGACGGCTCTCTCCGTCCCTGTATAGACTATAGAGGCCTAAACCAGATCACGGTGAAGAATAAGTACCCCCTTCCGCTCATTCCAGAATTATTTGATCGTCTGAGGGGGGCTAGAATCTTCACCAAACTAGACCTCCGTGGGGCGTACAACCTGGTTCGTATCCGTCAAGGGGATGAATGGAAGACTGCATTCAACACCCGGGACGGCCACTATGAATACCTGGTAATGCCCTTTGGTCTCTGTAACGCTCCTGCCGTTTTTCAAGAGTTGGTCAATGACATCTTCCGGGACCTTCTCTACTCCTGCATAGTGGTGTACCTGGACGACATCTTGGTCTTCTCTCCGGATCTCCAGACTCACCGGAGGGACGTTCGTCAGGTCCTGCTCAGGCTCAGGCAGAATCACCTCTTCGCTAAATACGAGAAGTGCCTCTTTGAGCAGACCTCGCTTCCGTTTTTGGGCTACATTATTTCTCAGACCGGCCTACGAATGGATCCAGAGAAACTGTCTGCCATCGAGAAATGGCCTCGACCGGAGGGGCTGAAGGCCATTCAGCGGTTCCTGGGCTTCGCCAACTACTACCGCCTCTTCATACCACACTTCTCTTCCCGGACTGCCCCAATTTCCGCGCTCACCCGTAAGGGTACTAATCCCAAAGAGTGGCCGCCCGAAGCAGAAGAAGCCTTTCTTTCCTTAAAACAGGCCTTCTCTTCCGCCCCGGTGCTGCATCGCCCGGACGGCAACAAGCAGTTCTTCCTGGAAGTGGACGCCTCCTCCTCTGGAGCTGGAGCGGTACTTACTCAAAAATCTTCTTCCGGGAGGATGGTAACTTGCGGCTTCTTCTCTAAACTCTTCTCCTCCTCAGAGCGCAATTATTCCATAGGAGATCGAGAGTTATTGGCCATCAAACTGGCATTGGAGGAGTGGCGTTACCTGCTTGAGGGGGCTCTTCACCCGGTAATAATTTACACTGACCACAAGAACTTGGCTTATCTCCAGCATGCCCAGAGACTTAACCCGCGCCAAGCCCGGTGGTCCTTGTTTTTTGCTCGTTTTGATTTTGTCCTTCATTTTCGCCCGGCTGACAAAAACGTCAAGGCGGACGCCTTGTCTCGATCCTTTCTGGTATCTGATCTCGAGGAAGATCCGAAACACATCATCGATCCCGCCAGAGTAATGCAGGTGGCTCCCGTGAGTCTAAATCGTCTTCCTCCCGGAAAGACGTTCGTATCAGTACCTGATCGGGAGAAGATCCTTCACTGGGGTCACTCGTCCAAACTGGCTGGCCACGCTGGTCAGAAGAAGACCCTCCAGCTTATTTCCCGGCACTACTGGTGGCCTACCCTGCACAAGGATGTAATAGACTTTGTTTCTGCCTGTGTGTCCTGCGCCCGCAACAAGGTTCCGAGACATCTGCCAGCCGGTCGCCTCCTTCCGCTCCCAGTACCTGCTGCCCCCTGGCAGCATATTGCAATGGACTTCATAACCGACCTCCCACTCTCTGCCGGTTATACGGTCATTTGGGTGGTCGCTGACCGCTTCTCCAAGATGGCTCATTTCGTTCCCCTGCCAGGCCTCCCGTCTGCACCCGAGCTAGCTAGAGACTTTATTCGTCACATCTTCCGTTTTCATGGCCTGCCCCTCCACATCGTGTCGGATCGTGGGGTACAGTTCACCTCACGCTTCTGGAGAGCCACTTGTAAACTACTAGACGTCTCCCTGGACTTCTCTTCCGCTTACCACCCACAGTCCAATGGTCAAGTGGAGCGGATCAATCAGAACCTGACCAGTTACCTCCGGCACTTCGTTAATGCCCACCATTCTGACTGTGTGGATCTCCTACCATGGGCCGAGTTCTCTTACAATAATCACGAGAGCGAATCCTCCTCCAAATCCCCGTTTTTTGTAGTCTTTGGTCAGCATCCTCGGATTCCTTTTCCTGTCTCCACCTCGGTGGACAACCCGGCTGCGGAATCTCTCGTTAGCAAATTTTCCTCCATTTGGGAGAGTACCCGATCCGCACTCCTTCTGTCTTCCGAGCGTATGAAAAGACACGCTGACAAAAAACGTCTGGACCCTCCTCAATTCCGTCCTGGGGATAAAGTCTGGCTCTCGTCCAAATATGTCCGGCTCAAGATCCCTTCCTATAAGTTAGGGCCTCGGTTCATCGGCCCACTGGAGGTCATCAGTCAGATCAACCCGGTGGCCTATAAATTGAAACTCCCGGCCAACTTACGGATCCCTAACTCCTTCCATGTATCTCTCCTCAAACCTGTGGTACTTAACTCTTTTTCCAAGTCTACAGGTACGCCTCCTGCTCCGGTTTCTGCTGTGGACGAGTTTGAGGTAGAGAACATTCTTGCCACCAAAAGGGTAAGAGGAAAGACCTTTTTTCTGGTAGATTGGAAGGGGTTTGGTCCTGAGGAGAGAACGTGGGAGCCCCGGGAGAACATCCATGCCCCTCTCATCCTAGCTAAATTTCTGTCTGGCCTAAAAAAGGGGGGGCCTAAAGGGGGGGGTACTGTAGCGCTGGCGTCCCTGCCCTCTGCTAGGCAGGGACGCTGCTCACCTCACCGCTCTGCTCCGTGCCCGGCGTCCTCTCCCCGCTCTGCTGTCAGCGCGCGCTCCTTCCCGGCGTCCTCCTCCCGCTCTGCTCTCAGCGCGCGCCCCTTCTCGGCCCCCGTGCTTAGGGCGCGCGCGCGCGCGCTCCCCTCCTCTTAAAGGGGCCGCGCGCGCCGTCCTAAGGAGTCCCCGGCCAATGGCCGGAGGACTTCATCATATATAAGGCACCTCCTCCAAAATGGAGGTGCCCGAGCAATGTTGTTTGCACCTGTGTCTCACCTGTGCTTCAGCCCTCAGGTCCCGTTGCCAGTTTCCTGTCAGTTACCTGCCAGTATCCTGCCAGTTACCTGCCTGATTCCTGCCTGAATACTTGTTACCTGTCTGCCAGTCTGAGGTCCGACGGTCTGCCTTACTACTCCTGTCAGTCTGTCTAAAGGACCAGCCTGCCCGCTCACCTGGGAGCGCACATCAGCTACCTGCCTACTTTCCTGAGGTCCGACGGTCTGCCTTACAACTCCGGTCAGTCTGTCTATGGACCAGCTTGCCCGCTCACCTGGGAGCGCTTCTCCGTTACCTGCCTGCTTGCCAGCCCGGAGGCTCCGCTGTCACGTGCTGTGACCATCAGCTACTTCAGAGACTCTTGCCCGCTCACCTGGGAGCGCTTCTCCGTTACCTGCCTGCTTGCCAGCCCGGAGGTTCCGCCGTCACGTGCCGTGACCACCTGTTATTCCAGAGACTCTCGCTTGCTCACCTGGGAGCACACATCTACCATCTGCCTGCTAGCCTACCCGGAGGCTCTGCCATCACAGGTCGTACCTACCCTTTACCCAGAGACTGCCCTGATCACTTGCCGTATCTCCCTGTCCGTTCATCCAGAGACTGCCACCCGCTCCCTTACAAGGGCTGCCCCCTTGTATAGTAGCTCAGAGGTTCCGCCTCCCAGACCCGTTACAAATCACATATATCCATCCATGCTGTTATGGCTGAAATAGATCACTTTGTTACATGGTCAAATTTTAAAATCAATGCAGCGAAGTCTGAGGCCCTCGATGTCTCCCTCCCCAAATCCATATAGGATTCCATCCAGTCCAACTTTCCCTTTGCCTGGCCCTCACAGGGTATCAAATACTTAGGAATTCCTATTCATAGAGACCTCTCCCATCTATGTTATCTTAATTTTGGGCCCTTTATTGAACAACTCCATACAGACCACGATTGGCAAGTTAGAACTGTAAGATTCACTACGTGAACCACTGGTGTTTTGTGGAAAAGCACATGTACACTGTGTTCCAAATTATTATGCAAAAAGTGTTTAGGAGTGATAAGGGAAGAATTTGTTTGTTTGTCAGTTAAACTCATTGATGGTGATGTGTGTCAGGGCTCTTTATATCACTGTAAGCAATTGCACACACCTGTGCTAATTAGTTTGGCAGGTGTGTCCAATGAAAGGCAAGACTACTTAAGAAGGCTGTCTCACATTATTAAGCAGCCTACATTTTCTGCCAAAATGGGAAAGAAAAAGGATGTGTCGGCTGCTGAGAAGCAACAAATTGTGGAGTGTTTAGGTCAAGGCATGACTACAATCAACATTGTGCGATGATCAGGATGAAGTGTCTTGGCAATCAAGAAGTATGTAGCTGATTCACAGTACACACGTGTGCGTGCTGATAAGGGCAAATTGAGGACTCTTTCCTACAGGCAATTACGTCAGGTTAAAAGAGCAGCGGCAAAAAAGCCTTGTCATAGCAGCAGACAAGTTTTTGAAGCTGCTGGTGCCTCCAACGTCCCCCGAACAACAAGATGCAGGGTCCTTCAGAGGTTTGCAGCTGTGCATATGCCATCCTGTCGACCTCCTCTATCCACTTCACACAAGCAGAAACGGCTCCAGTGGGCCAAACATTACATGAAGACTGATTTCAAAACTGTTTTGTTCACGGATGAGTGCCGTGCAGCGCTCGATGGTCCAGATGGATGGAGTGGAGGATGGCTGGTTGATGGACACCCCACGCAAACACGGCTACAGCGCCAACAAGGAGGAGGTGGAGTAATGTTTTGGGCTGGAATCATGGGGAGAGAGATTGTCGGCCCCTTTAGGATCCTTGAAGGCGCTAAAGATGAACTCCATAATGTATGTGGATTTTCTCAAACACCACTTCCTGCCATGGTTCAAGAAGAAGAACCGTGTATTTCACAGCAAGATCATTTTTTTGCATGATAATGCACCATCTCATGCTGCACATAAAACATCTGCATCTCTGGCTGATATGGGCATAAAAGGGGACAAACTTATGGTGTGACCCCCATGCTCCCCTGACCTCTACTCCATTCAGAACCTCTGGAGCATCATCAAAAGGAGTGTCTATGATGGCGGGAGGCAGTTCACATCTAAGCAACAGCTCTGGGAGGGTATTCTGTCCTCATGCAAAACAATTGAAGCAGAAACCATCCAAAACCTGACAAATTCAATGGACGAGAGTTCAGAAGCTAATTTCGAACAAGGGGTCCTATGTGAAAATGTAACATCACCTAGAATAAAGTTTTGAGTTGAAAACTGTTTGATTTCAGTTTCTAATAACCTGCTAATGCTTATAATTTCAAAAATGACCATTTTTTTGGTCTTTATTAAAATGAAAAGGTTGATCGAAAAGTTTGGGGGATCTAAGAGTGTGGCAACCCAGTAGTCATGATTACTTCGAATTCTGACAATATGAGGGTCATGTTGCAGGTAGTGCAGCAAGAAGGCACTTATGTGTCTTGCGCATCTCGGAGCCCCAAAATTATTTTCCGGGCTAGATGCAGCTAAACATTATTATTAATTTTAAATCTGGTGGAGCTTAGTATAGATGGCCTAATAGGATCGGTGCTGCACACTGCTACAAAGCCCAAATTATTTTCCAACCAAGATACAGATAAACATGATTAGTAATTTTAAATCTGGTGGAGCTTATTATAGATGGCCTAATAGAATCAGTGCTGCACACTGCTACAAAGCCCAAATTATTTTCCAGCCAAGATACAGATAAACATGATTAGTAATTTGAAAGCTTAAAACAGTTGGTAGAGTGATTTTAACCAATCATCCATCTTTTACTCTCCCCAGGATGACACAGGGGTAGAAAAGTCGTTTCGGATCCATGATTTGTTCATCTTTATGAACGTGAGTCTGTCTACATTATCAGTGGAGAGCCGCGTGCGCTTATCTGTCAGCACACCACCAGCAGCGCTGAACACACGTTCAGACAGAACGCTGGCTGCGGGGCATGACAAGATCTCCAAGGCGTAAGTGGCTAGCTCCGGCCATTTATCCAGATTGGAAGCCCAAAAAGAGCTAGGGTCCAGTGACACAGTCATGGCTTCAATGTTTACTTGGAGATACTCCTGTACCATCGTCTCTAGGCGTTGACTATGTGTCAGACTTCTTGTCTCCTGTGGCCTTGCAAAGGATGGGCTAAAAAAGTGGTGAAATGATTGCGCAAAATTTATGTTACCAGCAGATACTGTGGTTCTGTTATGGTTTGAGTGCTGAACACTTGACGGTCCCACGGTTGGCAAGTTGGAACTGTGAGATTCACTACGTGCACCACTGGTGTTTTGTGGAAAAGCACATGTAAGATTCTGCAACAGTCTCTGCTGATACTCCTGCATGCGTGCATCCCTTTCTATGGCAGGAATAATTTCTGCAAATTTACTTTTGTACCGGGGATCTAACAGTGTGGCAACCCAGTAGTCAGGATTATTTCTAATTCTCAAAATTCGAGGGTCATGTTGCAGGTAGTGCAGCAAGTAGGCACTCATGTGTGTTGCGCATCCAGGAGCACCAAGTCCCTGTTGTGTTGGTGGCGAGGTAACAATCATGCTTCCTTCCTCTGTCCTCTCCCCCCAACCTCGCACAACAGAAATGTGATCAAGGTCTCCCTCATTTGATGAGTCTTCCATCAGTTCGTCCTCCACCTCTTCCTGGGCTCCTGCACCTTCCTCACTAGTTTGGCTGCTACCATGCGCCCTGGTAAAACCATCTCCCCCACCCTCACATGCCTGCCGCCTTGGTGCTGCCGACCGTCTGGACCTTGCAGATGTTAGCACTTCCGCATACAACTCCTCCTCCTCTACTTCCTCCACCTCCTCTTGTGCCACCACCTGACTCCGAATTCTGTTTAACATGTGCTCCAGCATGTAATTCACCGGAATAGTCATGCTGATAATGGCATCGTCAGCACTAAACATCTTCATCGCCATTTCAAAACTGTGCAGAAGGGTGCATAGGTCCCTGATCTGAGACCACTCCTCCAGCGTGATTTGCCACACCTCTGGATCTCGTTGGCCCAGGCTATACGTCAGAACGTATAGCACCAGGGCTTGTCGGTGCTGCCACAGTCGCTGCAACATGTGCAGAGTTGAATTCCACCGGTTAGGCACATCGCATTTTAGCCGGTGAAGTGGCAGGCCCAACGACTTCTGTAGAGATGTAAGTCGCTGAGCTGCGGGATGCGAACGGCGGAAGTGAGCACACAGCGACCGTGCCCTCTGCAGAAGGCCATCTAGTCTGGGATAGTGGGCTAAAAATTGCTGGACAACCAGGTTCAACACGTGAGCCATACAAGGCACGTGTGACATTGCCCCGGCGAAGGGCCGCACCCAGGTTTGCAGCATTGTCGCACACGGCCTTCCCTGGTTTCAGGTCCAGTGGAGACAACCATTCATGAAATTGGTTCTCCAGAGCTGACCACAACTCCTCAGCTGTGTGACTCACATTTCCCAGACATTTCAAAGTAAAAACCGCCTGATGACGTTGAGCCCTACTGCCAGCATATTAAGGAGGTGTGCAGGATCCCTTCTGCACAGTTAGAAATCTTGTGGCATGACCAGACAGGCTTTGGGTGCAGGTGGAAGACCGAGAGGAGGTTGAGGAGGCAGAAGCAGTGGAGGAACTTTGACATAAAGAGGATTGACGCACAACTCGTGGGGACGGCAAGACTTGGACAGCAGCCCCTTGTCCTGCTGTCACCGTAGTTACCCAGTGCCCAGTCAGCGACATGTAACGCCCCTGTCCATGCCTACTCGTCCAAGTGTCTGTGGTGAAATTCACCCTGTCACACACAGAATTTCTCAAAGAAGCGGTGATGTTGTGTGCGACATGCTGGTGGAGCGCAGGCACACCTTTCTTTGAGAAGTAGTGCCGACTGGGCATCTGGTACTGGGGCACTGCGACGGACATAAGGTCTCGAAAATCCTCTGTGTCCACCAGGCGGAAAGGCAGCATTTCTGTAGCCAAGAGCTTGCAGATGGTGAAATTCAACCTCTTAGCTTTGTCATGGCTAGGAGGAAATGTTCTTTTACTTGTCCACATCTGAGGGACCGAGGGCTGGCTATTGTGCTTAGACGGGGTTGATAAGGGTGTCCCCGGCAAACTGCCGGTCTGTGAGGAAGATGCAGGCGGACATGTTAGGTTGCCTTGATCCAAAGGTGGTGCTATCGATGTCGGACAGCGCTCAACACCAGCTGGTGTTACCACCTCCAAAGAAAATGATGACCTGCCAATCACGCTGGCTGTTGCGGGTAAAGAGGTGGCAGGTCTGCGCCCCAAAACAGGTGTGACTACTGTCCCCCCAGTCACAGAGAATGAAGAGGCCGCGGATGCACAAGATATGGCAGACGGTGGTTGGCCCGGCCGGCTAGGCCGCATTGTAGCACCCTGAGCTTCCCACTGCAACTTATGCTTCATGTCCATGTGCCGGTTCATGCATGAAGTACTCAAACTATGTATTTTTTGGCCTCTACTTAGCTTTTGCTGACAAATGTTACAGATAACACGAGTTGGGTCATCTTTATCGATCTGAAAAAATGCCCAGGCTATGCAAGGCTTAGCACCCATGCGACCTGAAGAGCCACCACGACTTGTGGTGAGAGGCAGAGTTGTGTTTGAGGATGCAGTTGTTGACGTGCTTCCAGTACTACGTCTCTGTCCAGGAAGGCGCAACCTGACCTCGTCGTCACTAGCATCTTCCTCCACCTCCTCTGCTGACCTCATTTCTTGGCTGACTGTGGGTTGACAGTAAGTGGGATCTCCAACCTTATCATCATCACCCTGTGCGTTATCACACCCGTCGTCCTCAGAGCCAACCTGTTCCTGCCCTGACAAAAAACTAAAGTTGTCGCTCCAATCATGTATTTGAGTCTCATCATCGTCTTCCTCATTGTCTTCACCAACAGGAGTTACAGTTTGGGAATGAGGGTCTACATTATGGTCAGAACCTTCTGCGTCTGGTCCTGGATCCGACTCCTAAAGATTCTGGGCATCAGTGCAGATCATTTCCTCGTCTGGATTCACAGAAGCGCTGGAGTCGACCTCTGATTCCCAGGCTATAGTATGAGAAAACAGCTCTGCAGACTCAACCATCTGTTCTACCTCATACTCAGACGGGCAGCTGGAGATTTGGGAGCTGTGAGGAAGCAAGTGCGATTGGGGTGACACCTTTGAGGACTGGAGTATTTGTGATGTTGAAGTTGATGTGGAGGAGAGCCCACTTAAAGGAGCACTTGATATCCGTTGAAGCACCTGCTGTCTTTGTGCCTCATCTGGAATTTTTAGCGATTGGCGTGGCCGTAAGAAAGGGATCTTATCACATTGTCCGCTAAAAGAAGTAGACATTTTAGTTTGACTGGAAGATGGTCTTTCTTCTGCAGATGTTACTGTTGCTTTAACACCTACCCCACGGACACAACCTTTTTTCCCCTTCCCAACACGCCTATTCCCCTTTCCACCAGCAGCAGGCCTTTTACCACTCATTTTGGTGGTTAACTAATTCACAACTCTGGAGTTGTTTGCACAAAAAAACAATGGATGGGAACCGAGCAGAGCTGAGTGGCCAAACTGTGGTATTAGGCCAAAACTATTGGCTGGGTTAGATGCAGAAAAAAATTATATTCAATTTGCAACCTGATGGAGGTCAGTATAGATGGACTAATAGAACAAGTCCCACTCACTGCTAGAAGGCCAAATATTTTTTCAGAGCTAGATGCAGACAAAAAATTATTTTGAATTTGCAACCTGATGGAGGTCAGTATAGGTGGACTAATAGAACAAGTCCCACACACTGCTAGAAGGCCAAATATTTTTTCAGAGCTAGATGCAGAAAAAAATTATATTCGGTTTGCAACCTGATGGAGGTCAGTATAGATGGACTAATAGAGAAAGTCCCACTCACTTCTAGAAGGCCAAATATTTTTTCAGAGCTAGATGCAGAAAAAAATTATATTCAATTTGCAACCTGATGGAGGTCAGTATAGATGGAGTAATAGAACAAGTCCCACACACAGCTAGAAGCCCAAATATTTTTTCAGAGGTAGATGCAGAAAAAAATATATTCAGTTTGCAACCTGATGGAGGTCAGTATAGATGGACTAATACAACAAGTCCTACACACTGCTAGAAGGCCAAATATTTTTTCAGAGCTAGATGCAGGCAAAAAATTATTTTGAATTTGCAGCGTGATGGAGGTCAGTATAGATGGACTAATAGAACAAGTCCCACACACAGCTAGAAGCCCAAATATTTTTTCAGAGGTAGATGCAGTTAAAAATTATTTTTAATTTGCAACCTGATGGAGGTCAGTATAGATGGACTAATAGACCAAGTCCCACACACAGCTAGAAGCCCAAATATTTTTTCAGAGCTAGATGCAGAAAAAAATTATATTCAGTTTGCAACCTGATGGAGGTCTGTATATATGGATTAATAGAACAAGTCCCACACACAGCTAGAAGCCCAATATTTTTTCAGAGGTAGATGCAGAAAAAAATATATTCAGTTTGCAACCTGATGGAGGTCAGTATAGATGGACTAATACAACAAGTCCCACACACAGCTAGAAGCCCAATATTTTTTCAGAGCTAGATGCAGAAAAAAATTATATTCAGTTTGCAACCTGATGGAGGTCAGTATAGATGGATTAATAGAACAAGTCCCACACACAGCTACAAGCCCAATATTTTTTCAGAGGTAGATGCAGAAAAAAATATATTCAGTTTGCAACCTGATGTAGGTCAGTATAGATGGACTAATAGAATGATGCTATGCCCAAAAGATTTTACTTCACTAGGTGCAGTAAAAAAATTGGTAATCTATACACAGGTGGTATATCTTGCAACACAGATGGGCTACTCCACTGACTAACACACTCTGCAATAGGCCAAAAAGGATTAGCTTTGCTAGATTCAGCCAAATGCTGTGAAAAAAACTTGCACAGCACTGGCACAGACCTGCCTGGCAAAAACTGATAGGAACTGATGTAACCTAGTCCTGAAAAGGACTCCAATTACAATTAGTCTTTACTCCCACAACCTATCTATTTAAGAGCACAGACCTGGCTGATAAAAGTCGTAGGAAATGCTGTAACCTAGTCCTTAAAAGGACTGCAATCACAACTATTCCCTACTCCCAAGCTATCTGTAGATTTGTGCAAAAATTGGCTTGAAATTAACAAGGTATAGCGCACACAGCAACAGCGGTGCCGTCTAACACGCAACTGCAGCAGTGAGAAAATGGTGGCGACGGGGAAAATGGCTTGGTCTTATAGGGCAAGGACATGTGACATACACTGCCAATGACACATGCCCTTGCTTGTGTGAAAAAAAGCACTTCGCTCCGTGTGTGCGCTGCTGATATGCTGACAGATTGCACCTCCCCACTGTAAATGCGGGAAAGAGAAAAAAAAATGGAGATCTTCATTATTCCTGCAGAGATCCATCCCCTGCCCCTCCCCCCACCCCGCTGTACACTCAAACTGCGTATTAATATTAATTTTCATCATTACTGAGAAAAAATCCAGTTATGATTTTGGTGCACGAACAGTTATCGAACATAACCTCGAACAGCCGAATTTTTCTCAAATCGTTCGTGTTCGCCGAACGGCTCGAACACCGCACAAAACAGCTCGAATTTGAGATTGGCGAACAGTTCGAGTAGAACAACGCTCATCTCTAATTTTAACTTCAAAGTCCCCACCCAGGCCATGACTTTATCCACGTGGTTCTTGAGCTCAGGTTCAGTGTTATATGTGTGGGGGACACTGCAGTTAGAGCTTTACGTGCGGCTGGGAGTAGTTGTCTATCTTGGTAGGTGGAGTTTTGGTATCTGGCGGTCTCATTTTTGGAGGTTTAGTTCTTCGGGTCGGTTTTCTGGTTGATTTCGTGGATGAATCTGTACTGGCAGTCGTTGCAGGTTTCAGGGTGGACTTCAGACTTTGTACTTGCAGACAGTGATGTTAGTCGCCGTGGGCTCTATATATGAAGGCCTGGTCAGTGTTGGAGTGACATGGCCAGGAACCATGCTGGTAGCTTCCACCCTTGTAGGATGGATGACATTAAGAGTTGGGGTGTGCATGATCTGTTCCCCTAGTTCTGATAGTTATGGTCAGCTTATTAGGAAGAGGGATGGGCTCACAGACCGAAGGGACAGTTGTATCCATCGGCCTGGCTATAGCTGGTGATGTTGAGGTTGGGACAATCTTTACTGGTGGCTCGTGGGCAGCTGTGGTGGAAGGACCAACTAGCGTCACAGGGGTTGGCGTAGTGTACATCTTTCTTTGAAGTCTTTTAGGCATGTGAGGCTTGTGGTCAGTAATATGCCACCCCATAATGAGGTAGCCCAGGCGGGCAGACATTGCACCTTCCTTTGCTGGGACCTCAACAGAGATGTTTGGCACACTGTTCTGATCCATGGAGCACCCAACCTTTGAGGACAGTAGTGCCCCATTCTCTACCACTTTCTTCACCTTTATGTCCAGGCCTGGAAATGCTGACATATCAAAGAGTCTGATATTGACCACAGGGACCAACTTCATGTGATGTAACTCTTCTTCTGAGAAGTCCCTCATGCTCCTCAGCAGCTCCACTCTCGGGCTCATTTTAGTCAAATCAGCATCTAGGATGATGGTGAGGATGGTGACAGGCACATCGGTGCCACAGAAGAAGGGAGAAACATCATTGGATTCAGATCCAGCCATTCGTATAGAAGGCGGCTCACTATGGTCCTCAGGGAGAACTTCGATGGAGAAGACATCGGAAGTTTGTGGGATGAATGAGCCGTTAGGAGCCAGCAAGAAGGTGGTGACAAAAATATCATACACCCATTTATCACTGTCCAAAGGAAGCCCCTCCATTGTGTCACCCACCCAGTGTAGCCATGATGCGAGTGTCTCCTTCTCAACCTCAATAATTGGTCTGGGATTCTGCTCATTGGAGCCACTGTCTCTTTAATGTCCGGGAATAGGGAATGCATGGAGGCCTCGAGCCAGGGGTTCCAGTCACGGCCCTGCTCCACAGGATCATTCGGCCAGACCGCCCTTACTGAGGAGGCCAAGACCAGCACCAGGAGGGTCCGGAGGGCATTCATCTGACGTCATCCTCATGGTGGCGTTCTGCAGGATATGGGGGTCTCAGTGGACACTATGGCCCCTCATTACCAACATCGGTTGGTCTCCGCTCTGTGTCCCGGAAGAGGCCTCTAGGGCCACTGCTGTCACATAGGCCTCTTCCGCTGAAATAGCAGTGTTCCTATAACTCATCAAACATGGGCATGGCGGTGGGCACATGGGGTGGGCATACGGGGTCCCAGCGAATCACCTACATAATCAAAATGGTGGAGACCACAGAGCAAAATATTTAGTAAAATGGTATATAATGAGGTTACATTGACACTTTAGATAGCTTGTTGCCGATCCCACCAGTGTTGGCTGGATTTGTGTTCATGGGCAGCCATGATGTCTGACGGTGGAGGAACAAGTACCAGACATGGTGTATTTGAACATATTTCATTCTTTGATCTCCTGGAGATAAGTGGAGTTAGAGGTATTTGTTAGCTGATGATCATTGCCCTGGATACTAGATAATGACTGCACTGCCATTCGCTTTGTTTGAAGCTTCGCCAACATGTCTGCCTTCAGTGTCTGGGTACCTAGGTAATGGGGTACTCATTCCCTATGCCCCTTTTGCTCTCTATAATCCAGCCCTGTTCCATGTTCATGCGAACCTCATGTTGACAAGTAACAAACACATTTATCCAGATTGTCATGACCAACCTAAGCCCCGGTGGCCCTTGCACCCCACCAGTTTTTCTTGTCATTGATGCCAATGAAATATAACCTCTGCTAGTTGGTAGATCACAAGTCACTGACACCAGCCTTGGAAACTGGCATTGTGGCTGAGATTGTCCAACATGGTGGTTTATGGAGCCTTAGGATTGAGGAGAGGCAAGAAAAAGCAAATCGTAAAAAAAAGAGGGAAAAAACATGAAATGGAGTAATGATAATGATAGCCATGAGTGCTTCTCTTTTCCTCCCAATTTCAAATTTTGCTGTGGGACCCTAGATTCATTTGATCATTAATTTCTTATGCAGTGGCTTGTTGTTGTTGTTATTATTATTATTATTATTATTTATTATTATTATAACGCCATTTATTCCTTGGCGCTTTACATGTGAAAAGGGGGGTATACATAGCACAAACAGTTACAATAACTTTGAACAAAACAACTTAGCGACTGGTACTGGAGGAGAGAGGACCCTCAATCTACAAGGGATGGGTGAGGATACAGTAGGTGAGGGTAGAGCTGGTTTTGCAGCGGTATGATGGAGCGAGGGTTACTGCAGGTTGTAGGCTTGTCGGAAGAGGTGGGTCTTCAGGTTCCTTTTTGAAGGTTTCCATGGTAGGGGAGAATCTGATATGTTTGGGTAGAGACTTCCAGAGTAGGGGGGATGCACAGGATAAATCTTGTATGCAATTGTGGGAGGAGGAGATCTTGTGAGGATCAGAGGATGCATGTAGGTAAGTATCGGGAGACTAGATCACAGATGTATGGAGGAGACAGATTTTGTATGGCTTTGTATTCCCAAGTTAGGGTTTTGAACTGGAGACTGTGTGCAATGGGGAGCCAGTGAAGGGATGGACAGAGGGGAGAGGCCGGGGAATAGCGGGGATTAGGTGAATTAGTTGCGCAGCATAGTTTAGGATAGATTGGAGGGGTGCGAGAGTGTTAGAAGGGAGGCCACAGAGTAGGAGGTTGCAATAGTTGAGGTGGGAGATGAAGGCGTACACTAGTGTTTTTCCAGATTCATGGTTGAGGAATGTACGGATCTGGGAGATATTTTTGAGTTGGAATTAGCAGGAAGTGGAACGGGCTTAGCTATGTGGTTTGAAGGAAAGATTGGAGTCCAGGATTACCCCGAGGCAGAGAGCTGGTGGGACTGGAGAGAGTGGGCAGCCATTGGCATTGATGGATAGGTCAGATGGAGGAGTTGAGTGAGTTGGGGAGAAAGATGATGAATTCAGTTTTAGCCATGTTAAGTTTTACAAATCTAGCAGAGAAAGTTGAAATAGTGGACAGGCATTGTGGGAAATGTCTGCGCAAATGTGGCATTGAAAGCTGGCTGATCAAATGATGGGCCAACCAAGTTGGATTTGTACGAGTCGCATCAGCCAGAGGAGATCTTAGAGGAGATCTTGGATTGAGAGTCCCCACTATGGCATAATAACAGTGTATTTTAATTATAATTTTGATGAAGTCGTGGTGGGTGAAAATTTTCACTTTAAGTGAGGAGTTAATTAACAAGTTTGTGTGCAAGAGAATGTTGAAGCCTGACGAAGTGTCATTAAGTAAATGAGATAATGAGCTGGACTAGGAGGCTTCTACAGGGTTTGTCAGTTTGCAGTTTTTGTTCTCCGCAGATTTGTTGATTTAATGCCTTCCAGTTCCTAAATTGTTGGTATTTTTTTCTTCTATGTAGGGCTGCAGAAAAGATAAATAATTCAGATGCTAATGTAGCAAATACAGCAGCAACGATTCTCGTTGATTTTACTCTAGATTTTAATGCAATTTGGACAAGCGGAAGTGTAGAGGGAACACTATTATTTACATTATTGATAACCAAGGTCAAATCCAGGTCTATATATAAGAAAAGAAAACTTCTGCAATATATATTTTACTGTATACATATACAAATACTGATCATAAACTATTCACAAATAACAAAAATAAAGCTTTAATGCGCAAAGTCTTGTTCAGACAAGTGTATAATTGGTTCATGTCTGCCATAGGCCACACATGTAGAGAGCATGGCCCTCTTATAGCCGGTGCAAATGGCTGATTTTCCAATCCACCCAAACCGATGGTCTGCATGGAAAAAATCTCAACAAGCAGTATTCTGGTCCATTTTATGGACCAGAATAGTGCGTGCAATAGACAGCTCCAGCACCCTTCTGAAATCGGGACGTGCACACAGATGGCTTTATCCACAGTTAGACACGTTTTTTTTTTATTATGGCTATCTAAACAGTCCTAGCATCAGAATCACAAATGGTTAACGTGGCCAAGTGTTTGTAAGAACAATCAACTTTGCAATTTATTTGTTAATAAAAGTCTTCTCTCATCAAAAACTGAGGGATTTTTAATTCTTTGGTTTAATGATCCTTGTTCAGACCACCGACCACAAGATCATGTCCATACTTGGATCGCGACACATACAGTGGTGTGAGTGTTTGCCCCCTTGCTGGTTTCTTAATCTTTTGCATGTTCCTCACACTTAAAGTGAACCTGTCAGCAGAATTTTGCTAAGTAAGCTACAGGCAGTGTCATGTTGGGGCTGCTACACTGATTAATATGATACCTGAAATGAAGAAATCCATCTCTGTGGTTCTTGTGTGATAAGTGTTGCCCATGCTCCGGGACTGGACTAGACAGGGTCTTTCCTTGGTGCTCTAGGCCAGATCAGCAAGATCCACAGGCCGCCCCGAAGCACAAGTATGTTCCTCATCATAGAGACAGACAGGGGCAGGCCTGTGGGCAGGTCTTTTCCTCCGCAGTTCCCCTTGACCTCTTCCTTCCTTCTCCTCCACCTAGTGTAACTTCCTCTTTGTGCATCTTTAATCTGTGTTGGGGCCTCCGTTGATTGGCCGAACTGTGATGTCACAACGAATATTACCTGATGACTCATTCATCATGTTGTCAAAAGCCTCTTGGGCTCCGGAAGCCCCTGATGCAGAGTGAAGTTGCACAAAGAGGATGTTGTGTGAGGTGCGGAAGGAAAGAGGCCAAAGGGAGCGGAACAAGGAGAATCCATATTGTTTTGGTAAAATTTTAGGCAAATTCAATTCACCTCGAACAGATTGAGAAGCTTCCTTGTGACTTGAGATGAGACAAAGTTTTGGACAGCCCTGGAAAAAACGTGTAGCTCTCTATTCATCCTTGCCTTTGCATCTGTTTTTTGTCTAGTTTTGTGTGTTTCTCCTTTGTGTTTGTACCTTTTTGTACCTTTTTTTTAAGTCTGTTTAATATGTGCTGGCCTCGTTTTTTTTTTGTCCCACTCTGTGGGGGAAGTTTAGTGTTTTAGGCTGGTTCTTTATTTGCGTCTTTTATCAGCTCCCTTGACTTTTCACCTGTTTTAGGACCTTATTTTATTCCCCATAATATAGCAGGTTTGGAGCAAATGTTGATGGCGCTTGTGCTGCTCCTCTGTTAGTCTTTCTGGAAATGAGTGAATACTGTATATTCAGAACTGCTTGTTACTATATTTAACAAGGTGTCTCTATACGGCCCAATATCACCTAATCAGTAGCGTAATCTCAGAGATCAAACATGTGCCAATGATATTATGATGTGCTGACATGACACACACGCACTTATCATTCACATTCTATGCAGTATGTATACAAATGGTGGTTCACTGCATGCCCCAGAACTTTTATTTCACAGGGGACTAGAGTAAAACCAAAAAATTATTAGGGTCTATTAAAGAGAGACTAGCTCAAAAATATTGATTTTTAGATACCTGGTAAAAAATCACTGAGTTCCCCTGATCCTGCTATTTTTTTTTCCATTTTACGTTTCGTCACTCTCTTGCAGAGATATTCACATTTGTTTTTCTGGCGCTCACTATGTGAAATCTCTACTTTGAAGACCAACTTCTTCAGAGTCTTCTCTGGGGGGAGAGTTTTCACCCCTCCCTCCCAGATTCTGCCAATCACAGATCAGCAGCTTTCAGACTGCTAGATCAGCTGCTAAGCTGTGATTGGCAGCATCTTGGAGGGAGGGGGATAAAAGCATACGCCCCCAGAGAAGACTCTGAAGAACTGCAAAGCTGACATTTCACATAATGCGCTCCCGAAGAAACAAATGTGAATATCTTTGCAATGGAGCGACGCAGCACAAAAAGGAAAAGAGCGGCAGAATCAGATCAGGGATTTTTTTTTACAACGAATTTGATTCAATTTTTAGCAAGTGTCAGGTCCTTTTCAAAACTAAATCCTGCCCCATGTCATCTTGTTCACCTGGTGGTGCAAGAAAACATTGAATATGGCCATGTGAATGTCAATCACTGGACACAGCCACGCAGACTGTATGTATGTAGTTATGTCACATCTACAGTCAGTGAGCTCATGTTGTCCATGTGGTAAAAAATGGAGTTCGCAGCACCATTGTCATGAAAAAAGCTCCAAACATTAGTAACGAAAAATTTAACACTTTGTGTTTTTCATAAATATTATGGATTACCGTGTCTAAAATATATATCCTAATGCTAAAACTTTATTAAAACTGAAATATTTTTTTCCCTTTTTTACAGAAATTGAAAAGATTCAGAAGGGGGAGGAGAACATGGACAGCACTGAAGACCAATATATTGATGTAGTTATCAATAAGAACATGAAGCTTGCACAGAAAGTCCTTATCCCTATCAAACAGTTCCCGAAGGTAAGTCTCATGTCACATCCTATCAATGTCCCTAGAATGCATTTCTGACATGTTCCTGTGATAGACCTCACTACATTTTCCAAAAAAAAAAATAGTTTTTCCTTTGAAACTAAATGCAAATCAATGAAATTGCCATTCTCATACAGTGATACCATAAATTTTAGAAGTTTTAGAATTAAATTTTTTTTCTCCACTTTTTTCTGTTTCTTAGTTCTTCTTCCAGGACTTATACAGCAAAAAAAATGTTACAAATACAATAATTTTTTCTTTCACTTTTCCTTTTTAACAGTTTAACTTTGTTGGAAAACTTCTGGGACCGCGAGGCAATTCCTTGAAAAGATTACAGGAAGACACGCTAACCAAAATGTCCATACTAGGGAAAGGATCCATGAGGGATAAAGCAAAGGTAATGCCAGGAAGATTCCCAAAAATATGTATTGTGAATTTGTGGGGGGTGGGGGGGTTAGCAAAATTTAATGGTTAAAGACTTTTAAAGAATTCTTTATTAAAGAATTTCATGGTTAAAACCCAAATGTTAACCCCTTAACGACGGGGCTATTTTCCGTTTTTGGGTTTCCGTTTTTTTCCTCCCCTTCTTCCCAGAGCCATAACTCTCTTTATTTTTCCTTCCCCATGAAGACTTATTTTTTGCAGCACTAGTTCTACTTTTGAATTACACCATTCATTTTAGCACAGTGTACTGAAAAATAGGGGGAAAAAAATTCCAAGTGCGGTGAAATTGTAAAAAAACAAAAAAACCCGCAAATCTGAAATAGTTTTTTGGGAATTGTTTTTACGGTGTATATTTTGTAGTACCAATGACCTCGCAATATGATTCTCATCAATATGATTGCGGCGATACCTAGTTTTTATATTTTAGTGGTAAAATCAGAAGTTTGCCATGGGTTTGGGCTGTGTCGCCATTTTCCGAGACTTGGAACGTTTTTATTTTTCAGCTTATTGAGTTGTGTGATGGCTTTTTTTTTTGCGAGACTATTTTATTAATACCATTTTGGGATAAATGTGACTTTTTGATCGCTTCTTACAGCCTTTTTTGTGGAATTGAGGCAGCCAAAAAACTTAATTTTGGAGTTCTTGAATTTTTTATGTTTACTGATCGAGTCAATTGTTTTTACATTTCAATAGATCGGACCTTTCTGAACTCGGCGATATAACAGGTTGTTTTTTTTTTTCTTTTTTAATATATATATATATATATATATATATATATATATATATATATTGTTTTCAATGGGGAAAAAGGAGGGTGATCTGAAACTTTTTAGGTTTTTTTTCTAAAAATATTTGTACTTTTCACTGTTATTGTTAGTCCCCATAGGGGACTTGAAGATGCGATCATCTGGTGATCACTTGTGCTATATACAGCGATGACACAGCATCACTCTACATAGCAAAAATCACGGTGTCCTTCAAAGCCCGGCCACAGAAAGGGTTTCGAGGGAGCTCCATAATGACTGGCTCAGGGATCATCAGCTGACAACCCATCAGCGACCCGCGATCACATCACGGGCATAGAATATTTAGGTAAAGGTAAATAATGGCGAGCTGAATCTATTGATAAGATGAAGGAAAACCTAAATTCAACTCTAGTATGAGCCCATCTTATAAACTCACATCTCTTAAACTTCAGGAAGAAGAGCTAAGAAAAAGTGGAGAGGCAAAATACTTCCATCTTAATGATGACCTCCATGTTCTTATCGAGGTTTTCGCTCCTCCGGCAGAAGCTTATGCCAGAATGGGACACGCCTTGGATGAAATCAAGAAGTTTCTTATTCCTGTAAGTTTCATATAAATCATTACATTTGCCTTGCTTTTGGAATGTTTTTGTGTTGTGTTTTGTACTACTTGAATGTCCACACAAAGATTTGAACTCTATAGAGTTAAAGGCTTTGTCCACCTTTGGCGACTTTTTTTTTTTTTTCTTACAAAAATGTATGTATTTTTGCACTTGGGTTTCATTAAACTTTTGCACCAGATGCATTCTATAGCTTTGGTGTTGCTATTGCTGACTGCATAATGAGTTAACTGAGAATGTGTCAGCAAGCTCCTTCTGATGGTCCAATGGGAGGTTTTTGCTTTAATTTTGTCTTTTCTGAGCTTCTCTTAGCCTTTTTATGACCACAGGGCGCATCAAAGTTGAATGTGCAGGTAAACAAAGAGCCTATGCCAACTTTTTAATAAAACCAAATTCCAAAAATGATTTTCAGCCTCAAATACATGCATTTAGGTAAAAAAAAATTGCCCCCAGAGGTAGACATCTTTAATTTTAAACCAGTTTCATGTTCTTGTTGCTATTTAAAGAGACATTGTTATGGGAAGGACTACTGGGGATCATAAAGAATATGGACATTTTTTAACATGCAAAAAATGTTTTTTTTCATGTTAGTGGATATCTTTCTAGGTAGAAAAAAAATTAAGAATAAAAAAAAATAATTAAGGCTGCAATTTCCACTCCTTCATCTGTTTCTAGCCAAATGATTGGCAGTTTGCAACCTCCTCCTAGTTTCAGAAATATGTCATCTGAACATGTCCCTCTCAGTAATACATGTTGTATTTGAATTCACTGTGTCCAGGTTGTTGTTGTACAGCTTCATTCCTGGAGTGATTTCTTATTTATGCATTTTCCTTCATAGAGCTCATTCAGACGTCCAAGATCGGATCGCAATGCATGGACTGGCCGTGGCTCTCCTGACCCAAGCGTGACGGCCTCCTAGAAATACATGAAGCTCTCATGCTCTGGTCAGGAGCGCCACGGCCAGTCCATGCAATGCGGTCTGTGCTCAGACCGATTTGTACTGATATCTGTATGAGTCCTTCACTACAGTCTGTTTCCTCTGCCCCCCTCTGTGGATATTTTACCCATTCTTCACATTGATCTGTGTAAAAAAAAAAAACCTCAAAGCTCAGACAGCATAGAGAGCTGTCTGAGCCAGGAACATAGATGACCATTAAGGTTTGTCCTGATGAAGAAGTGTCACTTCGAAACGTGTTGTCAAATAAACCGTATTCCTACCATTCCCATCTCCTGCTCATCTCTGAACTAATGGCAGTGCAGATTTTAACCCACTCATCTCTAGCCTCACAAGAAGCATAGCTCTGACCGACGAGTTAGATTTTCTAGATCAGCTAACTAAGCAAAGAACTTTCAAAATTAAGCTATTAAATTATTATCAATGGCCTTCAGCTTGATCTCGTGCAAGGCTAGATAAGTCCACCAGGGTCTTCGTCGCCATTATCTTGATTGCATCAAGCCATGAGGTTGCTGGTCTTCCTCTTCGCCTTGTTCCTTCTTCTGTCTTCTTATTGCAGTGTGCTGAAATTTAGGAAACAAGTGTACAATGGAAAAAAAAGTTGGTGCAAGTGTTCATAGCATTTAAGTAGAAAGCTTTTCTACAGGAATTTATTTTTCTTGAAACTGTTTTTTCATTTGCTTGATAGAAATGTATATGCCCTGACAGCCTGTATTTAAAACCTGGTCAAAAGCGATTGATCCAAAAACATGTACAATAGAAAAAACCACTGGAGCATACTTGTGTCTATGTGAAAAGGTGAATACCATTGTCCCCTCCAGACAACCTTCTTCTGCCCCTGGAAACTAAAGAATTGGGCATATTGAAATCCACCCTGATCCGGAGCTTCTGTCCAACCTTATAACAGAGGTCGCAAGGTTATTACGTTGCCCTCATAGACTTTAGATTTTCCTACCAACTTAAAATGACTTTGTAGGTAATATTGCCAGCTTCATGATGGTTACAAGTTTTTTTGGTTTATTTGTTTCTATGAGAGGTTCCTTTAAATGATAACCAGAAAATAATAATCGTATGTAGAAGAAAACTCTGCATTCAAATTGATGAAACGCCCCACAGGTGCCGACAGATGTCACCGTCCACGGCGCTGTACAGATTCCTATACAGTTTATCTTATGCATTCTGCCTGCTCCTGATGAAGGTCCGGATACAAGACCGAAACTGTTATTTAAAGATAAGCTGTCATCCGATTCATTCTGCTGGAAACACTTATGGTGCTATAGAGAAAACATACTTCGAGAAGCCGTTTAGGGACTATGCGTCTTTGATGACTAGCCCTTGGCTGGTCCTTGGTGTCTTCTTCCTGCCTCATTCCCGTAGACTGGCAGGTCTTTCCCTATGTGTGTACATAGAGAGAAACTTCTCTTTTGGACCAATTGGAACGTGGAGAACCCACAGCTTGATTTATTTTGAAACGCCAATGTTCAGAGTAAACATACGTAAAGAAGCCGTCCAGGGACAATATGTCTTTGCTGACTAGTCCTAGGCCAGTCCCTGGTAGCTTCTCCAAACCCCAATCTTTTTGACAGAGTTCTCTCCCAGCGTACACACAGAGACCTGCCAGTCATAGGGAGTGAGGCGAGAAGAAGTCCAATGCCGTAGTCCCCAACCGGCTTCTCAAAGTATGTTTTCTCTGAAATGCCGCAGCTGCCTGGCTGTAATAACCCTGAGTCGTGCTACCAGTGGTTCGAACCGTAAGAATCAGATAAGAGATTTCCATTAATAAAATGTATAAAATCTCCATATTTTTAAACTCGTTGACTTGGTAATGAGCCTCTATAGTGTGCTGTTCTACATGAGTATTTCTTTTCCAGTCTCGAACTACTTATTACTGGTTCATGTAGTGGGTCTTTGAGTAGAATTAATACACGTAATGTAGCATATTAGAATTTGCATCTATGGAATTTACATACTATTTCTTCTAAGACCTTTTGATAAAAGCTCTTGCTCGTTTGGCACTGTAGAGCGATATACTGGTTCCTCCCCAGGTGGATCACGAGGAGACCCCTGCTGTGATCACTTCTCTAAAGATTGGCTTCTGATTGGCATTTAAAGAAAAGCTTTTAAAAGTGAAATCTACGTTGCCATTTACTCAATAAGATTTTAGCGACCGTTGTATTATACGCCGGCTCTGTGCTTGGGGGTTGAAGAAGGCTTTCAATCTAATGGCCAAGTGAGGTCAAGCAAATCCAAATAGACTGTTTGACAAGCTCCAAAAGCTAAGAAGTTTTCTAACAGACTTCATTTCATCTTGACAGAACCAGTGGTCTGAGTAGTAGAATTGTGCTGACGCTTTATTTTTGACAGGGTGGTTTGTTCTGTAATGAAATCTATTCTGTATGAAGACATATCAAAATGTATCTGTCTTGACAGTAGTTTAAAGTGACTGAAATGTGAGGAGATCGAATATTATATGTAAACCAAAACCTACAGGGAATGATCATTGGCTACTTATTTTCTTTATTGTCCAGTTTGGTTGTGGTTTTAGCTCTACTCTATTAGAGCAGAGCTGTGATCTGTGACTACAGAGTAGCTACAATGCCTATAGGGAGACAGAAGAGGTCTGAGACACGCCCTTCTTCATCCCTTCTTAAGGCTGCTGCACTTTCAGTAGTTCATAAGTTCAGTAGGAAAACGTGTAAGGTTGAAAAGTCATTTGTCCGTCCAATGTTTGTCTGGAAGAAGGCAAAGCAACCACCATGAAACAAATGCCTTTCTCCTTCCCCCATGACGGCACCACAGAGAGAGGGGATCCGCCCTTCAAGGACAGGAAACCTACAGATAAAAAGGGCGGTACCTCTCTCCCGCATCAGTTGGTTTCCTGTCCTTGATGGGACCCTACAGTCCGGAGGAGGCATACCTGCGGGGTGCCAGAAGATGGAAGTTGTGGGATGCCAGGCCCAGCCAGTCCGATCCAGGCAGCGGGGGTCCTCCTGCCTCGGCTGGTGCGGTGTCCTGAAGCGCCACCGATGAGGTCAGTGGGCCTTTAGTGTGTGCGGAGGAGGGTATAGACGAAGTGGAGCGCAGGATTGTGCTAGACCCCCCTGGTTGCGGAGGTGTGAACACGCGCGGCCCGACAGCATGTATTTAAGCTTCCGGGTTCACCGCGCATGCGCGGGCGCCCCCGGATGGCGCGGCGCCACAAAACATGACTGGTTAACCAGTCTGTGCAGGTGCGGGCGTCCCCCCATGGGTGCAGGGGGGGAATGGGGGGCGGGCCAGATCACTACAGGCACTATGGGAGGGACTCCCAGTGCCTTAAAACACAGCTGAGAATGCCAGTATTTGCTTTTCTGGGCTCTGGCATGCTGTGGAAAAAAAAAAATGTATATACTGTAGCAATGAGTGACCAGGACCTACCTGAGGAGCAGCAGCTACATCCTCAGTCGCCACCACCACCGCCAACCCAACGGAAAAAGGGACCGCGAGGCCAGGACTGGATTGGAATCAGGCGCTCTGGCAGATCGTCGCAGCGCAGCAAGGACTCCACTTCGGCATCTTCCAGGAGGACTCCGGCTACAAAGATGGCTCCACCTCCTGAACCGGTACCTGCTCTTCCGTCTGGTAAGTGAACTTCATGAAAGTCCACTTTGTAACTAGGGGCCCTTGCTCTCTCTTTTGTCTCCCGTAGGGAAAAAATAAGGAGGTTGTCAATCTCCGATCCATGGGTTCTCCCGGACCTTCTTTCTCAGGGTCCGGTCGTCCATCCTCATGTGTCAAGCTTACACTTGACAGCCTGGAATTTGAGAGGGCTCTTCTGAAGGACAAAGGTTTCTCCCCAAATTTGATCACCACACTACTTCAAAGAAGAAAACCAGTCACCACCAAACTATACGGGAAAACCTGGAAGAAATTCCGGTCAGTCTCCGGTTCCAGGTTGGGTGGGGAGGTTCCGTTGACAGCTATCCTGGAATTTTTACAGAGGGGTTTGGAGCAGGGCCTGGCCACAAGTACCTTTAAAAGTTCAAGTTGCGGCCCTGGGAGCACTCTATAATTTTGACCTAGCCAGGGATAGATGGGTATCTAGATTTATTAAGGCATCAGCTAGATCCCGCCCTATCCCATCCCGAAATACTACACCCTGGGATTTTAACTTGGTCCTTTCAGCCCTAACTGAGGCACCTTTTGAACCCCTGTCAGAAGCATCCCTAAAAACTGTCTCTAAAAACAGCACTCTTGGTAGCTCTCACATCCGCACGTAGGGTTAGTGATATTCAGGCTCTATCGGCAGGCCCCCCCCTTCACACAAATCTTGGAGGATAGGGTTATTCTGAAAGCTGACCCTGCCTATCTACCAAAAGTGGCGTCAATATTTCACAGGTCCCAGGAAATCACCCTCCCTTCTTTCTGCCCTAACCCTAGGAACACGAAAGAGAGGGTCCTGCATACACTAGACGTCAGAAGGTGCCTAATCCAGTATCTAGAGGCAATACAAGAGTGTAGGCAGGATAGTTCTTTGTCTGCTTTCAGGGTCCTAGTAAGGGGAAGAAAGCTTCTAAGGGCACGCTGGCCAGATGGATAAGGGAGGCCATCACATTATCTTACTCCTCACGTGGAGAAGCTGCCCCAGAGAAACTGAAGGCCCACTCAACAAGAGCGGTGGCAGCCTCCTGGGCGGAGAAGGCCGATGCTACGATAGAGCAGATATGTAGAGCGGCAACCTGGTCTTCCCCCCTCTACCTTCTTTAATCACTACCGGCTAGACTTAACCTCTTCTTCAGACCTTACTTTCGGGAGAAGGGTTCTGGAAGCTGTGGTCCCCCCCCCCTAATGAGTCACTTCTCTGCAATTCTCTCCGTGGTGCCGTCATGGGGGAAGGAGAAAGACTTAGTTACTTACCGGTAACAGGATTTCTCAGAGCCCATGACGGCACCCGTACATTCCCTCCGTTCACGTGTGGGTGCGCACGCTTATTTAATTATTGTAGCCACGTGGTGTGTCTAGCGAGGTCTTAAATTGTAAAATTTTGTGTTACTAACCTGGTGGTCCTCTCATGCTCTGTAAACAACTGATGCGGGAGAGAGGTACCGCCCTTTTTATCTGTAGGTTTCCTGTCCTTGAAGGGCGGATCCCCTCTCCTCTCCGTGGTGCCGTCATGGGCTCTGAGAAATCCCGTTACCGGTAAGTAACTACGTCTTTTGTTCTTTTCTTATTGCCAAACATTACTTTTTGCCTTTTATTGTTACACACCTGTCCATGGTCTGGGCTCTGCTCCGTCTGCCTGGGTCGATTGAACTTTCTTATGCTCCAGGTGGCTTGGCGTGTTCCCATGTGACGAACTGCCAGGGTCTATTTAAAGGTTTCTAAAACACACACACCTAGGCCTTGGTATTGAATCTGAGACTGACTTTCAGTTTGTGTGTGCACAGCAATATTGCTGGGGGCTACAGGATGTCTCCTGTAGACCAGAAGCTTCTAGTGCTTCTTCCTACTTTTCTGCGGCTTTTAGTGATTTCAAAGTTCTATCGGCTACCTGTCCCCCGGTCTCCTGGACCTCTTTTCTGCATCCGCCTGCAATTAACAGGACAACTTCCTGGCTGTGTGCTGCTTCCCTGATTGCTAAATTTGCCATTACTCCAGAGTGTTATATGCTACCTGCCTGCAGTTTCTTGTCCTCTTCCTGGACTCCACCTGCTTGCCTGTAGCTTCCTGACATCCTCTCCTTTCCTGCAGTTTCCTTATGTCCTCTGCCTGCCTGCAGTTTCCAGCATTCCACCTGTCAACGGTTTTCAGTTTCTCTCCTCACCAACCTGCATCAACACCCGTGGCCCATGTGCCCACCTGGACCTTGGGCTTAGAGGATCCGCCTCACCCAGTGAACCCCTTGAACCTCTCCTAACATTCTTTTTGACTTTGAGAAAATGGGGGGCATGGCAAGTGGTGACCAAAGAATTTACCATAATTTACACCAAATAAGTGGCGTAAATTATGACCAAATTTTACTTCAGTCTCCATCTGGAGTACATTTCTTGCAATGAACAACAAGCAGCTCACATACGTGCCAAATTCATTAAAATATGGACGTCTCTTAGTGAATTTGGTGCATCCTACTTCAGTGCACACCTCATCAAGACTTATGATGACTTGATGAGTAGGGATCTGAGAGTAGAAGTCAAGTCCTCATTAAACTATTCGGAGTCCTATATGTCCGTCAAATAAACATGGAGAAAAGATACAAAGAGAAAGATCATACAAACAGCAATCACTGGAGAAGACCATAATGGTTGGGAGAATAGAAGGAGCAAGGTGAAGAGGAAGAACAGCAATCCGATGGCATGATACGATCAAAATAACAGGAGAGAAGACCCTGGTGGACCTATCTAGGTTTGCACAAGACCAATTTTCCTACAAATCGTTCATCAAGTCGCCACGGCTCGAGATGGGGCCAAAGGCCTTCTAAATAATAATAAATATTAAACATTGCATTCAGCACACCATTCTGGCTCACAAAGGGAAGTCTTGATAAGCAAACAACCCTTCATCATTTCATTATGCTCTGATAGGAGTATAGAGTAGGAGATAACCCCTTGCGATATAATCTTCTAGGATTTTGTATGTTCTTCGAATGTTTGTGTGGGTTTCCTCCCTCACTCCATAGACATTAGTTTGTAAGCCCCAATAGGGCCATTGATGAAAACGTCTGTATACCACTACAGAATATTTTGGTGCTTAAGAAGATTTAAGTAGGCAAAATAAATGAATAATATTAGGTAGACACCATTGTGTCTACTTCTCTCACAAACTGACAATAAAATGTACGCCTATAGTTTGTTTTTGTTAAATGCAAAAATTGTTTCCTTGTAGACAAAAAACTTGTGTTTTTTTTTTTTCTACAGTTTACATCAAAAATTTTGTAAACTGTTCTTTAAATGTGATCTCTGTTAGGATATGTTGACCCATTACGTTTATGCAGCGTCTTTCCCTTGTTTTTTTTTTTTTTTTGCAGCGTCTTGCTGCACCAGCAAAAGTGAAATCTCTAAAATCTCATGTACATGTTGCTTATTTTTTTCCTGAAACTGCTTCAAATCTGCAGTACGTCAATACTTTCAGCATTTTTTTACCCATTCAAATGAATTGGAAGAAAAATCTAAAAAATGCATTAAAACTGCATGTCAAATCGTGGCCAAAATGTGCGTATTTTAAGCAGTGTTTCTCCTGCCAACACTACAGTATTTGCTGCTGATTTTTCTCCAAGAAATACTGAACGTGTGCACGTACCCTTAGCAGAAGACAACACATGGATCAGACTGCACAGGGTTAGTTTACATAAGTCTGCATAGGAGCTTTGCACAGAAAAAAATATACATATATACAGTGGCATGTAAAAGTTTAGCCACCCCTTGTCCAAATTACTGTTATTTTGAACAGTTAAGCAATTTGAAGGTAAAATGATCTCTAAAAGGCCTAAAGTTATAGATGACACATTTCCTTTGTATTTTAGGCAAAAAAATAAATAATAAAGCACGGAGCACCCATTTTCATCAATATTAGTATTGTGTTTTGTTAGAGATTTGCTGGCTGTGTTTTGTTAATGTTCTGCTTACTCGTTAGTTTATGTACACTAATTTTACTTTTAAAGTGTCCAGCATTCCATTAATTTCATCAGTATCTCAGGAGCCTCTAACCATTGTTCAAACAGTGAGTAAGCCCATTGTGTGAGTGATTGTAGACACAGGGAGCTGTCACCACAGGGGGCCTTACCTGCAGTCTCAGGTGAAGGCTCCTGGAATATTCTTCGTTGTTTCAGCTAAAAGTAAATGCTTAATCCCTCACTTCTGACCTTTGAGGGAGCCCAGGAAAGGAAAAGGACACATGTTTAGTGAGGAGTTGGTGGAAGAACACTGGAGAGAGAGGATCTATGGCTGTGGACATGGAGCTGATGGATGGATGGCTTATGGAGTGTTGGAGATCAGTTATCGACTAAGCTGGATAAATATGCTACAGTGATGGATATGTCATTTGGATGTAAACTTTCTTAAAGGACGGTTGCTACTAGATACCTGTGCTTTCATCGTTTTATCTGTCTGGAGGATCGTGAACTGTGGCTACAGACTATACTGGCTGGAGATACTAAATCTGTGGGCCAACCAAATGTTGGGAACCTGAGTATGCACAAAAGAAAAAATTGATCCAGCTCCAGTTTAAAATGTAGGAAAAATCTTTAGTCATTTAAAGTGCACTTGTCAGCAGGATTGTGCTTTCTAAACCACATACACTGTCAGGTGGGCACCATTACACTGAGTAAAATAATACCTTTGTTGATGAAATCCGTCTAATGGTTCTTTTATAAACTTTATTTTCATTTCTGACATGAGATGCTCGTGCTTTGGGGTGGCCTTTGGGAGGAGCTTTAACTTGTTCTCTGCTTATATATTCATAAGTATTCATTCTGCCTTCTGACTGGTCACTGTGCTTTCAGTGACCTGTCTACTATTTTAAATACTGCCTGTGTAATTTGTGTGCCACAGATGAAATATACATGCACCAAAATGGCCCCGCCGCCCGTGCATGCGCAGTAGCATCTCTCGGTTGCCGAGAGATGCTACTACGCATGCGTGGGTGACATTTTGCTGGAGGAAAATTTTGCCTGAAGCAATATGGCGCCAGCAACATGAGCGAGTTGAAGGAAAAAAAACAAACACTTTGTCTACTAGACAGTGAGTATGGCCTGATATAAAGTCAGTAGAACTACTGATCCCAGGTTGGGAACTTGAGGACTGAGAACTGTGTTTTGGCCAGTTACTTGGAATTGCTGCATTACCATGGATGTGATTAATGCAACAATATTTTATCGTTAACCTGCCTAGGTGATTACTTACAACCCAGAACCTCAGATCTTCACAAGTGGTGGCAACAGTAGGATCACCTATCTCTGGACAGCATACCAAGGAAAGTTTCTGAGGTGACTTGGCAATAGAGATGGCAAAATCATAGAATCATAGAATGGTAGAGTTGGAAGGGACCTCCTGGGTCATCTGGTCCAACCCTCTGCTCAAAGCAGGATTCACTAAATCATCTCAGACAGATGTCTGTCCAGCCTCTGTTTGAAGACGTCCATTGAAGGGGAACTCACCACCTCTCGTGGCAGCCTGTTCCACTCATTGATCACCCTGTCAAAAAGTTTTTTCTAATATCTAATCTGTCTCCTCCCATTCAGTTTCATCCCATTGCTTCTAGTCTTTCCATGTGCAAATGAGAATAAAGATGATCCTTCTACAATGTGACATCCCTTGAGATATTTGTAGACAGCTATTAAGTCTCCTCTCAGTCTTCTTTTTTGCAAGCTAAACATTCCCAAATCCTGTAACTGCTCCTCATAGGACTAGGTTTGCAGACCGGTCAACATTCTGGTCATTCTTCTCTGAACTTGCTCCAGTTTGTCAATGTATTTTTTAAAATGTGGTGCCCAAAACTGAACACAGTATTCCAGATGAAGTCTGACCAAAGAGGAGTAAAGTGCGATAATGACTTCACGTGATCTGGACTTTATCCTTCTGTTAATACATCCCAGAATTGTATTTGCCTTTTTTGCTGCTGCATCACACTGTTGACTCATGTTCAGTCTATGATCTATTAGTATACCTAAGTCTTTTTCACATGTACTTTTGCTTCTACAATCCACCTACAAGAGGCTCAAGAAGGAGCTGAGAGCCCTTTGCTCTGAGAGAGAACTACAGTGGTTGCCGAAGGACAATCGGGCAACCCTAATGCAACACAACTGGGACTGTGAACAACCACATGAGGAGGTTAGTGCAGAAGTGAATGAGGGACAAGAGCCCAGAGCTGTCATCCACATGATGGAGGATCGACTGACTGTGTTGAGGAGGATGCTAGACGTGCTAGGAGAGCGGGCCACGAAAATAGAGCAGGCGGAAGTATTAAACAAATATCTGGGTGTGCATGTAGCAGTACCCTGACCTGCCCCATCAGAGGACAGTCGATAACAGGAGAGAGGGGCTCACATCTTTAAGGTACCAGGATATACCACAGTTCAATGAGGACACCTCAGATATTGATGAACATCTCCAGTTATTTGAGAGTCCTCTGCCTGTTGCATGAGGTGTCGGTCAGTTACTGGTCCAGATTTTTGAGCGTTGGCTTGACCGGAAAAGCAAGAGAAGCTTTCAATAAGTTTTTTCTTCTGGGGATCAGAGATGTTACTAGAATGGTCCCAGCGCATTACTAGAGAGGTATGCAGTCACACTTTAAACCTACCAGAGGGAGTTTCGAGAGACTGACAAGCCCGCTGCGCACACGCATCGGGACTTCGCCAACACACTACATGCAGCATTTACTCTGTGGATATATGGACTGAGGGCTATGTGGAAGTACGGCCCCAGCGAGTCGGGAACAGGAGCTTACAGGGAGGACAGTGTGACCCATAGACTGGCCATAGGAGGAACTGCAGGTATTTCGGACTTCACAAAGAGGGGGAGGTTTCCCAAGCCCCCAAGTACGGCCCGTGTTGGGGCAAGGAGGGCTAAACTGCTATAACTGTGGACTCATGGGACATTTTGCCAGGGAACGCCGGGAACAGTCTAGCCCTTATCACAACCTAGGTGCAGGATTGGTGTGCCACTGGGCAAATGTCGTAACCCAAAGCCATGGACCGGTTCCCACTCTTTCAGTCGAGAGGAAGTGGAGCTATCTGCAGACTACCCCCCCCTCCCACCGTTTGTGAATAATGCACAAAATGCAATGACTGCTACCATGAAGGAATGTGACCTGGGGGGGTGAATGCCATCAGTGAGGAGGCCCAGGGACTTCGGGACACTGGTTCTACCATCACACTGGTCAGCCCAACTATTTTCCCCCCAGAACACTATTTACCTGGCCGCCAAGTGACCATCCACCTAGATGGGGGTCAGCACTCTGGGGTTGGACACAATGGATCTTATTATTTATTCATATAGCGACATTGATTCCATGGTGCTGTACATAAGGGGGTTACATACCAAATGCAGATCTTACAGTAAACAAACTAACAATGATAGACTAGTACAGAGGGAAGAGGACCCTGCCCTTGCAGGCTTACATTCTACAGGAACGGGGAAGGAGACAGTAGGTTGGGGGGGGGGTTGCAGCAGCTCCGGTGTTGAGGTGGCAGCAAGCAATGTCATGGAAGGCTGTAAGCTTGTTTGAAGAGAGGAGTTTTCAGGTTCTGTCTGAAAGATCCCGATGTGGCAGATAATCGGACATTGTTGAGGCACAGAATTCCATAGGATGGGGTAATATTCAGGAGAAATCTTGGAGGCAATTGGGTGAGGAACGAATAAGTATGGAGGAGAGAAGGAGGTCTTGGGAGGACCAAAGATTACGTTAGGGGATTTATCGGGAGATTAGTTCAGAGATGTACAGAGGAAAGAGGTTATGGACGGCTTTGTAGTTCAGTGTTAGTAGTTTGGATACAAAGTTGATTCTTAAGTTACGTGTGGACTTTCCCAGGACAAATCGGGGATTAGGTGGAGGATATGGAGGATCCCATGGAAGGGACAGACCCCTGATCCAGCAAACTAAATAGAGTCCTCATCTCAGGGCTTCCCCCAATGGGAAGTTGGCAGTATCTGAAAGATCATAAGAGAAGCTGGAGATGTCTTTTATACTGATGTACACCAGGATGGAATGGGGATTGTGGGATTTATTCATAAGGGCGACATGGAATATGCTTTGAGGAAACTGGATGATACAAAGTTTCGTTCTCATAAAGGTGAGACCTCTTACACTAGTGTCTGTGCTGAAAAAGTGAGAGGATCTATGGCTGTGGACGTGGAGTCAATGGATGGATGGCTTATGGAGTGTTGGAGATCAGTCACCGACTAAGCTGGATAAACGTGCTACAGTTATGGATATGTCATTTGGATTTAAACTTTCTTAAAGGACGGTTACTACTGGATACCTGTGCTTCCATCATTTTATCTGTCGTCTGGAGGATCGGGGACTGTGGCTACTCATTATACTGGCTGGAAATACAAAATCTGTGGGCCAACCAAAAGTTGGGAGACAGTTAGTATGGCCTGATACAAAGTCAGTGGAACTACTGATCCCAGGTTGGGAACTTGAGGACTGAGAACTGTATTTTGGCCATTTACCTGGAATTGCTGTATTACCATGGATGTGATTAATAAAATACAGTTGCATTGTTAACCTGCCTAGGTGATTACTTAAAACCCAGAGCCTCAGATCTTCACAATATACATTTTTTTTTCATCTTTTACATTTTAAAAATTACAAAATAAAAAATGGGCCGATGCAAAAGTTGGGGATTTGTGTGCTCAGATAACTTTGACCAAGGTATCAGACCTGAATTTGGCTGTTAGGGTTATGACTTGTTCACTATCATAATTAGGAAAGGCCTGGTGATGCAAATTTCCCATCTTTATAATAACCCAGCATCCTCTAACCTTGTGGTAAGAAACAGCAGCCATGGGTTCTTCTATGCAGCTGCCTAGCACTCTGAAAAGAAAATGGTAGCAGTCCAAAAAGTAGGAGAAGGCTATAAGATGGCAGTGTTTTCAAGTTGCCCTTTCCTAAGTTCGCAATGTAATTAAGAAATGGCAGTTACCATGAACAGTGGAGGTCAAGATGAGGTCTGGAAGACCAAGCAAAATTTCAGTGAGAGCTGCTCATAGGATTGCTAGAGAGGCAAATCAGAACCCCTGCTTGACTGCAAAAGACCTTCAGAAAGATTTAGCACACTGGAGTTGTGATACATTGTCTAACTTCAGAGACACCTGCACAAATCTGGGCTTCATGGAAGTCATCAGAAGAAAACCTCTCCTGCATTCTCATTAAATTCCGCATCAGAAGTATGCAAAAGGAACCTCTAAACAAGCCTGATGCATTTTGGAAGCAAGTCAAGTGGACTAATGTGGTTAAAATAGTTAAAATAGAACTCTTTGGCCACAATGATAAAAGGTATGTGTGGAGAAAAAAGGACACAGAATTTCAGGAAAGCAACATCTCGCCAACCATTAAGCATGGGGGGTGGATCAATCGTGCTTTGAGGTTGTGTTGCAGCCAATGGCATGGGGGAACATTTCACAGGTAGAGGGAAGAATGGATTCAATGACACTTCAACAAGTTCTTAATGCAAACATAACATTTGGCTTCTACAAATGGATAATGATTAGTGTTGAGCGAGCACTAAAATGCTAGGGTGCTCGAAGCTCGGGCCGAGCTCACCGTGATACATGGGTGCTCGACCCAAGCAATGAGCCCAATGTTAGTCTATGGGAGACCCGAGCATTTTTGCAGCGGCACCCCCGGCAGTCTGTAGAAGGCCTAAAAAGTGCCCAAAACGATAGTGACAGTGCTCAAATAACATGGGGAAAGCATGGAGATCGCCCCAGGAAGCATTTCTGACCCCCAGGTCACTGCTGTCAACAACGTGGTCAGAGGTATTAAACCACTTTTACGGGCTCACAATAAAACGTTCAAAAACGAAACAAACTGTTTTCCTATATGTTAAGGAACCTTTCCAGGGTAAAGACTTGTGTATAAGGTAAAATAAATAACCAGAAACAAAAATACTCCTCCACACCTTGGGCTATGTTCACAAGTAGCATTTTTTTATGCGTTTTTGCACTTTTGTATTGCTTTCAACCGTGACTAATGCATTCACCGGGAAATGTCATTTTAACATTTTACAACCTTATCTGGCCATGTGCTGTGTGACACATGCATACAGTGCTGAAAAGACATGGGAACAGCATGGGGAAGACCCCTGGAAGCACCTGACACCCAGGTCACTGCCTAAAAGTGTGCCCATCAGAAGTGATCCTTTCCGCATCAGAAGATGCAGACTTGCAACTATCCCCGTGCAAGTCCTTGTCCCAGGGCAGTGTTCAATTGTACCTCCCCCATTCCTTGCGATGCAAGCGCAAGTATGCAGCCTGCCACCCACCCACCCCCAGGCTGCAATACCATACTGCTAGCTTGCTTGCATTTGAAATTGGGCCTTTTAGGCATGTGGAAGCAGATGCTGGCCACCATGTCATGGCTGCATCGGCGGCCTGGTATCCATACTCAGTCCCCAGCCGCCCGGCGGCCGTGTGTCCATGCTCGGTCCCCAGCTGCCAGGGGGTGGTCGGGTGTCCATACTCAGTCCCCAGTCACCCCTATTTCTCCTGGGAACTTCCCCCACACTTTTCTTAGCCTTGCCTGCTTTAGGGCAGCATTGGACCTGGCTTCTCCATCAGGGGAGTTGAGAGTGCCAAGGTGAGGAACATGATGAAGATGATCGAAGTTAGCATCTGCTTTGTTTTCTTGGAATGCAAGCGCATGTATGTATTAGTGGCTAGGCCTAAGTGGGTCAGCATTTTGGCGCATATCCTACCTCCTCTGAGGATTGCTGGATGTTTTCCTGCTACTATCCCAGTTCTATGACTCCCGTTAAAACAAAGCTTCAGGTGATAAATGATGGATGAGGTGGTGGCAAAGGAGGAAGAGCAGGAGGAACAGGGACCATTCACATCAATATCAGGCCAGTCAACCACACATGTCTTGTAGGATATGTTTCTGTACTAAAAGGAGCTGTTCGGCTACACAGTTAGAGGGCATACATTTAGTGCAATGCCTACCAAAAATGTTGAGGCACTCCAATGCCCCTTGGAAGTGACATGGAGGTCAGAGGGCATTAACTAAACCATTTTTTCCATTTATAGCAACTGGGTCTCCTGTGCACTGATGGCCTAAGCAGTGAATGGAAGGCTTTCCAAAAATTGAGGAACTGCAATGCCCCTTGAAACAGACGTGGATTACAGCATACTAAAAACCTTCCACCCATTATTGGGGAGTGGGTCTCCCTTAGTGTTCACCTACGCATTGAAAAGCAAAAGCTGGCTAAAATTAGGAGGAAATGCAATGCCCGTTTGAAGAGTCGTGGAGGTTAGAGTTAATTAAAACCAACATTTCAATGCCCCTTGGAAGAGCTGTGGAGTTCAGAGTGGTTTAACAAGACGTTTTTAATGCCACTTGGAAGAGACGTGGAGGTCGCAGTAGCTTTAACAAGACTGTTTTAATGCCCCTTGGAAAAGTGGTGGAGGTTGCAGTAGCTTAAGATTATTTTAATGCCCCTTACAAGAGCCATGCAGTACAGCATATTAAAAACATTATTCCCATTATTGGGGAGTGGGTCTCCCATAGTCTTTGCCTATCCATTCCAAGCAAAAGCTGCCAAAAATTAGGACGGAGGAACTTGCAATGCTGGCAACACAGACCACGGTCACCCTGGTGGTATAGTGGTGGTGGAGGCTGAGGATAAGGAGAAGAGCAAAAAAACAGTCGAAATGAGGAAGCGTATACCCATATGTGGGTGTGAAGCGGTGCATGGGAATACACCTCCCGAAATAACTCTGCTGTCATTTGGTGGTGATGAGAAGTCTGCCCAATCCAGCCCTTGTTCATTTTGATAAGGGTCAGCTTGTCAGCATTGTCAGTTAACAGGCGAGTGCGCTTATCAGTTATAATTCCCCCAGTGGCACTAAAAACATGCTCTGATAACACGATAGCGACAGGGCAGGCCAGGACCTCCAAGGCGTACAGAGCGAGTTCATTCCAAGTGTCCAGCTTGGATACCCAATAATTAAAAGGCACAGAGGAATCACGGAGGACGCTGTTACTGTCGGAAAGGTACTCCCTCACCATCTTTTGAAACTTTCCACTCCTTGTGAGAGTACCCCTTGCCTCAGGGCCTGTAAGCTGGGCGGGTCTCAGAAAACTGTCCCAGAACGTTGACAGTGTTCCCCTGCCTCTGCTGGATTGGAGTTGCGTCTCTCATCTGTACGCCTTGGTTGGTCAACGAACTGTGACCTCTGCCGCTAGTGTGTTCAGATGGGAACTTTTTTAAGAGTTCTGCAGCAAGGGCCTTCTGGTACTGCCCCATTTTTGTAGACCTCTCCACCTCAGGAATAAGAGAGTGAAAGTTCTCCTTGTAGCGGGGGACTAAAAGTGTCACCAACCAGTAATGACTGTCACCCAACATTTTGACAACGCGAGGGTCACTGTTCAGGCAGCGTAACATAGTTAGCCATGCGTGCCAGACTGGTAACGGGCAAGACTTCCATGTCCTCACCAAGATGACGACTGACTATGCTCTCTTCCTCTTCTTCCTATTCCTCTTCATCCTCCTCCCCCTGTCCTCGGGCCTCCCACGCTGTACTGACTGTATGACAGTTGTAGAGGTACTACCGTCTACAGCGCATGATACCAGCTCCTCCTCCTCCTCCTCCTCCTCCTCTTCTCCCTCATTGTCCCCCAATGCACGTTGGGATGAGATGAGGCTGGGCTGTGTGTAATCGCCCATTACGGCTTCTTGATCCATCTCCTCATACTCTGGCTGCAATGCCTCCTCCTCTGCAGAGAGCTTTGCAAAAGACAGACAAGTGGAATGCTGACACTAATGATGGCATCATCGCCACTCACCATCTTGGTGGACTCCTCAAAGTTTTGTCAAGATAGTACATAGGTCAGATATCCAGGTCCACTCCTGAGGTCTTATGTGTGGAGTCTGACCTGAATATCGATGGCCTTGTTGCAGCTGGTACTCCACAACTGATCTCTTCTGCTCACAAATGCTTTGCAACATGTGGAGGGTAGAGTTCCAACATGTGGGGACATCACACACCAGTCGGTGTGCTGGAAGCTGCAAATGTTGCTGCAACACAGCAAGGGCATCGGAAGCTGTAGCCGACTTCCGAAAATGAACTGACAGGCGGCGTACTTTGACGAGCAGATCTGGCTACTTGGGGTACGATTTAAGAAACCGTGGACCACTAGATTAAGCACATGAGCCAGGCATGGTACGTGTGATCTCGCCTCGCCTCAGAGCCGCCACCAGGTTACGGCCATTGTCACACACTACCATGCCTGAATGTAGGTTCAGCGGTCTCAGCCACAGATCTGCCTGCTCTTTCACAGCTGTCCACAACTCACAAGCAGTGTGAGGTTTCTCACCTAAGCTTATGAGTTTCAGCACAGCCTGTTGCCGCTTGGCTGAGGCAGTACTGCAGTGCTTCCAGCTTGTAACTGATGTGGTGATATCTGAGATAGAGGCTGAATATGAGGAGGAGGAGGATGATGCGCAGCAGCTGTACACTGTGGGGGCAACTCTGACTGGCATAGGGCCCGCAATCCTTGGTGTGGGGAGGATGTGTTCCGTCCCAAGGTCCGACTGGGTCCCGGCTTCCTCTATGTTTACCCAGTGTGCCATCAGGGAGATGTACCGTCCCTGGCCACAAGCACTTGTCCACGTGTCTGTTGTCAGGTGGACTCTCCCAGTAACTGCGTTGTTGAGGGCACGGCAGAGGTTTTGGGACACGTGCTTGTGTAGTGCGGGGATGGCACACCGGGCAAAATAGTGTCGGCTGGGGACCGAGTACCGAGGGACGGCCACCGCCATAAGGTTGCGGAAGGATTCCATCTCCACCAGCCTAAAAGGCAGCATTTCCAACGCAAGCAGTCGTGAAATGTGCGAATTTAGGACTGTGGCCTGTGGGGCATTGGCTGCGAATTTCCGCTTTCATTCAAATGTCTGGGATATGGACAATTGAACGCTGCGGTTGGACGTGGACGTTGATGCTGTTTCTTGAGAAACTGCCATAACAAGTGAAGACTGAGAGGAGGAGGCATCTTTGCATGCAGTATGGACAGGCGATTGCCTTGCACGCACAACAGGGGGTTCTATTACACGCACAACAGCGGAAGAAGCAGTGGTGACACCCGCTGACACTGGTCGTGGACCCTGTGGTTCGCCCAACAAAGTCGGGTGCTTTGTTGACATGTGCTTGATCATGCTAGTGGTGGTCAGGCTGGTAGCTTTGTCACCCCTGCTGATGCTAGCATGGCAGGTGGTACAAATGGCCTTTTTGGGGTTATCAGCAGAGATTTTTAAAAAATTCCAGACTCTGGAAGACCTACCGGTTGTACTGGTGACGTCCCTCGTGTTGGTGTTACGTGGAACTGTTGCCTGCCTTCTGTGTGCGGCCACCAGACTGCTTCTTCCTGCCTGTTGGGGTACTCTGCCTCCCTCCCCCTGTGTGCTGCTGGCCTCGCTCTGCGTGTCCTCCTGCCACGTTGGGTCAGTTACTAGATCATCCACCACCTCCTCATTGTAACATCCCTGGCGGCATGCTTGCATAGTGCACCACCTCCCACTATGCAAGACCGCATTCTTATTTTTCAGTCTAGCCTGCAAATCTTGCTCCAGTTCATGCTGTGTGCATGTCTCTCGACTGACTGCTTAGGACGGCGGCCCAGTTACTTCCTGATTCTTATAGCTGCTGTGGGTGCACCCCTAATGCGTCTTCAGCCTATTGCTGTGAGTCACTGGATATTTAAAACCCCTCCACCCAATAAGAGGTGCCTGAGCAACACTAACATTCAGTGTGCTCCTTGACTCTGAAGTTGCCAGGTCCAGCTCTGCTTCTTGTCTGTTTCCACCACTCTGGGGGCTGTATACCCAGGCTCGTTCTTATATCTCATTGCAGTAGCAGTTCCTTTCCGAACTTTATCCTAGCCTGTTACCTGTTTTTTCCTTTGTCTGTACTTTCCCTTTTCCTGCAGTATCTGAACCTGCACCTAACTCCAACTTGTTGTCTATGTACTTCTGTTTGTGAGTTTTGTGTCCACTCGCTACTTCATAGTAAGTACCTTGTGTGTATCTGGTTCTGCTTGTCCCTTTTCCCTTCCTCTGTATCCATCTCCTGTGTTCTAGCCATCTTGCTGCATTTTCCAGTCTGTTCCATGTGAACTGAGCCCTGTCCTCTCTGCCTGCACCTTCAGCCCTGTTCTGCTCTGCCTTGTCCACTGCACCTGCGGTTTCACTCCGCTCTGTCTTGCCCACCGCTCCGGCGGTTTCTCTCTGCTCTGACTTACCCACCGCTCCGGCGGTTCCGCTCTGCTCTGCCTTGTCCACCGCACCTGCGGTTTCTCTCTGCTCTGTCATGCCCACCACACCTGCGGTTTCTCTCTGCTCTGTCATGCCCACCGCTCCGGCGGTTTCTCTCTGCTCTGCCTTGTCCACCGCTCCGGCGGTTCCGCTATGCTCTGCCTTGTCCACCGCTCCGGCGGTTCCGCTCTGCTCTGCCTTGTCCACCGCTCCGGCGGTTCCGCTCTGCTCTGCCTTGTCCACCGCACCTGCGGTTTTCGCTCCGCTCTGCTTGCTCACCGCACCAGCAGTTCCTCTCTGCTCTGCCTTGTCCTCCGCTCCGGTGGTTTCACTTTACTCTGCTTGTCTACTGCATCTGCAGCTCTGTACCTGTCTCCCAGTCTGTACTGTACCCTATCCAGCCTGCGCTACAACCTGCTAGTACCTCCCTGTCTGCCCTCCAGCCGTGCTTGCCAGTGCCCACCTGTCCGCATACCAGCCATGCTTGCCAGTGCCCACCTGTCTGCATACCAGCCGTGCTTGCCAGTGCCCACCTGTCCGCATACCAGCCGTGCTTGCCAGTGCCCACCTGTCCGCATACCAGCCGTGCTTGCCAGTGCCCACCTGTCCGCATACCAGCCGTGCTTGCCAGTGCCCACTTGTCTGCATACCAGCCGTACTTGCCAATATCCACCTGCCTGTATTCCAGTCTAACCTGCCTGTTCCTGCGTTCCCCAGTGTGGGTCAACATCTGTGACCGGGGTCTGACCTGGAGTCGCACCTGGTCCCTCTGCTCGGTTCTTCCTTGGTCCACGGAGTCGACTAAGCCGTCGTGCGACCTTGTCGGATCGGGTTGATACTTAGATACGCCCCTCCAGGCACTCCTTGGTTCATGGTACAGTGGGATCACTAATCACGCTCACGGCAGTCAGTCCGGGCGCGAGCGTGACACTCCTCTTTCACTTGTGCACAACGATCCTCCTGCTCACTTCGTGGCAATTGTCTCGTCATCGTCCACCTCTTGTGACAAATTGCCAGTGTCGACTTCCTCTGGCCCTGGCTGTTCAAATATTTGGGCATCGCTACATGGGATCTCCTCTTCCACCACTTTAAGCGGAGCAGGCGAGGGGCACAAATATAGAAATGGACCAGTGAACAGCTCTTCAGAGTGTCCAAGTGTGGGATCAGTTGCTGTCTGACGACACTCGGCATGGTGGGAGGAAGGAGCATCAGGGTGAGGAGGAGTATGCGGTCGAGACTCACGGCTACTAAAACTTGACCGTGTGGAAGACAGACCGGAGGTGGTGGTTCCCAGGTAACTGGAAGTATTATCTGCTATCCAATTAATAACCTGTTCACACTGATCAGTTCGCAATATTGGTGTTGTGTGCTTCCCTAGTAATTCGGTCTAGAAGTGGGAGCGAGAAGATGTGGCTGTTGGTTGTGGCACATTTTCACCTTGGCCACGGCCCCGTCGTCTACACGCACCATCACCAGAACGTCCAGTTCCACATCCCTTGCCACGCGCCTTGCCCATTGTAAATGAAGTAAAATGGCTTACACTCGCACTATCAATGGAAAAAGGGTAATAAAAAGGAGATTAGAACCGTGGAACTGCAAAACCACAGTTCTAGTTATCTGGCCTACACCAGACTCTTTTAAACAGATATATTGGTGTCTGAACAGTCAAGGAGACACTATTACTGTTTTTTTTGGGGGGAAAAAATGCCAAAAGGTTAATAAGACGCGTATTTGTACAGTCTGAGGAAAAAAAATAAATACAGGATTTAGATAAAATAAAAATGGACTTTTCCTGGCCCCTGAGACCGGGGAATGAGTCTAGCAATTTGACCAACAGGAGCACACAGGAATGTAATGCAGCGTTTGCTGGTATAACCACTGTGTCTCCTATACAGCCTGCCTGCCTGATATCTGGGATGGATATTAGTCTTGAGACGGACTGTTTGTTTGATTTGGCAGGCTTTAGAGACCCTACACTACCTATTTCGCACTATATATCTCTCCCTAACTCAGCAGCACTCTTCCTACACTGTCTGATCCGGAGCGACTGTGTCCAAGATGGCGGCGCCCGGTTTTAAATACTCGAGGTGACGCTGTGCGGCCAGCCAATCACTGTAATGCCCACAAACAACATGTCTGTAGCATTACAGTGACTGTCTGGCAATCCCTGCATGTTCATTGGCTCTGTAAAGAGTGCCAAACATGCAGGTTGGAGACCCGAGCTCCCTCCCGGAAATGCTCGGTGCTCGCCGAACATCCCGAGTAGTGAGATGCTCGGACGAGTACCGAGCAGTGTCGAGCATGCTCGCTCAACACTAATAATGATCCTAAACACACATCAAAATCTACAATAGGCAACCTCTAGGTACTAACCATGCAGGGTGCCAAAACTTCTGCATTGGCCCATTTTCCTTTGTGTTATTTTTAAAATGTAGAAGATCATAAAATAAATACATATACCATATTTTGCGGATTATAAGACACACCCCAAATTTTGGGGATGAAGATAGGAAAAAATTTTTTTTTTAATAAACCAGTGCATATTATCAGCTTACATGAGGGGTGGCGTTGGTAGAGCTGGGTCCCAGGGTTGCCAGCTGGCTGAGGCCGGAGATGCTGCGGGGTGCCGGACATGCTGCAGGGTCAGGACGGAGTGTTCAGAGGCGGCTGCAGGCCCCATGCGGTCTCCCAAGTTCTGCACTGGAGGTATTCGGTGGTTCAGGGGCTCCGCCGGCATCTTGTGGCAGCCGGAGCCCCAGACCTTCCGTACTGTCCTATGTGATGGACTCCGGGAAAATGGCCTCCGGCGGCTCATGCTCAGATTTAGATCTCGGGAAACGAGATCATTTTCCTGTGGTCCATCACATAGGACAGTATGGAAGGTCCGGGGGTCCTGACCCCGCAGCATATTCGGCACCCTATCTGCATGTCCGGGACCCGCTCCAATTAAGCCGGTAAGTAGATTTCGCTTTCTAGGACACACCCCTGTTTTCCCCCCAAATCTGGGAGAAAAAGTGTCGTATAAAGCGAAAAATACGGTATATTTTTACCTAAAATACAAAGGAAATGTGTCATCTTTAACTTTAGGCCTTTTAGAGATCATTTCATCTTTAGCTTGCTTAACTGTTCACAATAACAGTAATTTTGACCAGGGGTGTCAAAACTTTTAAATGCCACTGTGTGTGTGTGTGTCTGTGTGTACGTGTGTGTACGTATGTATATCAATTTTATATACATATACTGATATTTTTAAACATTGTGTTAAATAAATAATTAATTTGCACTCTGTGACCCATCTAAACTGTCAATATTAAAGTAATACATAAATTAAGCGAAAATAGTAACCTTAGTTGAAAAAACCCAAGTGCTCGTCCATTGGGTTTTTGGTCTCGTCTACTTTGACCGTAGATGTTACATTGAATATTTAGAGCATGTTTTATTGATTTATGCCTGGGAGTCCGAGGAGAACACAACCTGCGTAATGCATGAAGCTTGTTTCTTAAGTAATGTTAGAATAAACTATAAGAAATGGAAGTTTCATCCAAATACAATGTTAGCAAGTGAAATTGAAATGTCGAGTTCAAGTCTCATGTTGACATTTATAAATGTTCAGTTGTACAAAACAGGGGGGAAAAGCGTTTCCATTTCTTAATGCTGTTTTGTTTTTACTCTTGCATGCATAGGATTACAATGATGAAATCAGACAAGCACAGCTGCAAGAACTTACCTACTTAAATGGTGGCTCTGAAAATGACGAAGTCCCAGTAGTCCGCAGCAAGCCGTCAGTCCGTGCCCGGGGAACACCGGTCACAGCACTGTCTAGGTAAGAATTTGTCTATGGAAATAATAAGCACTGACAGGTTTTTTCAGGCACTTAGCTGTAGCGTATTGATGACATAGAAGGATTTTTTTATCCTTTTATTTTGCCTTAACATATCCCTAGATGACCAGTCAAACAAAAAAAAGCATGATGTTATAATCTGTCAGAAGATAGTTATGTGTCAACCATTGGTTATGTGAATTGCAACCTGTTGAGATTTTGGCTGACGTGTGGTAGGACAACTTACTCGGTCGCTTTCGGAAGTAGACTCAGAAACCGGGTTTTCTCTGCAGGCTTTATTGTGTGGTATAAAGCCCTGCAGCTCCAACAAAATAAATGATAGCACAGTCCATAGGGATGTAGGCTTCTCCCACACAGTTTGTAGCCCAGCCTTCAGCTCCTTCCTGACATATGGCTTTCCACTCTGGAGACTTTGCCTCTCCAAACTCAACACCAGAAAAAAAAAGGTGACTGAGCATTTAAATTTGCTCAGCCACACCCTGAGGGGAGGTAGTATGAATGGCTTCCCACCCTCTTTGCCATTCACAAAAAGCAAACCCTTTAAGTGAGTTAACCCCCAGCATATAACATGCTGGTAGAAAGTTTGTAGGTTTCAGTTCACACAGGCTAGCAGCTGGAGTGACACATACCTCCCCTTGTATAGAACACTGTTGGCTGTCACACATGTTATGATAATGTATTGAATTTACCTCATGAGAAATTTCTGTATTTGCTCACTACAATAGTGATGGTTAGGCCACAGCCCCACTATCAGTATTTGGTCAGTATTCGGTCAGTATTTTTTCTCAGGAGTAGGAGCCAAAACCAGGAGTAGTTGATAAATGCAGAATTGGTGCACTTGTTTCTATTATCTTTTCTCTGATGGAACCAAAACCAGGTGAGGAACAAACTCCTTGAAGAAATACTGACCAAATCCTGATAGTGGGGCCGTGGCCTGAGAATGTAATCTACAAACCCTATATTTACTGTATAATCTTAAAAGGAGGAAGCTGAGGAGTTTTCCGCATGCTGTAATTAATGAATTGACTTTAAAGGGGTTGTTCATTACTCGGACAACCTCTTCTCAATCCTTATGCTTCTCTCCAGTAAAATAACACTTATAATTACATCCGGTGCTGGCTCCATTCCATCAGTGTCGGCACTGGCTCTCCCGGAGCTCGACTGACTTAATGTCACGCTGTCCCAACAGCCAATCACTTATTGCTTCACGCTCACAGCCTTAAGACAAATCTAGACCTTTGGTGAGAGTGGGAGATGTGGCTGGTTTCTCACTTCCTCCAGATATCAATTATATTTGTAGGCGAGGAGAATTAAGCCAGCGCTGATTGGCCACGGGATTGCGTCACATAATAATGTCACGCAATCCCTGGAAGAGCCAGTACCAACACCGCTGGAACGGTGCTGTCATCATAGGTGAGTATAAGTGCTATTATTTTACAAGGGGGAAACACAGGGCTTCAGAAGGGGTTGTTCGAGTATGCAATGATTAAGAACTCATAGTTCGAAACGCGTTTGCTGATGTCCTCCTAAGGTTGTTTTTAAAAGATTTTTTTCATGACCTAATAAAGAAATTGATTTTAGAAGAATTGCTCAGCTGGACTTCCCTGGTTTCCTATTTAACCCCTTTTAATAGCATAGTATACAATAAGCTCTGAAGCTCCCCTTAGTGGTAGTTGGAAGTAGCTAGAACTTGATCATTTATCAATAAGAAGGAAAATGGAGATGTGCACTATAATAAAAAATGCAAAATAGATAACTGCAATATGTTAAAGGAATATTAAAAACAAACTGCTTCAAAAATATGGACAATTTATTCCTCAATGTCTGCCTTTCCTTTGGTTTCATTTTTCCTAACTGATACAATTAATTGTGGGAAACAAGTAAATAAATCTTTGCCTTATTAGTTTAGCCAGGTCTTTCTCACTGTCCTAGGTGTGACTTTAAGACATTTGCCTGCAGCAGGAGCCTCCCCCCTCTTTCTGTTTGCAGTATGAAAAAAAGATTAAGTCCTGCCCCTTAAACCCCTTGACTAAGCTCCTCCAACTCAGCCAGTCAGTAGCTGAAAATGGAAAGGATCTGCAGGATATAAACCCATGTGTTCTCTCCAGGATTGTTTTGCAAGATCTTCTGATTGCTTTTATTCATTCCTTTGTTTAGTAATAAAAATAGTTAATTATTAGATATTCCCTTTGAGTTAAACATACATTTTAATATTGTGAATACCATTCAGTCACAAAGCATTAGTCAGAGCTGTAGTTTGGCTTTTTTTCCACCATCGGCAAGGGTCCAGTTTGCTTTTTCTTGTCCTGTATATAAATACTGACCAACGTAAAATGACTGGTTTATCACTCGATGTAGATGCTGTGGTTGCCTCCCTAATCTTTACTTCTGCATATGTATCGAGGGCCTATAAACGTACCACTCCTATTGTTACAGGGGTCGTGGAGGAGTACCACCACCGACAGCAGGGGTACCAAGAGGAGCTCCAGCGCCTAGAGGCGTAACCCCAGCAAGAGTACCATCCACAAGAGCTAGAGGACTTCTCGCCTCAAGAGCAAGGGGAATACCCCATCCAGCGGGGTATCGACCACCGCCACCAGCACAGGACACTTACGGTGAATATGTGAGTATTACACTAAATGTAGCATTTCTAATACTCCATGTTGAGGAATAAAGTCCTACTAATCAATGCGCTGTAGCTGCCATCATACCGGTAAATGTTTTCTGCACTATATAAAGGGTACGATTAGTCAAGCAAAAGTTCTTCCAAAATATCCTCAAGTCATATCTTCAAGCCTAAACTGACTACATATAGTATCTCCCTTTCTGAATCTGATCCCGAATGCTAACAAATGCTAAGTTATGGAGACTTCAGGAAATGTTCACTGGGAAAAAATGCAAATGGGCCTCCTCTAAAGTGGAAAAAGCTGCCTCTAAAGTGCCATTTACAAGGCTTACCTGTCAATCAATGCCTAATTCCGGAGAGTCTAAGAACATGACTTGAGTAACTGCAGAAGCCTCAAACAGCGAAACCATATCCCTGCTGTGTGCTAATGAGGCCCAAAAGACCAAAACATATTGTCCACAGATGGAGATCTCCGCTTGACTAAAACTCAGATTGCATTTGCAGACTCCTTCTAGAGGGATGCAAGAATAGAAAAACAAGTCTTGGTATTTTGGGGGCTTTTTATCACCCCGATACCAAAATATAAGAATAGTGGCATAATTAAATACAAAAAAATGTTAGCTTGGGGTTAACACTTTAGAAATATACCTATCCATTTCTCAGAGTCTGTATGTTATGCTGAGGTATGGATATGTTTAGCCTGTTTACTTTTTTCCATGGATCTAAAATAGCCTTTACTTTCCTCACCATAAGGGACCTCGGCAGCAGACTCACTGTTAGCGTAACTTCTTATTAGGCATGCCGAGGGATATCGATACTACTGGTTACAGACTATAATAGATGCAGCTTACAAGCTTGTTTTCCTGTCTTATGAGTGGAGCTTTCACTTGTGTTTGCGATTTCAGATACTTCATTCAATCTACATACCATTTGATAAATATTTAGAATAATTGCAATTTTGCAAACTTTCTCCACGATTTTCCTTTAAAAGGTTGAAATAAAAATCAAAACTTTATTGCGAAATATGGCATCAGACATTAAATATGAAATATGCATGCTGACAACCGTAAAAAAACTAACTGTAGAAAAAGTAAAACAAGCAAAAAAACTTGGTGTGGCAACAGTTCAGTTAACTTTTTCCACCAGTTTTGGAATATCTTATTCACTCTTCTTTGATTATTGAAATGCCAGAACTGTCAATTAAGCAAGAGAGGGTTTAGATAGATGCAAAACAAGCTGCCTGAACTTCTCGGCTACACCAGGGGTGCACTGAGCATTTTGTGTTGACAAATTTGCTTTTAGAAAATTCGAGAAAAGGTAAGGGTAGACAGATTTGTACAGACAAATGTCTATTTCGGCCTCCATATGCTAATTAATATTGGAAGTACAAAATACTGTTTTTATTTTAAGCTGGTTATCTTGTGCCGCTCAGCTGGTAAGGAAGGGCTCGCCTGTGCACTAAAATAGGGCAAATACAGCCTTCACTTCAGCTCCAGTAACCTATTTAGTCTAGTAGCTATGATGGAGACCCCCTCCTGGAGCTGGTCACAGCATTCCCATTATGACATGAATGGGGTTTTTCACAGTAAAATCATTTAGAAAATGTCCATAGGATGAGTAATAAAAGTGTGATAGATGGGAATCTCACAGGTAAAAACCCCACCAATCCCGAGACACCTCAGTTCTTCCTCACTGAGTCAATCATAATGGTGGCACTTCATTCAAAGTCAATAGGTTTGACCGAGACACTACTCGAATGGTCAACTCTTCTCTAAAGAGAATGCAAATGGTCTGGATTCATTCGGCACAATTAGTGATTGCAACAAAATTACTTTATTCCAGCTTCCACCAATTAAACACCGGAGCCATAAAAAATTTGAAGCCAATTCGACCAATGCATATCTAACACTCGTGCCACCTGTAGATGGCTATCTTGTAAGTCAATGATCAACCCATTACCAAGGCTTGAAATATGTGTATATCTGTAGACCTCCTGATTTGGAATTGTTAGGTAATACGAGAGATGTCCCGAGAACTCTAATTGGCTAAATGTGAAGCCTTTGATTCAGTTCTTGGAAGATATGAGTTCCTTCTTTGTAAATTAGCACCTTCCAAATGTTCTGGTTGATTAAAAGTGAGATTCTTGCAGTATGTAGATATGTACAGTAGATGAGATATAGTAAAAGCTCGCCCAGTTTGCTTTTGTTGTATTACTTTGAGAACTTTCCAAAGCAAAATCCATGCAGAGAAAAAATAAAAATTTAAAGGGGTTGTGCGGTCAAAACTCTGTGTGACTGCAGACTTATGAATCCCCCAGCGCATGCACTGTGTGCTGTGGGAATTTGTCAGTTTCAGACCTAACGGAGGGTATGAGTTATAGTTAACCCCAGCCAGTGGCCATGCCCTCTATTTGACCATGCCCTCTAGCCGGCCGTGTCACTAGACTGGGCGCGGACTCTGCTCCATACAAGTGTATGGAGCGTAGTTGCGCCCACTGGTTGGAGAAATGCAAGCATTCGGGGTAAACTTTGCTAAAAGTAGGAAAGCCCATTAATATACTTTACCCTAAACCCTTTACTGTTTGGGCCCCCTATTGCATCAATTAATTCTTTAACAAATGAGTGGACTGCTCAATCACTTGTCTTTGTGAAGATGTGACAATATTAGCAATTTGCTCACATGGCAGACCATCATGCAAGTGAACCAAGCAGTGGCAACATTTAAAAAAAAAAAAAAAAAAAAATTGACTCCTTTATATATTTTCCTTTTTAATTCCTTTGAAACCCTTTTATGAAAATTAGCAATAAGCAGTTCACAATCTACAATATACACAAAGTATATAAAAGATGATAGCAACACAATCTCTGCTCTTCTGCACCAGAACTTTTGCTAACTTGCTAATTCTTCAGCTTTCTATTAGTAAGTCTGTCTCTCCCACGCTGTGTTTTTTTTAAATTTTTTTTTGTATTCCTTTTTTGAGTTCCGCCAGGAGCGGTATTACTAAGAAGTTCACTGTAATAAACAAGAAACTTGAGGTCTACAGGGAGTAGAATGGAGAATGAGCGAAATGAGAGACTCCTTTGTTACACACAGTTTTTGTTTAAGTTTGGCTCTGAAGTGAAGCAATGGAAGCCATTGATGTCAGTCAGTACATTTCGTGCTGGGGCGTAGATTTAGGGTGTTAAGAGGTAGCAGCCGAATATGGGCTACGGTGTCTCAAAAGGGGGGAAAAAGGCACAAATATTATAAATGTTACTTGGGACCAAAATGTTCTGCAAAGTTTAGAAGTCTCTAATTTCATGACATTCTATAAATATATACACAAATAAAGGGAACACTCAAATAACCCATCCTAGATCTGAATGAATGAAATATTCTCATTGAATACTTTGTTCTGTACAAAGTTGAATGTGCTGACAGCAAAATCACACAAAAATCATCAATGGAAATCAAATTTATTAACCAATAGTGGCCTGGATTTGGAGTCACCCCCAAAATTAAAGTGTTAAAAACACACTGCAGGCTGATCCAACTTTGATGTAATGTTCTTAAAAAAAGTAAAAATGAGGCTCCGTATTGTGTGTGGCCTCCACGTGCCTGTATGACCTCCCTACAATGCCTGGGCATGCTCCTGATGAGGCTGAGTATTGTGTGTGGCCTCCACGTGCCTGTATGACCTCCCTACAACGCCTGGGCATGCTCCTGATGAGGCTGAGTATTGTGTGTGGCCTCCACGTGCCTGTATGACCTCCCTACAACGCCTGGGCATGCTCCTGATGAGGTTGCGGATGGTCTCCTGTGGGATCTCATTCCAGACCTGGACTAAAGCATCCACCAACTCCTGGACAGTCTGTGGTGCAATGTGACATTGGTGGATGGAGAGAGATATGATGTCCCAGATGTGCTCAATCGGATTCAGGTCTGGGGAACGGGTGGGCCAGTCCATAGCTTCAATGCCATCATCTTGCAGGAACTGCTGACACACTCCAGCCACATGAGGTCTGGCATTGTCCTGCATTAGGAGGAACCCAGGGCCAACCGCACCAGCATATGGTCTCACAGGGGGTCTGAGGATCTCATCTCAGTAGCTATTAGCAGTCTGGCTACCTATGGCGAGCACATGGAGGGCTGTGCTGCACTCCGAAGAAATGCCACCCCACACCATTACTGACCCACTGCCAAACAGGTCATGCTGAAGGATGTTGCAGGCAACAGATCGCTCTCCACAGCGTCTCCAGACTCTGTCACGTCTGTCACATGTGCTCAGTGTGAACCTGCTTTCATCTGTGAAGAGCACAGGGTGCCTGTGGCAACTTTGCCAATCCTGGTGTTTTGTGGCAAATGCCAAGCATCCTGCACAGTGTTGGGCTGTGAGCACAACCCCCATCTGTGGACGTCGGGCCCTCATACCACCCTCATGGAGTCGGTTTCTAATCGTTTATGCATACACATGCACATTTGTGGCCTGCTGGAGGTCATTTTGCAGGGCTCTGGCAGTGCTCCTCCTGTTCCTCCTTGCACAAAGGCGGAGGTAGCAGTCTTTCTGCTCGGTTGTTGCCCTCTTACGACCTCTTCCACGTCTCCTGGTGTACTAGCCTGTCTCTTGGAAGCGCCTTCAGCCACTGGACACTACGCTGACAGACTCAGCAAACCTTCTTGCCATTTCACATTAATGTGCCATCCAGGATGAGCTGCACTACCTGAGCAACTTCTGTGGGTTGTAGAGTCCGTCTCATGCTACCACAAGTGTGAAAGCACAACCAACGTTCAAAAGTGACCAAAACATCAGCCAGAAAGCATTGGTACTGAGATGTGGTCTGTGGTCCCCACCTGCAGAACCACTCCTTCATTGAGGGGGTCTTGATAATTGCCAATAATTTCCATCTCTTGTCTATTCCATTTGCACAACAGCATGTGACATTGATTGTCAATCAGTGTTGCTTCCTAAGTGGACAGTTTGATTTCACAGAAGTTTGATTTACTTGGAGTTATATTCTGTTGTTTAAGTGTTTCCTTTATTTTTTTGAGCAGTGTATATTTTTTGAATTCTAGGATTACGATGATGGCTATGGAACAGCATACGATGAGCAAAGCTATGATTCTTACGACAACAACTATAACTCACAAGTACAGAGGTAAGTCGAGCTGCGGACACGCTGTTCTAGTGTTTTCTGATGAGTGTGCGGTTTTGGGTTATGGAGGTATTTGTTTTCAATAACTGTTTCTTTGCGAGCATTGACGTTCATTATCATAATGAGAACATATTCCAACCTGCTTTCCGAGCACTTTCCCTTATAGCTCTGGTGCTCCTGGGACATTTCTTAGCTATTGAACTATGGCATTCCTTTGAATAAAAAACTGTCGAGAGTTAGGAAACAGATTCTCACTGTTAGCGCTTTTTTTTTTTCTTCCTTAAAATTGGCTTGTTTTTGATTAGATAAAAATCAACAAATAAAGGAACAGTAAACCTCAAATAGAAGGGTAGGAAATGTACAGTATTTGTCAGTCTACACCATACACATAACTTAATTTATGGATATCTATGGATGATTACTTTGCCTGTGTGGATTGGATGGGTTGTTACAACATCTGGTGAGAATTTCATGCCAGTAGCACCTTTAGAAATATGTTTACTTGGAAAATTGGTGACGCGTTTAATACTTATTTCATTGTGTATACAAGGTCTATCAAAGCTGTGCCTAAGGAAGTGTAAGATGCCTAGGGTATAAACCTCCAGGGTATAAATATAGAATTAATCTACTACATTGTATGGCCAGACTGTGGTTTATCTACAGGGCAATTCATTGAAATTTCAACTTTTTGTGATTTTTGAAGATATTTTTGAATGTAAAGCAACAATGGTGTATTTCATGTGTGTGTCAGATTTACTTTAGTTATTTTATTTGTTATGTTTTGGAGTGCAAGTCCTTAGCCTTATATTTACTCAAAAAAAATATTTTGGATCTTTCAGTAATATCTGGTTGGTGATTTTTTTGTTTTTACAGTAATGGTGTTTTGCACTGGTTCTATAGGGGTTTAGACCCCATAACAAAAATGTGTAAACTTTTTTATGAATAGTTTTGAGACATTAGAGGTTTGTTGTACCTTTTGTATCTTGGGTTTTCATTTCAATCACTTGTACTAAAGAAAGTTGTTCCTTCTACTGTTGCCTGCAAAAAATGGATTACTCTTAAAGCGGTTGTCCATCTTTCGAGACTAATTTGTTTCTTACTTAAATGTATGGAATTGGGGCTAAGCATAGATCTTTAATTGGGTTTCATTACATTACATTACACATTATCTTTATTTAAGCAGTTCTTACTCTAGATGCTTGGCATTAGGGTGCCACACTTTATCCAAAGGAATTATTTGTTACAATTTGATCAATATAGAAGTTAATTTTATAAATTTACTAATTTTGTTAACTGAACCAAAGTTACATTATGTATTATACTCCAGAGCTGCACTCACTATTCTGCTGGTGCAGTCACTATGTACATACATTACATTACTGATCCTGTACTGATCCTGAGTTACATTCTGTATTATACTCCAGAGCTGCACTCACTATTCTGCTGGTGCTGTCGCTATGTGCATACATTACTTATCCTGTACTGATCCTGAGTTACATCCTGTATTAAACTCCAGAGCTGCACCCTTTATGTGACTGTAGACTGCCAAATTGTGACGCCGTGCATTGCGCACACTATTACGATTCCTCTGTGTTTTCGGTGCAAATGTGTGTTCTACTTAAACTCATCTGGCTCATTTGTCAATTTACTTCTGTTGAGAGAAGCCTAATACGTCTAACTGGCAAGTGTCCACAAGTATGCAAATTGCATATACCGGGCAATCGTGACAGTGTGCATACCATAAGCTATTACAGTTCTGCAGTCAGAGTCAGAGTGACTGCAGACATTTGTCCCATGCCTGGAGAGGCCCTTATTAGATCTGATCCTCACTGCACAGAATCCCCAGGTCACAGTCACAAGGTATACTGTGATAGTAACAGCTGAAGGTGATTAACGGGTATCAAGATGCTTAATCAGATGACTCAATTCAAGGGCCGGTTACTTATAATGACACTAAGATAAAGTGTAAGGATAGGCAGCAAAAGTAGAACAAGGTCAGGATTTTGACCACAAACCCCATACCAGACCCTAATTTACTCTAGCTACTGAAGACCTCTTTTTTTTATGGGCTACTGTTTTGCTTAAGTTCCTGAAATTGGCCATTGTCAGGATATACATTATACTGCCTGCCTGTAACGGAGTGTGAACCCTCAGAGCCTGTAGCTCAGTTACAAATATATGTTGTAATGGCTCCATAAATGCAAAATATAACCCATGGATAGTGATTTGTAAGAACCCTTTACATTATAGGAGTTCTCTTTTTGGGGAAATCACAATGAGTAGAAGTTTCATCCTAAAAAGCCAATCACGGAGTAGATCTCTGTTGGGCCTCCAGCAATCAGTTGTAATCTTTGGAGGAAACCTGATAATTAATAGTTTAATTATCCTACAGCATCATGAAAAGGGAAATGCGTCTGAATAGGTCCTCCAATCCTTCTTTTTTTTTAACCTTTCTTCACTTTGGTTATGAATTGAGAATCTGAAACAGAAGACTCTTCTCTATTAACTTAGAAATCACCAAATAAAATTGGTATTCTAAATTGGACAACCCATTTAAATGCTTGTGGGTCTAAATCCGGCATACAAAATCCTTATTGTAATGTAATCTTGTAGCAAGGCTTTAAATCTGTCAAACTCTAGATAACAGGGTTTGTTTAACATGTTTCAACATTATATCCGATGTCGTATATATTCTTCATCACTCAGTAAAGCCTGCCGTACGGCCATTTCTGATTGATTTACTTCCCATTTATGTAAGCCGTATGGACCTCTGTAGCAGAACAGAAGTGTTTGTCTACTTTTTATTTTATGTTTTCCCGAAGATTTATATTGGATGGTTTGAAAAATAGCTATACAAATATGAAACCCACTAGAGATCTGCACTACATCATTTGGATTTAGCATTTCCATCTGCTTAATAGCAGTAAAATGGCTACAGCGGCACTTCTAATTGCCCATTCTCAGACCTGACAGATGCTATCGAGTTAACATGTCAAGGCGAGAGTCCTGTTATAAGGATGTAGGTTATACTACAAGGCTGTGTTAAAAAAAAATAAATAAAAAAAAAGGGAAATGTTTAAAAAAAGCCAAACTTCTGAAATGCTCACCGTATTAACCACATTGACTTTTGATACTCGGTTGACATTTTTTTTTCAAACTAAGTGATGGTTTGATCTATTCACTACGTTGGCTGCTCATATAGCCAAGGGCCTCTTATCCTAAAGTGCTGCGCTTAGAGAGAGCCTAGAGCTGGTTAGACCAATCCCCTTTACTATTGGCTAATGTATATGGCTCCGGACTTCAGAGGAACAGTATTGTTCGAAAACAATATGGCAGAGTATTGGTGTCAATGGTTGTTGGCAAGGAGTGGAAGAGGACACAATATTCAGGCTCTTCAGTCCAGGTGTTCTCAGTGCAGCAGCATCTTAATGATGAGACTAAAAATAAAACATAGTTGTAAAGCTATTTCTGAATGAATAATGGACCTCTAGTAAATAAAGAGGGGAAATAAGCCTTAAAGCGAATCTGTAGCAGGATTTTACTACCCTAAACTATTTATATGCACATCTAGCTCTTTCAAAAGACAAATCCAGCAATATCTTTACATGGCCAGTCTGTTCCTCCATTACTGAGAAATGAGCATTTGAATTGATATGCAAATGAGGTTGAAGAGCTATGGTCCATCTGAAGCCTCTGTCACTCCAGCTCTGTTCCTCGTCCAGCTCTGCCTCATCCTGCTTGACTCGCAGCCTTTATACTGTGTAGCTTCAGGCAAAAGAGCCATCTGTCTGTCAGGAGGAAGAAGTTCTAGGTTGTTAATAGAGCCAGAGTTACAGAAGCTTCGGATCTTCAAATAGTTCATCAGCCTCATTTGCATATAAATTAAAACGTTGATTTTTCCATAATTGAGAAATGGATTGGTCATGTAGAGGTATTGCTGGACTTTACTGTGAAAAAGCTATATGAACATATAAATAGTTTGGGGTGTGAAATCCTGCTGACAAATTCCATTTAAAGAGTACCTGTTGACTGAATTCTAGAAAACTTTGGATTTTCTTTTTGTAAACTATTTTATCTATAGCATTACAAAATAAGCTGGGTTTACACACAGATTACTGACCGATTGGACCAGATCAATGTCCACAAGACTGATCTGATGTGACTGTTTACTTACGTAGATAATGTATTAGGATAAAACCAATTCTCGTTTTCATCTTTTAATCTTGGTAAATTAAAACCTTTCTATCCCGGTAATGGAGTTGTCTTATGCTGTGTACACGCAATGACCATGTGGATTGACAGACAAATTAAGATTTCTATCAGATCAGTTGGTTAGTTCCTCACATCAAGTTAAATAGTATTGTCCAGATTGGACATAAACCGTACCGCATACATGCCGGTAGGCACCGGTAGTGTGCCACATCGACCAAACTCTGTGCATAGTTTCAGCAAGGATTCTTGCAATAAAATATACTGTCAACAGTTTTGGTGCGGTCTTTGAATTTTATTCATTACCTGGATTACATACGAAATTACTATTTACGCATCAACAAAAAGAACTTTATGAAAATTGCCTATTCCCCGATGATCTCTATGGATTGCTTCATTGTTTTCTGTTTTCTTTTAGCACGGGGGATTACTATGATTATGGACACGGGCTCGGAGAAGACTCCTATGACTCATATGGTGAGTAGATGATCAATACTGCCGGAAATATGTTATAGATCTGGAGCAGCTGAGCAGTTTGATATATAGTTTTGTAGGGAAAAGATTCAATATAATTTGTAATTCATTAATGTAAGTATATGCTTAGGAGTCCAGTGGGAGGTCCTACATATGGACCACCCACACGACTCTTAAGTACAGAAGCCATATTAATTACAAAATACACATAAGTGGCTCATGTAGCCATAATGACTTTATCAATGTGCCATGCCACAGTTCTACATTTTTGAATATTGCTACTATTTTGACCTTTTTAGTTGAACATTGATTCTCAATCTAGACTAAAGTATTTTTTTTCTGATTGTCGTCCCAAAATAAACTCTAAAAGCCTGGTTGAAAATAATAAAACTTAACTCTTAATACATGGGTAAAAAACTGTTTCCTACACCCATGATAAACCCAATGTGGATAGAGAGGGCAGGTAGAAGAAAGAAGGTAGCGCAGTGAGAAACTCTTCATTGTTTCCCTTTGTTAATCAGTTACACTGAAAATATTGACCTTTTGTATGCGAGTGATTTATTACCCATGCATTTCTACACATATTGGAGTTTTCTGTTTGTTTTAAGGGGTAAAAAAACTGGATAGGCTATGCTTTAAATAAACATCCTTTTTTTTGTAGAACTGTGCTTCCTGGGAAAAGTGTGCAAACGGTTTCTCTAGTGTGACCAATAGTTACCTACCTTGTGTCCCGAATAGTGTTGAGAGATTTTGTTCGGGTTCGTATTCGGGGTTCTGGCTTGTTTGCGCCAAAAGAATCCGCTCCGCCCATGAACATCCCTGATTTGCCACACTATCGCGCAGTTGTTATGGTGCGAACAAGCCCCAACACGATCCCGAATTTGAAATGCCGAACAAATTCGCTCAACACTAGTCTCTAACCCACTGATGGATAAGGTCCCTTGTGCAAGAACATATGGACTCTTTGCAGCCCAATAGCTCCTCATGATGCCCCTGCTTTGAAGGTGGAAATGGGCCCCCTTGCATCTTGTGCCCCTGTGTGGTCACACAGGTTGCATCAATGATATGTCCTCTCCTCGTCCAACCTATGAAACACCTAGATGGGGTTTGAGAAACACCAGTTAACATTGATATCTCAAATCGTGGGACATTTTGGACCTACCCTTGAAACCACTCTGGAATTAGTTCTTCATTCAAATTTCCATTTTACATTTCCATGCAAAGTGTTTGCATTTATGCTTGAGAGACAGTGTTCCTTCTACTGGAAAGAGACTATTATTGCTTATTTTTTCTAACTTCAATATCTTTAAAGTTTTCCTATCATTTTAGGAAAACCAATAGGATTTCTTAGTCTTTCTATAAATCTAAGACTATTTTCTTCTGCAGAAGTGCCTTATTTGCAGTTTGTCCAGATTATTTTTTTAATCAAAGATTGATTTATGCAACAGTTTTGTATTTATATTTTATTATATACTGTTGGTCTATATTCAAATATATTTACTGGAGAATACTTATATAATATAGTGTTGGAAACTAAGTACAATATTTTGTTATTTTAAACCACCAAAGCAGAGGCGGCAAAGTATAGAAAGGGCAAAATACACTTTTTTTTTTTAAATTATGTTTTTATATTGATTTTTAAAACCAATTTTCCCTTGGAAATACCATGGGAGGGTGTAGTGAGTAAGGAAGCATATCACTGCTTTGGGTCCAGATACATTATCTAAATATAGTAATCTGAATCATTGCACTAATCCATGAACAGATCTAACAAAGAGTAGAAAAACAGATTGGTTTGAGTAAAAATTGCTTTATATTTGAATATTATATTGTCAAACAAATTATAAGAAAAAAAAACATTTTTTTTTAAATTTACGTAACTTTTACAAAGTTAAAGTAACATTATTGGTTATTTAGACTGTTTTCTATGTCATTACTGCAAAATATAATTAAATAATGATTAAATGTTAAAGGGTTTTACAGGCTTAAAATATTGAACCTATCCTCAGGAATGAATATCTGATCAGTGGGGGTCTGATACTAACATCGATTGGCTTATTTTCGGCTTTGTTGGTCATTAGATACAATCAGTGAATGGAGCTAAAACAGCAAAATAATCCTTCCCTCCTGATCCTAATTGTTGATCCACTGGACCAAACATCCAGAAAAAGAACTTTACACATCAACATAATTATTTATTATTAATGAACATAATTTTCTTAAAAAAAACCTACGTCTATTATGAAATCATAACGGGGTTCCTGCTGAGACCAGTTCTTGGAGTAGAGTACTCCACAGATTAATAGTTCTCATGGTAAAGAATCCTTGACTCCTCTGGGGATTGAACCTTTCTTGATCCAAACAGAGGGAGTTCCTCTAGTCTTTTTTTGTGTGAAATAGCTTTTTTGTATGAGTCTTTCACGTACTTGTACAATATAATCATGTCCCCCCTTAGACATCTCTTCTCGACACTAAATTAATTCTTTTACTCTTTCCTCATAACTAAGATCCTCCATAAGTGATTCTCCATAGTTCACTTCATTAGGAGCTGAGCTGCATACCTAGGAATTGGCATTACTCATTTCAGCTCTGTCTACTGATTACATACAGCCACCTTTGCAGCTAAATACAGCTGATTGGTTGAGGTGCTGGACTTCTATCAATCTGATACTGATGACAAAAACATCTACACCTTTTGTAAAACAATAAAGGGTTCCCGCAGTGATGAGTTCTTGAAGTAGACTATTCCACAGATTAAAAGTTCTTATGGTAGAGAATCCATGACTCCTCTGGAGATTGAACCTTTCTTTCTTCAAACAGAAGAATCTGATATTGCTGACATCAGTGTCTTAAATCTGTGTGCCCACGATGCGTTTTTTAAGCGTTTCCGCAGCGACAAAAACACTGCAGAAACGCTTAAACGCATGGTAGAAGGCCTGCCATGTTCCCCAATGATAATCCGCATGTGCTGTGCTCATGCTGCGGAAATTTCCGCTGCGGATTATCATTGCAGAAAAAAACGCAGCACTACCAATTATTTTGCGGAAGTGCTGTGTTTTCGCCGCCATTGACTTGCATTAGACCGCATGGATTACACATCACTGTATAAGTAGATGCACATTCCATGCGTTCCAATGTGCGGATGGTACCCGGGTCTAGAGAAGAGGAGACTCTCCTCCGGACCCGGGTACCATTGAAAACTGTAAAAAAAAAGAATAAAATAAAAAATAAATATATACTTACCTTCTGGCGGCCCGCGGTGCGCTCCTCCTTGCTTGGCAGCAGTTCGCAATGGAATGAAGGACCTGCGCTGACGTCAGAGTCATTTGACGGGTCACGCGACGCTTACGTCGGCAGGTCCTTCACTCTACCGCTGCCGGCAGCCGGGACAGAGGAAATGAAGACAGCGCGGGCCATTGGAGGGTAAGTATATATTTATTTTATTTTTTTTACATTCCCTCGGGTCACAGTATATAAATCCATGCCGTTTGCATGGATTTATATAGTGTGACCAAGTTGACAAGCACTTTCCTAGTGATGCTAAAATCACTTGGAAAGCGCTTGTCAACCCGCATGCGGAAATGCGAGTGAAGAACGCTTCACATCCGCTTGTCCCTGGCAGGAAAACGCATGTACAATCCGCATGTACAATCCACATGCGTTTTTTTTCTGCCAGGGAGATGCAGAAACGCTCAGGAAAAAATCCTGAGCATTTCTGCATCGTGGGCACATAGCCTAAAAAGAATCTGTCAGCAGTTTTTTGCTATAATCTGAGGACAGTACGAGGTAGGAGCTGAGACACAGGTTTCAGGGATGTCAGTTATTAGGCCATGTGCTGTTGTTTTAATACAATAGATGTTTTATCAGCAGGAGATTATTGCTGCCTGGACTGATGATCACATGATCTCTGGTCTGACCATGCTCCCTCCTCTGATAAGCAGCTCACTGTCTATACTCAATGTACATTCTGAGCAATTGAATGAAACTGAAAGGGAGAAGATACACATTAGATATTAGAAAAAACTTTGACAGTGAGAGTCATCAATGAGTGGACAGGCGGCTACGAGAGGTGGTAAGTAGTGTTGAGCGAATTTGTTCAGCATTTTAAATTCGTGTTCGTGAAATGCCGAACAAATTCGCTCAACACTAGTGGTGAGTTCTCCTTCAATGGAAGTCTTCAAGCAGAGGCTGGACAGACATCTGCCTTAGATGGTTTAGTGAATCCTGCATTGAGCAGGGGGTTGGACACGAGGACCCTGGAGGTCCCCTCCAACTTTAACATTCTATGATTCTACATAGAAAGCCTGGTGTGGGTGGAGTTAGCTTTCTGAGCTCTGCTACTTGCTACATCTAAAAACTGTGTCCAAACTGTGGCACACAGTAAACTAATTGATACATCATTGGAATCAGGGTCTCTTTTCCTACATTATGCTGCTCTTAGATGAGGTAGCAAAAACCTGGTGACAGAATTTCTTTAACACCAAATTTTTCACAAGACCATTCTTAATCATTGGTAATATATGACATGGTCAGTGATACTTTAAATGGCTGGCATGTTGATAAATACATCTAATTAATCAAATAATAAACTAATTAACTGCATAAACTATATAAAGCATGACAATATTAACCCTAGAGGTTCCAGGTACTGTTCTTAGCAAAAGGGGCTTATTTGATTTTTATACCATGTAGAGAAATATACAGTTAACATTATCTCTCTCCTTCTTTCTCTTTCTTTCTCTCTCTCTCTCTCTCTCTCATATACTTTTAAAAAAAAAGTGAAAAAATTGAAAAATGCGAAAGTCATTACAATTTCTACCAAACAGAAAAAAAAAAATCAGCAATAATTTATTGAATTAATTTTCCTAGGACAAGATGATTGGGCAAATTCCAGACACAAGTCTGTTTCCTCAAGAGCCACAAAAGGAGTCTACAGAGATCAACCATATGCAAGATACTGATTGTACAGTCTGACTTGAATTATGCCCTCTTCTCCAGCCCTGTTTACTGTTCAAAGTAATTTTTTTCTATGAGCGCTCATTATCTTTTTATTAAAACCGTTCTAAACGTGAATGAATGGATGGACTGAAACTAAATCGTTTCTTTTTTTTCTTCACATTTTTTTGGTTTATTAACCATTGAAAGACCAAATGAACCAACCAATTGTAAACCAACCTTGTTATATACAGTAGCCTGTATTTGAAAATTAGGTGGTCAAAAGGGATGAATTTAACTTTTAACTAGTGTTTAAACCAGTTAGATCGACTTAAACATGTTAATCCATTCGTTAACATAACCGTAACCTTTTTATTTTAAAGGGTTTTGACAAACTTAAGTTCTATCAGCTTTATTTTAAATATTTGCTACTTTTTTTTTTTTCTCTTGTAAATCTGCATAAATGAAAAGGAAAAAAAAAAAAATCACAAATGGAAATAATGTGGTATCTTTTTGTAACGAGTCTTGAAATGTACTGTAGTGTTGAGCAAAGTTTTACTGTTGCTTAATACTAATAAACTTTTGAAAGAAAATAAAAAACCGTGTGTGTGAAAAGGTAATTTTCTGCGCTATTTTGTAAAACAAAAAAAAAAATAAATAGTGGTAAACAGGGAATATTCTTTAAGGCTGATATTTCTAACTTGTCTTTAAAAAAAATTTGGTCTAAAATTTAAAACATACATTCACTTCATCGCTTTAGCTTTAAAGGCTGTATAAATGGTATTGATCTGCTTAAGAACCATATTTAAAACAATGCAAACCAAATAATGTTTATAAAATGGTTTTAAATTAGATTTTGAGTTTTCTGATTAAAAAATGTAAGTTTTTCATTTTGTTGAGCATTTTTTCACTAGTGCAACTTTGGAATTTATAAGAATTTTGATTCCATAATGAGAACTTCGTACCGTGATGGGAGCAATTAGCACAAAGCTTTTAAAGACTTTCTGACATGACTAATTGAGGTCGCTTTCATCCGTGGCAGAGGATGTGTAACCCTTAAAACGATCTTCATTTGCAAAGGTAAATAAATCAAATAAGATTTTAATATTCATTAATTTCTCTTTTAATCTAAAAAATAAAAAGCAGGTGCACTACAAACTAGAAAGTTTCATTTTTGTGATTTTAAGACCCCCCCTAAATGACCATTTTAAACTTTTTTAATTTTTTTTTTTACTTACCTAATTACATTAAAAAAAATAAGCTTCAGTGTTCTCCTTTAAAACCCTCTGTAAAATTTCATAACTAGCTGTTTGAAAATTTATTTTGTCCATAAACTTTAGTTATCAACAGAGTTAAAGTTAGCTTCTAAATTTACTAATTCCATTTTCTGTAATTTTGCTGAAAATGTTTCTTAAAAATGCTTTTCTTTTTTTTTTTTTTTTTTATTACATTTTAATACATTTATTTTTTTCCCAGGAAGCAGGTAAAATATAGAAGAACAGGACTGAAAATAATGGGCCTTTTGAATTTTAGGTGAGTTTCTTATAAAATTGATGATCACTTTTTGTTAATTTTTTAAGGCAATTTTTGAAAAATTCATTTCTCAGTCAAAATGATCTTTTTACTGCTTCCTTTGGTTAAAATGTTTTTCATGTGAGAACAATATGATGGTAAATAATGGTCTGAAATCAAAATCAAAATGATTATGCAAAAATGTCCTATGCCAAAGGCCAAATGTCCTATTGCAAAGACATATTTTCTCATATAAGACAGTTAAGGGGAACCTCATGGGTAGGCACAGCCTGGCAGCACAATTGAAATGCTGGAGTGTTTCAGAAAAAATATATTTAGAAGATTCATCCAGGGACTACAGGGATAGATGAGACTAGTCTGGCCCTGACTCCAAACTGCTTTAGTAGATGGACAGGTCTCTCTTAACGTACACGCAAGGGAGAGACCTGTCAGTCCCCTTGAGCGGTGCTAGGAAATTGAAACTATATTTTCTCTGGAATGCAGCAGCCAGGTTCTCATTCATGCTACTTGTGGTTTGGATGAATCCTTTAAGTCTGTAAGATATCAGTATGTAAAAGTATTAAGGAATCTCTTGTCTTATGAGAAATACAATTACATATTGGAAAACTCTCATGAAGTCAATTTTCAAAAATGTGTTCAACCCTACTGAGAACATTCAGAAGAAAATGTCAAGCTATTAATCAAATCTTCATTAGGGAATCATTGGGGCATAGCCAAATAGTGATAGGGTTTGCATCAACATGAACACAAAAATTCAAAGTGCACAGATATTAAACAATTCAATATACTAAACAATGCAAAATTTGGACTCCTTAAGAATGGTCTTTTATGGAGAAGATACACAACAACGAGTAGTAAAGCCTTGAATGTCCTCAAAAGTCAGAATACATATAATGTTGGACCGCTCAAAATGTAAGGTAGATTCAATATCCACTCATGACTTGAGTGAGATGTTTTTATAATCTGTTCAGAGGTCTCATAAGATACACGTCACCATTTAAACCACCACATATCGGTGTCCACTCCTCCACAATACAAAACATTTGGAGTAATAGTCATCCAGTGCTATAAAAGACATTCAACCTTAGTAAAAACAGTAGGGATTGATTTTATTAGGTCCAGTGCATTGTACTCGCATAGATAAAATTGTACTTTAACCGGTTCCCGACCGCCCACTGTACATAAACGTCGGCGCTTGCTGGGCTCTGTGCAGCGCCGACGTTTAAAAACGGTGGGTGGTCCTGCTAGCTCTGCGGTACCGGTTCAGAGCGATAGCTCTGACATGTGGCATCATGGGGACCTGATTGGATCAGGTCCCCATGATGTTAACCTGTTCCTATCTTCTAGATGCCGCGATCCATAGCGATCGCGGCATTTAAAAGATAGTGACAGCCGGTGGTCGGTGATCGGGACCGCCCACATACCTCAGCAGCGGCGGGGATCCCGGTGCTGTGACCTCTGACATCATCGAGACCTGATTGGCTCAGGTCTCGATGATGTCAGCGTCACACCAGCCAATCAGTGATCACCAGGGAAGTTTGTTTTAGCAACAAACTTTACCGGGCGATCTGGCTGAATACACTGTTTCTCCTCCGATCTCAGTGAGAGTGCAGAGGAGAAACAGTGTGACAAGAGCTGTCAGCCTTGCCACTGTGAAAGTGAAAAATAAAAAATAAAAAATAAAGTAAGCGTTAGGGTTAGTCTGATCAGTCAGTCCTGTCAGATCAGTCAGTCCTGTCAGATCAGTCAGTCCAGTCAGTCCTGTCAGGTCAGTCCAGTCAGTCAGTCAGTCAGTCAGTCCAGTCAGTCAGTCAGTCCTGTCAGGTCAGTCAGTCAGTCAGTCAGGTCAGTCCAGTCCGGTCCCGTCCGTTCAGTCCAGTCAAAAAATATAAAAATAAAATGGCCCGTCAGACTTATACCGCAGAGGAGGTGTATGCCCTGCTATTTTCTGACACTGATGACAGTGCAATCTCAGATGGAGATATGGATTTTGAGGGCTTTAGTAGCGGTGACACTGAGAGCAGTGATTCTGGTCCATCCTCATGCCCAAGGACCAGTACAGCAATAGGGGCAAATAGCGCTAGTGGAGAAACGTCTCCAAATCAGGGAACACTGCCCAGTACAAGCGCTGTCCCTGCTACTAGTGAATTGGCGCACGCCAGTGTACAAGGGGTTTTGCCACATGATCTAGCATTTCCCATATGGGAGGCTTCGGATTCGGCTGCTCCATTCAGCCCTGATTTCAACGCCATTCCTGGTATAAATGTGGAGGTGGAAGATTTTGGACCAATTCATTTTTTTAGTTTGTTTTTTACAGACAGCTTGCTAGAGAATATTGTCGTGCAAACAAATTTATATGCATCCCAATTCATAAGCCAGAATCCCCGATCTTACTATGCTAGGGCAAATTTATGGACACCAACTAATGTCCCGGAAATAAAAAAAATTTTAGGACTTACATTTGCCATGGGGCTTGTTAAAAAACAGAGCATTCGATCCTACTGGTCCAACCACCCTGTTCAAGCCACCCCTATGTTTTCAGTCGTTCTGCCTAGGACCCGTTATGAAATGCTCATGCGGTTTTGGCATTTTAACGACAATAGTCAATGCCTGCCCAGAAATGCCCCAGAACATGACAGGTTATATAAAATTAGACCCATCATTGAAAATTTGTCAGAAAAATTCTTAAGGCTCTACGCCCCAACACAAAATATTTCTATAGATGAGTCCCTTGTAAAATTCAAAGGAAGACTGCATCTCAAGCAATTTATCCCATCTAAAAGGGCAAGGTTTGGAATAAAGATCTATAAAATGTGCGAAAGTTCAACCGGATACACATCCGCTTTTCGCATATACGAGGGGAAAGATAGCCAACTAAACCCACCAGGATGCCCTACTTATCTGGGGACATCTGGAAAAATTGTTTGGGAGCTGATAAGTCCATTTTTTCAAAAAGGCTACAATCTATAAGTGGACAATAATTACACCAGCATACCCCTATTTAAAAGTCTGGTTGAACACAACATCGGGGCTTGTGGGACCATTCGTAAAAACAGTCAGGGGTTTCCACAGCCATTGGTCAACCAAAAGTTCCAAAAGGGGCAGTCAGGGGCTGTGAGCAACGGAGAGCTGCTTGCCCTGAAATATAGGGATAAGAGGGATATTTTTGTCCTCAGCTCGATCCACACAGATGCCACAAGGGCCATTGTAGAACTAGGATCCACCACTCCGAAGCAAAAACCTGTGTCAGTCATTGACTACAACAAGCACATCGGGGGTGTGGACCTTGCAGACAAGGTTCTACAGCCATACCAGGTATCAAGAAAGTCCTATACCTGGTATAAAAAGTTGGTTATTTATTTGTTTCAGGTGGCCACATACAATTCTTTTGTGTTGTACAAAAAAGCAGGAAATTGAGATCCTTTTCTTGATTATCAAGAAAAGGTAATTGAAAATCTTGTCTTTCAAAGTGTTAGCCCCGCTCATCCATTAGAATCTGAGGATGTGAAAAGACTCACTGAGCGACATTTTATTGCACTTATTCCAGCAAAGGAAACAAGAAGGAACCCCCAGAAAAGATGTCGTGTATGTACTAAGAGAGGAATGAGGCGTGATACCCGCTACTATTGCCCACAGTGCCCATCATTGCCAGCCTTATGCGTCACTGACTGCTTTAAAATCTTCCACACAGAACCACGTTTTTAAACTGTAAAAATGTATCCCAATTTGTCATTCAAACATTTGGTTCATTTAGTGAATGACACATTCGAGTAGAGCTCACTTAATTTCCAGGGGGGGTTCTCCAGAATCTAAACCTTCCATCTTGACCAAACGAGGATTTAGCCCATCTGGCATTATCAAGAACAAGTTGGTCTTGAAAAAGCCGAAAGGGGCAAATCCTTGGGTCTGACCCATCCATGTAAGTAGCGCTGAAGAATTATTCCACTGGATGCTGTATAATGTGGAGGAGATGACACCGATCCATTGTGGTTTGATTGGAGACATCTATTTTATGAGACCTCTGAACAGACTATGAGAATGTCCAAATATTCTTTAGTATAAGGGTTTAAGTGGCCTACCAAAGTACCCGAGGATCCTCTGATGGGTAAAGTTCTGACACAATAGTGGACGCTTCATAATGAATGCTGCAGATCCTCCAGAATCATGCTTGGGTTGCTTTAATGAGCAATTATTTGTCATAAGGTTAAATTTTAAATGGGATGATTAAAAAAATAACCATTTAGATTTTAATTAGTGATATGTCCTGTGTGCACAACAACTAAAAAGATTATGATGGCTGTATATAGATGGAGGGTGATCCTATTTCTTCTGCTAACAGTGGTCCTCTTTCCTCTGTGTTGCTCACGAGAACTCGGTATGATACAGTTGCACAATAGTGTAGCCCATGTTTTCTAAACCCAACTTACTCTTTACTTTGGTTGCACTAATTTAATAAAGCATGACATGAATGTAAGACCTCTTTTGTTCCCACACGAACTAAAAAAGCTCCCAGCAATAAAGTGTTTTTCTTATTCAGTCGTCTTTTACAAGGCTTGGCAACTGCTCCCCAGAAAGCTGGAACACTGCATAGATTGCAAAGGAATTCTTGGTATAAGTTTTATACCATTCATTATTTTTCCAGTTCACTCCTACAACAAGTCACAACATTAGATGAGGTTTTGATGCTTTTACTAATGGAATTTCTTTACTGTGTAGAAAATGATCCTATTGCTAGTCAACAGCTAGTTATTAGTGATGAATGCAAGTGCTCATTACTTGAGTATTGCGGGTGCTCAAGTGACGCTTTTGATTCCCCGCGGCCCCATCTTTTGCGGCTGTTAGATAGCCACAATACATGCTGGATTGCCTGACCAACACGGGCAATACCTGCATTTGTTGTGGCTGTCTAAAAGCTACAAAACATGTGGCCGTGGGGACTTGAACATGTCACTCGAGCACCCTCGATACTCGGTGCATACCCAAGCACCCTAGGCAAACTCTAGTAACGAGCACTTGCGCTCATCAATACTAGTTATAAGTAAACTTTGCATATTTGGATGTTGCATTGGTCTGTTCTAGACTTATGAAGTTCATGAATGATCATAAATGAACAACTTTCACCTTAATTTTTCATTCGGGTTAACATCTGGACTTTAACTTGATCACTCCAGGACGTCATTTATGGTTATACGCTTTGGCCTTATGTTTCCTGATTTGCATTTCTCTTGCAGACTGCAGCAAGTTTTTCTCTTTTCTTTTACCCTATTCTGCAAGACTTCAATGGACTTTATCTTTTTGCCATATATTTTTCAATACATGTTTTTATTTTATGGTCAGGTGGTTCTCATTGATGAGATCCAACTCTGCATGGAGATTTATTTTCAAGGCAGTGTTTCATGGGAGAAAAATTATGCAAAGTAGCTCCTACAGAACAAGCCAGAGACTCAACTGTAGACAGCTTGTTTGAGTATGTGCTCCTGAAGAACCTTTAAGGGGAAACGTGTCAAGTGGAATATACTGTGGTTAATGTATTGATGAATTGAATATACTGGTGTTCAATAAGTCCAATTGTTTCTCTATTTCATGCTTTGTTGAGCCAAGTGACTATTGTGTCATCAATGAGTGTATTGTTGAATATTGTGATGTTGTGTAACGAGCATGGTATTCCAAGACTTTAAAGGGTGCACTAGGGCATATTAGTGCCAGCCGATGGAGAGTGGGTGCAACACTTGTGCTTATCGGGTGCCAACCTCCATTGCAAGGTAGGGCTAATAGGAATAAGGATAAAATAGGGCATTCTGATACATATAGCTACCCAACCTCTTTTGTAAAATCCATCTTGTTTAGATTCTCACCTTTCCTGAACTATAGCTACTCAATAAAAATACGCCCATTAGCTAGATATGCACTGTGACCATCTATGGTAGCCCCTTTTGGTATTTTTATATATTTTTGTTTTGTGGACTCTTGTGTATGTATCATGAATTGTAGTTTTAATAAGTTTTCAATAAAGTAATATTTTAATAGGTATATATTTGACAGCACTCTCTAAGTATATGTACCATATTGTACAACTATCCTCAGTGAATAGACAGCATTGTCCCAAGGTTTTTACCCCTTATGAGTGCAGAGTAGGGTATCAGTTAGCTGAATAATTATCCTTAGACCATGATCAGGGAAAACGCTGGCTCTGAAAAAAGAAATCCAACTCGGCAAAACCCCAAAATCAGAGCTGCCTATAGGTGGGGTCTCTGGATTGGCTTTGTATGAGCTACTTTGCGTATTTGATGGTCAAATGCCTTCCTAGAAAATCTAATTTTATCATTCATGTTTTTGGCAAACCATTAAAGAAAATGTTTGACAAGCTGCACAAATAAGTGATATAGTATGGGGGTTTTTGTAACTGTGATATGACAACAATCTGAGTATATCATCACTCTTTAGAGTTTTCTTGGTAGCCCTCCCACTGCAACTTTCTTAGGTTGAGGTTTTCTTTGGGTTATCAAAGTACATAAAAGAGTAAATAATTAAACTCTCAGTAAATTAGTCGCGTGAAAAAGTAAACATATTCCCCATAGACAATTATTTTTGACCTCAACAGTAAATGAAAGAATGTGATAGAACTGAACAAAACACAATCAATTCTTCCGAAGCTATTTTTTTGCAAGTGCAGAAATGCTATTTACGTCTATGAATCTAGTACCTGGAATCCTCTCCTTTCCTAGATACATTTCTTAGCTTTCTACCGGTCTCTGAGATTGCCTGACCCTTTGTTACTCATCCATGGATAACTATTTTAGCTGTGAGAAGATAAAAGGATTTCCTACTTGCACAGACCATCACACATCCCCCAACAGCGTCTGGATGGAACTTAGATCCTAGCTTTGACTTGGCCATACATGAGTCATCCAATATTATCTTTTTTTCAGCCATTCCTTGATGGATTTCTTGGTATGTCTAGAGTTATTGTGATTTTGCAAGGTCTCTCGTATAGCTGAAATGAAGAATTCATGCTGAATTCTATAATGGTTAACTGCTTAGACCTTCATATAACAAAGCAGCCCCAAACCTAAGCATCTCCAACACCATGCTTTTGATCAATATTTCCTTGGTCAACATGTCTTCTTACACTATGACTGAAAAAAATATTTATGCCCTAAGCATGTTCTTCCTGAAGTCTTTGTGTATGATTAGGCGTGCAAAGATAAAATGTGATCTTGCCGTTGTTGGTCTTATTTATTAAAATATTCACTTATTTAGCGCGATCATATTTCGCAGCGCTTTACAGATATTACACATTACTGTCCTCACTGGGCCCACAATCTAATTTCCCTATAAGTATGTCTTAGATCATCTCTTCTGACTGACTCTGTAGTGTGGAGCCATCTGTAATCTAGGTGCTTTTGTAAGTCTCTGCGAACATGGCACTGTTGTGCTAATGCCTTTATTAGGTAATATAGTGCATATCTACGTATATATATCCCTTCAACCGATTTTGAATAATGCAAAATGCTGTGAATAAATGTGTGGTTTGTGCATACAGGTGCTTCTCACAAAATTAGAATAATATCAAAAAGTTAAATTTATTTCAGTTCTTCAATACAAGAAGTGAAGCTCATATATTATATATAGTCATTACAAACAGAGGGATCTATTTCAAGTGTTTATTTCTGTTAATGTTGATGATTATGGCTTACAGCCAATGAAAACTCAAAAGTCATTATCTCAGTAAATTAGAATACTTTATAACAACAGCTTGAAAAATGTTTTTAAAATCCGAAATGTTTTCCTACTGAAATGTATGATCAGTAAATGCCCTCAATACTTGGTCGTGGCTCCTTCTGCATCAATTACTGCATCAATGCGGCAATGTGGCATGGAGGTGATCAGCCTGTGGCACTGCTGAGGTGTTATGGAAGCCCAGGTGGCTTTGATAGCAGCCTTCAGCTCATCTGCATTGTTGGGTCTGGTGTCTCTCATCTTCCTCTTGACAATACCCCATAGATTCTCTATAATAGATTCTCTATGGGGTTAAGGTCAGGCGAGTTTGCTGCCAATCAAGCACAGTGATACTGTTGTTTGTAAACCAGGTATTGGTACTTTTGGCAGTGTGGACAGGGGCCAAGTCCTGCTGGAGAATGACATTTCCATCTCCAAAAAGCTAGTCACCAGAGGGAAGCATGAAGTGCTCTAAAATGTCCTGCGCTGACTTTGGTCTTGATAAAACACAGTGGACCTACACCAGCAGATGACATGGCCCCCAAACCATCACTGATTGTGGAAACTTCACACTAGATCTCAAGCAGCTTGGATTGTGGCCTCTCCACTCTTCCTCCAGACTCTGGGATCTTGTGGAGTGTGTCAATGACTGCCTTCTGGACATCTGTCAAGTCAGCAGTCTTCCCCGTGACCTTTTTAGAAGCTTAGGAAGCCTTTGCAGTTGTTTTTTGTTAATTATTCTCATTTACCGAGATACTGACTTTTGTGTTTTCATTGGCTGTAAGCCATAGTCATCAACATTAACAGAAATAAACACTTGAAATAGATCCCTCTGTAATGACTCTATATAATGAGTTTCACTTTTTGTATTGAAGAACTGAAATAAATTAACTCTTTGATATTCTATTTTTGTGAAATGCACCTGTATCTTGCAGATTAAAATTCCATTTGAAGCATACATGGCTTATAAGAGGGAAGGCTGTTTTTATAAATTCAGTTTTTAGAATAGATCTCAATTTCCCATGAGGCCGTCTGGCTTCAGCATTATTTTGTATTATGCCAATGACATTTCTGTCACATTTTTCCATTAAGGCAGCAGTATTAATAGCAAAGTTCTTGGCGTCATCCAGTAAAAGCTCCAGCTCACTACTTACGTAGACCTTTCTAAGTTCAAAGCCAAAAGTCCTTTTATTAGGATTTACTTTCAGGACTGTGGGAAATCATAAATATCTAATCATGATACCAAGGCAAATAAGAAAGCTCCGAGTCTTCTACTTTACTGTTTTTTAGATGTAATTGACATCTAGCTATGTAAAGACTTATGGTGTGAAATTCACATTTAAATCATAACTTTTAAAGGAGTATCCTAACCAAACTCCTCAATTCTATAGGATCCCATAAATGTCTGGGGCAAGAGGATATTTTTGTGACTTCTACCCATTAGGAGAATAGAGTTGCTCTAAACCTCATAAGAAGTTAGGACCGCCTTGTCTACTCATGCATCAGTGTTTGGTAGGAAAAAGGGTGTGTGATGGTATAGAAGACTATACAGTTCTGTCTCATGGGTCTGATAAAAACTTCATAACTATTTTCCATAACTCATATAAAGTGTAATGTAGAAGGCGAATAAGGAACTCTTAAATGGGAAAAGGGTTGTCCCCTCTTAAGAATGTTTTTCCCTAAAATAACGAATTTGTTTCCTCATCATCCCTGGGCTCAGCGCTGAGTTGCTGGCACTGCTCCCTGTGTCTGGTACTGGCTATGGTGATGACGTCATGTCGACATTATCGCAGCCTATCAATGAGCTCAGCAGCCCTACCCATGTAGATGATATGCCCCCGAAGAACCGCTGAGCTCAGTGTTTGGTTGCCACACTGTTGAAGTGACATCAGCACCTCAACCAATACCAGACACCAGGAGCAATGGCAGAGATTCAGCGCTGGACCTGATGATGGTGAACAAAGTATTTTGTTTTTATGTAATAAACTGCAGCCGGGTATGAAGATTTTTACAATCCCTTGTATGGACATGGGGTCAAATTTTCAGAATTAGGGTATCTCAACGGTGGGATAAGTAAATAGAGATGAGCAAATAAATTTGCAGGACCCTGGTCCAGCCGCCAGGTCAGCAGTCAATGACTGCTTGACCAGAGTCCTGAGACCCACCTCTCACCTGCTGACATCTATTTCTAATAGCCAGCCTCCTGACGTGAGATCATGTTTGTGTCACGCTGCAATGATGTCCTTCCAGGCTGGCTAATCGATAGAGGAGCTGTTGATGTCAGCATGTAGAAGGTGATTCTCAGGGCTCCTGTCCATTGGCCAGAGATGAACCCTGGTTCAGCGGCCAGGTCTTTCTAGGAATCAATTCACTTATCTCTAAAACATGGCAAGCATCGATGTGAGATTGTATGGAAATGTTTTTCACTAAAATACCAATTTAATGGAAAATTTATGTCCATCATAGGGAAGAACTTGTAAAGATTTATGTCTCCTGTCACTCATGGGCATCTGCATGCATTTTGATTAGGAAACATTTAGAATTCTAGAATTGTAATTCCTGATAAAAGAACTTGAAGAGACATGCTAGGAAATGAAAAAATGATGTAAAGGACAAAAAAAGGGATGTCAAATGATACCAGGTTATTAAACATTTGTCAAGTAATTCAGAGATAAAAAATGTATAAAATCCCCAGGACCTTAAAAAAAAAATAATAATTTTGCGGATTTTTGATATTTTTACTTCCACATTTGAATATTAATTATACAAAATCTGTAGACTAAAAAAAAGTTTTTTTTTAAGGGGCTTTTCCATCACAGAATGACTGTTCAAGCCAAGTACAGGCGCTCGGTGCATCATGATGGGGCCAATCAATGAAACGCCTTTCCACCTACTTGTTTTCCCTTGGTCTCTACCCTTATCATCTTTGATTGGTTCTGGCGGAGAAGGGTGGAAATAGATGAAAAGCAAAAGCAAGCAGGGGTAAGGTGTATTTAAATAGTTTGCCACGCCATGGTGCACTGAGCGCCTGTGCTTGGCTTGAGAAGTCATTCTGTGCTGATAAAACCCTTAAAGTAGCGACTGTGTGTAGTCTTACAGCCCCATCCCATTTACCAGGAACTAATTAGTTGTAGTACCAATCATAGCCACTACTAAAAGTATGGTGCTGTGCCTGGTAAATGATGAAAAGGATGTGTCCCGCTCAGATTTTAAGCGGGGGAGGTACTAAAAATCAGACCCAGCCAATATAATAGATTTTCCTAAAAAACGACTATTGGTTTTATATTTTGAGACTTCTTTTAAAATATCTAACTTTGTCCTTGTATAATATATGTAAAATTATTCGTATTTTTATATAACAGGACAGGAAAGTCAACTTTTCCACCGGCTCCGTCTGTGATGTATTTTTATAAAATAATTTAAAAGTTTAACCAGGAAAAAATCTGACGGGGAACGTTCTAATGTCACTTCCTAATATATACATGTATATATTTTTTTACCGGCTTTATTTAATCTTGCAGGTTATGATGTGGTTTAATGAGACCTCATGAAGACGCGTCTTGCTTTGGAGGAGTTAGGTTCTCGCTTGCTTTTGATGTATCATGAAAGTAACCTTATGTCATATGTTTTCACGGAGTTCCATTGAATGTGTGCATACATTATCAGAATGCCGAGTAAATTACCTGCGCGGATCCAAGGCCTTTCAACTTTATCGCCCTTTCTACCTTTTTGATTGCAGTTATTTGTTCGGTAATTAAAATGGTTTACTAAGTAGTCGTGTTTTCATGGGATTTACAAATGCATTTCTTGATGGAAAAAGTGAATACAGAACTATGAAAAAGTCTTTAAAAGAAAATATAGCTGCACTCTGAAATGCTAAGGATGATAAATTTAGAAAATTGAAATGGCATTGCTGCCATAGAAAATAGGGAAACGCTACATTATATACATATGGAATATTGGAAAAATAGAACTGCAATATTGCTATAGAAAAATTACAGTAAAAGTTACTTGGCGCATAAATTGGTCAATATATGTGAGCCCTACAGCCATAATCAAGGCGTACCTCATTGTTGGGTCCCTATGCTGGTAAGACACCTCTCCTGGACTGAAAATCCTACAATTTATGGGGCAGGAAGGAACCAGCAAAGTACTTTCTTTTTACTGTAATTTTATATAGCAATATTGCAGTTCCATTTTTCCAATATTCCATATGTACATAGAGTAGCGTTTACCTATTTTCTATGGCAGTTATGCGGTTCCAATTTTCTAAATTTATTATTCTTAGCTTTTCAGAGTGCAGCTATATTTTCTCTTAGAATTATTGTCTTTGCTGACACCTCACACCTGGGCTGTGGAGTCGTTAAGCCAACTTCCGACTCTTCAATTTCCATGACTCCGACTCCACGACTCCGACTCGCTCATACATGGCTCATGTTTAAGTGATAAATTTACTGTAGCCCAGATTCATCTCAGATAAAAGTCTAGACCCTTAGATCAGGAATAGGACAGACATTTATAGGACATTTCATAACTTTCCCAAATTCTTATGAAAAAGTATTCCCCACAAAGTGATTTGAACTATTGTACCCAATTTATTATATATTTTCTCAGTAGGTCCATTTTATACTGACTTCGACTCCACCAAAATGGGCTCCGACTCCACGACTCAGACTCCAAAGCCCTTCTGCACACACTACTTTGGATGTGCTGGCCAGTTGTTTTTTTTGTTATGATAAGGTCTTTGCCCCCTTATTCATGTTGCCTTTATTTGGCAAATATCTTGATTTTCATAGAATTTCTTTCATTCATGCATAAGAGTAAAATATTTTTGTATATAAACTATTCTTGAAGAATTTTGGCACAGAATCCAGATTGACTTTGCTAAACGCCATTCGAACACTTGAATATTTTTATTCTTGGCCAATGAGGTGTGGCATTGTCTTAGTCTTTTGTACCAGTTTATGGACACACTACTGGTCTGTACAGCGTAGAATTGAAGTCTTTTGCCTTAAAGGGGTTTTATAGAACTTGGATATTGATGACCTATCCAACTTTCAGACCTCCACCAATCTGATGTTGATGACCTATTTTACAGGGAAGGTGTCAGCAGGTTTATTCTATGTAATCTGAGACCAGCATGATGTTAGGTCTGAGAGCCTGATTCCAGGGATGTGTCACTTACTGGATTGCGTGTTGTTGTTTCATTAAAATCAGTGCTTTATCAGCAGCAAATTATCACTACAGGACTAGGTGTCTCCTGCCATATAGTTCTCCTGCTCTATGTAACCACACCCCTTTCACTGATTGGTTGCTCTCTGCCCAATAAACAGTATACACAGAAATCTGCCAATCAGGGGTGTGGGCGGGGTTATAAAGAGCTCAGCATTCAGAGCACAGCTAGATTTGCAGCAGTGATTTTATCAAGATTGCACCAAGAGAACCAGTAAGTGATCAATCACCAGAATCTGGGTTTCTGCCCCTACATCATGCCGCTCTCAGATGAGGTGACAAAAACCTGCTGACAGATTCCCCATTAAGAGGTTTGTTTTTTTACTTAAATGTATGTAATTTGGGCTGAAAATTTTTGCAATTGAGTTTAAGTAAAAATGTTACACTGTTTGCCAACTGCAGCCTCTGTATTGCACTGTCTATTGCTGGCTGCAGAATAAATTAACTAAGAATCTATCAGTGAGCTTGTTCTGACAGCCTATAACTTTTTGTCACCTTCACTCAGTTGATTTGTGACCGCAGATCACATCAAAGTTGATAGTGCAGAGAAAGAGTGTAAAACCTCAAACAATAGATTTTTAATGAAAATCAATTGAAAAAAAAATACTCTGCTCAAAAAAATAAAGGGAACACTCAAATAACACATCCTAGATCTGAATGAATGAAATATTCTCATTGAATACTTTGTTCTGTACAAAGTTGAATGTGCTGACAACACAATCACACAAAAATCATCAATGAAAATCAAATTTATTAACCAATGGAGGCCTGGAGTTGGAGTCACCCCCAAAATTAAAGTGGAAAAACACATTACAGGCTGATCCAACTTTGATGTAATGTCCTTAAAACAAGACAAAATGAGTCTCCGTATTGTGTGTGGCCTCCACGTGCCTGTATAACCTCCCTACAACGTCTGGGCATGCTCCTGATGAGGGTGCGGATTGTCTCCTGTGGGATCTCCTCCCAGACCTGGACTAAAGCATCCGCCAACTCCTGGACAGTCTGTTGTGCAACGTGATGTTGGTGGATGGAGCGAGACATGATTTCCCAGATGTGCTCAATCGGATTCAGGTCTGGGGAATGGGTGGCCAGTCCATAGCTTCAATGCCTTCATCTTGCAGGAACTGCTGACACACTCCAGCCACATGAGGTCTGGCATTGTCCTGCATTAGGAGCAACCCAGGGCCAACCGCACCAGCATATGGTCTCACAAGGGGTCTGAGGATCTCATCTCAGTACCTAATGGCAGTCAGGCTACCTCTGGCGAGCACATGGAGGACTGTGGGCCCTCCAAAGAAATGCCACCCCACACCATTACTGACCCACTGCCAAACCGGTCATGCTGAAGGATGTTGCAGGCAGCAGATCACTCTCCGCAGCATCTCCAGACTCTGTCACGTCTGTCACATGTGCTCAGTGTGAACCTGCTTTCATCTGTGAAGAGCACAGGGCGCCAGTGGCAACTTTTCCAATCCTGGTGTTCTATGGCAAATGCCAAGCATTCTGCACGGTGTTGGGCTGTGAGCACAACCCCCACCTGTGGATGTCGGGCCCTCATCTAACCGTTTGTGCAGACACATGCACATTTGTGGCCTGCTGGAGGTCATTTTGCAGGGCTCTGGCAGTGCTCCTCCTGTTCCTCCTTGCACAAAGGTGGAGGTAGTGGTACTGCAGCTGGGTAGTTGCCCTCCTACGGCCCCCTCCACGTCTCCTGGTGTACTGGCATGTCTCCTGGTAGCGCCTTCAGCCTCTGGGCACTACGCTGACACACAGCTAACCTTCTTGCCACAGCTCGCATTGATGTGCCATCCAGGATGAGCTGCACTACTTAAGCAACTTCTGTGGGTTGTAGAGTCTGTTTTATGCTACCACGAGTGTGAAAGCACAACCAACATTCAAAAGTGACCAAAACATCAGCCAGAAAGCATTGGTACTGAGATGTGGTCTGTGGTTCCCACCTGCAGAACCACTCCTTTTATTGAGGGTGTCTTGATAATTGCCAATAATTTCCATCTGTTGTCTACTCCATTTGCACAACAGCATGTGAAATTGATTGTCAATCAGTGTTGCTTCCTAAGTGGACAGTTTGATTTCACAGAAGTTTGATTTACTTGGAGTTATATTCTGTTGTTTAAGTGTTCCCTTTATTTTTTTGAGCAGTGTATTTTAGACCCAAATATACACATTTAAGTATAAAAAAAAAAAAATTAAAATTAAAATTCTACCCAAATGTGGAAAAGTGTGCAAGTCGCACAGATTTTTTTTTATACTATAGGAACTACTTTTGTGGCAATGCTTCTAGTATTGAGTATAGTGCCATACAGATGCATAATAAGGCACAGGAGCAGTATATAGCTACACAATGCAGAACTGTGGGGTCTTTTTAGTGGAGAGACGTTGGCCAGTATGCACAGTAATGGAATAATACAGAGGGATAGTGTGTGTCCATGGGGATCTGTGCATTAAGATTTGTAATAGATTTGTGTGCAAGTAACTTGTGTTCAGTTCTAAAGTAAAAAGAAGCCCTGAATTAGTTTGCAACTTTTTCTTATTTGTCATAGTACTGATTATGCAGTGAATTTATATAGAGTACCATAGAAAGACATATATTTTGTGCCACAATGTGTTAAGTAAAAAAAAGAAAAACAATAAAAACTTGTCTGTTCCGTCTTTTATGATGAAGTATTTAGAAATACTTTTTATTATCGAGTTTTAGAATTCACTGATGTATGAGTCAGACAACATAATAAGACTGTTACATGTCTCCGTAGAGCTCTGCACAATGCCGCATTCAGTAGAAGAATAAACCCACCTCGTTAGATATGGACAAGGCTGCAGATGAGTTGTACTCCGTCTAAACCGCACAGTATGGGAATGAAGTGCTGATGTGTCGGTGAAGGATCCTGCAGATTGTTAATGGCGATCCTTTTCATTATCTGACCATTTAACGCCTTAATTCCTGCAATTAAAACCTCAAAAAAGAAACCTAAAATTCTGTTGCTTGGAAAACTAAGAAAGGGTTCAATATACAGTCATGGCCGAAAGTGTTGGCACCTTTGGAATTGTTCCAGAAAATGAAGCATTTCTCCCAGAAAATTTTTGCAATTATACATATTTTGTTATAGACATGTTTATTTCCTTTGTGTGTACTGGAACAACACCATAATTTCAGACATAAATGGTCCGGACAGAATTGTTGGCACCTTTCCGAAATTGTGGGCAAACAAGTTTGTTTCAAGCATGTGATGCTTGTTCAAACTCACCTGTGGCAAGTAACATGTGTGGGCAACATGAAAGTCGCACATGAAACCAGATAAAAAGGGGAAGAGTTGACTCAATCTTTGCATTGTGTGTCTGTGTGTTGCACTAAGCATGGAGAACCGAAAGAGAAGAGAACTGTCTGAGGACTTGTTATCTGCAGATTGTTGATATTGTTCAACAATTTTGGTTCTCAAGTCCATCTCCAGAGATCTTGATCAGACATCATCTTCATGGTGAACTTCATTCCTAGTGAGCCTAAAGGGTAAATGATCAGTCATAGTGGTATAGCAGAAGGTTTGATCACACTGCTGTGACTTCCTCCTCAATCTCTAAAATGAAAATACTGAATCACTCAGTTGAAGGTTCTTTCACTATGTGATTGAAGATGACCTTGGTAGAAAGTCTTTTAACCCTCCGTCACATACAATAGCGGTTCTAACGAGTTCGCATACAATGTGACTGTCAGGCGCAGGCTAGAAAAATACCTATAATATCTAATGTTTGCAATTTCAGTGCTCTAAAAGTGATCAGTGACCTTCATATGGATGTAATAAAAGAGACTACACATAATCAGGTGCAAAAAAAAACCATTTACTTAACATAAAACTAATAACTCTGAAATACAAACATTTCAAAACTCCCGCCAAATAGTCCCCAGTTCGACTCTGTCAAAAAACTCTACAAAGAAAATTTATGGAAACAAACTTAATTTAAAGGTACCTTAAGTACTATTAAACACATATTCAATCAGAATTAGATCCTGAAGTTTCCCCAGAAAAATTACACTTGCAGAGCAAAGAGCAAGAATTACACATCATTTTTGCATGTGTCAGGCAGATTGCATTATGACATTTGTGACATTCATAATTAGAAAGCCTTCTGATTCCGCTTTCCATGGTGCAGGTGGTGCATCTCCTTCTTTTGGGAGGTGGTGCAGGTGGTGAATTTTCACTATCATCTTCTGGGCCGAATCTTTTGAGCTGAACTTGAAGGCGAGAGGGGATACCGATTGTTTTCATACTTCTCCTGCGTAGCTCTCCAAGCACTAGTTCATGGGCCAATTTTTTCAGATAGAATCGTCTACGGAGTGGTTCAAGCTTGTTTTCAAGGTAAATGACTTGTGAATTTATACCACCCAAATTCAACATAGCAAAAAATATGACCATTGGCCAGCATTTGGTGTTTCTGCTGACTTTGAAAGTTGAGCACATCTGATCAGCTGTATCAACACCCCCTTTGGTTGCATTATAAAATGTAATTATCTCCGTTTTTTTTTGTGCCTCAGTCCCAGGATCGATGGCATCATCATCATGAAGTGTTGATAGAAGAAGTACAATTTTTTTTTGCTTGTGGTACATAGGAAACCAAAACCTTTCCATTATGGAATGCAAACATACTGCTGTACTGTTGTCTCCCTTTCACACTTACAAACTGTGTAGGCAATTCTTTTTTATTTTTTCTTACAGTTCCGACATATGAAAGCTTCTGCATTTTCAGATAATCAATCAGATCACAATTTGAAAACCAATTGTCAGCTGTTATATTGCGACCCGATCCAAATAAGGGCTCAGCCAGTCTTTTTACAACATCACTGGGTTTATTTCTGACACAGTAAGGACCTTCTGGTTGTTTTCCTGCATAAACTTCCAGGTTGTAAGAGTAGGTCTTACTGGCATCAACAAGGGCATACATTTTTATTCCATATTTGTTAGGCTTTGATGGAATATATTGACGAAAGGCACATTTACCACGAAAACCAGGGAGCATTTCGTCAATAGTGAGATTCTCCCCAGGGCAATAGCTTTTTTTACAGTTTTCAACAAATTTTTGGAATATATCACGAATTGGAGCAAGTCGGTCATGTGTTTTACGTTCGGTTCGGGTAGTTCTGTCGTCAAACCGAAGGCAACGAATTAGAAGCTTGAATCTGTTTATGGACATAACAAGGCCAAATTTTTCAACTCCATCCCCATCTTTACTCCAAAGTTCCTCCAAACTTTGTCTATTTGCCCTATAAGCTCCTGCAAGGTATAATAATCCAAAAAAAAGCACGCAGTTCTATTTCATCTGTGGCCTTGATGGTTCTGTTGCAGATGAACTTGTCCTTTATAATGTCTATATATTGGTTGGTATATGTGACAATAGAGTCCAGAATGTCATCTGTGAATAAACTATTCCAGCATTCAACTGCAGTTTTTGCATTACTTGCAGTTCCTATAACTGCAGGAAGGTGAGTAATAATGTTTTGAGGTTCCCTACGTTTTTTCTGGAGTGGCTTCTTGTTCCATTGTTTTTTTTTATCTTTTCCCATATAATAAGATTCTACATCTTCATCCTCATCACTGTCACCATCTTGCTCTGTTTCAGAATCCACTTCACATACTTCCACCTTATCATGAGAATCTGTTAGAACCTTGCTCTTAGGTTTTTTCCTTTGCTGGTCACATGACCTTGTTGGCCTATTTAATCCTGCTCCGCCCTTCTGGCTTTGCTGGACTTCATTGTATAACTACTTTCTAGCTAGCCTGTGCTCTGTATCTAACTCTGTTAGTTTGCTTGGTCTACGGACCTCTATGTTCTATATATTTTGTTTGTTCGTCTGTCTGCTACTATTTCTGTTAGGAGGTGTCCCATTTTCCTCCCAGTCCTTAGTACTTGTAGGGATTCCTTCCCCACATCTATAGGTCTCCGTACAGACTAGCTTAGGACTTTAGCAGGTCTGATCGCAGGATCAGGTTCCCTGTTACATCGTAGGGATTCAGCTGAGTTCTATCGTAGGGTCAGATCTCCTCTCTTTCCTTAGCTCTGGTAGCAGAACATAACAGAATCAATCTCACTTTCCTCTCCTAAATCCTCATTCAGTGTGGGGTCTGCATCATCTAACAGCATGTTTGTTACTTCCTCAACATCAAGGTTTTTTGATATATTGTACATTTTCCTCTCCATTTCAGCAGATAATCTGAAGCAAGAGAAGGAATGTGTTAGGGAACTACTGTATATGCCAGAGCAGCACACTTTCTTTTTTAATCTGCCTTATTTCTATGAAATATCCTCACACTTTGTGCTATACATTCATAAAACAAGCTAAATAAACAATTGTGATGAATAAAAACATAAAATACCAACCTTATTGAGTGTGACGTGTTCACATACAATGAGCCGGAGAGATTAGCGCAGTTATATCTGTCCTCCTGAAGCTCTGCAATCCAACTGTGGTATGAGGTTTCACAGAGCTGCTAGAGACAGGAGACTACCTGGAGGGAGGGGATTTCCTCACAATCTAGTGAGGAAAGAGAAATGAAAGTAAAAGAGATGTGCCTGTCAGGCCTATTGTATGTGACGGAGGGTTAATCTAGCTTTAGTCTTGGAAAGCACTTGTTAGTGGAGTTCTTCTGCATTTTTTTTTTAGCTACTGATGTGGATGTCTGTACTTAGTCCTACACAGATCAAAATTTCTTACGCTACTATACGAAAAAACCTTACTCGGTCCAGTATATTGTTCCCATGCACCATTGATAAATTTGTGCTTCCTTGGTGGGGCCACCCCCCAGGTCCAAAAGACAGTAGAAGTCCAGAGAAGTCCGAGGCACCAGCGATTAATTCTTAAATATCTTTATTACAAACATTAAAAAAATCACAATAGTGCGGAGAGAAGGCAAGGCAATGTTTTGGCCATATTTGGCCTTTCTCAAGCTTAAAAAAAATCTTTAGATATCTACCATATGAAAAGTTTTGTGAAAGTTTACATTAGAATTTAAGGTTTCCAACTTCAACACTAGTAACTGACTTCTAAGTATTATCTTTTATTTTTTTATTAGATGATTTCTCCATCCCAAACAAAATGATCTTAACCACAGTCTTACAAACGTAAAGGGATTTAACCCATCCCCTGGATGTGCCATAAATGTATAATACATATATGATGTATAAGTCCCACCAATAGCACCTAAACCTGTCTTGATAACAGAACCCTGCCAAGCTCTATCGGGAATGGAGTGGTGTCCGTGCATGCGCAGCCCTCTGTCATTTGAGAATTTTTTCAGAACATTAATACAATCTCAAGATAGATTCCAGTGGTCAGACCAACATCTGTCAGATATTTTATAGCATATCCCGTGAATTGGTCAATAATGTGTCAGATGGGAATAACACGTTAATACTTCCTTCCCTTGTACATACTATGTCAATGACCCTGATTCATCAAGTTGTTTTCGCTAGGCTGAAAACTTAGTTCCACAAAATTTTTTAAACTTTTGACATTTTTGTGCCAATCCCGACCAGCTCCAACAAAATAAAGTGAAATTATCCCAGAAATGTACGCCAGCCACTGGCTGCAGTAACATATTTATGGTGAAGACGCATGAATCAGGCATCTTATTTCAGCATGTGAAATGCCAGTCTTAATGAATTGAGATCAGTTTTTTCATAGGTATTGTTAAATTTGTATTTTTCTGTTCTATTCTTCACAGTTTATTACAAAGTCATGACACTAAATAGATCCAATTCAGTTATTTAAAAAAATATTAATCTGGATCCTATAAATTCTGCTATAAAGGTATTCTCCAAACGCAGACAATATTACCGCATATTGTCTTGAGAACCATTCCGTGAAGATTCAGTCTTGGCTTTCATGACATTCGTAATTTATGTTAGTGAATTGTTTGGTGGTTTCAACAAACATTGTTAAACAGGGAAGAATTGGAGTAACCATAAACCACCAATGGAGTAAAAATAGAATATTTATTTGAAAAAATGCATTAAAAGTGATAAACAATATATCAGTATGTCATGGATAAGGAGGAATTGCAGACAAAGTGTTTTGTTAAGTCAATACCAGAAAATCAAACAGTATGTGGTATACACTGAGCCTGTCTAACCGGTCACCATATGTAGTGGATGTCCCAAAGGCCATAGGCAAAGAGGCAAATAGTTAATGTGCAGATTTGCCATGCTTACCCATAATGGGAAGAGGAGAGACTTTGTGGGGCCCTGTCAACACTGCCCCGACGCGCGTTGCACATACAGCTTTCTCAAGGGGAGGTGTCAGCTGGTTGTATCCTGTCTGATATATAGTATATGTGTAATGTCAATAAGTGCCAAATCAGTGGTGGCGCATTAGCGTTGCTGCTTCCGTTGCAGAGTTGTTACAGGCCACTGTCATCACAGTGGTGCACGCATGTTGGGCAAAAAGGCCCGGTGACATCATAAACATGTGCGCGTCTCCTAATAGATGACTGGATGGAGTGATGCAATGAAGAATCGCATTGTGCATGCGCGCAATGGCAGCCATTTTTGAGGAGTTCAGAGGAAGCAACCTTGTGCAAATTGGTTTGCCCGGAGATTGACTATTAGTGTTATTTAAGAGAACATTTGCACCAGCCAAAGAAGATTCATATAATCTCATATATATAATCTCATTTAGCATTATAGCTGTCACATTACATGACATGGCATAAACAGTCAGGAGGAATTATCAGACTGTATAAAAGCAGAAACAGGGAATACAGCAGCAGTTTTGTGAGGAATCTAGATAAAGATTCCTCTATCACAGCTCAGAGCGGAGCCATAGAGAGAGGGTGAAAAAGCCATGAAACACTCAAATTGTAAAGTGTGTGTGTGTAAGCACAGCAAAGAAGTTAATTAGTCTGCAAGGAACAGGTTGTTCGTTACCATACATGTACTCATACCCATATATGCTGATTTTTCTTTGGCATTATAATTAAGGCTGTGTTTATATTAAAGAGTTTTAACCTGTTGGATGAAGTCCTAGGAGACCTCATAGAATTATACACGTCTATCCAGGGAAATTAGAGGCTTTCCAGTACTTTAGATGTGTTGCAAATCAAATTTTTTAAAAAAATGTAAGCGGAGCTGGAAAATTTAGAATTTTCAAATATTTGCTCATCTCTAGTGAGGAGTAGAAGGTTTAATTTAAATCTAAATGGTCAGTGTAAAAGTCACTTTCCAAATGTGGGACAATAAATCACTGGCTGTCTTGAGATTTCATTTGTTGAAGTGACAAGATGCCTTGTAGGAGTCGTAATCCTGATGACAACACTTGTCTCCTGCCAATCAGAGCTGACCTAGAAGACACACAATGGTTAAGAAAAATCACGTTTGCAATCAATTTTGCAAGTGTAAATGTAAACCATCCGGGGTATGGACATTGGGTAAACACAATAAAGCAATCTGTCAGAAATGTCCAATAATAATATTTAGTGAGAGTAATAATGGACTTAATGTCTATTTAGTTTTTTGCTTGTAAAAGGGATATTTCCAAGATCACATTGATTACTCAGAGTATTCTAAACTTAAAATAATACATTTTTGCAAACATACTTATTTTTCAATAATTAAGGAAAGGGAGGTGAGAAACTGCCGCTTAGAACTCAATGGGATGGAGTGAGTTGGCTGGTATATTAGGAGTTAACTCTTCTCTGAATGTGCACACTATACCAGACTCTGTTCGACGAATTTCTTTGAAACAAGCTGTACACTATATAAGATAAAAGCTCTAATTGCAGGAGAATAAAAGCTGATCGAAAAAGCAAGTCAAATGCAAACTTGCTAATTTTCTTGCTGCCTAACTAAAGCAATAACTTGAGAATACACCTTTTAAGCTAATTAACATACAGTACAGACCAAAAGTTTGGACACACCTTCTCATTTAAAGATTTTTCTGTATTTTCATGACTATGAAAATTGTACATTCACACTGAAGGCATCAAAACTATGAATTAACACATGTGGAATTATATACTTAACAAAAAAGTGTGAAACAACTGAAAATGTGCCTTATATTCTAGGTTCTTCAAAGTAGCCAACTTTTGCTTTGATGACTGCTTTGCACACTCTTGGCATTCTCTTGATGAGCTTCAAGAGGTAGTCACTGGAAATTGTCTTCCAACAATCTTGAAGGAGTTTCCAGAGATGCTTAGCACTTGTTGGCCCTTTTGATTCACTCTGCGGTCCAGCTCACCCCAAACCATCTCGATTGGGTTCAGGTCTGGTGACTGTGGAGGCCAGGTCATCTGGCGCAGCACCCCATGACTCTCCCTCTTGGTCAATTAGCCCTTACACAGCCTGGAGGTGTGTTTTTGGTCATTGTCCTGTTGAAAAATAAATGATGGTACAACTAAACACAAACCGGATGGAATAGCATGCCGCTGCAAGATGCTGTGGTAGCCATGCTGGTTCAGTATGCCTTCAATTTTGAATAAATCCCCAACAGTGTCACCAGCAAAGCACCCCCACACCATCATGCCTCCTCCTGCATGCTTCATGGTGGGAACCAGGCATGTAGAGTCCATCCGTTCACATTATCTGCGTCGCACAAAGACACGGTGATTGGAACGAAAGATCTCATATTTGGACTCATCAGACCAAAGCACAGATTTCCACTGGTCTAATGTCCAGTCATTGTGTTCTTTAGCCCAAACAAGTCTCTTCTGCTTGTTGCCTGTCCTTAGCATTGGTTTCCTAGCAGCTATTTTACCATGAAGGCCTGCTGCACAAAGTCTCCTCTTAACATTTGTTGAAGAGATGTGTCTGCTGCTAGAACTCTGTGTGGCATTGACCTGGTCTCTAATCTGAGCTGCTGTTAACCTGCGATTTCTGAGGCTGGTGACTCAGATAAACTTATCCTCAGAAGCAGAGGTGACTCTTGGTCTTCCTTTTCTGGGACGGTCCTCATGTGAGCCTGTTTCTTTGTAGCGCTTGATGGTATTTGCAACTGCACTTGGGGACACTTTCAAAGTTTTCCCAATTTTTCGGACTGACTGACCTTCATTTCTTAAAGTAATGATGGCCACTCGTTTTTCTTTACTTTGCTGTTTTTTTCTTGCCATAATACAAATTCTAACAGTCTATTCAGTAGGACTATCAGCTGTGTATCCACCAGACTTCTGCACAACACAACTGATGATCCCAACCCCATTTATAAGGCAAGAAATCCCACTTATTAAACCTGACAGGGCACACCTGTGAAGTGAAAAACCATTTCCGGTGACTACCTCTTGAAGCTCATCAAGAGAATGCCAAGAGTGTGCAAAACAGTCATCAAAGCAAAAGGTGGCTTCTTTGAAGAACCTAGAATATAAGACATATTTACAGTTGTTTCACACTTTTTTGTTAAGTATATAATTCCACATGTGTTAATTCATAGATTTGATGCCTTCGGTGTGAATGTACAATTTTCATAGTCATGAAAATACAGAAGAATCTTTAAATGAGAAGGTGTGTCCAAACTTTTGGTCTGTACTATATATGTAATCTTTTCTTGATTATTGGTAGCCATTTTTTGATTATATGACTATTTGACTATTCATGTGATAATGAGAAAGATTACAGGGGGTAATAAAATATTAATGAGCAAATCAATCTCACAGCCAGATACCATTATGCACTCAAACTACTAAATAAAAGATTATAATAAAAATTAAGATTTGTTAACAGCAGATTAATAATAGCTTCCAAGTAGAAATTGGATATTTTGTGTTATATTAATAAAAAATAATCAGCATGGTTGGTTGGTAATAAGGAGCACCATACAGGAATAGCAAATGGTTTTGCTTTTCAGTAGGACAGTCACAATTTTTTCTGGGTGACTCATGGACACAGTTGGCTTTTTAAATGAGGACTGGCCGGAGATGGGATATTATCACTATATGAGTAATGAGTAGTGATGAGAAAATGTATTTGAGTGGAAATGAATTCTACGGAAAAATTAGCCTCCAGAATATGGATTTTTTGCAATTTTCTATGCTTGATTTCGGCAGTTACTGAACAGTAGAGGTCTGTCAAAAACGTAAAAAAAAAAATCCTCACCTCACAGCTCACCTGTTCTGTAGTCTGCCATCCGGTCTTCTGCCAGGTTTTCTACTGCTTTGATCCTTAGGCGAATCCACTTTGGCCTGCTTGACTTTGTTCCATTGCTCCCATTGCCCAAGAATCCTCCTGATGTCCATGTGCACTGTCACTACTCTCCATGACATCACGAAGTGCGCTCCTAAAAGCACTGAATAAGTCTCAGTGACGTAGATCGCCAAATTGTGATGTCATGGTATGTGCCATGGCTGTACTGCATGCAGTGATGTCACAGGCTTGGTGGGCACTGGGAGCCATGGAGTCCAGCAAGCCATAAAGGATATACATGATGAAGGAAGGCTAAAAGACGAGGCATGGACAACTGGACGGTAGACAGAGTGAGTGGCGGGACAGCCAAATATATATATATATATAATATCTCATATATTTATTTTTTTTTTGAACATTCAACAACTATTATGATCTGGGATCTCAGAAGAGACAGCAGAGCCAAATACGAAAACTAATTTTGCACCAAATAACATCAATGACAATCAGATTTCCATTTTAAATTTGGATGAGTTGCCAAACTCAAATATTGTCCAATGCAATCATCTCTAGCAATGAGAGATTCTATGAACTGGCACATATGTTGTCGTTCTGTCCTTCAGATAGAAGTTGCTCTTTGCTCTAAGTTTCTAAATTGGTTACAAACATATTTTATCCACTGCCATATCACTTCCCACCCCCCACCCCCCCAAAAAAAATAATCATTTTTAATAGGAGTACCAGTGCTGGTGGCATTTAGTGCTTGTCCGCCAGAGTAGCTGACACACATTCATGTCATACGATCTCCAAGTGATGACAAACTTCGTAACACTCTTGGTTTGTTAGGGCATTGTGCAGTTTTTAGGGCAGTGTTAGAGAATCCGTTCATACCATTCTCATTTGCAGAATCCCATTTTTTGTTTTACTTTTAGTCTTTACCAGGTGAAAAAATGCTGTGATTATAAAGTCGCTGGGGCCAAACCTTTTGGCAGGGTCATTAGTTGACATCATTAGAGAAAAGGTCAATTAAATTCTAGCGGATTGGAACTCAAGACAAATTTAGCATTGTCCTATCAGTTATGATGCCATGAAATCAATAGGATACAAGAACTGATTATTTCTTAGGATTTTTTATTTTTTTTTAAAGGTTGCACACAGTAATGTTAAATGCTATACATGTTTATATTTATTTTTAACTTTAGTTCTGTATCTTAGCTTAGTAAAGTTTGGTAAGTTTGATCAGTCCTGGACTTGTGTGAATGGAGCAATAGGGTGCCTGCATGACCGCTGCTCCATTCATATCGGGGACACAAAACATTCATTCTTGCGAATAGAGAGAGGTGGTAAATGTTGTTGGTAGGATAACCTAATCTATTTCGATTTTCTCTGTTGGAATCCAAACATTTGGAGAGGTGGACTCTAGTGATCTTCAATAGGATGACTGAAATAGGCTATAAAACTCGCGATGCTGTGGTCACGCTTTTGTCACATAGTTCCAGGAGATAAGTTAATTCTTTAATTTTCAAATTTGATAGCTTAACTGACTCTTAAAAGAATCTTCGATTTTCTGCAAATTGATTGGCTGTGAATCACAAGCACTGCAAAGCTTCCAATTGCCCTGAAAACGTATGCAAAACTTCAATGCCTCTGCGGACTGTATCCAACCCCTTTCAAGCTTTTTAACACAAGCACTGCCTTAGTAATGTCAAAGTGACCTCAACATGTATGGGTGAATGGTCGGTACCTGTTTATTCTGCTATACTGTCACACACTATCTGTAGTGTTTATTCAGTGTTGGAGCATTGTCTCCCTATCTTTATGGCTGATCTGTGAGCAGCAACATCCTCTCACTATCCAAGATTCGTGACAAAATGGATGCTGCATTCCCTGCCTCTGCTTTTATACTCATGCTAATAATTCATCCTGATTGGCTGAGCCATGTGATGTGATAACTGCAAGGCATTATGGAGAAGCTTATGTGTTTATGCCTAAAGTCATGTGAGCCTTCTCTGGCTGATGCAATGGTCTGATTTTTGTAAAATGTCTGTTGGCACTTTTTTTCACGATTTGCAGAACTCAAATGGCAAATTGTCAATTTGCTGGATTTTGCAAATTTTCTAAAATTCTTAGCAAATGCAATTCACATTCAATCAGTTCAATCATCTCTAAGGTCCATTGTTGAGAAGTTCCTGGAAGATTAAATAAGTTGTCCACTACTTTTACATTGATGCCCTATCCATAGGATAGGCACCCCCTCCAATCAGCCGTTATCGGTGGCGGTGGCCGTCGGCCAGAAGTGCTCACCTGCGGGGCTCCGCCTTCAAGTTGTAGTGGCCACCGCGGTGTACTGCACATCCGCCTCCTATTCAATTGAATATGAGGCGGATGTGCAGTACACCGCGGCGGCCACTACCACCTGACGGCGGAGCCCCGCAGGTGAGCACTTCCAGCCCGCCGCCGGCACAGATAACAGCTGATCGGAGGGGGTGCCACGTGTGGGACCCCGGCCGATCATATATTGATGCCCTATACATAGGATAGGGCATCAATGTAAAAGTAGCGGACAACCCCTTTAAAATCAGTGTGTTGGTTCTTGACTCCTATTACTTCTATAGCCAATAGTTTTAAAGTTTGTGTTTCCACAGCTTAAACCACCTTGTTAGCCTATGTCCAAGTTTGGCCACAAGTATTTGATTTGGTGGGGGGCTGAACTCAAGCCCAACAAGAGGGTCTTAGTTTCCCTTTCGTCAGTCATATGGGTGTCTTTGTCTGATATTGCTGCTCTATCCCATTCAACCAAACAGCTCGAGGGGGTCTGGAAAGTCAATTCTACACCAATGAAACATTGATGGACAACCCTAAAGATGAACAATCCATGGTTAAGTTCCATAGAAGTAGTGCTTTGTTTCTGGGAAAATAGTGACTCTCATTCTTTAGCTTATCAAACTCTCAGGAGGACTTAGTGTATTACACAGAGAGCTCATTAATTAAAAAAATAAAGTGCGATGCATCCTTTCACCTGAGGGGGCACTGTAGGGGAATTGAACGACTGATGTCAGGTTCCTCCCAGAGATCACAACTGATTAGAGCAAGGGATTCTCTGATTATTTTATCATCGGGACCCTTTTAACAAGATGATGTCTGCTTTGATTTTGATCTGCATGGGAAAAAAAACTGGAATACACAATACTAGCTATATGAGGCGACCATCCAAAATTGCACCGAAAACTGTTTTTTTGGGGGTGTGGATTTCTCAAAGAGGATGTCTGCATTCGTAATATACGGTGGAACTGAAAATTTGTCCTGGAGGTGGTCATCTTAAAGTGGTGGTCTATGGAGAGGCTTTACTGAAATACTTTTCATCTATTTGTATGAACCTTAATTGTAGTCATTTTTAATTCTTTGTTCTGTTGTCTTTTATCCTAATATTTTACTCTCGTGTTTTATCTTTCAGGTCTTCTCATTCTACATAATGCTCAGATGGCTGCAGAACTACTCAGTATTCACCAATGTGCCTACAAAGACGACATTGCTTGGGAACGATGCATCATTATTATCTATTAATATTTTTCTTTCCTGTAGAAAAGATTTTCAGTACATTAAATTATCAATGATAAACGTCTACAAGCGGTTTGTGTTCTAAAAACCAATAAACTCCTTTTATTCTGTATGTTTCCATTTGGAAACAAAATTTTTGTGTCTTGGTCAATTTCTATATATTATACATTTACACATCCAGGCATTGTCCGATGTCGAATATGTATCCTACTACATGGAGAACATCTATCCATTTCTTACATTACTATCATACTGAGGTAGTTTGTATGTCACATATACTGTAGATGCTGGTTTAGAATACTTTTGTAAAATCATAGCCATGCAATCGGCACATATCAAAAATAGGTTTGCAGGTTAAAATACTTTTCTAGGGTGTAACTACCAAGTGGAAGGCGCACCCATGGTAGTGAACATAACAAATAGAAATTGGGCCAAAAATAAATAAAATTAAATAAATAACTTAAAAAAAATATATACAACGCGTTTCGGCTGTATCCAGCCTTCCTCAGGTATCTCAGACACCTGAGGAAGACTGGATGCAGCCAAAATGCGTTGTTTGGTATTTTTAATGTTTTATTTATTTTTGGTACCATTTTTATTCATTACATTCACTACCATGGGAGCACCATCCACCTGGTAATTACACCCTAACTACGCAATTCTGTAACTCCATTGAAGGATTTTTCCAACGTCACACCAGGTTGGCTGCACATACTGGATCTGGCTTATGCGGTTCTTTGAGTTGTGTCCTTATATACCAACTTCATCAGGTGAGAAAATTCCCTATCTTTGGCTTTAATATTTTTAATCATACTACTAGAGATGAGCGGTGTTCGACTCGAACTGTTCGCCAATCTCAAATTCGAGCTGTTTTGGGCGGTGTTGGAGCCGTTTGACGAACCCGAACGATTTGAAAAAAATCCGGCTGTTCGAGGTTATGTTCGATAACTGTTCGTGCACCAAAATCATAACTGGATTTTTTCTCAGTAATGCAGAAAATTAATGTTAATACGCAGTTTGAGTGTACAGCGGGGCGGGGGGAGGGGCAGGGGATGGAACTCTGCATAAATAATGAAGATCTCCATTTTTTTTTCTCTTTCCCGCATTTACAGTGGGGAGGTGCAATCTGTCAGCCTATCAGCAGCGCACACACTGAGCGAACTGCTTTTTTTCACACAAGCAAGGGCATGTGTCATTGGCAGTGTAAGTCACATGTCCTTGCCCTGTAAGACCCAGCCATTTTCCCCATAGCCACCATTTTCTCACTGCTGCAGCTGCGTGTTAGAAGGCACCGCTGTTGCTGTGTGTGCTATACTTTGAGTGTTAATTTCAAGACAATTTTCGCACAAATCTACAGATGGCTTGGGAGTAGGGAATAGTTGTGATTGCAGTCCTTTTGAGGGCTAGGCTACATCAGTTCCTATCACTTTTTGCCAGGCAGGTCTGTGCCAGTGCTGTGCAAGTTTTTTTCACAGCATTTGGCTAAATCTAGCTAAGCAAATCCTTTTTGGCCTCTTGCAGAGTGTGTTAGTCAGTGGAGTAGCCTATCTGTGTTGCAAGCTACACCACCTGTGTATAGAATACAATTTTTTTTTTACTGCACCTAGTGAAGTAAAATCTTTTGGGCATAGCATCATTCTATTAGTCCATCTATACTAACCTCCACCAGGTTGCAAATTCAAAATAATTTTTATCTGCATCTAGCTCTGAAAAAAATATTTGGGCTTGTAGCAGTGTGTGGTACTCATTGTATTAGGCCATCTATACCAAGCTCCACCAGCTTTGAAATGAATAATAATTTTAGCTGCATCTAGCCCGGAAAATAATTTTTCTTCCCAATAGTGGTAGCAATAGAAATATGGGGCGCGCGCCTGGCTAACAAAAATATACGCTTCATAACAAAAAACACCAGCCTATCGTACTGCATTAATAAGATGGCATCATCGTCTCTCCCAGTGCTAGGCCTACTATGCCGGCTAGCATTCCAGTGCCTAAAACACAATGTATGGGTCCGCGCTAGCCCCGATGCTGAGGGGTCTAAAGCTGCTGCTAACGCTTTATCATAATTCAATTGGCAGATTTTCACAGAGCTCCTCCCCAACGCCCACCCATTGGGCAACAGTTGCCCAGCCTCCCTATGGGATCTAGTGGAGAATAGTTGATGCCATTAATCAGAGCGTCAGTTGCCCGATCAACGTGGCAAGCATACGGTAAGGCATGGGAAGAGTGGACATGACTAGTAGCAGGCAGACGGGTTGACCAATGTGAACAAGCCAGATTACAAGTCACCATAGAACTTCTCCACCAGCTAATGATGAGGGGCATATCAGGGGTGTCAGCATAGCGGTGTCTGACCGGAGTAGCATCTCACTTCCAACTACTGAATTGGGGAGGTGTGACAAAGAGATTCATCATCAGACAATCCATAAAAGGGTGGAAAAGGGGTCAGCCAAGTCAGGAGTGTAGACGGCCCGTCCTGTGTCACTAAAACTGATTTCTCACATCATATCCCTAACATCATTAACATGACACTCACAATTTGAAGCAACACTACTGTCTACTGCATTTGAAATTGCCTTCTTCGAGGCGCTATACATAAGCGAATTAGTCCCTCAATCCAAAATTACCACCAGTGGAGGGTAATTACACCAGGACGTAGTCATAGCCAATAATGCAATACGTCTACGCATACGCCAGTCGAAAACTGTTCCAGCGGGCAGGGGCACTTGGGTACTTCTACAACCCACAAACGGTACACTGAGTTGGGTAACAACAGTAAAAACATATATAACCATCAGATCACAAAGTAATTTCTTCCTATCACACATTGATGGAATGCCATTATCAAGATACCAGTTCCAAGCTATATTTAATAAATGCATAACATCGGCAGGGAACCACCCCAAAGATTACGGGACACATTCCGCATAGGCGCGGCCACTGAAGCAGCAAGAGCAGGACTGTCAGAAACGGAAGTTCAGAGGATAGGGAGATGGCGATCCACGTGTTTGGCGAGATACATAAGACCGGACTTGTTATCCTAACGTGGTTTGTTTCTTTTACAGGTGACGCTAAGCCAACAGTGTGGGTGATAGGCCACTCGTATATATATTGGGCAGCAAAAAGGGCGAAAGTCTGCCCAGGTGGGAGGAAATTAGAGTTTCATAACATATTTCAACTGGAGAGGTATTAGAGGCCTGCTATGGCCACAGGTACTAATGGAGGTAATCAAGGTAGGGAGAGAGGCAAGAGGTCCGGTCATCTTAGTTATACAGGCCGGGGGAAACAACCTCGGTCATCACAAGAGTGCATAACTAATGTCGATAATGAAACTAGACACTGAGCGCTTCAGAGAATTTTTCACAAAACTAAGTATAGTATGGTCAGAGATTGTGCCGATAGCGGTATGGCAAGGAGCGCGAGACATCACGGCCATCGAACGGACAAGGCGGGTAATAAATATTTGGATGGCAAAATTTAGAAGAGACAGAGGCTGTGTAGTGATACGACACCGACAACTGGAAGGAGATAAAGCAGGCCTCATACGGCCCAATGGTGTTCACTTAATGGATATTGGACTGGACATATTCCTGTTAGGATTCCAGGACGGAGTGTAAGAAGCTTTAAGAGTGATGTATGGGGGTCAGAGTCCTGCATACGAGTAAGCAGGATCCTCCTTGGCCTGGAAATAGAAAGGGCATGTTGGAGAGTTACAATTGTTGGCCAACTTGCCGGTGTGGAGACGGAGGGCATGCTGCAACAAGCTGAATTATTTTAGAAATAAAATGCCTTTCTAATGGAATGAGTATAAAGAGTTAATAAAGCTGTGACCGATCCTCACCCATCCAGTTGTAAGAGTTACATTATTGTATTGTCAAGGAAAGGGGGGCGGTAGGGGGGCTGAGCGTCTGGGTTTGGTTGGGGGTCCCCACAATCTGCCTAGGCTAGATGCATTTAAAAATTCTTATCAGATACACAGGCGGTGCAGCTTGCTTCGCAGCTGGGCTACTACGCCCAAAGTATTGCCTAGGCTAGATGCAGTTAAAAATTCTACGCTGACTAGCAGACACTGAAGCTTTGGAGCAGACCTTTGAGTAAACAGTAGAGATGAGCGTTGTTCTACTCGAACTGTTCGCCAATCTCAAATTTGAGCTGTTTTGGGCGGTGTTCGAGCCGTTCGGCGAACACGAACAATTTGAGAAAAATTCGGCTGTTCGAGGTTATGTTCGATAACTGTTCATGCACCAAAATCATAACTGGATTTTTTCTCAGTAATGATGAAAATTAATGTTAATACGCAGTTTGAGTGTACAGCGGGGTGGGGGGAGGGGCAGGGGATGGATCTCTGCAGGAACAATGAAGATCTCCATTTTTTTTTCTCTTTCCCGCATTTGCAGTGGGGAGGTGCAATCTGTCAGCCTATCAGCAGCGCACACACGGAGCGAAGTGCTTTTTTTCACACAAGCAAGGGCATGTGTCATTGGCAGTGTATGTCACATGTCCTTGCCCTATAAGACCCAGCCATTTTCCCCGTCGCCACCATTTTCTCACTGCTGCAGCTGCGTGTTAGACGGCACCGCTGTTGCTGTGTGCGCTATACCTTGTTAATTTCAAGCCAATTTTCGCACAAATATACAGATAGCTTGGGAGTAGGGAATAGTTGTGATTGCAGTCCTTTTAAGGACTAGGTTACAGCATTTCCTACGACTTTTATCAGGGAGGTCTGTGCTCTTAAATAGATAGGTTGTGGGAGTAAAGACTAATTGTAATTGGAGTCCTTTTCAGGACTAAGTTTCATGAGTTCCTATCAGTTTTTGCCAGAAAGGTCTGTGCCAGTGCTGTGCAAGTTTTTTTCACAGCATTTGGCTGAATCTAGCAAAGCTAATCCTTTTTGGCCTATTGCAGAGTGTGTTAGTCAGTGGAGTAGCCTATCTGTGTTGCAAGATATAACACCTGTGTATAGAATACCAATTTTTTTACTGCACCTAGTGAAGTAAAATCTTTTGGGCATAGCATCATTCTATTAGTCCATCTATACTGACCTCCATCAGGTTGCAAACTGAATATAATTTTTTTCTGCATCTAGCTCTGAAAAAATATTTGGGCTTCTAGCAGTGTGTGGGACTTGGTCTATTAGTCCATCTATACTGACATCCAGCAGGTTGCAAATTGAATATAATTTTTTTCTGCATCTAGCTCTGAAAAAATAGTTGGGCTTCTAGCGGTGTGTGGGACTTGGTCTATTAGTCCATCTATACTGACCTCCATCAGGTTGCAAATTAAAAATAATTTTTTTCTGCATCTAGCTCTGAAAAAATATTTGGGCTTCTAGCAGTGTGTGGGACTTGGTCTATTAGTCCATCTATACTGACCTCCATCAGGTTGCAAATTAAAAATAATTTTTTTCTGCATCTAGCTGTGAAAAAATATTTGGGCTTCTAGCAGTGTGTGGGACTTGGTCTATTAGTCCATCTATACTGACCTCCATCAGGTTGCAAATTAAAAATAATTTTTTTCTGCATCTAGCTCTGAAAAAATATTTGGGCTTCTAGCAGTGTGTGGGACTTGGTCTATTAGTCCATCTATACTGACCTCCATCAGGTTGCAAATTAAAAATAATTTTTTTCTTCATTTAGCTCTGAAAAAATATTTGGGCTTCTAGCAGTGTGTGGGACTTGGTCTATTAGTCCTTCTATACTGACCTCCAGCAGGTTGCAAATTGAATATAATTTTTTTCTGCATCTAGCTCTGAAAAAATAGTTGGGCTTCTAGCGGTGTGTGGGACTTGGTCTATTAGTCCATCTATACTGACCTCCATCAGGTTGCAAATTAAAAATAATTTTTTTCTGCATCTAGCTCTGAAAAAATATTTGGGCTTCTAGCAGTGTGTGGGACTTGGTCTATTAGTCCATCTATACTGACCTCCATCAGGTTGCAAATTAAAAATAATTTTTTTCTGCATCTAGCTCTGAAAAAATATTTGGGCTTCTAGCAGTGTGTGGGACTTGGTCTATTAGTCCATCTATACTGACCTCCATCAGGTTGCAAATTAAAAATAATTTTTTTCTGCATCTAGCTCTGAAAAAATATTTGGGCTTCTAGCAGTGTGTGGGACTTGGTCTATTAGTCCATCTATACTGACCTCCATCAGGTTGCAAATTAAAAATAATTTTTTTCTTCATTTAGCTCTGAAAAAATATTTGGGCTTCTAGCAGTGTGTGGGACTTGTTCTATTAGTCCTTCTATACTGACCTCCAGCAGGTTGCAAATTGAATATAATTTTTTTCTGCATCTAGCTCTGAAAAAATAGTTGGGCTTCTAGCGGTGTGTGGGACTTGGTCTATTAGTCCATCTATACTGACCTCCATCAGGTTGCAAATTAAAAATATTTTTTTTCTGCATCTAGCTCTGAAAAAATATTTGGGCTTCTAGCAGTGTGTGGGACTTGGTCTATTAGTCCATCTATACTGACCTCCATCAGGTTGCAAATTAAAAATAATTTTTTTCTGCATCTAGCTCTGAAAAAATATTTGGGCTTCTAGCGGTGTGTGGGACTTGGTCTATTAGTCTATCTATACTGACCTCCATCAGGTTGCAAATTAAAAATAATTTTTTTCTGCATCTAGCTCTGAAAAAATATTTGGGCTTCTAGCGGTGTGTGGGACTTGGTCTATTAGTCCATCTATACTGACCTCCATCAGGTTGCAAACTAAAAATAATTTTTTTCTGCATCTAGCTCTGAAAAAATATTTGGGCTTCTAGCGGTGTGTGGGACTTGGTCTATTAGTCCATCTATACTGACCTCCATCAGGTTGCAAATTAAAAATAATTTTTTTCTGCATCTAGCTCTGAAAAAATATTTGGGCTTCTAGCAGTGTGTGGGACTTGGTCTATTAGTCCATCTATACTGACCTCCATCAGGTTGCAAATTAAAAATAATTTTTTTCTTCATTTAGCTCTGAAAAAATATTTGGGCTTCTAGCAGTGTGTGGGACTTGTTCTATTAGTCCTTCTATACTGACCTCCAGCAGGTTGCAAATTGAATATAATTTTTTTCTGCATCTAGCTCTGAAAAAATAGTTGGGCTTCTAGCGGTGTGTGGGACTTGGTCTATTAGTCCATCTATACTGACCTCCATCAGGTTGCAAATTAAAAATAATTTTTATCTGCATCTACAGTACCTCTGAAAAAATATTTGGGCTTCTAGCTGTGTGTGGGACTATTTGTATTAGTCCATCTATACTGACCTCCATCAGGTTGCAAACTGAATATATTTTTTTCTGCATCTACCTCTGAAAAAATATTTGGCCTTCTAGTAGTGTGTCGGACTTTCTCTATTAGTCCATCTATACTGACCTCCATCAGGTTGCAAATTAAAACTAATTTTTATCTGCATCTACAGTACCTCTGAAAAAATATTTGGGCTTCTAGCTGTGTGTGGGACTATTTGTATTAGTCCATCTATACTGACCTCCATCAGGTTGCAAATTCAAAATAATTTTTTTCTGCATCTAACCCAGCCAATAGTTTTGGCCTAATATCACAGTTTGGCCACTCAGCTCTGCTCGGTTACCATCCATTGTTTTTTTGTGCAAACAACTCCAGAGTTGTGAATTAGTTAACCACCAAAATGAGTGGAAAAAGGCCTGCTGCTGGTGGAAAGGGGAATAGGCGTGTTGGGAAGGGGAAAAAAGGTTGTGTCCGTGGGGTAGGTGTTAAAGCAACAGTAACATCTGCAGAAGAATGACCATCTTCCAGCCAAACTAAAATGTCTACTTCTTTTAGCGGACAATGTGATAAGATCCCTTTCTTACGGCCACGCCAATCGCTACAAATTCCAGATGAGGCACAAAAACAGCAGGTGCTTCAACGGATATCAAGTGCTCCTTTAAGTGGGCTCTCCTCCACATCAACTTCAACATCACAAATACTCCAGTCCTCAAAGGTGTCACCCAAATCGCACTTGCTTCCTCACAGCTCCCAAATCTCCAGCTGCCCGTCTGAGTATAAGGTAGAACAGATGGTTGAGTCTGCAGAGCTGTTTACTCATACTATAGCCTGGGAATCAGAGGTCGACTCCAGCGCTTCTGTGAATCCAGACGAGGAAATGATCTGCACTGATGCCCAGAATCTTTATGAGTCGGATCCAGGACCAGACGCAGAAGGTTGTGACCATAATGTAGACCCTCATTCCCAAACTGTAACTCCTGTTGGTGGAGACAATGAGGAAGACGATGATAAGACTCAAATACCTGATTGGAGCGACAACTTTAGTTTTTTGTCAGGGCAGGAACAGGTTGGCTCTGAGGACGACGGGTGTGATAACGCACAGGTTGATGATGATGAGGTCGGAGATCCCACTTACTGTCAACCCACAGTCAGCCAAGAGATGAGGTCAGCAGAGGAGGTGGAGGAAGATGCTAGTGACGACGAGGTCAGGTTGCGCCTTCCTGGACAGAGACGTAGTACTGGAAGCACGTCAACAACTGCATCCTCAAACACAACTCTGCCTCTCACCACAAGTCGTGGTGGCTCTTCAGGTCGCATGGGTGCTAAGCCTTGCATAGCCTGGGCATTTTTTCAGATCGATAAAGATGACCCAACTCGTGTTATCTGTAACATTTGTCAGCAAAAGCTAAGTAGAGGCCAAAAAATACATAGTTTGAGTACTTCATGCATGAACCGGCACATGGACATGAAGCATAAGTTGCAGTGGGCAGCTCAGTGTGCTACAATGCGGCCTAGCCGGCCGGGCCAGTCACCGTCTGCCATATCTTGTGCATCCGCGGCCTCTTCATCCTCTGTGACTGGGGGGACAGCAGTCACACCTGTTTTGGGGCACAGACCTGCCACCTCTTTACCCGCAACAGCCAGCGTGATTGGCAGGTCATCATTTTCTTTGGAGGTGGTAACACCAGCTGGTGTTGAGCGCTGTCCGACATCGATAGCACCACCTTTGGATCAAGGCAACCTAACATGTCCGCCTGCATCTTCCTCACAGACCAGCAGTTTGCCGGGGACACCCTTATCAACCCCGTCTAAGCACAATAGCCAGCCCTCGGTCCCTCAGATGTGGACAAGTAAAAGACCATTTCCTCCTAGCCATGAGAAAGCTAAGAGGTTGAATTTCACCATCTGCAAGCTCTTGGCTACAGAAATGCTGCCTTTCCGCCTGGTGGACACAGAGGATTTTCGAGACCTTATGTCCGTCGCAGTGCCCCAGTACCAGATGCCCAGTCGGCACTACTTCTCAAAGAAAGGTGTGCCTGCGCTCCACCAGCATGTCGCACACAACATCACCGCTTCTTTGAGAAACTCTGTGTGTGACAGGGTGCATTTCACCACAGACACTTGGACGAGTAGGCATGGACAGGGGCGTTACATGTCGCTGACTGGGCACTGGGTAACTATGGTGACAGCAGGACAAGGGGCTGCTGTCCAAGTCTTGCCGTCCCCACGAGTTGTGCGTCAATCCTCTTTATCTCAAAGTTCCTCCACTGCTTCTGCCTCCTCAACCTCCTCTCGGTCTTCCACCTGCACCCAAAGCCTGTCTGGTCATGCCACAAGCTTTCTAACTGCGCAGAAGGGATCCTGCACACCTCCTTACTATGCTGGAAGTAGGGCTCAACGTCATCAGGCGGTTTTTACATTGAAATGTCTGGGAAATGTGAGTCACACAGCTGAGGAGTTGTGGTCAGCTCTGGAGAACCAATTTCATGAATGGTTGCCTCCACTGGACCTGAAACCAGGGAAGGCCGTGTGCGACAATGCTGCAAACCTGGGTGCGGACCTTCGCCGGGGCAATGTCACACACGTGCCTTGTATGGCTCACGTGTTAAACCTGGTTGTCCAGCAATTTTTAGCCCACTATCCCAGACTAGATGGCCTTCTGCAGAGGGCACAGTCGCTGTGTGCTCACTTCCGCCGTTCGCATCCCGCAGCTCAGCGACTTACATCTCTACAGAAGTCGTTGGGCCTGCCACTTCACCGGCAAAAATGCGATGTGCCTACCCGGTGGAATTCAACTCTGCACATGTTGCAGCGACTGTGGCAGCACCGACAAGCCCTGGTGCAATACGTTCTGACGTATAGCCTGGGCCAACGAGATTCAGAGGTGGGGCAAATCACGCTGGAGGAGTGGTCTCAGATCAGGGACCTATGCACCCTTCTGCACAGTTTTGAAATGGCGACGAAGATGTTTAGTGCTGACGATGCCATTATCAGCACGACTATTCCGGTGATTTATATGCTGGAGCACATGTTAAACAGAATTCGGAGTCAGCTGGTGGCACAAGAGGAGGTGGAGGAAGTAGAGGAGGAGGAGTTGTATGCGGAAGGGCTAACATCTGCAAGGTCCAGACGGTCGGCAGCACCAAGGCGGCAGGCATGTGAGGGTGGGGGAGATGGTTTTACCAGGGCGCATGGTAGCAGCCAAACTAGTGAGGAAGGTGCAGGAGCCCAGGAAGAAGTGGAGGACGAACTGATGGAAGACTCATCAGATGAGGGAGACCTTGATCACATTTCTGTTGTGCGAGGTTGGGGGGAGAGGACAGAGGAAGGAAGCATGATTGTTACCTCGCCACCAACACAACAGGGACTTGGTGCTCCTGGATGCGCAACACACATGAGTGCCTTCTTGCTGCACTACCTGCAACATGACCCTCGAATTGTGAGAATTAGAAATAATCCTGACTACTGGGTTGCCACACTGTTAGATCCCCGGTACAAAAGTAAATTTGCCGAAATTATTCCTGCCATAGAAAGGGATGCACGCATGCAGGAGTATCAGCAGAGACTGTTGCAGAATCTTACATGTGCTTTTCCACAAAATACCAGTGGTGCACGTAGTGTATCTCATAGTTCCAACTTGCCAACCGTGGGACCGTCAAGTGTTCAGCACTCAAACCGTAACAGAACCACAGTATCTGCTGGTAACATCAATTTTGCGGAATCATTTCACCACTTTTTTAGCCCATCCTTTGCAAGGCCACAGGAGACAAGAAGTCTGACACATAGTCAACGCCTAGAGACGATGGTACAGGAGTATCTCCAAGTAAACATTGAAGCCACGACTGTGTCACTGGACCCTTGCTCTTTTTGGGCTTCCAATCTGGATAAATGGCCGGAGCTAGCCACTTACGCCTTGGAGATCTTGTCATGCCCCGCAGCCAGCGTTCTGTCTGAACGTGTGTTCAGCGCTGCTGGTGGTGTGCTGACAGATAAGCGCACGCGGCTCTCCACTGATAATGTAGACAGACTCACGTTCATAAAGATGAACAAATCATGGATCCGAAACGACTTTTCTACCCCTGTGTCATCCTGGGGAGAGTAAAAGCTTGATGATTGGTTAAAATCACCCTACCAACCATTTTAAGCTTTCAAATTACTAATCATGTTTATCTGTATCTTGACTGGAAAATAATTTGGGCTTTGTAGCAGTGTGCAGCACTGATCCTATTAGGCCATCTATACTAAAGCTTCACCAGATTTAAAATTAAAAATAATTTTTAGCTGCATCTAGCCCGGAAAATAATTTTGGGGCTCCGAGATGCGCAAGGCACATAAGTGCCTTCTTGCTGCACTACCAGCAGCATGACCCTCATATTGTCAGAATTCGAAGTAATCATGACTACTGGGTTGCCACACTCTTAGATCCCCCAAACTTTTCGATCAACCTTTTCATTTTAATAAAGACCAAAAAAATGGTCATTTTTGAAATTATAAGCATTAGCAGGTTGTTAGAAACTGAAATCAAACAGTTTTCAACTCAAAACTTTATTCTAGGTGATGTTACATTTTCACATAGGACCCCTTGTTCGAAAGGAGCTTCTGAACTCTCTCGTCCATTGAATTTGTCAGGTTTTGGATGGTTTCTGCTTCAATTGTTTTGCATGAGGACAGAATACCCTCCCAGAGCTGTTGCTTAGATGTGAACTGCCTCCCGCCATCATAGACACTCCTTTTAATGATGCTCCAAAGGTTCTGAATGGGGTAGTGGTCAGGGGAGCATGGGGGTCACACCATAAGTTTGTCCCCTTTTATGCCCATATCAGCCAGAGATGCAGATGTTTTATGTGCAGCATGAGATGGTGCATTATCATGCAGAAAAATGATCTTGCTGTGAAATACACGGTTCTTCTTCTTGAACCATGGCAGGAAGTGCTGTTTGAGAAAATCCACATACATTATGGAGTTCATCTTTAGCGCCTTCAGGGATCCTAAAGGGGCCGACAATCTCTCTCCCCATGATTCCAGCCCAAAACATTACTCCACCTCCTCCTTGTTGGCGCTGTAGCCGTGCTTGCGTGGGGTGTCCATCAACCAGCCATCCTCCACTCCATCCATCTGGACCATCGAGCGCTGCACGGCACTCATCCGTGAACAAAACAGTTTTGAAATCAGTCTTCATGTAATGTTTGGCCCACTGGAGCCGTTTCTGCTTGTGTGAAGTGGATAGAGGAGGTCGACAGGATGGCGCATGCACAGCTGCAAACCTCTGAAGGACCCTGCATCTTGTTGTTCGGGGGACGTTGGAGGCACAAGCAGCTTCAAAAACTTGTCTGCTGCTATGACAAGGCTTTTTTGCCGCTGCTCTTTCAACCTGACGTAATTGCCTGTAGGAAAGAGTCCTCAATTTGCCCTTATCAGCACGCACACGTGTGTACTGTGAATCAGCTACATACTTCTTGATTGCCAAGACACTTCATCCTGATCATCGCACAATGTTGATTGTAGTCATGCCTTGACCTAAACACTCCACAATTTGTTGCTTCTCAGCAGCCGACACATCCTTTTTCTTTCCCATTTTGGCAGAAAATGTAGGCTGCTTAATAATGTGAGAGAGCCTTCTTAAGTAGTCTTGCCTTTCATTGGACACACCTGCCAAACTAATTAGCACAGGTGTCTGCAATTGCTTACAGTGATATAAAGAGCCCTGACACACATCACCATCAATGAGTTTAACTGACAAACAAACAAATTCTTCCCTTATCACTCCAAAACACTTTTTGTATAATAATTTGGAACGCAGTGTACATGTGCTTTTCCACAAAACACCAGTGGTTCACGTAGTGAATCTTACAGTTCTAACTTGCCAACCGTGGTCTGTATGGAGTTGTTCAATAAAGGGCCCAAAATTAAGATAACATAGATGGGAGAGGTCTCTATGAATAGGAATTCCTAAGTATTTGATACCCTGTGAGGGCCAGGCAAAGGGAAAGTTGGACTGGATGGAATCCTATATGGATTTGGGGAGGGAGACATCGAGGGCCTCAGACTTCGCTGCATTGATTTTAAAATTTTACCATGTAACAAAGTGATCTATTTCAGCCATAACAGCATGGATGGATATATGTGATTGAGTGATATATACTAGGACATCATCAGCAAATAGAGAGCACTTGTACTCGGTGCCTCCCACCTCAATCCACCTAATATTGGGGTTATGGCGAATTGATGAGAGCAGGTGCTCCGTCACTAAGATGTATAAGAGAGGGGACAGAGGACATCACTGCGTTGTCCCATTGGTGATTGTGAAAGGTGATGAAAATGTTCTGACGCACCCCCTGGGCCTTGGGACACCCGGAGCCGGACCCTTTTTGGTGGATGCTGGTGGTTGTAGTCTTCGTGGCGGCGACCCGGTTCCGTGGCTCAGGGCGGTCAAACCAGTGGCGGAACTATTTATGTGGTTTTCATGTTTAAATGTCCGACTACGCCACCCGTGGATTTCGGTCAGAGTGAACCGCCGCTACAGGGCAGACCACTGAGGCTGGTGTTGTGGGTGCAGCAGAGCGTAGCATAACTCCCCACGGGAGGAGTATAGCCTCAGGGCAGTGTATGCGGAGGATGGGGGTGATGGTGCAGGGCAGCAGCAGTAACGACACGGAGTCAGTGATGCAGTTCAGGGCCTTTACTCACAGTTCTTATTATCCAGACCACGTCTGCAGGTAACGGCTGCCCACGTCGTACTGTGCTCACCAGGTGAGGGGCTCAGACAACTCCCAGATAACTTTGGAGCACTTCACAGGACCCCCTTTGTGTGTCCTTTGTCTGGCCTTTCTTACCAACACTTCTGTCCGGCTGCCTCGGGCCTCCTCTTGGTAAACTTGGCGCCAGTTTCCCTGACCCTATGTGGTGCCGTCCTAGCGGGTGTAGCGAGGGGCTGCACCACATAAAATGTCAGAGCCTCCGGTTTCTAGCTGAGGGTCGTTTCCTGCCTCCACTAGTTCGGGGACCGGTCTCCCCCTTTGGCCTGACCCCTCCACGCAGGTGGATTCGGGCGTGCGGTGGCGACTCGCCCGTCCGCACCCCTGGGATCCCTTCATTCCTCGTTCCTGGAGCCTTCTCCACTCCTCTTCCTTCCTTCTCCCTCTTCCAGGCCTGGGCCTCTGTTACTAGGCCCGCCTCCGGAGCAGAGCTCATGCAGAGCCCCTGCTCCCTGCCACTTCTGCTCAGACTTCTCTGCACTGAACTAAGATGGTGCCCACCTTTTATACTCCCTTCTCAATGCACCCAGGAACTGCTTCCTCCCTGCTCCTGCACTACAGGGTTCCCCTTCCTCAGTGTTCCCTCCCCCCACTCCAGCCAGGGACAGGGACTGTCGTGCCCATCTCAGGGGCATATTGGTCGCCCTGCCCCACGGCAATGTGGTGTAATGCATGCAGGTGTCGGGTCCTGATCCACACTCCATCCTTACCTGAGAGTGAGATATCACACCTCTGGGTGAGGTGCAATACGTCTGTAGCAACCGAGCCCTCAGGGTGCTACAGTTCCATTTATCTTCAGCCTAGGTGACGTATTGCGATACAGGGCCGTGATTTTGGCTATAAAAGGGTCCCCTAGACCCCTACCCCAAGCTTTTTAAGAGAATCATATATGGCGTGCCAGGAGACTCTATGGAATGCTTTCTCAGCATCCAACGAGAGTATCTAATTACAAATTTTTAACTGCATCTAGCCCAGGAAATACTTTGTGCCTAGTAGCAGTGTCTGCTAGTGAGCGGATTATCCCGGCTGTTAAGCAAGCTGCACCACCTGTAGTTTAGACACTTAATTTTTTCAAAGGAAATGCTTCGGGACCATGGGATACTTAGTGAAGAGCATCAGGAGGCACCCCAAGGCATAGGTGCTGGGACTGGCAGTAGGATGCCTTGCGGTGGACAGCCGAGCTCGATCCTTATAAAAGCTTTTTAACTGCAGCAGCTTTAGTGGACGCTACTGGAGCTGGAATTACCGCGGCTGCTGGCATGAGACTTGCCCTCCAATAGATCCTTGTAAATGGATTTAAAGTGTATTCATTCAAATTAGAGAGACAATTTAAATTAAAAAGCTTAGAGCTGCCTCCACCACAGGGGGGCTCGCTCGACCCACCAGCGGACAGGCACCAGTATTGGGAGAGGGGGGCTGGCCGTCAGGGTTCACCGCGGCTCTGGCACAAGCCCGGCGACACGGAGGTGGCACGGGCAGGAGCGGACTGGCCGTGTCGGCTTCTCACTTTTTGGATTTTAGAAGGGCATGACATGCCTATATCTGTGTTCGACGAACCGAACTCGAACACTACGGGGGTGGCTCAACACTAGTAAACAGCTCTTCAGACTCAACCATCTGTGTTACCCCAAGCCATAATGTATGTAGTTTCTTACAGTTAAAAGGGGGGAAGCCACCCAACCCACCTGGAATTGACGATGCCAACGTCATGTAAAACACAGCAAGGGGACTCCAAAAAGAGTTTCCATTTTTTCCAAAAATTGTGGCACAGACACCACTTAAGTGGCATCAATTGCCCCAGAGTTGCTTAAAACGGTTGGTGAGGTGATTTTACCAAATCCTCAAGCTTTTAGTCTCCCCAGGATGACACAGGGGTAGAAAAGTCCTTGCGGATCCATGATTTGTTCATCTTTATGAACGTGAGTCTGTCTACATTCTCAGTGGACAGCCGCGTGCGCTTATCTGTCAGCACACCACCAGCAGCGCTGAACACACATTCAGAGAGAACGCTGGCTGCAAGGCATGACAAGATCTCCAAGGCGTGAGTGGCGAGCTCCGGACATTTTTCCAGATTGGAATCCCAAAATGAGCAAGGGTCCAGTGACACAGTCATGGCTTTGATGTTCACTTGGAGATACTCCTGTACCATCCTCTCTAGGCGTTGACTATGTGTCAGACTTCTTGTCTCCTGTGGCCTTGCAAAGGATAGTCTAAAAAAGTGGTGAAACGATTCCACAAAATTGCTGTTACCAGCAGATACTGTGTTACTTTTACGGTTTGAGTGATGAAGACTCGACAGTCCCACGGTTTGCAAGTTAGAACTGTGAGATTCACTACGTGCACCACAGGTGTTTTGTGGAAAAGCACATGTAAGATTCTGCAGCAGCCTCTGCTGATACTCCTGCATGCGTGAATCCCTTTCTATGGCAGGAATTATTTCGGCAAATTTACTTTTGTACCGGGGATCTAAGAGTGTGGCAACCCAGTAGTGGGGATTACTTCGAATTCTGACAATCCAAGGGTCATGTTGGAGGCAGTGCAGCAAGAAGGCACTCATGTGTGTTGCGCATCCAGGAGGACCAAGTCCTTGTTGTGTTGGTAGCAAGGTAAGAATCATGCTTCCTTCCTCTGCCCTCTTCCCCCAACCTCACACAACAGAAATGAGATCAATGTCTCCCTCATCTGATGAGTCTTACATGCCCATCGCCAGTTTGTCCTCCACTTCTTCCTCGGCTCCTGCACCTTCCTCAACAGTTTGGCTGCTACCATGCGCCCTGGTTAATCCCTCTCCCCCACCCTCCCATGCCTGCCGCCTCAGTGCTGCCGACCGTCTGGACCTTGGAGATGTTTTCCCTTCTGCATACGACTCCTCCTCTACTTCCTCCACCTCCTCTTGTCCCACCACCTGACTCTGAATTCTGTTTAACGTGTGCTCCAGCATGTAAATCACCAGAATAGTCATGCTGATAATGGCATCGTCAGCACTAAACATCTTCTTCGCCATTTCAAAACTGTGCAGAAGTGTGTGTGGCGCCCCTGAGGGTTCAGTCGCCACAGAGGTACTGCATCTCACCCAGAGGTGTGGTATCTCACCCTCAGGTAAGAAAGGAGTATGGCTCGGGACCCTAACACCTGCATCCAATACATACAGCAAGTCTCAACTAGAAACCGGAGGCTGCAGCATTTCATGTACTGCAGGTCAAAGTCCACACCAGTCTCACTAAGAAGGTAGCCACTTAGGACCCAGGGGACGGAACACACGTCGCCCACCAAGGCCTGGGGATACCGGATAGAAGTGTCACTGGGTGTGAGGTGCAGGGAGAAGGCCAGAGAAAGGACACACAGAAGGGGGTCCTGCTAAGTACACCGGAGCTATCTGGGGGTGGACTGAGCCCCTCACTGAGTACGCACAGCACGACGGGGGAGATTGCTCTGGTGCCTGTTATCTGGACTGCAACAACTGTGAGTAAAGATCTTGGGACTGCATCACACGAACTCTGTGTTCATTACTGACTCCCTGCACTACAACCACCATCATCCACCCACACTGCCTTGAAGCTACTCTCTTCCTGTGGGGAGTAATAATACCATTGCTGCAAAACTACCAGCTTCAGAGGACTGTTCCGCAGCGGCGGCCCCTTTGGCCGCATTCCACAGGTGGCGTAGTCGGACATTATAAAACCCATATATACAAATTACCCTGGGATTGACCGCCCTGGGTCACGGACCGGGTCACCGCCACAGTGACTACAACCCCCAGCATCTACCGGCCCGGCTCCAGGTAACCCACGGCCCAAGGGGCGAGTCAACTTCATAGGTCCCTGATCTGAGACCACTCCTGCAGCGTGATTTGCCCCACCTCTGGATCTCGTTGGCCCAGGCTATACGTCAGAACGTATTGCACCAGGGCTTGTTGGTGCTGCCACAGTCGCTGCAACATGAGCAGAGTTGAATTCCACCGTGTCGGCACATCGCATTTCAGCCGGTGAACTGGCAGGCCCAACGACTTCTGTAGAGATGTAAGTCGTTGAGCTGCGGGATGCGAACGGCGGAAGTGAGCACACAGCGACCGTGCCCTCTGCAGAAGGCAGAATAGGGAAGATTTGTGATTGCAGTCCTTTTAAGGACTAGGTTACAGCATTTCCTACGACTTTTATCAGGCAGGTCTGTGCTCTTAAATAGATAGGTTGGGAGTAAAGACTAATTGTAATTGCAGTCCTTTTCAGGACTAAGTTACATCAGTTCCTATCAGTTTTTGCCAGGCAGGTCTGTGCCAGTGCTGTGCAAGTTTTTTTCACAGCATTTGGCTAAATCTAGCAAAGCTAATCCTTTTTGGCTTATTGCAGAGTGTGTTAGTCAGTGGAGTAGTCTATCTGTGTTGCAAGCTACACCACCTGTGTATAGAATACCAATTTTTTTACTGCACCTAGTGAAGTAAAATCTTTTGGGCATAGCATCATTCTATTAGTACATCTATACTGACCTACATAAGGTTGCAAATTGAATATAATTTTTTTCTGCATCTAGCTCTGAAAAAATATTTGGGCTTCTAGCAGTGTGTGGGATTTGGTCTATTAGACCATCTATACTGACCTCCATCAGGTTGCAAATTAAAAATAATTTTTTTCTGCATCTAGTTCTGAAAAAATATTTGGGCTTCTAGCAGTGTGTGGGACTTGGTCTATTAGTCCATCTATACTGACCTCCATCAGGTTGTAAATTAAAAATAATTTTTATCTGCATATAGCTCTGAAAAAATATTTGGCCTTCTAGCAGTGTGTGGGACTTGGTCTATTAGTCCATCTATACTGACCTCCATCAGGTTGCAAATTCAATATAATTTTTTTCTGCATCTAGCTCTGAAAAAATATTTGGGCTTCTAGCAGTGTGTGGGACTTTTTCTATTAGTCCATCTATACTGACCTCCATCAGGTTGCAAATTGAATATAATTTTTTTCTGCATCTAGCTCTGAAAAAATATTTGGGCTTTTAGCAGTGTGTGGGACTTGGTCTATTAGTCCATCTATACTGACCTCCATCAGGTTGCAAATTAAAAATAATTTTTTCTGCATCTAGCTCTGAAAAAATATTTGGGCTTCTAGCAGTGTGTGGGACTTGGTCTATTAGTCCATTTATACTGACCTCCATCAGGTTGCAAATTCAATATAATTTTTTTCTGCATCTAGCCCTGAAAAGATATTTGGGCTTCTAGCAGTGTGTGGGACTTGGTCTATTAGTCCATCTATACTGACCTCCATCAGGTTGCAAATTGAATATAATTTTTTTCTGCATCTAGCTCTGAAAAAATATTTGGGCTTCTAGCAGTGTGTGGGACTTGGTCTATTAGTCCATCTATACTGACCTCCATCAGGTTGCAAATTGAATATAATTTTTTTCTGCATCTAGCTCTGAAAAAATATTTGGGCTTTTAGCAGTGTGTGGGACTTGGTCTATTAGTCCATCTATACTGACCTCCATCAGGTTGCAAATTTAAAATAATTTTTTCTGCATCTAGCTCTGAAAAAATATTTGGGCTTCTAGCAGTGTGTGGGACTTGGTCTATTAGTCCATTTATACTGACCTCCATCAGGTTGCAAATTGAATATAATTTTTTTCTGCATCTAGCCCTGAAAAGATATTTGGGCTTCTAGCAGTGTGTGGGACTTGGTCTATTAGTCCATCTATACTGACCTCCATCAGGTTGCAAATTGAATATAATTTTTTTCTGCATCTAGCTCTGAAAAAATATTTGGGCTTCTAGCAGTGTGTGGGACTTGGTCTATTAGTCCATCTGTACTGACCTCCATCAGGTTGCAAATTAAAAATAATTTTTTTCTTCAGCTAGCTCTGAAAAAATATTTGGGCTTCTAGCAGTGTGTGGGACTTGGTCTATTAGTCCATCTATACTGACCTCCATCAGGTTGCAAATTGAATATAATTTTTTTCTGCATCTAGCTCTGAAAAAATATTTGGGCTTCTAGCAGTGTGTGGGACTTGGTCTATTAGTCCATCTATACTGACCTCCATCAGGTTCCAAATTAAAAATATTTTTTTTCTGCATCTAGCTCTGAAAAAATATTTGGGCTTCTAGCAGTGTGTGGGACTTGGTCTACTAGTCCATCTATACTGACCTCCATCAGGTTGCAAATTGAATATAATTTTTTTCTGCATATAGCTCTGAAAAAATATTTGGGCTTCTAGCAGTGTGTGGGACTTGGTCTATTAGTCCATCTGTACTGACCTCCATCAGGTTGCAAATTAAAAATAATTTTTTTCTTCAGCTAGCTCTGAAAAAATATTTGGGCTTCTAGCAGTGTGTGGGACTTGGTCTATTAGTCCATCTATACTGACCTCCATCAGGTTGCAAATTGAATATAATTTTTTTCTGCATCTAGCTCTGAAAAAATATTTGGGCTTCTAGCAGTGTGTGGGACTTGGTCTATTAGACCATCTATACTGACCTCCATCAGGTTGCAAATTAAAAATATTTTTTTTCTGCATCTAGCTCTGAAAAAATATTTGGGCTTCTAGCAGTGTGTGGGACTTGTTCTATTAGTCCATCTATACTGACCTCCATCAGGTTGCAAATTGAATATAATTTTTTTCTGCATCTACCTCTGAAAAAATATTTGGGCTTCTAGCAGTGTGTGGGACTTGGTCTATTAGTCCATCTATACTGACCTCCATCAGGTTGCAAATTGAATATAATTTTTTTCTGCATCTAACCCAGCCAATAGTTTTGGCCTAATACCACAGTTTGGCCACCCAGCTCTGCTCGGTTCCCATCCATTGTTTTTTTGTGCAAACAACTCCAGAGTTGTGAATTAGTTAACCACCAAAATGAGTGGAAAAAGGCCTGCTGCTGGTGGAAAGAGGAATAGGCGTGTTGGGAAGGGGAAAAAAGGTTGTGTCCGTGGGGTAGGTTTTAAAGCAACAGTAACATCTGCAGAAGAAAGAGCATCTTCCAGCCAAACTAAAATGTCTACTTATTTTAGCGGACAATGTGATAAGATCCCTTTCTTACGGCCACGCCAATCACTACAAATTCCAGATGAGGCACAAAAACAGCAGGTGCTTCAACGGATATCAAGTGCTCCTTTAAGTGGGCTCTTCTCCACAACCAACTTCAACATCACAAATACTCCAGTCCTCAAAGGTGTCACCCCAATCGCACTTGCTTCCTCACAGCTCCCAAATCTCCAGCTGCCCGTCTGAGTATGAGGTAGAACAGATGGTTGAGTCTGCAGAGCTGTTTACTCATACTATAGCCTGGGAATCAGAGGTCGGCTCCAGCGCTTCTGTGAATCCAGACGAGGAAATGGTCTGCACTGATGCCCAGAATCTTTATGAGTCGGATCCAGGACCAGACGCTGAAGGTTCTGACCATAATATAGACCCTCATTCCCAAACTGTAACTCATGTTGGTGTAGACAATGAGGAAGACGATGATTAGACTCAAATACATAATTGGAGCGACAACTTTAGTTTTTTGTCAGGGCAGGAACAGGTTGGCTCTGAGGACGACGGGTGTGATAACGCACAGGGTGATGATGATGAGGTTGGAGATCCCACTTACTGTAAACCCACAGTCAGCCAAGAAATGAGGTCAGCAGAGGAGGTGGAGGAGAATGCTAGTGACGACGAGGTCAGGTTGCGCCTTCCTGGACAGAGACGTAGTACTGGAAGCACGTCAACAACTGAATCCTCAAACACAACTCTGCCTCTCACCACAAGTCGTGGTGGCTCTTCAGGTCTCATGGGTGCTAAGCCTTGCGTAGCCTGGGCATTTTTTCAGATCGATAAAGATGACCCAACTCGTGTTATCTGTAACATTTGTCAGCAAAAGCTGAGTAGAGGCCAAAAAATACATAGTTTGAGTACTTCATGCATGAACCGGCACATGGACATGAAGCATAAGTTGCAGTGGGAAGCTCACTGTGCTACAATGCGACCTAGCCGGCCGGACCAACCACCGTCTGCCATATCTTGTGCATCCGCGGCCTCTTCATCCTCTGTGACTGGGGGGACAGCAGTCACACCTGTTTTGGGACGCAGACCTGCCACCTCTTTACCCGCAACAGCCAGCGTGATTGGCAGGTCATCATTTTCTTTGGAGGTGGTAACACCAGCTGGTGTTGAGCGCTGTCCGACATCGATAGCACCACCTTTGGATCAAGGCAACCTAACATGTCCGCCTGCATCTTCCTCACAGACCGGCAGTTTACCGGGGACACCCTTATCAACCCCGTCTAAGCACAATAGCCAGCCCTCGGTCCCTCAGATGTGGACAAGTAAAAGACCATTTCCTCCTAGCCATGAAAAATCTACTTGGTTGAATTTCACCACCTGCAAGCTCTTGGCTGCAGAAATGCTGCCTTTCCGCCTGGTGGACACAGAGGATTTTCGAGACCTTATGTCCGTCGCAGTACCCCAGTACCAGATGCCCAGTCGGCACTACTTCTCAAAGAAAGGTGTGCCTGCGCTCCACCTGCATGTCGCACACAACATCACTGCTTCTTTGAGAAACTCTGTGTGTGACAGGGTGCATTTCACCACAGACACTTGGACGAGTAGGCATGGACAGGGGCGTTACATGTCGCTGACTGGGCACTGCGTAACTATGGTGACAGCAGGACAAGGGGCTGCTGTCCAAGTCTTGCCGTCCCCACGAGTTGTGAGTCAATCCTCTTTATCTCAAAGTTCCTCCACTGCTTCTGCCTCCTCAACCCCCTCTCGGTCCTCCACCTGCACCCAAAGCCTGTCTGGTCATGCCACAAGCTTGCTAACTGCGCAGAAGGGATCCTGCACAACTCCTTACTATGCTGGCAGTAGGGCTCAACGTCATCAGGCGGTTTTTACTTTGAAATGTCTGGGAAATGTGAGTCACACAGCTGAGGAGTTGTGGTCAGCTCTGGAGAACCAATTTCATGAATGGTTGTCTCCACTGGACCTGAAACCAGGAAGGCCGTGTGCGACAATGCTGCAAACCTGGGTGCGGCCCTTCGCCGGGGCAATGTCACACACGTGCCTTGTATGGCTCACGTGTTGAACCTGGTTGTCCAGCAATTTTTAGCCCACTATCCCAGACTAGATGGCCTTCTGCAGAGGGCACGGTCGCTGTGTGCTCACTTCCGCCGTTCGCATCCCGCAGCTCCGCGCATAACATCTCTACAGAAGTCGTTGGGCCTGCCACTTCACCGGCTAAAATGCGATGTGCCTACCCGGTGGAATTCAACTCTGCACATGTTGCAGCGACTGTGGCAGCACCGACAAGCCCTGGTGCAATACGTTCTGACGTATAGCCTGGGCCAACGAGATCCAGAGGTGCGTCAAATTACGCTGGAGGAGTGGTCTCAGATCAGGGACCTATGCACCCTTCTGCACAGTTTTGAAATGGCGACAAAGATGTTTAGTGCTGACGATGCCATTATCAGCATGACTATTCCGGTGATTTACATGCTGGAGCACATGTTAAACAGAATTCGGAGTCAGGTGGTGGCACAAGAGGAGGTGGAGGCAGTAGAGGAGGAGGAGTTGTATGCGGAAGGGCTAACATCTGCAAGGTCCAGACGTTCGGCAGCACCAAGGCGGCAGGCATGTGAGGGTGGGGGAGATGGTTTTACCAGGGCGCTTGGTAGCAGCCAAACTAGTGAGGAAGGTGCAGGAGCCCAGGAAGAAGTGGAGGACGAACTGATGGAAGACTCATCAGATGAGGGAGACCTTGATCACATTTCTGTTGTGCGAGGTTGGAGGGAGAGGACAGAGGAAGGAAGCATGATTGTTACCTCGCCACCAACACAGCAGGGACTTGGTGCTCCTGGATGCGCAAGACACATGAGTGCCTTCTTGCTGCACTACCTGCAACATGACCCTCGAATTGTGAGAATTAGAAATAATCCTGACTACTGGGTTGCCACACTGTTAGATCCCTGGTACAAAAGTAAATTTGCCGAAATTATTCCTGCCATAGAAAGGGATGCACGCATGCAGGAGTATCAGCAGAGACTGTTGCAGAATCTTACATGTGCTTTTCCACAAAACACCTGTGGTGCACGTAGTGAATCTCACAGTTCCAACTTGCCAACCTTGGGCCCGTCGAGTGTTCAGCACTCAAACCGTAACAGAAACACAGTATCTGCTGGTAACATCAGTTTTGCGGAATCATTTCACCACTTTTTTAGCCCATCCTTTGCAAGGCCACAGGAGACAAGAAGTCTGACACATAGTCAATGCCTAGAGACGATGGTACAGGAGTATCTCCAAGTAAACATTGAAGCCATGACTGTGTCACTGGACCCTTGCTCTTTTTGGGCTTCCAATCTGGATAAGTGGCCGGAGCTAGCCACTTACGCCTTGGAGATCTTGTCATGCCCCGCAGCCAGCGTTCTGTCTGAACGTGTGTTCAGCGCTGCTGGTGGTGTGCTGACAGATAAGTGCACGCGGCTCTCCACTGATAATGTAGACAGACTCACGTTCATAAAGATGAACAAATCATGGATCCGAAACGACTTTTCTACCCCTGTGTCATCCTGGGGAGAGTAAAAGCTTGATGATTGGTTAAAATCACCTCTCCAACCGTTTTAAGCTTTCAAATTACTAATCATGTTTATCTGTATCTTGGCTGGAAAATAATTTGGGCTTTGTAGCAGTGTGCAGCACTGATTCTAATAGGCCATCTATACTAAGCTCCACCAGATTTAAAATTACTAATCATGTTTATCTGTATCTTGGTTGGAAAATAATTTGGGCTTTGTAGCAGTGTGAAGTACTGATTCTATTAGGCCATCTATACTAAGCTCCACCAGATTTAAAATTATTAATAATTTTTAGCTGCATCTAGCCCGGAAAATAATTTTGGGGCTCCAAGATGCGCAAGACACATAAGTGCCTTCTTGCTGCACTACCTGCAACATGACCCTCAGATTGTCAGAATTCGAAGTAATCCTGACTACTGGGTTGCCACACTCTTAGATCCCCCACACTCTTAGATCAACCTTTTCATTTTAATAAAGACGAAAAAAATGGTCATTTTTGAAATTATAAGCATTAGCAGGTTATTAGAAACTGAAATCAAACAGTTTTCAACTCAAAACTTTATTCTAGGTGATGTTACATTTGCACATAGGACCCCTTGTTCGAAAGGAGCTTCTGAACTCTATCGTCCATTGAATTTGTCAGGTTTTGGATGGTTTCTGCTTCAATTGTTTTGCATGAGGACAGAATACCCTCCCAGAGCTGTTGCTTAGATGTGAACTGCCTCCCGCCATCATAGACACTCCTTTTGATGATGCTCCAGAGGTTCTGAATGGGGTAGAGGTCAGGGGAGCATGGGGGTCACAGAATAAGTTTGTCCTCTTTTATGCCCATATTAGCCAGAGATGCAGATGTGTTATGTGCAGCATGAGACGTTGCATTATCATGCATAAAAATGATCTTGCTGTGGAATACAAGGTTCTTCTTCTTGAACCATGGCAGGAAGTGCTGTTTGAGAAACTCCACATACATTATGGAGTTCATTTTTACCCCTTCAGGGATCCTAAAGGGGCCGACAATCTCTCTCCCCATGATTCCAGCCCAAAACATTACTCCTCCTCCTCCTTGTTGGCGCTGTAGCTGTGTTTACGTGGAGTGTCCATCAACCAGCCATCCTCCACTCCATCCATCTGGACCATCGAGCATTGCACGGCACTCTTCCGTGAACAAAACAGTTTTGAAATCAGTCTTCATGAAATGTTTGGCCCACTGGAGCCGTTTCTGCTTGTGTGAAGTGGATAGAGGAGGTCGACAGGATGGTGTATACACAGCTGCAAACCTCTGAAGGACCCTGCATCTTGTTGTTCGGGGGACGTTGGAGGCACCAGCAGCTTCAAAAACTTGTGTGCTGCTATGAGAAGGCTTTTTTGCCGCTGCTCTTTTAACCTGACATAATTGCCTGTAGGAAAGAGTCCTCAATTTGCCCTTATCAGCATGCACACGTGTGTACTGTGAATCAGCTACATACTTCTTGATTGCCAAGACACTTCATCCTGATCATCGCACAATGTTGATTGTAGTCATGCCTTGACCTAAACACTCCACAATTTGTTGCTTCTCAGCAGCCGACACATCCTTTTTCTTTCCCATTTTGGCAGAAAATGTAGGCTGCTTAATAATGTGGGACAGCCTTCTTAAGTAGTCTTGCCTTTCATTGGACACACCTGCCAAACTAATTAGCACAGGTGTCTGCAATTGCTTACAGTGATATAAAGAGCCCTGCCACACATCACCATCAATGAGTTTAACTGACAAACAAACAAATTCTTCCCTTATCACTCCTAAACACTTTTTGCATAATAATTTGGAACACAGTGTACATGTGCTTTTCCACAAAACACCAGTGGTTCACGTAGTGAATCTTACAGTTCTAACTTGCCAACAGAGGTCTGTATGGAGTTGTTCAATAAAGGGCCCAAAATTAAGATAACATAGACGGGAAAGGTCTCTATGAATTCCTAAGTATTTGATACCCTGTGAGGGTCAGGCAAAGGGAAAGTTGGACTGGATGGAATCCTGTATGGATTTTGGGAGGGAGACATCGAGGGCCTCAGACTTCGCTGCATTGATTTTAAAATTTGACCATGTAACAAAGTGATCTATTTCAGCCATAACAGCAGGGATGGATATATGTGATTGAGTGATATATACTAGGACATCATCAGCAAATAGAGAGCACTTGTACTCAGTGCCTCCCACTTCAATCCACCTAATATTGGGGTTATGGCGAATTGATGAGAGCAGGTGCTCCTTCACTAGGATGTATAAGAGAGGGGACAGAGGACATCCCTGCCTTGTCCCATTGGTGATTATGAAAGTTGATTAAAATGTTCTGACGCGCCCCCTGGGCCTTGGGACACCCGGAGCCGGACCCTTTTTGGTGGATGCTGGTGGTTGTAGTCTCCGTGGCGGCGTCCCGGTTCCGTGGCTCAGGGCGGTCAAACCAGTGGCGGAACTATTTATGTGGTTTTGATGTTTAAATGTCTGACTATGCCACCCGTGGATTGCGGTCAGAGTGAACCGCCGCTGCAGAGCAGACCGCTGAGGCTGGTGTTGTGGGTGCAGCAGAGCGTAGCATAACTCCCCACGGGAGGAGTATAGCCTCAGGGCAGTGTATGCGGAGGATGGGGGTGATGGTGCAGGGCAGCAGCAGTAACGACACGGAGTCAGTGATGCAGTCCATGGCCTTTACTCACAGTTCTTATTATCCAGACCACTTCTGCAGGTAACGGCTGCCCACGTCATACTGTGCTTACCAGGTGAGGGGCTCAGGCAACTCCCAGATAACTTTGGAGCGCTTCACAGGACCCTCTTTGTGTGTCCTTTGTCTGGCCTTTCTTACCAATGCTTCTGTCCGGCTGCCTCGGGCCTCCTCTTGGTAAACTTGGCGCCAGTTTCCCTGACCCTATGTGGTGCCTTCCTAGCGGGTGTAGCAAGGGGCTGCGCCACATAAAATGTCACAGCCTCCGGTTTCTAGCTGAGGGTCGTTTCCCGCCTCCACTAGTTTCGGGGAACGGTCTCCCCCTTTGGCCTGACCCCTCCACGCAGGTGGATTTGAGCGTGAGGTGGCGACTTGCCCGTCCGCACCCCTGGGATCCCTTCGTTCCTCGTTCCTGGAGCCTTCTCCGCTCCTCTTCCTTCCTTCTCCCTCTTCCAGGTCTGGGCCTCTGTTACTAGGCCCGCCTCCGGAGCAGAGCTCATGCAGAGCCCCTGCTCCCTGTCACTTCTGCTCAGACTTCTCTGCACTGAACTAAGATGGTGCCCACCTTTTATACTTCCTTCTCAATGCACCCAGTAACTGCTTCCTCCCTGCTCCTGCACTACAGGGTTCCCCTTCCTCAGTGTTCCCTCCCCCCACTCCAGCCAGGGACAGGGACTGTCGTGCCCATCTCAGAGGCATATTGGTCGCCCTGCCCCACGGCAATGTGGTGTAATGCATGCAGGTGTCGGGGTCCTGATCCACACTCCATCCTTACCTGAGAGTGAGATATCACAACTCTGGGTGAGGTGCAATACCTCTGTAGCAACCGAGCCCTCGGGGTGCTACAGTTCCATTTATCTTCAGCCTAGGTGACGCATTGCAATACAGGGCCGTGATTTGGGCTATAAAAGGGTCCCCTAGATCCCTATCCCAAGCTTTTTAAGAGAATAATATATGGCGTGCCAGGAGACTCTATGGAATGCTTTCTCAGCATCCAACGAGAGTATCTAATTACACATTTTTAACTGCATCTAGCCCAGGAAATACTTTGTGCCTAGTAGCAGTGTCTGCTAGTCAGCGGGTTATCCCCGCTGTTAAGCAAGCTACACCACCTGTAGTTTGGACACTTAATTTTTTCAAAGGAAATGCTTCGGGACCCCGGGATACTCAGTGAAGAGCATCAGGAGGCACCCCAAGGCATAGGGGCTGGGACTGGCGGTAGGACGCCTTGAGGTGGACCGCCAAGCTCGATCCTTATAAAAGCTTTTTAACTGCAGCAGCTTTAGTGGACGCTACTGGAGCTGGAATTACACGGCTGCTCCCATGAGATTTGCCCTCCAATAGATCCTTGTAAAAGGATTTAAAGTGTATTCATTCAAATTAGAGAGACAATTTAAATTAAAAAACTTAGACCTGCCTCCACCATAGGGGGCTCGCTCGACCCACCAGCGGACAGGCACCAGTATTGGGAGAGGGAGGCTGGCCGTCAGGGTCCACCGCGGCTCTGGCACAAACCCGGCGACACGGAGGTGGCACGGGCAGGAACGGACTGGCAGTTTCGGCTTCTCACTTTTTGGATTTTAGAAGGGCATGAAATGCCTATATCTGTGTCTCCCCCTCCTTTTACTCCTCCACCTCTTTTCTTTTCGCATGACTATATGTACTTGTCACTTTTCCTTGTGTTAGTTATGTCTTCTCAGCAAGTTTGTCAGCTTTTGGACACCTTTGAAGGTGTTTTCTATGTGTTTCTATGTGTTTTTGTTTGCCTGCCATTGGTTTTAACGGTGTTCGAAGGTGTTCGACGAACAGTTCGACGAACAGTTCAGCGAACACAAGGGTGTTCAACGAACTGAACCGAACTCGAACACTATGGGGGTGGCTCAACACTAATTACCAGACAGGCTTTGGGTGCAGGTGGAGGACCGAGAGGAGGTTGAGGAGGCAGAAGCAGTGGAGGAACTTTGAGATAAAGAGGACTGATGTGCAACTCGTGGGGACGGCAAGACTTGGACAGCAGCCCCTTGTCCTGCTGTCACCATAGGTACCCAGTGCCCAGTCAGCGACATGTAACGCCCCTGTCCATGCCTACTCGCCCAAGTGTCTGTGGTGAAATGCACCCTGTCACACACAGAGTTTCTCAAAGAAGCGGTGATGTTGTGTGCGACATGCTGGTGGAGCGCAGGTAAACCTTTCTTTGAGAAGTAGTGCCGACTGGGCATCTGGTACTGGGGCACTGCGACGGACATAAGGTCTCGAAAATCCTCTGTGTCCACCACGCGGAAAGGCAGCATTTCTGTAGCCAACAGCTTGCAGATGGTGAAATTCAACCTCTTAGCTTTGTCATGGCCAGGAGGAAATGGTCTTTTACTTGTCCACATCTGAGGGACCGAGGGCTGGCTGTTGTGCTTAGACGGGGTTGAGTAGGGTGTCCCCGGCAAACTTGCCGGTCTGTGAAAAAGATGCAGGCGGAAAAGTTAGGTTGCCTTGATCCAAAGGTGGTGATCTCGATGTCGGAGAGCGCTCAACACCAGCTGGTGTTTCCACTTCCAAATGAAATGATGACCTGCCAATCACACTGGCTGTTACGGGAAAAGAGGTGGCAGGTCTGCATCCAAAAACATGTGTGACTGCTGTCCCCCCAGTCACAGAGGATAAAGAGGCCGCGGATGCACAAGATGGGGCAGTTGGTGGTTGGTCCGGCCCGCTAGGCCGCATTGTAGCACAGTGAGCTTCCCACTGCAACTTATGCTTCATATCGATGTGCCGGTTCATGCATGAAGTACTCAATCTATGGATTTTTTGTTCTCTACTTAGCTTTTGGTGACAAATATTACAGATAACACGAGTTGGGTCATCCTTATCGATCTGAAAAAATGCCCAGGCTATGCAAGGCTTAGAGCCCATGCGACCTGAAGAGCCACTACGACTTGTGGTCAGAGGCAGAGTTGTGGTTGAGGATGCAGTTGTTGACGTACTTCCAGTACTCCGTCTCTGTCCAGGAAGGCGCAACCTAACCTCATCTTCAATAGCATCTGTGACGCCCTGCTGCGCTTGGTGTCACAGATCCTAGAAGAGTGTATTGATGGAATCCTCCACAAGAGGCCCCCATAAACATTCACACATCTCTGCCTTCCACCTCAGACCAGCAGAGGAAGCCCGTTAGGGATAAAAATAGGGAAGGTGGAGCTAGGCAGTTCAGTTCCTCTGAAGAGTTCCTGCAGTAGAGAAGCCTAAGAGAAGTCAGTCTGCAGTGGAGCTCAGTCTAGTCTAGAGAACTCAGTTAATAGTTCAACAGTGGAGCACGAGGCTCCTGTTAGCTAGATTCAGGGAGCTCAATTAGAGCTTAAGGTGTGCCGGCGCCATAAGATCGGTGTAGCGCAGCAAGCTGCAGTTAGTGTGTATAGCCTAGTGAGGGCCCGAGTAGGCCGAAGGCGAGTGGAGAGTTAGTACATAGGGGGCAGAGGAGCTTAACCAGCTCACCCAGAAGCATTTACCGGACACCAGATCCGAGCTTTCCGGGATCTCTATGACCCAGTAAGGCATAACCGGAATCCCTGGAGAACTTCAAGTCCCAGGATCGCTAAGGTGCTGATATGTAACAGAGCCAGGAGACGCTTAGGCCCCGCATACTGGGAGCGTGAACTCCAAGACAAGGCGGCCCTACCACAAGGTCAGCCAGCGCAGGACAGAGACAAAGTTAAGCCTATCTCCAGGCAAGTCAGAAACTTACTACGCAGAGGCAAGAAACAGGAGGCCCTACACCCGCTCACTGGGGAGGATCCTGATATGCACCCTTCACCATACAGTGCTCCAGGATGTGCCTGAATTTCCAGCAGTAAAAGGTACTGAAGTGACTACCGTGTCCGTTCCCGTTCTTGCTCTGACCCAGCTGGGTCTCGCCTGTCCTGCATTCCCCCTGCATACGCTTTTCTGAGGCCTAGCTCCACCTGTGGGGAGCTATACCATTGAGCTGCCTTATCACCGGCCTCAGTGGACTGCTGCAGCGCTGGTGCTTCTCACCAGATACCACAGGTGGCATCACAAACTCTTATTAAATTAACAATTATCCAACTTTTTAAAGAGTGACCCCAGTGTACGGGCCCGGGAGCCGACCACTGCGACATCCACAAGGCCAGGCAAAGGCCCGGGTACTGAGTCATCCCCATCACCTGGGCTAGTCACATACTCCTCCATCTCCTCTGCTGACCTCATCGACTGGCTGACTGTGGGTTGACAGTAAGTGGGATCTCCAACCTCGTCATCATCACCATGTGTGTTCTCACACCCGTTGTCCTGAGAGCCAACCTCTTCCTGCCATGACCGAAAAGTCAAGTTGTCGCTCCAATCAGGTATTTGAGTCTCATCATCGTCTTCATCATTGTCTCCACCAACAGGAGTTACAGTTTGGGAACGAGGGTCTACATTATGCTCAGAAACTTGTTCATCTGGTCCTGGATCCGACTCATAACGATTCTGGGCATCAGTGCAGATAATTTCCTCGTCTGGATTAACAGAAGCTCTGGAGCAGACCTCCGTTTCCCAGGCTATAGTATGAGTAAACAGCTGTGCAGACTCTACCATCTGTGTTACCCCATACTCAGACGGGCAGCTGGAGACTTGGGAGATGTGAGGAAGCAAGTGCGATTGGGGTGACACCTCTGAGGACTGGAGTATTTGTGATGTTGAAGTTGAGGTGGAGGATAGCCCACTTGAAGGAGCACTTGAAATCCATTGAAGCACCTGCTGTTTTTGTGCCTCATCTGGAATTTGTAGCGATGGGCGTGTCCGTAAGAAAGGGATCGTATCATATTGTCCACGAAAATAAGTAGACATCTTAGTTTGGCTGGAAGATGGTCTTTCTTCTGCAGATGTTACCCCCCCCGACCGCGGGGGGGCTCGACCCACCAGCGGACAGGCACCAGTATTGGGAGAGGGGGAGCTGGCCGTCAGGGTTCACCGCGGCTCTGGCACTAACCCGGTCGCACGGGCAGGAACGGACTGGCCGTGTCGGCTTCGCACTCCAGCGTAGTCGCTCTGCCCGCTCGCGCCCGTAACCTCAAAGGGATGCGCAAGTGGCATTTCTTCCCAGGGCTGTTCCCCGCCCAGCAGGAACGTGGGGGAGCTCAGGTCAGCCTTCCACTGTACTCCCTTACCTCCCTCGCCCTCTTTCCTTCTTCCGTTCTCCATCTAACCCCTCGGCTCTGTGGTGTCTGCTCTCCCTCCAGCTCTCTCCTTCTCACAGGTGGACTACCGCGTGTATTCACACTGTGGCGAATCTTTTGGGCCCAGGCATAAGAAGTTGTAGAGGTAATGGATAATATGTGCCCCCTTAGAAACGTCCATTACAACCCATTCGAGGAAGCAACTAAACGCCTCAAATAGTGAGCAGGATCTGGACCACCCCATGGGCAAACAGCGATCTATATAGTATACTCCTTCCCAGAAGCAGCCCAATAGGTGGACACTATTCGAAGGCACAGGTAGTAAGTAACCGGAGCGCCGCATCAATGTCTGTTTTGGCCATTAGGGTGACCCTTCCCAACTTCTTGATCCGCCTGATTGCCTTGTCAAAGGATGCACAGTATATACTACTGTACTTGGTTCCGCGTCGATGTTGTCGTTTACGGACCTGCCTCTTGGATATGACAAATGGTGGATTAGTCCGAATGTATTGGGTTCTCTTTTTGGCACCACTCACAACGGGGATACCACTACGTCTTTTAAGGAAAGTGTTCTGAATGGAACCGCCATTCTACCTAAAGATATTTATTTTTTTAATTTTCTTGTCACAACTAGTGTTGAGCCACCCCCGTAGTGTTCGAGTTCAGTTCGGTTCGTCGAACACCCGTGTGTTCGCCGAACTGTTCGTCGAACTGTTCGTCGAACACCTTCGAACACCGTTAAAACCAATGGCAGGCAAACAAAAACACATAGAAACACATAGAAAACACCTTCAAAGGTGTCCAAAAGCTGACAAACTGCTCAGAAGACATAACTAACACATGGAAAAGTGACAAGTACATATAGTCATGCGAAAATAAAAGAGGTGGAGGAGTAAAAGGAGGGGGAGACACAGATATAGGCATGTCATGCCCTTCTAAAATCCAAAAAGTGAGAAGCCGACACGGCCAGTCCGCTCCTGCCCGTGCCACCTCCGTGTCGCCGGGTTTGTGCCAGAGCCGCGGTGAACCCTGACGGCCAGCCCCCCTCTCCCAATACTGGTGCCTGTCCGCTGGTGGGTCGAGCGAGCCCCCCTGTGGTGGAGGCAGCTCTAAGCTTTTTAATTTAAATTGTCTCTCTAATTTGAATGAATACACTTTAAATCCATTTACAAGGATCTATTGGAGGGCAAGTCTCATGCCAGCAGCCGCGGTAATTCCAGCTCCAGTAGCGTCCACTAAAGCTGCTGCAGTTAAAAAGCTTTTATAAGGATCGAGCTCGGCTGTCCACCGCAAGGCATCCTACTGCCAGTCCCAGCCCCTATGCCTTGGGGTGCCTCCTGATGCTCTTCACTAAGTATCCCATGGTCCCGAAGCATTTCCTTTGAAAAAATTAAGTGTCTAAACTACAGGTGGTGCAGCTTGCTTAACAGCCGGGATAATCCGCTGACTAGCAGACACTGCTACTAGGCACAAAGTATTTCCTGGGCTAGATGCAGTTAAAAATTTGTAATTAGATACTCTCGTTGGATGCTGAGAAAGCATTCCATAGAGTCTCCTGGCACGCCATATATGATTCTCTTAAAAAGCTTGGGGTAGGGGTCTACGGGACCCTTTTATAGCCAAAATCACGGCCCTGTATCGCAATACGTCACCTAGGCTGAAGATAAATGGAACTGTAGCACCCTGAGGGCTCGGTTGCTACAGACGTATTGCACCTCACCCAGAGGTGTGATATCTCACTCTCAGGTAAGGATGGAGTGTGGATCAGGACCCGACACCTGCATGCATTACACCACATTGCCGTGGGGCAGGGCGACCAATATGCCCCTGAGATGGGCACGACAGTCCCTGTCCCTGGCTGGAGTGGGGGGAGGGAACACTGAGGAAGGGGAACCCTGTAGTGCAGGAGCAGGGAGGAAGCAGTTCCTGGGTGCATTGAGAAGGGAGTATAAAAGGTGGGCACCATCTTAGTTCAGTGCAGAGAAGTCTGAGCAGAAGTGGCAGGGAGCAGGGGCTCTGCATGAGCTCTGCTCCGGAGCCGGGCCTAGTAACAGAGGCCCAGGCCTGGAAGAGGGAGAAGGAAGGAAGAGGAGCGGAGAAGGCTCCAGGAACGAGGAATTGAGGGATCCCAGGGGTGCGGACGGGCGAGTCGCCACCGCACGCCCGAATCCACCTGCGTGGAGGGGTCAGGCCAAAGGGGGAGACCGGTCCCCGAACTAGTGGAGGCAGGAAACGACCCTCAGCTAGAAACCGGAGGCTCTGACATTTTATGTGGTGCAGCCCCTCGTTACACCCGCTAGGAAGGCACCACATAGGGTCAGGGAAACTGGCGCCAAGTTTACCAAGAGGAGGCCCGAGGCAGCCGGACAGAAGTGTTGGTAAGAAAGGCCAGACAAAGGACACACAAAGGGGGTCCTGTGAAGTGCTCCAAAGTTATCTGGGAGTTGTCTGAGCCCCTCACCTGGTGAGCACAGTACGACGTGGGCAGCCGTTACCTGCAGACGTGGTCTGGATAATAAGAACTGTGAGTAAAGGCCCTGAACTGCATCACTGACTCCGTGTCGTTACTGCTGTTGCCCTGCACCATCACCCCCATCCTCCGCATACACTGCCCTGAGGCTATACTCCTCCCGTGGGGAGTTATGCTACGCTCTGCTGCACCCACAGCACCAGCCTCAGCGGTCTGCCCTGTAGCGGCGGTTCACTCTGACCGCAATCCACGGGTGGCGTTGTCGGACATTTAAACATCAAAACCACATAAATAGTTCCGCCACTGGTTTGACCGCCCTGAGCCACGGAACCGGGTCACCGCCACGAAGACTACAACCACCAGCATCCACCAAAAAGGGTCCAGCTCCGGGTGTCCCAAGGCCCAGGGGGTGCGTCAGAACATTTTCATCACCTTTCACAATCACCAATGGGACAAGGCAGTGATGTCCTCTGTCCCCTCTCTTATACATCCTAGTGACGGAGCACCTGCTCTCATCAATTCGCCATAACCCCAATATTAGGTGGATTGAAGTGGGAGGCACCGAGTACAAGTGCTCTCTATTTGCTGATGATGTCCTAGTATATATCACTCAATCACATATATCCATCCATGCTGTTATGGCTGAAATAGATCACTTTGTTACATGGTAAAATTTTAAAATCAATGCAGCGAAGTCTGAGGCCCTCGATGTCTCCCTCCCCAAATCCATATAGGATTCCATCCAGTCCAACTTTCCCTTTGCCTGGCCCTCACAGGGTATCAAATACTTAGGAATTCCTATTCATAGAGACCTCTCCCATCTATGTTATCTTAATTTTGGGCCCTTTATTGAACAACTCCATACAGACCACGCTTGGCAAGTTAGAACTGTAAGATTCACTACGTGAACCACTGGTGTTTTGTGGAAAAGCACATGTACACTGCGTTCCAAATTATTATGCAAAAAGTGTTTAGGAGTGATAAGGGAAGAATTTGTTTGTTTGTCAGTTAAACTCATTGATGGTGATGTGTGTCAGGGCTCTTTATATCACTGTAAGCAATTGCAGACACCTGTGCTAATTAGTTTGGCAGGTGTGTCCAATGAAAGGCAAGACTACTTAAGAAGGCGCTCTCACATTATTAAGCAGCCTACATTTTCTGCCAAAATGGGAAAGAAAAAGGATGTGTCGGCTGCTGAGAAGCAACAAATTGTGGAGTGTTTAGGTCAAGGCATGACTACAATCAACATTGTGCGATGATCAGGATAAGGTGTCTTGGCAATCAAGAAGTATGTAGCTGATTCACAGTACACACGTGTGCGTGCTGATAAGGGCAAATTGAGGACTCTTTCCTACAGGCAATTACGTCAGGTTGAAAGAGCAGCGGCAAAAAAGCCTTGTCATAGCAGCAGACAAGTTTTTGAAGCTGCTTGTGCCTCCAACGTCCCCCGAACAACAAGATGCAGGGTCCTTCAGAGGTTTGCAGCTGTGCATGCACCATCCTGTCGACCTCCTCTATCCACTTCACACAAGCAGAAACGGCTCCAGTGGGCCAAACATTACATGAAGACTGATTTCAAAACTGTTTTGTTCACGGATGAGTGCCGTGCAGCGCTCGATGGTCCAGATGGATGTAGTGGAGGATGGCTGGTTGATGGACACCCCACGCAAACACGGCTACAGCGCCAACAAGGAGGAGGTGGAGTAATGTTTTGGGCTGGAATCATGGGGAGAGAGATTGTCGGCCCCTTTAGGATCCCTGAAGGCGCTAAAGATGAACTCCATAATGTATGTGGATTTTCTCAAACAGCACTTCCTGCCATGGTTCAAGAAGAAGAACCGTGTATTTCACAGCAAGATCATTTTTCTGCATGATAATGCACCATCTCATGCTGCACATAAAACATCTGCATCTCTGGCTGATATGGGCATAAAAGGGGACAAACTTATGGTGTGACCCCCATGCTCCCCTGACCTCTACCCCATTCAGAACCTTTGGAGCATCATTAAAAGGAGTGTCTATGATGGCGGGAGGCAGTTCACATCTAAGCAACAGCTCTGGGAGGGTATTCTGTCCTCATGCAAAACAATTGAAGCAGAAACCATCCAAAACCTGACAAATTCAATGGACGAGAGAGTTCAGAAGCTCCTTTCGAACAAGGGGTCCTATGTGAAAATGTAACATCACCTAGAATAAAGTTTTGAGTTGAAAACTGTTTGATTTCAGTTTCTAACAACCTGCTAATGCTTATAATTTCAAAAATGACCATTTTTTTGGTCTTTATTAAAATGAAAAGGTTGATCGAAAAGTTTGGGGGATCTAAGAGTGTGGCAACCCAGTAGTCATGATTACTTCGAATTCTGACAATATGAGGGTCATGCTGCAGGTAGTGCAGCAAGAAGGCACTTATGTGCCTTGCGCATCTCGGAGCCCCAAAATTATTTTCCGGGCTAGATGCAGCTAAAAATTATTTTTAATTTTAAATCTGGTGAAGCTTTAGTATAGATGGCCTAATAGGATCAGTGCTGCACACTGCTACAAAGCCCAAATTATTTTCCAGTCAAGATACAGATAAACATGATTAGTAATTTGAAAGCTTAAAACGGTTGGTAGGGTGATTTTAACCAATCATCAAGCTTTTACTCTCCCCAGGATGACACAGGGGTAGAAAAGTCGTTTCGGATCCATGATTTGTTCATCTTTATGAACGTGAGTCTGTCTACATTATCAGTGGAGAGCCGCGTGCGCTTATCTGTCAGCACACCACCAGCAGCGCTGAACACACGTTCAGACAGAACGCTGGCTGCGGGGCATGACAAGATCTCCAAGGCGTAAGTGGCTAGCTCCGGCCATTTATCCAGATTGGAAGCCCAAAAAGAGCAAGGGTCCAGTGACACAGTCATGGCTTCAATGTTTACTTGGAGATACTCCTGTACCATCGTCTCTAGGCGTTGACTATGTGTCAGACTTCTTGTCTCCTGTGGCCTTGCAAAGGATGGGCTAAAAAAGTGGTGAAATGATTCCGCAAAATTGATGTTATCAGCAGATACTGTGGTTCTGTTACGGTTTGAGTGCTGAACACTTGACGGTCCCACGGTTGGCAAGTTGGAACTGTGAGATTCACTACGTGCACCACTGGTATTTTGTGGAAAAGCACATGTAAGATTCTGCAACACTCTCTGCTGATACTCCTGCATGCGTGCATCCCTTTCTATGGCAGGAATAATTTCTGCAAATTTACTTTTGTACTGGGGATCTAACAGTGTGGCAACCCAGTAGTCAGGATTATTTCTAATTCTCACAATTCGAGGGTCATGTTGCAGGTAGTGCAGCAAGAAGGCACTAATGTGTGTTGCGCATCCAGGAGCACCAAGTCCCTGTTGTGTTGGTGGCGAGGTAACAATCATGCTTCCTTCCTCTGTCCTCTCCCCCCAACCTCGCACAACAGAAATGTGATCAAGGTCTCCCTCATCTGATGAGTCTTCCATCAGTTCGTCCTCCACTTCTTCCTGGGCTCCTGCACCTTCCTCACTAGTTTGGCTGCTACCATGCGCCCTGGTAAAACCATCTCCCCCACCCTCACATGCCTGCCGCCTTGGTGCTGCCGACCGTCTGGACCTTGCAGATGTTAGCCCTTCCGCATACAACTCCTCCTCCTCTACTTCCTCCACCTCCTCTTGTGCCACCACCTGACTCCGAATTCTGTTTAACATGTGCTCCAGCATGTAAATCACCGGAATAGTCATGCTGATAATGGCATCGTCAGCACTAAACATCTTCGTCGCCATTTCAAAACTGTGCAGAAGGGTGCATAGGTCCCTGATCTGAGACCACTTCTCCAGCGTGATTTGCCCCACCTCTGAATCTCGTTGGCCCAGGCTATACGTCAGAACGTATTGCACCAGGGCTTGTCGGTGCTGCCACAGTCGCTGCAACATGTGCAGAGTTGAATTCCACCGGGTAGGCACATCGCATTTTTGCCGGTGAAGTGGCAGGCCCAACGACTTCTGTAGAGATGTAAGTCGCTGAGCTGCGGGATGCGAACGGCGGAAGTGAGCACACAGCGACCGTGCCCTCTGCAGAAGGCCATCTAGTCTGGGATAGTGGGCTAAAAATTGCTGGACAACCAGGTTCAACATGTGAGCCATACAAGGCACGTGTGTGACATTGCCCCGGCGAAGGGCCGCACCCAGGTTTGCAGCATTGTCGCACACGGCCTTCCCTGGTTTCAGGTCCAGTGGAGACAACCATTCATGAAATTGGTTCTCCAGAGCTGACCACAACTCCTCAGCTGTGTGACTCACATTTTCCAGACATTTCAATGTAAAAACCGCCTGATGACGTTGAGCCCTACTGCCAGCATAGTAAGGAGGTGTGCAGGATCCCTTCTGCGCAGTTAGAAAGCTTGTGGCATGACCAGACAGGCTTTGGGTGCAGGTGGAAGACCGAGAGGAGGTTGAGGAGGCAGAAGCAGTGGAGCAACTTTGACATAAAGAGGATTGACGCACAACTCGTCGGGACGGCAAGACTTGGACAGCAGCCCCTTGTCCTGCTGTCACCATAGTTACCCAGTGCCCAGTCAGCGACATGTAACGCCCCTGTCCATGCCTACTCGTCCAAGTGTCTGTGGTGAAATGCACCCTGTCACACACAGAGTTTCTCAAAGAAGCGGTGATGTTATGTGCGACATGCTGGTGGAGCGCAGGCACACCTTTCTTTGAGAAGTAGTGCCGACTGGGCATCTGGTACTGGGGCACTGCGACGGACATAAGGTCTCGAAAATCCTCTGTGTCCACCAGGCGGAAAGGCAGCATTTCTGTAGCCAAGAGCTTGCAGATGGTGAAATTCAACCTCTTAGCTTTCTCATGGCTAGGAGGAAATGTTCTTTTACTTGTCCACATCTGAGGGACCGAGGGCTGGCTATTGTGCTTAGACGGGGTTGATAAGGGTGTCCCCGGCAAACTGCCGGTCTGTGAGGAAGATGCAGGCGGACATGTTAGGTTGCCTTGATCCAAAGGTGGTGCTATCGATGTCGGACAGCGCTCAACACCAGCTGGTGTTACCACCTCCAAAGAAAATGATGACCTGCCAATCACGCTGGCTGTTGCGGGTAAAGAGGTGGCAGGTCTGCGCCCCAAAACAGGTGTGACTGCTGTCCCCCCAGTCACAGAGGATGAAGAGGCCGCGGATGCACAAGATATGGCAGACGGTGGTTGGCCCGGCCGGCTAGGCCGCATTGTAGCACACTGAGCTTCCCACTGCAACTTATGCTTCATGTCCATGTGCCGGTTCATGCATGAAGTACTCAAACTATGTATTTTTTGGCCTCTACTTAGCTTTTGCTGACAAATGTTACAGTTAACACGAGTTGGGTCATCTTTATCGATCTGAAAAAATGCCCAGGCTATGCAAGGCTTAGCACCCATGCGACCTGAAGAGCCACCACGACTTGTGGTGAGAGGCAGAGTTGTGTTTGAGGATGCAGTTGTTGACGTGCTTCCAGTACTACGTCTCTGTCCAGGAAGGCGCAACCTGACCTCGTCGTCACTAGCATCTTCCTCCACCTCCTCTGCTGACCTCATCTCTTGGCTGACTGTGGGTTGACAGTAAGTGGGATCTCCGACCTCATCATCATCACCCTGTGCGTTATCACACCCGTCGTCCTCAGAGCCAACCTGTTCCTGCCCTGACAAAAAACTAAAGTTGTCGCTCCAATCAGGTATTTGAGTCTTATCATTGTCTTCCTCATTGTCTCCACCAACAGGAGTTACAGTTTGGGAATGAGGGTCTACATTATGGTCAGAACCTTCTGCGTCTGGTCCTGGATCCGACTCATAAAGATTCTGGGCATCAGTGCAGATCATTTCCTCGTCTGGATTCACAGAAGCGCTGGAGTCGACCTCTGATTCCCAGGCTATAGTATGAGTAAACAGCTCTGCAGACTCAACCATCTGTTCTACCTCATGCTCAGACGGGCAGCTGGAGATTTGGGAGCTGTGAGGAAGCAAGTGCGATTTGGGTGACACCTTTGAGGACTGGAGTATTGGTGATGTTGAAGTTGATGTGGAGGAGAGCCCACTTAAAGGAGCACTTGATATCCGTTGAAGCACCTGCTGTTTTTGTGCCTCATCTGGAATTTGTAGCGATTGGCGTGGCCGTAAGAAAGGGATCTTATCACATTGTCCGCTAAAAGAAGTAGACATTTTAGTTTGGTTGGAAGATGGTCTTTCTTCTGCAGATGTTACTGTTGCTTTAACACCTACCCCACGGACACAACCTTTTTTCCCCTTCCCAAGACGCCTATTCCCCTTTCCACCAGCAGCAGGCCTTTTTCCACTCATTTTGGTGGTTAACTAATTCACAACTCTGGAGTTGTTTGCACAAAAAAACAATGGATGGTAACCGAGCAGAGCTGAGTGGCCAAACTGTGGTATTAGGCCAAAACTATTGGCTGGGTTAGATGCAGAAAAAAATTATTTTGAATTTGCAACCTGATGGAGGTCAGTATAGATGGATTAATAGAACAAGACCCACACACAGCTAGAAGCCCAATATTTTTTCAGAGGTAGATGCAGGAAAAAAATATATTCAGTTTGCAACCTGATGGAGGTCAGTATAGATGGACTAATACAACAAGTCCCACACACAGCTAGAAGCCCAAATATTTTTTCAGAGGTACTATAGATGCAGATAAAAATTAGTTTTAATTTGCAACCTGATGGAGGTCAGTATAGATGGACTAATAGAGAAAGTCCGACACACTACTAGAAGGCCAAATATTTTTTCAGAGGTAGATGCAGAAAAAAATATATTCAGTTTGCAACCTGATGGAGGTCAGTATAGATGGACTAATAGAGAAAGTCCGACACACTACTAGAAGGCCAAATATTTTTTCAGAGCTAGATGCAGAAAAAAATTATATTCAGTTTGCAACCTGATGGAGGTCAGTATAGATGGATTAATAGAACAAGACCCACACACAGCTAGAAGCCCAATATTTTTTCAGAGCTAGATGCAGAAAAAAATATATTCAGTTTGCAACCTGATGGAGGTCAGTATAGATGGACTAATACAACAAGTCCCACACACAGCTAGAAGCCCAATATTTTTTCAGAGGTAGATGCAGAAAAAAATATATTCAGTTTGCAACCTGATGGAGGTCAGTATAGATGGACTAATACAACAAGTCCCACACACAGCTAGAAGCCCAAATATTTTTTCAGAGGTACTGTAGATGCAGATAAAAATTAGTTTTAATTTGCAACCTGATGGAGGTCAGTATAGATGGACTAATAGAGAAAGTCCGACACACTACTAGAAGGCAAAATATTTTTTCAGAGATAGATGCAGAAAAAAATTATATTAAGTTTGCAATCTGATGGAGGTCAGTATAGATGGACTAATAGAGAAAGTCCGACACACTACTAGAAGGCCAAATATTTTTTCAGAGCTAGATGCAGAAAAAAATTATATTCAGTTTGCAACCTGATGGAGGTCAGTATAGATGGATTAATAGAACAAGACCCACACACAGCTAGAAGCCCAATATTTTTTCAGAGGTAGATGCAGAAAAAAATATATTCAGTTTGCAACCTGATGGAGGTCAGTATAGATGGACTAATACAACAAGTCCCACACACAGCTAGAAGCCCAAAATATTTTTTCAGAGGTACTGTAGATGCAGATAAAAATTAGTTTTAATTTGCAACCTGATGGAGGTCAGTATAGATGGACTAATAGAGAAAGTCCGAAACACTACTAGAAGGCCAAATATTTTTTCAGAGCTAGATGCAGAAAAAAATTATATTCAGTTTGCAACCTGATGGAGGTCAGTATAGATGGATTAATAGAACAAGACCCACACACAGCTAGAAGCCCAATATTTTTTCAGAGGTAGATGCAGAAAAAAATATATTCAGTTTGCAACCTGATGGAGGTCAGTATAGATGGACTAATACAACAAGTCCCACACACAGCTAGAAGCCCAATATTTTTTCAGAGGTAGATGCAGAAAAAAATATATTCAGTTTGCATCCTGATGGAGGTCAGTATAGATGGACTAATACAACAAGTCCCACACACAGCTAGAAGCCCAAATATTTTTTCAGAGGTACTGTAGATGCAGATAAAAATTAGTTTTAATTTGCAACCAGATGGAGGTCAGTATAGATGGACTAATAGAGAAAGTCCGACACACTACTAGAAGGCCAAATATTTTTTCAGAGCTAGATGCAGAAAAAAATTATATTCAGTTTGCAACCTGATGGAGGTCAGTATAGATGGATTAATAGAACAAGACCCACACACAGCTAGAAGCCCAATATTTTTTCAGAGGTAGATGCAGAAAAAAATATATTCAGTTTGCAACCTGATGGAGGTCAGTATAGATGGACTAATACAACAAGTCCCACACACAGCTAGAAGCCCAATATTTTTCCAGAGGTAGATGCAGAAAAAAATATATTCAGTTTGCAACCTGATGGAGGTCAGTATAGATGGACTAATACAACAAGTCCCACACACAGCTAGAAGCCCAAATATTTTTTCAGAGGTACTGTAGATGCAGATAAAAATTAGTTTTAATTTGCAACCTGATGGAGGTCAGTATAGATGGACTAATAGAGAAAGTCCGACACACTACTAGAAGGCCAAATATTTTTTCAGAGCTAGATGCAGAAAAAAATTATATTCAGTTTGCAACCTGATGGAGGTCAGTATAGATGGACTAATAGAGAAAGTCCGACACACTACTAGAAGGCCAAATATTTTTTCAGAGCTAGATGCAGAAAAAAATTATATTCAGTTTGCAACCTGATGGAGGTCAGTATAGATGGATTAATAGAACAAGACCCACACACAGCTAGAAGCCCAATATTTTTTCAGAGGTAGATGCAGAAAAAAATATATTCAGTTTGCAACCTGATGGAGGTCAGTATAGATGGACTAATACAACAAGTCCCACACACAGCTAGAAGCCCAATATTTTTTCAGAGGTAGATGCAGAAAAAAATATATTCAGTTTGCAACCTGATGGAGGTCAGTATAGATGGACTAATACAACAAGTCCCACACACAGCTAGAAGCCCAAATATTTTTTCAGAGGTACTGTAGATGCAGATAAAAATTAGTTTTAATTTGCAACCTGATGGAGGTCAGTATAGATGGACTAATAGAGAAAGTCCGAAACACTACTAGAAGGCCAAATATTTTTTCAGAGCTAGATGCAGAAAAAAATTATATTCAGTTTGCAACCTGATGGAGGTCAGTATAGATGGATTAATAGAACAAGACCCACACACAGCTAGAAGCCCAATATTTTTTCAGAGGTAGATGCAGAAAAAAATATATTCAGTTTGCAACCTGATGGAGGTCAGTATAGATGGACTAATACAACAAGTCCCACACACAGCTAGAAGCCCAATATTTTTTCAGAGGTAGATGCAGAAAAAAATATATTCAGTTTGCAACCTGATGGAGGTCAGTATAGATGGACTAATACAACAAGTCTCACACACAGCTAGAAGCCCAAATATTTTTTCAGAGGTACTGTAGATGCAGATAAAAATTAGTTTTAATTTGCAACCTGATGGAGGTCAGTATAGATGGACTAATAGAGAAAGTCCGACACAATACTAGAAGGCCAAATATTTTTTCAGAGCTAGATGCAGAAAAAAATTATATTCAGTTTGCAACCTGATGGAGGTCAGTATAGATGGATTAATAGAACAAGACCCACACACAGCTAGAAGCCCAATATTTTTTCAGAGCTAGATGCAGAAAAAAATATATTCAGTTTGCAACCTGATGGAGGTCAGTATAGATGGACTAATACAACAAGTCCCACACACAGCTAGAAGCCCAATATTTTTTCAGAGGTAGATGCAGAAAAAAATATATTCAGTTTGCAACCTGATGGAGGTCAGTATAGATGGACTAATACAACAAGTCCCACACACAGCTAGAAGCCCAAATATTTTTTCAGAGGTACTGTAGATGCAGATAAAAATTAGTTTTAATTTGCAACCTGATGGAGGTCAGTATAGATGGACTAATAGAGAAAGTCCGACACACTACTAGAAGGCCAAATATTTTTTCAGAGCTACATGCAGAAAAAAATTATATTCAGTTTGCAACCTGATGGAGGTCAGTATAGATGGACTAATAGAGAAAGTCCGACACACTACTAGAAGGCCAAATATTTTTTCAGAGCTAGATGCAGAAAAATTTATATTCAGTTTGCAACCTGATGGAGGTCAGTATAGATGGATTAATAGAACAAGACCCACACACAGCTAGAAGCCCAATATTTTTTCAGAGGTAGATGCAGAAAAAAATATATTCAGTTTGCAACCTGATGGAGGTCAGTATAGATGGACTAATACAACAAGTCCCACACACAGCTAGAAGCCCAATATTTTTTCAGAGGTAGATGCAGAAAAAAATATATTCAGTTTGCAACCTGATGGAGGTCAGTATAGATGGACTAATACAACAAGTCCCACACACAGCTAGAAGCCCAAATATTTTTTCAGAGGTACTGTAGATGCAGATAAAAATTAGTTTTAATTTGCAACCTGATGGAGGTCAGTATAGATGGACTAATAGAGAAAGTCCGAAACACTACTAGAAGGCCAAATATTTTTTCAGAGCTAGATGCAGAAAAAAATTATATTCAGTTTGCAACCTGATGGAGGTCAGTATAGATGGATTAATAGAACAAGACCCACACACAGCTAGAAGCCCAATATTTTTTCAGAGGTAGATGCAGAAAAAAATATATTCAGTTTGCAACCTGATGGAGGTCAGTATAGATGGACTAATACAACAAGTCCCACACACAGCTAGAAGCCCAATATTTTTTCAGAGGTAGATGCAGAAAAAAATATATTCAGTTTGCAACCTGATGGAGGTCAGTATAGATGGACTAATACAACAAGTCCCACACACAGCTAGAAGCCCAAATATTTTTTCAGAGGTACTGTAGATGCAGATAAAAATTAGTTTTAATTTGCAACCTGATGGAGGTCAGTATAGATGGACTAATAGAGAAAGTCCGACACACTACTAGAAGGCCAAATATTTTTTCAGAGCTAGATGCAGAAAAAAATTATATTCAGTTTGCAACCTGATGGAGGTCAGTATAGATGGATTAATAGAACAAGACCCACACACAGCTAGAAGCCCAATATTTTTTCAGAGGTAGATGCAGAAAAAAATATATTCAGTTTGCAACCTGATGGAGGTCAGTATAGATGGACTAATACAACAAGTCCCACACACAGCTAGAAGCCCAATATTTTTTCAGAGGTAGATGCAGAAAAAAATATATTCAGTTTGCAACCTGATGGAGGTCAGTATAGATGGACTAATACAACAAGTCCCACACACAGCTAGAAGCCCAAATATTTTTTCAGAGGTACTGTAGATGCAGATAAAAATTAGTTTTAATTTGCAACCTGATGGAGGTCAGTATAGATGGACTAATAGAGAAAGTCCGACACACTACTAGAAGGCCAAATATTTTTTCAGAGCTAGATGCAGAAAAAAATTATATTCAGTTTGCAACCTGATGGAGGTCAGTATAGATGGACTAATAGAGAAAGTCCGACACACTACTAGAAGGCCAAATATTTTTTCAGAGCTAGATGCAGAAAAAAATTATATTCAGTTTGCAACCTGATGGAGGTCAGTATAGATGGATTAATAGAACAAGACCCACACACAGCTAGAAGCCCAATATTTTTTCAGAGGTAGATGCAGAAAAAAATATATTCAGTTTGCAACCTGATGGAGGTCAGTATAGATGGACTAATACAACAAGTCCCACACACAGCTAGAAGCCCAATATTTTTTCAGAGGTAGATGCAGAAAAAAATATATTCAGTTTGCAACCTGATGGAGGTCAGTATAGATGGACTAATACAACAAGTCCCACACACAGCTAGAAGCCCAAATATTTTTTCAGAGGTACTGTAGATGCAGATAAAAATTAGTTTTAATTTGCAACCTGATGGAGGTCAGTATAGATGGACTAATAGAGAAAGTCCGACACACTACTAGAAGGCCAAATATTTTTTCAGAGCTAGATGCAGAAAAAAATTATATTCAGTTTGCAACCTGATGGAGGTCAGTATAGATGGACTAATAGAGAAAGTCCGACACACTACTAGAAGGCCAAATATTTTTTCAGAGCTAGATGCAGAAAAATTTATATTCAGTTTGCAACCTGATGGAGGTCAGTATAGATGGATTAATAGAACAAGACCCACACACAGCTAGAAGCCCAATATTTTTTCAGAGGTAGATGCAGAAAAAAATATATTCAGTTTGCAACCTGATGGAGGTCAGTATAGATGGACTAATACAACAAGTCCCACACACAGCTAGAAGCCCAATATTTTTTCAGAGGTAGATGCAGAAAAAAATATATTCAGTTTGCAACCTGATGGAGGTCAGTATAGATGGACTAATACAACAAGTCCCACACACAGCTAGAAGCCCAAATATTTTTTCAGAGGTACTGTAGATGCAGATAAAAATTAGTTTTAATTTGCAACCTGATGGAGGTCAGTATAGATGGACTAATAGAGAAAGTCCGAAACACTACTAGAAGGCCAAATATTTTTTCAGAGCTAGATGCAGAAAAAAATTATATTCAGTTTGCAACCTGATGGAGGTCAGTATAGATGGATTAATAGAACAAGACCCACACACAGCTAGAAGCCCAATATTTTTTCAGAGGTAGATGCAGAAAAAAATATATTCAGTTTGCAACCTGATGGAGGTCAGTATAGATGGACTAATACAACAAGTCCCACACACAGCTAGAAGCCCAATATTTTTTCAGAGGTAGATGCAGAAAAAAATATATTCAGTTTGCAACCTGATGGAGGTCAGTATAGATGGACTAATACAACAAGTCCCACACACAGCTAGAAGCCCAAATATTTTTTCAGAGGTACTGTAGATGCAGATAAAAATTAGTTTTAATTTGCAACCTGATGGAGGTCAGTATAGATGGACTAATAGAGAAAGTCCGACACACTACTAGAAGGCCAAATATTTTTTCAGAGCTAAATGCAGAAAAAAATTATATTCAGTTTGCAACCTGATGGAGGTCAGTATAGATGGATTAATAGAACAAGACCCACACACAGCTAGAAGCCCAATATTTTTTCAGCGGTAGATGCAGAAAAAAATATATTCAGTTTGCAACCTGATGGAGGTCAGTATAGATGGACTAATACAACAAGTCCCACACACAGCTAGAAGCCCAATATTTTTTCAGAGGTAGATGCAGAAAAAAATATATTCAGTTTGCAACCTGATGGAGGTCAGTATAGATGGACTAATACAACAAGTCCCACACACAGCTAGAAGCCCAAATATTTTTTCAGAGGTACTGTAGATGCAGATAAAAATTAGTTTTAATTTGCAACCTGATGGAGGTCAGTATAGATGCACTAATAGAGAAAGTCCGACACACTACTAGAAGGCCAAATATTTTTTCAGAGCTAGATGCAGAAAAAAATTATATTCAGTTTGCAACCTGATGGAGGTCAGTATAGATGGACTAATAGAGAAAGTCCGACACACTACTAGAAGGCCAAATATTTTTTCAGAGCTAGATGCAGAAAAAAATTATATTCAGTTTGCAACCTGATGGAGGTCAGTATAGATGGATTAATAGAACAAGACCCACACACAGCTAGAAGCCCAATATTTTTTCAGAGGTAGATGCAGAAAAAAATATATTCAGTTTGCAACCTGATGGAGGTCAGTATAGATGGACTAATACAACAAGTCCCACACACAGCTAGAAGCCCAAATATTTTTTCAGAGGTACTGTAGATGCAGATAAAAATTAGTTTTAATTTGCAACCTGATGGAGGTCAGTATAGATGGACTAATAGAGAAAGTCCGAAACACTACTAGAAGGCCAAATATTTTTTCAGAGCTAGATGCAGAAAAAAATTATATTCAGTTTGCAACCTGATGGAGGTCAGTATAGATGGATTAATAGAACAAGACCCACACACAGCTAGAAGCCCAATATTTTTTCAGAGGTAGATGCAGAAAAAAATATATTCAGTTTGCAACCTGATGGAGGTCAGTATAGATGGACTAATACAACAAGTCCCACACACAGCTAGAAGCCCAATATTTTTTCAGAGGTAGATGCAGAAAAAAATATATTCAGTTTGCAACCTGATGGAGGTCAGTATAGATGGACTAATACAACAAGTCCCACACACAGCTAGAAGCCCAAATATTTTTTCAGAGGTACTGTAGATGCAGATAAAAATTAGTTTTAATTTGCAACCTGATGGAGGTCAGTATAGATGGACTAATAGAGAAAGTCCGACACACTACTAGAAGGCCAAATATTTTTTCAGAGCTAGATGCAGAAAAAAATTATATTCAGTTTGCAACCTGATGGAGGTCAGTATAGATGGATTAATAGAACAAGACCCACACACAGCTAGAAGCCCAATATTTTTTCAGAGGTAGATGCAGAAAAAAATATATTCAGTTTGCAACCTGATGGAGGTCAGTATAGATGGACTAATACAACAAGTCCCACACACAGCTAGAAGCCCAATATTTTTTCAGAGGTAGATGCAGAAAAAAATATATTCAGTTTGCAACCTGATGGAGGTCAGTATAGATGGACTAATACAACAAGTCCCACACACAGCTAGAAGCCCAAATATTTTTTCAGAGGTACTGTAGATGCAGATAAAAATTAGTTTTAATTTGCAACCTGATGGAGGTCAGTATAGATGGACTAATAGAGAAAGTCCGACACACTACTAGAAGGCCAAATATTTTTTCAGAGCTAGATGCAGAAAAAAATTATATTCAGTTTGCAACCTGATGGAGGTCAGTATAGATGGACTAATAGAGAAAGTCCGACACACTACTAGAAGGCCAAATATTTTTTCAGAGCTAGATGCAGAAAAAAATATATTCAGTTTGCAACCTGATGGAGGTCAGTATAGATGGACTAATACAACAAGTCCCACACACAGCTAGAAGCCCAAATATTTTTTCAGAGGTACTGTAGATGCAGATAAAAATTAGTTTTAATTTGCAACCTGATGGAGGTCAGTATAGATGGACTAATAGAGAAAGTCCGAAACACTACTAGAAGGCCAAATATTTTTTCAGAGCTAGATGCAGAAAAAAATTATATTCAGTTTGCAACCTGATGGAGGTCAGTATAGATGGACTAATAGAGAAAGTCCGACACACTACTAGAAGGCCAAATATTTTTTCAGAGCTAGATGCAGAAAAAAATTATATTCAGTTTGCAACCTGATGGAGGTCAGTATAGATGGATTAATAGAACAAGACCCACACACAGCTAGAAGCCCAATATTTTTTCAGAGGTAGATGCAGGAAAAAAATATATTCAGTTTGCAACCTGATGGAGGTCAGTATAGATGGACTAATACAACAAGTCCCACACACAGCTAGAAGCCCAAATATTTTTTCAGAGGTACTGTAGATGCAGATAAAAATTAGTTTTAATTTGCAAACTGATGGAGGTCAGTATAGATGGACTAATAGAATGATGCTATGCCCAAAAGATTTTACTTCACTAGGTGCAGTAAAAAAATTGGTATTCTATACACAGGTGGTATATCTTGCAACACAGATAGGCTACTCCACTGACTAACACGCTCTGCAATAGGCCAAAAAGGATTAGCTTTGCTAGATTCAGCCAAATGCTGTGAAAAAAACTTGCACAGCACTGGCACAGACCTGCCTGGCAAAAACTGATAGGAACTGATGTAACCTAGTCCTGAAAAGGACTCCAATTACAATTAGTCTTTACTCCCACAACCTATCTATTTAAGAGCACAGACCTCCCTGATAAAAGTCGTAGGAAATGCTGTAACCTAGTCCTTAAAAGGACTGCAATCACAACTATTCCCTACTCCCAAGCTATCTGTATATTTGTGCGAAAATTGGCTTGAAATTAACAAGGTATAGCGCACACAGCAACAGCGGTGCCGTCTAACACGCAGCTGCAGCAGTGAGAAAATGGTGGCGATGGGGAAAATGGCTTGGTCTTATAGGGCAAGGACATGTGACATACACTGCCAATGACACATGCCCTTGCTTGTGTGAAAAAAAGCACTTCGCTCCGTGTGTGCGCTGCTGATAGGCTGACAGATTGCACCTCCCCACTGCAAATGCGGGAAAGAGAAAAAAAAATGGAGATCTTCATTGTTCCTGCAGAGATCCATCCCCTGCCCCTCCCCCCACCCCGCTGTACACTCAAACTGCATATTAACATTAATTTTCATCATTACTGAGAAAAAATCCAGTTATGATTTTGGTGCACGAACAGTTATCGAACATAACCTCGAACAGCCGAATTTTTCTCAAATTGTTCGTGTTCGCCGAACGGCTCGAACACCGCCCAAAACAGCTCGAATTTGAGATTGGCGAACAGTTCGAGTAGAACAACGCTCATCTCTAGTCACAACGTCTGGGTGTTGGTAGGCTGATTTTAGATTTTTACTCCAGCCTTTCTTGATTTTAGAAGGGCATGACATGCCTATATCTGTGTCTCCCCCTCTTTTTACTCCTCCACCTCTTTTCTTTTCGCATGACTATATGTACTTGTCACTTTTCCATGTGTTAGTTGTGTCTCCTGAGCAGTTTGTCAGCTTTTGGACACCTTTGAAGTGTTTTCTATGTGTTTTCTATGCGTTTCTATGTGTTTTTGTTTGCCTGCCATTGGTTTTAACGGTGTTCGAAGGTGTGCGACGAACAGTTCGACGAATAGTTCGGCGAACATACGGGTGTTCGACGAACCGAACCGAACTCGAACACTACGGGGGTGGCTCAACACTACATACTACGCTCAGAGAGAGCTGTTATCAAGGAAATTCCACTATTGGCATAAAATACTTTTTTGCTATATTTTAGAGACACCAAAAATATTTGTCATCTTTTTATTTCTTTATCATCTTTGTTTTTTTCGTGTTCTACAACATAAAAACTCGAGCAATACTTCTTAAACTACACGGCTTCCATAGGATGCGCCAATTCTGGCACTTAGCCTCGCTCTTCCCACTGCCCTGTAGTGGTGGCAGTGGGGTAATAGGGTTGGGGTTGATGTCAGTTTATAATGCCAGCTGACATCAAGCCCAGGTTAGTAATGGAGAGGTGTCTATAAGACACCCCCATTACTAACCCCATAGTCAAAGCTAAAAAAACACAAACACCAAGAATAAAGTCCTATAATTGAAATAAACACACAATTCTTTAATGTTCTAAATTAAACCATACCTACCATCACGCCCATTCCAGCTGAAGCCAACGATCTCCTGCAATCAAAGTAAAATAATAAACCAACCTCATCCTTACCTTTCCATGGTTCCCAGGATGGATCCAGCTCTGCTACATTCACATGACAGGCTGGATCACAGCAGAAAGCTGCCATCCAGCTTGCCATGCTGCAGACACTGAGAAGCGCAGGCATGCTTGCGCTCCTCATTGTCTCGCTGTGACGGCATCCAGATGAGCCTAGTTCATGTACAATATTAGACATGACCACCATGAATTTCTAGTAAAGTATTTAAAAAAAACACAACACCCAGAATAAAGTCCTTTAATTGAAATAAGCACACAATTCTTTAATGCTCTAAATTAAACCATACTTACCATCACGCCCATTCCAGCTGAAGCCAATGTCTTCTGCAATAAAAGTAGAATAATGAACCAACCTCATTCTTACCTTTCCATGGTCCCCAGGACAGCTTCACCTCTGCTACATTGACATGACAGGCTGGATCGCAGCAGAAAGCTGCCATCCAGCTTGCCATGCCGCAGACACTGAGAAGCACAGGCATGCTTGCGCTCCTCAGTGTCTTGCTGTGGCGGCATCCAGATGGGCCAAGTTCATGTCCAATTAACTCAGCTCACCTCATGCACGTCACTGACAGCGTGGGAAAATTCTCCTGCGCTTGCCGTGAGCACAGGAGAATTCTCTCACGCTCACCGCAAGCGCAGGAGAATTTTCCCACGCTGTCAGTGACGTGCATGAGGTGAACTGAGTTCATTGGACATGTCCAATGTCTGTGGCATGGCAGGCTGGATGGCAGCTTTCTGCTGCGATCCAGCCTGTCATGTGAATGTAGCAGAGCTGGAGTCATCCTGGGAACCATGGAAAGGTAAGGATGAGGTTGGTTTAATATTTTACTTTGATTGCAGGAGATCATTGGCTTCAATGGGCGTGACGGTAGGTAGGGTATAATTTAGAACATTAAAGAATTGTGTGTTTATTTCAATTAAAGGACTTTATCTGATCTGATCAGTTTTTATGAGGAGGCAAGTTCTGTACTGGACCAAGGAAATGCAGTGAATGTTGTGCATATGGACTTTTCAAAAGCTTTTGATATGGTTCCACACAAAAGGTTGATACATAAAATGAGAAAAATGGGGATAGGGGAAAATATATGTATGTGGGTTAAGAATTGGCTCAGTGATAGGAAACAAATTGTGGTTATTAATGGAAAACACTCAGACTGGGTCTCAGTTAACAGTGGGGTACCACAGGGGTCAGTATTGGGCCCCCTTCTTTTTAACATATTTATTAATGACCTTGTAGGGGGCATACAGAGTAATATTTCAATATTTGCAGATGACACTAAACTCTGCAGGGTAATCAATACAGAGGAGGACAATTTTATATTAAAGGAGGATCTATGTAAACTAGAAGCTTGGGCTGATAAATGGCAAATGAGCTTTAATGGGGATAAATGTAAGGTAATGCACTTTGGCAGAGGAAATAAAATGTATAATTATATGCTTAATTGTAAAACAATGGGCAAAACTGGAACTGAAAAAAACCTGGGTGTATTGGTGGATGACAAGCTCACGTTTAGTGGCAAGTGTCAGGCTGCTGCTGCAAAAGGAAAATAAAATAATGGGATGCATTAAAAGAGGCATAGATGCTCATGAGGAGAACATAATTTTACCTCTATACAAGTCATTAGTGCGACCACACTTAGAATACTGTGTACAGTTCTGGTCTCCGGTGTATAAGAAAGACATAGCTAAACTAGAGCGGGTGCAGAGAAGAGCAACCAAGGTTATTAGAGGACTGGGGGGTCTGCAATACCAAGACAGGTTATTACACTTGGGGTTATTTGCTGTGGAAAAAAGAAGGCTTAGCGGTGATCTTATTACTATGTACAAGTATATGAGGGGACAGTACAAAGACCTTTCTACTGATCTTTTTACTCTGAGGCCTGAGACTGGGACAAGGGGGCATCTTCTACGTCTGGAGGAAAGAGGGTTTAAACATAATCACAGACGGGGATTCTTTACTGTAAGAGCAGTGAGACTATGGAACTCTCTGCCGCATGATGTTGTAATGAGTGATTCACTGTTAAAATTTAAGAAGGGCATGGATGCCTTTCTTGAAAAGTATAATATTACAGGTTATAAATACTAGATTCCTTGATAGGGCATTGATCCAGGGAACTAGTCTGATTGTCGTATGGAGTCGGGAAGGAATTTTTTTCCCCAATGTGGAGCTTAGTGTTTGCCACATGGTTTTTTTTGGCCTTCCTCTGGATCAACAAGTTAGGCTATGGGTTGGACTAGATGGACTTAGTCTTCCTTCAACCTTAAAAACTATGTTACTATGTTTATTCTGGGTGTTTGTGTTTTTTTAACTTTGACTATGGGGTTAGTAATGGGAGTGTCTTATAGACGCCTCTCCATTACTAACCTGGGCTTGATGTCAGCTGGCATTATAAACTGACATCAACCCCAACCCTATTACCCCACTGCCACCGCTACAGGGCAGTGGGAATAGCGAGGCTAAGTGCCAAAATTGGCGCATACTATGGATGAGCCATTTTGGGGCGGCTGACGGCTGGTGTTTCTAGCCTGGGAGGGGGCCAATATTCATGGCACCCTTCCTGGGCTATTAATATCAGCCCCCAGCTGTCTGCCTAGCCTTTGCTAGCTATTAAAATAGGGGGGACCCCACGTCATATTTTTTTTGGGTCCCCCATTTTAATAGCTAGTAAAGGCTAGGTATTCAGCTGGGGGCTGATATTAGTAGCCTGGGAAGCTCCGTGGGTATTACCCCCTTCCCAGGCTTCAAACATCTCCCCCAGCCGTCTGCTTAACCTCCGCTAGAGACTAAAATTACGGGGATCCCCATGCCAATTTTTTTTTTAATAAATTCTTTATTTTAACACTAAATGACAAGTACAGTAATCAACACTATCACTGTACTTATTATATATGTGACTGACATGTTTCTATCTATCTAATCTATGTGTGATGCTCTATTCTTTCTGTTCTAAATTGTCGGGTACCGATGCTGAGTTGCCGGCCGGCTTTTTTAAAGTGAGTGTCTTCTGAGCAGTTTGTCAGCTTTTGGACACCTTTGAAGGTGTTTTCTATGTGTTTTTGTTTGCTTGCCATTGGTTTTAATGGTGTTCGACAGTGTTCAAAGGTGTTCGACGAACAGTTCCACGAACATCCCGGTGTTCGACGAACCGAACCGAACCCGAACACTACGGGGGTGGCTCAACAATACTCTTTACCAAAAGATGGGATGATGGGTTGGAGGCCTACGTGGCAGCTTAGGGCATCATTAGGGATGGAATTTTATAGAATTGTAATCCCATAATAGGTGTAACATGGAAGCAGCAGAAACGCAGAAGTCAATGGACCCTACCAAAGGTACACAGTAGGTTGATCAGCCAGGGCTGCTCTGAGAAGCATATCAAGAGGGAGGGGGTACGTATTCATTCAAAAATTCATGCTCTAGTTGGAATCATAAGTATGGGCCATTAAGAATTCGCTGCCTTGGGCATTAGTACAGCTCGTCCTACCTCTGCTTTTACTCTACATACTTATAATTTTATGACTTGGAGAATTAAAGAGCCCAAGATTTCTTTGTGACCAGACCTGGTTGGTGATTTATCTTACTCTTTAACAAAAGAATAAAATAACACATTCTAAATTAAAGAATAAAATAAAACACTGATGATCACCTATATCAGTCTTCTTGAAATGCTATCAATCAACTGATTTTGTTCGGGAAAAGTCATGAGACCAATCATTTCCCCTTCAAATGCCATTGTGGATATGTAGTAGTATTACATGATGCCAGGTAGTTAAAGGAAATCTGTCAGCAGGTTTTTGCTATGCTATCTGTTGACAGCATGCTCTAGGTATTAAAACACAGATTTCAGTGATGCTTCTCTTATCAAGATCCATGGTTTTGTTTACTTGCAATGATTGTTTTAGCAGCAGGAGATTATCATTTCTGAACTACACTAATCCGACACGCCCCCTCCTGTGATAGGAACCTCATTGTCTTTGGACAATGTATAGACAGAGTCTGGTGGGGGCGGGGTTAGCTTCCTCAGCTCTGCTTCATGCTAAATTTAAAAACGATGATTGTGTCAGAACAGCTGAACCCAGAAAACTAAGTGATACACCATCGTATTCAGCTTCTCTTTGCCTACATCAGGCTGCTCTCAAGTGAGGTAGCAAAAACCTGCTGACAGATTCCCTTTAAAATATTGGCAACCGTTAAAAATCATTACTGGGCCAAGTAAGCAGTGCACATCCATTCTAAAGCAGCTCCATGATACTTTGTGTCTGTAATTTAATCTGCGTATTTCTATTCACATGTTCCATTTCTAAGAAGCCTACAACATACATCCCAAATTTTCCATAGCCTAGAAAGCAACAATGAGTTCACAAACCTGTACATGTGCATTATGTAAAGTAGGTAACAATGTAACCACATGTTTAACCCCTTTACAACCCAAGGTGGTTTACACTTTAATGACTAGGCCAATTTCTTACAATTCTGACCACTGTCACTTTATGAGGTAATTACTCTGGAACGCTTCAACGGATCCCCCTGATTCTGAGAATGTTTTTTCGTGACAGATTGTGCTTCATGACTGTGGTAAACTTTCTTCGATATCACTTGTGTTTATTTGTGAAAAAAATGGAAATTTGGAGAAAATTTTGAAAATTTTGCAATTTTCAAAATTTAAATTTTTATGCCGTTAAATCAGAGAGATATATCACACAAAATAGTTAATAAATAACATTTCCCACATGTCTACATTACATCAGCACTATTTTGGAACCAATTTTTTTTTTTATTAGGGAGCTATAAGGGTTAAAAGTTGACCAATGATTTCTCATTTTTTTCAACAAAATTTACAAAACCATTTTTTAGGGACCACATCACATTTGATGTCACTTTGAGGGGTCTGTATGACAGAAAATACCCAAAAGTGACACAATTCTAAAAACTGCACCCCTCAACGTGCTCAAAACCACATTCAAGAACTTTATTAACCCTTCAGGTGCTTCACAGGAATTTTTGAAATGTGGAAGAAAAAAATTAACATTTAACTTTTTTCACAAAAATGTTACTTTAGACCCAATTTTTTTATTTTCGCAGGGATAACAGGAAAAAATGGACCCCAAAATTTGTTGTGCAATTTTCACTGAGCACGCAGATACCCCATATGTGGGGTAAAATCACTGTTTGGGCGCACGGCAGGGTTCAGAAGGGAAGGAGCACCATTTGACTTCTTGAATGTAAAATTTGCTTGAATAATTAGCGGATGTGTCCCTGATGTGCCTAAACAGTGGAAACCCCCCCAAGTGACACCATTTTGGAAACTAAACCCCTCAGGGAACTTCTCAAGATGTGTGGTGAGCACTCTGAACCGCCAAGTGCTTTACAGAAGTTTATAACATGGAGCCGTGAAAATAAAATAAAAATCCAACTTTTTCCACAAAAATGATGTTTTAGCCTCAATTTTTTTATTTTCACAAGGGTAAAAGGAGAAAATGGACCCCAAAACGTTTGTGCAATTTCTCCTGAGTAAGCCAATACACCATATGTGGGAAAAAACAGTGTTTGGGCGCACGGCAAAGTTCAGAAGTGAAGGAGCACTGTGTGACTTTTTGAACGCAACATTGGCTGGAATCGAGAGCGGACGCCATGTCGCATTTGGAGAGCCCCTGATGTGCCTAAATAGTGGAAACCCCCCCACAAGTGACCCCATTTTGGAAACTACACCCCTCAAGGATTTTATCAAGGAGTATAGTAAACGTTTTGAACCCAGATGTACAACACAGAGTTTGATAACATTAGGTTATCATATTGAATTAGTTGTAATTAGTCTTGAGCGCAAGTGCTCGCTACTTGAGTTTGCATCGGGTACTCAGGTATGAACCTTGTATCGCGGGTGCTCGAGTGACATGCTCGAGTCTCCGGCCGCATGTTTCATGTTTATAAGACACCCCAAAAAAAAACATGCAGGGATCGCTCGTGCATGGCAGGCAATCCCCGCAAGGTTTTTTGGCCAAGAAGCATATGAGGCGGAGACTCGAGCATGTCACTCGAGCACCCGCGATACTCAGTGCATACCGGAGCATTTTCTGCATTTTCTATAACTTTCCATTGCATCAGACACTAATCTTGATAATTTTACAGGGTCAGCAAGATTGGTACACAGTATGATTTTAGCCGAGTATGTTAGATTTTAGAAAGGCAGATTTTAAGAGACTCAGAAAGAGAATAGGAGGGATCCAATGGCTGGATGTCCTTAAGGACAAAAATGTCCAGGAAGGATGGGAAATTTTTAAAAATGAGATTCTCAAAGCACAATCGTTAACAATCCCGAAAAGTAGGAAGAATGGGAAGCATTTAAGGAAACCAGGATGGATGAACACAGAACTTAAACACATGCTAAAAAGAAAGAAAGAAATGTTTATTAAATGGAAAGAGGGAGGCATATCTAAAGAAGATTATAATGCAGTCTGCAGATCCTGTAGGGCACGTATCAGGTTAGCTAAAGCTGACAATGAATTAAGGGTTGCAAGAGATGTCAAAAGCAATAAAAAAGGATTTTGGGGGGATGTCAAAAGTAAAAGAAAAGTCAAAGATGCTATAGGATTTTTACAGGATGAAAATGGAGAAATGGTAAGAGAGGATGTTGAGAAGGCCGAACTTTTTAATTCCTATTTTGCATCTGTTTTCTCTCAGAAAGAAAATGTAACATCAACTGATCTTCACTGTCCTTTTAAAGGAATAGAGGAATCCAAGTTATCTGTAAACAGAAAGATTGTGAGGGAATATTTAGCTAACATAAATGAGTTCAAGTCTCCAGGTCCAGATGAATTACACCCCAGAGTACTGAAGGAGATTGTAGAAGAAATTTTAGAACCACTCTCCATAATCTTTGAAAATTCTTGGAGAACAGGAGAAGTCCCAGAAGACTGGAGAAGAGCAAATGTTGTTCCTATCTTCAAAAAGGGGAAGAAGGTGGACCCAGGGAACTATAGGCCGGTGAGTCTGACTTCTATACCAGGAAAGATCTTTGAACAAATTATTAAACAACATGTATGTAAGTACATGGATAAGAATGAAGTGATTAACCAGAGTCAGCATGGGTTTGTAACTAACAAGTCATGTCAGACTAACTTAATTTCCTTCTATGACAGAATCACTGACTGGGTGGATCAGGGAAATGCTGTAGATATAGTATATCTTGACTTCAGCAAAGCATTTGACAAAGTATCTCACATCATCCTTATTGAAAAAATGACCAAGTATGCAATGGACCAGGCAACTGTTAGGTGGATTCATAACTGGCTTAGTGATCGGACTCAAAGGGTGGTTGTAAATGGCTTCACATCCAGCTGGATGAATGTCTCAAGTGGGGTACCACAGGGCTCCGTCCTGGGACCTGTATTGTTCAACATCTTTATCAATGATTTAGATGAAGGAATTGAGGGTAAACTGATTAAATTTGCTGATGACACAAAGCTAGGAGGGATAGCTAATACTAGAGAAGAGAGAGAGAGGATTCAAAAAGACCTAAATAAACTGGAGCAGTGGGCAGCAACCAACAGAATGGTTTTTAACAGGGAAAAATGCAAAGTACTACATCTGGGTAATAAAAATGAAAAAAGCATATACAGAATGGGAGGAATAGAGCTAAGCAACAGTACATGTGAAAAAGACTTAGGTATACTAATAGATCATAGACTGAACATGAGTCAACAGTGTGATGCAGCAGCAAAAAAGGCAAATACAATTCTGGGATGTATTAACAGAAGCATACAGTCTAGATCACGTGAAGTCATTATCGGTCTTTACTCCTCTTTGGTCAGACCTCATCTGGAATACTGTGTACAGTTTTGGGCACCACATTTTAAAAAAGACATCGACAAACTGGAGCAAGTTCAGAGAAGAGCGACCAGAATGGTGACTGGTCTGCAAACCATGTCCTATGAGGAACGGTTGCAGGATTTGGGAATGTTTAGCTTGCAAAAAAGAAGACTGATAGGAGACTTAATAGCTGTCTACAAATATGTCAAGGGCTGTCACATTGTAGAAGGATCATCTTTATTCTCATTTGCACAAGGAAAGACTAGAAGCAATGGGATGAAACTAAATGGGAGGAGACACAGATTAGATATTAGAAAAAACTTTTTGACAGTTAGGGTGATTAATGAGTGGAACAGGCTGCCACGAGAGGTGGTGAGTTCCCCTTCAATGGACGTCTTCAAACAGAGGCTGGACAGACATCTGTCTGAGATGATCTAGTGAATCCTGCTTTGAGCAGGGGGTTGGACCAGATGACCCAGGAGGTCCCTTCCAACTCTACCATTCTATGATTCTATGACTCTGCATTGCTGCGACATTTCTTAGAAAAACATTCTTTAAAAGTTGCCTCAGATCAAATTTTCTGCAATATTTTGGAGACGTCTGGGGGGAATGTTTTTTACATATGTCAATGGTTATCTTAGGTTAAAAGAGGTTGCAATATGTTTCAGATTCCATCGTTATATGTCTTCATTAGTGATGAGCGAGTGTGCTCGCTACTGCTCTGTACTCATCCGAGCATTTCACTGTTCGAGAACCTCGGCGACTATTTCCTGGATGTTTGGGTGGGAGCTCGGATCCCCACCCTTCATGTTTGGGGCTCTTTAGAGCGCCAATGAACATGCAGGTATTGCCGGACACTCACTGTAATGCCGTAGCCATGTTGGTTGTGGCTTTACAGTGATTGGCTGGTTGCACAATGTCATCAGGTCTATATCAGACCTCGCACAGCCATACTTGTCATAGTCACTCCAGAATCAGGCAGAGTAGGGAGAGCTGCTGCTGAGCTAGGGAGAGATTTGCTTGTTCATAGTATAGCTATTCCACAACATATATATAGATATATATATACACCCTCTGGTAAAAATTATGGAATCACCGGGCTCGGAGGATGTTCATTCAGTTGTTTAATGTTGTTGAAAAAAAGCAGATCAAAGACATGGCACAAAACTAAAGTCATTTCAAATGGCAACTTTAGGGCTTTAAGAAACATTAAAAGAAATCAAGATTAAAAATGTGGTACTCAGTAAGGGTAATTTTTTTCTGACAAAGCAGAGGGAAAAAATTATGGAATCACTCAATTCTGAGGAAAAAATTATGGAATCACCCTGTAAATTTTCATTTCCAAAACTAACACCTGCATCAAATTAGATTTGCTCGTTAGTCTGCATCTCAAAAAGGAGTGATCACACCTTGGAGAGCTGTTGCACCAAGTGGACTGACATGAATCATGGCTCCAACAGGAGAAATGTCAATTGAAACAAAGGAGAGGATTATCAAACTCTTAAAAGAAGGTAAATCATCACGCAATATTCAGTGTTGCTTCCTAAGTGGACAGTTTGACTTCACAGAAGTTTGATTTACTTGGAGTTATGTTCTGTTGTTTAAGTGTTCCCTTTATTTTTTTGAGCAGTGTATATATATATATATATATATATATATATATATATATATATACAGTACGGACCAAAAGTTTGGGCACACCTTCTCATTTAAAGATTTTTCAGTATTTTCATGACTATGAAAATTGTACATTCACACTGAAGGCATCAAAACTATGAATTAACATATGTGGAATTATATACTTAACAAAAAAGTGTGAAACAGCTGAATATATGTATTATATTCTAGGTTCTTCAAAGTAGCCACCTTTTGCTCTGATGACTGCTTTGCACACTCTTGGCATTCTCTTGATGAGCTTCAAGAGGTAGTCACCGGAAATGGTTTTCACTTCACAGGTGTGCCCTGTCAGTTTAATAAGTGGGATTTCTTGCCTTATAAATGGGGTTGGGACCATCAGTTGTGTTGTGCAGAAGTCTGGTGGATACACAGCTGATAGTCCTACTGAATAGACTGTTAGAATTTGTATTATGGCAAGAAAAAAGCAGCTAAGTAAAGAAAAATGAGTGGCCATCATTACTTTAAGAAATGAAGGTCAGTCAGTGCGAAAAATTGGGAAAACTTAGAAAGTGTCCCCAAGTGCAGTTGCAAAAACCATCAAGCACACAAAGAAACTGGCTCACATGAGGACCGCCCAAGGAAAGGAAGACCAAGAGTCACCTCTGCTTCTGAGGATAAGTTTATCCGAGTCATCAGCCTCAGAAATCGCAGGTTAACAGCAGCTCAGATTAGAGACCAGGTCAATGCTACACAGAGTTCTAGCAGCAGACACATCTCTTCAACAACTGTTAAGAGGAGACTTTGTGCAGCAGGCCTTCATGGTAAAATAGCTGCTAGGAAATCACTGCTAAGGACAGGCAACAAGCAGAAGAGACTTGTTTGGGCTAAAGAACACAAGGAATGGACATTAGACCAGTGGAAATCTGTGCTTTGGTCTGATGAGTCCAAATTTGAGATCTTTGTTTCCAAGCACCGTGTCTTTGTGCGACGCAGAAAAGGTGAACGGATGGACTCTACATGCCTGGTTCCCACCGTGGAGCATGGAGGAGGAGGTGTGATTGTGTGGGGGTGCTTTGCTGGTGACACTGTTGGGGATTTATTCAAAATTGAAGGCATACTGAACCAGCATGGCTACCACAGCATCTTGCAGCGGCATGCCATTCCATCCGGTTTGCGTCTAGTTGGACCATCTTTTATTTTTCAACAGGACAATGACCCCAAACACACCTCCAGGCTGTGTAAGGGCTATTTGACCAAGAAGGAGAGTGATGGGGTGCTACGCCAGATTACCTGGCCTCCACAGTCACCAGACCTGAACCCAATCGAGATGGTTTGGGGTGAGCTGGACCGCAGAGTGAAGGCAAAAGGGCCAACAAGTGCTAAGCATCTCTGGGAACTCCTTCAAGATTGTTGGAAGACCATTTCCGGTGACTACCTCTTGAAGCTCATCAAGAGAATGCCAAGAGTGTGCAAAGCAGTCATCAAAGCAAAAGGTGGCTACTTTGAAGAACCTAGAATATAAGACATATTTTCAGTTGTTTCACACTTTTTTGTTAAGTATATAATTCCACATGTGTTAATTTATAGTTTTGATGTCTTCAGTGTGAATGTACAATTTTCATAGTCATGAAAATACAGAAAAATCTTTAAATGAGAATGTGTGTCCAAACTTTTGGTCTGTACTGTATATATATATATATATATATATATATATATATATATATATATATATCCATTTGAACTAACAGTCTTCTAAGGACTAATCCAGCTGCATATATTAATCCTGGTGACAGCAGGAGTTAGAGCCAATATATAATTAACAAAAGAGTGACCCTCGCTTCCAAACAGAAAACTGGTGTGTACAGGTGCAATCTAAGAGTAGCCATCTCTGTACATAACTAACATAAAGTTGCACAGTTTAGCGCTTTAGCATGCAAACATGAAATGTATTAAATATTGCATATCTGCTCTAGATAATTAGAAAGTATAAGTGACAGTCAATCTTTTTGTTATTTATGAGGATAAAATCTGATATATACATGGCCTCATTGAATAATATTGGTCTCAGTCTGATCCGATGTTTTGACGGATCGCACTGGGACCGAAACTATGGTTGTCTGCACGAGCCCTAACAAAAAGATTGGTCCAAAATGGACCTGCTGTGACTCCTAAATATCAGGACTGCTTTAGCTTTGTATCGTAAATTGTAGCTAGAAGTCACCAACACATTCATAAAAAGCCTAAATGTGCAAAACCACCGATGCAGAGGAGAAAGGCGTGTATTGCTCTTTCCCTTACATGCTGTATTCCCGGAGGAGATTGTTATACTAATCATTGATTTCCTACTTATTGTTCCTGCACGCTGATGCTCACTTAATCAGTCCCACGTGAATTCTTTTTAATTACATGTTCCGTTTAATTAAAATGATTAACTTGGAGGTGCAGCCATTATATTGTTCATGTTCACTTTATCACGTTTGTGCACATGTGATATTTATTAGACTTGTCAGAGGAAAGGCTATTAGAAAAATATCATTTTGTATTGAGCAATATGTAGTGAAAAGAGTTTGTGTTTTGTGGAGAGGTGGAAATAACCTAAACAATTATATTAATGCATCTTTAAAGGGCAGAATAGATAATTAGCAAATTGCCACTAGCACTGTTGGATAGAGAGACTGGATCTTCAACTTGAAATGTTTGGACCAAGTTTGGGAGTTAACACCTATCAACAAGACTGATTTGCTGAGCACTGGAGATCCCACCACTGGGGCCCCAACCAATCTAGAGAATAGTGTTCTGCAGATCCCCGTCTGAATGAATTGGTGGTAAACCATGTCCACCACTGCTCCATTCCTTGCCTGAGTGATGGTGATAGGCAAATATGGTTTTTCACTGTCTCCAGCAATCCTGAGGATAAGCAGGAGCTCTTGGAATTTGTTCGAACAAGAGTTTCCCTATCGTAACGTAACTTGGTAAAGAATAACTTTATAAAAAATAAAAGAGGATTTTCATCAGAAGCCCACTTTAATGGTGTTTCCAGGATCCCCATATATTAAAATATGAACTATTGAAACACATACTGTAAATTAGCAGTGACCCAGCTCCTCCCTATGCCCCTTCTTATTGACTATGTAAACCTACCCAGGGTTTAGTTGTGTCACAGTCTTGTCAGACAAGTGAGAAGAAATGAAACAGAGTAATGCCACCCTTCTTTTCTTTTACAGGGCTAGGCATCATATGTTGTACTGCTTCAGTATAAAAGATTGGCTTGAACCAGTATTATCTAAATTTCACATTGAGTGGCTTGCACACCCCCACCCTCAACACTTTTTTCATTTTTCATGTTTTGCTACCTTTTTTTGAGGGTTTGCATCAGTTCATGTAAAGAACATGCCTATAACTGTGAACATTTGGTTTTCTTTTTGTTGAGTAGCAAACAAATAGGACAAAATTACTGAAAACTTCAGTGTGCCAAACTATTCACCCCCTAAAGTCAGTACTTTCTAAAGTCTCCTTTTGTAGCAATTACAGCTGCAAGACTCTTTGGATAAGTCTCTATGAGCTTTCCACATCTTGTCACTGGGATTTTTGCCCATTCCTCAAGGCAAAATTGCTCCAGCTCCTTCAAGTTAGATGGTTTCCTTTGGTGAATAACAATCTTCAAGTCTGACCACAGATTATCAATTGGATTAAGGTCTGGGCTTTGACTAGCTTACTCCAAAACATTTACACATTTCCTCTTAAACCACTCGAGTGTTGCTTTATCAGTATGCTTTGGGTTGTTGTCTTGTTGGAAGGTGAACCTTTGTCCCAATCTCAAACCACTGACAGACTGAAACAGGTTTTGCTAAAGAATATCCCTGTATTTGGCACCATCCATCTTCCCCTTGACTTGGACCATTTTCCCTGTCCCTGCTCCTGAAAAACATCCCCACAGCATGATGCTGCCACCACCATGTTTAACTGTGAGGATGGTGTTCTTGGGGTGATGAGCTGTGTTTATTTGGTGCCAGACATAGCGATTACCCTGGAGGCGAAAAAGTTCAGTTTCATCTGACTACAGCACCTTCCTCCATACATTTGGGGAGTCTCCCACATTTATTTTGGCAAACTCCAAATGAGCCTTACAATTTTTGTGTGTAAGTAAAGGTTATTTTCTGACCACTCTTCCATAAAGGTCACCTTTATTGAGTGTGTGGCTTATTGTGGTCATATAGACAGATATTCCAGTCTTTGCTTGTGAACTCTGCAGCTCCTTCAGGGTTACTTTTGGTCTCTGTGCTGCCTCTCTAATTAATGCCCTCCTTGCTCCGGCTGAGAGTTTTGGTGAGCGCCCTCTCTTGGCAGGTTTGTTGTGGTACCATGTTCTTTCCATTTGATGATAATGGATTTGTTGGTATTCTGAGGGATCGTCAGAGATTGGGATATTTTTTCATAACCCAACCCTGACTTATACTTCGCAACAACTTTGTCCCTGACTTGTTTGGAAATCTCCTTGGTCTTCATGGTGTTGTTTGGAGATCTCCTTGGTCTTCATGGTGTTGTTTGGAGATCTCCTTGGTTTTCATGGTGTTTGGTTAGTGGTGCCTCTTGCTTAATGGTGTTACATCCTCTGTGAGCTTTCAGAAAAGGTAAAGTGTATATACTGACAGACATGTGACATTAGATTGCACACAGGTGGACGTCCTGTCACTAAGCATGGGACTTATGAAGGTAATTGCTTGCACCAGAAATTTTTATGGGCTTCATAGCAAAAGGGGTGAATACATATGCACATGCCAATTTTTAGTTATTTGATCCCATAAATTGAATTTATACCTATATTTTTCTCACTCCACATCACCAACCTAGACTATTTAATGCTCATATATCACACAAAAATTGGATTACAAAAATATTTAAACAGAAAATGTAATCTAACAAAATAGGTATAGATAGTATGAGAAGAGGTAGTCAATGGTGGCTACAGAACGTTAGTAAATTTTAAATTTTTTTGGGTCTCCGAATGGTAAAAATATTATCTTTTTTCTGCGGCAGCTCATACAAAGCCATCGAAGTTGGCATTTTAGAAAAGAAGACAATTCACAAAGATAATTTTCATGTCCATATTTACTAAATTGGGAAAACTGTACACTATGTATTTTCTTCAATAACTTTTCCTTTTTCGAGCTTGTGAAACGGTTTTCTCCACCGCCGTCTGTTGTGATAACAATGTTTTCATTTAAGGCAAGGGACTGAGAGACTGGTGTTAACATAAGCGTTGGCAGACAAGTTGACAAGATTCACAAATCACAAGCTAACAGAGAGTGGATGTGGGATAAGATTGGTCGTTCGTGAGCATTAAACCTTGGAATTAGTCAAAATTCTTAATTAAAGTTAATTAAGGGATTGACGATGAGCGGCTCTGAATCCTCTTCTGGCAAAGCTGACGATTGCGCAATGCTCTGTCTAGGAAAGTGATCAATTTCTAACCAGCTGTATATACTAAACTACAAAAGCTCCTTATACAGAGTCCACGGAAATATTCCTCTTCTAAATATATTGTTTATTAAAGACAATTGTGTCCTGTTAGGAAGACATCTCTCATGGGCATCACAGAAGGATCCCAAGGATCCCCTTCACAACATGCAATATACATTTACGTCATGCATCAGGTCCCTGCCCTTGTCCGGGCAGATGATGGCTGAATTAATCAGTCATCATGTGCCTCTAAAATTTTCCTCTAAAATGTTTTCTTTACAAACTTACAAATTTATTTTTCTCCACTTGAATAAAAAAAATATATATACAGTGCCTACAAGTAGTATTCAACACCCTGCAGATTTAGCTGGTTTGATAAGATGCAAATAAGTTAGAGCCTTCAAACTGCAAACGAGAGTAGGTTTTATGAACAGAAGCATAAATCTTACAAACCAAAAATTTATGTTGCTCAGTTGAATTTTATTAAATTTTAAACATAAAAGTGTGGGTCAATTATTATACAACCCCTATGTTTAATATTTTGTGGAATAACCCTTGTTTGCAATTACAGCTAATAATCGTCTTTTATAAGACCTGATCAGGCCGGCACAGGTCTGTGGAGTTATCTTGGCCCACTCCTCCATGCAGATCTTCTCCAAGTTATCTAGGTTCTTTGGGTGTCTCATGTGGACTTTATTCTTGAGCTCCTTCCACAAGTTTTCAATTGGGTTAAGGTCAGGAGACTGACTAGGCCACTCCAACACCTTGACCTTTTCCCTCTTGAACCAGGCCTTGGTTTTCTTGGCTGTGTGCTTTGGGTCGTTGTCTTGTTGGAAGATGAAATTACGACCCATCTTAAGATCCTTGATGGAGGAGCGGAGGTTCTTGGCCAAAATCTCCAGGTAGGCCGTGCTATACATCTTCCCATGGATGCGGACCAGATGGCCAGGCCCCTTGGCTGAGAAACAGCCCCACAGCATGATGCTGCCACCACCATGCTTGACTGTAGGGATGGTATTCTTGGGGTCGTATGCAGTGCCATCCAGTCTCCAAACCTCACGTGTGTGGTTGGCACCAAAGATCTCGATCTTGGTCTCATCAGACCATAGAACCTTGAACCAGTCTGTCTCAGAGTCCTCCAAGTGATCATGAGCAAACTGTAGACGAGCCTTGACATGACGCTTTGAAAGTAAAGGTACCATACAGGCTCGTCTGGAACGGAGACCATTGCGGTGGAGTACGTTACTTATGGTATTGACTGAAACCAATGTCCCCACTGCCATGAGATCTTCCCGGAGCTCCTTCCTTGTTGTCCTTGGGTTAGCCTTGACTCTTCGGACAAGCTTGGCCTCGGCACGGGAGGACACTTTCAAAGGCTGTCCAGGCCGTGGAAGGCTAACAGTAGTTCCATAAGCCTTCCACTTACGGATGATGCTCCCAACAGTGGAGACAGGTAGGCCCAACTCCTTGGAAAGGGTTTTGTACCCCTTGCCAGCCTTGTGACCCTCCACGATCTTGTCTCTGATGGCCTTGGAATGCTCCTTTGTCTTTCCCATGTTGACCATGTCTGAGTGCTGTTCACAAGTTTGGGGAGGGTCTTAAATAGTCAGAAAAGGCTGGCAAAAGAGATCTTTAATCCACACATGTGAAGCTCATTATTCTTGGTGCCTGAACAACTTCTTAATACTTTAGGGGGACCTAACAGAATTCTTGTGGTTTGAGGGGTTGAATAATAAATGACACTCTGAATTAACTTTTAACGTTTTTAAAAAAAAAAAATAAATAAATAATAATAATTTGCTGCAGTGCATTTCCCACTTCCAGGCTGATCTACAGTACAAATGTCACAATGCCAAGTTAATTCCGCATGTGTCAACGAGCTAAATCTGCAGGGGGTTGAATACTACTTGTAGGCACTGTATATATGTTTGGTATCTGTGTAATCATACTTACCTGGAGAATCATATTGCCAGGTCAGTTTAACCATATAGTGAACATGGTAAATATAAAACCAAAAAAACAATTGTAGATTTTTTTTTTGCAATTTCAATGCATCTGTAATTTTTTTCCTGCTTTCCAATGCATCACATGATAAAATGGATGGTGTCATTCAAAAGTACAACTCGTCCCACAAAAAAAATACAAGCCCTCATATGGCTACGCGGATGGAAAACTAAAAAAAGTTTTGGCTCTTAAAAGAAGAGGAGAAAAAAAAAAAAAATGAAAATAGCCCTGTCATGAAGGGGTTGAAAAGACTTTCATACGCCCCTTCAATCCTTGCGTCAGAAAATCTTCTGACTGCACAAAAACATTTACTAAGTGTTCTCCAGTAGTTTGCATTTTTGCTTCCAGCATAGCATGTGTTCTTTATCTTGTTCATTGTCTTTTGCAAACTCTGACCCATCTCTTGTCCCACCATAATGAATGAACTCTGTGTGCCCTGAAATGCAATGTTTCACTAACTACACTTTACAGGGGCCATTTTTGCCTCACGTCCTAGTCTACTCCAACAATCAGATGTTGCCTATGGTGTATTTCCATTATTACTTCATATGCCTTTCCTGACTGGCGTAATCAAGAGATTGGCTTTCCGACAAGTAGCCATCCAGAAGCTTGGATTATGGTTCATTTTGAAAAAGTTTCCCCCCAAAAGGCTATGGTCACCAATGAGGGTGAAAATTATTTTTACATATATCAGTGGTTACCTTAGATTAAAAGAGGTTGCAATACATTTCAGATTGCATCATTATATGTCTTCATGTATTTCCAAACCCTCAATAGGATGTTACCTTTAGTAGCCATTCAAACCCATTTGTGTCAAAATCTGGGCATGTTATCAGACCAAAATCACCAGGGTATGTGAACTTTTGATCAGGGTCATTTGGATGTTTTTGGTTGTCATTAAGATTTAAAAAGAGAAAACACAGCAGTTTGACAATAAATGGCTTCACCGAAGCAATAACCTTGAGTGGAGAAAAAGTATTTTTTGTTATCATTCATATTCTCTGAAACAAGGTCAAGAAAGGAAAAATTCTGCCGGGGTATGTAAACTTTTGAGGCATTTTTTCTTTTTCTTCCATGGGCAGAACCTAATGATTTTAGATTTTTTTACCTGATTTATCAATTGTGACTTTTTTGAAAATCACAAAATTTGGCGCAACTCCTTTCCAGTTCCTCACCTGTGTATTTTTGAGTACGTCATTATTTTGGTAAAATGTTTCCACCATTTTGCAAATTGTGCAATTTTTGGTCTCAAAAAAGTTGCAAAAAGAGTTCAAGGCAGAAAGAAAAGACCATTTTTAACTTTGTGACAAATTAATGAATCTCGTGAATTGTTTTGACGAATTTGGCGCCAAAAGTGGCAACTAGTACGAGAAAACAAAATATGAAAGTGACTAAAAAAATGCAAATGATGAATCGAGGGGGGGGGCCTTATTGTACTGATGATGTAAGTAGAATGGCAACAAGTCATGTTATCTAGAATAATTAGGACTCATGCGCAAGGCCAATGTTGAAATTGCCATCACAAGACAAAGAGTATAGGAAGGCAAAGGAATTCTCCAACGTGGATAAAATTAAATTCTTTATTTAATCCAAATTTATAAAGCATATAAATCCAAGAAGACAAGTAGCACCACCATATGTTGACTCCAGTAGGAAATTACATAAGTCAAATCGACGCGTTTCGACTCAAAAGACTCTTATTCATGACCTACTTGTAGATAGAGACTAGCTAAAATATATAGAGTAACTGAGTTTTCTGAGGAAACAGGTGAAACTCATTAATGGAAGGCGTAACAACTTCTCAGCAGAGTAAAAATGGGGTTAAAACAAATGCCAAGCTATTTTTTTTCCATGACAAAGAGTATTGTGCCGAAGTCTGCCAAACAATTCAAGAGAAATATTTCTATTAGGGTTTGTGCACACGACCGATTTTCTCGTATCAGTACCAACCGGATAGCACTTGAGCCTATGATATTCTATGGGGCTGTATGTGTCCAATTTTTTTCTTTTGACCAATTGGTCCAAAGAAAAAATTGGAGACATGTCCGATTTCGATTGGTATGTCGGATCAATATCGGAAATGCAAGTCTATGGGTCTGTGAAAAAATGGGTCCGCACTCGAATAGCGTCAAAGTGCAAACCAATTATCACAGACTGATAGGATTGAGGAGGTGGAGAAAAACTGATGCAGCTCTGATCAAACTCTGATCAAACTCTGAGCAGAATAATTGGACCATTTTTCTTTTCTGTGGTCTTTTCACCCTACACTAAATCCTATGATTGCTGAGATATCCTGATTCTGAATCTAATGAGAACAAATGTCTGCAGACATGAAGGGTTACGTGGTAATATGGGAATCAAGAATGAGAAATTAAGCTGAGATCTTTTGTAATAGGATAATGCTCTGACATCATTCATGACCCCTTCCATTGTTATCAGTAAATATGAGTCATCCATCATCTGAGATGTGTAATGCACGTAGGCTTATTAACTACAGGGATTTTATAATAAACACATCAATCAGAAATGTTATTATCACAAATTATTATTGTTCTTTACTTACATAATGCCATTAATTCCACAGCGCTTTACAGACACCATCATCGATGCCCCCATTAGGGCTTATATTTCTATCTTTCCTATCATTATCTATATTGTTGGAATAAATTGGAGAATGCAGACGAAACCCACACAAACAAGTGGAGAACATACAAACGGCTGACGTAGCAGCATGCGACTAGACCTGTCCATCAGCCTTCTCCAGAAGAAAAATAACTTTTCTATGTGAAATGTTTTTTGCTTTTTTTAAATTGGAGGAAAATTATAGACAAATCTTTTCCCATCTTCCTTCATCAGCAATTATTCCGAGAACAGGATAACCTAAAATATTTCTTAAAAAAACAACTAGTGGACAACCCCTTTAAGATCAGTGGTGGTTTTTACTGTTAGACTATGGGGCCAATTCGACAAGAATGGAGTATGACAACGTTGGTAGAGTAGAAGGTGCCAAATTCATTAAGACTAGAGGTGCATGCCACTTAATGAATTTGGCACCTCTTCTGAGTGGTGTGCACCTCCATGCATCGCAACACAAATGCTACCCCACCTCCACTCCTCCACAGTTCCTCCTTTTTTAGTGAAGCTGATTCAAACTAGCGCGAAAACACAAACAAGGGAGTTGAACAATAATTTAGCAATTTTTCAAAGCTTTTACACCAGTTCGGATCCAGTTTGAAGTGGACCCTATGTGCACACCGTGCCTTTCTGGTGCAGCCTCTGAGTTTTCTCTGGCATACCCGCTTCTGGAAAGTCCCCGCACTTAAGCAGTTGTTTTCCTGAAGTGGTTTCAAGGGCATTCTTACCTTCGTTCTTGTGTCTGCACTGCCGTTGGGATCTTTTACTCTATACTGTGCAGTATAGAGAGCGGGTGGCTGCTGAGCAGAAGCCACCTGAAGAATGAACTTGTCACTTCTTTTATGGGCAACCTGTCATGTAAAAAAATGCAATTAATTTGCAGCTATGGGGTTAATCTGCAGATCAATGATACACTGAACGCCCCACTGCCAGGAGGAAATAACCTTTATTCCTCAAGGCTGGCAAGGGATTTCAGTCATAGGGGTAGCGCCACCGCAGTTTCAGTCACTGCTCAATGCATAGTTAGCAACGGTAATTTTCATGCCCCACCACTTACTAACAGCCGGCTTTAATGCTGAGCGAGCTGTCAGTCAGTGTCAGGGTTTCGAATACTACCGCTGCTCACCATGCACTGAGCCATGACTGGAGCCATGAAAGCCCACCCCTATGACTGAAAGTCGAAGGCTGCCAAGAGGAATAAAGTTAATTTCCTCCCGGCAGTGGGGCTCTCTGTGCAGTTGACGGGCAAATTCAGAATGCTATTAACCTGCAGATTAACCCCTTATCTGCAGGTAAATAGCATTTTTTTACGTGATAGTTTCCTTTTAACTGCTTAAGGGTTTCCGAACTCTGAAGCAGTTAAAAGAAGTGACATAAAAGGAACATGTGCACAACAAGTCGTTTTTACATTGCTGTGCATTATGTTATTACTAGATGGTGGCCCGATTCTAACGCATCGGGTATTCTAGCATATATCTCCCGACCCTCCTTTATAATGCCCCATGCAGGAAGTCACATCCCCCGTATATAATACCCCATGCAGGATGTCACATCTCCTGCATATAATGCCCCATGCAGGAAGTCACATCCCCCGTATATAATACCCCATGCAGGAAGTCACATCCCCCGTATATAATGCCCCATGCAGGATGTTACCTCTCCCCCATATAATGCCCCATGTAGGATGTGACCTCTCCCCCCATATAATGCCCCATGCAGGATGTGACCTCTCCCCCCATATAATGTCCCATGCAGGATGTCACCTCTCCCCCATATAATGCCCCATGCAGGATGTGACCTCTCCCCCCATATAATGCCCCATGCAGGATGTCACCTCTCCCCCATATAATGCCCCATGTAGGATGTCACCTCTCCCCCCATATAATGCCCCATGTAGGATGTCACCTCTCCCCCCCATATAATGCCCCAAGCAGGAAGTCATATCCCCTGTATATCCATCCCCCCATAGTGCCCCATGCAGGTCCCCTATGGCCACATACAAAAAAAAAAAATCCAATACTCACCTCCCTTCTCAGCTGCTTCTCTGGACTACAGCGTAGTCGGCATGTTGACGCTGTGCGCTGTGACCGGTCATGAGAGAGCGCGGTGTAAAGACGTCACCGCGCCCTCTGACCTGAGACGTCACAGAGCATCAGTGGAAGACACAGGAGCTGCTGCGGAGGCACGGGGAGGGGTAAATATGATGCCGGTGCCGGGCTCCTGATCGAGCGGGTGGAGGGACGGGAGGAGAGGAGAGGGACGGGAGGAAAGGAGAGGGGAGGGGAGAGGAGGGGAGGGGAGGGGTAAGTATGACGCTGGGTGCCGGGGTCCAGATCGAGCAGGGGGAGGGACGGGAGGAGAGGGGAGAGGATAGGAGGGGAGGGGTAAGTATGACGCCGGGTGCCGGGGTCCTGATCGAGCGGGGGGTGGGGGTGGGAGGAGAGGGGAGGGGAGAGGAGAGGAGAGGAGGGGAGAGGAGGGGAGGGGCATCACACTTGTCCTTGGGAGATAAGCGGCCGTAGCCGCTGATCTCCTGATGATAGCCGCATGTAGGTCAGCGGCGCCTGCGGTCGGGGGACTTATGCTGCGAGTAGCCGGCTGCATCTCCCGGCTGCATCGCCGCTGACCTCCGTGCCGCACATGAGCCGCTAACGGCCGCCATGTTTTTCAGAAATGCCGCATCGCTGATTGGCTGTGGCCGGACCAATCAGCGACCCGGGATTTCCAGGACAGACAGACAGACAGACAGACAGACAGATAGACAGACAAACAGACAGACAGACAGACAGACGGGATAAGACAATTATATAGTAGATTATAGGGTACTTTTCTGTGCCTTTTTGGTGTGCACATAGCCTTATAACCCTACTGATTTCAAGAATGGGAAAAATCAAGCATTGCATTCATGGTTATACCTCATACACCTCCTTTGGATGTACAAAAACTAAAGACAGATCCAGGTGAGAAAGCCGTTTGCCTATGGAGACTAAAGTGCAACTACTGGCATTTAATTTTCCATACAGAGCATGTTTTCTAATACTGCTGTATCTAAATTTCCCTAGATTAAGTCACAGTAAATGGTAAAAGAAATGCATCGGGATACACTGCAGAGGTACTGTAGTTTGCCTTGAAATTAAGCTAATTATTTATTATTAAAAGGGTTGTTCAGTTTTGGAAACACCCAATAGCCCAGCTGCAGTTTTTTTAAATTTTTTTTAAACAAACTGGTCCTGATTCATCAAGACCGGTGATCTTCACGTTGGTCTTGTAGGGATGGGCTTGGTATGAGGCTTTGGGAGTGCGAGGCTTCTGCTTCATAAAGAGTCCCACGCCTCTTCATGAATCACCTCCTTGTGCGCCTTGCCACAATCTTACTCCAGTCCACGCTGGAATGAGATTTGTGTCGTAGCGAACGTCACCGCTCAACATGAATTTGACGAGCAGCAGTCACCACCATGCCTCCAGCTCCGCCCACTTTGAAGGAGCTGGATAAAAATTGGCCAGCAAATGCCAAAAGTTGCTAAATTTTAGCACAGCCTTGAGTTATAACAAAATGTTGCGACTTTTCAAAGCTTTATGCACCAGAATTCTGGTATAAAAGCTTTGATGAATCGGGTTCATTGTCTTTCTCGCCTTCTCTGGGTCCAGTGCTGAGTCTCTACCATTGCCCCCGCTGTCATCTGTTATTTTCTGTAGTGTTGACATCAGGTTGACAATCACTAAGCTCAAAGTCTCTGCCTGAGTAGATGGCACAAACCACGAAGAATTGCTGAGAGCAGTGATTGGCTGCAGTTCTGTTGACGTAATGTCGACGGGATTCCAACAGCGGTGGAGACACATCTTTGGACCGGGGGAGGGTCAGTAAAGGATATAATTTTTTTGTTTGATTTTTAACAAATTGTGACCGGGGAAGAGGATTTTTCCAGAAATGAAAATCCCATTAATTTCAAAAGCAAGTGAAGCAGAAAGTTAAAGTAAAATTAACTACATACAGAAAGAGGAAGGTGAACATCAATTTTTGAGTGAATCAGGAGAACTTTACAAGGTTGATCTTCTTCTACAACCACTGGCTGGAAGAAATCAGGAAATCTATATATTCCTGGTTAATAGATCACGAGAACTTAGGATCAGATGTTATGAAAACCCACTTGGGTGCTTTTCAGTGTGCATAGATCCAAACTCATTAAGGATGTAAGTAATCACTTTACTATTTTTCAGCTTCCTTTGTGGTCAAAGGTCCATAAATCGGACTCTCTTGCGACTAGAGAGAGGATTAATTCAGGAGGATCAAGTTTGGGCCAAGTTTCTTGAAATTTGCAATTTCACTTGAATTTTGAGATTCGATTGGCGCTTGGAAAAGTGATGGACTTCACCATTTCCCAAATGGCTGCAGCATCAGAGAACAGGCTAATGTAATTTTACTTTGCATCTTAGGCATCCCCATAATGCTCTGCAGCTGTGATATCTAGTGGATTATCATCCCTTGTACATTGGTGGTCAGTACCTGGGACATCTCAGATCAGCGGTTGCCAGTGGAGCACAGTTTAAATGACAGTGTCATTTTCCATCTCCAGAGTCACTGGGTAAGACTCTATCCTTTAAAGTGTAAGCTCTTATGGTCAGCAGGGTCCTCTTTCTCCTGTAGAGTGTAAGCTCTTATAGTCAGCAGGGTCCTCTCACTCCTGTAGAGTGTAAGCTCTTATGGTCAGAGGGGTCCTCTCTCTCCTGTAGAGTGTAAGCTCTTATAGTCAGCAGGGTCGTCTCTCTCCTGTAGAGTGTAAGTTCTTATGGTCAGCTGTGTCCTCTCTTTCCTGTAGAACATAAGCTCTTATGGTCAGCAGGGTCATCTCTCTCCTGTAGAGTGTAAGCTCTTATGGTCAGAGTGGTCCTCTCTCTCCTGTAGAGTGTAAGCTCTTATGGTCAGCAAGGTCGTCTCTCTCCTGTAGAGTGTAAGCTCTTATGGTCAGCAGGGTCGTCTCTCTCCTGTAGAGTGTAAGCTCTTATGGTCAGCTGGGTCCTCTCTCTTCTGTAGAGTGTAAGCTATTATGGTCAGCAGGGTCCTCTCTCTCCTGTAGAGTGTAAGCTCTTATGGTCAGCATGGTCCTCTCTCTCCTGTAGAGTGTAAGCTCTTATGGTCAGCAGGGTCGTCTCTCTCCTGTAGAGTGTAAGCTCTTATGGCCAGTGGGGTCCTCTCTTTCCCATAGAGTGTAAGCTCTTATCGCCAGTGGAGTCCTCACTCTCCTTTAGAGTGTAAGCTCTTATGGTCAGTGGAGTCCTCTCTTTCCTGTAGAGCATAAGATCGTATGGTCAGTGGGGTCCTCTCTCCCCTGTAGAGTGTAAGCTCTCTTGGTCAGCAGAGTCCTCTCTCTTTCTCCTGTAGAGTGTAAGCTCTTATAATCAGTGGGTTTCTGTATATCTCTCCATTTCTCTCCTGTAGTGTGTAAGCTCTTATGATCAGCGGGGTCTTCTCTATCTCCTGTAGAGGGTAAGCTCTTATGGTCAGCAGGGTCCTCTCTCTCCTGTAGAGTGTAAGCTCTTATGGTCAGCAGGGTCATCTCTCTCCTGTAGAGTGTAAGCTCTTTTGGCCAGTGGGGTCCTCTCTTTCCTGTAGAGTGTAAGCTCTTATTGCCAGTGGGGTCCTCTCTTACCTGTAGAGTGTAAGCTCTTATGGTCAGTGGAGTCCTCTCTTTCCTGTAGAGCATAAGATCTTATGGTCAGCAGGGTCCTCTCTCCCCTGTAGAGTGTAAGCTCTCTTGCTCAGCAGAGTTCTCTCTCTTTCTCCTGTAGAGTGTAAGCTCTTATAATCAGTGGGTTTCTGTATATCTCTCCATTTCTCTCCTGTACAGTGTAAGCTCTTAAGGTCGACGGGTCCTCTCTCGTGTAGAGTGAAAGTTCTTATGGTCAGCAGGGTCCTCTATCTATAACTCTCTCCTATTCCCTTCTAAACATGTATTTTCCAAACAATTAAAAGGTTTCTAGTTTTGAGATTCAGGCAAAATTTTTCGCTGCCAAATATTTCACAGAAAAATTAATTTTTTTTGTGAAAACTTGGCAAATTTGGCAAATTGAAATTTCAAAGGATCCATTCATCTCTAGCCATGACCCTTTTTTGCCATCACTCCTCCATACTCCTGCCCCGGTTCTATTGTTCTCCTTGCTTCCTCTTCCAGTGGGGCTGGAGCATGACCACTGCAGCCAATCAGTTGTGAATTTTTTACTGCAGTGGCTTCTGATTATAATTTTCTAATCCTACACTGCCCTTGCCAGAAGAGGAAGAAAAGAGACCGGAAGTAAAACCTAAGTTGCAGTTTGGGGTATCGGTAAGTCAGTATTTATAGATTTTTATTATTTTTAGTCCATGCAAAACCCACCTGTGAAAGACAAACCTCTTTGGAGTCTGGAGTATCCCTTTCATATTTCCAAAATAAAAAAAAATTAAATTAAATTTGCATATTTTCCAGTCTTATATTCGAAGTCTAAAACATGATACCTACAAATGATGATTATAAGACCATTCTGTTACGAAACATTTATTTCTCATCTCCTCTCATAAATTCACACATTATAATTTCGAGGCCCAACAGGAAAGGCTGATCTGGCAGTAGCAAAATCCAATTTAAGAACATCCTGGGAGTAGTTTCAGCATTTTAATTTTTAATATAAGTGAATAAAAAAAAAAAAGTGAAGACACTCTCCGTCTAGATGCGAGATTGGCGAGAATTCTCAGCTTACTTTGCCCTGAAATTTTAATGTCGACTTTCAGGGACATTGGAATTGATGACAAGGTAATTTCTTGGAAAGAAAAACTGGATTAAGTAGAAAATTACTTATCCGAGTAGGTAAATTGCTTTGGATAGAAAATTCCAAATAAAGTTATTCGGCATATTGGGAAAGCAACGGAGTCCTCATCCAGCTGTCAGAAAATTGTTTGCGGTAGGAAGATTAGTTTTCAATGAAACTGTAACAGAACTGACTTATAACCACATCTCGATGATGAAAAACGCAGCACAAAACGTATTACCTTCTTCTCTCTTTCTTCCCGGGGAAGGATACAGACAACTCACGAATCTAGACAATTCTGACAGTTTACATATATATAATTAATGGCTTAGCCTATAATGTCAGTATCCCGAGCTTAGAAAGGCAATAGGCACCTTGTTATTAGACTCTCTCTGCTAAATTATACATTACCCACACAAGTAATTATTTTATTATAGGAAATTGACTCTGCAAAAAAAAAAAAAAAGTATTATCTTTTTTCTCCTTCATCGTGACTTTTCTTCCAGCTTTGAAACACTGAACTGAAGGAGAAATAGATTTTGAAACTTTTTATTTTTCAAAAAAATAACCATGGATCTAATCAAGCTTTATCCAATCTTTCATTACTCCAAAGTCATGAACAGCACAACCGTACGGAATAGCTGAAGATTTGGTGTGTATATAATTTCCTATAATTTAGAAGTTTTTGCAGAAAAAATAACAAATTTTTGAAAAAATTGGCAGGGGATATGGTATATGCAGAGATTGGTTCTAGATATGGAAGGCTTTGATCTACGGAGGGCACTATTATGAAGCATACTTCTTCATGAATCATCTTGGGGCTTTCCCTTTTGGGCAACTTTCCCAACTTAGTTTATGAAGCTCTATCTATTATTTTTTGTCAATCATAGTCTCGATGGAAACCTTAATACAGTAGTTATTTTGGAATGCTAATAATGAAAAGTTACAGTTCAAGGTGACAATTGGTCACTGGCTAAGGATGTTTTTCATCCTTGATGTCCTACCTGGTGGCTTGGATTCTTCCGTAGAGGAATCCCCAAGTTGTGGCCATCAAGGTAGTTTTTGATTGAATACTGTAAGGAGAAGATGTCTGGCAAGGAAATCAAACCAAAGGCACATATAAGGAAGCCAAAGATAAAACAAATCAAAATTAGTAATTTAAACAGAAGTCAAGATACCGAATGTCGAATGGTGACAACAGAAGGCTAGAAGTTGTCAGAAGATCTTGTGAAGACCCATGATGGCTTTGTGGCTTGGTTTAATTTCCGTTCTTATTTCTGGTCTTCTGTTCTATCAATTCATGAAATAGGAGTGTTAAAAAGCCGGACCTCTCACATGAGAAACATAAATGGCACTAAATGGACCCCATTGGCATATCAATGAGGTCCATCAGGCTCTATCATAGTGTCCATTATTTTGCTCCCCAAAAGTAGCACAACAGCCTGCCACTATTACTTTCAAACGCATATGAAAGAAAGGACAGAGCATTTTCTTTCTCTGCCCAACGGTACTTACATGTGTTAATGAGATAAGAAAAAAAATACTAAACACAAACTTCATGAAATTATTTCTGGAATAAACCTTGCTATAGGAAAAAGAGAGACAAAGAATGAAAGAGAAATATATGATGAGGCTTAAACAGAGGTTGTAATCAATTTATCATGGTGAGATAAATGTGAAGCATTGCGTGCCGAAAACAAGACAATGCGCAAGGTATAAGAATAAGGGGAGCAGGAACATGTAACTGCCAGAGAGATGCTGCAACCCCCGGAAGAACTCTGTATAAGTAGAGCAAGATGACATAAGATATGTACAGGAGCTTTTGAGCATTATTATCTGTTGAGTTTATAAAGGACAGGACAAGGGGTAGGCCCCCACGGAGGATGGTATTCAAACTTAAATATAGGGGTGCGCAAAGTTTGAAAAACTTTTTTAAAAAAGTCTCTAATGAGCGGATAACAATGCAGCATTGATGTTTATGGTGTGATGAGCACTTATTGGTTATAGAGCAAAGGAAGTCATAGCCTGTACCTTGTGACAGGTGCCTGCTAAACCCATTGGGTGCTTCCCATTAGTGATAGGGGAGATGCTCAACTGTGAAATGAAGATTACCATCAGTGCCGTGGGAGAGGGTGCACAGCAAGAAAGTTCAGTGTATGTCTACACAGTATATGGAGATGTGTAACATGTACACAGGTGTGCAATGTGCATATATATGTGTGACTGGAGTGTATGCAGATACACAATGTGTATACTGATGTGCAGTGTGTGTATATGTGTGTTTGGGCAAAATATGTGTCTGGAGTAAATGCAGATGTGCAGTGTGTATGAAGTATGTATATGTATGTTTGTGTGCAAAATGTGTGACTGGAGTGTATACAGGTATACAATGTGTATAGTGATGTGTAGTGTGTATATATGTGCGGTCGGGAAGAATATGTGTCTGGAGTGTACATAGATGTACAGAGTGTATACAGGTGTGCAGTGTGCATGAAGTATATATACACTGCTCAAAAATAAAGGGAACACTCAAATAACACATCCTAGATCTGAATGAATGAAATATTCTCATTGAATACTTTGTTCTGTACAAAGTTGAATGTGCTGACAACAAAATAACACAAAAATCATCAATGGAAATCAAATTTATTAACCAATTGAGGCCTGGATTTGGAGTCACCCCCAAAATTAAAGTGGAAAAACACACTACAGGCTGATCCAACTTTAATGTAATGTCCTTAAAACAAGTCAGAATGAGTCTCAGTATTGTGTGTGGCCTCCACGTGCCTGTATGACCTCTCTACAACGCCTGGGCATGCTCCTGATGAGGCAGAGTATTGTGTGTGGCCTCCACGTGCCTATTTGACCTCCCTACAACGCCTGGGCATGCTCCTGATGAGGTTGCGGATGGTCTCCTGTGGGATCTCCTCCCAGACCTGGACTAAAGCATCCACCAACTCCTGGACAGTCTGTGGTGCAACGTGACGTTGGTGGATGGAGCGAGACATGATGTCCCAGATGTGCTCAATTGGAATCAGGTCTGGGGAACGGGGGGGGCCAGTCCATAGCTTCAATGCCTTCATCTTGCAGGAACTGCTGACACACTCCAGCCACAAGAGGTCTGGCATTGTCCTCCATTAGGAGGAAACCAGGGCTAACCGCACCAGCATATGGTCTCACAAGGGGTCTGAGGACCTCATCTTGGTACCTAATGGCAGTCAGGCTACCTCTGGTGAACACATGGAGGGCTGTGCGGCCCTCCAAAGAAATGCCACCCCACACCATTACTGACCCACTGCCAAACCAGTCATGCTGAAGGATGTTGCAGGCAGCAGATCGCTCTCCACGGCGTCTACAGACTCTGTCACATCTGTCACATGTGCTCAGTGTGAACCTGCTTTCATCTGTGAAGAGCACAGGGCGCCAGTGGCGACTTTGCCAATCATGGTGTTCTGTGGCAAATGCCAAAAATCCTGCACGTTGTTGGGATGTGAGCACTAGTGTTGAGCCACCCCCGTAGTGTTCGAGTTCGGTTCGGTTCGTCGAACACCCGTGTGTTCGCCGAACTGTTCGTCGAACTGTTCGTCGAACACCTTCGAACACCGTTAAAACCAATGGCAGGCAAACAAAAACACATAGAAACACATAGAAAACACCTTCAAAGGTGTCCAAAAGCTGACAAACTGCTCAGAAGACATAACTAACACATGGAAAAGTGACAAGTACATATAGTCATGCGAAAATAAAAGAGGTGGAGGAGTAAAAGGAGGGGGAGACACAGATATAGGCATGTCATGCCCTTCTAAAATCCAAAAAGTGAGAAGCTGACACGGCCAGTCCGCTCCTGCCCGTGCCACCTCCGTGTCGCCGGGTTTGTGCCAGAGCCGCGGTGAACCCTGACGGCCAGCCCCCCTCTCCCAATACTGGTGCCTGTCCGCTGGTGGGTCGAGCGAGCCCCCCTGTGGTGGAGGCAGCTCTAAGCTTTTTAATTTAAATTGTCTCTCTAATTTGAATGAATACACTTTAAATCCATTTACAAGGATCTATTGGAGGGCAAGTCTCATGCCAGCAGCCGCAGTAATTCCAGCTCCAGTAGCGTCCACTAAAGCTGCTGCAGTTAAAAAGCTTTTATAAGGATCGAGCTCGGCTGTCCACCGCAAGGCATCCTACTGCCAGTCCCAGCCCCTATGCCTTGGGGTGCCTCCTGATGCTCTTCACTAAGTATCCCATGGTCCCGAAGCATTTCCTTTGAAAAAATTAAGTGTCTAAACTACAGGTGGTGTAGCTTGCTTAACAGCCGGGATAATCCGCTGACTAGCAGACACTGCTACTAGGCACAAAGTATTTCCTGGGCTAGATGCAGTTAAAAATTTGTAATTAGATACTCTCGTTGGATGCTGAGAAAGCATTCCATAGAGTCTCCTGGCACGCCATATATGATTCTCTTAAAAAGCTTGGGGTAGGGGTCTAGGGGACCCTTTTATAGCCAAAATCACGGCCCTGTATCGCAATACGTCACCTAGGCTGAAGATAAATGGAACTGTAGCACCCTGAGGGCTCGGTTGCTACAGACGTATTGCACCTCACCCAGAGGTGTGATATCTCACTCTCAGGTAAGGATGGAGTGTGGATCAGGACCTGACACCTGCATGCATTACACCACATTGCCGTGGGGCAGGGCGACCAATATGCCCCTGAGATGGGCACGACAGTCCCTGTCCCTGGCTGGAGTGGGGGGAGGGAACACTGAGGAAGGGGAACCCTGTAGTGCAGGAGCAGGGAGGAAGCAGTTCCTGGGTGCATTGAGAAGGGAGTATAAAAGGTGGGCACCATCTTAGTTCAGTGCAGAGAAGTCTGAGCAGAAGTGGCAGGGAGCAGGGGCTCTGCATGAGCTCTGCTCCGGAGGCGGGCCTAGTAACAGAGGCCCAGGCCTGGAAGAGAGAGAAGGAAGGAAGAGGAGCGGAGAAGGCTCCAGGAACGAGGAATGAAGGGATCCCAGGGGTGCGGACGGGCGAGTCGCCACCGCAAGCCCGAATCCACCTGCGTGGAGGGGTCAGGCCAAAGGGGGAGACCGGTCCCCGAACTAGTGGAGGCAGGAAACGACCCTCAGCTAGAAACCGGAGGCTCTGACATTTTATGTGGCGCAGCCCCTCGCTACACCCGCTAGGAAGGCACCACATAGGGTCAGGGAAACTGGCGCCAAGTTTACCAAGAGGAGGCCCGAGGCAGCCGGACAGAAGTGTTGGTAAGAAAGGCCAGACAAAGGACACACAAAGGGGGTCCTGTGAAGTGCTCCAAAGTTATCTGGGAGTTGTCTGAGCCCCTCACCTGGTGAGCACAGTACGACGTGGGCAGCCGTTACCTGCAGACGTGGTCTGGATAATAAGAATTGTGAGTAAAGGCCCTGGAACTGCATCACTGACTCCGTGTCGTTACTGCTGCTGCCCTGCACCATCACCCCCATCCTCCGCATACACTGCCCTGAGGCTATACTCCTCCCGTGGGGAGTTATGCTACGCTCTGCTGCACCCACAACACCAGCCTCAGCGGTCTGCTTTGTAGCGGCGGTTCACTCAGACCGCAATCCACGGGTGGCGTAGTCGGACATTTAAACATCAAAACCACATAAATAGTTCCGCCACTGGTTTGACCGCCCTGAGCCATGGAACCGGGTCGCCGCCACGAAGACTACAACCACCAGCATCCACCAAAAAGGGTCCGGCTCCGGGTGTCCCAAGGCCCAGGGGGTGCGTCAGAACATTTTCATCACCTTTCACAATCACCAATGGGACAAGGCAGGGATGTCCTCTGTCCCCTCTCTTATAAATCCTAGTGACGGAGCACCTGCTCTCATCAATTCGCCATAACCCCAATATTAGGTGGATTGAGGTGGGAGGCACCGAGTACAAGTGCTCTCTATTTGCTGATGATGTCCTAGTATATATCACTCAATCACATATATCCATCCCTGCTGTTATGGCTGAAATAGATCACTTTGTTACATGGTAAAATTTTAAAATCAATGCAGCGAAGTCTGAGGCCCTCGATGTCTCCCTCCCCAAATCCATATAGGATTCCATCCAGTCCAACTTTCCCTTTGCCTGGCCCTCACAGGGTATCAAATACTTAGGAATTCCTATTCATAGAGACCTCTCCCATCTATGTTATCTTAATTTTGGGCCCTTTATTGAACAATTCCATACAGACCACGGTTGGCAAGTTAGAACTGTAAGATTCACTACGTGAACCACTGGTGTTTTGTGGAAAAGCACATGTACACTGCGTTCCAAATTATTATGCAAAAAGTGTTTAGGAGTGATAAGGGAAGAATTTGTTTGTTTGTCAGTTAAACTCATTGATGGTGATGTGTGTCAGGGCTCTTTATATCACTGTAAGCAATTGCAGACACCTGTGCTAATTAGTTTGGCAGGTGTGTCCAATGAAAGGCAAGACTACTTAAGAAGGCTCTCTCACATTATTAAGCAGCCTACATTTTCTGCCAAAATGGGAAAGAAAAAGGATGTGTCGGCTGCTGAGAAGCAACAAATTGTGGAGTGTTTAGGTCAAGGCATGACTACAATCAACATTGTGCGATGATCAGGATGAAGTGTCTTGGCAATCAAGAAGTATGTAGCTGATTCACAGTACACACGTGTGCGTGCTGATAAGGTCAAATTGAGGACTCTTTCCTACAGGCAATTACGTCAGGTTGAAAGAGCAGCGGCAAAAAAGCCTTGTCATAGCAGCAGACAAGTTTTTGAAGCTGCTTGTGCCTCCAACGTCCCCCGAACAACAAGATGCAGGGTCCTTCAGAGGTTTGCAGCTGTGCATACGCCATCCTGTCGACCTCCTCTATCCACTTCACACAAGCAGAAACGGCTCCAGTGGGCCAAACATTTCATGAAGACTGATTTCAAAACTGTTTTGTTCACGGATGAGTGCCGTGCAGCGCTCGATGGTCCAGATGGATGGAGTGGAGTGGAGGATGGCTGGTTGATGGACACGCCACGCAAACACGGCTACAGCGCCAACAAGGAGGAGGTGGAGTAATGTTTTGGGCTGGAATCATGGGGAGAGAGATTGTCGGCCCCTTTAGGATCCCTAAAGATGAACTCCATAATGTATGTGGATTTTCTCAAACAGCACTTCCTGCCATGGTTCAAGAAGAAGAACCGTGTATTTCACAGCAAGATCATTTTTCTGCATGATAATGCACCATCTCATGCTGCACATAAAACATCTGCATCTCTGGCTGATATGGGCATAAAAGGGGACAAACTTATGGTGTGACCCCCATGCTCCCCTGACCTCTACCCCATTCAGAACCTTTGGAGCATCATTAAAAGGAGTGTCTATGATGGCGGGAGGCAGTTCACATCTAAGCAACAGCTCTGGGAGGGTATTCTGTCCTCATGCTAAACAATTGAAGCAGAAACCATCCAAAACCTGACAAATTCAATGGACGAGAGAGTTCAGAAGCTCCTTTCGAACAAGGGGTCCTATGTGAAAATGTAACATCACCTAGAATAAAGTTTTGAGTTGAAAACTGTTTGATTTCAGTTTCTAACAACCTGCTAATGCTTATAATTTCAAAAATGACCATTTTTTTGGTCTTTATTAAAATGAAAAGGTTGATCGAAAAGTTTGGGGGATCTAAGAGTGTGGCAACCCAGTAGTCATGATTACTTCGAATTCTGACAATATGAGGGTCATGCTGCAGGTAGTGCAGCAAGAAGGCACTTATGTGTCTTGCGCATCTCGGAGCCCCAAAATTATTTTCCGGGCTAGATGCAGCTAAAATTTATTTTTAATTTTAAATCTGGTGGATCTTATTATAGATGGCCTAATAGGATCAGTGCTGCACACTGCTACAAAGCCCAAATTATTTTCCAGTCAAGATACAGATAAACATGATTAGTAATTTGAAAGCTTAAAACGGTTGGTAGGGTGATTTTAACCAATCATCAAGCTTTTACTCTCCCCAGGATGACACAGGGGTAGAAAAGTCGTTTCGGATCCATGATTTGTTCATCTTTATGAACGTGAGTCTGTCTACATTATCAGTGGAGAGCCGCGTGCGCTTATCTGTCAGCACACCACCAGCAGCGCTGAACACACGTTCAGACAGAACGCTGGCTGCGGGGCATGACAAGATCTCCAAGGCGTAAGTGGCTAGCTCCGGCCATTTATCCAGATTGGAAGCCCAAAAAGAGCAAGGGTCCAGTGAAACAGTCGTGGCTTCAATGTTTATTTGGAGATACTCCTGTACCATCGTCTCTAGGCGTTGACTATGTGTCAGACTTCTTGTCTCCTGTGGCCTTGCAAAGGATGGGCTAAAAAAGTGGTGAAATGATTCCGCAAAATTGATGTTACCAGCAGATACTGTGGTTCTGTTACGGTTTGAGTGCTGAACACTTGACGGTCCCACAGTTGGCAAGTTGGAACTGTGAGATTCACTACGTGCACCACTGGTGTTTTGTGGAAAAGCACATGTAAGATTCTGCAACAGTCTCTGCTGATACTCCTGCATGCGTGCATCCCTTTCTATGGCAGGAATAATTTCTGCAAATTTACTTTTGTACCGGGGATCTAACAGTGTGGCAACCCAGTAGTCAGGATTATTTCTAATTCTCACAATTCGAGGGTCATGTTGCAGGTAGTGCAGCAAGAAGGCACTCATATGTGTTGCGCATCCAGGAGCACCAAGTCCCTGTTGTGTTGGTGGCGAGGTAACAATCATGCTTCCTTCCTCTGTCCTCTCCCCCCAACCTCGCACAACAGAAATGTGATCAAGGTCTCCCTCATCTGATGAGTCTTCCATCAGTTCGTCCTCCACTTCTTCCTGGGCTCCTGCACCTTCCTCACTAGTTTGGCTGCTACCATGCGCCCTGGTAAAACCATCTCCCCCACCCTCACATGCCTGCCGCCTTGGTGCTGCCGACCGTCTGGACCTTGCAGATGTTAGCCCTTCCGCATACAACTCCTCCTCCTCTACTTCCTCCACCTCCTCTTGTGCCACCACCTGACTCCGAATTCTGTTTAACATGTGCTCCAGCATGTAAATCACCGGAATAGTCATGCTGATAATGGCATCATCAGCACTAAACATCTTCGTCGCCATTTCAAAACTGTGCAGAAGGGTGCATAGGTCCCTGATCTGAGACCACTCCTCCAGCGTGATTTGCCCCACCTCTGGATCTCGTTGGCCCAGGCTATACGTCAGAACGTATTGCACCAGGGCTTGTCGGTGCTGCCACAGTTGCTGCAACATGTGCAGAGTTGAATTCCACCGGGTAGGCACATCGCATTTTAACCGGTGAAGTGGCAGGCCCAACGACTTCTGTAGAGATGTAAGTCGCTGAGCTGCGGGATGCGAACGGCGGAAGTGAGCACACAGCGACCGTGCCCTCTGTAGAAGGCCATCTAGTCTGGGATAGTGGGCTAAAAATTGCTGGACAACCAGGTTCAACACGTGAGCCATACAAGGCACGTGTGTGACATTGCCCCGGCGAAGGGCCGCACCCAGGTTTGCAGCATTGTCGCACACGGCCTTCCCTGGTTTCAGGTCCAGTGGAGACAGCCATTCATGAAATTGGTTCTCCAGAGCTGACCACAACTCCTCAGCTGTGTGACTCACATTTCCCAGACATTTCAAAGTAAAAACCGCCTGATGACGTTGAGCCCTACTGCCAGCATAGTAAGGAGGTGTGCAGGATCCCTTCTGCGCAGTTAGAAAGCTTGTGGCATGACCAGACAGGCTTTGGGTGCAGGTGGAAGACCGAGAGGAGGTTGAGGAGGCAGAAGCAGTGGAGGAACTTTGACATAAAGAGGATTGACGCACAACTCGTGGGGACGGCAAGACTTGGACAGCAGCCCCTTGTCCTGCTGTCACCATAGTTACCCAGTGCCCAGTCAGCGACATGTAACGCCCCTGTCCATGCCTACTCGTCCAAGTGTCTGTGGTGAAATGCACCCTGTCACACACAGAGTTTCTCAAAGAAGCGGTGATGTTGTGTGCGACATGCTGGTGGAGCGCAGGCACACCTTTCTTTGAGAAGTAGTGCCGACTGGGCATCTGGTACTGGGGCACTGCGACGGACATAAGGTCTCGAAAATCCTCTGTGTCCACCAGGCGGAAAGGCAGCATTTCTGTAGCCAAGAGCTTGCAGATGGTGAAATTCAACCTCTTAGCTTTCTCATGGCTAGGAGGAAATGGTCTTTTACTTGTCCACATCTGAGGGACCGAGGGCTGGCTATTGTGCTTAGACGGGGTTGATAAGGGTGTCCCCGGCAAACTGCCGGTCTGTGAGGAAGATGCAGGCGGACATGTTAGGTTGCCTTGATCCAAAGGTGGTGCTATCGATGTCGGACAGCGCTCAACACCAGCTGGTGTTACCACCTCCAAAGAAAATGATGACCTGCCAATCACGCTGGCTGTTGCGGGTAAAGAGGTGGCAGGTCTTCGCCCCAAAACAGGTGTGACTGCTGTCCCCCCAGTCACAGAGGATGAAGAGGCCGCGGATGCACAAGATATGGCAGACGGTGGTTGGCCCGGCCGGCTACGCCGCATTGTAGCACACTGAGCTTCCCACTGCAACTTATGCTTCATGTCCATGTGCCGGTTCATGCATGAAGTACTCAAATTATGTATTTTTTGGCCTCTACTTAGCTTTTGCTGACAAATGTTACAGATAACACGAGTTGGGTCATCTTTATCGATCTGAAAAAATGCCCAGGCTATGCAAGGCTTAGCACCCATGCGACCTGAAGAGCCACCACGACTTGTGGTGAGAGGCAGAGTTGTGTTTGAGGATGCAGTTGTTGACGTGCTTCCAGTACTATGTCTCTGTCCAGGAAGGCGCAACCTGACCTCGTCGTCACTAGCATCTTCCTCCACCTCCTCTGCTGACCTCATCTCTTGGCTGACTGTGGGTTGACAGTAAGTGGGATCTCCAACCTCATCATCATCACCCTGTGTGTTATCACACCCGTCGTCCTCAGAGCCAACCTGTTCCTGCCCTGACAAAAAACTAAAGTTGTCGCTCCAATCAGGTATTTGAGTCTTATCATCGTCTTCCTCATTGTCTCCACCAACAGGAGTTACAGTTTGGGAATGAGCGTCTACATTATGGTCAGAACCTTCTGCGTCTGGTCCTGGATCCGACTCATAAAGATTCTGGGCATCAGTGCAGATCATTTCCTCGTCTGGATTCACAGAAGCGCTGGAGTCGACCTCTGATTCCCAGGCTATAGTATGAGTAAACAGCTCTGCAGACTCAACCATCTGTTCTACCTCATACTCAGACGGGCAGCTGGAGATTTGGGAGCTGTGAGGAAGCAAGTGCGATTTGGGTGACACCTTTGAGGACTGGAGTATTTGTGATGTTGAAGTTGATGTGGAGGAGAGCCCACTTAAAGGAGCACTTGATATCCGTTGAAGCACCTGCTGTTTTTGTGCCTCATCTGGAATTTGTAGCGATTGGCGTGGCCGTAAGAAAGGGATCTTATCACATTGTCCGCTAAAAGAAGTAGACATTTTGGTTTGGCTGGAAGATGGTCTTTCTTCTGCATATGTTACTGTTGCTTTAACACCTACCCCACGGACACAACCTTTTTTCCCCTTCCCAACACGCCTATTCCCCTTTCCACCAGCAGCAGGCCTTTTTCCACTCATTTTGGTGGTTAACTAATTCACAACTCTGGAGTTGTTTGCACAAAAAAACAATGGATGGTAACCGAGCAGAGCTGAGTGGCCAAACTGTGGTATTAGGCCAAAACTATTGGCTGGGTTAGATGCAGAAAAAAATTATATTCAATTTGCAACCTGATGGAGGTCAGTATAGATGGACTAATACAACAAGTCCCACACACAGCTAGAAGCCCAATATTTTTTCAGAGGTAGATGCAGAAAAAAATATATTCAGTTTGCAACCTGATGGAGGTCAGTATAGATGGACTAATACAACAAGTCCCACACACAGCTAGAAGCCCAATATTTTTTCAGAGGTAGATGCAGAAAAAAATATATTCAGTTTGCAACCTGATGGAGGTCAGTATAGATGGATTAATAGAACAAGTCCCACACACAGCTAGAAGCCCAATATTTTTTCAGAGGTAGATGCAGAAAAAAATATATTCAGTTTGCAACCTGATGGAGGTCAGTATAGATGGACTAATACAACAAGTCCCACACACAGCTAGAAGCCCAATATTTTTTCAGAGGTAGATGCAGAAAAAAATTATATTCAGTTTGCAACCTGATGGAGGTCTGTATAGATGGATTAATAGAACAAGACCCACACACAGCTAGAAGCCCAATATTTTTTCAGAGGTAGATGCAGAAAAAAATATATTCAGTTTGCAACCTGATGGAGGTCAGTATAGATGGACTAATACAACAAGTCCCACACACAGCTAGAAGCCCAAATATTTTTTCAGAGGTACTGTAGATGCAGATAAAAATTATTTTTAATTTGCAACCTGATGGAGGTCAGTATAGATGGACTAACAGAGAAAGTCCCACACACTGCTAGAAGGCCAAATATTTTTTCAGAGCTAGATGCATACAAAAAATTATTTTGAATTTGCAACCTGATGGAGGTCAGTATAGGTGGACTAATAGAACAAGTCCCACACACTGCTAGAAGGCCAAATATTTTTTCAGAGCTAGATGCAGAAAAAAATTATATTCTTTTTGCAACCTGATGGAGGTCTGTATAGATGGATTAATAGAACAAGACCCACACACAGCTAGAAGCCCAATATTTTTTCAGAGGTAGATGCAGATAAAAATATATTCAGTTTGCAACCTGATGGAGGTCAGTATAGATGGACTAATACAACAAGTCCCACACACAGCTAGAAGCCCAATATTTTTTCAGAGGTAGATGCAGAAAAAAATATATTCAGTTTGCAACCTGATGGAGGTCAGTATAGATGGACTAATACAACAAGTCCCACACACAGCTAGAAGCCCAAATATTTTTTCAGAGGTACTGTAGATGCAGATAAAAATTATTTTTAATTTGCAACCTGATGGAGGTCAGTATAGATGGACTAATAGAGAAAGTCCGACACACTACTAGAAGGCCAAATATTTTTTCAGAGCTAGATGCAGAAAAAAATTATATTCAGTTTGCAACCTGATGGAGGTCAGTATAGATGGATTAATAGAACAAGACCCACACACAGCTAGAAGCCCAATATTTTTTCAGAGGTAGATGCAGAAAAAAATATTTTCAGTTTGCAACCTGATGGAGGTCAGTATAGATGGACTAACCGAGAAAGTCCCACACACTACTAGAAGGCCAAATATTTTTTCAGAGCTAGATGCAGAAAAAAATTATATTCAGTTTGCAACCTGATGGAGGTCTGTATAGATGGATTAATAGAACAAGACCCACACACAGCTAGAAGCCCAATATTTTTTCAGAGGTAAATGCAGAAAAAAATATATTCAGTTTGCAACCTGATGGAGGTCAGTATAGATGGACTAATACAACAAGTCCCACACACAGCTAGAAGCCCAAATATTTTTTCAGAGATACTGTAGATGCAGATAAAAATTATTTTTAATTTGCAACCTGATGGAGGTCAGTATAGATGGACTAATAGAGAAAGTCTGACACACTACTAGAAGGCCAAATATTTTTTCAGAGCTAGATGCAGAAAAAAATTATATTCAGTTTGCAACCTGATGGAGGTCAGTATAGATGGATTAATAGAACAAGACCCACACACAGCTAGAAGCCCAATATTTTTTCAGAGGTAGATGCAGAAAAAAATATATTCAGTTTGCAACCTGATGGAGGTCAGTATAGATGGACTAACAGAGAAAATCCCACACACTACTAGAAGGCCAAATATTTTTTCAGAGCTAGATGCAGAAAAAAATTATATTCAGTTTGCAACCTGATGGAGGTCAGTATAGATGGACTAATACAACAAGTCCCACACACAGCTAGAAGCCCAATATTTTTTCAGAGGTAGATGCAGAAAAAAATATATTCAGTTTGCAACCTGATGGAGGTCAGTATAGGTGGACTAATAGAACAAGTCCCACACACTGCTAGAAGGCCAAATATTTTTTCAGAGCTGGATGCAGAAAAAAATTAAATTCAGTTTGCAACCTGATGGAGGTCAGTATAGATGGACTAATAGAATGATGCTATGCCCAAAAGATTTTACTTCACTAGGTGCAGTAAAAAAATTGGTATTCTATACACAGGTGGTATATCTTGCAACACAGATAGGCTACTCCACTGACTAACACACTCTGCAATAGGCCAAAAATGATTAGCTTTGCTAGATTCAGCCAAATGCTGTGAAAAAAACTTGCACAGCACTGGCACAGACCTACCTGGCAAAAACTGATCGGAACTGATGTAACCTAGTCCTGAAAAGGACTCCAATTACAATTAGTCTTTACTCCCACAACCTATCTATTTAAGAGCACAGACCTGCCTGATAAAAGTCGTAGGAAATGCTGTAACCTAGTCCTTAAAAGGACTGCAATCACAACTATTCCCTACTCCCAAGCTATCTGTATATTTGTGCGAAAATTGGCTTGAAATTAACAAGGTATAGCGCACACAGCAACAGCGGTGCCGTCTAACACGCAGCTGCAGCAGTGAGAAAATGGTGGCGACGGGGAAAATGGCTTGGTCTTATAGGGCAAGGACATGTGACATACACTGCCAATGACACATGCCCTTGCTTGTGTGAAAAAAAGCACTTCGCTCCGTGTGTGCGCTGCTGATAGGCTGACAGATTGCACCTCCCCACTGTAAATGCGGGAAAGAGAAAAAAAAATGGAGATCTTCATTGTTCCTGCAGAGATCCATCCCCTGCCCCTCCCCCCACCCCGCTGTACACTCAAACTGCGTATTAACATTAATTTTCATCATTACTGAGAAAAAATCCAGTTATGATTTTGGTGCACGAACAGTTATCGAACATAACCTCGAACAGCCGAATTTTTCTCAAATTGTTCGTGTTCGCCGAACGGCTCGAACACCGCCCAAAACAGCTCGAATTTGAGATTGGCGAACAGTTCGAGTAGAACAACGCTCATCTCTATTGAGCACAACTCCCATCTGTGGACATCGGGCCCTCATACCACCCTCATGGAGTCGGTTTCTAACCGTTTGTGCAGACACATGCACATTTGTGGCCTGCTGAAGGTCATTTTGCAGGGCTCTGGTAGTGCTCCTCCTGTTCCTCCTTGCACAAAGGCGGAGGTAACGGTCCTGCTGCTGGGTTGTTGCCCTCCTATGGCTCCCTCCACGTCTCCTGGTGTACTAGACTGTCTCCTGGTAGCCCCTCCAGCCTCTGGATACTATGCTGACAGACACAGCAAACCTTCTTGCCACAGCTCGCATTGATGTGCCATACTGGATGAGCTGCACTACCTGAGCAACTTCTGTGGGTTGCAGAGTCCGTCTCATGCTACCACGAGTGTGAAAGCACAACCAACATTCAAAAGTGACCAAAACATCAGCCAGAAAGCATTGGTACTGAGATGTGGTCTGTGGTCCCCACCTGCAGAACCACTCCTTTATTGAGGGTGTCTTGATAATTGCCAATAATTTCCATCTATTGTCTATTCCATTTGCACAACAGCATGTGAAATTGATTGTCAATCAGTGTTGCTTCCTAAGTGGATAGTTTGATTTCACAGAAGTTTGATTTACCTGGAGTTATATTCTGTTGTTTGAGGGTTCCCTTTATTTTTTTGAGCAGTGTATATATATATATATATATATATATATATATATATACGCATGTGTGTACGGTGGGCAGAATATATGTCTAGAGTGAGGAATGCCCGAAGTATGTGCCTAGATACTATAAATCTATATACCTAGATTTGTATGTATATATTAAGCTTTGATGATTACTTCTGTCACATGAATGATTCAGCATTTCATAGCTATCACACTAAACTTTGGGAGGGGGTGAAAGTGATTTTGACGCCATTGCCTTGGGTCCCAAAGGAGCTTGTCCCACCTCTGACTGTATATTACCAATAAAGAAAAGGGTATAAGGAAGAATCAAAACATCTTCACTGTTTTGCCTGCTAGAGATCTGCGGCTCAGGCAAAAATTTGAATTCACCTGTTCATTTGTTCGAATTTCCTGGGAAATTCCATTCAAAGAGAAGTTATTCTCTATAAATTGAAAGTGAATTATGCTTTGTGGTCTCACTATACACCAGAGCTTAATAAACTTAAGATGTCCCCATCCAGGACCCCATATTGTATGTCCCCATCCAGGACCCCATATTATATGTCCCCTTCCAGGTCCCCGTATTGTAAAGAAGCAGTCTCATGAATATTTTTCTTTTATTAAATATATGTATGATGTTTCGTGTGCTAATATGATACTCACCCTCCAGGATACAGTTCAGCTCCTCTTCTCAGTGACGTCTCCGCTCTTCAGACTCTTCGGGTCACATTGCGCTCTGCGTGACCCGATCTTGGCTTTTACGATATAAGTCTATGGAACGTCAGAACTAGGCTCCATAGGCTTACATTGTTAAAGAGACATCCAGCTCACACATAGAGCAAAGCGAGAGCCGACTAGTCTAAATTGCAGAGACGTCACTGAAAAGAGGAGCGGGATGGTGCTGTATCTCAGAGAAAGTGGTGGTAGCTGAGTATAGGAATACACTCACACAATACTACATGCACATATATATAAATTTAATTTAATTGAACAAAAATATTCATGAGAATGTATCTTTTAAAAAGCCGCACTAAGTTCCAGTCTGCAGTCTTCACTCCTTCATTCATTTTTATCCTCCTGACATGTAGTTTTCTCTTGTGGTAATGTCTTTCCCACTAGTATAGACTCGATGTGAGATGTGTGTGCATGCAGTTTTCTACTGTGTTCAATAACTCATAAATGAGCAATATATCTATCCTGTACTTATTTCCTTTTCATGTGTTTTCCTCCTTTTCTATAACCGGTTTTCTCTGCCACTCATGAAACTGTACATGCTTTCTTACCTATTTACACTGTGTAGATTTGTGCACAATTCCATCTTCCTCAATGCTGCTATGTTTAAGGGCTTGCTCACACGAGCATATATTTTGGACAAGTGCTATATGATGTTTTATTGGATAGCACTCAGACCTTGGTTATACTATTGGGTAGTGCTAAACAAATCTTTTTTCCCATGCCGATTCGCAGCATGCTGAGAGTGGAACCACAGATTGCATTACACTCACCCTTACAAGTCTATGCATGCGTGGAAACCAAAGAACTGTGGAAATCTAAGTGCAGCCCGATTTCCGCAGACTCACACAATGGAGAAGATGGAGAAATTATGTTCTCCATCTTCTCACTTGCGCTATGATTCTCTCGTGAGAGAGAATCGGATCACAGTAAACTGTCACTCGACTCAACCTCTGATCAGAGTTTGAGCTGAGTGTCTTTCACATGATCAATCCGATTTCTTGCATGAGAGAATCTATGTTCGTGTGACCCCGGCCTAACACTGAGAAATGGGTATATGGGAGCAGAGAGAGCTGCCAGAACCAGGAGCAAGAGCTTGGTTGGATTTGTATCAGTTTGGCAAAAGTAATGACTTAGATAAAAGACTTATCAACACTCTAAAGCATCTAAATGGTAGAAAAATTTTTACGAAAATGATTTGGAAAGTTACCTGCATTTGCACTTTTAGAAAAAAAAGTGAACAATTTTAAAAAAATCTACGCAAATGACTACACAGCTTTTAATCACGTACTATGAGAGCTTCACATTCACAACCAGGTCCACAAAAGTTATTGAACCATTCAGAAGTCAAGCAATTTCAACATAACCTGAAAATATGTTTTGTGTTGGTCAGGAGTGGTTTGATCTCACACTGTGCAGCTTCAATCTTACGAGGATTTTGATGACAAAGAACACAATATGGCGGTAACAGCCTCAGATTTGAATGAAGGAGGTCATGGTCGCTTTTTCTATTTCAGTTTATCCTGCAGATTTATTTTAAATAAACTTTGTTACCTAGTTACAGCCAGTTAAGTCAAGTCATATCATTAGTGGAAATGAGAGGTTGTCAACCTCTTACCATCACCATCTGGCCAAAAGGTTTATACATTATAAATGACATCTCATCACTTATATCAAAGTCCTCAACTTAAAAAAAAAAGTTGTCTTTCTTACTGTTCTGCAGAGTGTTTGTCAAAGTGCAAACCTGTATCATTAGTTCCTGACACTGATAATTCAGAATCCAAAATAGTTATTTTTAACGCTTAAAACTTTTTATGCTTCTTTGCAATTCTTTTAATTTATGTTAAACGTTTAATTTACTTTTTCTGTAAAAAAAAATAAATCGCACAATTACAAATAAAAATTTGTTTTCACATTGTGAACAAAATAAACTAATAAACTGAAGGGCAAATATATTATTCAGGTTCAACTACAGTTCTGTTGTGAATACTGTGCACCATATTACTATGTTTTAGACTCCAAAATTGGGTGAGGTTTTGTTGGGAAGGGTGTAACTTAACAGGAAAGGGTGTGGGTTAACATGCAATTTGCATTGAATTAAAAATAGTTTAAAGTAATCCAATCTAGAGGAGGTAAAAAGTTAGACTATAATATTTAGCAATGTAGTATAATTGTAAGTCTGTATTATTAAATCTGCCCCAAACCTACCAACCCACATTCTCATAGATACCACAGTCAACATTATCAGGATTAGTTAATGTACAACCATTTCATACCTATCACTTGTAAAGTACATGGTATCATTCATGTGTATTAAACTCTCACTGTACTTTCAACAATTTGATCAACAATGTGATAAATAGACAATCTGCAAATAACTTTATAAATTATGTTGTCTTGCCTGAAAGATCACAGCAAAGTGTCGGCCACTAGGTGTCTCCTTACTATGTAACTTACTGTCCCCTGCCTGTTGCCAAGTGTAATCTGTTATCAGCAGAGACACCGAAATTACAACATGATGGGAAGGGTCTTTGTCACTCTTAAGAAAGTTAGGAAGAGCCTTAGTCTCTCTAAAGGAAGGGAGGGTGAATCTTTGTCTCTCTACATGAAGTTGGGAAAGTCTTTGTCTTTTACAGGAAGTGAGGGCGAATCTTTGTCAATCTACAAGAAGTCGGGACGGTCTTTGTTTTTCTACAGGAAGTGAAGGCAGGTCTTTGTCTCTACAAGAAGGATGGATGGTCTTTGTCTTTCTACTGAAGTTGGGGTGAATATCAATCTACAAGAAGTAAGGATAGTGTTTGTCTTTCAACAGGAAGTGGGAATAGGTCTTTGCCTCTACAAGAGGTTGGGATGGTTTTGCCTCTCTACAGAAAGTGGAGACAGGTCTTTGCCTCTACAAGAAGTAGCGATGGTCTTTGTCTTTCTACAGAAGTTGGGATGAATCTTTGTCAATCTACAAAAAGTAGGGACGGTGTTTCTCTCTCTACAGGAAGTGCAGGCAGGTCTTTGTCTTTCTACAGTAAGTGGGGACAGGACATTTTTTCAATACAGGAAGTGTGGATGTGGGTGAATCTTTGCCTCTGGCCTTGGAAGTCACGGTCTGTCGTAACATAATGACGTCATGATGTGCCCTGATGAATTGGCCTGGTAGTGTCAGCAAGCTCAGTTCTAAAGTAAAGACATTAACACAGGTATGCAAAAATAAGAGGCACTTAGGACCAGACGGGCTCATAGAGGGCGCTAGAGACAGCGAGAGTTCTGAACCAGGTGAGCGGTGAGGTACTATTCTGTTATTTGTAGTGATGGGCGAGCACTAAAATGCTTGGGTGCTCAATACGCGGGCCGAGCACATTGGAATACTCGGGTGCTCGACCCGAGCAACGAGCCCAATGCAATTCTATGGGAAACTCGAGCACATCGATGGGAACAGTGCTCTAATGACATGGCGACAGCATGGGGAAGACCCCTGGAAGCATTTCTGACTCCCAAGTTATTTCTGTCAACAACGTTGTCAGAGGTATTACGCCACTTTTACGGACTCAAAATAGAACATACCAAAACTAAAGCAAAATGGATTTTCCTGGGAAATATGTTAAGGAACATCCTTTCCATGGTAATGACTTGTATATAAAGCAAAATAAATAAACAAAAATACTCCTCCACACCTTGGGCTATGTTCACACTTAGCGTTTTTGATGCGTTTTTGCACTTTTGCATTGCTTTCAACCGTGACAAATGCATTCACCAGGAAATGTCATTTTAACATTTTGCAACCTTATCTGGCCATGTGGTGTGTGAGATATCATCAGACAAATTGTGTTTCATTTATGAAGGAGGGACTCTGAAAGTCACAAAGCCTATTTATATAGGGCCATCGGGCGGCTTTTACTATTCTAAAAGGGCCAGCAGTCGGCCCTCACTATTCTTAGAGAGCCATCAGCCGGCTATGTTTTATCGTTCCCATTACTTAAGAGTGGGTCTCCTATCCTGTTATTGCGTATGCACTGAGTGGCAGGGCTGACCAAAATTTGGACGCACCCCAATACCACTTTGAAAATTTGGACACACCCCAAAACTCCTTTGAAGAGACTAAGAGGAGGGCTCCTGAAAACAATGTTACCATTATTAGTGTAGCATTGGCGTCTCAGCCTCCTGCCCGGCAGAGACGCCGTTCCCCTTACCGCCGCGGTCCTGCTCCGGTATCATCTGGCCTCCCTGCAGCTGCTGCACGCAGCTTCCCTGGCTCTGTGCTTAGGGCGCGAGCGCGCGCTCCCTCCCTCTTAAAGGGGCCGCACGCACAGTCCTAAAAAGTTCCCGGCCAATGGCTGGAGGACTTCCCCTATAAAAGGCACCTCTTCCAATATGCATGTGCCCGTGCAAGGTTGTTGATCTGTATGCTAAACTCTGCTTCAGCCCACAGGTCCTGCTGCCTGTCTGACTACCAGTCCAGTCCGTCTGACTATCAGTCCAGTCTGCCAGCCTGATTACCAGTCCAGCCCGACAGTCTGCTTACAGCCCAGTCCACTAGTCTGTCTATGGGCTTGGCTAGTCCACTTATCCGGAGCCTTCACCTGCTACCTGTCTCTGCCTGCCAAGGACACTCTCCGGCCCGATGGTTTGCCTACGGTCAAACCTGCCAGTCTGTCTATGGGCTAGGCTAGCCTGCCTACCTGGAGAACTTGCCTATCACCTGGAGGCTCCTGCCTGCACCTGCCGTGTATACCTGACAGCCTACCTTGAGGCTCCTGCCCGTCACTTGCCGTGACCATCTGACAGCCTACCTAGAGGCTCCTGCCCATCTCCAGCCGTGCCTGCCTGACAGCCTACCTAGAGGCTCCTGCCCGGCACTTGCCATGACCACCTGACAGCCTACCTAGAGGCACCTGCCTGTCACTTGCCATACCTGCCTGACAGCCTACCTAGAGGCTCCTGCCTGTTACCTGCCGTGCCTGCCTGGCAGCTTACCTGGAGGCTCCTGCTGGTTACCTTCCGTGCCTGCCAGTCCGTCTGCCCGGATCACCCAACAGCCTGCCTGCCGTGCTTGTCTGCTGTACCGGTCAGTCCCTGCCTTCTGACCCATGGGAGTTAACTGCTCTCATACAAGGTCGGTCCCCAGAGTACCACCTGGTCCCTCTGCTCGGTCCTTCCCTGGTCACGGAGTCGATTGAGCCGCCGCATGGCCTTGGTCGGTCCGAGTTCATACCTAGTTACTCCCCTCTGGTCCCTCCTTGCACCGCAGCACAGAGGTTCCACCACCCGGATCCGTAACAAATAGGAAGTAGGTCTCCCATTATGTTTGCCTATGCAGTGAATGCAAGGGTTGCCAAAAATTTGGAGGCACTCCAATGCCCCTTAAAAGAGAAGTGGAGGTCAGAGGGCCTCCTAAAAACAATGTTCCCATTATTAAGAAGTGGGTCTCCCATTGTGTTGGCCTATGCAGTGAATGCAAGGGTTGCCAAAAATTGGGAGGCACACCAATGCCCCTTGGAAGAGACATAGAGGAGGGCCTCCTGAAAAAATGTTCCCATTATTAGGAAGTGGGTCTCCCATTGTGTTTGCCTATGCAGTGAATGCAAGGGCTGCCAAAAATTGGGAGGCACTCCAATTCCCCTTGAAAGTGACGTGGAGGAAGGCCTCATACAAAATGTTCCCATTAAAAAGGAGCGGGTCTCCTATACTTGTAATGCCCATGCACTAACTGTATGGGCTGACAAACATTTACCCCTGGGGGTATACATGAACATAATGTATAAAAAAAAAATTTACGGGCATCATAAACACCCTTTAAAAAAATTATGTGGGTATTGCATCACGGACCCCGGTCACCCTGGTGATATGGTGGTGGAGGAAGAGGATGAGGAGAAGGAGAAATGACAAGAGCAAAAAGCCAAAATCAGGAAGTGTATACCCATGTGTGGATGTGATGAGGTGCATGGGAATAAAGCTCCCAAAAAAAGACACTGGATTTGAGTTTATGTTACGCTGCTAGCATTCGGTGGTGTTGAGAAGTCTGGCCCAATCCAGCCCTTGTTCATTTTTATAACAATCAGCCTGTCAGCAGTTGACAGGCGGATGCGCTTATCAGTTATAATTCCACCAGCGGCACTACAAACCCGCTATGATAAAATGCCGGGGGCAGGGCAGGCCAGGACCTCCGAGGCGAAGAGAGCCAGTTCATTCCACGTATCCAGCTTGGGTAGCCAATAATTATAAGGCACAGAGGAATCACAGAGGATATTGTTACGGTCGGCAAGGTACTCCCTCAGCATCTTCTCAAACTTTGCACTCCTTGTGAGAGTACCCCGCGCCTCAGGGCCTGTGCGATGGGATGGGCTGAGAAAATTCTCCCAGAACTTTGAACGTGTTCCCTTGCCTCTGCTGGATTGGAGTTGTGTCTCTCTCGCCTGTACTCCTTGGTTGTCGAAGGAACTGTGACCTCTGCCGCCAGCGTTTTAAGATGGGAATTATTTTAATAGTTCCGCAACAAGGGCCTTCTGGTACTGTCCCATTTTTCTAGACCTGTCCACCTCAGGAATAAGAGATATAAAGTTCTCCTTGTAGCGTGGGTCTAGAAGTGTCACCAACAGTAATGACTGTCACCCAAAATTTTGAGAACGCGAGGGTCATGGGAAAGGCAGCGTAACATAAACTCAGCAATGCGTGCCAGACTGCTAACAGGCAAGACTTCCGTGTCCTCACCAAGAGGATGACTGACCATGCTCTCCTCCTCCTCTCTGTCCTCTGGCAATCCACGCTGACAGACGGTATGACAGTTGTGCAGGTAGTACCCTCTACTGCGCATGAAAATTGCTCCTGTTCTTCCTCCTCCTTCTCCTCTTCCTCATTGTCACCCAATCCATGTTGGGATGAGATGAGGCTGGGTTGTGTGTAATCACCCTGTATGGTTCCTTGCTCCATCTGATCGTGCTCCGCCTGCAATGCATCCTCTTTGATTGTGAGCAGAGAGCATTTCAGAAGACAGAGAAGCTGGATGGTGACGCTAATTATGGCATCTTCGCCACTCACCTCAAAGTTTTGGCGGAGTGTACATATGTCTGACATCCATGTCCACTTCTGAGGTCTTATGTGTGGAGTCTGAACTGAATACCGACGGCCTTGTTGATGCTGCTACTCAACAACTGCCCTCTTCTTCTCACAAATCTTTCTCAACATCTGCAGTGTAGAGTTCAAACGCGTGGGGACATCACACACCAGTCTGTGAGCCGGAAGCTGCAAATGCTGCTGAAACACGGCAAGGGCGGGGGAAGCTGTAGGTGACTTTCTAAAATGGGCACACAGGCAGGGTACTTTAACAAGCAGATCCGGCAGCTCCAGGTAAGATTTGAGAAACCACTGAACCATGAGGTTAAGCACATGGGCTAGGCATGGTACGTGTGTGAGCCTCAGAGCCGCCACCAGGTTCCGGCCATTGTCACACACGACCATGCCTGTCAGTAGGTTCAGCGGTGTGAGCCACAGATCTGCCTGATCTTTCAGAGCTGTCCAGAACTCTTCAGCATTGTGCGGGTTGTCACCTAAGCATATTAGCTTCAGCACAGGCTGTTGCCACTTGGCCGATGTAGTGCTGCAGTGCTTCCTGTTTGTGACTGATGTGGTCATTTCGTAGATGTAGGCTGAAGAGGAGGAGGAGGCTGAGGAGGATGAGGTACAGGAGCTGTAGACTGTGGGGGCAACCCTGATTGACCTAGGGCCCGCAATCCTTGGTGTCGGAAGGACGTGTTCCGTCCCAAGGTCCGACTTGGTCCCGGCTTCCACTATGTTAACCCAGTGTGCTGTCAGTTAGATGTACCGTCCCTGCCAACAAGCACTTGTCCACGTGTCCGTGGTTAGGTGGACTTTCCCGGTATCTGCGTTGTTGAGGGCACGGCTAATGTTTGGGGACAAGTGCTTGTGTAATGCGGGGACGGCACACCGGAGAAATAGTGGCGGCTGGGGTCCGAGTACCGAGGGACATCCGCCGCCATCAGGTTGCGGAATGCTTCTGTTTCCACGAGCCTAAAAGGCAACATTTCGAGCGCAATCAGTCGTGAAATATGGAAATTTAGTAGTGTGGCCTGTGGGGCGTTGCCTGCCTGTTTGCGCTTGCGTTCCAAGGACTGGGGTATGGACAACAGAAAGCTGCACTGGGTCAAGGACGTGCTTCCTGATGCTGCTGCTTGAGAGTGTGCAATGATAGGTGCATGGCAGGAGGCATCTTCGCATGTACCATGGACAGGATTGGCTTGCATGCACAACAGCGGAAGAAGCAATGGTGCCTCCTGCAGACACTGTTCCTGGACCCTGGGGTTCGGCCCACAAAGTCGAGCGCTTTGTTGCCATGTGCCTGATCATTCTGGTGTTGATCAGGCTGCGAGTTTTGCCACCCCTGCTGATGCTGGCCTGGCAGGTGGTGCAAATGGCCTTTTTGGGGTTATCGGCAGAGTCTTTAAAAAACAACCAGACTCGGGAAGACCTAACAGTAGTACTGGCAACTTCCTTTGTGTTGGTGTTACGGGGAACGTTTGCCTGCCTTCTGTCTGCGGCCACCACACTGTTTCTTCCTGTCTGTTGGGGTGCTCTGCCTCCCTCCCCCTGTGTGCTGCTGTCCTCGCTCTGCATGTCCTCCTGCCAGGTTTGGTCAGTTACTATATCATCCACCACCTCGTTTTCCACTTCCGCACCCTGGTCCTCCTCCTGACTTTCTCGCAATTGTGTCTCATCATCGTCCACCTCTTGTGACACTTTCCCACCATCGCCTTCGTGTGACTGTGGCTGCTCAAATATTCGGGCATCTCTACATGCGATCTCCTCTTGCCCTGCTTCAAGTGGACCGGGCGAGAGGCCCGAATCTATATATGGAAAAGTGAACAGCTCTTCAGAGGATCCAAGTGTGAGAGTTGTCTCCGGGCACTCGGAATGGTTGGAGGAAGGAGGATCAGGGTGAGTAATATGCAGTCCAGACTCACGGCTACTAAGATTTGACCATGTGGAAGACAGGGTGGTGGTGGCTAAGTGACTGGAAGCACTATCCGCTATCCAACCAACAGCCTTTTGACACTGGTCTGGGCTCAATAGTGGTGTGCTGCGGTCCCCTAGGAATTGGGACAGATAATTCGGGCGAGAAGATGTGGGTGTTTGTGACAGTGTGAACTGTGATAGCAGCAGGAGAGCATTAGGACCCTGTGGGTTTAAGCTGGCTGAGCTCAGAGCAGGGGGAAATCGGAAGACCCTGTGTGTTCTGAGGGTGTCTGCTGTGTGAGACGCTGAAAAGGAGAGTCTGAGGAGAACTGTGAGGACTGAACTTCAACAAGACTTTCTCTCTCTACAAGCTTTCCTGTGGGGGTTGTTAACCCCTGGCCCTGGTGAAACTGCGTCCCTGTTTAAGAATGAGTGATGAGCTGGTTAAAGCTGTGTGTCTCTTTAGAGTTTTGTGGAAGTCCATGCTGAGTGGACTAGAGACTTTGTGCTGATCGAGCCAAGTGTTGAGTGAGAGGGAAAGAGACTGAGGACATCATCTCTGTGACGGAGCGTGTGGTCGGTGGTCTGGAAAACAGTGAGTGACTGAGAGAGGAGAGATGGGGTCCGGTGCCATTCACATTGAGAGGATACTGAAAAGCCTGGTGAAGAGTTCTACCCGGACCTTAACCTGAGGCTACAGGACTAAAATCCCCTGCGTGTGGGCTCGGCATCGGCCGACAAGACAAGGAACCTTTGCTGTTTTTGTAAATGTTGCTTTTTATTTGGCGCCAAAGTTTTCCGGGACTAGCTGCATCCATTGCGATTCACAGGCCTGTGATAGACCACATCTGAGGTTAATGGTACCGTAACTTTAAGATACCCGGGTATCCCTATACTAGGGGTATAAGAGCAATTGGTATAGTTTCATGCATTGTTATTGTTAATAGTGGTAGGATTGTACTCAGTGTGCCTTCTCAGGGGTCCCTATTAGAGATGAGCAGTGTTCGACTAGAACTGTTCGCCAATCTCAAATTCGAGCTGTTTTGGGCGGTGTTCAAGTCGTTCGACGAACGCGAACAATTTGCAAAAAATTTGGCTGTTCGAGGTTATGTTCGATAACTGTTTGTGCACCAAAATCGTGTCCTGCTTGTCTGGCGCTATTTAGAGCACCAATCATGCAGGGATTGTCTGCCACGCACTGTAATGCCACAGCCATGGTGGTTGTGGCATTACAGTGGTTGCCCAAATCGATGGGAACAGTGCTCACAGTGAAACATGAAAAGCCGGCAATTCAGCAGCGGCATACACCGGTACCCGACAATTTAGAACCGAAAGAATAGGGTATCACACATAGATTAGATAGATAGAAGCATGTCAGTCACATATATAAGAAGTTCAGTGATAGTGTTGATTACTGTTCTTGTCATTTAGTGTTAAAATAAAGGATTTAATAAAAAAAAAATTGGCGTGGGGTTCCCCGTAATTTTAGTCTCTAGCGGAGGTTAAGCAGACGGCTGGGGCAGATGTTTGAAGCCTGGGAAGGGGGTAATACCCACGGAGCTTCCCAGGCTACTAATATCAGCCCCCAGCTGAATACCTAGCCTTTACTAGCTCTTAAAATGGGGGACCTCCAAAAAAATGACGTGGGGTCCCCCTATTTTAATAGCTAGCAAAGGCTAGGCCGACAGCTGGGGGCTGATATTAATAGCCCAGGAAGGGTGCCATGAATATTGGCCCCCTCCCAGGCTAGAAACACCAGCCGTCAGCCACCCCAGAAATGGCACATCCATAGGATGCGCCAATTCTGGCACTTAGCCTCGCTCTTCCCACTGCCCTGTAGCGGTGGCAGTGGGGTAATAGGGTTGGGATTGATGTAAGCTTATAATTCCAGCTGACATCAAGCCCAGGTTAGTAATGGAGAGGCGTCTATAAGACACCCCTATTACTAACCCCATAGTCAAAGTTAAAAAAAAAACACAAACACCCAGAATAAAGTCCTTTAATTGAAATAAAGACACAATTCTTTATTGTTCTAAATTGAACCATATTTACCATCACGCCCATTTCAGCTGAAGCCAACGATCTCCTGCAATAAAAGTTAAATAATAAAGCAATATCATCCATATCACCTTTCCATGGTTCCCACGACAGCTTCAGCTCTGCTACATTCACATGACAGGCTGGACCGCAGCAGAACGCTGCCATCCAGCTTGTCATGCGGCAGACACTGAGAAGCGCAGGCATGCTTGCGCTCCTCAGTGTCTGGCTGTGACGGCATCCAGATGAGCCGAGTTCATGTCCAATGAACTCAGCTCACCTCATGCACGTCACTGACAGCGTGGGAAACTTCTCCTGTGCATGCGGTGAGTGCAGGAGAATTTTCCCACGCTGTCAGTGACGTGCATGAGGTGAGCTCATGTCCAATGAACTCAGCTCACCTCATGCACGTCACTGACAGCGTGGGAGAATTCTCAGCGCTCAGCGCTTGAGCAGGAGAATTCTCCCACGCTGGGATGGCATTGAGATGACAGGCTGGATTGCAGCTGAGCGATGCCATCCAGCATGCCATCATTCTTGTGCTATGTGCACTGCATCTGCTATATACACTGCCTGCCTGCCTATATACATTGCTTGCCTGACATCTCTGCAGATGGATTAGTCCTCAGAAGGATTGTTTGTTGAGATGGATATGTGTAATATACTTGTTTTCTCCCTATACTACCTAATACACAAGCGAATCTCTCACTAGCTCAGCAGCACCTCTCCCTACACTGTCTGATTCCGGAGTGACTGTGATGAGCATGGCGGCGCCAGGTCTGATATACACCTGATGACGCTGTGCGGCCAGCCAATCACTGTAATGCCACAACCAACATGGCAGCGGCATTACAGTGATTGGCAGGCAATCCCTGCATGTTCATTGTTTAAAAGCCGCGCGCCGGCTTTTAAACAATCAGGAGAATTCTCCCCCGCTGGGATGGCATTCTGATGACAGGCTGGATCGCGCTGCCATCCAACTTGTCATCCTTCACAGACACTGCAGAGCGCAGGCATTATGGGAACTTCCGATTCCGGTATCCGATATTGTAAAAGAATCGGAATTAAGTATCGGAATTCCGATACCGCGAATATCGGCCGATACCCGATATTACAGTATCGGAATGCTCAACACTAGTCCCCGCAAATTTGAGCAGCTTGCTATTTGATACTTGAGGATCTGCGAAAAAATAAAAATGGTACTCTCCATTTCATACACTGCTCAATAGCCGCACAGCAGACTAAAGATGTAAGGTACGGCCCATAATACCCATAATGCAGCTATCCCATCATAGTCGAGCGCAGTCAATTAGAGGGGATTATCACAGACAGTATAAAAGATGAGGGATGGTCAAGCAGTGACCATTTTACAATTTTACAACCTAAGGTTAAGAGGTCACAGTGCACAGCCCAATCTACATAGGGACAGAAAAAGTCCAAAATTGGATTGTGTTGTGCTATTGCACTTGTGAAGCATGGTGAAAATAGGAGTTGTCATCAGTCTATGTGACTGTGAATTCATTGATCTGTGATATACAGCATTAACAGCACCCGAATAACAGAATTTATTTTTTTAATGTTCACAAACTACAATTGGAAGTCAGGAGAGCAGTGTAATACCCTGTGTCCTAATTTTTTATTCACTTATTTTCAGAGACTTTACAGTAATGAGTTTCAAATTTATTGGAGAACAATGAGAGAAGCTGACAAATTCAAATTTCAAAAGAATCTATTATTATCTATAGTTATTTGTTCAATTTTGAAAAGAACAAGTAAAACCTACCTTCATCTTATGAAATTAAAATTTTATTGAATTGGTCACATTGCAAAAGTCTATACAAATAAGCATTTGGGGCCTAATTCATAAAGGTGTTTTTGCTAGCTTTCTGCAGTAAACCACCTTCAAATGTCGCAATATTTTTGTGCAACTCAAAGTTTTATAAAAGTTTTGTAAATTTTCGCAATTTTTATGTCAGTCCCAGTGAACTTTGGCAAAGTGGGTGGGGCTGGGATAGGGTGGGACTTGACAAAGGCCGCTCATTTGAATCCTCAAAATTAAGTACCATTTTGGTGATGTAAATTTCACCAGAAATATACTACAGTTCTTGACTGGAGTAAGATCTCTGGTGGCGGAGCACGGCAGTTGTAAGGATAGTCTAATACATTTAGCAACATGCGCCTCCTAATGAAATAGGCACAACTTAATTTTGTCCCATTCATTAAGATTGTCAAGTTCCTTTGACTAAACTAACACTCGACCCTCAACAAATTAAGAACATTCAATACCCTTTCAAAAGATTATTTTAACTCCTGGAAATACATCAGAAGTTTTAAGTGGTGGGGTCTTGGTGATGAGACCACCTCAGCTAAAAATAAAAAGTAAAATAGCTCCACCACGCCATGGTCTCCTCGAAGACTGAAGTTGAGTGGAACAGAAAATCTATGGAGGCCATTTTCAGTCTGAGAGATCATTGCTAAGCTGAGCTATTCTATTCATTCTCAGCACCCAGAAGCCCACAATCAAAACTTCTGACACATACCCATGATGTCAATAGTTTTTTTTGCCATGCTACCATGTTTTTCAAATTCAGTTTTTTTTTTTTACTTTCTCCAATGTTATCTTTTTTTGGTCTACATTGTGAGAATTGTCTTCACATGAATGACGGAACCATCTAACGTTTAGGCTACTTTTCCACCATACGTTTTTGGTGAGTTTTTTAGACTGCATATTTAAAAAAAACTAGCTAGGAAGTAAACTATTTTACTTAATAGGTGCAGAAATAGTGCAGAAATTCTGCAATATCAAAAACTCACCAAAAGTTCATCATGGGAATGTAGGCTTTGAAGTGATGTGATTGTAACCTTTTTTAACTCTAGTTTGGCAATAGTTTTCCATTATTGGGCTATGGTAGGTAAACATACGCAAAGTAAACTCCCAACGTGTACCTTTCCCTACTGTTAAAGTAGACCTATCCATCATGGAAAATACATAAAATGTTGCAGTAGATGAAACTATAAGACTTTTCTCAAATATACATTATTAGCAAATCAGATTTTTTCCATCAGTAGTATGCTACATTCACACGACCGTATTTTCGGTCGGTTTCCTCCATGAAAAACCCCAACAGCACACTGACCAATATTATTCAATTGAGCTGTTCAGATGACCATTTTTTTAACAAGGACCAAATGTCCGTGTGAAAGAAATTGCAGCATGCACTATTCTCTGCCGCATTTTGGATGAGACTCGCCCATTTCAGTCTATGAGTGCATAAAAAAAATTTGATTCCACATGCAACCTTATATAAACTATATGGCATCTGATTTTTACGAATACAATGCCTTCACTAACATAGAAGTTTTTGGTCTTGTAAGTTTTATTCACTACTGATGTATAAAAAACAAAAGTCATATGAATCTGTGGCGCCCCTGAGGGTTCGACCGCCACAGGGATTTAATGGAGTGTAGTGTTCCTCCTCTGAGGTAAGAACAGTGTGATGGTCAGGACCCTTCCTTCACATCCAACACCACACTTCTCCACCAGAGGGGGCTAGAATGCACTAGGTGCTGCTCTCCTGGTTACAGGGAGACTGGGGAACCAAGAGTTAGGGGAACCATTTAGTGGGTGAAGGTGGAGGACTCACATTTTAGTGACACTTTAAATTTCATATTTAATAAAAAGCCATCTTGGTTCTTGGTCCTTGTTAGTCAAGTCTATTGGCTGTCATCTACTGTGATCTCCCACCCTGCAAGTGGATCCTGTGTGGACCTTCAGCGGATGGAGACCTAGCCCTCGTACCCCGGCCTTGGGACGAGGGGCAGGTTGCAGACAAGGAATGTCTCAACCCGGTCAAGGACCATGACCAAGAAGGCCCGGAGCTTAAGAGTGGAGCTCCACAGCAAATGGATCCCAGGGAGAATGCAGACGAAGCTTTGTACGCCACCTGTGCTTGCCAACCTGATATATTCAGAGAGAGTCCGGCTGCAAGAGGGGAACCGGCCCCCGACACCCAACCTTGCTACTCCATGTCCTGGTCGGGGAAGCCCTGAAGGCCCTGAGGATCCCACCGGGTATCGGAAGGAGCGGAGCTGCCACCCGTACCCTTTTTCTGAGAGGAGTTCAGAGGGAGACCAGGCCTATCTACACACACTGACAGGAAGGGATACAGTCTGTAGTTCAGGAACACTCTGGTGCGGGGTCCTGATCGAACGCTGGACTTACTCAGAGGTTGCCTTACCCCCATTCCTGGTGGCCACAGAACTCCGCGGGGAGCAGGGAGTCGCCTTCCTTCTGCCATCTCTTATGTGAGTAAAGCCTTGGAAGTTCACCCCTATGGCCTCCGGACTCTTTATTCTGCGCTACACCGCACGACGCAGCACCCGGTCTCCTCTACTAATACCCCTTCCATCCTGTCCCTCTGCCTGAGGCCTTGCTCCGCCTGTGGGGAGTAGTAACAACGATGGCCGCCATAACACCATGCCTCAGCGGACTGCAGCGGCACTGGTGGCCTTCACCAGGTGCCACAGGTGGCGTAGTCGCAATCAGCCCCTCAACCCGGATAAGCCCACACCATCCTTCTTTTAAATTGTGACGGCCCTGAGCACGGGTCGGGTCTGGGCCACGGCTGCACCCCATCTCTCCATCACAGGACCCGGCTCCGAGTCCCTCATCTCCCAGGGTAAAGACAAGGGCTTCCGAGAAGAGGCGTCACAAATCCCATATGGAGGGCATATAGATGACAATATGGAAGGAAAATTGTCTGTTTTTTTCTAGATGAAAATCTGATAATTTCTTGCATACAGTCATATGACTTTGGTCTCACAGGGATGCAGGATTACTTTCATTTTACCAGACTAAGCAAAAAATCTGGTGAGATTTGTTTCTTTGGGAGATGCCAACTGTGAGGTGAAGAAGACTATTTCACCTTTGTTACCTATTTTCCTTCTACATTCACTAAAAAAAAATAAAAAACATGGTGAATTATTTCATGATAGCCATCTGAATGTGTCAGGACTTGAACCCAGCAGCTGTTGTGCACCAGGTGGCAGCTCTTCCCATTGAGCTATTCAGCTCGCTGGACAGTTCCTGGCTAACTTAGCTTCTAGTACCTGTATTGTTCCTGAGCAGCTCCACCCTCTTTTGTTCCTGATTGGCTTCATCTTGATTGAATACCCTATTTAAACCTGGCCTGGCACCTCCTTTCTTGCAAGATTATTGATCTTTCTCCTTTCTGCTTTCTCCTTTCTGCTTTCTCCTTTCTACAGCTGCTTCATACAAGTTTATACTGCTTTCCTGTGTACCGATTCCTGGCTTCCCTAACTACACTACCTACCGGTTCTGCCCCTAGTGACTTGTCCTCCTGCCAGGTTGGGTCAGTTACTATATCATCCACCACCTCGTCTTCCATTTCCGCACCCTGGTCCTCTTCATGACTTTCTGGCAATTGTGTCTCATCATCTTCCACCTCTTGTGACACTTTCCCACCGCCGCCTTCGTGTGACCGTGGCTGCTCAAATATTTGGGCATCGCTACACGCGATGTCCTCTTGCCCCGCTTCAAGTGGACAGGGCAAGAGGCCCGAATCTATAAATGGAAAAGTGAACAGCTCTTCAGAGTGTCCATGTGTGGGATCAGTTGTCTTCGGGCACTCGGCATGGTGGGAGGATGGAGGATTAGGGTGAGGAATATGCGGTCCAGACTCATGGCTACTGACACTTGACCGTGTGGAAGACAGGGTGGTGGTGGTGGTGGCTAAATGACTGGAAGCATTATCCGCTATCCAATGAACAACCTTTTGACACTGCTCTGGGTTTAATAGTGGTGTGCTGTGGTCCCATAGGAATTGGGACAGGAAGGTCAGGCGAGAAGATGTGGGTGTTTGTTGTGGCACAATTTCAGCTTGCCCACGGCCTCGGCCTTTGCATGCACCATCATCACCATCACGTCCTGTTCCCCGTCCCTTGCCACGTGCCTTGCCCATTTAAAAAAGAGGACAGTATCTTCCACGCTCACTACAAATGACTGAGTTTAGAGCGAACTTATATGTGATCCGTGTGACGGAGAAAACACAGTTTTAAATAGCTGGATTTCTAGCGCTGTAATATGGAAAGGACATTGCTGTATTCTGCCATGAAAACAAGCAAATGGCGCAGAAAAACGTTGTTCTCTGGATTGCTTTTTAAGCAAATAATGAGGATTAAGATAAAAAAAAAAGTATTCCTGGCCCCTGAGACCTGGGCCTTTGTATAGAAATATCTAACAGCAGCAGAAGACAGAACTGGAATGGAGCCTCTTGTGCTATATGCACTGAAGTCTGCTATATACACTGCCTGCCTGCCTATATACACTGCCTGCCTGATATCTCTGCAGATGGATTAGTTAGTCCTCAAAAGGACTGTTTGTTAAGATGTATATGTGTAATGTACGGTTTTTCTCCCTACACTACCTAATACACAAGCAAATCTCTCCCTGACGCAGCAGCACCTCTCCCTACACTGTCTGATTCCGGAGTGACTGTGATGAGCATGGTGGCGCCAGGTCTGATATAGACTGATGACGCTGTGCGGCCAGCCAATCACTGTAATGCCACAACCAACATGGCTACGGCATTACAGTGAGTGGCAGTCAATCTCTGCATGTTGATTGGCGCTCTAAAGAGCGCCAAACATGCAGGGAGGGGACCCGAGCTCCAGCCAAGCAACCCCGGAATTACTCGGCGAGCGCCGAGCATCTTGATCAGTGAGATGCTCGGGCGAGCACCGAGCAGTAGCGAGCATGCTCGCTCATCACTTAACTTATTAGATAAATCTGCTTCTTTCTCCTTCTGGACCAATCATTCATTCTCAAAAATGTCAATTCACTGGTGAAATCTGTTTTCAGTGAATGCAAATTTACCCATTGCTGAGAATTGGTGCTCATAAAATTCTATGGAGAAGAGTCACTTTCATTTCAGGAGAACTTGCAGCAGAATTTCTGTGTCTGCTTCTAGTTTCTTGCTCCCCTCCAACCCATAGAATTTTAAAAGTATCAACAACCATCTCCTGTTTTAACACATATTTTACCAATGAATTGAGAATGATAGGTCAGTTTATGAAAGAAGAAAAATTCCTTGATAAGACATATTACAAAGTTTCTTAAATTCACGTGATCCATTGATTTATGGAATAAAAATTAAAACAACGGTCGGTTACTCTTTAGCAAAGTTCTTAATGCCAAGTTCTGAAGACTGAATACATTGCTTTCCAAGTTAAAATTCTAAGATAAAATTTAGGTTTTTAAATGTCTTACTTTGATCTTTAGCTTCAGACATTTAGGTGAATTTAGATGATGTTCCAAAACTAATTGTATATTCTAGACTTAAGATTCCAGCTAAAGAAAAGTTTTAACATTTCCCCTTTCTGCGAGCCGAAGCAATTATTTGCAATTTTTATCTTCGTTGCCACAAAACGATTTCAGAAAACACCTTAATCTGAGAGCTGCAACATAAGAAAAAAATAAAAATAAATAAAACCGAGCATCTCATCGTTATGTTTCTTCAGTTGACCTGTCAAAATTGAATAGCAAAAGTAGAAATATTGGGCGACACAAATTTGTAGTTGTTGAATTTGTTGATTACTCTAAAATTTACTTTTTTTTCCATCTATATTTTTGACCATGGGAAAGTTTATAAGCTCAAAAAACTAATTTTTAAGAGACTTTAAACCAATCTAATCATATCAAAGGCTTTACTTCTTATTGCTTTTGAAGATTTTTTTATAATGTCGTTAGAGCTTTTCTTCTTATGTTTCTGATGACATCATCATTTTTCACTCTCCTATTATATTTCAGTCAACCAAGAAGGAAACTACTTTCTTGTATCTTATAGACTAACAGTAACTTGCCAGCAATCAAAGCTTATTCTTTGATCAATGAAATATAATATGATTTTCCTTTCTGCTATTTGTATATTTTTTTCATGGTTTCTAAGTTTTCTACTTATAGCCATTGAATGAGAACCTCAATATCTTTACTTCCAGTTCATAAATATCTGAACTTTTTCATATCAACATTTAAAAAGTACATTCAGGACATTTAAACCCCACATGTGCAAACACCCCAAACTGGCACCTTTTTTGGGGATGGTTTTACTCGGACAAGTCAATTTTTTGGTCTCGTTGTTGAGTACAATCATCAGCTGCTTTGTGAATAAAAGGGAAGCAGAGGGGTCCGACTGATTAATAGGGGTACATCTGGGTTTTGTTATGAGTTTGTTTTTAAAATGGAGAATAAAAAGTCCTGCGCGTCAAACGTCTTCTTTATTCTAAAAATGGACATGTAAGCGAATACAGTTGAACCACATGATGATCCATGGGATGTCTCTGCTTCCATTTGCTCTGTTATGTAACAGCTAAAGCCCCCACAAAGTGTCATGGCTCCTACACAGTATAATGCACCCCATAGCCCCCATATATTCAGTATGATATGCAATATGATAGACCCACAGCTCTCCTATTCACAGTGCCCCATATACAGTTTAATGGTTCCATAGCTCTCCATACACAATATGATGGCTCCATAACCCCCTATTCACAGTATAAAGGCCTTACAACTACCTTATTATGCCCCATCACCTCATCTGTGCAGTATAATGCCCTTAAATCCCAGTATTCACAGTATAATGTCCCCACAGCTCCCCTATACATATTATAATATCCCTATAACCTCTATACACAGTATAATGCCCCCACAGCACCCTATACATAGTATAATGTCCTCCTAACCCCTTGTACACATTTTTATATCCACACAGCCCACTATACCCAGTAGGTATAATTTCCCCATAGCCTCCTATAACTAGTATAATAACTCAATAGCACTCTGGACACAGCATAATGTCCCCATAGACCCCATATACACAGTGTAATGCCTCGGCTGCCTATATAAACAGTATAATTAACACCATAGCTCCCTATATACAGTATAATGCCCCCATAGCCTACTATACACAGTATGTCTCCCATACCCCATTATACACTGTATGATGTCCCAATAGACCCTTATGCACAGTATATTATTCAAATAGTCCCCTATACACAGTGTAATATCTCTGATAACCCTCCTATACACAATATTACTGTATGTCCCCATAGCCCCCTTTACACAGTATAATATCTCTCATAGCCCCCTATTGTCCCCTATTGACCCATATACACAGAATAGCGTTTACCCTTTAAGCTGCTCGTCTCCTGTCCAGCCCTGTTGCTTGGAGCACACCTCCGGTGGGTACAGGCAGCACTAGGCACATTGTGTGATGACATTCAGCAGACATTGTGTGCAGCCATGTCTGCTGTACTGTGATGCTGCTGGGCCCAGGACCACAAAAGCAGTAGTTGGTGGGGCAGCCTTTGTGTGCTGCTAGGTAAATGCCCTTCTGCATCCCTGCCAGCCCACCTCTGAGAATGTTCCAGTAAAATGTAATGACTGACAGTCGACTTTGATGTACATGTCTCACACTGGTAACAACTCATTTAATTTACAATAAGCTCTTGAAGCAGATTCTTGGAAGATCTATGTCCGGCCCATAGATCTTAACAGCTCATTTACATATCAAGAAAATTGTGGATTTCTCGGAAAGAAGACATCAGATTGCAGATATCAAGGTATCCTTTTATTCAACTGAATAGATGACATATAGACGGCTTAGGAGCGTTCATGCTACTGACAGATTCCATTTAAAGGCCCTATGCGAAATGCATAAAAGTATTCACCATAATTGTGTACCTTCATAGAATCATAGAATGGTAGAGTTGGAAGGGACCTCCTGGGTCATCTGGTCCAACCCCCTGCTCAAAGCAGGATTCACTAAATCATCTCAGACAGATGTCTGTCCAGCCTCTGTTTGAAGACGTCCATTGAAGGGGAACTCACCACCTCTCGTGGCAGCCTGTTCCACTCATTAATCACCCTAACTGTCAAAAAGTTTTTTCTAATATCTAATCTGTGTCTCCTCCCATTTAGTTTCATCCCATTGCTTCTAGTCTTTCCTTGTGCAAATGAGAATAAAGATGATCCTTCTACAATGTGACAGCCCTTGACATATTTGTAGACAGCTATTAAGTCTCCTCTCAGTCTTCTTTTTTGCAAGCTAAACATTCCCAAATCCTGCAACCGTTCCTCATAGGACATGGTTTGCAGACCAGTCACCATTCTGGTCGCTCTTCTCTGAACTTGCTCCAGTTTGTCTATGTCTTTTTTAAAATGTGGTGCCCAAAACTGTACACAGTATTCCAGATGAGGTCTGACCAAAGAGGAGTAAAGACCGATAATGACTTCACGTGATCTAGACTGTATGCTTCTGTTAATACATCCCAGAATTGTATTTGCCTTTTTTGCTGCTGCATCACACTGTTGACTCATGTTCAGTCTATGATCTATTAGTATACCTAAGTCTTTTTCACATGTACTGTTGCATAGCTCTATTCCTCCCATTCTGTATATGCTTTTTTCATTTTTATTGCCCAGATGTAGTACTTTGCATTTTTCCCTGTTAAAAACCATTCTGTTGGTTGCTGCCCACTGCTCCAGTTTATTTAGGTCTTTTTGAATCCTCTCTCTCTCTTCTCTAGTATTAGCTATCCCTCCTAGCTTTGTGTCATCAGCAAATTTAATCAGCTTACCCTCAATTCCTTCATCTAAATCATTGATAAAGATGTTGAACAATACAGGTCCCAGGACGGAGCCCTGTGGTACCCCACTTGAGACATTCATCCAGCTGGATGTGAAGCCATTTACAACCACCCTTTGAGTCCGATCACTAAGCCAGTTATGAATCCACCTAACAGTTGCCTGGTCCATTGCATACTTGGTCATTTTTTCAATAAGGATGGTGTGAGATACTTTGTCAAATGCTTTGCTGAAGTCAAGATATACTATATCTACAGCATTTCCCTGATCCACCCAGTCAGTGATTCTGTCATAGAAGGAAATTAAGTTAGTCTGACATGACTTGTTAGTTACAAACCCATGCTGACTCTGGTTAATCACTTCATTCTTATCCATGTACTTACATACATGTTGTTTAATAATTTGTTCAAAGATCTTTCCTGGTATAGAAGTCAGACTCACTGGCCTATAGTTCCCTGGGTCCACCTTCTTCCCCTTTTTGAAGATAGGAACAACATTTGCTCTTCTCCAGTCTTCTGGGACTTCTCCTGTTCTCCAAGAATTTTCAAAGATTATGGAGAGTGGTTCTAAAATTTCTTCTACGATCTCCTTCAGTACTCTGGGGTGTAATTCATCTGGACCTGGAGACTTGAACTCATTTATGTTAGCTAAATATTCCCTCACAATCTTTCGGTTTACAGATAACTTGGATTCCTCTATTCCTTTAAAAGGACAGTGAAGATCAGTTGATGTTACATTTTCTTTCTGAGAGAAAACAGATGCAAAATAGGAATTAAAAAGTTCGGCCTTCTCAACATCCTCTCTTACCATTTCTCCATTTTCATCCTGTAAAAATCCTATAGCATCTTTGACTTTTCTTTTACTTTTGCCATACCCCCAAAATCCTTTTTTATTGCTTTTGACATCTCTTGCAAGCCTTAATTCATTGTCAGCTTTAGCTAACCTGATACGTGCCCTACAGGATCTGCAGACTGCATTATAATCTTCTTTAGATATGCCTCCCTTTTTCCATTTAATAAACATTTCTTTCTTTCTTTTTAGCATGTGTTTAAGTTCTGTGTTCATCCATCCTGGTTTCCTTAAATGCTTCTCATTCTTCCTACTTTTCGGGATTGTTAACGATTGTGCTTTGAGAATCTCATTTTTAAAAATTTCCCATCCTTCCTGGACATTTTTGTCCTTAAGGACATCCAGCCATTGGATCCCTCCTATTCTCTTTCTGAGTCTCTTAAAATCTGCCTTTCTAAAATCTAACCTTGAAGTTTGAGTCTTCACATGTCTTCCTCCTCTAGTTATCCAAAATTCTATAATAGCATGATCGCTGCCTCCTAGGGTCCCAGCCACCTTTACCTCCTCAACCATTTCCTCCCTGTTTATAAGGATTAGATCCAAAGTAGCAGATCCCCTTGTTTTCTCCCCTACCTTTTGGAAGATAAAGTTGTCAGCAAGAGAGGATAAGAATTTGCTTGACCTGTTAGTTTTACTTGAGAGAGATTCCCAACAAATGTCTGGATAGTTGAAATCTCCCATGACCACTACGTCATATTTTTTGGAGAACTTGATCATTTGATACATAAAGAGTTCATCCATATCTTCAGCTTGCCCAGGTGGCCTGTAGTAAATGCCTACAATGGTGTCCTTTCCGTTGTTCTCTCCTTGTATTCTTACCCAAACAGTTTCCACAGAACTCCCAGTCTCTGAAGCTTCAATCTCTGTGCAGATATACCCTTTTCTAACATACAATGCAACACCTCCTCCTCGTTTATCAAGTCTGTTTCTTGCAAATAAGTTGTATCCTTTTAGCCTTTTATTCCAATCATGTGTATCGTCCCACCAAGTTTCAGTGATTCCAATGACATCATATTCCTTTTGCTGCATTAGTAGTTCCAATTCTCCTTGTTTGTTGCCCATGCTTTGTGCATTTGTATAAAAACATTTTAGTTTGTGATTGGTTTCTCTTCCTCCCATATTTTTATTATTTAAATTGTTTTGTCTTTGTTCTTCTTTTCCACTTCCAGTAGCAGAGATCTCAATAGTATTTGTCAGCTGTATGGCTTTTTCTGGCCTTTTGCTTCCCTTCCCACATTGTTCTAGTTTAAAGCTCTTCTGATGAGTGTAGCAAGGCGACTTCCAAATACATGTTTTCCAGTCTTCGTAAGGTGCACCCCATCTCTAGCAAGTAGTCCATCGTATAGGTAATTCATTCCGTGATCCAGAAATCCAAATCCTTGTTGACGGCACCATCGACGTAGCCAGTTGTTCACCTGTAGAATCTTATTCCACCTCATTGTTCCATGGCCATCCACTGGGAGGATGGATGAGAAGACCACCTGCGCTCCCAATTCTTTCACTTTCTTGCCTAAGTCTTCAAACTCACTGCAGATGGTTTCCAGGTCCTTTCTTGCGGTGTAATTTGTCCCCACATGTATTAGCAGGAATGGGTAGTGATCTGTAGGTCTGAAGAGTCTTGATATCCTGTCAGACACATCTTTAATTTTTGCTCCTGGAAGACAGCACATTTCTCTTGAGGTTATGTCTGGTCTGCAGATAGCGGCCTCTGTTCCTCTTAACAGGGAATCCCCCATAACCACCACTCTCCGTTTTTTCTTCACAACATTCTTCTTTCTCCATCCAGGAGGATTCTGAGGGCTTACAAGGTTATTCATTGCTGGCAAAGTCTTATTTTGCTGTATTTCTTCATGGTTCTCCTGCGTGAGAGCCTGGTACTGGTTCCTGAGCAGTATGGGTGCTGACTGCCTCTCGATCCTCCTGCTTCTGTGGGTCACATGCTTCCATTCCTCTGTTTCGTCAGGTGCAGTTCGAATTTCTTCTCTTTCTGAATCATGAAGAGATAATTCTGCTCTGTCTAAGAACTCTTCACCTTCCTTAATGATTTTCAAGGTAGTTAACCTCTCTTCTAGATTTCGCAACTTTTCCTCCAACAGGGACACAAGCTTGCATTTCTGGCATGTGAAGTTTGGCTTTTCCACTGGCAAGTCTGTGAACATGTAGCAGGATATGCAGCTCACCAAATGGCTCCTGGACTCTTCCATGTTCTTATTGTTAATGTTCTGAAAACAGTGAAAAAAGCTTAAAAAAAAGCTTCAAAATGCGCGCGCCGGTAGGCGCGCGGTTTACCGATGTCCTCTTTTCAGCTCCAACAGCCAAAATCCAGTGTTCTTTGAGCTCGCGGAGACTCTTCACTTACCCCAAAATGCAGTGGGAATATGCAAATTATCTCCTCAGGACTCCTCCCCTGGTTGCCTCTGATTTTATTTAGAGTCACATTTAATCTGGTTACGCTTTAATAAAAAAATAGTGGAATGGTGCATTGAATGCTTTATAATTGAGGTATCCATTGATTAGAGTAACAGCTATAGGGATGGCGATGACAGGGAGTAAATACAGGGCTATGATGGTGAACTAAATCTTTGCCTTGAGAAAAGGAGAACTTTTTTTTCCTGTGTGTCTTTTTTATTTTTAAATACGGGATTAGTTATGGGGTATCTGATAGATGCCTCTCCATTACTAACCCTTGGGCTTGATAACAGCTGACATTACACAGCTGACATCAATCCCAAAAATTGTTAACCTGATTGCCACCACACCAGGCCAATCAGGTAGAGCTGAGGCTAAGCCCCAGAATTGGCACATTTAATGGATGCACCATTTCTGGTGCAGCTGAGAGCTGGTCTTATTAGGCTGGGAAGGGGCAAATATCCATGGTCCTTCTTAGCCTATAAATATCAGCCCCCAGCTGTCTGCTTTTCCTTAGCTGGTAATTAAAAATAGGGGGGATCCAAAGTAATCTTTTGGGGGGGTTCCTCCCTTTTTAATAAACAGCAAAGGCAAAGTAGACAGCTGTGAGCTGATATTAATAGGCCGGGAAGCTCCATGGTTATTGGGCCCTTCCCAGCATAATAAAACCAGCTCAGAGCCAATAGAAGCCAATGGGAGCCCAACCTTTTGAGCTGTAAAATGGGGGTAGTAAGGCCTGATAATGCTGTGAATGGTCCCTGTTCCTCCTGCTCCTCTTTATCCTGTGCCATCACCTCATTTATCATCACCTGAAGCATTTTTTAAAGCATGCATAGAAGTGGTATAGTAACGCTCATGATGGAGTCATCAGCACTGGCCATGATGGTGGAGTATTCAAAGCAGTGCAGCACAGCACACACGTTTCGCATGGAGGCCCACTCATTGGTGGTGAAGTGGTGTTGTTCTGTAGAGCGACTCACCCATGCGTGCTGCAGCAAAAACTCCACTATTTCCTGCTGCTGCTCGCACAGTGTCTCCAGCATATACAAGATGGAGTTCGACCTTGTTGGTATGTCACATATGAGGCTGTGAGCGGGAAGGCAGAAGTGACACTGCATCGCAGACAGGCAAGCCGCAGGGTGAGAATTCCAAAATAGCGCACACAATGCTCGTACTTTCAGCAGCAGCTCTGACATACTGTATGTGGGTAATTTTTAAGGAAGCTCTGCAGCGCTAAATTCAGCAAATGCATCAGGCAAGGGTTGTGCATCAAACCAGCTAGGCCCAGAGCTGCTAATAGACTTCGCCCGTTATCGCACACTACCAGGCTGGGCTTGAGGTTCACCAGCACCAACCACTCATCTGTCTGCTGCTTAATGTCTATCCACAGCTCTTGAGCAGTGGGTGATTTGCCCTCCAAACAGATGAGTTTAAAAGCAGCCTGCTGTCATTTCCTCCTGGCTGTGCTAAATTTGGTAGCGCAGGTCTTACTGTGACTGGATGAGGAGGCGGTGGAGGAAGTGGAGTAGGAGGAGGCAACATGATCAGAGAAACAACCACCTATTCTCGGTGGTGGTATTGCATGCGCTAGAACGCCTTCCTGCTTTGGCCCAGCCACCACTACATTTACCCAGTGGGCAGTTAGGGAGATAAAAAGTCCTTGGCTGTGTTTACTGGTCCACGTATCGGTGTTTGTGTTTGTGTGGACTTGCTACTGATGGCATTGCGCAATGGGGAAATGGGGATGAAAACCTTAATTACAGAAAGGTACCAGTAGACTGATTGACTTGACTGTTAAAGGCAAACTCAGCGAGAGGTAAAAACGAAAACCAGTCTTTCTGCCAAGCTGCCACAAAGCACCTTTAAATTTGTTACAAATATTGATCTCACTGCAAAATGCAAATAAATTTATCTAATTTATACAATGTGATTTTCTTGATTTTTTTGGGGGATATTCTATCTCTCAATGTTAAAATTAACCTTCCCTTAAAGTTATAGACTGTTCATGTCATTGTCAGTGGGCAAACTTCCAAAAACAACAAGGGATCAAATACTTATTTCCTCCACTGTATGTCCCCACATTACCTCTAATGTCGATGGGGAGGTAATATCTCTGTCTCTTTTTCTGAGAACACATTACTAAACTCCATCAGGTACCCCAGCAAACTCTTCAGATTATCAGAGAGTATATGTACAGATTTTAGACATTTCTTGTAACAATTGGGGATCCATCTAACAATCTCCTTCTGACACCAACCAATAACAGGATTGTGAATATGCAACAATGGAAGCTCCAGTACCAACTCATCAGGTAAATTATCCAAAACAAAATAGGAGATGGATTAAGTGCTCCCACTTGGAGCGTGAAATCCACTTTTACCCTCTTGACCAAATTCCAGGCTAACGATGTCTTGTCATTGGCAAACATTTGAATGAGTCTAAACTAACTGTCCCTAATCTTAACTTCAGAACCAGTCCCAAATCAATAAAGTTATCAGCAAACCCACAGTTATTGAACTCCAGTGTTGATAACACCTGGTTCTTGGAGGATAACACAGTATTTATCAGTACTCTATCAAAGGAAGAAAAGGGTACCTGATAGCCTGGTGACTACCTTGGCCTTCACCCAGACTCAGATGTTCTCCCAATGGTTTGCTTGCCTGAGGATGAGTTGGGAAATTCTTGAGAATATGTCCAGAGAGATCACTGTACAGACTGAGTCCCAGATCTCATCTGTGTTTTTTCTCCATAACAAGAAGACTGGCAAATCTAACCTCAAATGGCTCCACCTCGGGTAAATGGACCTGCTCTGGGGAAGTATAATGAGCAGCCTACTGTTCACCACGTTTCTCACGGATTCTGCGGTCCATTCATATGGCCAAGGGTCATGGCCTCCGCCAGAGAAAAAGGGGAGTCGTGTAGGACAAATGCATCGTTAAGAGTTTCAGAAAGGCCTTTGTGGAACTGGCACCCTGAGAGCTGCATTGTTCCACAGAACTTCAGTGGACCACTGCTGGAACTCAGTGCAGTAGTCCTCAGCTGTGTGACTCCCCTGTGCCAGTTTCTTGATCCTAGCCACAGAAACTTGGATCCTGTCGGGTTTGTAATAGATCAGACCTAGACCGTTCTGGGGTTTGTGGGACAAGGAAAATGTCCAGGTCTGAGGATCCTCTCACTGTAGGGAAATGTTTATTCCCACCCGTTGGAACTCGTCCCCTGATGACAGGGGATGCAGGCTAAAAAATAACCTACAACTCTCCCTAAACACCCTAAACTGGTCTTTCTCTCCCAAAAATGTATCAGATAGGGCCATTACAGGTTTGGGATTAACCAACTGTACTGAAGGGCACTGAAGTCATAGCCACTGCCGGCAGTGGAGCGCTATAGGAAGTATTCACAAAATTAATTATCTGACTCTGCAATGGATATTGTGATGACTCCACACTCTGGCATTCGTTAGCCAGATCCTGAGTCATCTGTGTCAAATTCGCCACCTGGTCACTAAGTGTGTGAACAGGATCCATACTGGCAAAAAATAAAAAATGCATAGGCTAAACGTAATGTGACATTGAGTCACTTCTCATGGGCAAGCCATGAGTCAGGATAGTCAAGGAGTCCGAGGTCAAAAGCCAGCAGGCAAATCATAAACAGAGGGAAGAGACAAAGGCATAGTGAGGTAACGGTCCAAAGTCAAGATACCAGAAAGATAGTGGATCAGAACAAAGGGGTTAAACAGACGGATGGTCAGAACTAGTTGCAAGGTCAGGCAACAAAAGATCATCAAGCAAAGCACTAGGCACAGAGAAAACCCAAGCACTCTTAGCTAAACCTACGTCATCTCGCCTCTGCATCAGATTGCACACTGAGCTGTTAATTAAAGTACTGACAGCCTCAGTACACCCCTATACCAGATTGGAGGGCTGAGCCATCAGTAACTGCATCCCAGACACACTGAGGGGCGGAATCATGACACCAGGTTCTTAAAGTGTTAATAATAGTCATAATACAAAACAATGAGAATGAAATCATTACTTTCAACCAAAAATTGGAAATTTGTACTTAAACATTAAATCGCTGCTCCTCAATAATCCCTTATCAATATTCATGACAAACTCTTCAGGAGTAAACAGAATTAAGAGCAGCTATTTCCAGACTGTCTGAATCCTTTCTGAACAGACGGAAAGGAGTTGGGTATCGGCGGCACCTGCCTGGTGTGTGCTGGGACACTTTCAGTTCTGCTCTTTTTTTAGATATCGAAATGTTAGTTAGAATCTGTCAAAAATAATCCCTGCATGTGATTAAAGACAAGGGGTAATGTAACCAGAATGAGCTCCTATATTTCACATGTGATTTACAGGAAAAGGTTAAGACCAAAAAAGATTCATTGTTCAAAATATTTATTATTATTATTATTATTATTATTATTATTATCATTACAGATGTGCAAATCATTTTGAGGCAATCTAAATTTATCTCCAATTTAAAAAAAAAATTGGATGTTTTCCAAAAAGCCTGAATTTTGCTGATTAGTAGAGGACCGGAGAAGGGATGAAAGTAAAATAATACCTTGCAGCTCGTCCGTCCCATTTTTTTTTTTGCAACAAATAAATTCAATTTAATTTTCATGCCAAATTTGAGCAAACTGACAAATTCTAATTTTGGCAGATTCGCTCATCATGTTACTATTATTGTCTTCTTTGGCTATGTGCACATGTTCAGCTTTTGCAGAAAATTCAGCTACAAATCCTGATGTGTTGTCAGGAAAAATGCTTCTTAAAATAAATGCATTTTTGCACATTTTTGCTATATTTTTTGGCATGTGTTTTGCTTGTTTTTGTATTTTTTTTCACTCATTAGAATGGATGAAAAATGCTGCAAAAGAGCTGAAAGAATTGACATGCTGCAGATTGGAATCTGCTGGAAATCTGCAAGGAAAAGAAAAAAGGAACATGTGCATGAGACTTCAGAAATCTCATTCACTTTCATGACACTGTAGAAACGCAGCACATTTTCCGCAACAAATCCGTGCAGAAACAAAAACGCAACAAAGCATACACATAATTTATGGTTCACCATTTTCAAAATCTCTACTTGTTGTCAATGAATGAGAACAAGCGTGTTTTTATCCACTGAGAACAAGCCATTAATCTGAAAATGGTGAAGAACAGAAGCATAAAGTCTAATAGAAAGTTGTAGAACTTTTTTCTTTTTATTTACAGGCTGGTTCAAGGGAACCTGTCAGCAGGTTTTCCCCATATAAATTGCAGCCAGCACCTGTAAGCTCTCTGTAACAGGATACAAGAATGCTGTATGTCCCAAATTGCTCCACAAGGCACAAAAAAGAGCTTTATTATAGTTACAGACAATGCGGTCCGATCCGATGGGTCTTGATTAGTGATGAGCGAGCATGCTCGTCATTCGAGATTTACGAGCATGCTCGGGTGTTTTCCGAGTATCTTCAGCGTGCTCAGGTGTTATGTTTCAGTCACTCTGTCCTCATGATTTGCGACTGTTTGACAGCTTTAATACATGTGAGGAATGCCTGTTTCTTAGGCATTCCTCAAATGTATTAAAGCTGTCAAACAGTCGCAAATCATGAGCATGGAGTGACTGAATCATAACACCCGAGCACGCTGAAGATACTCGGCGAGCACCTGAGCATGCTCGCCGAAAGGGTTAACAGAACGTACTTGCTCATCACTAGTCTTGATCCAACGCCTCCTCACTTCCCACAATCGCCATGCTCCTTCGCTTCTTAATGTGGATGGCGCATCCTAAGTCATCCACCCAGCGTCCTCCATCATGCTCCTGTGCAGGCACACTTCTCTCTGCCCTGCCAAGGGCAGAGGAAAGTAATGTAAAGCGCATGCGCGGGGAAATGGCAAAGAGCACCGATGATCAATAGGTAAAGCCAATACTTTGCTCTTCCCCCGGCAAGAAAGGGAAGAGTTTGCCTGTGCAGGAGCGCGATGGAGGGCACTGCTTGGACGACGTAGGTTGTGTAGGACATGATGACATAGAGAAGGCGCCGGATAAAGGCCAGTGGACCGGACCGCAGTGTATGTGAGTATAATAGAAGCTCTTTATTGTGCCTTGCAGAGCGTATCGGGGACTTATATACAGCATACTAGTATGCAGTAACAGAAGCTTACAGGTGGTAGCCACATTTTATACGAGGAAAACCTGGTGACAGGTTCCCTTTAAGTTTTACATCTACAGATGCAGTGATATTTAGCTTGTACTTAGGACATGCTCCTCCATTAGCCAAACAGACATATGCTATTTATTATTAAGAGAGCAGCCGCCTTTGTAGTATAATTTAAGCACTGTTGAGCTAACATCTCCATAAAACCAGAATTTTTTTTAAAGGTGTTATCTCACAAACAAAACAACAGTTATCACTCGTAGGTGATAAACTTTGATTGCTGTGGGTTCAGCAGCTTCGACTCCCCCGCGATCAGTAGAACGCGAGTATTGTGTCCTACGTATGAATGAAGCGCTATCCTCATAACCACAGTTCCATTCACCGGCCACGGGAGCAGTGGTCACCTGTGAACACTACATGCTCCTCTGACCCATAAAAGAGGGTAGCGCAGCTTTTACGCAGTGCACTACAGTTCCATCTACATGGAGAACACGAGACTTAGAATCCTATAATTATTCATTTGGGTCCCAACAGCCACAGTCCCACCTATCATACATTTATCCCCTTTATGACATGTTATCATTTGCAAAATTAAAAAGGGATTTAATTTTTTTCTAACAATTCTGATATACTGTATGCATTGTTATGTGATTGGTGTGGATGGGTGTGGATGGGTGCTGGCATTATGTTTTTCTCTATTTTTTGGTCAGCATTTTATGCTTTTTTAGGCTTTATTTTGAGAATATGTCATATCACTACAGTGGTCATTAAAGACGTTGTCCACTACTTTAACACTGATGACTTATCCTTGGGATAGGTGATCAATGTCTGCTCAGTAGGGGTATGACACCTGGCTCCCCCCACCGATCAGCTGTTCTTGTTGTTGGTGGCGGCAGGAAGTGCTCAGTAACGGAGCTGCTCCATCTACTAATAGTGACCGCGGCCGGATACTGCACGTTTATTTATTTGAATAGGGTGTGGTTATGCAGTACCTGCCATGGCCACTTTAAGTAGACGGAGCTGCGCTGTGCAACTCCATAGCTGAATACTTCTGGCCACCGCCGACACTGAGAAGAGTTGATCAGTGGTGGTGCCGGGTGTTGCAACCACACCGATCAGACGTTGATGACCTATCGGGCAAAAATGTTTACGTAGTGGACAATCCATTTAAGACCAAAATCACTTGCGGGAACCTAAATTATAAGTAAACCCAGTTTTCTGTATTGTCTTCTGCCAATACTCATCAGCGTTGGCATCTAGAAGAAACCCGGTCATCAGGTGATCGGTCATGGATTTACGGGTTCCAATGCAGACAGCAAAATTGAAACTGATGCATTGTTGATCCCTAGGACTGTCTTGTAATATTTCCAGTTGTAAGAATTTTCTTATGGATGCACTACCAGTTATTGGCGTTTTTATCATAAACTAAATAATATCCCATCCAGCCACTAAAAATGAATCAATATTCCATACATGAATTACAATTTTAATTGTTCTGTTTTTCTGCATAAGGAATGGAAAGATTAAAAAGGCGTTGGCCTTTCTGTCTTCGTTTTTTGGCTTGCAAAAAAATGATTTTCATTTCCCAAATCTTTTTATTTAAATTTCACAAAGTTTCCATCTTTACAAACCATTCTTGTGTAAAACCCAAGCAAAGTATTATAGGACTGAGCTAACATAATAGGTTATGTACATAATCGGCAAAAGAACATTTAACAAACGCACCTTCACCTTGCTTTAGTAAATCTTGCCTCGTTTTTACACTAATCCTGCATATTGCTAGCTCAGCTAAATTAACGGAAAGAAAAAGTACAAATTCCACATCCAGAAAATGCCAACTCCTTCCCTTGTGTCTAACTGACAGTACTGGATAATAAAACATAAAAAAAACCTGTATGGTCTAAGGCAGTGTTCCCCAACTCCAGTCCTCAGGAGCCACTAACAGATCATGTTTTCAGGATTTCCTTAGTATTGCACAGGTCATGGAATTTTCACTTCGGCCATACATGATCTGTTGGGGGCTCTTGACGACTGGAGTTGGGAAACACTAATCTAAGGGATAATGTTTAGCAGGGGCATATCTAGGGGTCAGACGGGGCCAGTTCAGAGAAAGTGCAGCTCGCTTGCTCCCAGTGATCAATTGTACTAGCGTACTTCAGGCACGACTGCAATTGAAGCACTGACCACCGGCACTTATGGGTCAGGGCAACATCAGCAGCATGATCTGATCATGTGATCACACTGCTGACATCATAAATGAGAGGAATGTATGTGGCCACAGCATGGGGGGGTGCAGATACAGTATGGAAGGGAAGGTGGGGAAGGGTGCGGACACAGTATAGTGAGCAAGGGAGGGATGAGTGTGGAAACAGTATGGGGAGCAGGGGGGATGTGTAAGGAGACTTTTGTGGAAATTTGTGTGAGGGGACACAAAATAGAGACTGAGTAGTGTTGAGGGTGGTATGGGGAGGGGGCAGCATGGAGGGGCAGTGTGAGGCCAAAGCAAGGAGGGGACAGTATGCCGAGGAGGGGGATTGTGATAAGGAAGCACAGTATAGAGACTGGGCAGTATAGGGGGACAATGTGTGAGAGGACAATGCGAAGAAGGGGCCAGTATGGAAATGAGAGGGCAGTGTGGAGGACATGTACCATAAAAGGGACTAAAAGAGACAGCGTTTGGGTTATATTTTGTGATTTTGTTCAGGGAACACAATTAGGAGAAATTACTTATTCAGGGGCACAACTTAGGGCAGATATTTTTATTCAAGAGCATTATAATGACTACTATTTTTAAGGGCATTGTGACAAGATGTGGTGTACAAGATAAGAGAAGATGGAAGTTTGCAGAGACAAACTGTGGCTGTGAAAAGTCATCATGCAGGCTGGACAAGTTGAAGAAAAGAAGAGAATGGCTCCATTTAGAGACAACATCATCTATTAGGTACCTGAATGTAAATATTCATTTGTGATACTGACTAATTATAATCAGTATTGTGGTTCCTGTATGGTCCTCAGTCTGATGATAACTGATAGCAACCACTCCTAGATCTCCTTACCATTGTTAATGATGTAATGGACATTGTAGATTCATGCAATACAAAAGTATATGGGTCTGACCTGACATTACAATTGATATACCATGTCCTGATGGTAATTGTGGTGATGAATTCATGTACTGATGGTGGTTTTAGTGATGTATTCATGTACTGATGATGGTCCTGGTGATGTATTCATGTTCTGATGGTGGGTTCGGTGATGTATTCCATACTGATCGTGGTCCTCGTGATGTATTCCTGTACTGATAAGGGTTTTGATGCTATGTTTCTGTACTGATGGGAGTTATATGGATGTATTTCTGTACTGCTGGTGGTTCTGATGATGAATTTCTGTACTGTTGATTGTTCTGGTGATGTATTTATATACTGATTAGGGTTGGCATGCTGTGTTTCTGCACTGATGGGTGTTTTACTGATGTATTTCTGTACTGCTGGTGGTTTAGGTGAGGGATTCTTTTGCTGTTACTGGTTCTGATCCTGTACACATATAATAGTATAAAAACTTGTAAGATTAAGTGATATACTGCTATGTTAATAAGGTGTTGTGCCATCTGACAAGTTAAGGGTTACTATGATTTTATTTATGTTAGGAGTAGTGTTGAGCGAGCATGCTCGACGCTGCTCGGTACGCGCCCGAGCATCTCACTACTCGGGATGTTCGGCGAGCACCGAGCATTTCAGAGTTATTCGGGCGGGAGCTCGGGTCTCCACCCTGTTAGGTGCTCTTTACAAAGACAATGAACATGCAGGGATTGCCAGCCAGTCACTGTAATGCCACAGCCATGTAGGTTGTGGGCATTACAGTGATTGGCTGGCCGCACAGCGTCACCTCGAGTATTTAAAACCGGGCGCGGCCATCTTGGACACAGTCGCTCCGGATCACACAGTGTAGGGAGAGTGCTGCTGAGATAGGGAGAGATTTATACTGCGAAATAGGTGGTGTAGGGTCTCTAAAGCCAGCAAAATCAAACAAACAGTCCTTCTTAGGACTAATATCCATCCCAGATATCAGGCAGGCTGTATAGGAGACGCAGTGGTTATACCAACTAACGCTGCAATACAGTCCTGTGTGCTGCTGCTCAAATTGCTAGACTTAGCCGCAGGTCTCAGGGGCCAGGAAAAATCCTTTTTTTTTCATCTAAATCCTCTTTTTTTTTTCCTCAGTCAGACTGCACAAACACCCATCTTATTAACCTTTTGGTATTCCCTCCCCCCCCAAAAAAAAAATTGTGTCTGTGAGTGTTCAGACACAAATATATGTGTTTAAAAGAATCTGGTTTTGGCCAGATAACTAGAACTGTGGTTTTGCCGTTCCACGGTTCAAATCTCTGTATTATCCACTTTTTTGCCTTTTTCCCATTAAAAAAGAACAGTTTGAGTGTCTCGCTGACTGTTCAGACACAAATATATCTATTTAAAAAAGTCTATACGCCAGGAAATTAGAACTGTGGTTTTCCTCTTCCACGGTTCAAATCTTGGTGTCATCCACCTTTTTGCCTTTTTTACATAAAAAAAACCAGTTTGAGTGTCTCACTGACTGTTCAGACACAAATATATCTGTTTAAAAGATTCTGGTGTAGGCCAGAGAACTAGAATTGTGGTTTTCCTCTTTCACTGTTCAAATCTGGGTGTAATCCATCTTTTTGCCTTTTTTACATAAAAAAAAAACAGTTTCAGTGTCTCGCTGACTGTTCAGACACAAATATATCTGTTTAAAAAATTCTGGTGTAGGCTAGAGAAATAGAACTGTGGTTTTCTTCTTCCACGGTTCAAATCTGGGTGTAATCCACCTTTTTGCCTTTTTTACATAAAAAAAACAGTTTGAGTGTCTCGCCGACTGTTCAGACACAAATATATCTGTTTAAAAGATTCTGGTGTAGGCCAGAGAACTAAAACTGTGGCTTTCCTCTTCCACGGTTCAAATCTGGGTGTAATCCACCTTTTTGCTTAAAAAAAAACAGTTTGAGTGTCTCGCTGACTGTTCAGACACAAATATATATGTTTAAAAGATTGTGGTGTAGGCCAGAGAAATAGAACTGTGGTTTTCCTCTTCCATTATTCAAATCTGGGTGTAATCCACCTTTTTGCCTTTTTTACATAAAAAAAAACAGTTTGAGTGTCTCGCTGACTGTTCAGACACAAATATATCTGTTTAAAAAATTCTGGTGTAGGCCAGAGAAATAGAACTGTGGTTTTCCTCTTCCACGGTTCTAATCTCCTTTTTATTACCCTTTTGCCATTGATAGTGTGAGTGTAACCTATTTTACTTGATTTACAATGGGCAATGTGCGTAGCAAGGGACGTGGAACTGGACGTTCTGGTGATGGTGCGTGCAAAGGATGGGGCCGTTGCCAAGGTGAAAATGTACCACAACCAACAGCCACATCCTCTCGCTCCACTTCTTGACCGAATTACTAGGGAAACACACAACACCACTATTGCAAACTGATCAGTGTGAACAGGTAATTAATTGGATAGCAGATAAAACTTCCAGTCACCTGGGCACCACTACCTCCGGTCTGTCTTCCACATGGTCAAGTGTTAGTAGCCGTGACTCTCGACCGCATACTCCTCCTCACCCTGATGCTACTTCCTCCCACCATGCCGAGTGTCGTCAGACAGCAACTGATCCCACAGTTGGACACTCTGAAGAGCTGTTCACTGGTCCATTTCCATATTTGGGCCCCTCGTCTGCTCCGCTTGAAGTGGTGGAAGAGGAGAGCCCATGTAGCGATGCCCAAATATTTGAACAGCCACGGCCACAGGAAGGCGACACTGGCAATTTGTCACAAGAGGTGGACGATGACGAGACACAATTGCCACGAAGTGAGGAGGAGGACCGTGGTGCGGAAGTGGAAGAGGAGGAGGTGGTTGATGATCTAATAACTGACCCAACGTGGTAGGAGGACACGCAGAGCGAGGCCAGCAGCACACAGGGGGAGGGAGGCAGTGTACCCCAACAGGCAGGAAGAAGCAGTGTGGTGGCCGCAGACAGAAGGAGGGCAACCGGTCCCCGTAACAGCAACACGAGGGACGTTGGCAGTACAACCGGTAAGTCTTCCAGAGTCTGGAATTTTTTTAAAGACTCTGCTGATAACCCCAAAAAGGCCATTTGTACCACCTGCCAGGCCAGCATCAGCAGGGGTGGCAAAACTACCAGCCTGACCACCACCAGCATGATCAGGCACATGGCAGCAAAGCACCCGACTTTGTGGGGTGAACCCCAGGGTCCACGACCAGTGTCAGCAGGTGTCACCACTGCTTCTTCCGCTGTTGTGCGTGTAAGAGAACCCCCTATTGTGCGTGCAAGGGAATCCCCTGTCCATACTGCAAGCAAAGATGCCCCCTCCTCTCAGTCTTCACTTGTTATGGCAGTTTCTCAAGAAACAGCATCAACATCCACGTCCACATCCCACCGCAGCGTTCAATTGTCCATATCCCAGAGCTTTGAACAAAAGCGCAAATTCGCAGCCAACGCCCCACAGGCCACAGTCCTAAATTCGCACATTTCACGACTGCTTGCGTTGGAAATGCTGCCTTTTAGGCTGGTGGAGACGGAATCCTTCCGCAACCTTATGGCAATTGCCATCCCTCGGTACTCGGTCCCCAGCCGACACTATTTTGCCCGGTGTGCCATCCCCGCACTACACAAGCAAGTGTCCCAAAACATCTGGCGCGCACTCAACAACGCAGTTACTGGGAGAGTCCTCCTGACAACGGACACATGGACAAGTGCTTGTGGCTAGGGACGGTGCATCTCCCTGATGGCACACTGGGTAAACATAGTGGAAGCCGGCACCCAGTCGGACCTTGGGATGGAACACATCCTCCCCACACCGAGGATTGCGGACCCTATGTCAGTCAGAGTTGTTCCCACATTTTACAGCTCCTGCGCATCATCCTCTTCCTCCTCATGTTCAGCCTCCATCTCAGATATCACCACATCAGTTACAAGCTGGAAGCACTGCAGTACTGCCTCAGCCAAGCGGCAACAGGCTGTGCTGAAACTCATAAGCTTTGGTGATAAACCTCACACTGCTATTGAGTTGTGGACAGCTGTGAAAGAGCAGGCAGATCTGTGGCTGAGACCGCTGAACCTACATCCAGGCATGGTCGTGTGTGACAATGGCCATAACCTAGTGGCAGCTCTGAGGCGAGGCGAGATCACACACGTACCATGCCTGGCTCATGTGCTTAACCTCATGGTTCAGCGGTTTCTTAAATTGTACCCCGAGTTGCCAGATCTGCTCGTCAAAGTACGCCGTTTGTCAGCTCATTTTCAGAAGACGGCTACAGCTTCCTCCGCCCTTGCAGTGTTGCAGCAGCATTTGCAGCTTCCGGCACACCGACTAGTGTGTGATGTCCCCACATGTTGGAACTCTACCCTCCACATGTTGCAAAGGATTTTTGAGCAGAAGAGAGCAGTTGTGGAGTGCCAGCTGCAACAAGGCCGTCGATATTCAGGTCAGACTCCACACATAAGTCCTCAGGAGTGGACCTGGATGTCTGACATATGTACCATCCTGACAAACTTTGAGGGGTCCACCAAGATGGTGAGTGGCGATGATGCCATCATTAGCATCCGCATCCCACTTGTCTGTCTTTTGCAACGCTCTCTGCAGAGAATTAAAGAGGAGGCATTGCAGCCAGAGAATGATGACATGGATCAAGAAGCCATAGCGGGCAATTACACACAGCCCAGCCTCATCTCATCTCAACGTGCATTGGGGGACAATGAGGGAGAGGAGGAGTAGGAGGAAGAACAGGAGCTGGTATCATGCGCTGTAGACGGTAGAACCTGTACAACTGTCACACCGTCGATTCATCGTGGGTGGCCTGAGGACAGAGGGGAGGAGGAGTAGGAGGAGGAGAGCAGGGTCAGTCGTCATCTTGGTGAGGACACTGAAGTCTTGCCGGTTACCAGTCTGGCACGCATGGCTGACTTTATTTTACGCTGCCTTAAACGTGACCCTCGCGTTATCAAAATGTTGGGTGACAGTCATTACTGGTTGGTGACACTTTTAGACCCCCACTACAAGGAGAACTTTCACTCTCTTATTCCTGAGGTGGAGAGGTCTACAAAAATGGGGCAGTACCAGAAGGCCCTTGCTGCAGAACTGTTAAAAAAATTCCCATCTGAACACGCTAGCGGCAGAGGACACAGTTCGTTGCCCAACCAAGGCGTACAGGCGAGAGAGACGCAACTCCAATCCAGCAGAGGCAGGGGAGCACTCTCAACATTCTGGGACAGTTTTCTGAGACCCGCCAAGCTTACAGGCCCTAAGGCGCGGGGTACTCTCTCAAGGAGTGGAAAGTTTCAAAAGATGGTTAGGGAGTACCTTGCCGACCATACCAGCATCCTCCGTGATTCCTCTGTGCCTTTTAATTATTGGGTATCCAAGCTGGACACTTGGAGTGAACTCGCTCTGTACGTCTTGGAGGTCCTGGCCTGCCCTGCCGCTAGCGTGTTATCGGAGAGTGTTTTTAGTGCCGCTGGGGGAATTAGAACTGATAATCACACTCGCCTGTCAACTGACAATGATGACAAGCTGACCCTCATTAAAATGAACCAAGGCTTTATTGGGCCAGACTTCTCATCACCACCAAATGACAGCAGAGTAACATAAAGTCAAATCCACTGTGTTATTTCGGGAGGTGTATTCCCATGCACCGCTTCACACCTACATGGATATACGCTTCCTCATTTCAGCTGTTTATTGCTCTTCTGCTTATTCTCAGCCTCCACCACCACTACACCACCAGGGTGACCATGTTCCATGTTGCCAGCATTGCAAGTTCCTCCGTCCTAATTTTTGGCAGCTTTTGCTTGGAAGGCATAGGCAAAGACTATGGGAGACCCACTCCCCAATAATGGGAATAATGTTTGTAATATGCAGTACTGCATGGCTCTTGTAAGGGGCATTGCAAGTTCCTCCATCCTAATTTTTGGCAGCTTTTGCTTGGAAGGCATAGGCAAAGACTATGGGAGATCCACTCCTTAATAATGGGAATTATGTTTTTAATATGCTGTACTGCATGGCTCTTGTAAGGGGCATTAAAATCGTCTTGTTAAGCTACTGTCACCTCCACGTTTCTTCCAAGGGTCATTGATATTGTCTTTTTATTCCACTGTGACCTCCACATCTCTTCCAAGGGGTATTAAAACTGTCTTGTTAAGTTACTGTGACCTCCACGTCTCCTCCAAGGGGCATTAAAACCATCTTGTTAAACCACTCTGAACTCCACGTCACTTCCAAGGGGCTTTCAAATCGTCTTGTTAAGCTATTGTGACCTCCACGTCTCTTCGAAGCATCATTGATATTGTCTTTTTATTCCACTGGGACCTCCTCCACTCTTCCAAGGGGCATTGATATTGTTTTTTTATTCCAATGGGACCTCCACGTCTCTTCCAAGGGGCATTAAAATTGTCTTGTTAAACCACTCTGAACTCCACGTCTCTTCCAAGGGGCATTAAAACCATCTTGTTAAGCTACTGTGACCTCCACGTCTATTCCAAGGGGCATTAAAACCGTCTTGTTAAACCACTCTGAACTCCACGACTCTTCCAAGGGGCATTAAAACCGTCTTGTTAAACCACTCTGAACTCCACATCTTTTCCAAGGGGCATTAAAATTGTCATGTTAAGCTACTGTGACCTCCACGTCTCTTCCAAGGGGCATTAAAACCGTCTTGTTAAGCTACTGTGACCTCCACGTCTCTTCCAAGGGTCATTGATATTGTCTTTTTATTCCATTGGGACCTCCACGTCTCTTCCAAGGGGCATTAAAACGTCTTGTAAAGCTACTGTGACCTCCATGTCTCTTCCAAGGGGCATTAAAACCGTCTTGTTAAACCACTCTGAACTCCACGTCTCTTCCAAGGGTCATTGATATAGTTTTTTTATTCCACTGGGACCTCCACCACTCTTCCAAGGGGCATTGAAATTGTCTTTTTATTCCACTGGGACCTCCACATCTCTTCCAAGGGGCATTAAAACCGTCTAGTTAAACCACTCTGAACTCCACAGCTCTTCCAAGGGGCATTGAAATGTTGTTTTTAATTACCTCTAACCTCCTCGACTCTTCCAACGGGCATTGTATTTCCTCCTAATTTTAGTCAGCTTTTACTTTTCAATGCATAGGCGAACACTAAGGGAGACCCACTCCCCAATAATGTTTTTTTAGTATGCTGCTTTTTCACGTCTGTTTCAAGGGGCATTGCAGTTCCTCATGATTTTTGGAAAGCCTTCCATTCACTGCTTAGGCCAACAGTGTGCAGGAGACCCAGTTGCTATAAATGGAAAAAATGGTTTAGTTAAGGCCCTCTGAACTCCATGTCACTTCCAAGGGGCATTGGAGTGCCTCGAAATTTTTGGTAGGCATTGCACTCACTGTATGCCCTATAACTGTGTAGCCGAACCGCTCCTTTTGGTACAGAAACATATCCTACAAGACATGTGTGGTTGACTGGCCTGATATTAATGTGGATGGTCTCTGTTCCTCCTGCTCTTTCTCCTTTGCCACCATCTCATCCATCATTCATCACCTGAAGCTTTGTTTTAACGGGAGTCATAGAACTGGGATAGTAGCAGGAAAACATCCAGCAATCCTCAGAGGAGATAGGATATGCGCCAAAATGCTGACCACCTCAGGCCTAGCCGCTACTACTTACATGCGCTTGCATTCCAAGGAACAGAAAGCTAAGGAGATAGATGGCCTCATGATCATGAATAATTTACTTGTTGTGTAGGAAGCCGACCACTGCTGCTGTCTACCTTCTGAACTTTGTGTTGAAGCCTGATTGACCCAGGACCCGCAATCCTCTATGTCTGGAGGACGTGTTGCATCCCAGTGTCCAACTGTGTCCTCGCTTCCGCAATATTAACCCAGTGTGAAGGCGTCAGTGAGATGGACCATCCCCTGGTCACATTCACTTGTCCACGTGTTTGTGGTTAGGCTGTCCTTCCCTCTAAATACACTGGGGAGGGCACAGGTAATGTTTTGGTATGCGCACTTGTAAATAAGGCGCACAGGGATAAATAAGGGCAGCTGGGGACCGAGTATGGACACCCGGCCGCCCCCTGGTGGCTGGGGACCGACTGTGGACACCCGGCCGCCGGGCGGCTGGGGACTGAGTATGGATACCAGGCCACCGACGCAGCCATGACATGGTGGCCGGCGTCTGCCTCCACAAGCCTAAAAAGCCTCATTTCAAGTGCAAGCAAGCTAGCAGTATGGTATTGCAGCCTGGGGGTGGGTGGGTGGCAGGCTGCACACTTACGCTTGCATTCCAAGAAAACAAAGCAGATGCTAACTTCTATCATCATCATCATGCTCCTCACCTTGGCAATCTCAATTCCCCTGATGGAGAAGCCAGGGCCCACCGGAGGAGTCTGGTTCTCTGGTGGGCTCGTCCAATGCTGCCCTAAAGCAGGCCAGGCTAAGAAAAGTGTGGGGAAGGTTCCCGGGACAAATAATATCGGCTGGGGACAGAGTATGGAGACCTCGCTGCCGGCGCAGCCATGAGGTAGTGGCCATCTTTGGCCTCCTCCAAACTAAAAGGCCCCATTTGAAGTGCAAGCTAGCAGTATAGTATTGCAGCCTGCGGGTGGGTGGTTGGCTGCATATTTGCGCTTGCATTGCAAGGAATGGGGGAGGTACAATTAAACACTGCCCTGGGACTAGAACTTGCATGGGGATAGTTGCAAGTCTGCATCTTCTGATGTGGCAAGGATCAGTTCTGATGGGCACACTTTTAGGCAGTGACCTGGGTGTCAGAGATGCTTCCAAGGGTCTTCCCCATGCTGTTCCCATGTCTTGTCAGCACTGTACGCATGTGTCACACAGCACATGGCCAGATAAGGTTGTAAAATGTTAAAATGACATTTCCCGGTGAATGCATTTGTCACGGTTGAAAGCAATACAAAAGTGCAAAAACGCATAAAAAATGCTACTTGTGAACATAGCCCAAGGTGTGGAGGAGTATTTTTGTTTTTGGTTATTTATTTTACCTTATACACAAGTCTTTACCCTGGAACGGATGTTCCTTAACATATTTCACAGGAAAACAGTTTCAGTTTCATTTTTGAATGTTTTATTGTGAGCCCGTAAAAGTGGCTTAATACCTCTTACCACGTTGTTGACAGCAGTGACCTGGGGGTCAGAAATGCTTCCTGGGGCGATCCCCATGCTGTCCCCATGTCATTTGAGCACTGTCACTATCGTTTTGGGCACTTTTTAGGCTTTCTACAGACTGCCGGGGGTGCCACCGCAAAAATGCTCCGGTCTCCCATAGACTAACATTGGGCTTGTTGCTCGGGTCGAGCGCCCAAGTATCACGGTGATCTCGGCCCGAGCTTCGAGCACCCGAGCATTTTAGTGCTCGCTCAACACTAGTTAGGAGCATTAAAGGGGTTGTCCAAGTTTGTGATGAGTCTGAAGTCATTCTATATGACTGCAAACTTCTGAATTCTAACTGCATGCTATCAGTATTCTCTGGTGTTGGTGGTGAGAGTGGGAGGTCACGAATTTGCAAGTATGCAGTCTCGTGCCAACAATACATGCGTGGCCTTGCTCAACGAAAATGAATTGAGCAATATCAGACATGCTCACATGACTGTCCACTCTTTCCACCGACAAGGGAGAATCCTAAAAGTGAGCAGTGCATGCACTGTGAGAATTCAGAAGCTTTCAGTAACCTACAGTGACTGCAGACTTTATCTCAAACCTAAACAAGCCCTTTAGTTATAAAATGAAACTCTGTAGCATGCACAATCCTAACAGCGTGTAATCTACTCACTGTCAGAATTCAGCCCTGCTTGCCAGTTACATCAGTCTTCACATTTCCTATTGGTCCTATAGGTCAGGAGCAGACATATTCATGCAACCTACAGAGCCACACAAGGGTCCATAAGGGTAAGGGCAGGGGAGTTACTGCAATAGGATGTAATTGCACCCAGGCCCTAGAGCCTAAGGGGTCCAAAATGTCCCTTTGACCTATATGAAAAGACCAGTCATAATAAAGACTTATAATAATTGTGGCCCCCATTTAAGCTTTTGAATTTGGGCCCATGAGCTTCAAGTTATGGAACTGAGTAAAGGGGCCCATTGTCCCCTCCAAAGCAGGTGGAATTGTGCATTATGATGAGCTATTGGACTGCAAAGGTCCCATATATTATTCTTGCACAGGGGTTTTCTTTTGTCTGTGTCCACCAGTGCTATAGACTTACAGCCAATATCTGGCCACTGTTGTTTTTGTCACAAAATTAGCTGCAGAAAATTTTCAAAAATGTGAGGGTTTAAAAACCACCTTCATTCATGCTGTCTTTTTGACTCATTTCACTCAGTTATGAGTAACACAAAGGATGGAATTAACATCATAATACATAATTAGTATTACCTTAGTCTTCATACAGAATCAATATTAATTTTTAACAATTTTTTAAAAATGGTCCTATGAAATGGTGTCAGGTGACTTTATTTTTACTCACAAAACCTCAATGTCTTTAAATAGTCATAGTCACTTGATTTTGCAGATAAAAATGAGAAATTGTGAGGTCAAATAAAATGTAATTTCAAAACCCGCCCACCACTTGTGGGTGTGGCTTCAGCTAACACAGTTCGTACACCCAGCCAAAAAGTGTTGTGACAATATAGACAACTCTTTTCATATGGGAGCTAATTTTGCCTTGGGATGCTTTAATCAGCTGATATGATATTTCCGTGGTATGGGAAATGTAGTATTTAGAGATGAGTTGGGGCTGAATCAGACATCCAATTTTTGCATACGACTTCTATCCATGTTTTTCACGTTTGTGTCAATGATTGTCTAAAGTGTTATCCACATGTCTGATTTTTTTTCCTTCGGACTGAGTGGTCCTCGGAAAATATCGGAGACGTGTCTAATTTTTTTCCCGGGGTCATATCAAATGCAAGTCAATGGGTCCTTGAAAAAACTGGATTGCTCAAGGATCACATCTGAGTGCAGTCTGATTTTCAAGGACAGTCAGAATGGAGAAACAGATCTTTTGGCACAACTTGCCATGCCATGCCCTTACTTGGGTGACATGTGTCATAAAATCATGACATCATCACGTGCGCCGAGCAGAGACATCAGAAGTCTTAGCTTGGAGTGTAAAAAACCAAAGAGGATCCGAATGACAGGAAAATGGGAAACAAAAAGATGCAGAAGACCAGACGATGGGCTATGTGGATGGCTAGACAGGTTCAACAAAATGGTAGCTGGAGATGGATAGCCATTATTTTCCTAAATTTGTGAGAAACAAATTACAAAAAAAATCTATATTCTGGAGAATACAAATTTTTGGAAAATACAAGGAGAATTCAATTACATTCAAGTAAGTTGCTCATCTCTACTCATCTCTAATGTATGGACATCTACATAATACAATCCCTTTTGTCATGTTCACATGCTATAACAGAATAGCATAGTGGTTGTTTTCATGAGATATCCCTTTAACCCCTTAAGGACCAGGTGATTTTTCATTTTTTATGCTTTTGTTTTTTCCTCCCCTTATTCAAAAAGCCATTACTATTTTTATCTTTTTGTTGACATTTCCGTGTTTTTGGTGTACTTTTGAATTGACTCATCAATTTTATCATGTGTTATACTGGAAACCAGGAAAAAAATTCCAAATGTGGCGAATTACCAAAAAAAACCTAATTCTGAAATGTTTTATTTTGGTTTTTTTATTTACAACATTCACTTTACTGTAACTATGACCAGGCAATAAGATTTTCCAGGTCAGTGTGATTATGGAGATACCAAACATGCATACTTTTTGTTTTACTTGAACAGTGATAAAAAATTCAGAAATTTGTAAAAACAAAATATCTTGATACGCCATTTTCCGAGAGCCATAATGTTTTCAATTTCCTGGGTGTGGAGCTGTGTGAGGGCTTGTTTTTTCCATCTCAGAGCCATTGTTTTTATTGATACCATTTTGGGCAAGATACGATATTTTGGCGCCTCCTATTACATTTTTTTGTGTTATTGCTGTGGCTGTAAACCGCAGTTCTGGTCTTTTGATTTTATTCTCGTTATGCCGTTTCCCAATCAGGTTAATCTATTTTTTATTTTGATAGATCATACTTTTACGAATGCAGTGATACCAAATATGATGAATTATTATTTTTTTTGTTATTTCTAAATTTCTAATGGGGGGAAAAGGGGTGTGATTTGAATTATATATTTTTTATTTTTTTCATATTTTTGAAACATTTTTTCACTTTTCACTATATTTGTTAGTCCCCTTAGGGGACTTGAACCTACAATCATCTGATCATTTGTACTATAGCAAAAATCATGGTCTCCTATGAATATCAGCCACAGCGTGGCTTTTACATGAATACCAGTTAGATGAGGAAGAAAGACTATCAACACTGTCCTTTTAAAAAAATAGTGTGCTAGAGGAAGGGACTCGTGGTCCAGACTAATTGAAGTGGGAACCTCAGCACCACAAAATAATGCTTTGACAGGAATAAGATCATGGCAGGCACAGGAGACCCTTTGCCCTCATGGCAACCCATTGGCACCCAACGATAACTTTACAGCCGGGCTGTTGAGTGCATAGAACACTGTGTCCCTTTCCTGGAATGCTGTAAATGCCACTGTTACAGATTGACATCAGCATTTAACTGGTTAACAGTGGCAGGCAGATGATTATTACAGCCATCATCTGCTGGCAAAGTTGCTTGCGAGCCCACATTAAAGGCAGGTGGCCGGCATATGGCCAACCCTGTATGTCATATGTCGTTATGGGGTTAAGACTGTGTGCATCATAGTAACTCCCATCTAATAATGGACTTTCTTGATGCAAAAAACAGCGGTTTGTGCTAGTATGTAACAGTTGGTATTCATTTCAGAGCAAACATACTGTATGCTGTAAATATAACAAGATGACATCGGCATCGGATGTCCATGATCTCCTCTTGTTTCCTCCTGGAAATCCAAAAACAGTAGTGTAACCTTTCCATGTAATTGGCCCTACTGTTACACACACACATTAATAACTTTTAATCGCACAATGTAATGCACAATGGGGGTTATTATTTTCGAACCATGTTGTCTTTTCGCATTCTTTTTTATCTTGGATTCATAGTTGTGAAATCCGAGCCCAACCTTCTAATGATCACTCTAGGATCTGTTAGTTTAACCTCTAATGAAATGATTGGTGTTTCTCTAATGATCACCTGTGGCAGTGGAATCTTGTCCTGACCTGCCTATATCCCTTGCCGGTAAGACGGCATCAGTCTATTCTAAGCTATTTCCAGTCTGATTATTGTGAGATGACACAAGTAAAGAAACGAGAGAATAAAAGACAAGCTCCGAGAACAGTGAATATTAACATTGTCTTTAATGGGTTTATTTTGCTTTCCTTCTAAAGCTAGCCAATCACATTCAAGCTTTTGACTTGATTGCTCAATAGTTTTTGTAAGTCTTGGCATGCATGTCTACTACATAGAAAAAAAGGTGAATATGCTGCTTCCGGACACTCCTCTCAGCAGCCTACTTCTAGGATCAAGGTTGTAGAATCTATTCTTACTTGACCATATACCATCATGAGATGGTTGGGGAGGCCTCAATAAATTTTAGAATGCTAGCCAATTTACAGTTCACTGAGAAATCAGATTACATGCCGACCAAAAAAGTCTGTAGGGAGAGGAAGGGAAAGAGAAGCGACCTGCTGGAGGAAAAAAGAGGCAGAGATATAGATAGTGCTGCTTTCTAGTAAGAGATTTAGCTTATCACAGTGCTGGATTCACAACAACACTACCCTGTTGTGCTGTAAAATACTCTCCAGTGTTTATGATGGGACTCAGCTTCTACAGTACTGACTTTTTCACCATATTGACCGCCATAGATGAGAGCTATAAGCTGTCATTTAATCACTCTCAGGTTTGTTGTGCTCCAGCAGATGTCACCATGTGTCGAATATTTTCATTGCTGATATCCCCACAACAGAGAGTCGAAATTAAAAAAAGTCCTACAGCGCTTATAATATTGAGTGTCCAGTTAAACATGAAAAGTTTAATGAAAAGTTCTTTTCAAAGAAAAAGCACTGACATAGGCTTCTGTTTGGGTAGTAACAAGTTTTCATAAACCATTTAGGCATAAATGATAGATAGATGAATAATAGCATTTTGAAGAGAGGGGGGACTATGAGTAGTGTTGAGCGAATTTGTTCGGCATTTCAAATTCACTCAACACTAATTATGAGCTCACCACGTCATGTCTTCTAATGCTGAAAGTTGAAATCTGTGTGTCGGGTGCTGGCCCTGCTGTTGAACTTTAGCCAAACATTTGATTAAAAACATGGAGTCCAAAGATATATAAAAATAGCATTTTTAACTGAAATAAAATTTTCTTTTATGTTATATTTTGTCAGAGACAATACATATTCCAGTTAATTGCAATTTTTTTAGTTGTGTTTTTTAATTTCACTTTTTGATATTAGTTTTGTTATCACTGTATGCATTGTGAATGAATACAGTGGTGTTGACCTCCAGCAGTCTTGTGCTACCACCCAACACATTATCTTCAATCCATAACCTGCCCCCATCCATACATCTCTGCTACCTCCTTAATCATAAACTCCAGTCTAAACCCTCCCTCATCCATACATCTCACTACTTTTTCAACAAGTTATCCTTAGTTTACAACCTGCCCCCTCCATACATTCTTCCACTACCTCACCACAGGTAATCTTCAGTCAATAATCTATCACCTACCAACATTATCAAAGAAATGAGCTGCAACATATGTTGGTATAATTGCAATATGCAGGTGCACATTCACACTGCGGCCACTTAACAGACAAAACCAAGAACAAGGTGTATCCAATCGGGATAGTCCTTTCTCTAGTTTTAAACCTCTCTATGTGTTAGCAGACCTCAAAATAGATAGGGGGAGAGCAGGACCCTTATCCAACTATTCAGAAATACAGTATGCTCTTGGAAAGTTATATAAACATAATGCCAAACCAGAAAGGGGGGATCCACACCAATGTTTGTACAAAGTACAAAAAACTAAATCAAAACCAAAGAAGTGAGCCGGAACACATTTTGGTATAAGTGAAATGTGCAGGGTTATGTTCACACTGTGGTCATTAAACAGATAAAACTTAAGATCAAAACAAAATGAGCATATACACTATAGTAAGTAAATAAATATGGTAATAGTACATGTAGATAACAAGGGGTACTTAGTTAACACTATTTTGATAAAAGAAAAGTGTAAAAGCCATCCCACCATGACAAAGTGTGCCCAATCAAGATGATTCTATCTCTAGTATTAAACCTCACTATGTGTCATCAGACCTCAAAATAAATGGGGGTAATACAGTACCCAGACCTGATTGTTCAGACACCTGCCTGTGGATTGTACCAGTTGGTTAAACTTTGTCGAGGTGGGATGGCTTTTACGCTTTTTTGATCAAAATAGTGTTAACCAAGTACCTTATATTATTTACATGTACTATTACTATTTATTTATTTGCCAGGTATAAAATACCAGATAGTTGCTAATTTTGTTTTTATCTTAGGTTTTGTCTGTTAAATAGTCACAATGTGAACGTACACCGACACACTGCACTTATACCAACATATGTTCCGGCTCATGTGTTTGGTTTTCCTTTTTTTGTGTACTTTTTACAAACAGGAGCGTGACAACTCCTTTTTGAGCTGGACATTATGTCTATTGAGATTTCCTTGGCAGGTGTCTGAACAGTTGGGTCTGGATCCTGCTCTGTCTCATCTCTACTGGGGTCTGCTGACACTAGGTTTAATACTCTAGGTTTAATTCTCTAGGTTTAATACTCTAGGTTTATTTATCTAGGTTTAATACTAGCGATAGAATTGTCTCAATTAGGGTACATCTTGTTGCGGTGGGATGGCTTTTATGCTTTTTTGATCAAAATAGTCTTAACTATTTACATGTACTATTACTATTTACTTATTCACTTACTACAGGGTATATGCTCATTTGTTTTTTTCTTGTTTTTTTTTTTTTTGACGTTGCAGAGCCCATTTCATTTTGAGGTTTTTGTTTTCCTGCCAGTATATATACCTACACTTTTACAGTCATGCATTTAGCTTGGGCTTGGTTGAGTAGTTCATTGATTGGATGAGATCTTTTCTTTGTGCAGACACCAGCATCTGAAGAATTTCATTCTAATCACCCTTTGATTTTGTGCAGTTTAGTACATGAATAGATAAAGCAAACATTTTTCTAGCGTAAGACTCTCCGTCTTTATGACAGCTATTAGTACCCCTCCTTCTTCATGTACCATGACAACACTAAATACGAGCATGTGAATCAAGGGTGATAGTTCAGAGGAGGTCGGGTACTTATAAATGACAATTCCTGTGATTTATATTTCTCATATCTTCACATGCACGACAATTGATCGACTGGTACTCCACCAGTATCACACTAATGAGGCGAAAACCAACAAAAGATCTCGCTGATCAATGTTCTGCATGGATATCTCACAGAAGAGGCAAATAAATCTAATCTTGGCATAATATAACTTGACCCCTGTAACAAAGCCCAAGGAAGCTGTTCTACGGATCAATCCAGGCATTTTATTAGATTCCTATCGTTGGATGTTTTGATCTTCATATTTTTACGAGGAAAATTGTCAATAACATTTTCTTGAAATACATTTTTTAAAATAAATGCAGTTCATTGCCAATAATTGTGTAGTTAGGTATATTATTATATTATTTAATGGACATTGGAATATGGAAATAAAAATGTAATGATGATTGAAACCACAAATTAAGAGCAGGTCTTATTGTCCACAGCAGTAAGTTCCACAATATGGGTGCAGCACGAGAGAAATCCTGCAGTCACGAAAAAGAAAAAGTAATATGGAAAGATGTCTTAGGTCCTTTTTTTTCCCCAGATCAAATCTTTGATAAAAAAAATAAACTAATTTATAGACTCTAGTAATAACTTTTCCTGCCTCGATTTCATCTTATCTTCATTCAAACTCCCAGTTTCTGGAGGTTTTGTAGGGTTTATGCCCTCCCCTGGATAGAATGTCCTGGATAGAGTGTCATGTAAAGTGCTTTGTAGGGTTTATGCCCTCCCCTGGTTAGAATGTCCTGGATAGAGTGTCATGTAAAGTGTTTTGTAGGGTTTATGCCCTTCCCTGGATAGAGTGTCCTGGATAGAATGTCATGTAGAGTGTTTTGTAGGGTTTATGCCCTCCAACTGGATAGAGTGTCCTGGATAGAATGTCATGTAGAGTGTTTTGCAGGGTTTATGCCCAACCACTGGATAGAGTATCCTGGATGGAATGCTGCATTGCCAAGTTTTTAGCAATAAGGTTCAGATACGGCTTTAAAGAAGGCAACCACTTGTAATATAATGCAATTTTATTTATAATAGTTAATTTGAAAGATAAAATAAAGAATCAAAGGAATAGTATGATATTAAGATATTGCGTACACTTTTGTAGATTAAAGGTTACAAAGGTTAAATACTTATAAAGGTTAAATACTTTTAAAAGTTACATACTTACTATTAGATCGAAGAAGAAAAAGATTTCCCTAGTAGCATGTACATCATCTGTCCAGAAACTTCAGCTGGAGAAGCATTCAGTGATGAGCAGAGAATGCGTCCTAGGTCCTACACTGTAAAGAGCGTCCTCTTCACAGGTCCACAATGCTTCTGCCATAACTGAATTCTTCAACAGCTTTTATATTTTAGAAAAAGGCTTACCCAACCTAATATTATGTAAGCATGAAAATTCATAGGTTGTTGTCCAACATTCTAATCCCCTGACAGTGGCCAGCTATCACAGATAAGCAATGCCGGACAAGACCTGTTCACGGACCATTCTACTTCTGTCATAATGTTTACATATGATAAGAGTAAATCCTACACCAGGTTATAAACCAGAACAAGGTTTTCTTCCCAGACAGTATATTGTGTTAAGAAGCTATGTATCAGTGAGATACTTTCACAGATAAAGTATACCTTAACACAGAATATATAATCAGAATATTGATTAAAGGTTGGATACATCATAATGGGTTTCAGATAGCCACTTATATTTTTGGTGCTACAATAAGCTTCTCCATCTTAAGCCATATGCCTGTAGTCTTATTTACAATTTTGTGCAATTGTCTGTCTCTGGTTCTAGCAAACACAGCATATACAAGAGGCTAATTCCCTTCAGTAATAAAAATTAAACCTCAGACTGTTAGAAAACTTAAACTAAAGCTATGTTTTAGTATGTCTGGACTAATGACCCTTAGTCTACTGAGGTAGGATACCTACAAACGCTGACATGTCTGGTTCCTATTTTATTTCAATATGGATTTGAAATATAAAATAGCCATTTTTCATGTTCATACTACAATCCACCCTTGGTTATCTGAATCCATATATTATTTATATCCAACGCCATATCCCAAAGGAATAACATCAACAGATGCAATGTTTTGAGTCTTTATAGCGATCATATCTTCAGTAATAAAATCTTCTCCAGTACAGTTTATACAAGCGTAATGCGGGTTGTATGTATAATTCTGAAGCACATCTCCTTCTTCCACCTCCTCATCTTGGATAAATCCCGCTATCAATTTGGTCCACAGTCGTAAGGGGGTTGGTATAGCTACCATACAAGTTTCCAACACATTTGTAGCTGTAGCAGACTTTGCCATACAAAAATGGCTCATGTTTGTCAGTTGTGCCAAGTAACTCCATAAATTCTGCTTAATTTTCCATAAAGCTTCAATCTCCTCGTCCGGCGTTTCTCTTTCCCATCTATATAACGATTGGGTAGTGACAGATACCAAAAGGACCATGCCTGTAACACCGATCATCCACCATCTCCAATTTTGAATCTAAAATGGAAATATATACATTAGTCTCTGAGATAACACCTGTCTGCAGGAACATGTTCCCACTTCTCTTGTCCTGGCTTCATCACTATTAACACATTGTCTGCCCCTTGGGCGATCACCTCTGAGGGTTCTGGAGGACCTTTATCTCCAGGTTGCTTCACCCAGATTTTTGCACCATCATTCAGAAAATGAGTGGAGCCAAAACCTCTGTCTCCTCCAACTGTTATTATTGTAGGAGCTGTTCCCTTGACTATTTTCATTTTTTGGATAGATAAAATCAATAATTGAGCTATACTGTCTCCTTTTTGGATCAACAAGTCACTATCCCCACTATTCAACAGGAGTACCTTGATTTCACCTTGATAATCCTGATGTATCGCTCCTCCCATCACTTGATTTCCTCTCAGGGCCAAACCTGATCTCGGAGCTATAAAGCCAAAATGCTTGGGAGGCATTTGTAATCCTATAGCAGTTCTGATTACCTTTACAACCCCTATTTCTAATCTAATTTCCTCATGAGAATGTAAATCTAGTCCTGCTGCCTGTGGGGTGGCCCTATAAGATCCCCGAGCCCCTGGCTCTAGTTCCCAATAGAGAATTGTTTGTCCTGTGGTAGTAGCTTTTAAAGGCATGATCTGTAAATTGGAGGTAATCATTCTCATTAATGGTGTTTCCTGTTCTCCAACTGGTCTGTTATTAAGAATGTTAAGGGCTTCACTTAAATGTTTTCTCTACCCTTTTTAGTTTCCATTTCCCAATTTCTTCAACTGTTCTTTCAATAGCCCATTCATCTGCTCTACCAATCCTGCGGCTTGAGGATAATATGGGGTATGAAAGATCCACTCAATATTATGTTCTGAGCAGAACTCTGCGACCTTCCTGTTCTTGAAGTGACTACCATTGTCACTCTGAATTTGCAATGGAATACCATAATATAATATTATGGTTTCCATAATTTTAATGGTACTGTTAGCATTGGCCTCTTTACACGGACAAGCCATCATATACCCTGAGTATGTATCCACGGCCGTGCATACATACACACCCTCCATCTTATGCAAGGGGGCCGACGTAATCTACCTGCCAAATTTGTCCAGGTAGTTTACCTCGGGCTATTTGACCCCTAACAACATGGGGGACAGGTCTTTGTTGTGAATGTTGGCATACTGGACATTTCATAATTGTTTCCTTGATTACATCTAACCTGATGGGCACCCCTCTGGTCTGTACCCATTGAGTCACTCCGAGCAGCTCCCCAGTGGTGTCAGTCCGAGCAGCTCCTCAGTGGTGTCAGTCAGAGCAGCTCCTCAGTGGTGTCAGTCCGAGCAGCTCCTCAGTGGTGTCAGTCCGAGCAGCTCCTCAGTGGTGTCAGTCTTTACTGGATTCAGTGACTGATATTTTGGACTGTTCATCTGCTACTGAGTTGAAGAGTCTTTCCAGGGTATCTGAAGCACAAATAGCATCAACATGAAACACAGCCACTTTAATTATTTGCACAATTGCTCAAATATATTGCCACAACTCTTTTCCCCATACTTCTTTGCTATGTATACTTGTAGTCTGATAGCCCACTGCGTTCCACACACGGTTGTTACCTTGGTAACTAGCTGCCCCTTCTGTAAACCACGCTTGTTTCCTCTGCTCAGGAATCAATTGTTCGAAGGGTATCTCCTGCTCCTGAAGTCCCACAGGGACTTTGCTTAACTTCTCATCCAATGTGGAGATTCCACTAACTCCTGGTTCTGCTCTGTCCTGAATTGCCTCAATTTGCTTTCCTCCTACTTCTGTAGTTATAACCTTGCACTCACTGAATTGTTTTGGAGTTCCCTTAATCAAACTGGCCTCCGCCCCTGTATCTACTAACATTTGTGGGGCGTGGCCAGCATGTCAATCACTTTTATCTGTCTCCCCCAATCGATCCTCCATTTCAGATGAAGACATCTTATTAGGAGAAAATGATGCCCCCTTCTGTTGGGCTTTGAAATCTTGTATCAAGGATTTAACTTCAGCATAAAGATCCTCAAACCCCGGTGCTGTGGGCTTTTCTGGCGACGAGGAGGGAGTGGGCCCTCTCTCTCCCCGTGTCCTGCCCGGCCCCTGCTGTGGGAAACCTTTCTATTATGTGAAACCCCTGACTTTTTAATTAACCTTCCCTCGCCTCCTTCTGTATTTGTACTGAGCTACACTTACAGCTGCCTTTTGTGCGACATGTTGATACCCATCACATTTATCCATTAGCAGCCTATTCTGACATTGCACCACTGTCACAGCACTCTGCATTTCACACCTTTGTTGTTCTAACTCTTGCATTCTTTGCAGGAATTGAAGCCGTTCCTCATGCTGTCTCCTATAAGCATGTAACAAAATCCATCCTCTCCTGCTCACAGCACCCAATTCCTGTTTTTTTTCCACTCGCACTTTTTGCAGACATGTCACCACATCAGCAGGTTCAGCATTATTCATACATTTGTCCCATGATTCACTTAATCCAACACATTGCAACCACTCTTTGGCCAAAATATGGTAAGGAGCCTGCTCCCACCCTGGAATTTCTACAGAAACACGTACAACCTCTTTTTTCTTAAAGAGAGGCATGTTTTACGCAATATCACACTATCACACAGAGTCCCTTCTACTTTCCAATAAAAAAAACTTCCGAGCCTTCTGCGTATCCTGCAGACTACGCCAAATTATGCATTGCCAAGTTTTTAGCAATAAGGTTCGGATACGGCTTTAAAGAATTCAACCACTTGTAATATAATGCAATTTTATTTATAATAGTTAATTTGAAAGATAAAATACAGAATCAAAGGAATAGTATGATATTAAGATATTGCGTACACTTTTGTAGATTAAAGGTTACAAAGGTTAAATACTTATAAAGGTTAAATACTTAGAAAGGTTACATACTTACTATTAGATAGAAGAGGAAAAAGATTTCTCTAGTAGCATGTACATCATCTGTCCGGATACTTCAGCTGGAGAAGCGTTCAGCAATGGGCAGATATTGCGTCCTAGGTCCTACACTGTAAAGAGCGTCCTCTTCACAGGTCCACAATGCTTCTGCCATAACTGAATTCTTCAACAGCTTTTATATTTTAGAGAAAGGCTTACCCAACCTAATATTACGTAAGCATGAAAATTCATAGTTGTTGTCCAACATTCCAATCCCGTGACAGTGGCCAGCTATCACAGATAAGCAATGCCGGACAAGACCTGTTCACGGACCATTCTACTTCTGTCATATTGTTTACATATGATAAGAGTAAATCCTACACCGGGTTATAAATGAGAACAAGGTTTTCTTCCCAGACAGTATATTGTGTTAAGAAGCTATGTATCAGTGAGATACTTTCACAGATAAAGTATACCTTAACACAGAATATATAATCAGAATATTGATTAAAGGTTGGATACATCATAATGGGTTTCAGATAGCCACTTATATTTTTGGTACTACAATAAGCTTCTCCATCTTAAGCCATATGCCTGTAGTTTTATTTACAATTTTGTGCAATTAGTTCATACTCATGTAGAGTGTTTTGCAGAAATGGAAAAGCTGTCTGGTTAGAGCGCTAGGGCATTTCAGTAGCAATTGCTACCTTCCTCAGGCAGTATAACCTGATTATACTACCTGATGAAGGTAGCAATTTGCTACCGAAACACGTTGCAATAAAAGGTTTGTTTTTTACTGCATTGCTCCTGTGGATTCTGTGCCCTAGCACTCTAACTAGACCGCTTTTCCATTTCTGCATCTTCACGTCCCTGGTCCAAGGGTACGCAGCAGGAGCTGCTCTGGGCTTGATTTTTCCACTTGCCATTCATCTTTGAGGACCTGCGGCGACGCTTACTTGGACCGCACCATCACATGACCGACTGACTGATCACGTGACCGGACACAACCTTGCAGGACCTGCAGTGATACACCCCCGGATTGTTCATTTGACAGGTCTGTGGATCATGGGAACGGATCCAGGATATATCCGCATGCCAGCAGCAACGCTGTGCCTCCGCTGTGGAGCGATTCACTAAGGTTGTGCAGAGGTGCACAACCCGTTGAGGTGAGAGGCCAACTTGCCTTATTTATTGTTTCCCCACTATTGACCACTGGTACTTCTCATTGCGCTCCTCCTTTCTTTTTTCCCTCATGTAGAGTGCTTTGTAAGGTTAATGCTCTCCCATTGGATAGGGTGTCCTGGATAGAATGTCATGTAGAGTGTTTTGTAGGGTTTATGCCCCCCCTCCCCACTGGATAGAATGTTCTGGATAGAATGTCATGTAGAGTGTTTTGTAGTGTTTATGCCCTCCCACTGGATAGAGTGTTCTGGATAGAATGTAATGTAAAGTGATTTATAGGGTTTATGCTCTCCCACTGAATAGAGTGTCCTGGATAGAATGTCATGTAGAAGAGTGTTTGGTAGGGTTTATTCCCTCCCACTGGATAGAGTGTCCTGCATAGAATGTCATGTAGAGTGTTTTGTAGGGTTTATTCCCTCCCAGTGGATAGAGTGTCCTGGATAGAATGTCATGCACAGTGTTTTGTAGGGTTTATGCCTTCCCACTGGATAGAGTATCCTGGATAGAATGTCATGTAGAGTGTTTTGTAGGGTTCATGCCCTACCACTGGATAGAGTGTCATGCAGAAGGTTTGTCACAAAACTGCTTCTTTCAACTTGGGTGTTCCTGATATGTATTACTATAAGGTGACACCAAAGCTACTCCACATGTAATGTTGGAATTTATCAACACCGGCTTTTCATATCACAGTCTTGAAACAAAAGACCGCTAGAGAAAGGTGTGCAAATTTCTAAATGGGTGGCAGCCTCTTAAAAAAAAATGACACATAAATTTGACTGTCCCGAAAATGAAATCTATACCTTCTATGAGCTGCAATAGATATCACTTACAATTTGCGCTAGTTTTCGGATGTGCACGGTGGTTGATCACTCCTTTAGATAAAACTCTTTGAAAAAAAGACAAAAAGAAGAGTTGGGGCGAGTATGAAAAGACACACATTTTTTGGCCTAATACTGTCGCTCCTTTGACTTTTCAACCTCAGAAAACTGGCATAAAGGGAATGATTTATTCTCGCAATTACGGTTGATGCTGCTCAATTATGGAGACGAGGTAGAGCGAAAGCAAGATCTAAAAAACTTATAATCTTTAAAAATTAATGCATTTGCAAAAATAAATATATTTACATTATCTAGCATGTGATTCTGTATTTTTCAGAAGATACTAATCTTTTAATTCTACAAGAATCAAGGAACCAGTGTAATGAGCGACATAATAATAATAATAATAATCATAATAATAATAAATTATATAATATAAAGAATTCATTGATCAATCTACTTTTACAAATATTGCTAATCGTACATTTATTATAGTTTCCCGCATTAATACAGCTCTGCACAGATATCACACAGAAGAGGCAACTAAATCTATACTTGGTCACATAACTTGACCCCTGTGACAGAGCGTTGCTGCAGAACAAATCAATCCAGGCGTTTTATTAGATTCTTATCACTGGATGTTACACACTTCATATTTTTACTGAGACAATTGGTAATAACCCGAGGTCTGAAAGAATACCATAATATGAGTTTCTAAATGGTTTCACGCTTTTATATTATATTTGTTTTCTGCAAGTTGCTAATTTAATATACTATGTGGCTACATTGATAATTATGACTATATTTGATTTTTTTTGATTTTTTTAACTTTTTTAGATATGTTCTATTATTATTTTTTAATATAAAAATAGACTTTCTAAATTAAATTTAAAATACATTTAAGATTAATTATTTATTTCCATATATATTTGTCGTAGTTTGAAAAGCTAACATGTGGTGTACCATGGAAGTTTGTTAAATTCTCCCAGCATTTATACTCGGCAGCTTCAATACAAAGCAAATGAACTAAGGCGACATCACTGTCATTTTCTACATCTTCATGTTGTGAGATAGTAAAAAGTTCAGACATATATACTTGAGGAATTTGAGGTTGCTTAGAGTTCTCCAAAGATTTCTTCCTCCAGAAAACTCTACTCTCAAAAGGTTCATTGTATTCCTGAGGTCCTTATCCACACAACCTGCTGCCCACAATAATAGGTAGAATTATGATATCTCTACTTATTGAGAACAGAGTAGCAAAAGATATAGAAAAGGTTGTCCATCTACATGATAATAGTGTACAAACCTGGACAGTAAGATGAAACATAAAGGTCGAGAATGAAAGACGTGTAAACGCACAAAAAAGTTAAAGCACCACTTCAGTGTTTTTTTTATTGTACCACTGGAGTGGTGCATTAAATGTAATAACCCTGCCCCCTGTCTGATGCTCACCTGACACCACGTTCATCCTTTTCCAGCGTCATTCCCGTCGGTCTCCGGCAAAAAGTGATCTGCAGGCAGCAACAGTGTTTCATGGAGGTCACTTTTCAATACATCTCTATGAGAGCCTTGATCTGGCTGCATCTGAAACAACAGATACTGGAAGCCTGTGCTAGCATTTCTTCTGCGGTGTTGCTATCAGGGTATAAAGAGTGGGAGAAAAGGGTTGCATTGACAATCCAACACAATGGGCAGCACATTGAACACATTTTATAAGTGGCCATGAACTTGTAAAAACCTCATGAAAAAATAAAGTTACGTTAAAACCAAGCACATCATAGTTTTTCTTATGAAATTCTCAATAAGTTTGATGTGTCACATGACCCTCTTCACATTGATAAAAATAAAGTTGGATCCAAAATGGCCAACTTCAAAATGGCTGCCATGGTCACCACTCATCTGGAAAAGTTTTCCCCCTCCCATATACTAATGTGCCGCAAACAGGAAGTTGATATCACCAACTATTACCATTTAATTTAGGTGTATCCATATAAATGGCCCACCCCGTATAATATTATAAATGCAAAGTATGGCAAAGTAGAAAACAAAAAGTCAAGGATCAATTTTACCTATTCAGGATTCATCCTAGAAACTGTAATTGGAGGGGGCATTTCTATCACGGACACACTTCTCAGAATGCGACGTTGACTGTGACTACAAAAGTTAATCTATCTCCTCTCACTCAATCTTGCACTCAACCTTTGCTATAGGCTATAAAGTGAGAATAGATCACATCCCAGTACACATAACCCAGATACACAACAGGCTGCCACCACTCTTCAAACAGATGAAGTGATGAGTAGTGTTGAGCCACCCCCGTAGTGTTCGAGTTCGGTTCGGTTCGTCGAACACCCGTGTGTTCGCCGAACTGTTCGTCGAACTGTTCGTCGAATACCTTCGAACACCGTTAAAACCAATGGCAGGCAAACAAAAACACATAGAAACACATAGAAAACACCTTCAAAGGTGTCCAAAAGCTGACAAACTGCTCAGAAGACATAACTAACACATGGAAAAGTGACAAGCACATATAGTCATGCGAAAATAAAAGAGGTGGAGGAGTAAAAGGAGGGGGAGACACAGATATAGGCATGTCATGCCCTTCTAAAATCCAAAAAGTGAGAAGCCGACACGGCCAGTCCGCTCCTGCCCGTGCCACCTCCATGTCGCCGGGTTTGTGCCAGAGCCGCGGTGAACCCTGACGGCCAGCCCCCCTCTCCCAATACTGGTGCCTGTCCACTGGTGGGTCGAGCGAGCCCCCCTGTGGTGGAGGCAGCTCTAAGCTTTTTAATTTAAATTGTCTCTCTAATTTGAATGAATACACTTTAAATCCATTTACAAGGATCTATTGGAGGGCAAGTCTCATGCCAGCAGCCGCGGTAATTCCAGCTCCAGTAGCGTCCACTAAAGCTGCTGCAGTTAAAAAGCTTTTATAAGGATCGAGCTCGGCTGTCCACCGCAAGGCATCCTACTGCCAGTCCCAGCCCCTATGCCTTGGGGTGCCTACTGATGCTCTTCACTAAGTATCCCATGGTCCCGAAGCATTTCCTTTGAAAAAATTAAGTGTCTAAACTACAGGTGGTGCAGCTTGCTTAACAGCCGGGATAATCCGCTCACTAGCAGACACTGCTACTAGGCACAAAGTATTTCCTGGGCTAGATGCAGTTAAAAATTTGTAATTAGATACTCTCGTTGGATGCTGAGAAAGCATTCCATAGAGTCTCCTGGCACGCCATATATGATTCTCTTAAAAAGCTTGGGGTAGGGGTCTAGGGGACCCTTTTATAGCCAAAATCACTGCCCTGTATCGCAATACGTCACCTAGGCTGAAGATAAATGGAACTGTAGCACCCTGAGGGCTCGGTTGCTACAGACGTATTGCACCTCACCCAGAGGTGTGATATCTCACTCTCAGGTAAGGATGGAGTGTGGATCAGGACCCGACACCTGCATGCATTACACCACATTGCCGTGGGGCAGGGCGACCAATATGCCCCTGAGATGGGCACGACAGTCCCTGTCCCTGGCTGGAGTGGGGGGAGGGAACACTGAGGAAGGGGAACCCTGTAGTGCAGGAGCAGGGAGGAAGCAGTTCCTGGGTGCATTGAGAAGGGAGTATAAAAGGTGGGCACCATCTTAGTTCAGTGCAGAGAAGTCTGAGCAGAAGTGGCAGGGAGCAGGGGCTCTGCATGTGCTCTGCTCCGGAGGCGGGCCTAGTAACAGAGGCTCAGGCCTGGAAGAGGGAGAAGGAAGGAAGAGGAGCGGAGAAGGCTCCAGGAACGAGGAATGAAGGGATCCCAGGGGTGCGGACGGGCGAGTCGCCACCGCACGCCCGAATCCACCTGCGTGGAGGGGTCAGGCCAAAGGGGGAGACCGGTCCCCGAACTAGTGGAGGCAGGAAACGACCCTCAGCTAGAAACCGGAAGCTCTGACATTTTATGTGGCGCAGCCCCTCGCTACACCCGCTAGGAAGGCACCACATAGGGTCAGGGAAACTGGCGCCAAGTTTACCAAGAGGAGGCCCGAGGCAGCCGGACAGAAGTGTTGGTAAGAAAGGCCAGACAAAGGACACACAAAGGGGGTCCTGTGAAGTGCTCCAAAGTTATCTGGGAGTTGTCTGAGCCCCTCACCTGGTGAGCACAGTACGACGTGGGCAGCCGTTACCTGCAGACGTGGTCTGGATAATAAGAACTGTGAGTAAAGGCCCTGAACTGCATCACTGACTCCGTGTCGTTACTGCTGCTGCCCTGCACCATCAACCCCATCCCCCATCCTCCGCATACACTGCCCTGAGGCTATACTCCTCCCGTGGGGAGTTATGCTACGCTCTGCTGCACCCACAACACCAGCCTCAGTGGTCTGCCCTGTAGCGGCGGTTCACTCTGACCGCATTCCACGGGTGGCGTAGTCGGACATTTAAACATGAAAACCACATAAATAGTTCCGCCACTGGTTTGACCGCCCTGAGCCACGGAACTGGGTCGCCGCCACGAAGACTACAACCACCAGCATCCACCAAAAAGGGTCCGGCTCCGGGTGTCCCAAGGCCCAGGGGGTGCGTCAGAACATTTTCATCACCTTTCACAATCACCAATGGGACAAGGCAGTGATGTCCTCTGTCCCCTCTCTTATACATCCTAGTGACGGAGCACCTGCTCTCATCAATTCGCCATAACCCCAATATTAGGTGGATTGAGGTGGGAGGCACCGAGTACAAGTGCTCTCTATTTGCTGATGATGTCCTAGTATATATCACTCAATCACATATATCCATCCATGCTGTTATGGCTGAAATAGATCACTTTGTTACATGGTAAAATTTTAAAATCAATGCAGCGAAGTCTGAGGCCCTCGATGTCTCCCTCCCCAAATCCATATAGGATTCCATCCAGTCCAACTTTCCCTTTGCCTGGCCCTCACAGGGTATCAAATACTTAGGAATTCCTATTCATAGAGACCTCTCCCATCTATGTTATCTTAAATTTGGGCCCTTTATTGAACAACTCCATACAGACCACGGTTGGAAAGTTAGAACTGTAAGATTCACTACGTGAACCACTGGTGTTTTGTGGAAAAGCACATGTACACTGCGTTCCAAATTATTATACGAAAAGTGTTTAGGAGTGATAAGGGAAGAATTTGTTTGTTTGTCAGTTAAACTCATTGATGGTGATGTGTGTCAGGGCTCTTTATATCACTGTAAGCAATTGCAGACACCTGTGCTAATTAGTTTGGCAGGTGTGTCCAATGAAAGGCAAGACTACTTAAGAAGGCTCTCTCACATTATTAAGCAGCCTACATTTTCTGCCAAAATGGGAAAGAAAAAGGATGTGTCGGCTGCTGAGAAGCAACAAATTGTGGAGTGTTTAGGTCAAGGCATGACTACAATCAACATTGTGCGATGATCAGGATGAAGTGTCTTGGCAATCAAGAAGTATGTAGCTGATTCACAGTACACACGTGTGCGTGCTGATAAGGGCAAATTGAGGACTCTTTCCTACAGGCAATTACGTCAGGTTGAAAGAGCAGCGGCAAAAAAGCCTTGTCATAGCAGCAGACAAGTTTTTGAAGCTGCTTGTGCCTCCAACGTCCCCCGAACAACAAGATGCAGGGTCCTTCAGAGGTTTGCAGCTGTGCATGCGCCATCCTGTCGACCTCCTCTATCCACTTCACACAAGCAGAAACGGCTCCAGTGGGCCAAACATTACATAAAGACTGATTTCAAAACTGTTTTGTTCACGGATGAGTGCCGTGCAGCGCTCGATGGTCCAGATGGATGGAGTGGAGGATGGCTGGTTGATGGACACCCCACGCAAACACGGCTACAGCGCCAACAAGGAGGAGGTGGAGTAATGTTTTGGGCTGGAATCATGGGGAGAGAGATTGTCGGCCCCTTTAGGATCCCTGAAGGCGCTAAAGATGAACTCCATAATGTATGTGGATTTTCTCAAACAGCACTTCCTGCCATGGTTCAAGAAGAAGAACCGTGTATTTCACAGCAAGATCATTTTTCTGCATGATAATGCACCATCTCATGCTGCACATAAAACATCTGCATCTCTGGCTGATATGGGCATAAAAGGGGACAAACTTATGGTGTGACCCCCATGCTCCCCTGACCTCTACCCCATTCAGAACCTTTGGAGCATCATTAAAAGGAGTGTCTATGATGGCGGGAGGCAGTTCACATCTAAGCAACAGCTCTGGGAGGGTATTCTGTCCTCATGCAAAACAATTGAAGCAGAAACCATCCAAAACCTGACAAATTCAATGGACGAGAGAGTTCAGAAGCTCCTTTCGAACAAGGGGTCCTATGTGAAAATGTAACATCACCTAGAATAAAGTTTTGAGTTGAAAACTGTTTGATTTCAGTTTCTAACAACCTGCTAATGCTTATAATTTCAAAAATGACCATTTTTTTGGTCTTTATTAAAATGAAAAGGTTGATCGAAAAGTTTGGGGGATCTAAGAGTGTGGCAACCCAGTAGTCATGATTACTTCGAATTCTGACAATATGAGGGTCATGCTGCAAAATTATTTTCCGGGCTAGATGCAGCTAAAAATTATTTTTAATTTTAAATCTGGTGAAGCTTTAGTATAGATGGCCTAATAGGATCAGTGCTGCACACTGCTACAAAGCCCAAATTATTTTCCAGTCAAGATACAGATAAACATGATTAGTAATTTGAAAGCTTAAAACGGTTGGTAGGGTGATTTTAACCAATCATCAAGCTTTTACTCTCCCCAGGATGACACAGGGGTAGAAAAGTCGTTTCGGATCCATGATTTGTTCATCTTTATGAACGTGAGTCTGTCTACATTATCAGTGGAGAGCCGCGTGCGCTTATCTGTCAGCACACCACCAGCAGCGCTGAACACACGTTCAGACAGAACGCTGGCTGCGGGGCATGACAAGATCTCCAAGGCGTAAGTGGCTAGCTCCGGCCATTTATCCAGATTGGAAGCCCAAAAAGAGCAAGGGTCCAGTGACACAGTCGTGGCTTCAATGTTTACTTGGAGATACTCCTGTACCATCGTCTCTAGGCGTTGACTATGTGTCAGACTTCTTGTCTCCTGTGGCCTTGCAAAGGATGGGCTAAAAAAGTGGTGAAATGATTCCGCAAAATTGATGTTACCAGCAGATACTGTGGTTCTGTTACGGTTTGAGTGCTGAACACTTGACGGTCCCACGGTTGGCAAGTTGGAACTGTGAGATTCACTACGTGCACCACTGGTATTTTGTGGAAAAGCACATGTAAGATTCTGCAACAGTCTCTGCTGATACTCCTGCATGCGTGCATCCCTTTCTATGGCAGGAATAATTTCTGCAAATTTACTTTTGTACCGGGGATCTAACAGTGTGGCAACCCAGTAGTCAGGATTATTTCTAATTCTCACAATTCGAGGGTCATGTTGCAGGTAGTGCAGCAAGAAGGCACTCATGTGTGTTGCGCATCCAGGAGCACCAAGTCCCTGTTGTGTTGGTGGCGAGGTAACAATCATGCTTCCTTCCTCTGTCCTCTCCCCCCAACCTCGCACAACAGAAATGTGATCAAGGTCTCCCTCATCTGATGAGTCTTCCATCAGTTCGTCCTCCACTTCTTCCTGGGCTCCTGCACCTTCCTCACTAGTTTGGCTGCTACCAAGCGCCCTGGTAAAACCATCTCCCCCACCCTCACATGCCTGCCGCCTTGGTGCTGCTGACCGTCTGGACCTTGCAGATGTTAGCCCTTCCGCATACAACTCCTCCTCCTCTACTTCCTCCACCTCCTCTTGTGCCACCACCTGACTCCGAATTCTGTTTAACATGTGCTCCAGCATGTAAATCACCGGAATAGTCATGCTGATAATGGCATCGTCAGCACTAAACATCTTCGTCGCCATTTCAAAACTGTGCAGAAGGGTGCATAGGTCCCTGATCTGAGACCACTCCTCCAGCGTGATTTGCCCCACCTCTGAATCTCGTTGGCCCAGGCTATACGTCAGAACGTATTGCACCAGGGCTTGTCGGTGCTGCCACAGTCGCTGCAACATGTGCAGAGTTGAATTCCACCGGGTAGGCACATCGCATTTTAGCCGGTGAAGTGGCAGGCCCAACGACTTCTGTAGAGATGTAAGTCGCTGAGCTGCGGGATGCGAACGGCGGAAGTGAGCACACAGCGACCGTGCCCTCTGCAGAAGGCCATCTAGTCTGGGATAGTGGGCTAAAAATTGCTGGACAACCAGGTTCAACACGTGAGCCATACAAGGCACGTGTGTGACATTGCCCCGGCGAAGGGCCGCACCCAGGTTTGCAGCATTGTCGCACACGGCCTTCCCTGGTTTCAGGTCCAGTGGAGACAACCATTCATGAAATTGGTTCTCCAGAGCTGACCACAACTCCTCAGCTGTGTGACTCACATTTCCCAGACATTTCAATGTAAAAACCGCCTGATGACGTTGAGCCCTACTGCCAGCATAGTAAGGAGGTGTGCAGGATCCCTTCTGCGCAGTTAGAAAGCTTGTGGCATGACCAGACAGGCTTTGGGTGCAGGTGGAAGACCGAGAGGAGGTTGAGGAGGCAGAAGCAGTGGAGGAACTTTGACATAAAGAGGATTGACGCACAACTCGTGGGGACGGCAAGACTTGGACAGCAGCCCCTTGTCCTGCTGTCACCATAGTTACCCAGTGCCCAGTCAGCGACATGTAACGCCCCTGTCCATGCCTACTCGTCCAAGTGTCTGTGGTGAAATGCACCCTGTCACACACAGAGTTTCTCAAAGCAGCGGTGATGTTGTGTGCGACATGCTGGTGGAGCGCAGGCACACCTTTCTTTGAGAAGTAGTGCCGACTGGGCATCTGGTACTGGGGCACTGCGACGGACATAAGGTCTCGAAAATCCTCTGTGTCCACTAGGCGGAAAGGCAGCATTTCTGTAGCCAAGAGCTTGCAGATGGTGAAATTCAACCTCTTAGCTTTCTCATGGCTAGGAGGAAATGGTCTTTTACTTGTCCACATCTGAGGGACCGAGGGCTGGCTATTGTGCTTAGACGGGGTTGATAAGGGTGTCCCCGGCAAACTGCCGGTCTGTGAGGAAGATGCAGGCGGACATGTTAGGTTTCCTTGATCCAAAGGTGGTGCTATCGATGTCGGACAGCGCTCAACACCAGCTGGTGTTACCACCTCCAAAGAAAATGATGACCTGCCAATCACGCTGGCAGTTGCGGGTAAAGAGGTGGCAGGTCTGCGCCCCAAAACAGGTGTGACTGCTGTCCCCCCAGTCACAGAGGATGAAGAGGCCGCGGATGCACAAGATATGGCAGACGGTGATTGGCCCGGCCGGCTAGGCCGCATTGTAGCACACTGAGCTTCCCACTGCAACTTATGCTTCATGTCCATGTGCCGGTTCATGCATGAAGTACTCAAACTATGTATTTTTTGGCCTCTACTTAGGTTTTGCTGACAAATGTTACAGATAACACGAGTTGGGTCATCTTTATCGATCTGAAAAAATTCCCAGGCTATGCAAGGCTTAGCACCCATGCGACCTGAAGAGCCACCACGACTTGTGGTGAGAGGCAGAGTTGTGTTTGAGGATGCAGTTGTTGACGTGCTTCCAGTACTACGTCTCTGTCCAGGAAGGCGCAACCTGACCTCGTCGTCACTAGCATCTTCCTCCACCTCCTCTGCTGACCTCATCTCTTGGCTGACTGTGGGTTGACAGTAAGTGGGATCTCCGACCTCATCATCATCACCCTGTGCGTTATCACACCCGTCGTCCTCAGAGCCAACCTGTTCCTGCCCTGACAAAAAACTAAAGTTGTCGCTCCAATCAGGTATTTGAGACTTATCATCGTCTTCCTCATTGTCTCCACCAACAGGAGTTACAGTTTGGGAATGAGGGTCTACATTATGGTCAGAACCTTCTGCGTCTGGTCCTGGATCCGACTCATAAAGATTCTGGGCATCAGTGCAGATCATTTCCTCGTCTGGATTCACAGAAGCGCTGGAGTCGACCTCTGATTCCCAGGCTTTAGTATGAGTAAACAGCTCTGCAGACTCAACCATCTGTTCTACCTCATACTCAGACGGGCAGCTGGAGATTTGGGAGCTGTGAGGAAGCAAGTGCGATTTGGGTGACACCTTTGAGGACTGGAGTATTTGTGATGTTGAAGTTGATGTGGAGGAGAGCCCACTTAAAGGAGCACTTGATATCCGTTGAAGCACCTGCTGTTTTTGTGCCTCATCTGGAATTTGTAGCGATTGGCGTGGCCGTAAGAAAGGGATCTTATCACATTGTCCGCTAAAAGAAGTAGACATTTTAGTTTGGCTGGAAGATGGTCTTTCTTCTGCAGATGTTACTGTTGCTTTAACACCTACCCCACGGACACAACCTTTTTTCCCCTTCCCAACACGCCTATTCCCCGTTCCACCAGCAGCAGGCCTTTTTCCACTCATTTTGGTGGTTAACTAATTCACAACTCTGGAGTTGTTTGCACAAAAAAACAATGGATGGTAACCGAGCAGAGCTGAGTGGCCAAACTGTGGTATTAGGCCAAAACTATTGGCTGGGTTAGATGCAGAAAAAAATTATTTTGAATTTGCAACCTGATGGAGGTCAGTATAGATGGACTAATACAAATAGTCCCACACACTGCTAGAAGCCCAAATATTTTTTCAGAGGTACTGTAGATGCAGATAAAAATTATTTTTAATTTGCAACCTGATGGAGGTCAGTATAGATGGACTAATAGACCAAGTCCCACACACTGCTAGAAGCCCAAATATTTTTTCAGAGCTAGATGCAGAAAAAAATTATTTTTAATTTGCAACCTGATGGAGGTCAGTATAGATGGACTAATAGACCAAGTCCCACACACCGCTAGAAGCCCAACTATTTTTTCAGAGCTAGATGCAGAAAAAAATTATATTCAATTTGCAACCTGCTGGAGGTCAGTATAGAAGGACTAATAGAACAAGTCCCACACACTGCTAGAAGCCCAAATATTTTTTCAGAGCTAAATGAAGAAAAAAATTATTTTTAATTTGCAACCTGATGGAGGTCAGTATAGATGGACTAATAGACCAAGTCCCACACACTGCTAGAAGCCCAAATATTTTTTCAGAGCTAGATGCAGATAAAAAATATTTTTAATTTGCAACCTGATGGAGGTCAGTATAGATGGACTAATAGACCCAGTCCCACACACCGCTAGAAGCCCAAATATTTTTTCAGAGCTAGATGCAGAAAAAAATTATTTTTAATTTGCAACCTGATGGAGGTCAGTATAGATGGACTAATAGACCAAGTCCCACACACTGCTAGAAGCCCAAATATTTTTTCAGAGCTAGATGCAGAAAAAAATTATTTTTAATTTGCAACCTGATGGAGGTCAGTATAGATGGACTAATAGACCAAGTCCCACACACCGCTAGAAGCCCAAATATTTTTTCAGAGCTAGATGCAGAAAAAAAATATTTTTAATTTGCAACCTGATGGAGGTCAGTATAGATGGACTAATAGACCAAGTCCCACACACTGCTAGAAGCCCAAATATTTTTTCAGAGCTAGATGCAGAAAAAAATTATTTTTAATTTGCAACCTGATGGAGGTCAGTATAGATGGACTAATAGACCAAGTCCCACACACCGCTAGAAGCCCAACTATTTTTTCAGAGCTAGATGCAGAAAAAAATTATATTCAATTTGCAACCTGCTGGAGGTCAGTATAGAAGGACTAATAGAACAAGTCCCACACACTGCTAGAAGCCCAAATATTTTTTCAGAGCTAAATGAAGAAAAAAAATATTTTTAATTTGCAACCTGATGGAGGTCAGTATAGATGGACTAATAGACCAAGTCCCACACACTGCTAGAAGCCCAAATATTTTTTCAGAGCTAAATGCAGAAAAAAATTATTTTTAATTTGCAACGTGATGGAGGTCAGTATAGATGGACTAATAGACCAAGTCCCACACACTGCTAGAAGCCCAAATATTTTTTCAGAGCTAGATGCAGAAAAAAAATATTTTTAATTTGCAACCTGATGGAGGTCAGTATAGATGGACTAATAGACCAAGTCCCACACACTGCTAGAAGCCCAAATATTTTTTCAGAGCTAGATGCAGAAAAAAATTATTTTTAATTTGCAACCTGATGGAGGTCAGTATAGATGGACTAATAGACCAAGTCCCACACACCGCTAGAAGCCCAACTATTTTTTCAGAGATAGATGCAGAAAAAAATTATATTCAATTTGCAACCTGCTGGAGGTCAGTATAGAAGGACTAATAGAACAAGTCCCACACACTGCTAGAAGCCCAAATATTTTTTCAGAGCTAAATGAAGAAAAAAATTATTTTTAATTTGCAACCTGATGGAGGTCAGTATAGATGGACTAATAGACCAAGTCCCACACACTGCTAGAAGCCCAAATATGTTTTCAGAGCTAGATGCAGAAAAAAATTATATTCAGTTTGCAACCTGATGGATGTCAGTATAGATGGACTAATAGAATGATGCTATGCCCAAAAGATTTTACTTCACTAGGTGCAGTAAAAAAATTGGTATTCTATACACAGGTGTTATATCTTGCAACACAGATAGGCTACTCCACTGACTAACACACTCTGCAATAGGCCAAAAAGGATTAGCTTTGCTAGATTCAGCCAAATGCTGTGAAAAAAACTTGCACAGCACTGGCACAGACCTGCCTGGTAAAAACTGATAGGAACTCATGTAACCTAGTCCTGAAAAGGACTCCAATTACAATTAGTCTTTACTCCCACAACCTATCTATTTAAGAGCACAGACCTCCCTGATAAAAGTCGTAGGAAATGCTGTAACCTAGTCCTTAAAAGGACTGCAATCACAACTATTCCCTACTCCCAAGCTATCTGTATATTTGTGCGAAAATTGGCTTGAAATTAACAAGGTATAGCGCACACAGCAACAGCGGTGCCGTCTAACACGCAGCTGCAGCAGTGAGAAAATGGTGGCGACGGGGAAAATGGCTTGGTCTTATAGGGCAAGGACATGTGACATACACTGCCAATGACACATGCCCTTGCTTGTGTGAAAAAAAGCACTTCGCTCCGTGTGTGCGCTGCTGATAGGCTGACAGATTGCACCTCCCCACTGCAAATGCGGGAAAGAGAAAAAAAAAATGGAGATCTTCATTGTTCCTGCAGAGATCCATCCCCTGCCCCTCCCCCCACCCCGCTGTACACTCAAACTGCGTATTAACATTAATTTTCATCATTACTGAGAAAAAATCCAGTTATGATTTTGGTGCACGAACAGTTATCGAACATAACCTCGAACAGCCGAATTTTTCTCAAATTGTTCGTGTTCGCCGAACGGCTCGAACACCGCCCAAAACAGCTCGAATTTGAGATTGGCGAACAGTTCGAGTAGAACAACGCTCATCTCTAGTGATGAGTCTCCAAAATATATATTATTGTTCAACAGTCAAAAGAATCACACACTCCCTGAAAGGCTATGGAATCGCTGGAGCATACAAGGACCAAACTTACAGTCTTAAGCTGTAATATAAAAAATACAGTGCCTACAAGAAAAACTATAAAGAGATAAAAATAAAACAACATACAAACATGCAAAACTGTTATAAAATAAAAAGGAAGAAAAACCAGATATACCTAAACATTCCCATCTAATATTATGCTTCTGTTTCCTTGAAGGTAGAAGAAAGGGTTTACAGATTACATCCAGCTGTAGCTGACCCGAACATGTGAACACCTTTCCATTGTGTAACCCATCTTTTATATGCCTGGTTCTGGGCTTACATTTCCAGGATGGCCTAGATTGGAATATTGAAATCGGAGATCTGTTCGTGTTAAAATTAGTGGTGAGCCCCTTGAATTTTAAATACCTTGTTTTTTCCAACTACCCCCCTTCCGATGGTGAATATGAAATGTCCAGTCTGGCCACAAAGGACTATCTGCTTAAGTTTTGAAGCTTAGGCTCACCAGACTGAGGTGGCAGGAATGACACCCTTTGTTGTCTCAGGGATATCCTGGCTCCTGGTTCCTGTAATAGGATATCACTCATGGTTCTTAATTCCTGTAATAGGAGTATGACGCGCCCCCTGGGCCGTGGGGTACTCGGTAGCCGGGTCGTTCAGTGCTGGGGATGTCACGGTGGCAGTGACCTGGTCCGTGACCCAGGGTGGTCAATTAAAGGGAGAGTAAAAGGGGAATAAAGTTTTTAGAGATAATGTTCGTGATGCCACCTGTGGTATGTGGCTATATGAAGCCGCCGTTACAGTGCAGATCCACTGGAGCCGATGGTGATGCAGCAGAGTTGGTTCAGCTCTCCACAGGTAGTGCTAAGCTCCAGGGCAGTATATGATTATTTTATGAGGAGGTAGATGTCGGTGCAGTGTAGTGCAGTGCAGGTGATGGCGCAGCAATTATTCAAGGACACAGTGGGGTGCAGTCTTCAGGTTTTACTGACAGTTGTTCAAGACTCCGGGTTACAGTTACTGGTGTGTAACCACCCACGTCGCCCTGTGACCTCTGGGGTAGGGGTCCAGCAAGCTCTCAGGTATCTCAGGAGCACTTACACGGGACCCCGTTCTATGTACCTTTCCCGGTCGTCTCACTGCGCTGGCTCTCACCCTCCTGTCCTGCGCCTCACAATCAGTGTCCCAAACCAGTGGCCTCGGGACTTGTCGGGCGACATGCTCTGAGTCCCCTGGACCCTATGCGGCCACCTTTTCGGCAATGTAATTGTGGATTTTGGCTGCAACACCTCGAAAATGCTGCAGCCTCCGGTTGGCTAGCTGAGCCTGGTTGTTCTCCACTAGTTTGGGGCCGGTCCCCTTCTGCGGCCTGATCCCTCCACGTCAGTGTGAATTCGGGCGCACGGGTGGCCTCTGCACTCGCCGTGCCCCTGGGATCCCCTCTGTCTCTCCTGGAGCCCTCCTCACTACTCCTCTCTTCTTTCCTCTCTCTCTCTCATTCCTTGCTCTTATGAGCAGAGCTCTTCCTGAGCTCCCAGCTCCCAAGTCACTCGGCACTCCTGCTCCAACCACTGGAGCAGGAGACTGGATGAACTGTTCCCCTTGCTCCCCTCAGCAGAACTGGACTCTGGACCCTTCTAGATGATTCTCTCTTCCTTATATACCTTTCTGCCTGTGCTCCCCTAATCTTCTTCCTCCACCCACCTCCTCTACCTAGTTCCACCCTCCAGCTAGGGACCATGGACTGTGCTCTCCCTTAGGAGCAATTTTGCCCTTCTCTACTGAAGTGGAGAGTATTGGATGTGGCTGTGTGGGTCCCAGGTAGTACTCCCTCCTTACCTGAGAGTGGGGTACCACACCTCTGGGTTAGATGCAGTACCTCTGTGGCAACTGGACTCGCAGTGGCACTAGAGGAGCACATAGATGTTATGCCCCAGCATAGTGTCAATGACGTGATTGGCAGTCTAAAAGTAATGTTCCACTACTGATGTTATATAGTAATTTCCCTTACAATTTCACATTTATGAGTCTTCATGTAGACCCATGGTTCCAACATTTTTATAAATTCTTCTCTTGCTCTTGACTCCTAACCAGCTGGATCTTCTAATCTGTATACCTGACCTTCACCTTCACTAGGTTCACAGGAATGACAGAATAGCAGGATCATTGGTTTTGCTAATGTTCCTTTGTAATATAGATGTCCAGATATTTCTTGATATTGAAAAAATGAATCCTTGAAAAATATAGTGTACATCCAAAAAATAGATAAAATCTTCAGATTTTTTTCTATCACGAGCATGTGAATTTTAGTTGTTTGTTATAATAATAATAATTATTATTATTATTATTATTATTGTTTTAATTATAGTATAACATTTGACGATCTTGTTTATTTTTTTTAGTGTGCCGATCCACTTTATTTTTCTCAGGTTAATTTCCTGACAATCAGCAGTATTTGAAATGGCACCAATCACATACAAAGGACACATCTAATCATTTACTGCATAGTGAGCAATTAATTTTCTCTTTTTATGGAAAAAATTAGGTATCAAAGTAATATCAAAGCAGGAAGCAAGATCCAATACGTTAAGAATAATGGAAGTAACCAACTGGTAATACCAAACCATTGCAGCAACCCTTTCATCTCATGTTAATTTCCATTGGGTACCTAGAAAATCGAGAGTTGTATTTCAATCAGTGCAGATTGGACACTGTCCAGCTTAGCCTGTTGCCATTAGCTGGGGGCAGTAGACTTATTCATCGATGTAATGACACTAGTACAAGGGAGCTCGGGAAGGGGAAACCTGTCCCATTCTAAGGTTTATTTTTAATTTTTATTTATTTTACCCACTTGTGAAATACCATTATATTTCGCAGAATTTTTCAGACATTATAATCACTGTCCCCATTGGGACTCACAATCTAAATTCCCTATCAGGATGTCTTTGGAGTGTGGGAGGAAACCGGAGAACCTGGAGGAAACCCATGAGAACACGGGGAGAACATACAAACTCCTTGCAGATGTTGTCCTTGGTGGGATGTGAACCCAGGACCCCAGCGCTACAAGTCTGCAGTGCTAACCACTGCTCGGGTTAGTATGTCAGTGCGCATCACCGAGCTCCAGATTTCATAATCTATAGAAACACTGTTAGAGTGCAAAGAAAACTTTGGTAAAAAAGACATTCCCTGATGGGAGATTTTAGCAATAAGCTGTAAAAGCCGTGTTGAAGACAGGTCCTTCTACTCCAAGTTACATCCTTTTCTTTAGTGCTGTACTTTCTGACTATTTTGATTTTTTCTTATATTTCAAGATTTTTTGAATTTCAAATGAACAATTCTTTATATAAAAAAAAACATTTCCCAGTCAGTGAGCACTATTCAATAATTCCATCTTTTTGGCTGGTAAAGTAGACTTTATACACTGCTGAAAAAAATAAAGGGAACACTCAAATAACACATCCTAGATCTGAATGAATGAAATATTCTCATTGAATACTTTGTTCTGTACAAAGTTGAATGTGCTGACAACAAAATCACACAAAAATCATCAATTGAAATCAAATTTATTAACCAATGGAGGACTGGATTTGGAGTCACCCCCAAAATTAAAGTGGAAAAACACACTACAGGCTGATCCAACTTTAATATAATGTCCTTAAAACAAGTCAAAATGAGGCTCAGTATTGTGTGTGGCCTCCACGTGCCTGTATGACCTCCCTACAACGCCTGGGCATGCTCCTGATGAGGCTGAGTATTGTGTGTGGCCTCCACGTGCCTGTATGACCTCCCTACAACACCTGGGCATGCTCCTGATGAGGCTCAGTATTGTGTGTGGACTCCACGTGCCTGTATGACCTCCCTACAATGCCTGGGCATGCTCCTGATGAGGCTCAGTATTGTGTGTGGCCTCCACATGCCTGTATGACCTCCCTACAACACCTGGGCATGCTCCTGATGAGGCTGAGTATTGTGTGTGGCCTCCACGTGCCTGTATGACCTCCCTACAATGCCTGGGCATGCTCCTGATGAGGCTGAGTATTGTGTGTGGCCTCCACGTGCCTGTATGACCTCCCTACAATGCTTGGGCATGCTCCTGATAAGGTTGCGGATGGTCTCCTGTGGGATCTCCTCACAGACCTGGACAAAAACATCCGCCAATTCTTGGAAGTCTGTGGTGCAAGTCTGTTGGTGGATGGAGCGAGACCTGATGTCCCAGATGTGCTCAATCGGATTCAGGTCTGGGGAACGGGCGAGCCAGTCCATAGCTTCAATGCCTTCATCTTGCAGGAACTGCTGACACACTCCAGCCACATGAGGTCTGGCATTGTCCTGCATTAGGAGGAACCCAGGGCCAACCGCACCAGCATATTGTCTCACAAGGGGTCTGAGGATCTCATCTCGGTACCTAATGGCGGTCAGGCTACCTCTGGCGAGCACATGGAGGGCTGTGCAGCCCTCCAAAGAAATGCCACCCCACACCATTACTGACCCACTGCCAAACCAGTCATGCTAAAGGATGTTGCAGGCAGCAGATCGCTCTCCACGGCGTCTCCAGACTCTGTCACGTCTGTCACATGTGCTCAGTGTGAACATGCTTTCATCTGTGAAGAGCACAGGGCGCCAGTGGTGACTTTGCCAATCCTGGTGTTCTGTAGCAAATGCCAAGCGTCCTGCATTATGTTGGGCTGTGAGCACAACCCCCATCTGTGGACGTCGGGCCCTCATACCACCCTCATGGAGTCGGTTTCTAACCGTTTGCCTTTTGTGCAGACATATGCACATTTGTGGCCTGCTGGAGGTCATTTTGCAGGGCTCTGGCAGTGCTCCTCCTGTTCTTCCTTGCACAAAGGTGGAGGTAGTGGTCTTGCTGCTGGGTTGTTGCCCTCCTATGGCCACCTCCACCTCTCCTGATGTACTGGCCTATCTCGTGGAAGTGCCTCCAGCCACTGGACACTACACTGAAAGACACAGCAAACCTTCTTGCCACAGCTCGCATTGATGTGCCATACTGGATGAGCTGCACTACCTGAGTAACTTTTGTGGGTTGTAGAGTCCGGCTTATGCTACCACGAGTGTGAAAGCACAACCAACATTCAAAAGTGACCAAAACATCAGCCAGAAAGCAATGTTACTGAGATGTGGTCTGTGGTCCCCACCTGCAGAACCATTCCTTTATTGAGGGTGTCTTGATAATTGCCAATAATTTCCATCTATTGTCTATTCCATTTGCACAACAGCATGTGAAATTGATTGTCAATCAGTGTTGCTTCATAAGTGGACAGTTTGATTTCACAGAAGTGTATATACTAAAGGGGGAAATCTCCCACCAATCTAGAGTAGTAAAGATATAGGTATAAAAGTCAATCTGGTCCCGTGCTACCAATAAAGTCCTGTATATAACCTGGTGGCCTCATGGAGAATGGCCCCAACTCGCGTTTCGCTTCTGACTTCCTCAGAAGTTAAAAATCTTATAAGTCATATAACTCATATCATGCTTACCCACATTTCTGATGTAGCTCAGTATCAAGACGATCTCAAGATCCTTCAAAGTTACCTAGTTTTGCCTCACGTAGATTTCCTCATCTGCATTAAAGGGTTTTACAGGAGAGCCCCAGGTCTCTTGCGTGGTCCGTACAAGACAACACTTGCCAGTCCTCATTCATTAGAACTGTCCTTTGTTATCCTTTGTGATCAATCAGAGCTCAGCTTTCATTTTATCAGAGCAAACAATTAGAGCTCAGCTTCAATATTACCTCCATATTGTAAGAAATGAGTAAAACCCAGAGTCTCCTTCCTGCCAGTTGTGTGTTTCTCTGAGGAGGATGAAGCAGTCTCAACAATAAAGGTTACAATTAAAAATCACATCCAAACCACATTTAATTTGAAAGTATTGATATTAAAAAAAGCTTTAATAATATTCTGTCTATATAATCTATATATATAATCGTCTAATTCTGTCTGTTTGTCTGTAACGGAAATCCCGCGTCGCTGATTGGTCGCACCAGCCGCCCGCAACCAATCAGTGACAGGCGCAGTCCGGCAGCAAATTGGCGCGGGATTTTAGCCACGCTTCGCTGATTGGTCGCGGCCGGCTGTGACCAATCAGCGATATTGGCGCGGCTACTTTAAATTAACCCTCCAATTTATCCCCCCGGGGATCCTAATGAATTTCATAAATACCTCATGTTGCCACTACTGCCTGTGCTATCGCTGACCGCGCACAGGCAGCACGTGACCCCCGGCTGCAGGCGGGTCTTGCTTCCGCTTACGTCATGACTATTTACAGCTGCAGCCAGGGGTCTCCTGTTCCACGGTGAGTGACGGGTTGTGGGCGGAGTTATCCCCATCGCGTCACACCTGGCATCCACCGTGCGCGTTCTCAATGAATCGACGCGCGGTGGATTCCGGGTGTGTCGCTATGGGGGATAACCCCGCCCACAACATGTCACTCACTGCGGAACGTGGAACAGGAGACCCCTGGCTGCAGCCGCAAATAGTCTTGACGTAAGCGGAAGCAAGAGCCGGCTGCAGCCGGGGGTCACGTGCTGCCTGTGCACGGTCAGCGATAGAGCCGTGCAAAGCTAGTATTGGAAACATGAGGTATTTACGAAATTCATTAGGGGCCCCGAGGGAATACTTTGGGGGGTTAATTTAAAGTAGTGGACAACCCCTTTAAACCCCGCTTCGCTGATTGGTCGCGCCCGGCCGGCTGCGACCAATCAGAGATATTGGCGCGGAATTTATCCCCCAGTCACAGTGCGACGTAGTTCAGTCACGTTTACTAGACAAGTTCTGTCAGTCACAGTGCGACATAGTTCACTCACGTTTACTGAACACGTTCTGTCAGTCACAGCGCGCTGAACTTCTTTACTGTACGCTATCACGATTTACGCTTCCTGTCTTCCAATGGGTCGTAAGCAAAAATACGCCAATGAGTATGACAGAATAAACAACATACATATTCTAGAATACCCGATGTGTTTGAATCGGGCCACCATCTAGTATAGAAAATAATTATTTTGAATGTAAGAGTGTAATAGTAATATGTTTGAACCCCCTGAGGTAACCAGAAAGCGAAACGTGGGTTGCAGTTCCTGTGGAGTGCACAATAACATACCACTTATGGGTAAACACTTTCTTATTACACTCTGTCATTCCAAAAAAAACACATTTTTTTTATTTAGATAAGCAGCAGGTCACATTGTTGAGACTTGTTTTATCTAGGGATTTGCTTCACGATTGCACCTATTGGAAACATGTTGCTTACTATTTTACCTGTTTTTGATGGGGTTACGTATCATTACATGCAGCTATCTGTGCTTCCCTTCCCCATGTGTAGTCTGTAGTACATAGTCTGTAGCGTAGTATGAGTGCTATCCGTGTTTTTCATGGATAGCACTCATACCTCGATAGTTTATGGGTAGATTATGGAGTAGTTCACATGATGTCCAATTTTTTCTTTGGACCGAGTGGTCCGCACAAAAGCATAGAGACTTTCCCAAAAATCGGACAGCCCTTGGATGCCAACTGTTTGCTTTCTGATTTTCATGGATCTTTGATAAAAGAAGTTGGAGAAACCCATTGTTCTTATTTTTTTCTCCATCTGATAGAAACTGGTGAAACGCTGACACTGACCAATCTCTGATGAAACTGTGACCAAAGACATTGATTATATTCAGACTGTTTTTCTCGTATGAGAACAAAATCAAATACATCTGAATGAGCCCTAATAGTGACATAGCTGGCACCTGTTCCTGTCCAGAAGCCTGACCATGACTTTAAAAATGGATTTCCTCTGGGATATTCTGTTACATGTTCACATTTTTTGTTGAATTATGGTCTACATTTTGTTGTGCCGACCCGAGTCCAGTTTGCCTTAATTAATTCTAAAGTCCCCCCCCCCCCCTACTTTATGAACCGGCTTTTCATTAAAAGAATAAAGTTTTGGGTACAGTTGCACTAAACTTTGCAGAGATCAAACTTTTTAGAATTTCTAACTTTTGATTACTGTGACTGTGGAAGCAATTTCTCAAAATAGCCCTATTCATATCCATTCGACACCGGACCAACCATAAAAGTAAAAAGTTAGAGGATCAGCTCCAATAGTGACAGGTTCAGAGGAGAGCTCTTTAAGCCTGCCAGGCCATTGTTGAAGCGGTACATCTATTTTTATCCTAAGGGAGCGTATGTATGACACAGAGTATCTGCTATATGTTCAGTTTCTTCTGTGGGAGGAATAGCTGACAAGGTCAAGTGTACTTTCTAATGAAGCTTGATGTGCCGAACATCTGAATTCTTCTTTTTTCCTCCTTTATTCTCGAAGCTATTAAGTAAACCGGTAGGTTTCTTCTCTGCATTGAAAAGAGAAACTTAAATCGAGAACCCTGCTCATAAATAAAGCTTCAGAATGTAACGTGTCTGGTTCCATGATATGTGGATGAAGAAATGGACATTTCACCCATAGGGCCCTTTTTTCAAGATCAGGATCCTAGAGATAGGTTTAACACTAGTGATTGAAAATCAAATTCAGCAATTTGCTCAAATTTGGCTATAAAACTCAACTCATATTGAATTTATTCAATGCAAATAAAATGTGTCATATTATGTGCCTTATTATGCTCTGGAGTCTCTTCATGCCCCATAGTATAATAAATGTTAAGGGTTAAAAAAATAGAAAAAATTGTATGCTCACCTCGCCACTCACCAGTCTCATGGTGACAACTTCTCGCCTGGTCCTCTACTCCTTGCCTGGTCCTCTACTGTGTCTTCATTCACTTAGCATTGGAGCTTCCTGTGCAAAGCAGGCCTTGGACGACACATGTCGTGATATTTGAATGTCATGACATGCATTGCCTAGGCACTGAGTCATCCTTGAACATGCACATTGTGACGTCTGGACATTGTGGCATCATATTGTGCATTTCCTGAGGCTTATTCAGTGCAAAAAGTGTCAGAGCTGATTGGAAATAGAAGCAAAAGAGGAAACAGGTGAGAGGTGAGATGAGTATATTATTAATTTATTTATTTTCAACCCCTTTTCTGTCTTTCTAAAATCCAAAAAAAATGGTACACAGCAGCCATTTTGTTTGTTTCGCATCATGACATTCAGAAAAAAAAAATTGGATTGGGTGAAAATGTATAAAATTGAATTTGCCTCAAATTGTAAAATTTGCCACAAATTAGATTTTATCAATCCAGTTTGCTCATCTCCCATTTCCCATCTCTTAGCCATTTATTGCTTATTAAATGGAAGTTCCATAAATTCTTAACCTGGAAATAATTTATTAAATGACCATTATTAGATTCACCAAGCACAAATTAGTCATTTGAGCTAGGAGACAGAAAAGTAATAACTCCTTCATATAGTTTATAACAATGGATTTGCACATGGCGAGAACTCCAGAATATTATAGAACCTATAGACACATGGATTCATGAAAACCACACAAATATACCAAAAACATTCAATACTTTACTGAGTTGCATAAAAAGTTATATGTAAAAATGACACTTGACTGAGCAGTGGATACTGAGGACACCTTTTCAGTGCTGCCCGCTGCAATGTAATCAACTTCCAGATGAGTGATGAAGGTCTTACTAACCGAAACGTCTTGAATCTGGAATTTCAATGAACAATAAAATATTTCAGTCTATGTGAAGAAGCGAGTGCCAAGTCTTTCTTACACTGTCTAAATCAGAAGACTGTTTTTTTCTGTAATGACAGAGTTGAATGGTAATTTGTTTGAATCCCCTGAGGAAGCTAAAATGCGAAACATGTGTTGGGGTTTCCGTGGATTGCACAATAACATACCACTTACGGGTAAGCACTTTTCTATTACACTCTGTCATTATTTAGATAGGCAGCATTTCAATATGTAGACCATATTTTTCAAGACTACTCATTATCTACTGATTTGCATCATGATTACACCTATTGAAAATATGTTATTTACTATTTTACATGTTTCTTGATGGGGAGATGTACCATTAGATGCAGCTATCTGTGTTTCCCTTCACTATGTATAGTCTTCAGTTTGGAACAGTTTTTTATAAATACTTTTTTATGCAACTCAGGTTATCTGGTAACCAAATCTCTGAACAAAAGTATAACCAAAGAACAAAGAAAATGAGGGAGTGAATGCTTGTTAGTGGAGTTGGTGCAAATAGATTCAAGGGACCCGGTCCATCAGCCACTGAGGTAGTCTGTGGAAGCTGGATGTGAGCCCTGAAATCTGCCTCTTACCTCATGGCAGCCGTGGTTTTTCTTTTGTTTAGCCAGCCTGGTGTGACATCACATGTGCATCACGCCGCCATGGTGAGGTTATGTCAGGCTGACTAATCAAAAGAGGAGCCAGGAATACTGTCAGGTGGTCCTCAGGGGTCAAGTTCATTAACCAAAAATTACTGATAAGCCAATGGGTTTGGCCCTGTGGATTGGTTGACACCAACACTAGTTTTTAGTGTCAGTACAGTATGTGTCCATTATAAGTTGGCCGACTTTACCAAATTTTCCCTTAAAATTTGATTTGCGACGAGAGAGGACCCCGCTGACCATAAAAGCTTACACTCTACAGGAGAGAGAGACTCCGCTGACCATAAGAGCTTACACTTTACCAGAGAGAGAGGACCCCACTGACCATAAGAGCTTACACTCTACAGGAGAGAGAGAACCCCACTGACCATAAGAGCTAACACTCTACATTACAGAGAGAGAGAGGACCCCACTGACCATAAGAGCTTATACTGTACAGGAGAGAGAGGCATTCTATATACAACTAATAAAGTGTAAGGAGAATACGATGGCCAGAAATTGAAGACAGAGGTCAAAAGAATTCATCAAGCAGGAGTATGGTTTATATGCTATAAATTTGATAGTTTTCAAGTAGATATGCAAGTCGCATATTCATATTATCGACTAAGGAATAAAACATTTGAGTATGGCATCTAAGGATAACACACAAATATGGTATAATATAGGCATGAACTGGAAAAAGAGAATATGGTAGACCAAACACAGAACAACGGGGCACAAACTTAATAGCCATGTCAAACTTGTCAAGGTCAAGAGATGAAGATAGTTCAATAATCCTAAAAAAGTTACAAGGGAACCATTATAAGTGACACAGAGCACAGACGAGATGAACCGGCTCTCTTTTCCAACTCGCTTAGCATCCCGGATGGCTCCACTACAAAAAATAGAGAGGCACCGGCATTCAGGTACTGAGGAAATAATTTTTTATTCTTTAAAATATAGAGGAAAAATTATTCTATGGATTTTTTGAGGAGATTTATTCCATACCACTGAAGTAGCAGTTAGGATGTTGAAATCGCCACTAAGCCCTATGACTGGTTGTGCCTGTAAGCCAGACAAGACCCCATGAGTTCACTTAGCAGCTATGTCTTTTCAGCATGGCTTAATGTATTTCAAATATTAAAACTTGTCATTCTTTCGCAGGTAAGCTTTAATGTGTATGTTATAAATTTCTTCTAACTTATGGTTTTGAGAAAGGAAGTAACTGCCTAACCCACTACTGTCATGTCCCATGACTTTGGAATCACTGCATTGTATTGTCGCATAGCTATGCAATAAAGTTTACCCTTTCGAAGTTTGTCCTTCCTCTCTCCTTGTCTGCCTCCCTAGCTCTGATGTCAGTAACCCATCCCTCCTTCTTCCTCATTCAGAGTATGTCAGCCATCTTAAGAAGCTCTGGTTCAGAATAGTCTTTGTTACCTAATGTAATTGTGCATTACAATGAGAATTCAGCTTGAAAATAAATCTTTTGGAATCTTCATACATGCCTGAGTCTTTATACAAGTCAAGTCAATCTATCTGAATAAATCTCTTCATGTGAGTATTGGTACATAGAGGTATCCAAAGAGAAAGTGTCTCAAGAGTCCTACACTCGCAGCCTAATTAAGGAGTCAGAAAAACTTCCTTAGAAAACCATTTATACAGTACAGGTATTAATTTCACTTTATCTGCACATACATATAATCGTACCTCCTGAGGGATAAGCAAATCTTTCAACTGTTAACCACACTGCTACTACTGATGCTAAACTTGGTGAGTTGACTCCAACATCTTAGTTCCTCCTTTGCTTTCTCCTCATCATTCAATCATAATGACAGAAGTGTTTTGAAAATAATGCATCAATAAATCAGATTATAAGTAAAATAATACTTTCTCCTCAATAAACCATGCCTTTCCTTGTACAATACAATATGTTGTTGGCTTTTGTGGCAGCCTTCTGGCATTAGACTTATGACAGGGATAGGAGTGATGTCATTCTGGGCATGCAAGGTTGTTTGTCCAGACCGTAACCCAGGGGTGGGGAATAAAAGGCCTGAGGGCCATTTACAGCCCTCGATGACCTTTTATCCGGACCCTGGCCAGATTCCCGGGGACCACAGTTCTTGGGCTGGCAGCTCTATTTTAACAGCCACCAGCCCATTAATTTCTTCTTGCTCCATGAGCATGCAAATTGTATGTATTTTGTGTGCAGGGTAAGCATGAAAATTGTATGGCCCCTGAAGAATGGTATAAATATCAAAATGACCCTTGGCAGAAAAAAGATTTCCCACCCCTGCCCTAATCCAAAAGGTACTCAAATCATCTGAATGACATTACAGATTCCCAAGTGATTCTTGGGAAATCATATTTTGTAGGATTGAGAAATGAGTAACAGTTGCCATCTCTACTTCAAGCTTTATTTTCATTTCTTGATGCCAAACGTCTACAGGTTGTTCTCACTGCCTTATTTTCCAGGTCATCAGAATTCCTCTTGACACATAAGGCAGCTCAACTCCATTCACTAAAAGCAAACTGATCATTAGAAAGTGTCATTTGACTTCAATCAGGTGTATAATGCAAACATATTTTTGAAATTATTGGTATTTTTTTTAATGTGACAATCCAAAAAGCTTAAAATATTGCAGCTTTTACACTGGTCACAGTCCCAATAGGTTGACACTTCCTGTTTTACTTAGCTTGGCTGTGTAGATTGGGACGTTCTTAGTATCCTTTTTTCGGTTGTTTCCCGGTTTATGGAGGAGGGTAACTACTCTATGAATTTAAAGAAACTCTAAAACTCTATGTATTGATACTTTAAGTACAGCATTGATGAGGAGACCGGCTAGAGTCAGCGGCTCCTGTTTCATGAAATTGCGTACGCCTCCTCAAGAATCAGGAGCACCGGACAAGTGGTGTACAACTTAGTGTGTGCCTCGCTACAAATCTTACTACAGTCCCTTCTATAGTAAAACTTTTGGTATAGTGAACCTGCCGCTCAGCATGAATTTGATGAACAAAGGTCGTCGTCCCCTTGTCCCACCCCAGCTGTCAGAGCTGGGCAAAAAAAATGCCAAAAGTCACACAATTTTTGCACAGTCTCTCTATTTGCACCAAAATTATGCTACTATGCTACAAAGATTTTTACTCCAGAAAACTGACCGTGTGATTTTTTTGTTTTTGACCCTACTTCAGCTGCAATAAATCCGACACACAGCTTTACCGTTTATATAGACATTACAAGTAAGGCATGTTGGTCTTCAAGTATGGACACCCCCAGAAAAGTTCTTAAAAATAAGAAAAATTTGCATGTAAAATAAAATAAAAACACAAAGAAATATATTTTTTCATGCAAAATGCGCCAGAATTCTAGAGTAATTTGCACCATAAAAGTGTCTTTCTTGACCTGAACTGTACCTCCATTTACTATGTTTCTGCACCTTGTCTGACAAGAGGGTGTGGCATCACTGAAAAGAGGGTGTAGCTTAACAGAAAGAAGGCCTGGCCCCCCCAAAAATGCAACAAAATTTGGAATCTAATTTCTGGCACAATGTAAGTCAATTTGTTAAAATAGACAACCTAATGTTGTTACATATCATTTTGAATTATTTCTCTTCCAAAACCTAAATCTTATTGATGACTGTGCAATTAATATTAGACATTTCCTTTAAATAAGGCTGAGTTGCAATGCCAGACGCATCCCAAAGACAAGAGTGGCTCTGATCCTGGAAAAAATATGCAGACTGTCAGACCAAACCACAATTGCTAATTCCAAAAACATTGCAGTGTGTCCTGTAACGTAATCCTTCCGCGGCTTGCTAACTCAATTTTACGGAATAACATCCAAATGAAAATATAGATTTTCTCTCTGTTAGTGCTCTTCATATTATTATGAAAACCTGCCCTGAAGCGAGGAGGCAGACTGCTCCGCTGGGTTTGATATAGCTGCTGCATATGTTGGTGGATGTTAATGGGGTTTCCTGGAATCGAGGATTCACATGTGCTTGTCTGGTGATGTGCCAGCTCGCAGGATTGCTTTACAGGAAGCTAAATCTAAGCCTAGTAGATATTCGTGTTAGAAATAAATGGAGAAATGCTGCAGGGTATTTTCTGATCAAGTCTGCAAAAAATATGACACAAATACATAGGAAATAGGAAATAAGGAAAGAAGCTTAAAATAGTGAAAAATTGAACATTAATCGTGATACTTTCATCGTAACCTATTAGGTTGCATTCATATTGCTACTAACAGCAATAAGCTAGAAGCTCGCCCCGGCACTGACTGACAGTCGGCTCTGCAGTGCATTAGTACACAGCCAGCTGTCAGTCAGTGCCGGGACGTGCTTGCAGCTGCCGCTCTCAGTGAGAGGTGACTGTAATTGCTCCGGGCACGCCGGCATGACTGAAAGCCGCTGCTCCCAAGAGAAATAAAGTTCATATGCTCCCGGGTGCCAAACCTTATATCTGCAGGTTAGTAGTGGAACTGACAAGTTTCCTTAAGGGCTTGTGCAGGCCACCATATTTTCAGTTCGAGTGTGATCCAACAAAACATCGGATCAGACTCGGGCCAATGTTATTCTTTGGTTCTGAACACATGTCCAATTTTTTCCTTGGACAGAGTCTGTCTGAGGAGAGAATCAGAGCATGCCTTAATTGCATCCGATACTGGGCCATGCAAGTCAATGAGTCCACGGAAAACATCGGAGGGCATTTGGATAACAATCAACTGAGGTGCAATTTTCAAGGACTGACAAAATGAAGAAGTTGGAATTTTTTTTTTTAACATCTTCTCCACATCCCAGAAAATTGGATCACACTGTGATCAAACTCTGATCAAACTCTGATAAGAATTCTGTCGGATAATAGAAAATACGGTGGTGTGAACCTAGCCTTAAGCAGTTCAAAAACACATTGGATTAGTAAATCTATGTGTAAGACAGGTGCCGGAATACAACGCACAGAGACCACGTGGCAAAAGCAGTCAGGGATTAATATAACCACTTTATAGATATAACAATTATTTTAAAGGGGTTGGTAACAATGGAATCAACAATAACTTGGAATAACAATAAGAAGTCTTTTCAGTAAGTAACAGTAAAGTTCTTTGCAAAAATGTGATGCACCCAGTCGTGGGAGACAGCACGTAAGTTCTCTTTCTATCTATATGGCTCTGGAAGGGGTCAACGATGCTTCATGCTAGGCCAGAAGTGGGTACGGAAAGTATTCAGACCCCTTTAAATTTTTCAGTCTTTGTTTCATTGCAGCCATTTGGTAAATTCTAAAACGTTAATTTTTTTTCTCATTAAAGTACACTCTGCACCCCATCTTGACTGAAAAAAGCAGAAATGTAGAAATTTTTGCAAATTTATTAAAAAAGAAAAATTGAAATATCACATGGTCATAAGTATTCAGACCCTTTGCTCAGACACTCATATTTGAGTCACATGCTGTCCATTTCCTTGTGATCCTCCTTGAGAAGGTTCTACTCCTTCATTGGAGTCAAGCTGTGTTTAATTAAACTGATAGGACTTGATTTGGAAAGACACACACCATAGGTGGAAGTTGGAAGTGACGGCCCTGCTCTCTCACGCTGTTCCTCCGCTCCTGCAGGCGTGCCTCTCCTGTCTCAGTCTTCTCTCAGCTTTTCTTGGCTTGACCATCGACGGTAGTCTCTTACGCTTGGGGTAAGGGGGTCCAAACCTCGGCTCTTGACAGGCGACGTTCGATACCAGGAACTTAATCAGTGCAGAGCGCAGGTCCTGCCTCTGGCCAACATACGCAGAACTCAGTGTGCTTCGGTGTCAGATCCGGACCTTATCAGACGACGTCCGGCACTTAGGTGACACAAGCCTCTGGCTGAGGCCTGTCGCACTGGGCTCTGCAGTACCTATGGAGCATGTCTGCTCCGCTCTTCAGCCTGGTGCCAAATCTCTGGCTGCAGCATCTTCTCCAGTGCACACCCACACCTTGTACTCTCTTGGCACAAAAAACCCCGTGCAATCTGGCACACAGAGCTTTTATGCCCAAGAAATCCTCTGGATTACCTGATAAGGTCCAGCACACAAATTCGCTCCCCCTGCAAATCTCCTAGCACCATTTGGTTCCTGCTAACACAATTCTTTGTTTTACTTTCACTTTCAGTTTGTTCTAGCAGAGGATGGTGTTCGCTTACAGTTACTTAGTCTCTCTTGTCCATCTCTTTACATACCAAATGTCTGCTTTGAGTACACATAATAGAGGACTAATATTAAATGACTATTCATATAACATTATAGTCAACTGATCCTGCAACAGCTTAATATTCATTTGGGTGTCCTGACCCTATCCCAATGGAACATTTGTTTCTGCTTGACATAAGCCACTACTAGAGGATCTGGCCAGGGGTATAGCATTGGTTAATGCAAAGGTAACAATAGCACCAAAGCCCTTTGAAAGGCGGCGGTGTTCACACCGTGCAGTAACTGAGGCAGTGACCCAATCAAGTCCAACATAAACAGCTTTTTTTTCAGCAACTCACAGGTTAACAGAAAGTCCTCCGTTTCGCAGCCGGGTTAACAGAAAGTCCATACACAATGGTTGCCGTGGGTAACGGCCGTGACGGGCAGCTCAGAGCCTGATGGGTGCAGAGCCTTCCCAGGCGTGGAATCAGCTACACACAGTCCTGCCGAGTTTTCCTGCTATCCTCCTAGCAGGTCCCAACACTGAACAACACTAATCCTTAGTGCAGGGTTTTTAAAGAACCTGTGGCAAGAGCCACTGGAAAACCCGGGTTAGAGGGAGGAGGCCGCCCCACTGCCTTCCTGTAGCCTCCCCCAAGAAATGAAGGCCCTGCCAGGTTTTACTTAATCAGCCTTAGCCAGATAGCCTGACCAGCTCAATGCTCACCTTCATTCCTGCATTGCAGCCACAGGTGAGTTTGTGACTACAATGCACTCCAATGGATTTAATAGGTCTCTATACACATTCTGGGGGATATATAACGTATACGATCCCGGTCACTGCCTCATATACCCCCCCCTCTGTTCAAACTTGTGGGGTTGAACATTTGACACCATACAGGGTGCCCGGGACAGGGCATCCGCATTTGCCTGCGACTTCCCAGGGCGATGTTCTACAGAGAAACTGAAATTTTGCAGTGACAGGAACCACCTGGTGACTCGCGCATTCCTCTCCTTGGCATTTCTCTTCCATACCAAGGGTGAGCGGTCCGTCACCAAGCAGAACTGGCGACCGAGTAAATAATAACGTAGCGATTCCAAGGTCCACTTAATAGCCAAACACTCCTTCTCTACCACGCTATAGTTTTTCTCTGCCGGGACAAGGTTTCTACTCAAATAGGTGACCGGGTGCTCTTCACCATTCACTTTTTGTGACAATACCGCCCATAGGCCTTCTTCCGAGGCATCTGTCTGTACAATGAAGGTTTCTTTGAAGTTGGGACTGATGAGGACCGGCTGTTCACACAGGACCAACTTCATGGACTGAAAGGCTTTGTTATGCTGGCATGTCCTTTAATAAAATAAAATAAAACTTAAAGGACACGTCGGGGTCCACCGGACTGCAGAGGAGCTGCAGCAGCTGAGTCCCAGAGGAATGATCAGCTAAGCACAGAGAAAGAAATGAACTAGTGTGATAAGTGCACACACAAGTAGTAACTAAACAAGGTACAATGCTGGGAGTTAACAACACTCCAGAAACAAAAATAATAAACTTCTGCACTTCCAGACACCGCTGTGCAGAGCAGGAAGGATTTGGCAGCATGGAACGCCTGAATACTACAGTCATGGCCAAAAGTATTGAGAATGAGACAAATAGTAATTTTTCCAAAGTTTACTGCTTCATTTTTTGTAATGGCAATTTGCAAATGTGACACCCCAGGGGTCTGGTTGCCACAGTAATAGAGATATTATGTCTGAGAGCAAGTGGGAGGTTTCTCTGGTCAGGAGCCCTAAGCATGCAACACGGCCCACCCAGACCTGGGAGGGGAGGAATCTGCCCTTATAAACTGGGTCTGGGGCGGGCGGGATTAGGTGAGACAGAGCCTGCAGAACAAGCAGAGCAGTCAGAGCCTGGAAAGGGAAAGTGACAACAGGAGCTCTGTAGGAGCAGGAGCGAGTGCCAGAGGCTGGAAGCTAGAGAGCTCGCCTTGGCTGAAGACACTAATACCGGACACGGAGTCCGAGGCTGTGGGGACATCCAGGTCCAGCAGCAGAATCCAACCGGCAGGGGATTCCATGTCCTCTGGCCTTAGAAACCCGAAGGCACGGTCACAAGCAAGGGACCAGCACCGCCATCGTGAAGCGAAGGCTAACGGAAGGCCCCAAGTCACCGGCCATACGGGTGAGCACCACACGGTATACTCAGGGACGTGGGCTACTTCTACCCGCATAGAGCAAGGTAGCCAGTAAAGAGTGCAGATAGTCGGGGAGGCCTACAACTCCACCTGGCCAGGGGAGATCCTGCTTGCTCACAGACTGAGCAGGCCCTTACTGCAAACTAGTACTCCCGGGAGGGTCTGCTTTATACCATCAGTAAAGACCCTGAACTGCACCACACGTCTCTGTGATTCCTTGCCGCACCAGCACCATTACTACTGGGACGCTCACACCATCACTCCCATCATCCACCTTAGCTGCCCTGAGGCAATACTTCTCCCGTGGGGGGTTATCCCATACTCGGCTGCGCAAACAACATCAGCCTCAGCGGTCGGCAGCGCAGCGGCGGTCCCCACTGACCGCAATCCACGGGTGGCGTAGTCGGACATTGTTCTTACCTATAGACTGCCACTGGTTTGACCGCCCTGGGCACGGACCGGGTCACCGCCACGGAGGACTACAACCCCCAGCGATCCGGCTCCGGGTATCCCCCTGCACAGCACAGGCCCAGGGGGCGCGTCAACTTTGGCGTAGTCGGCAGGATGTCGTGCCCTCAACCACCGGGTACTGCGTGCCTGAAAAAGACTTTTATACTTACCTGTGGTGAAGTTTCCCGCCGTCCGGAGCCGTTTCCCGCCATCGGACGCCATCTTGGACCGTTTCCCGCCGTCTCCTGCCGTCTTCCCGCCATCCGCAGCTGCTTCCCGCCTTCGGACGCCATCTTCGGGACACCGCGCGGGAAGAAGAGGGGCGTGGACGCCGAAAGCGCGCGAGATCCGAAGCTCCGTCCCACGCTCCGCCCCACGCTCCGACGCTGCGTAAGGTCCTGGAAGGAAGGAAGAGCGACGCTGACGTCATCGGAGCGCGACGCCAGGTCCTCAACCCCGACGATTGACTGCGGAGCCGCGGCCTACGGAAGAAGAGCATTGCAAGGTAGGCCACGATCCACTAGGGGGGAAGGAGGATGTCGGACACCGAGGGGAGCTCCACCACCACACCGGCCACCAGCGCAACCGCTGCAGCGGTCATGCCATTCACCATGCCCTATATCCAGGGGGCAACCTGGCTACCCCAGTACTCAGGGGAGTCACATACCCTAAGTGACTTTAGGGAAAGACTTGATAGCCTCTTCCAAGTATACCCCCTCACAGAAGAGCAAAAGTGAGCATTCTGGTGGCCCAGTTAATCGGGGCAGCTCAAAGGGAGGTAAAGTCCTGGTCACCTGGGAAGAAGAGGACTGTCAGAGAGATACTAGCCCGGCTGAATGACACATTTGACACCCGCACCTCAGCCGAGATAAAACTAAGATTTTACGGGTGCAAACAACGGGCACATGAAAGTATAAGAGACTATGCTCTAAACCTACAAGAGGCCCTGAGAGCCATTAAGCAGGCAGACCCTGACAGCGTGGGAAATGAAGACAAGCTGTTGACTGAACAATTTATTGAGGGTCTACTGTGCAATGCCCACCGAACCCAGTTGCAGGCAATGGCCTTACAGGACCCTGACCTGGACTTTGCACAGTTCAAGGACAGAGCCATCCGGGTGCTCCGAGAACCGGCACCAGGTGGCGCTGTGACCCACAGGCGCCCTGCTATCACTTACCACCAGGAGACGGCGCCCTTGTCTGCAGGTCCTGTGGGAGCTGATGCGCAGGCTTTGAACAATGACCCGGCAACAGACCTGTACCACCAGGTCCAAGAGCTGACTAAGAGTGTTGCCGCGCTAACCAGAACTGTGCAGTCTTTACAGGTCTCTTCTCCAGAAAAGATCCAGCTGGCATCCGGACCGGAGGACGTCCCGTGGCGCCGACTGAGGAGGACCCCACCGGCCAGAGGAAGACCCAGCGACAGACACAACGAGGACGGACGACCCATCTGCCGCCGCTGCAATCAACCCGGACATATGGCAAGGTACTGTCATTTAAACGGGCACAACCTGGGGTAGAGGGCCAACCCCCAGGCTTAAGATCATCAGGCCCATCAAACTGGCGTGACAAATACGTAGGGGGACGTCCGGTCTTGCCTGTGGTACTGGATGGCATTCCTATGAGTGCCCTACTAGACACCGGGTCACAGGTCACCACCATCCCGTACGTGCCCTTCAAGCAGTACTGGAATGACTCGGACATAACCCGCTACCCAGATGACGACCTGAGCATTATCGCCAGCAATGGTCAGCCCGTGCCACAGATAGGATTTAAGGAAATGACCTTCAAGGTCGGTAAAGTTAAACTGCCGGCACAAGGACTTATCATTGTGGACATTAACCGTCGCGAGAGTCACCCAAAAATCACCCTAGGTACTAACGTAATTGAAAACTGTGTTGCAGAGGTGATTCTTATTTTGCAGCAGGTTGCCAAGAACGCCAGTTCCAGCCAGCAACGTGTGCTCCAAAAAGAGATCCGGGCACTGATGAAACGGCAACAGGTGGAACTATCTGGTGGTGAGATAGATAGCGTGAGAATGTGTGACCCGTTCCCAATTGCCATGCCCCCAAAAAGTGAGATGATGATTTGGTGCCGGTCAGCTATTGGTCTAAGAGGTAGAGACTACCAAGCAATGGTAGAACCCGTCTACTCAGACAGTAGGCCCACCATTTTGACAGCACGGGGGGTGGTCGATGTAGGCAATGGGAGGGTGCCCGTCCGCATCATCAATATCGGGGAGAGAGAAGTATACCTGCCCCGGTATGCCACGCTAGCCAAATTGTTCACCATAAACCAGAACTCTGTACAGGCCGTAGAACCCTTGCCTCCATCTCAACCAGAGGAAGGTAGCGGCTCTAAGAAACCAATGGAGGACTGGTGTCAGCAACTGCATTTGGGTACTGACTCCACTCACTCACACCAAAAACAGGGACTCTATCGGGTGGTTCAAGAGTACAAGAGAGAGTTTAGTAAACAACCGCTAGACTTCGGGCGAGTAAAGGGGGTAGAACATCACATCCCCACGGGAGACCACCCTCCTATAAAGGAGAGATACCGACCCGTACCCCCTGCACACTATCAACACGCCAAGGGGATGCTAAAAGACATGAAGGAGGCTGGGGTAATTAGGGACAGCTGTAGCCCCTGGGCAGCTCCACTAGTCTTAGTGAAAAAGAAAGACAACACCATGAGAATGTGTGTAGACTACAGAAAGGTCAACCGTATCACACACAAAGATGCGTACCCATTACCAAGGATAGAAGAGTCCTTAGCTGCATTAAAATCTGCTAACTTCTTCTCTACTTTGGATCTCACTAGCGGGTACTGGCAGGTTCCTGTAACAGAGGCAGACCGGGAGAAGACCGCATTCACCACCCCGATGGGACTCAGCGAATTTAACTGTATGCCGTTCGGGCTCTGCAGCGCACCAGGAACCTTCCAACGGTTGATGGAATGCTGTCTGGGACACCGGAACTTCGAGACGGTCCTACTATACCTGGACGACATCATCGTCTATTCCAAGACCTATGAGGACCATCTGGAACACCTGGCAGAAGTGTTTGAAGCCCTGGCAAACTATGGCCTAAAGGTAAAACCCTCAAAGTGTCATCTACTGAAGCCAAAGGTACAGTACCTGGGACACGTGGTGAGTGCTGACGAAGTAGCCCCCGACCCTGACAAGATCACCGTGATTAAGGACTGGCCAAGACCATCCAGCATAAAGGAAGTGCGGCAGTTCCTCGGGTTGGTAGGCTGCTACCGAAGATTCATTCCCGGTTTTACCAAGAAGGCAGCTCCTATGCAGGACCTCCTGATAGGCCAGTCCAGGAAGGCCAAAAACCAGAAGCCACCTTTCAAATGGGAAAAGCTGGAAGAGGAGTCCTTCCGCCAGCTGAAGATGGCCCTCACGGGGGATGAAATCCTGGCATACCCTGATTACAGCCAGTCCTTTATCCTATACACGGACACAAGCAACATCGGGCTAGGAGCCGTACTGTCCCAGATCCAGCAGGGGAGAGAACGGGTAATTGCTTACGCCGGCCGAAAACTGCGACCCACGGAAAGAAACCCTGAGAATTACAGCTCGTTCAAGCTCGAGTTCCTGGCAGTGGTGTGGGCAGTAACCGAACGTTTCAAGCATTACCTTGCCTCTTCCAGGTTCACCGTGTACACGGACAACAACCCGTTGACACACCTGGACACTGCAAGACTGGGTGCCCTGGAGCAGAGATGGATGGCCCGCCTGTCCAATTTTGAGTTCCCGATCAAATACCGGGCAGGACGCTCCAATACCAACGCGGACGCCCTGTCCAGAATGCCAAACCTACCGGATGAAGGGGAGGATCCAGAAGAATTGGAAGAGATCGAACTCCCTGCGTTTCACCGTCATGGGATTACCCAGTATTCCCACCGTGTGAGGGGCCAGCGATCCGCTACGTTCAACCCCTTGCCCCACTACAACTGGGCGGAGACGCAAGACAGTGACCCCGCAGTCCGTCTGGTGAAGGAGATGCTGACCCAGGCTGACCCCCGCCTGGACCCAGACGCTCCGGAAGAGACCAAGCAACTGTGGACGGAGAAGAGCAGACTGTTTCTCTACAAGGAGAAGTTGTGCCGCAGAATGGTCAATTCCCGGACACATGAGCTGATCTGGCAGGTGGTGGTACCGAGACGGGACGCGGCTATGGTGCTGGAGGCCTACCACAATGGAGCCGGGCACTTCGGATGGAAGAAGCTGGAGTTCCTGCTGCGTGAACGGTTTTACTGGATAGGCATGAGAGGAGCCATTGAGAGGTGGTGTAGAGACTGTGGCCCGTGCAATCTAAGAAGAAGGGACCGTGCCAGCCAGAGAACTCCCCTGCAGCCCATCATCACCAGGCAGCCGCTGGAACTGGTCGCTCTGGACCATGTTAAACTGGCTCCAAGCAGAAGCGGGTATGTCTACACCCTAACCATCGTGGATCACTACTCCCGATTCCTGGTGGTGGTCCCTGTCAATGTCTTAATGGCTAAGACAGCAGCCAGAGCCTTCCAGCTGCACTTCTGCCGCCCACACGGGTACCCGGACCAAGTGCTGACAGACCAAGGACCAGCCTTCGAAGCGGAGGTCTTCCAGGAGTTCTGCAACCTGTATGGCTGCAAGAAGATAAGAACAATGCCCTATCACCCCCAAACCAATGGACTCTGCGAGAAGATGAACCAGGTGATGATAGATCTGCTAAAAACATTGCCCCTGGAGGAACGCAGTCTGTGGCCTGAGAAACTGCCCGATCTGGTGGACCTGTATAACCACATCCCGGTAGGTTCCACCAACTGTACCTCGGCTTACCTAATGCGAGCAAGACCTGGTAAGCTGCCTGTTGACCTGGATATGGGAGTCCTGATACCCGAGGACACCTCGCCAGAGACAGACTGGGATACAGAACGGCAGCAACAGTACCGGAAAGTACAGGAGAGCGTCGAGCGAAGTCTCTGTCAATCAAGAGAAAGGCAGGAGAGCACTTATGACCAACATGCTCTCGCTGTTCCCCTGGTACCTGGAGAGCAGGTCTTGAAAAGAAAAAGGCGGCTCCATAAGTTGGACGACCAGTGGGAAAAGGACCCGTACACCGTACTGCCCTCAAGCCACAATAATCCGAAGGTGTACGTCATCAGCAAGGATGGAGGAGAGACCACAGCCACTGTCTCCAGAGACCACCTGAAAAAGTGCCCCGAGAAGTTGCAAAGCACGGATGAAGATCAGGAAGACCCTCAACCCGTAGAGGAAAAGTAGGAAATGATCAGCACCATACTCGGAGACTTTCCCCGGTCCTGGACACAAGTAAACAACGCCATCGTGGTGCCCGTCGTCACCTTTCTCCAGCCAGCCCCTCAAGTGCCTACAGAAGACCAGGTAGAGCTGGAAGAGCAGCCGGCCCAGGAGGTAGAAGAGTCCACACCAGCAGCACAGGAGGATCAACCCTCTGCTAGTAGTGAGCCTGCCGTGCCCCTAGTGAGCCAAAGAGTGCGCAGACAGCTGCCCAGCTTACCCATAACACCTCCTACACCCTGTAGTGCAGGACCAGTTAGTGAGCTCCGTAGGTCCACTAGAGTCACTAGAGGTCAAATGCCCGCTCGCTGGAGAATCTAAACTAATGCACTGTGAATTTACCTGTTTCTTGAAAATGTTTATGGTTTATGTTTGTTGCCTGTTATTAATTATGTTTCTCAGTTACCCTGCAGATTTTTATGGACTAACAGGTTATGGACACTGGATAACCGGAACAATTTTGTAGATAGTTGCACCTTGGTGCCTCTTGTGAAGACGGCCGCGGAAGAGAAAACCTGTCTGGCGTGGCCTCCTTGCGGTCCAAAGTAGCTAGCTTCAGCCTTGCAGCCACGCCCAAGGACAACGCAAGGGGTTTGCTTTGGACAGGTCCCCTACTTCGCTTAAAGCTTCACCTTGGCTGATATGGACACCCGGTTGCGGACACGCCGTGACCTTTAAAGAACTAAAGCTTCTTGTAAATATGTTATTGTGTTATTGTTATACACTGTATTTATGTTTCTTTAAAAAATGTGTTTAGTCCCGGAGTACTAAAATTTACTAGGGGGGAATGTGACACCCCAGGGGTCTGGTTGCCACAGTAATAGAGATATTATGTCTGAGATCAAGTGGGAGGTTTCTCTGGTCAGGAGCTCTAAGCATGCAACACGGCCCACCCAGACCTGGGAGGGGAGGAATCTGCCCTAATAAACTGGGTCTGGGGCGGGATTAGGTGAGACAGAGCCTGCAGAACAAGCAGAGCAGTCAGAGCCTGGAAAGGGAAAGTGACAACAGGAGCTCTGTAGGAGCAGGAGCGAGTGCCAGAGGCTGGAAGCTAGAGAGCTCGCCTTGGCTGAAGACACTAATACCGGACACGGAGTCCGAGGCTGTGGGGACATCCAGGTCCAGCAGCAGAATCCAACCGGCAGGGGATTCCATGTCCTCTGGCCTTAGAAACCCGAAGGCACGATCACAAGCAAGGGACCAGCACCGCCATCGTGAAGCGAAGGCTAACGGAAGGCCCCAAGTCACCGGCCATACGGGTGAGCACCACACGGTATACTCAGGGACGTGGGCTACTTCTACCCGCATAGAGCAAGGTAGCCAGGAAAGAGTGCAGATAGTCGGGGAGGCCTACAACTCCACCTGGCCAGGGGAGATCCTGCTTGCTCACAGACTGACCAGGCCCCAACTGCTAACCAGTACTCCCGGGAGGGTCTGCTTTATACCATCAGTAAAGACCCTGAACTGCACCACACGTCTCTGTGATTCCTTGCTGCACCAGCACCATTACTACTGGGACGCTCACACCATCACTCCCATCATCCACCTTAGCTGCCCTGAAGCAATACTTCTCCCGTGGGGGGTTATCCCATACTCGGCTGTGCAAACAACATCAGCCTCAGCGGTCGGCAGCGCAGCGGCGGTCCTCACTGACCGCAATCCACGGGTGGTGTAGTCGGACATTGTTCTTACCTATAGACTGCCACTGGTTTGACTGCCCTGGGCACGGACCGGGTCACCGCCACGGAGGACTACAACCCCCAGCGATCCGGCTCCAGGTATCCCCCTGCACAGCCCAGGCCCAGGGGGCGTGTCACATATACTCCTGAATGTCAAAGAGTGATCAGCTTAACAGCAATTACTGTACTTGCAAAGTCAATATTTGCCCAGAAAATGAACTTTAACCCCCAAAACACATTACAACATCATGGCAGTCCTGCCTTAAAAGGAGCAGCTAACATCGTTTTAGTGATTGATCCATTAACACAGGTGTGGGTGTTGATGAGGACAGGGCTGGCGATCAATCAGTCATGATTAAGTAAGAATGACTTCACTGGACACTTTAAAAGGAGGCTGGTTCTTGGTATCATTGTTTCTCTTCAGTTAACCATGGTTATCTCTAAAGAAACACGTGCAGCCATCATTGCACTGCACAAAAATGGCCTAACAGGGAAGAGTATCGCAGCTACAAAGATTGCACCTCAGTCAACAATCTATCGCATCATCAAGAACTTCAAGGAGAGAGCTTCCATTGTTGTCAAAAAGGCTCCAGGGCGCCCAAGAAAGACCAGCAAGCGCCAGGACCGTATCTTAAAACTGTTTCAGCTGCGGGATCGGACTACCAGCAGTGCCGAGCTTGCTCAGGAATGGCAGAAGGCTGGTGTGAGTGCTTCTGCACGCACTGTGAGGCGGAGACTCTTTGAGCAAGGGCTGGTTTCAAGGAGGGCAGCAAAGAAGCCACTTCTCTCCAGAAAAAACATCAGGGACCGACTGATATTCTGCAAAAGGTACAGGGAGTGGACTGCTGAGGACTGGGGCAAAGTCATTTTCTCTGATGAATCACCTTTTCGATTGTTTGGGACATCTGGAAAACAGCTTATTCGGAGAAGAAGAGGTGAGCGCTACCACCAGTCTTGTCTCATGCCAACTGTAAAGCATCCTGAAACCATTCATGTGTGGGGTTGCTTCTCAGCCAAGGGAATCGGCTCACTCACAGTCTTGCCTAAAAACACAGCCATGAATAAAGAATGGTACCAGAATGTCCTCCAAGAGCAACTTCTCCCAACCGTCCAAGAGCAGTTTGGCGCCCAACAATGCCTTTTCCAGCATGATGGAGCACCTTGACATAAAGCAAAGGTGATAACTAAATGGCTCATGGAACAAAACATAGAGATTTTGGGTCCATGGCCTGGAAACTCCCCAGATCTTAATCCCATTGAGAACTTGTGGTCAATCATCAAGAGATGGGTGGACAAACAAAAACCAACAAATTCTGGCAAAATGCAAACATTGATTATGCAAGAATGGACTGCTATCAGTCAGGATTTGGTCCAAAAGTGATTGAGAGCATGCCAGGGAGAATTACAGAGGTCTTGAAGAAGAAGGGGCAACACTGCAAATATTGACTTGCTGCATTAACTCATTCTAACTGTCAATATAACCTATTGATACTCATATTATGATTGCAATTATGTTTCTGTATGTGATATAAACATCAGACAAACACTAATAAAAACCAGAGGCCAGCAGATCATGTGAAAATATAATTTTGGTGTCATTCTCAAAACTTTTGGCCATGACTGTAGATGGCGGCATAGAGAGCTGCAGATAGCTGCGGGCCAGGAAAGGCCTGGAACCTAAGTTCCAAAAGAGAGGGAGGATCTCTGCAGCACCCAACACATGGGTGTAAAAGCGGCAGTGTGACCACACATACAATGGCGGACCCTGAAATGCTGGATCGGTAGCAAGGACGCCTCCGTGGCGTGGACACCAACCGGTAAACCGAAGCGGTAGAGCGTGCTGCTCACAGCATTCCCCTAGCCCTAATTTATGGCTAGGATGACTAGGAAGCTTTCAGCAGGAACCCTTGACAATGACTCTCACACACTGCATTTACTGCCAGAGACCTCACCCCAGGTTAGAAAGAGATAGACTAGACACCAGGGCGGAGCCCACGGAGCCCTTAAATACACTAGAGACAGCCCCAGCCCCCAAGGGCAACCAACCATGCTGTACCAGACAGCAGGGGGTGTGGCTTAGCGGCAAATGATTGCAAGGGGGCGTGGCTTAGTGACAAATGACCGCAAGGGGCGTGGTTTAGCGGCATATGAGCAGAAACGCAGAAACCACACTTAGAATCCCTAGAACAGAACCTAAATGCTGACAATTACTGACCAGCAGGAAAGGGCCTGGCCGGACGCCGCGAGAAAGCCCTTCTCCTGCGTACCGGCCTAACATTACCCCCCTCTCTAGGGCTCTCCCCCCGGAATTACGGATATGCTCAAAAGCGGCAATAAGATCCGGAGCGTTGATGTTGCCTACCGGCTCCCAAGTCCTATCCTCTGGACCATAATCCCGCCAGTCCACCAAATAAAACTTCTTGCCCCTAACCACCTTAGAAGCAATGATTTCATTTACCTCAAAGTCATCCTGAGCGGATTCCGAAGCAGCCGGAAAGGAACCAGAGAATTCATTGAGAGTAACCGGCTTGAGAAACATGGAAGGCGTTAGAAATTTGCCAAGCGGCCGGCAATTTCAACCAATAGGCCGCATCATTAACTTTGGCCAAGATTTTAAATGGCCCCAAATACCGGGGAGCAAATTTAGTCAAAACCACCCGGAGGCGAATATTGCCTGCAGAATGCCACACCAAGTTTCCAGGAGCAAAACGTGGAGTAGGACGCCGATTCCTAACGGCCATGACCCTCATACGCTCCTTAGAAGCACACAAAGACTCCTGAGTCTGATCCCAGATATACGTGGCATTCGTTGCCCAATCCTCCACAGTGTGAAGAGGCATAAGAAGCCCCGCCGACCGTTCCCTAGATGGCTTATTTCGCGCACAAGAGATGCAGGCGGTGACAAAATGGGAGATATCAGTAGACATCTTGGGCCACCAATAGGACCGAGAAATTAGCTCTTTGGTCCGTTTGTCCCCAAAGTGCCCTCCAGTCTTGGAGGAGTGACCCCAATGGAGAATCTGTTGCCTACGAGACTCTGGCACAAAGGTCCTCCCAGGCGGAAGTCCCTGCAAGGTGACAGGGTTTACAGAGAGTAAACTCTTGGATGAGACAATAAGCCGTGGTTCCGACTCTTCACCCAGGGGGTCAAAAGAGCAAGACAGAGCATCTGCCCATGGATTAGATTTACGGATAAACTCCCTTGCCAGATTATCTGCAATGTATTCTGACATTGCTTTCATCTCAGGGACCGACAAAAGATATAACCTGCCTCTTGGGAGTTCCGAACCCGGTAGAAAATTTATGGCGCAATCATACGCCCGGTGAGGTGGTAGAGTCTCTGCTGCTTTTTTGGAGAAAACATCTGCATACTCCACGTATTGAATGGGTAACACTGACAGCTCCAGAGGTAACTCAGAACGAGAAATAGGAAGCGACGGACGAATAAAATTTCCCTGGCAGGAAGAGCTCCACTGGATAACCTGACCAGTCGACCAGTCCTGATGGGGGGAATGCCTCCGGAGCCAGGGCAGGCCCAAAAGTGCTGAATCCACCCCCTCCTCCATCACAAGGAAAGAAATAGATTCGTAATGGCTAACTCCTATCTGGACCTGTATAGTCTCAGTGCGATGGGTAACCTCCTTAGGCAGAACAAACCCGTTAACTACTCGGATTTTAACTGGATTAGGAAGTAAAATTAATGGAACTGAGTGGCTCTGAGCGAAAGACGCAGACATAAAATTTGCCTCTGCTCCTGAGTCCACACAGGCTCCTATCTCCACAGTCTTCTGATCAAGAATGACTGAGGAAGGCAACAGAATTTTGGAGGAAACAAATTCATTTTCTAGTGACTCGCCTCCAACAGACACTAGAACTCTCCGTTTAACAGGCGGAGAGCGACTGGCGCATTGCCCAGACCGCCGAGGGGTGTGGGACAATAGACCACATTTTATTGACTGTTTGGGAGGACAAAGACCCTCTGTGTGTGACACCTCCATGGGCACAGAGGGGTCGAAATTGCCCGAACCCTCACTCTGAGGCACTGAGAAGGTTGGAGCAGGACGCTCCCGTAGCTTCTCAGCAGTCACCTCCAGTCCTCTCTCGGCAAACCGAAGGACAATTCTGGTAGCAAGATTAATCAATGCCTCAATCATTACTGGCACCTCTCGGGTAGCCAACGCATCTTTTACATGGGAGGCCAGACCTCTCCAGAAAATGGGAATCAGAGCTTCGTCTGGCCAATCCAACTCAGCTGCTAGGGTGTGGAAACGCACCGCATAGTCGCTTACGGAAGACGTAGCCTGACTAATAGCGAGAAGACGCATGGCAGTGTCATTGGTGACCTCAGAACCCAAAAAGACCTGTTTGAGGGCTGTTGCGAAAGCAGCTATAGTTTGCACAACTGGATCCGACCGTTCCCAGAGTGGAGTAGCCCACTCCAGCGCCCGCTCGGAAAGCAATGAAAATATAAATCCCACCCTAGACCTATCAGTGGGGTACACCTGCGGTTGTAACTCGAAGTGCACTGCACATTGATTGAGAAGCCCCCAACAGATCCGAGCGCTCCCAGAAAACTTACTAGGAAGTGCTAGGCGAGGAGTTGAGACAGGGAAGGGTATTAGGGAGGCTACTGTCAGGCTCACAGCCTGAGCGGTCAGAGTCGGAATGTCCAGAGTCGGCGGACATTGCTCTACTTGTTACAACTGAGACTCCAGCTGCTGGATATGGCATTGCATTGAGGATGAGCCATTCTGACTCTGTGCAGTAGCCGACCTACTCAGCCAGACCCTGGCCTAGTCTAAGGTTACGCTGGCGTGTCCTTTAATAAAATAAAATAAAACTTAAAGGACACGTCGGGGTCCACCGGACTGCAGAGGAGTTGCAGCAGCTGAGTCCCAGAGGAATGTTCAGCTAAGCACAAAGAAAGAAATAAACTAGTGTGTTAAGTGCACACACAAGTAGTAACTAAACAAGGTACAATGCTGGGAGTTAGCAACACTCCAGAAACAAAACTAATAAACTTCTGCACTGCCAGACACCGCTGTGCAGAGCAGGAAGGATTTGGCAGCATGAAATGCCTGAGCACTAGATGGCGGCATATAGAGCTGCAGATAGCTGCAGGCTAGGAAAGGCCTGGAACCTAATTTCCTAAAGAGGAGGAGAATCTCTGCAGCACCCAACATATGGGTGTAAAAGTGGCAGTGTGACCACACATACAATGGCGGACCCTGGAATACTGGATCGGTAGCAAGGTCGCCTCCATAGCGTGGACACCAACTGGTGAACCGACACGGTAGAGTGTCCTGCTCACAGCATTCCCCTAGCCCTAATTGATGGCTAGGATGACTAGAGAGCACACAGCAGGAACCCTTGACAACGACTCTCTCACACTGCATTTACTGCCAGAGACCTCACCCCAGGTTAGAAAGAGATAGACTAGACACCGGGGCGGAGCCCACGGAGCCCTTAAATACACTATAGACAGCCCCTGCCCCCCAGGACATCCAACCATGCTGTACCAGACAGAAGGGGCGTGGCTTAGCGGCAAATGACCACAAGGGTGTGTGGCTTAGCAGTACATTATCACAAGAGGCGTGGCTTAGTGGCACATGACCACAAGGGGGCGTGGTTTAGCGGCATATGAGCAGAAACCACACTTAGAATCCCTAGAACGGAACATAAATGCTGACACTTACTGACCAGCAGGAAAGGGTCTGGCCAGTCTCTCAATCAGCTCATCCGCCCTGGGCACTGGATAAAGGTCAAACTTCGACACTTCATTTAGCTTTCAGAAATCATTACAGAAGCGTAACGATCCGTCTGGTTTCGGAATCAGTACCATGGGGCTAGCCCACTCACTCCATGATTTCTCGATGATGCCTAACTGGAGCATCAGCCGTGATGGCTTGCCTCCGGGCTTCGGGTACCTGGTACGGTCTCAATCACACCCTTACCCTAGGTTCGCTGACAATGTCATGTTGGAGAACTGTAGTCCTGCCCGGTAGCTCTGAGAACACGTCGGTATTGTGCTGCACCAGTGAGCAAGCCTCCTGTCGCTGCTGTTTAGTGAGAGCACCACTTATCCTGACCTCTCCCCCAGACGCATCCCTGGCTGAAGGTAGAGAACTCTCTGGTGATATGCCCGGAGTGACGTCTGTAACTAAACACTCTCGATCTTTCCAAGGTTTTAGCAGGTTAAATGATAAAGCTGCTCAGGTTTCCTCCTTCTGGGCTGATACACCCAGTAATTTACCTCCCCCACCTTTTCTCGAACCTCATATGGTCCTTGCCACTTGGCCATGAGCTTACTCTCGGCTGTGGGTACCAGTACTAACACTCGATCACCCTTGTTAAAAGACCTGACTCTGGCTTTTTTATTATATGTGCACCTCTGGGCTGCCTAGGCATCTAACAGCTGTTCTTTCACGATGGGCATGACCGCTGCGATCTGGTCCTGCATACTAGCTACATGTTCAATTATACTCCTATGTGGAGTCGGCTCTTGTTCCCACGTCTCTTTGGCTACGTCCAACAGACCTCTAGGGTGTCTGCCGTACAATAACTCAAAGAGAGAGAACCCTGTGGAAGCCTGGGGTACCTCACGGACGGCGAACATCACAAAGGGTAGCAACATGTCCCAATCCCTTCCATCCCTAGAAACCACCTTTTTTTAACATGGACTTGAGGGTTTTATTGAACTTTTCTACTAGCCCGTCGGTTTGAGGGTGGTACACCGAGGTGCGCAATTGTTTAATTTTTAGCAGTTTGCACAGTTCCCTTGTCACTTTGGACATAAAAGGGGTTTCCTTATCCGTCAGGATCTCCTTAAGTAGTCCAAAGCGACAGAACAGTGCAAACAGCTCCCGTGCAATCATTTTTGCCGAGGTGTGGCATAGCGGTATAGCCTCCGGGTACCGGGTGGCATAGTTGGCGACCACCAGTATATGTTGGTATAGAGACAGTCCTCCGGTTCGCAGCCGGGATAACAGAAAGTCCATACACAATGGTTGCCGTGGGTAACGGCCGCACCAGGCCGCTCAGAGCCTCACGGGTGCAGAGCCTTCCCAGGCATGGGTTCAGCTATACACAGTCCTGCCGAGTTTTCCTGCTTTCCTCCTAGCAGGTCCCAACACTGAACAACACTAATCCTTAGTGCAGGGCAAGAGCCACTGGAAAACCCGGGTTGGAGGCAGGAGGCTGCCCCACTGCCTTCCTGTAGCCTCCCCAAAGAAATGAAGGCCCTACCGGGTTTTACTTAATCTGCCTTAGCCAGATAGCCTGACCAGGTCAATGCTCACCTTCATTCCTGCATTGCAGCCGCAGGTGAGTTTGTGACTGTAATGCACTCCAATGGATTTAATGGGTCTCTGTACACATTCTGGGGGATATATAACGTCCCTCGTATACGATCCTGGTCACTGCCTCACACCTATTATCTAAGACCACAATGCCCCTGTGTCCCATAGGATAACACTAGTGTTAAATGACATTTGCTAAATATAGGATCCCTATTAAGCTGGCCATACACATTAGATAGCTGTTGGCCGAGCGAATATTCAATGCTCAGCTGTCATAGCATGGCTATGAGAGAACCACTGCTATACTCCTAAATATTTGGAGAAAGTCTAGAGGTCCACATGCACATTAGATGGCCATCCGATCCTGTTGGGTTCTGCTGATTCTCTCTAATGTGTATGGGGGCCTTTACAGATTTTGTTTTGGCACTCAGGAGATTTGAGTTACAAATCTAGATGGGACATTATCTGGGTCTGATTTTTCCCCTCTCCCTATTGACATCATATCCATGCTCAGCTTAATCTACATGTATTTGGGAAAGTTGGACAGATCAGCTCCTGGTGGCTGATAACTTACCATTTGGTTGATAGTTATCTAAAATGAAAAATACTTGTCACTTCAACAAAAAAAAAAATAATGTTTCGGTTCTAAATTTGGACCTTCATCAGACACAGATTGCCTTTGGTCCAATCGAGAATGTTTCAAGAAAAGATGGAAACCTAAGTCATATTATATATTGAGACTTAGGTCACCTTTCTATTTTGCTTCTTTTTCTGAAACATTTCCTACTGGACGAAAGGCAATCTGTGTCTGCTGAAGGTCCAGATATAGGACCGAAGCATTTCAGTTTTTTGTTGGATTGCCTTACAATAAAATCCGAGATAAAATCTGAGAAAAATATTATCTTCATTTTGGAGTACCAAGTATTTTTAATTTTTAATTCAATGGATGTAGAACCCTTCTTGAACACCGTTCATCTAATAAGAAGGCCATATATCTCTATATCTAAGTTATATAAAGTGTAAAGCCTTTCACATACTTTGGATAGCCATCAGCCAAATGATGGCTTGTTCCCATAGAGAGCTCAGGAGCGCTCAGCCAAATCAGCATTTGGCCAGCAGCTATGTCGGCAATTTCTATCATCTACAGTTGTGCTCACGTTGCCCAATGCTCCTGTGTTCTTAATGAGAAAGCCGCTGCCAAAAATCAATGAGGGTGTCTTGTTTCCTGGAGAACCAAAGTAGTTCTGAAGTTGGACATGCTGGATTTCTAACTCCCCCGACAATCATTTATCGCATAAACATTAGACTGTCGGTCGAACTCTACCATATTGGTGAGTTCGTCCGATGATATTCCTATGTATATTGGGACCTTAATGGGTGTGAAGGTGTATGGGTATATTAATACTCAGCAGGTGAGGTGGATCCTCTAAGCCTTTGGTCCGGGTTGGCACATGGACCACAGGTGTCAATCCAGCAAGCAAGAAAGCACGTGGGAAGCAAGAACTGTAAAGGCTCACGAGGAATCTCAGGAGCAGCAGGACAAATGAAGTGAAACCAAGAAGGAATAAAAACAAGTACAAACATACAATACAAACAACACAGATGGGGGAGCTCACCTAACATAGGACTAGGAGTCTTAATCCCAAGACACAGGTGTTTGTCAATGGACCTTAAATAAGTCTAGAGAGGTGATGTCACAGATCCACACCGGGCAACCAGAAAAACCCAATATGGAGCACAATAGAGGGCAGCGGACCCAGGGGAAGGGAGCAGAGACAGGATAATCCATAAATGTTGCAAGAGTTAATATGCACTCCGAATCTTAACTTCAGAGGTTCAAGAATCATTGCCTTAGTGACAACCTGAGATGACATAAAACTTATAGAGTTTCTCCTCCCTGGGAAATCTAGAATATTAACCAGATAATGAGAAAAAACAAATGGCTACATCTCACAAACGTTCTCTTGGTTCATATGTTGTTAACATTGAGAAATACCCTAGACTTCCCTTTCCCACATAGGAAATATTTGGAGATTGTTCTCCACCGTCATCTGTCTTTCACGGGAAATTAGAAGCATTAATAGTTCCTTTATTTGTTCCTGGCTGTCTAGTGAGAGCAAAGGAATGATAGGAGTAATAACCGTCTTCTCCTTCCTATCACCGAGGTGCTTAACACTTACCTGCCTTGAAGCTCGGTGCTCGGCTGTGTCACTCTTTTTCAATCTAGTGGGTGTCAATCAGATGGTTGCACAGAGCTCCAGGTGGTTGATTTCAACATGTAAGACTCCCATCCAAACACTGATAGCTTTGCAGTATCCTCGGGGAAGCGTGATCAGAATCAGCAAGCGGGCACCATGCCTTCTGTCTTGTATCTCTCTGACTTATTGGGATTTTTTTCCTGCTTTATCCTGTAGTGTAGCAGAGAAATGTGATGGTGATATTTTGGCTGTTCTATATTTCGTAGATGTAAATATTTTTGACATTGACTTTTTTTTTTTTCAAGAATTTGTTCAAGTTACAATTTTTACTAGTTTTTCTTTCAAGTAAATAAAAATCAATAATTCCAATGGTTTTTCATCATTATTTAAATGTAATAATAATTTAAATGTAATAATGAAAAATCATAATTTATATCTTAGGGAACAGTTTTTTTAAGAAGATTTTAATTATTTCTTTATTTTTCTTTGTTCTTAGCATGTGTTCACAATGAGTTTTTAGTTTTTGGAAGAGAAGCTGACCAGTAACTCTCCAAGTTTTTAATGAGTTTTCGGGTTTTTTTTAGGAGGATTTGGAGTTTCTGCTCAGCGTCCACTTCAAAAACTCAGCTAAAAGATTCAGTGTGCACATACCTCAAGGCTAAGTATTTTATGGTCTATAAGACGTACCGGACCATAAGAAGCACCTAGGTTTTAGAGGAGGAAAATAGAAAAAAATAAAATAAAGCAAAAAATGTGGTCATGATGCACTGTTATGGTGGAGGGGGTCTGCTGCTGACACGGGTATAGGGGTAATGTCCCCCAATTCTGTATCTATAGCCCCCATCCTGGTATATATATGCCCCCATCCTGATATATATGACCCCCCTTCCTGTTATATGTGGCCCCCATTCCCATCCTGGTATACATTGTCCCCCATCCTGGTATGCATTGCACCCTCATCCCAATCATGGTATACAAGGCCCCCTCACCCTGGTGTGCATGGCAACCCAATCATGGTATGAATGGCACCCCCATCCTGGTATGGATGGCACCCCCATCATGGTATGCATGGCACCCCCAGCTTTGTAGGCATGAATCCCCCATCCTGGTATGCATGGTCCCTCCCATCCTGGTATGCATTGCCCCCCTTCCTGGTATGCATGGCACCCCTCATCCTCGTATGCATTGTCCCTCCCATCCTGGTATGCATTGCCCCCCATCCTGGTATGCATGGCACCCCTCATCCTCATATGCATTGTCCCTCCCATCCTGGTATGCATTGCCCCCCATCCTGGTATGCATGGCACCCTTCATCGTGGTATGCATGGCCCTCCATCCTGGTATGAGTGGCACTCCCATCCTGGTATGCATAGTCTCCCCATCCTGGTATGCATGCCCCCCCCATCTTGGTGTGCATGGCACCCCCATCCTGGTGTGCATGGCATCACCATCCCCATCAATGTTCACACACAAAAAATAAAAGGATTTTACTCACCTCTTCGCTGCTCCAGTGCTGCGTCCTGCTCTTCTGCAACCAGCTGATCTCAGCGTGTGAGCTGCGCATGACATCACTGCCATGCACCATCAGACACAGGCAACAGCTGCCAGAATAGTCACTGCCGCCTACGTTGGGACTATGGAAGTGGAAAGTAGTGACTATTCACTCTCCTTAATAGCATGCACAACGTCAGCCGCGGCTCCTGCAGCGGCCGGGTGATCACGTGTGCCCGCTTTAAAGAGCATGAATATTCATGCTACTACAAAGGAGTAGTTCCTAACAGCAGCATAAAAAGTATAGAAAAAGTCCTATTGAATACTTACAGCCACAATGGACCCCCTGATGAAGGCAGCCGTGCCGAAACGCGCGTCGGGGTGTGGGCCATTGAGGAGCGTGTTCTAGTCCATTAATTTGCTGTCCTGTGCATCAGATATACCTGCTGGTATTCGTATCATGGAGGTGGCGCCATTTGCTATGTATTAACCATCTTTAAATTTACTTGATATGTACTTGCACCTTAATGAAATGGCGCACTGTGTTTGCACAGAGAAATTCTCTATCATGGCAGCTTTATTTGCAATCATGCCTATTAGTTGTTTGCTCCCCATTGGCGATCCTCCATTGCTTTATTAATTACTGTCTCTGCATGTGATTTTCATTTCTTAATTATCTTTATCAATAAGGAATTTTTGTACATTTATTACTGGTTGGGACATTTATGCGAAGTTTTGTTCTTTTTGTGTTTCTCTCAGCGTAATAAAGAAGCGGGCATGAGAAGTGGGCATTAGATTTCTATAAATCCCATCCACTTTGTTGGAACTGTAAGAGCCTGCGATGTATTTGCAGTGGAAATGTGCATTGTCAAAAACTCATCAAAAGCTCATCATGGGCACATAACGTATGGGCTGATTCAGATGCCCGTATCTCATGTACAAGCACTATCAGTGTTTTTCACAGATAAAACTCATACCTATGATAGTCTAGGGGCCTGTTCACATATTCATCTTTTTTGTTGTACCAAATAGTCCACACAAAATTACAGAGACTTGTCCAGTATTGAGTGTCGGATCAAAACCGTCAGTGCAAGTGTATGGGTATATGAAAACATCAGACAGACCCAAAATATTGAATCCTCCCAAATACAAATGTTTGTGCGAGTTCCAAAAAATGTCGGCTAGTCAGTCGCTATTAGGGCTCGAAAACACAATCATTTAAATCGGACGAGTGCTATCCATGGTTTTGATGGGTCACACTTGTCCCCATGTTATTCTACGGGGCGGTGCCCATGTCCAATTTTTTCCTAAGACTGAGAGGTCCAAGAGCAAAAATCACAGCATGCACGATTTGCCTTTAAGAATCAGATTGAATACACCCATTCATGTCCATGGGTGCAAGAAAAAAATTGGACCACATTTGGATGACATCCGAATGTTATTCAATTTTCACCGACTGGAGGAATGGAGAAGGGGGATAAACATTTTTTTTCTCTCCAACTCCAAGAAAATCATATTCCACTCTGATTAGTGTTTGATTAGCATAATCAGACTGGTTTTCGTGGATGGATATAACATGGTTGTGTGACCCTTGACATATGTTGATTTGTGGAGGGCCGGGAAAGAACATAACAAGTTAACTCCAATGTTTTCAACTATGTAAGTTTTGCCATTTCCAATACCAGATTCATCCTTTATTGAAGAGTACCTTTGGGTTTCCTCAGACACAAGGGTCTTGGTGTAAATGCCCCCTGCCTCGTCATCTAATTTTTTATTAGAGCTTGTATTTTGTACTATTCTGCACTAATTTTTGGGCTCTTATTTAGGGTGAGGTTTTGGTTCCTTTTTATCTGTCTTGATGGAAAAGGTTCAAAAAAAGAAAAGTTCCGTTCTTGTTTTAATAGTTATTATTATTTCATTTTTTTGCAATTGAGTATTAAAATCATTATTTTATATAAATGAAATCTGCATAAAATTTTTTTTTTTGGGGGGGGGCTTATCAATCCCTGTTAGGATGTAATGAGAGAAAAAAATCTTTTTAGAAATCTCTTCTACATCAGATAACCCATTGGAAAGAGTAACTTAAGATGTAAAAGACTCAGCAGGGGCAGAATTTAGGGAGGAGCAGAATTTTAACTCAGGGGTTGTCCTACCAGGAAACATTATTTGACAAAGTAACGACAAAGATTTACCTACACTCTTACTATGCAATGTGGATAATGAATTAAAGTCTTACAAGTTCCATTGCATGATGTTTCACATGTGATGCAATTTTTAAAAGATGTGGACAACCTCAGATCCATTTCTTCATAAAAAACGCAAGTATTTCTGGCTATTTTTTTGAAAGTGGGTTTCATTGAAAATGTAGAGATGTCTGCCTTCTTAGTCTCTGTGTTACAATGTTTGTTGTTGATGTAGAACGAGTTAACTGAGAATCCGTCAGTGATATTGTTTTGACAGGACAGGTTATAATGTCTACATTTGCTATTCTGAACTCATCTCATCTGATTTAGGACCAAAACATTTAACTCAACTTTCATGTGGTCATAAATCAGCTGAAGAATGAGAGTTATAAACTCTTACAACAGGCTTACCAACAAATTCTTAGGTAACTCAGTTGGGTGCAACTTTTTTAATGAAACCCATTTGCAAAAAATTTTTTTAGCCAAAATCCAGACATTTGAGCAATACCAAGACGCCAAAGGTGTCTATATACTTTAAGACCCTTTCTGTTATTGGCACCATATATCTGTCTAAAACACCCCTTAAAGTATGAAACCTATTAAAGCTATTTTTATAAATGTGGCTCGTACATGACTCCTATTGGTCGCCAACGATCCTTCATTTACCCTGATTACAATGGATTGCTGGTGTTTACATTAGCGTCTTCCTTTCCTTCTTATTGGCGGTTAAGTCCACAGCCTTTATTCACAAGTGTTATGCTGAGAGTGAAAGTGAATTCAGCTCTTTCTATTCTTTGGACTTACTGCTTATTAGCATAGCCATCAATACTTCAGAGATCATTGAATCCTACTTTAAGGTCAGTATAAGGTCCATTCCCACAATCCCACAATCCCAGCATCCACCCATCCATTTTACAAATGCTGTGTATATCAAGGAAATACGTCGAATACCTACATGACTGTGCTTAAGTGCCTTCACCTCCCCATGACCATGTCCAGTTACTCTACTATGACAAGTGGCCTGCCTGGTGATGTCAATTGTCCTACAGAAATTATCATATCTCTGTGAAAGTTTTTGGCACCCAGATCAAAAGGGTGGTTTGATGTTTTTCTCAGATCCGTGACCTTATTATGATGTTTGGGCCTACTTTTCACTCTCCTGTTTGTTAACAATGCAGAAATATCAGGAGTAGAGTCCTGCGTTATCATCACCAATAGTTGCCAACTGCCATTACTTCACCGGGACAATCCTATGCAGTAGCATACATAGAAATCAAGGGGTCCCGTAACAAAAGTCCTAATTTGGCCTCCCCACTGCACGTCCCCCAGAAAAATAGAAATATTTGGAGGAGTAGGTGGGTTCATACCCCCAAAATCAGTTAGAGGATCAAATATTATCGGAGGGACACAGTAATTATGCCATTACTGAAGCCCATAGTGTTGTCACCCACTACTATATACTTTCATGGCCCAAATAGAGTATAATGCCCCCCATACTGCATGATACTGCCACAGTGAATTACCTCTACAGTCCCCCCTTATGCACATTAGGATGACACCACAGCACCTCCAGCAAAGTGTAATGAAGCCACAGTAACGCCAACACATTATAATACCTTCCACAGCATGATGCCCCTAAGGTGCACCCACACCGTATGATGGCCCCATAACTCCCCTATTTGTAGCATGATGGCCCCACAGCCCCCTATCCACAGTATGATAGTCACAACAGCTCCAACACACAGAAAGAGGGTCCAAAAATACATTATGAGGGACCCAAATATATTATGAGGGCCCAAACAGATTCTACCTTCATTATAATATCACTGAATGATGCCTTCACAGTGAATTCCCCCCACAGCCCCTCACACATTAAGATGACACCACAGTGCTCCCAGCAAAGTATGATGCTGCCACAACAACCTCAACACAAAATAACTCCTCCCACAGCATGATGCCCCTAAAAGGTTCCTCACACAGTATCATGGCCCCATAACTCCCCTATATATAGCATGATGGCCCCACAGCCCTTATACACAGTACAATGATCCTCACAGACCCCACGCATAGTATGAGGGCTCCCAAACACATTATGAGGGTCCAACAGTGCTCACAGTCAGTATAATATTACCCACAGTCCTCCACAAAGAAAAATTACCCCTGCATATAAAATTATGTCCCCTAACATACAATATGAGGTCCCCCACAACCATCCACATAATATGCGATCCCCTAAACACAATTTGATGTCCCTCACAAATCCCACAGTCAGTGTGATGGCCCCACAAACACTGTATTGTCAATCATAGCCCCCCACAAAGAATGAGGGCTCCGGACAACACCCACACTGTATGATGTCCCATATAGTTCCAAAAGAGTATGGAGACCCCCAGAAATAACTGATAGTACTGCTGCCTCCCCCCCCCTCAATATGATGCCTAAACAAGGCATCTTATTCCCCAAAAGTACTTACACTAAAGAAAAACTATTCACCTTCCGCCGTTCCCCCGATGCCTGCTGTGGTCAATGCACTGTGCCGACTGAGGCTCCGTCCACACAGGAGGCGTGATGTAATGATGTCATCGCTCCTGCTGTGTTGCGCCAATCAGATGCATAGAGAGCGGGGTGGAGCAGAGAGCTGAAAGCTCCCTGCTGCACCGTTGAAATTGCCATGACATGCAGTAGAAATTGGAGGGTGTCATTTGACACCGGTTCTCCCCAGTTCACAGGCCCCAAAAGGTTAGCTGGTGTTCAGTCCGGTCTTCCAAGGCAGTCTTCACTAACATGGGTGACTGCCCTGCTCTGACTGCTTTGAACGACCAGACTGGATGCTTTGCAAGGGTAGCACCAAACTTTCTTCTCTAGTCTATTGCATAGATTATGAAAAGTCATTGGAGGAAGAAAAAAAGACCAAAAATCTTCAAACATTTCTGACTCCACTTCATCTAGCACACAGCTCCATGTTGGTAGTGATAATTATTATGCTTGAAATGTAATTATATCATGAGATATTCTGTTCTTTTTCAGCCAGTCAGTGAAGTAAAACATAGTCATTTAATTTTTATATATTAAAAATATAAAAGTGTAACATTTTAAAAAGAACAAATGGGAATAAAATCTCTGTCTAGAAAAATAATGAGATAATTGAAAGTTTTGGTTTCTACATTGTGTTATCCATTATAGGTGAGCTATTATTCTTCCTACTCTTTACTTCCTGGAGATTTTTGGGTGAGAGGTTTTCATGGTGTGAACTTGATATTTTTTTCACAGTTAAACATTTTTTTTTTCAAATTTGTTACAATATGTTTAAATCTTTATAGAAAATGTTCACAGCTTAACATTTCTAATAGTGGTTATCGGCAGCAGGGGATCTGGATAATTACAGATGGAAGGTTTCAAGTCTTTCAAAGTCAGTTAAATTGAAAAATCATTTAATAGTTAGATAAAAACCTTTTAGCAAAATTCAATACTGTGCAAAAGTTTTAGGCAGGTGTGGAAAAAATGCTGCAAAGTAAGATCCTTTCAAATATAGAAGCGTTAATATGTTTTTTTTATCAATCAACAAAATGTGGAGTGAATGAACAAAAGTGAGAAATCTAAATACCATCAATATTTAGTGACCGCCCTTTCTCTTCATCACTTTTCTTAGGTACTTGTCACTTGTACACAGTTTTTCAGGAATTTGGCAAGAGATTGTTCCAAACAACTTGGAGACCTGACCTCAGATCTTCTGTGTATGTTGCTTGTGCAAATCTTTCTCTCTCCCTATGTGATCCCAAACAAACTGGATGATGTGAAATCAGGGCTTTGTGGGGCCGGATCATCACTTCCAGGACTCCTTGATACAGTGGTGACCAAAAGTAGTGGCACCCCTGCAATTCTGTCAGATAATACTCAGTTTCTTCCTGAAAATGATTGCAATCACAAATTATTTGGTATTATTATCTTCATTTAATTTGTCTTCAATGAAAAAACACAAAAAGAATTGTCCTAAAGCCAAATTGGATATAATTCCACACCAAACCTAAAAAAGGGGGTGGACAAAAGTATTGGCACTGTTTGAAAAATCATGTGATACTTCTCTAATTCGTGTAATTAACAGCACCTGTAACTTACCTGTGGCACCTATCAGGTGTTGGCAATAACTAAATCACACTTGTAGCCAGTTAACATGGATTAAAGTTGACTCAACCTCTGTCCTGTGTCCTTGTGTGTACCACATTGAGCATGGAGAAAAGAAAGAAGACCAAAGAACTGTCTGAGGACTTGAGAAACCAAATTGTGAGGAAGCATGAGCAATCTCAAGGCTACAAGACCATCTCCAAAGACCTGAATGTTCCTGTGTCTTCCGTGCGCAGTGTCATCAAGAAGTTTAAAGCCCATGGCACTGTGGCTAACCTCCCTAGATGTGGACGGAAAAGAAAAATTGACGAGAGATTTCAACGCAAGATTGTGCGGATGGTGGATAAAGAACCTCGACTAACATCCAAACAAGTTCAAGCTGCCCTGCAGTCCGACGGTACAACAGTGTCAACCCGTACTATCCGTCGGTGTCTGAATGAAAAGGGACTGTATGGTAGGATACCCAGGAAGACCCCACTTCTTACCCCGAGACATAAAAAGCCAGGCTGGAGTTTGCCAAAACTTACCTGAGAAAGCCTAAAACATTTTGGAAGAATGTTCTGTGGTCAGATGAGACAAAAGCAGAGCTTTTTGGGAAAAAGCATCAACATAGAGTGTACAGGAAAAAAAAAGAGGCATTTGAAGAAAAGAACACGGTCCCTACAGTCAAACATGGCGGAGGTTCCCTGATGTTTTGGGGTTGCTTTGCTGCCTCTGGCACTGGACTGCTTGACCGTGTGCATGGCATTATGAAGTCTGAAGACTACCAACAAATTTTGCAGCATAATGTAGGGTCCAGTTTGAGAAAGCTGGGTCTCCCTCAGAGGTCATGGGTCTTCCAGCAGGACAATGACCCAAAACACACTCCCAAAAGCACTATAGAATGGTTTGAGAGAAAGCACTGGAGACTTCTAAGGTGGCCAGCAATGAGTCCAGACCTGAATCCCATAGAACACCTGTGGAGAGATCTCAAAATGGAAGTTTGGAGAAGTGACCTGGAGCAGTTTGCCAAAGAAGAATGGTCTACAATTCCAGCAGAGCATTGTAAGAAACTCATTGATGGTTACCGGAAGCGGTTGTTCGCAGTTATTTTGGCTAAAGGTTGTGCAACCAAGTATTAGGCTGAGGGTGCTAATACTTTTGTCTGGCCCATTTTTGGAGTTTTGTGTGAAATGATCAATGATTTGATTTTTGCTTCATTCTCTTTTGTGTTTTTTCCTTGCAAGCAAATTAAATCAAGATAATAATACCAAAGAATTTGTGATTGCAATCATTTACAGGAAGAAACTGAGTATTATCTGACAGAATTGCAGGGGTGCCAATACTTTTGGCCACCACTGTAGTTGTTAATGACATTGGATGATGTTTGGGGTCATTTTCCACCGGTAGAATAAATTTGGAGTCAATCAGATGCCTCCCTGATAGTTTTACATGATGAATAAATATCTGACTGTATTTCCTTAAGATGCTTTTGTACAATTTTACAAAGAAATCAGTTACTTTGAAGACCTTGCCTGAAACCTTAAAAAAGTAAAAGGATATTATATTACATGTATACTATTTTTAGATTTTTACTTTTTGTACTGGATGCTTTTCTTGAAAAAATATTATTTTAGGTTATGGGAACTAGAGATGAGCTGATTGAGCTAAATGCAAATTAGGAAATTTGATTCACAGAGAAGTTGTTCTCCTCGAATTTAATGTTCCTTAGTATGATCTGGCTTCTTACAAGGGTTCCAGAGCATAATAAATGTAATATGTGAAAAAAAAAAAATTGGTAAAGAAAAAAAAAAATCATTATACTCACCTCACTGCTTACCTCTCTGTCCCCTCCACTTCTCCCCGCCCCCCGTCTAGTCCTCGCCACATCTTCTGACCCACCACTGCTCATGTTGGAATCTTCGGTCCTCTCTAACTGTGTTAGACATCCAGGTGTCATGGAGCCTGAGAGGGCTCTTTCCGGTTGCCCAGAAGGTAAACGGCGCATGTCATGACATAATGACGCCATTCACCTCCTAGGCGCCATGACACCCAGAAGTTTTGTCCAAAGCGAGAGGACCGAAAATTCCAACGTGAATGTTGGCCGAGCACAAGATGTGGCAAGGACTAGATGGGTAGCGTTGAGCGGAGGATCAAAAGAGGCGAGCAGTGTTAATTTTTTTTTTGATGGCACATTATTCTTCCAAAAAATGGCAGCCAGTAGCCACTATTTTGATAAATCCGCACGGAAGTGAATTACAAAAAATCGGTATTTTGGCAATTTTTGTAAAATTCTAGTAGAATTCAATTCCACTTAAGCTTATCCGCTCATCTCTAGTACTAGGTTCTGAAGATAGGACTATTCTAACAATTAAAATTTTTATAAAAAAAACAATGGACTCGTTTTCTTCCTCACTTCTATTGCAATGTATAACTTTATTTTTTCTTTGCCGGTCTATGAAGATCAACTCTGATTTTGCATGAGCAACATACACTTGGGGCTCTTCACTGTACGGAAACAAGTTTGCAGTTAAGTAGAAGAGTTATCCACACAAACAGATGTTTTCTTTCATTTTTTTTTTCAAGCAGCCCTGGCAATATGACAATCTGAATCAAATTGTTCACTGTAGGCTCCACTTATGTTTGTATTTGTGCTCATCTCTATAACCTTCATGACCTTCTCCATCTGGCCTTCAAACTCAACGATTTCATCTGAAATCAGAGACACAAACAAACTTGGGTGAAAGACTAGCTGTAGATTAATTGCCCAACCCCAAGAAAATATGATTTCTGCAGTGCGTTACTCCCATCAGCAAAAAAATATGGTCAATTATGTATATACAGTTTATGTACAATCAACATTGAAAATTGCAACACAAAGAGTGGAAAGTCGCGGAATTCCGAGGATGGATAAACATGCTAATAATATGCAAATAATTAAAAAATTGCAAATTGATTTTCTTTAGAATATTTGCACTGTTTGTCTTTCAAAGTCTGTGTTTTGCACTTTCCATTGCAGGCTACAAAATGAGTTAATTGAGGATCTGTCAGCGAGCTACCTCTTCCGAGCTCTGCTCAACTAATTCTTGACCACAAGAAAGCTGAGTTAAACTTTGTCGTGATAAAATAGCTGAGAGGATCTCAGATGAACAAACAAAAAAGTTAAGACATGGTGAGAACCGGCTTAGTGATGGATTCCCAGTTAAAGAATCGCTACCGTTAGTTTTTTTATTTGTTAAACCTGTGTAAATGTTAGTGTAGTGACAGTGTGTTAATAAACGCACCAATCTCCAACTTCATAGGTGTCCAGCACCGTTCTGACCCCATCAGAGTCAGGTGACGGCAATTCACACTCTCCAATTCACATTGTTCTTTGTGGCCCTGATTCATTAAGACTGTAAAATTCCTCTAGGGGGCGTATTGGAATCAGATGCTCCAGATTCATTAACACATGCACGCCTCTTGATGAATCTGGAGTCTCTGACGAGTAGCATGCGCCTTGATGTGCAACACCAGAAATCTTACTCCAGTCCCTAACTGGAGTAAGATTTCTAGTGTAAGTAAGGCCACAGCTCATCGTGAATTAGACACTGCGGCATCACATCCTTATTACACCCCCCACCCCGGCTCTGCCCGTTTTGGTGGAGTTGGGAGAAACGGGCTTGAAAACAGCAAAAGTAGCTTAATTTTTTAGCAAAAACTGTGCAACTTTTCAGAGGCTTATGTTCCATCGTCTTATATTGTAACAGCCCCCACACAGAGAGCGCTGTCTGTCATGTGGCAGAGAAGGAGCGGAATGGTGCTGGATACCGGAAAAGACAGCGATCGGCGAGTATATTAACTGACACTACACTACCATTTACACATTTTCAGGGAAAAATTAAAATTTTTCTTTACCTCAATCAGTAGCAAAGGCTATAGAAGGTAAATGGTGCAAAACTATAAATGTAACCCAATTGCAACAATTATTTTTAGCAAAAAAAATATCTGCATTAAAGTAACAAAACAGGTGTCTATGTTGCATGGCCCACCATTCCTTAAAAGTTCCCCTCTCTATGTTGAGATATAAAGTCAATATTTCACAAGGTTCTCATCAAGGCTCTCAGGGTCCAGGATCACAGGAATAAGTCACTCCATCAATCAAGGAACTTTTGAGATGAAACTGAAAAGCTAAAAAGGAAAGAAAAGACTTTGCTCAATCAGGTTGGATTTAACATTCGGTTTTATGGAACTTCAAATTCTGATTTGTGAAAGATCCAAACTATGAATAAGATTTCTACAACCCCCATTTACTGGCATCATAAAATTGGAAAGCATATTTGAAAACCAACAGATTGACCATTGAATGAGACCCTGTGTATCCTCAGCAGTGAAAAATGTAAATTTGTGGCACTTTCTGCAGCAGAATCTATAGGATGAAAGAATGACCAAGGCTAATATACCAATATCCTATCATTTGGAATTCAATTGCTGGAAGGTATAACATAATGATGACATTATTATTTCTATATTGGAGCTTGGTTCCATTCTCAGTGTGTTCTACTACTCAATTGAATTGATCTTGTAATCAGTATCACTGATTAGGGGAAGAGAAACTAGGAGAGTCACTTGTAGGGAAGGATCTGGGTGTCCTTGTAGATCAAATACTAAATAACAGCATGCAATGTCAATCAGCGGCTTCTACGGACAACAAGATATTGTCATTATTGTCATATATTAAAAGAGGCATGGATTTGCACGGCAGCGACATAATACTACTTTTTACAAAGCGTTATTGCAGCCTTACCTGAACTAAGCTGTTCAGTTTTGGGCACCAGTTCATATAGAGAATGTCCTGGAGTTACAAAGAAGAGAAGCCAAACTGATAAAGGGCATGGAGGATCTTAGTTAGGAGAAAAGACTAAGAAAATTATATTCATTCAGCCTTGAAAAGAGTCGTCTAAGGGTCAACATGATTGACTTGAGCAAGAATATTAATGACCCTTACGAAAAAAAGTCAAAGGTTGTGTGGTGCCCCACAGGGTTCGGTCGCCACAGAGGTACTGCACCTCACCCAGAGGTGTGGTGTCTCCCTTCTCTCATGTAAGGAGGGAGTGCTGCACGGAATCCCAACACCTACATCCAACACTACACTATCCCAGGCTAGCAGGAGGGGCAAGACGCAATGTAGTTTCCTGCTGAGCCCTGACCCTGGCTGGGGTGGGGGGAACCCAAAGTTAGGGGGAACCAGTAGTGGGTGTGGGTGGAGGAAGTAGTTTATGGGAGCACTCATACAGTAGATATATAAAAGGTAGACCTCTTAACAGTAGTGTGTGGTTAAGTAGGGACAGTTCAGAGGAACAGTCTGGGAGCAGAGTCTCTGTAGGAGCTCTGCTCCACTACAAGGGCCCAGGACTGAGGCCCAGGAGGGGAGCAGGGAGTAAGCTCCGTTCTGCAGAAGGGATCCTAGGGGAGTACGGCGAGTGCAGGCAGCACCCGTACACCCCGAACCTGCCAAGTGTCAGGAGGATCTAGGCCGCAAGAAGGGGACCGGCCCCTGACCCAGTCGTGCAGCTTCAGGCCTCGGCTGGAAAAACCGGAGGTTTCTGACTTCTACAGCCAGAAGCCAAACCCCCCACTCCAATCCAAGTAAGGTCAAGCAGGTCTGTGCAACTCCGACGGACAGGGGGGACCTCGCAGCACCCGAACAGAATTCACAGTGGGAAGCGCAGGGCAGGAGGGAGTAAGACCCAGCGTGAAGGCGGTTTAGAGAGGTACATAAGAAAGTGGGGTTCTGCCAGGTACACGAGAGCTGCCTGAGGAAGGACTGAACCCCTGCCCGGTGAACGCAGCGCAACGCGGGAGGCTCGCACCAGTACAGTGCACCTGTGGACTGTCTAAGAACTGTGAGTAAATCTTGGATGACTGCACTGAGCTGCCTCCGTTCCTTTCTTTCGCCGGTGCCATTTCCCTCCCTGCACTACAATGCCCAGCACACCTCCTTTTATCTACACTGCCCTGAGGCCTACTCCACCTGTGGGGAGCCGTTCCATCTCAAGCTGCCCTAACATCTGCCTCAGAGAACTGTCGAAGTGCTGGTGATCCTCACCAGACTCCACAGGTGGCGTCACGACAAAATCCCCTATAAATATCCCCTTTTTGCACTGACTGCCCTGGGTCACGGACCAGGCCGGCCACCGTGATCTTTCCCCCCAAAAGCAGCCATAAGGCCCGGCTGCCGAGTACCCCATGGCCCTGGGGGCGAGTCAGTTGCTTCTTGTAAAACTCCCTCAAAATACTAGGGAGAACTTCCTTCGCCTGGAGAAAGAAAGGTTCAATCTCTAGAAGAGACAAGTCTTCATTACCATAGCAACTATGAATCTATGGAATAGTCTACCTCAAGAGTTGGTCACAATGGAAAAGTCAAACTAGAAGAGTCACTTGTAGTGAAGGATCTGGGCGTTCTTGTACATCACAGACTAGAAAAGAGCATACAATATCAATCATCAGCTTCTAATGCCAAGAAGATATTGTAATGTATTAAAAGAGGCATACATTTGTAAGTCAGGGACATAATACTACATTTTTACAAAGTGCTATTGCAGCCTTAACGAATAAGCAGTTCAATTCTTGGCACCAGTTTACACAAAGGGCATTCTGGATATAATGCAAAGAAGAGAAACCAAACTGATAAGGGGCATGGAGGATTTTAATAATAAAGAAAGACTGAAAGAATTACATTTATTTGGTCTTGAGAAGAGTTGTCTAAAGGAGGACATGATTAACTCGAACAACTACATTGATGGCCTATGCAAAAAAAGAACAAAAGTTGCTTCTTATAAACCCCCCTCAAAAAATGAGGACACCTCCTGTGCCTGGAGAAAGAAAGGTTCAATCTCCAGAGGAGACAAGGTTTCTCTACCATAAGAACTATTCATCTGTGGAATGGTCTACCTGTTCACATCACGAATTGTTGATGGTTTCAAAAAAAGGCTTAGATGCTTTCTTAGATGAAAATAACATGAATGATTATGTAAAAATGTAAAGTTCTTTTCTGAATATTTGGTGAAGTTGAACGACATTTAGGATCAGGAGGGATATTAGCTTTATTTGGGTGGACAGGACCATGCATTGTGGGTTTAAAAGTGCCCCTTCTCTTTGTCCTTTTCCATCCCTTGATTGAACTTGGTGGACATTTGTCTTTTTTTCAATCATACCATGTAACAATATCAACCATTTAACACAACATCAGCAAAGCTTTGTTTTTCCGAGGCAGTAACAGTCCTCATGCAGGAGTCAATTATAGAACATATTTCAGATCAATTCCCTCGAGCTCCCTGAGATATGTGGGCACTTCCATTTACATAGATAGACCTTCTCTTTCTGCTTCGCATGAACTTGTTTTCCCAGTTACTCCAGAGTTTTACTATATAACAGAGTAGACTGTAGTTATTGGAGAAAGCAGTTGTCAAGATATGAAAGATTAGCTCGCCTTTGATGATACATATTCATTCTCACAATCTCCACACATGCTAGAATATATCAGAGATTATCATCATTTATGAGCAGAATCCACATACATGAAGGGAAAATCTGAAAATCAACATTTCTTCTCTTTGTATTGTCGGGGTCGTAGCGACATTCCACTCGTCCTCCAGTCACTCCAAATTAAGGCTATGAGCATGGGTCAACCATTCAAAGAATGAGTCAGACAACAAGCTGGTTCAAACTCAGAGCACACTCAGAGGGCTACTGGCAAGCCACGATCTCAGCAATGTTCCGCTTTTATTTCCGCATGCACAAACCTAAATACACTACATAATGGGGAGGGGAAAGGGGTTGTTCGGGGCGGGGTAAGCCATAAATGGAGTGTTCGGGGCGGGGTAAGCCATATATGACTAGTATTCGGCCACTCCTGATTGGTCCACGTCTCCTTAACTCAGTCTCTGGGCAGACAACAGTCAGTTGATGTTTTGGTTTCATTTCTCTGAAACAGGTGCTTGGCTGATACCGGCGCCATCTTAGCATAAATTTCGATCTAAGTAACACGTAGCAAGGAAAGCTTATTGTTATAAGACACAAAATGGTGGTTAGTACATAAGCAAAGCGTATAAAAGTATAAAAGTAGAGAAAATATATATTCTTTCTTACCCTGACAGTATATTTAACAAAGGGAGAGGCGAGCTCTTCTTCTTCTTCTGTGATTTGGTTGCCTGAACGAGACCCTTCTGGGAAATCAGTCAACTCCTCCATTTGCCGGTAGGATGGATATGGCTGAATAGACTCATAATTTAGTCTGGAATTGTCTTTCTTTTTGCATTGCTTCATGTGGTTGCCCAGAACTAGATTATACATGGTGGAGTGCAGCATTGTTACTGAAGGAGGTCTGTTAGCCCCTTCCCAATTTGTGACATATGGGTATGGCAAACGTTGGGTACCAGTGTATGTAGTGAGCTCAGGCACTGCGCTCACTCCTCATAGTGGATGCCAGGTGTTTCATACATCCAGCATCCACCTCTATTGGTCGCAACCGTAGCTAGCTTCAATTACCACTGCTAACCACTTAAAAGCCACTGTCAATATCTGACAGTGGCATTTAAGGTGTGCAATCCTGCCGTCAAGCTGTTTTTGGCTCCCATCTTCCGCCCAGGACACAATCTCAAGGTTCCTTTGAGTTTCAATGGCAACCAGGAGGCAGTATGAAGACCCCCTATGGCTGCCATATTTGTACTCTTGGTCTGGGTTTCATAAAAGACCATCATGTTTCCCATATACAGAAAAACTTTTGTATTACAGTATATAAAAAAAGTGATGAAGTGTTTATGCTTTCAACTTCCTTAAGGGAAATTAAAAATAATGTTTTAAAAATTTATATTAAAAAAAAAAAAGAAATAAAAAATTAAAAAATTCCTATCATCCCCCTCTTTTTTCTTCAGCTTAAAAATAAAAAAAATACATATTTTATATCATATCAAAATATTAAATCATTTAACTTGTACTGAAAATGCCCTTAACAAAATAAAATATATGAAAAACACTAAAATTGCCATTTTTTTAGTCACTGCTAGTGATGAGCGAGCACTAAAATGCTCAGATACTCGTTGCTCGGGTCGAGCAAAGAGCCCAATGTAAGTCTATGGGAAACTTGAGCATTTTTCAGGTGGCTCCCCCCGGCGGTCTGCAGAGGGCCTAAAAATTGCCCAAATCGATGGAAACAGTGCTGAAATGACATTGGGACAGCATGGAGAAGACCCCTGGAATCATTTATGACTCCCAGTTCATTCCTGTCAACAACGTTGTTAGAGGTATTATGCCACTTTTACGGACTCACAATAAAACATACCAAAACGAAACCAAAATGGATTTTCCTGGGAAATATGTTAAGGAACATCCTTTCCAGGGTAATGACTTGTATATAAAGCAAAATAAAAACCAAAAACAAAAATGTTCCTCCACACCTTGGGCTATGTTCATACTTAACGTTTTTGATGCGTTTTTGCACTTTTGCATTACTTTCAACCGTGACAAATGCATTCACCAGGAAATGTCATTTTAACATTTTACAACCTTATCTGGCCATATGGTGTGTGAGACATGACCAGACACATCCTGTTTCATTTATGAAGGAGGGACTCTGAAAGTCACAAAGCCTATTTTTATAGGGCCATCAGGCAGCCTTTTCTATTCTTAATGGTCCAGCAGTCGGCCCTCACTATTCTTAGAGAGCCATGAGCCAGCTATGTTTTATTGTTCCCATTACAAAAGAGTGGGTCTCCTATACTGTTATTGCGTATGCAGTGAGTAGCAGGGCTGCCCAAAATTTGGACGCACCCCAATACCACTTTGAAAATTTGGATGCACCCCAATACCCCTTGGAAGAGACTTAGAGGAGGGCCTCCTGAAAACAATGTTCCCATTATTAGGAAGTAGGTCTCCCATTGTGTTTGCCTATGCAGTGAATGCAAGGGTTGCCAAAAATTTGGAGGCACTCCAATGTCCCTTGGAAAAGACGTGGAGGTCAGAGGGCCTCCTGAAAACAATGTTCCCATTATTCGGAAGTGAGTCTCCCATTGTGTTTGCCTGTGCAGTGAATGCAAGGGCTGCCAAAAATTGGGAGGCGCTCCAATGCCCCTTGGAAGAGATGTGGAGGAGGGCCTCATAAAAAAATGTTCCCATTAGAAAAGAGCGGGCCTCCTATACTTGTAAATCCCATGCACTAAGTGTATGGGCTGACAAACATTTACCCGGGGGGTATACATGAACATACTGTATAAAAACATTTTTTACGTGCATCATAAACACCCTTTAAAAAAACTATGTGGGTGTTGCATCACGGACCACGGTCACCCTGGTGATATTGTGGTGGAGGATGATTTGAAGGAGGAGGACAAAAGCAAATAGACAAAATCAGGAAGCATATACCCATGTGTGGGTGTGAAAAGGTGCATGGGAATACACCTCCCAAGAAAAGACACTGGATTTGAGTTTATGTTGCGCTGCTATCATTTGTTGGTGTTGAGAAGTCTGGCCCAATCCAGCCCTTGTTCATTTTTATAAGAGTTAGCCTGTCACTATTTTCAGTTGACAGGCGGATGCGCTTATCAGTTAACTTGACAGAGAAAGGCACCGAAGCACCAGGCTAGAGAAACAGTCAAACACTGAAGTCCAGCACAGCCATAAGGGCGGAGCTGGAATATAAAGGCAGATGGTCTCGTGACCGCAAAACACAAGATGGAAAAAACAAACAGGAGGGTTCTAACAGGTATGCTTCTGAGCTCGCCACCAGGTTCCGTCCATTGTCACACACGACCATGCCTGGCTGTAGGTTCAGCGGTGTGAGCCACAGATCTGCCTGATCTTTCAAAGCTGTCCACAACTCTTCAGCATTGTGCGGTTTGTCACCTAAGCATATTAGCTTCAGCACAGCCTGTTGCCGCTTGGCCGAGGCATTGCCTCAGTGCTTTCAGCTTGTGACTGTTCTGGTCATTTCGGAGATGGAGGCTGAAGAGGAGTAGGAGGCTGAGGAGGATTAGGTGCAGGAGCTGAAGACCATAGGGGCAACCCTGATTGACCGAGGGCCCGCAATCCTTGGCGTCGGTAGGACATGCTCCGTCCCAAGGTCCGACTGAGTCCCAACTTCCACTATGTTAACCCAGTGTGCTGTCAGTGAGATGTACCGTCCCTGCCAACAAGCACTTGTCCTCGTGTTCGTGGTTAGGTGGACTTTCCCGGTAACTGTGTTGTTGAGGGCACGGCTATTGTTTTGGGACACGTGCTTGTGTTATGGGGGGCGGCACACCGGGAGAAATAGTTGCAGCTGGGGACCGAGAACTGAGGGATGGCCGCTGCCATCAGGATGCAGGAATGCTTCCGTCTCCATGAGCCTAAAAGGCAACATTTCGAGCGCAAGCAGTCATGAAATGTGAGAATTTAGTAGTGTGGCCTGTGGGGCGTTGGCTGCGTATTTGCACTTGCGTTCCAAGGACTGGGGTATGGACAACTGAACTCTGCACTGGGACAAGGACGTGGATGTTCTTCCTATTGCTGCTACTTGAGAGTGTACAATGACAGGTGCAGCGCAGGAGGCATCTTCGCATGCACTATGGACACGGGATTTGCGTGCATGCACAACAGCAAAAGAAGAAATGGTGCCACCTGCAGAAACTGTTCCTGGACTCTGGGGTTTGGCCCACAAAGTCGGGTGCTTTGCTGCCATATGTCTGATCATGCTGGTGGTGGTCAGTGGTAGGTGGTGCAAATGGCCTTTTTGGGGTTATCGGCAGAGTCTTTAAAAACAACCAGACTCGGGAAGACCTAAGAGTTGTACTGGCAACTTCCTTCGTGTTGGGGGAACGGTTGCCTGCCTTCTGTCTGTGGCCACCACACTGCTTCTTCCTGCCTTTTGGGGTGCTCTGCCTCCCCCCCCCCCCGTGTGCTGCTTTCCTCACTTTGCATTTCCTTCTTCCAGGTTGGTTCAGTTACTATATCATCCACCACCTCGTCTTCCACTTCTGCACCCTGGTCCTCCTCCTAACTTTCTGGCAATTGTGTCTCATCATCGTCCACCTCTTGCGACACTTTCCCACCGTCACCTTCGTGTGACTATGGCTGCTCAAATATTTGGGCATTGCTTCATGCGATCTCTTCTTGCTTCGCTTCAAGTGGATAGGGCGAGAGGCCCGAATCTATAAATGGAAAAGTCAACAGCTCTTCAGAGTGTCCAAGTGTGGGATCATTTGTCTCTGGGCACTCGGCATGGTGGGAGGAAGGAGGATCAGGTTGAGGAATATGCGTTTCAGACTCATGGCTACTCAGACTTGACTGAAAGACAGGGTGGTTGTGGTGGCTAAGTGACTGGAAGCATTATCCGCTATCCAACCAACAACCTTTTGACACTGCTATGGGTTCAATAGTGGAGTGCTGTGGTCCCCTAGAAATTGGGACAGGAAGGTCGGGCGAGAAGATGTTGGTGTTTGTTGTGGTACAATTTCAGCTTGCCCACGGCCTTGGCCTCAGCCTCTGCAGTTCCCCATCCCTTGCCACATGCCTTGCCCATTTTAAATGGAGGACAATATCTTCCACGCTCACTACAAATGACTGAATTTGGAGCGAACTTATATGTGATCCGTGTGATGGAGAAACCACAGTTTTAAATACCTGGCCTGCAGGTAACTATTTTGAACAGCAATTTGGTGTCAATTGCTTCACTTACACACTGAAACAAATTTTTAATGGAGGTCAGAAATGGCAGTATTTTCTGAAAACGTATATGTGATCCGTGTGACGGAGAAAACACAGTTTTAAATACCTGGCCAGTAGGTAACTATTTTGAACAGCAAACTGGTGTCAAAAACTTCGCTGACACAGTGAAAAAAAATTTGAATGGAGGCCAAAAATGGCAGTATTTTCTGAAAATGTACACTACTGTTCAAAAGTTTGGGGTCACCCAGACAATTTTGTGTTTTCCATGAAAACTCATACTTTTATTTATCTAATGAGTTGCACAATGAATAGAAAATATAGTCCAGACATTGACAAGGTTAGAAATGATGATTTTTATTTGAAAGAATAATTTTCTCCTTCAAACTTTGCTTTTGTCAAAGAATGCTTTCTTTGCAGAAATTACAGCATTGCAGACCTTTGGCATTCTAGCTGTTAATTTGCTGAGGTAATCTTGAGAAATTTCACCCCATGCTTCCTGAAGCCCCTCCCACAAGTTGGATTGGCTTGATGGGCACTTTTTGCGTACCATGCGGTCAAGCTGCTCCCACAACAGCTCAATGGGGTTGAGATCTGGTGACTGCACTGGCCACTCCATTACAGATAGAATATCAGCTGCCTGCTTCTTCCCTAAATAGTTCATTTATAATTTGGAGGTGTGCTTTGGGTAATTGTCCTGTTGTAGGATGAAATTAGCTCCAATCAAGAGCTATCCACAGGATATGGCAAGGCGTTGCAAAATGGAATGATAGCCTTCCTTATTCAAAATTCCATTTACCTTGTACAAATCTCCCACTTTACCGGCACCAAAGCAACCCCAGACCATCACATTACCTCCACCATGCTTGACAGATGGCGTCAGTCACTCTTCCAGCATCTTTTCAGTTGTTCTGCGTCTCACAAATTTTCTTTTGTGTGATCCAAACACCTCAAACTTTGATTCGTCTGTTCATAAAACTTTTTTCCCATCTTCCTCTGTCCAATGTCTGTGTTCTTTTTTCCATATTAATCTTTTCCTTTTTATTAGCCAGTCTCAGATATGGCTTTTTCTTTGCCACTTTGCCCTGAAGGCCAGCATCCCTGAGTCGCCTCTTCACTGTAGATGTTGATATTGGCGTTTTGCGTGTACTATTTAATGAAGTTGCCAGTTGAGGAGCTGTGAGGCGTCGATTTCTCAAACTAGAGACTCTAATGTCCTTGTCTTGTTGCTCAGTTGTTCAGCGCGGCCTCCCACTTCTCTTTCTACTCTGGTTAGAGCCTGTTTGTGCTCTCCTCTGAAGGGAGTAGTACACACCGTTGTAGGAAATCTTCAGTTTCTTGGCAATTTCTCGCTTGGAATAGCCTTCATTTCTAAGAACAAGAATAGACTGTCCAGTTTCACATGAAAGTTCTCTTTTTCTGGCCATTTTGAGAGTTTCATAGAACAAACAAATGTAATTCTCCAGATTCTCAACTAGCTCAAAGGTCAATTTTATAGATTCTCAAATCAGCCTAACCGTTTTCAGATGGTCTAACATACTTGTGCAAGGGTTTTCTAGGGTTTTCTAAACATCCATTAGCCTTCTTACACAGTTAGCAAACACAATGTACCATTAAAACACTGGAGTGGTGGTTGTTGGAAATGGGCCTTTATACATGTAGATCTTGCAATAAAAACAAGACATTTGCAGCTAGAATAGTCATTTACCACATTAACAATGTATAGAGTGTATTTCTGATTCATTTAATGTTAGTTTCATTGAAAAAAAAAGTGCTTTTCTTTCCAAAATATTTAAATTTCTAAATGACCCAAAACTTTTGAATGGCAGTTACATATAGTTACATAGTTTATAAGGCCGAAAAAAGACAAGCGTCCATCCAGTTCAGCCTATTTCTTGTGCACTGCAGCTATTCCGCAGCGTTGATCTAGGGGAAGGCAAAAAAAACCCATGCGGTATAGGCCAATTTACATCATTGAGGAAAAATTCACTTCCCGACACCAATCTGGCAGTCAAATTAAATCCCTGGATTAATTAACTATCACTAAGCATAAGATGTAATTTTATTGTTATCAAGAAAGACATCCAGGCCTCTCTTGAACTCATTAATAGTGTTGAGCCACCCCCGTAGTGTTCGGGTTCGGTTCGGTTCGTCGAACACCGGGATGTTCGAGGAACTGTTCGTCGAACTGTTCGTCGAACACCTTAGAACACCGTCGAACACCGTTAAAACCAATGGCAGGCAAACAAAAACATATAGAAACACATAGAAAACACCTGCAAAGGTGTCCAAAAGCTGACAAACTGCTCAGAAGACACTCTCTTTAAAAAAGCCGGCCGGCAAATTCAGCAGCGGCATACACCGGTACCCGACAATTTAGACAAGAAGGAATAGAGCATCACACATAGATTAGATAGATAGAAACATGTCAGTCACACATATAAGAAGCACAGTGACAGTGTTGGTTACTGCACTTGTCATTTAGTGTAAAGGATTTATTAAAAAAAATATTAGTGTTTTCATGCACCGTCTCTTTAAAAAAGCCGGCCGGCAATTCAGCAGCGGTACCCGACAATTTAGAACAGAAAGAATAGAGCTTCACACATAGATTAGATAGATAGAAACATGTCAGTCACATATATAATAAGTACAGTGATAGTGTTGCTTACTGTACTTGTCATTTAGTGTAAAGGATTTATTTAAAAAAATAATAGTGTTTTCATGCACTGTCTCTTTAAAAAGCCGGCCGGCAATTCAGCAGCGGTACCCGACAATTTAGAACAGAAAGATAGAGCATCACACATAGATTAGATAGATAGAAACATGTCAGTCACATATATATGAAGTACAGTGATAGTGTTGGTTACTGTACTTGTCATTTAGTATTAAAATAAAGGATTTATTATTTAAAAAATTGGCGTGGGGTTCCCCTTAATTTTAGGCTCTAGCGGAGGTTAAGCAGATGGCTGGGGCAGATGTTTGAAGCCTGGGAAGGGGGTAATACCCACGGAGCTTCCCAGGCTACTAATATCAGCCCCCAGCTGAATACATAGCCTTTACTAGCTATTAAAATGCGGGACCCCCCCAAAAAAATGACGTGGGGTCCCCCCTAATTTACTAGCTAGCAAAGGCTAGGCAGACAGCTGGGGGCTGATATTAATAGCCCAGGAAGGGAGCCATGAATATTGGCCCCCTCCCAGGCTAGAAACACCAGCCGTCAGCCGCCCCAGAAATGGCGCATTCATAGGATGCGCCAATTCTGGCACTTAGCCTCGCTCTTCCACGCTGCCCTGGTGCGGTGGCAGGGGGTAATAGGGTTGGGGTTGATGTCAGCTTATAATGCCAGCTGACATCAAGCCCAGGTTAGTAATGGAGAGGCGTCTATAAGACACCCCCATTACTAACCCCATAGTCAAAGTTAAAAAAAACACAAACACCCAGAATAAAGTCCTTTAATTGAAATAAAGACACAATCCTTTATTGTTCTAAATTAAACCATACTTACCATCACGCACATTCCAGCTGAAGCCAACGATCTCCTGCAATAAAAGAAAAATAATAAAGCAACCTCATCCTTACCTTTCCATGGTTCCCACGACAGCTTCAGCTCTGCTACATCGAGATGACAGGCTGGACCGCAGCAGAACGCTGCCATCCAGCCTGTCATCCCGCAGACACTGAGAAGCGCAGGCTTGCTTGCGCTGCTCAGCGTCTCTCTGTGACGACATCCAGATGAGCCGAGTTCATGTCCAATAAACTCGGCTCACCTCATGCACGTCACTGACAGCGTGGGAAAATTCTCACGCTGAAGCGCTGATTGCAGGAGAATTTTCCCACGCTGTCAGTGACGTGCAGGAGGTGAGCTGAGTTCATTGGACATGAGCTCACCTCATGCACATCACTGACAGCGTGGGAGAATTCTCCTGCACTCAGCACTTCAGCGTGAGAATTTTCCCACGCTGTCAGTGACGTGCATGAGGTGAGCCGAGTTCATTGGACATGACCTCGGCTCATCTGGATGCCGTCACAGCGAGACAGTGAGGAGCGCAAGCATGCCTGCGCTTCTCAGTGTCTGCGGGATGACAGACTGGATGGCAGCGTTCTGCTGCGGTCCAGCCAGTCATCTCGATGTAGCAGAGCTGAAGCTGTCGTGGGAACCATGGAAAGGTAAGGATGAGGTTGGTTTATTATTTTTCTTTTATTGCAGGAGATCGTTGGCTTCAGCTGGAATGGGTGTGATGGAAGTATGGTTTAATTTAGAACAATAAAGAATTGTGTCTTTATTTCAATTAAAGGACTTTATTCTGGGTGTTGTGTTTTTTTTAAATACTTTACTAGAAATTCATGGCGGTCATGTCTAATACTGGCGTGACCCCATGAATTTTGGGCTTGGGGCCAGCTGATAATACCAAGCTGGCCCTAACCCCTTTATTACCCAGTGAGCCACCGCACCAGGGCCCTGGATGAGTTGGGTACAGCGCCAGAAGATGGCGCTTCTATGAACGCGCCATTTTCCGGGGTGGCTGCGGACTGCAATTTGTAGCGGGGGGGGGGGGCCCAGAAAGCTTGGGCCTCCCTGCGCTGCAGATTCCAGCCCCCAGCTGCCTAGTTGTACCTGGCTGGACACAAAAATAGGGCGAAGCCCCACGTACTTTTTTTTTAATTATTTCATGAAATTCATGAAATAATTAAGAAAAAAGGCCTTCCCTATATTGTTGTGTCCGGCCATTTACAAATAGGCAGCTGGTGGTTCGGGGCAGCCCGTTCCTGCCTGCTGTACCTGGCTGGACACAAATATAGTGCGAAGCCCCACTTCAATTTTTTTTAATTATTTCATGAAATTCATGAAATAATTAAGAAAAAAAGGGCTTCCCTATATTGTTGTGTCCGGCCAGGTACAAATAGGCAGCTGGTGGATGGGGGCAGCCCGTTCCTGCCTGCTGTACCTGGCTGGACACAAATATAGTGCGAAGCCCCACTTCAATTTTTTTTAAATTATTTCAGGAAATTCATGAAATAATTTAAAAAAAATTGACGTGGGGCTTCGCACTATATTTGTGTCCAGCCAGGTACAGCAGGCAGGAACGGGCTGCCCCCAACCACCAGCTGCCTATTTGTACCTGGCCGGACACAACAATATAGGGAAGCCCTTTTTTTCTTAATTATTTCATGAAATAATTTAAAGAAAATTGACGTGGGGCTTCGCCCTGTTTTTGTGTCCAGCCAGGTACAACTAGGCAGCTGGGGGCTGGAATCCGCAGCGCAGGGAGGCCCAAGCTTTCTGGGCCACCCCCGCTGCAAATTGCAGTCCGCAGCCACCCCGGAAAATGGCGCGTTCATAGAAGCGCCATCTTCTGGCGCTGTACCCAACTCATCCAGGGCCCTGATGCGGTGGCTCACTGGGTAATAAAGGGGTTAGGGCCAGCTTGGCATTATCAGCTGGCCCTAAGCCCGAAATTCATGGGGTCACGCCAATATTAGACATGACCACCATGAATTTCTAGTAAAGTATTTAAAAAAAACACAACACCCAGAAAAAAGTCCTTTAATTGAAATAAACACACAATTCTTTATTGTTCAAAATTAAACCATACTTACCATCACGCCCATTCCAGCTGAAGCCAACGATCTCCTGAAATAAAAGAAAAATAATAAAGCAACATCATCCTTACCTTTCCATTGTTCCCATGACAGCTTCAGCTCTGCTACATCGAGATGACAGGCTGGACCGCAGCAGAACGCTGCCATCCAGCCTGTCATCCCGCAGACACTGAGAAGCGCAGGCTTGCTTGCGCTCCACAGTGTCTCTCTGTGAGGGCATCCAGATGAGCCGAGTTAATGTCCAATGAACTCGGCTCACCTCATGCACGTCACTGACAGCGTGGGAAAATTCTCCTGCACTCAGCGCTTCAGCGTGGGAGAATTCTCACACTGAAGCGCTGAGTGCAGGAGAATTCTCCCACGCTGTCAGTGATGTGCAGGAGGTGAGCTGAGTTCATTGGACATGAGCTCACCTTATGCACGTCACTGACAGCGTGGGAAAATTCTCCTGCACTCAGCGCTTCAGCGTGGGAGAATTCTCACGCTGAAGCGCTGAGGGCAGGAGAATTCTCCCACGCTGTCAGTGACGTGCATGAGGTGAGCCGAGTTCATTGGACATGAACTCGGCTCATCTGGATGTCGTCACAGAGAGACGCTGAGCAGCGCAAGCAAGCCTGCGCTTCTCAGTGTCTGCGGGATGAGAGGCTGGATGGCAGCGTTCTGCTGCGGTCCAGCCTGTCATCTCGATGTAGCAGAGCTGAAGCTGTCGTGGGAACCATGGAAAGGTAAGGATGAGGTTTCTTTATTATTTTTCTTTTATTGCAGGAGATCGTTGGCTTCAGCTGGAATGGGCGTGACGGTAAGTATGGTTTAATTTAGAACAATAAAGGATTGTGTCTTTATTTCAATTAAAGGACTTTATTCTGGGTGTTTGTGTTTTTTTTAACTTTGACTATGGGGTTAGTAATGGGGGTGTCTTATAGACGCCTCTCCATTACTAACCTGGGCTTGATGTCAGCTGGCATTATAAGCTGACATCAACCCCAACCCTATTACCCCCTGCCACCGCACCAGGGCAGCGTGGAAGAGCGAGGCTAAGTGCCAGAATTGGTGCATCCTATGAATGCGCCATTTCTGGGGCGGCTGACGGCTGGTGTTTCTAGCCTGGGAGGGGGCCAATATTCATGGCTCCCTTCCTGGGCTATTAATATCAGCCCCCAGCTGTCTGCCTAGCCTTTGCTAGCTATTAAATTAGGGGGGACCCCACGTCATTTTTTTTGGGGGGTCCCCCATTTTAATAGCTAGTAAAGGCTATGTATTCAGCTGGGGGCTGATATTAGTAGCCTGGGAAGCTCCGTGGGTATTACCCCCTTCCCAGGCTTCAAACATCTGCCCCAGCCGTCTGCTTAACCTCCGCTAGAGCCTAAAATTAAGGGGAACCCCACGCCAATTTTTTTAATAATAAATCCTTTGTTTTAATACTAAATGACAAGTACAGTAACCAACACTATCATTGTACTTCATATATATGTGACTGACATGTTTCTATCTATCTAATCTATGTGTGAAGCTCTATTCTGTCTGTTATAAATTGTCGGGTACCGCTGCTGAATTGCCGGCCGCCTTTTTTAAAGAGACGGTGCATGAAAACACTATTATTTTTTTTGATAAATCCTTTACGCTAAATGACAAGTACAGTAAGCAGCACTGTCACTGTACTTCATATATATGTGACTGACATGTTTCTATCTATCTAATCTATGTGTGATTCTCTATTCTTTCTATTCTAAATTGTCGGGTACCGCTGCTGAATTGCCGGCCGGCTTTTTTAAAGAGACGGTGCATGAAAACACTATTATTTTTTTTGATAAATCCTTTATGCTAAATGACAAGTACAGTAAGCAGCACTTTCACTGTACTTCGTATATATGTGGCTGACATGTTTATATCTATCTAATCTATGTGTGAAGCTCTATTCTTTCGGTTCTAAATTGTCGGGTACAGGTGTATGCCGCTGCTGAATTGCCGGCTTTTCATGTTTCACTGTTGGCACTGTTCCCATCGATTTGGGCAATCACTGTAATGCCACAACCACCATGGCTGTGGCATTACAGTGAGTGGCAGACAATCCCTGCATGATTGGTGCTCTAAATAGCGCCAGACATGCAGGACACGCTTTTGGTGCACGAACAGTTATCGAACATAACCTCGAACAGCCGAATTTTTTGCAAATCGTTCGGGTTCGTCGAACAACTCGAACACCGCCCAAAACAGCTCGAATTTGAGATTGGCGAACAGTTCTAGTCGAACACCGCTCATCTCTACTCATTAAGTGAGTTGGACATCACCACTTCCTCTCCCAGAGAGTTCCAGAGTCTCACGGCTCTGACCATAAAGAATCCCCTTCTATGCTGGTGCAGGAACCTCCTTTCATCCAGATGCATAGTGTGCCCCCTCGTCTTTGTCACCATCCTTGGTATAAACAGGTCATGGGAGAGATCTCTGTACTGCCCCCTGATGTATTTATACATGTTTATGAGGTCTCCCCTAAGCCTTCTCTTTTCCAATGTAAATAGGCCTAATTTTGTCAACCTCTCTGGGTATTCTAGTCCCTCCATTCCCTTTATTACCTTAGTCGCCCTCCTTTGTACCCTCTCTAGCTCCAATATGTCTTTTCTGAGCACCGGAGCCCAGAACTGTGCACAATATTCTAAGTGCGGCCTTACCAGCGCTTTATACAGAGGAAGAACAATGTTCTCATCATATGCCCCTATTCCTCTTCTGATGCATGCCATGACTCTATTTGCCTTTGCAGCTGCTGCCTGACCCCGGGCACTCCAATTTAATTTGCTGTTAACCAAGACGCCCAGGTCCTTCTCCATGTCAGATTTCCCCAACGGTTTCCCATTTAATATGTATGGGTGATTGCTGTTTTTCTTTCCCATGTGCATGACCTTACATTTATCGGCATTGAACCCCATTTGCCATTTTTTGGCCCAACTCTCCAATTTATCTAAATCCTCCTGTAGCTGTGCCCTATCCTCATCTGTATTAACTACTTTACAAAGTTTAGTATCATCTGCAAATATTGCTATTTTACTATGCCACCCTTCCACTAGATCATTAATAAATATATTAAATAATATAGGGCCCAAGACAGACCCTTGAGGCACCCCGCTAGTAACCCTGACGCACCCTGAGCTTACTCCATTGATAACCACCCTCTGCTTTCTATCACTCAGCCAGCTATTTACCCACTTGCACATATTATCCCCCAGACCAAGCATTCTCATTTTATATACCAACCTTTTGTGTGGCACGGTATCAAACGCTTTGGAGAAGTCAAGGTATACAACATCCACTGACTCTCCCCGGTCCAGCTGTGAGCTCACCTCCTCGTAGAAGGCCATCAGGTTTGTTTGGCAGGAGCGATCCCTCATGAATCCATGTTGATATGGAGTTAGACAGTTATTATCATTAAGATATTCTACAATAGCATCTCTAAGAAATCCTTCAAACAATTTACCCACAACAGACGTTAAGCTTACTGGTCTATACTTCCCAGGGTCACTTTTAGACCCCTTTTTGAATATTGGTACCACATTTACTTGGCGCCAGTCTAGTGGGACAGTCCCTGTCCATAAAGAGTGCTTGAATATAAGATACAGCGGCCTGTCTATCACATTACTTAATTCTTTTAGTACCCGGGGGTGTATGTCATCTGGGCCTGGTGACTTGTCTATTTTGATATTATTTAGGCGTTTCTGAACTTCCTCCTGGGTTAGGTGGGTGATATTTAGCGGAGGGTTTACTTTATCACTCTGCATTTCCTCCGATAAATTGTTTTCTTTTGTGAAAACAGTGGAGAAGAAGCTATTGAGTAGGTTTGCTTTACCCTCATCGCCCTCTATGATTTTACCCAGGTTATTTTTCAATGGGCCAACTCCATCAGTTTTAATCCTTTTACTGTTTATATAGTTAAAGAACAGTTTGGGATTCGTTTTACTTTCCTTGGCAATTAGTCTCTCTGTCTCCTCTTTTGCTATTCTTATTTGTTTCTTACAGATTTAGTTTTTTTCCCTATAAGATATTAGCGCTTCCTCGTTGCCTTCTTGTTTAAATTTACCGAAAGCCCTTTTTTTGTTTTTCATTGCCGTCTTGACTTCCTTATTTAGCTACATTGGCTTCCTCCTATTCCTAGTCCTTTTATTCCCATAAGGAATGTACCTTCTACAGTGACTATGTAGGACTGTTTTGAAAATTTCCCATTTTCTCTCTGTGCTCCTATTACTGAAGATACTATCCCAGTCTATAAGGTGAAGGGCATCTCTTAGCTGATCAAACTTTGTCCTCCTGAAGTTCAGTGTTTTTGTGACTCCCTTGCTGGGCACCCTACTGAAGCACATGTGGAATTGTATAATGTTGTGGTCACTATTTCCCAGGTGCCCCCCGACCTGCACCTCAGTTATCCTGTCTGGCCTGTTAGTTAATATTAAGTCTAAAAGGGCCGTCCCTCTAGTTGGTTCCTGCACAAGTTGTGACAAATAGTTGTCTTTGATAGTTGACCGAAACCTGTTTCCTTTCTGAGATCTACAGCTTTCGGTTTCCCAGTCTATATCGGGGTAGTTGAAGTCCCCCATAATAATCACCTCGTTATTTTTTGCTACTTCGTCTATTTGTCTCATTAATAGACTTTCCGTGGCTTCTGCTATATTTGGTGGTTTATAACAGACTCCTATGATAATTTTATTATTGTTTTTTGCCCCATGTATCTCCACCCATAAGGACTCGACCTCCTCATTTCCCTCCCATACATCCTCCCGTATTGTAGGCTTTAGACACGTCTTTACATATAGACAGACTCCACCCCCTTTCCGATTTCTTCGATCCCTTCTAAACAGTCTGTAACCCTGTAAGTTAACTGCCCAGTCATAGCTTTCATCTAACCATGTCTCGGTTATTCCCACTATGTCATAGTTACCTGTAGATATTTCTGCTTCCAGTTCATCCATCTTGTTTGTCAGGCTTCTGGCATTTGCTAGCACGCAGTTTACACGATTTTGTTTTGTTCCAATCTTCCCCCTGTGGATTGTATTACAAATTTTCTTACCTCCCTTCCAAGTATCTTGTCTTGGACCTTCTTTGTCGCACTTCATATCTTTCATTAGTATGTTCTCTGGTTTCATGTTCGTGTCCGGCGTTTTTCTTCCCATCCCCTCTTCTTCTAGTTTAACGCCCTCCTGATGAGTGTTGCGTGTCTCCTGGCGAATGTGTGTTTCCCGGGTTTGTTGAGGTGTAGTCCGTCTCTGGCAAGGAGTCCGTTATAGAGGTAATTCACACCGCGGTCCAGGAATCCAAATCCTTGTTGTCTGCACCATCGTCTCAGCCAGTTGTTCACATCAAGGATCCTGTTCCATCTCCTGATGCCATGCCCGTCTACTGGAAGGATAGAAGAAAAAACTACCTGCGCATCCAGTTCTTTTACTTTCTTCCCCAATGCTTCAAAGTCCTTGCAGATTGTGGGTAGGTCCTTCCTTGCCGTGTCATTGGTGCCAACATGTATCAGAAGAAATGGGTGGACATCCTTGGAACTGATGAGCTTCGGTATCCTATCGGTAACATCCTTGATCTTCGCACCTGGGAGGCAGCATACTTCTCTTGCGGTTATGTCCGGTCTGCAGATAGCTGCTTCTGTTCCTCTCAGTAGTGAGTCTCCCACCACCACCATAGTGTATATGTGATCCATGTGATGGAGAAAACACAGTTTTTAATAGCTGGATTTTTAGTGCTGCAATATGGAAAGGACCTGGCTGTATTCTGCAGTGCCAACAAGCAAATGGCGCAGAAAAACTGTGTTCTCTGGATTGCTTTTTAAGCAAGTAATGAGGATTAAGATCCAAAATAAAGTATTCCTGGCCCCTGAGACCTGGGCCTTTGTCTAGAAGTATCTAACAGCAGCAGAAGGCAGAAATGGAATGGAGCCTCTAGTGCTATATGACTGCAGTCTGCTATATACACTGCCTGCCTGCCTATATACACTGCCTGCCTGCCTATATACACTGCCTACCTGATATCTCTGCAGATGGATTAGTCCTCAGAAGGACTGTTTGTTAAGATGGATATGTGTAATGTACTTGTTTTCGCCCTACTCTACCTAATACACAAGCAAATCTCTCCCTAGCTCAGCAGCACCTCTCCTTACTCTGCCTGATTTCAGAGTGACTGTGACGAGCACAGCAGCGACAGGTCTGATATAGACCTGATGATGCTTTTTGGCCAGCCAATCACTGTAATGCCACAACCACCATGACTGCGGCATTACCATGAGTGGCAGGCAATCCCTGCATGTTGATTGGCGCTCTAAAGAGCGCCAAACATGCAGGGAGGGGACCCGAGCATCCGCCCGAGCATCTCGCTAGTACTCGGCGAGCTCCGAGCATCTCGAGTACTGAGGTGCTCGGGCGAGTACCGAGTACTTGCGAGTATGCTCGCTCATCACTAGTCACTGCACCTGTCCCAAAAATACGTGGAAACACAAAATGGGTCCAATAAAAACTACATTTTTCCTTGCAAGAAACGCCTGACAAAGATCCATCAACGAAAAAATGAAAACATTAAGGGTCACAGAAAATCGCAACAGAAACCAATTTTTTTTTTACAAATGTTTTACTTTTTTTACATAAAAGAAAAGCTTTTTAAGCTTGAAATCACGGCGAGTCTACAGAACTAAAAAATCATTTTTGTCAGGTTATTGGAACGCCACAAAAACAAATCTCAAAATTTATAGAAAAATTTCTTCACCATTTCACTGCCCTTGGAATTTTTTCCTGTATTTTACTACATTATATGGAACAATGAATGGTGTCCTTCAAAACCACAACTCATCCTGCAAAAAAGAAGCCATCGTATGGCTGTGTCGACAGACAAATAAAAAAGTTATAGCTCCTTAAATAAGGGGAGGAACAAAAGAATCCATAAATAATGAACAAATAGCTAAACTATAAAGGGATTGAATGTTGACTGTCATAGACCAATGATTTCCAAAATTTTTCAGCCAAGTACACTCTCCCTAAATAAAAGATAAGGCTGAGAACACACCATGCGCTGCCTCCTGAAAGAACAGCAGGAGGACTATTTTGTCAGTACCATTTAGCGGGACCACAGATTGAGACCTGACTGTTAGTTGTAGACCCATTGGACCAAACTATGGCTAAGACAAAAGACTAAAATTTCCTTCATCGAAAATGCAAGGCGATGTTTATGTTAGTTAGACAACTCCGATCCAGCCATTGAGACCAATAAACATCACATTCAAGGCTAATCGCAATGTAGACCTTGTCCTGTTCATCATCTAGGTTGTAGACTCATTGAACACAACTATGGCAAAGACTTTGGCCCTAATTAAAATATTTGCGTTTTTCCTTTTTTGTTTTGAGGTAATTGTTGCTGTTTTATGCCACAAATTCTTCAAAATGGTGCACACGGCTCATGAATATGGCACAGAGTCAAAAATGGTCTTGAAATGATTTTGTGACTTTTTAGCGCAAAAAAGTCACAAATTTTGTAAAACCGCGACAAAATATTAGTGTACTCAAAAATACACCAGAGGGAAGGGGTGACCGAAGTAAAGTTGCACCAAATTTTATGACTTTTTCAAAAGCTGCAATTGATGAATCAGGCGAAAACATTTGGGATCGCTAACCTCCCCCCACAAATCATAAAACAATCATACAAAAAAGTAATAACAGGTGAGCACATATAAAATAAGCATAAAAAAGCACAAATAAAACAATGAATTGGGTGCAAATTTAAAAAAATAGCATAATACACTCAAAACTAATGACAGGCAGTTAAAGGGAGTCTGTCACCCTCAAGACGCCTATTAAACGCCTATTAAACCACTCACACGGGTATTTAGAGGAATTAGTCCCTATAACAATTACACTTGACGTATTTATTTTTGTGGTTTAGCTGCCAGAAAAATGATTGTTTGCAGGTGAGGGGCCCTTAACGCACTTGTGAAATGCCTCTTTGTGTGTAATGACTCTTTGTGTAATGCCTCTTTACTTTGCATACTGATCACTTTGTTATATATCTTGATAGACAGTGCTCTGCCTCCTCACATAGACACTGCAGGAGCCCAGCCGTACTCCATGTCAGTGTGCTCTCTCATTATCCTGTCTGCAGCAATTACCGCAGGCTCTAGTACAGACAGGAGTAGAGATGAGCGGTGTTCGACTCGAACCGTTCGCCAATCTCAAATTCGAGCTGTTTTGGGCGATGTTCGATAACTGTTCGTGCACCAAAATCATAACTGGATTTTTTCTCAGTAATGCTGAAAATTAATGTTAATACGCATTTTGGGTGTACAGCGGGGTGGGGGGAGGGGCAGGGGATGGATCTCTGCAGGAATAATGAAGATCTCCATTTTTTTTTCTCTTTCCCGCATTTACAGTGGGGAGGTGCAATCTGTCAGCCTATCAGCAGCGCACACACGGAGCGAACTGCTTTTTTTCACACAAGCAAGGGCATGTGTCATTGGCAGTGTATGTCACATGTCCTTGCCCTATAAGACCCAGCCATTTTCCCCGTCGCCGTAATTGAAGTCCTTTTCAGGGCTAGGTTACATCAGTTCCTATCAATTTTTGCCAGGCAGGTCTGTGCCAGTGCTGTGCAAGTTTTTTTCACAGCATTTGGCTAAATCTAGCAAAGCAAATTCTTTTTGTCCTCTTGCAGTGTGTGTTACTCAGAGGAGTAGCCTATCTGTGTTGCAAGCTACACCACCTGTGTATAGAATACAATTTTTTTTACTGTACCTAGTGAAGTAAAACCTTTTGGGCATAGCATAATTCTATTAGTCCATCTATATTAACCTCCACCAGGTTGCAAATTCAAAATAATTTTTATCTGCATATAGCTCTGAAAAAATATTTGGGCTTCGGCTTGTAGCAGTGTGTGGGACTTGTTCTATTAGTCCATCTATACTAACCTCCACCAGGTTGCAAATTCAATATAATTTTTATCTGCATCTAGCTCTGAAAGAATATTTCGGCTTGTAGCAGAATGTGGGACTTGTTCTATTAGTCCATCTATAATAAACTCCACAAGGTTGGAAATTCAAAATAATTTTTATCTGCATCTAGCTCTGACAAAATATTTGGGCTATTATCTGCATCTAACCCAGCCAATACTTTTGGGCTAATACCACAGTTTGGCCACTCAGCTCTGCTCAGTTCCCATCCATTGTTTTTTGTGCAAACAACTCCAGAGTTGTGAATTAGTTAACCACCAAAATGAGTGGAAAAAGGCCTGCTGGTGGTGGAAAGGGGAATAGGCGTGTTGGGAAGGGAAAAAAAGGTTGTGTCCGTGGGGTAGGTGTTAAAGCAACAGTAACATCTGCAGAAGAAAGACCATCTTCCAGCCAAACTAAGATGTCTACTTCTTTTAGCGGACAATGTGATAAGATCCCTTTCTTACGGCCACGCCAATCGCTACAAATTCCAGATGAGGCACAAAAACAGCAGGTGCTTCAATGGATATCAAGTGCTCCTTAAGTGGGCTGTCCTCCACCTCAACTTCAACATCACAAATACTCCAGTCCTCAGAGGTGTCACCCCAATCGCACTTGCTTCCTCACAGCTCCCAAGTCTCCAGCTGCCCATCTGAGTATGGGGTAGAACAGATGGTTGAGACTGCAGAGCTGTTTACTCATACTATAGCCTGGGAATCAGAGGTTGGCTCCAGAGCTTCTGTGAATCCAGACGAGGAAATGATCTGCACTGTTGCCCAGAATCTTTATGAGTCGGATCCAGGACCAGACACAGAAGGTCCTGACCATAATGTAGACCCTCGTTCCAAAACTGTAACTCCTGTTGGTGGAGACAATGAGGAAGATGATGATGAGACTCAAATACCTGATTGGAGCGACAACTTTAGTTTTTTGTCAGGGCAGGAACAGGTTGGCTCTGAGGACGACGGGTGTGATAACACACAGGGTGATGATGACGAGGTTGGAGATCCCACTTACTGTCAACCCAGAGTCAGCCAAGAGATGAGGTCAGCAGAGGAGGTGGAGGAGGATGCTAGCAACGACGAGGTCAGGTTGCGCCTTCCTGGACAGAGATGTAGTACTGGAAGCACGTCAACAACTGCATCCTCAAACACAACTCTGCCTCTGACCACAAGTTGTGGTGGCTCTTCAGGTCGCATGGGTGCTAAGCCTTGTATAGCCTGGGCATTTTTTCAGATCGATAAAGATGACCCAACTCGTGTTATCTGTAACATTTGTAAGGCAAAAGCTAAGTAGAGGCCAAAAAATACATAGTTTGAGTACTTCATGCATGAACCGGCACATGGATATGAAGCATAAGTTGCAGTGGGAAGCTCACTGTGCTACAATGAGGCCTAGCCGGCCGGGCCAACCGCCGTCTGCCACATCTTGTGCACCCGCGGCCTCTTCATCCTCTGTGACTGGGGGGACAGCAGTCACACCTGTTTTGGGACGCAGACCTGCCACCCCTTTACCCACAACAGCCAGCGTGATTGGCAGGTCATCATTTTCTTTGGAGGTGGAAACACCAGCTGGTGTTCAGCGCTGTCTGACATCGATAGCACCACCTTTGGATCAAGGCAACCTAACCTGTCCGCCTGCATCTTCCTCACAGACCGGCAGTTTGCCGGGGACACCCTTCTCAACCCCGTCTAAGCACAACAGCCAGCCCTCGGTCCCTCAGACGTGGTCAAGTAAAAGACCATTTCCTCCTAGCCATGAGGAAGCTAAGAGGTTGAATTTCACCATCTGCAAGCTCTTGGCTACAGAAATGCTTCCTTTCTGCCTGGTGGACACAGAGGATTTTCGAGACCTTATGTCCGTCGCAGTGCCCCAGTACCAGATGCCCAGTCGGTTCTACTTCTCAAAGAAAGGTGTGCCTGCGCTCCACCAGCATGTCGCACACAACATCACCGCTTCTTTAAGAAACTCTGTGTGTGACAGGGTGCATTTCACCACAGACACTTGGATGAGCAGGCATGGACAGGGGCGTTACATGTCGCTGACTGGGAACTGGGTAACTATGGTGACAGCAGGACAAGGGGCTGCTGTCCAAGTCTTGCCGTCCCCATGAGTTGTGCGTCAATCCTCTTTATCTCAAAGTTCCTCCACTGCTTCTGCCTCCTCAACCTCCTCTCGGTCCGCCACCTGCACCCAAAGCCTGTCTGGTCATGCCACAAGCTTTCTAGCTGCGCTGAAGGGATCCTGCACACCTCCTTACTATGCTGGCAGTAGGGCTCAACGTCATCAGGCGGTTTTTACTTTGAAATGTCTGGGAAATGTGAGTCACACAGCTGAGGAGTTGTGGACAGCTCTGGAGAACCAGTTTCATGAATGGTTGTCTCCACTGGACCTGAAACCAGGGAAGGCCGTGTGCGACAATGCTGCAAACCTGGGGGCGGCCCTTCGCCGGGGCAATGTCACACACGTGCCTTGTATTGCTGACATGTTGAAACTGGTTGTCCAGCAATTTTTAGCCCACTATCCCAGACTAGATGGCCTTCTGCAGAGGGCACGGTCGCTGTGTGCTCACTTCCGCCGTTCGCATCCCGCAGCTCAGCGACTTACATCTCTACAGAAGTCGTTGGGCCTGCCACTTCACCGGCTAAAATGCGATGTGCCTACCCGGTGGAATTCAACTCTGCACATATTGTAGCGACTGTGGCAGCACCGACAAGCCCTGGTGCAATAAGTTGTGAAGTATAGCCTGTGCCAACGAGATCCAGAGGTGGGGCAAATCACGCTGGAGGAGTGGTCTCAGATCAGGGACATATGCACCCTTCTGCACAGTTTTGAAATGGCGATGAAGATGTTTAGTGCTGACCATGCCATTATCAGCATGACTATTCCGGTGATTTACATGCTGGAGCACATGTTAAACAGAATTCGGAGTCAGGTGGTGGCACAAGAGGAGGTGGAGGAAGTAGAGGAGGAGGAGTTGTATGCGGAAGGGCTAACATCTACAAGGTCCAGACGGTCGGCAGCACCAAGGCGGCAGGCATGTGAGGGTGGGGGAGATAGTTTTACCAGGGCGCATGGTAGCAGCCAAACTAGTGAGAAAGGTGCAGGAGCCCAGGAAGAAGTGGAGGATGAACTGATGGAAGACTCATCAGATGAGGGAGACCTTGATCACATTTCTGTTGTGCGAGGTTGGGGGGAGAGGGCAGAGGAAGGAAGCATGATTGTTACCTCGCCACCAACACAACAGGGACTTGGTGCTCCTTCTTGCTGCACTACCTGCAACATGACCCTCGAATTGTGAGAATTAGAAATAATCCTGACTACTGGGTTGCCACACTGTTAGATCCCAGGTACAAAAGTAAATTTGCAGAAATTATTCCTGCCATAGAAAGAGATGCACGCATGCAGGAGTATCAGCAGAGACTGTTGCAGAATCTTACATGTGCTTTTCCCCAAAACACTAGTGGTGCACGTAGTGAATCTCACACTTCCAACTTGCCACCCGAGGGACCGTCGAGTGTTCAGCACTCAAAACGTAACAGAAACACAGTATCTGCTGGTAACATCAATTTTGCGGAATCATTTCACCACTTTTTTAGCCCATCCTTTGCAAGGCCACAGGAGACAAGAAGTCTGACACATAGTCCACGCCTAGAGACGATGGTACAGGAGTATCTCCAAGTACACATTGAAGCCATGACTGTGTCACTGGACCCTTGCTGTTTTTGGGCTTCCAATCTGGATAAATGGCCGGAGCTCGCCACTTACGCCTTGGAGATCTTGTCATGCCCCGCAGCCAGCGTTCTGTCTGAACGTGTGTTCAGCGCTGCTGGTGGTGTGCTGACAGATAAGCGCACGCGGCTCTCCACTGATAACGTAGACAGACTCACGTTCATAAAGATGGACAAATCATGGATCTGAAATGACTTTTCAACCCCTGTGTCATCCTGGGGAGAGTAAAAGCTTGATGATTTGTTAAAATCACCTCACCAACCGTTTTAAGCTTTCAAATTACTAATCATGTTTATCTGTATCTTGGCTGGAAAATAATTTTGGCCTTGTAGCAGTGTGCAGTACTGATTCTATTAGGCCATCTATGCTAAACTCCACCAGATTTAAAATTACTAATCATGTTTATCTGTATCTTGGCTGAAAAATAATTTGGGCTTTGTAGCAGTTTACAGTACTGATTCAATTAGGCCATCTATACTAAGCTCCACCAGCTCTCAAATTAATAATCATTTTTAGCTGCATCTAGCCCGGAAAATAATTTTGGGGCTCCTAGATGCGCAAGACACATGAGTGCCTTCTTGCTGCACTACATGCAACATGACCCTCAGATTGTCAGAATTCGAAGTAATCCTGACTACTGGGTTGCCACACTCTTAGATCCCCCACACTCTTCGATCAACCTTTTCATTTTAATAAAGAACAAAAAAATGGTCACTTTTGAAATTATAAGCATTAGCAGGTTATTACAAACTGAAATCAAACAGTTTTCAACTCAAAACTTTATTCTAGGTGATGTTACATTTGCACATAGGACCCCTTGTTCGAAAGGAGCTTCTGAACTCTCTCATCCATTGAATTTGTCAGGTTTTGGATGGTTTCTGCTTCAATTGTTTTGCATGAGGACAGAATACCCTCCCAGAGCTGTTGCTTTGATGTGAACTGCCTCCCGCCATCATAGACACTCCTTTTGATGATGCTCCAGAGGTTCTGAATGGGGTTGAGGTCAGGGGAGCATGGGGGTCACACCATAAGTTTGTCCCCTTTTAAGCCCATATCAGCCAGAGATGCAGATGTGTTATGTGCAGCATGACACGGTGCATTATCATGCATGAAAATGATCTTGCTGCGGAATACACGGTTCTTCTTCTTGAACCATGGCAGGAAGTGCTGTTTGAGAAAATTCACATACATTATGGCATTCATCTTTACCCCTTCAGGGATCCTAAAGGGGCCGACAATCTCTCTCCCCATGATTCCAGCCCAAAACATTACTCCACCTCCTCCTTGCTGGCTCCGTAGCTGTGTTTGCATGGGGTGTCCATCAACCAGCCATCCTCCACTCCATCCATCTGGACCATCGAGCGTTGCACGGCACTCATAGGTGAACAAAACAGTTTTGAAGTCAGTCTTCATGTATTGTTTGGCCCACTGGACCTGTTTCTGCTTGTGTGCAGTTGATAGAGGAGGTCGACAGGATGGCTTACGCACAGCTGCAAACCTCTGAAGGACTCTGCATCTTGTTATTCGGGGGATGTTGGAGGCACCAGCAGCTTCAAAAACTTGTCTGCTGCTATGACAAGGCTTTTTTGCCGCTGCTCTTTTAAACTGACGTAATTGCCTGTAGGAAAAAGTCCTCAATTTTCCCTTATCAGCACGCACACGTGTGTACTGTGAATCAGCTACATACTTCTTGATTGTGCGATGATCAGGATGAAGTGTCTTGGCAATGTTGATTGTAGTCATGCCTTGACCTAAACACTACACAATTTGTTGCTTCTCAGCAGCCAACACATCCTTTTTCTTTCCAATTTTGGCAGAAAATGTAGGCTGCTTAATAATGTGGGACAGCCTTCTTAAGTAGTCTTGCCTTTCATTGGACACACCTGCCAAACTAATTAGCACAGGTGTCTGCAATTGCTTACAGTGATATAAAGAGCCCTGACACACATCACCATCAATGAGTTTAACTGACAAACAAAAAAATTCTTACCTTATCACTCCTAAACACTTTTTGCACAATAATTTGGAACACAGTGTACTTGTGCTTTTCCACAAAACACCAGTGGTTCACGTAGTGAATCTTACAGTTCTAACTTGCCAACCGTGGTCTGTATGGAGTTGTTCAATAAAGGGCCCAAAATTAAGATAACATAGACGGGAGAGGTCTCTATGAATACGAATTCCTAAGTATTTGATACCCTGTGAGGGCCAGGCAAAGGGAAAGTTGGACTGGATGGAATCCTGTATGGATTTGTGGAGGGAGAAATCGAGGGCCTCAGACTTCGCTGCATTGATTTTAAAATTTGACCATGTAACAAAGTGATCTATTTCAGCCATAACAGCAGGGATGGATATGTGTGATTGAGTGATATATACTAGGACATCATCAGCAAATGCAGAGCACTTGTACTCGGTGCCTCCCACCTCAATCCACCTAATATTAGGGTTATGGCGAATTGATGAGAGCAGGTGCTCCGTCACTAGGATGTATAAGAGAGGGGACAGAGGACATCCCTGCCTTGTCCCATTGGTGATTATGAAAGGTGATGAAAATGTTCCATTTATCTTCAGCCTAGGTGAGGTATTGCGATACAGGGCCGTGATTTTGGCTATAAAAGGGTCTCCTAGACCGCTACCCCAAGCATTTTAAGAGAATAATATCTGGCGTGCCAGGAGACTCTATGGAATGCTTTCTCAGCATCCAACGAGAGTATCTAATTACAAATTTTTAAATGCATCTAGCCCAGGAAATACTTTGTGCCTAGTAGCAGTGTCTGCTAGTCAGCGAATTATCCCAGCTGTTAAACAAGCTACACCACCTGTAGTTTGGACACTTAATTTTTTCAAAGGAAATGGTTCAGGCCCCCGGGACACTCAGTGAAGAGCATCAGGGAGGCACCCCAAGGCATAGGGGTTGGGACTGGCGGTAGGACGCCTTGTGGTGGACCGCCAAGCTCGATCCTTATAAAAGCTTTTTAACTGCAGCAGCTTTAGTGGACGCTACTGGAGCTGGAATTACGCGGCTGCTGGCATGAGACTTGCCCTCCAATAGATCCTTGTAAAAGGATTTAAAGTGTACTCATTCAAATTAGAGAGACAATTTAAATTAAAAAGATTAGACCCGCCTCCACCGCAGGGGGGCTCGCTCGACCCACCAGCGGACAGGCACCAGTATTGGGAGAGGGGGGCTGGCCGTCAGGGTTCACCGCGGCTCTGGCACAAACCCGGCGACACGGAGGTGGCACGGGCAGGAGCGGACTGGCCGTGTCGGTTTCGCACTTTTTTGGTTTTAGAAGGGCATGACATGCCTATATCTGTGTCTCCCCCTCCTTTTACTCCTCCACCTCTTTTCTTTTCGCATGACTATATGTACTTGTCACTTTTCCATGTGTTAGTTGTGTCTTCTGAGCAGTTTGTCAGCTTTTGGACACCTTTGAAGGTGTTTTCTATGTGTTTCTATGTGCTTTTGTCTGCCTGCCATTGGTTTTAACGGTGTTCG